>NC_140593.1:445009090-446468257 GCF_964204655.1 Triturus cristatus | reverse complement strand
TTGTGCCCAGGAGGCAGAGTGCAGTATATTAACAGTGTTGACATGTAAATGCAAGTTTATGTCTCTAGAGTCCATCAAATTATATGGGACTTGCACCTAGACACACCCGGGTTGCTAGCTCTATTTTGATACAACCTAATATGTCGAGTTTGGTGTCAAACAACATGCCTTCTCTCCCCTGACACAAGTCTGGTGTCAAGGGAAGGCTGGCATGCACCTAGTTGGCTACCTAGTGTTTTCCCACCTGGTTACACTAGCTGACGTGATTTGGCTGGCAGGCCTTGGTTTTCCCGCCCTATCTGTTGCCAAGAGAGGTTTCTAACCTCATGCTAGGCAGTGTTTGCACTATCAGGAGTCAGAACAAAGGCTTGGAAAGGAAGGAGGTCACACCTCCTTCCTCCCAAGTAGGCTAGTGAAGCCACACATCAGAGCGGTGAGGTTCAAAGGCTGCACCGCCTCTTTTATGCACCTAGAGTTGATTTCTGCCATCTTTAGGAGGGCAGCTATAATGGACTCGTGGTAGAAAAGGTGACCTACACCACCGGATGGGGTCACCTCAGGGCCAGATAAGCTGTAAGGGACTAGCTACCCTTAGGCTTCTAGCTCGCACATCCCTAACTCCCCTCAATCCAGGATTTAACGGACCCTCCTGACACCAGAACCTCAGATCTGATTAATTTATTTCTAATACGAGCACCAAGAAGACCGTTTTCACCAACAACAAGCCTTGCACAAAAAAAGAGAAGGGTACCTTGGACCTGTGACAACACTGCTTGGAATTGTGTAATCTACTTTCGTCCTTGGCCATAAATTGCCTCTTCCGGATTGAAGGACCCCTGTAGAAGCTCCCTCAGACTCCCCTGGAATGGTATGGGACCACTCCACTGCACAGTGCAGGTAAAATGATGCTCTGCATCCAAAGAATCGCTTGCCATCAGGACCTCTGAGGTATCACCCAAAAGTAAATGGCGAAGTGCATTCTGGGAGTTGTAGTCTGGCTTTCACCGAAGTTTCAAGCTGCTACCGCACTTGTTGTTTTACCGCTACTAAGGTTTGTTGGTTACCTGTCGGGTAACTGACCCCTTATCTCGACGCTGTATTAAGAGGGCATTCCACAATACCTATGACAGAAACAATCCTGCTCTTGTGATTTTTCATCCCCTTTCTGGCACCACAGTCCCAGTCCAGAAAGCAACGTTACCGTGAGTCCCATTTAGGACCACTGACAGCCAGGACAACCACTGCACCCGGGCTACACAGGCCAGGTAAAATTGGAGTGACTGTTGTGGTCTGGTCCTGGGAACCCCACCACCTCTACCCTCGGAAGGTGGAACATAAATAGACCTCTAAGTGACCGATAGTCACTTGTAGTTTCGCTATTGACCGCAATGTTAAATGACAGCTGTATTTATTGCATTTATTTTCCATTGCTTTGAAAATCCGTAACTCTGGTTATATGTATACTAAAAATGTCATTTCGGTGTCTAAAATTAAATAAAAATAGCTTTATTTTTTATAAATTCTGTCGAGTTGGCTCTATTACTTATGAACCATAATGGTTCTGTAAAATGCTTAACATGTTTTCCTCCAGTAAAGTCTGATTGCGCTTTACCACACTACGAGGACTGAGGTAAGGATTTATTGTTGAATCCAAGGACCACCTTTGAGGCATTGTGATAATATTGCATGGTAAAGTTACCCAAACATACCACCTAATTTTTCACTTTCCTACACTCGCATATACAGAACACCAAACACAAGCTCACCAGTTAATGAAAAGACACTGTATAGCCAGACCTATTCGCTTTGTTAGTGCCTGTTAATCTTCTTCTAGTTTGAAAGATAAGTGATCTTTTCCTCCACCAGAGTGGGCGATAAATGAGATTGAAAGTTACCAGTTAGAGGTAGACTTTTTTTCTGCAACTTTGAAAAGAGGCTGATCCCATCTGCCTCCTGCCTTTCTTCTCGGGTGGTGCAGTTTTGGTTTTTTAGACTGCTTTTCTTGCGTGTGCCAAAAGGTTTGTGCTTTTCCATGTTGGAGCCTTTTATCTCCTTATTTGGATCAATTTGTGAGAGTGTCTCTTCCCTTCTTTGGACTAGATAATTTTAATGTTTCAGCTTCAACTTAAAAATTGTGAAGCTCATCTTCTCTATCAGCAGCAAAAGGATTGAAAGAGAGAAGAGCAAGTTGAGTATCTTATGTAGTGCTTCTGATGTAAGATCATTCAATCACAGTTCATATTTTATTCAAAGGAAAATCCCATGAGTTATCCATGAGCAGCAAACCACCGTCTATCAGCTAAATCACGGATGAACTCATTCAAAACATGTCTTTAGAAAGATAATCTATTAACTTAATGATTGACTCCCATAGAACAGGGACAAAACACTAGCAGTTTTTGTGGAAAAGGTAGACATGTTGCATACTTAGCTATGCTTTATTGCTTCCGAAGGTTTGTTCCTTATCAGCGGTAGTAGTAGTAGTAATTTGGGCTGAAGCATGTTTCTTTTCTACAGTTTTTCTGCAGCTTAGAAGATCATGGATTCTTGATGTGGATCCATTCTTAAGAAAATTAGGTTTTGCTCGGTAGCTTAGATTTTTAAAATTTTCGATGTTGTGGTGATTTGTTTTTACATATTATCTCAGAACATTGTTCATGGACTTCTTTTCTCTAGCAAATAACTGCAGCATTTTGGAGGGAAAGGAAAAATCCTGGAGTACTTAGGACATGTAGAGCCTATCCTCTCCTGTTACCAACTCGCCTTCATCCAAAACTCTGATTCAGTCCACTTTTCCACATTTTGCACAGTAGCTGTTGCAGCCAGGTTATCAATAGCTGGTTTCCCTCTGCACTGCTCTGAGCTACATGAACATATTGTGTTCCAGTTTTGTGAACATTTTCATCCAAAATGAGAACAGTTGGATCACTTATCTAAACGCTTTTCTTTGATTTATTGATATAATTTTAACTTGGGGAGTTTTGGTGCAAGGTCTTGATGGATACCATGTCGGCATTGAACCTGCAACATGGTAGATTTTTTTTGCACCAGCACAATCGTCAGGGATTTTATTATCTTTGTGGATATTAAGCTAAATTTGAGATTGAAAGTTGGAATATTAGTCTGTTGAGGCCACTATTCGCCTTTTCGAACATTGGTTCTTGTGTATTAGGAAGAGAGGCCACAATGTATTTCTGTGAACTGTAGGCACATTATGTTTAGTTGAAAGTCTGTCGTTGATTTGTGCAGGATGAAAGGATGCTGAACTAGACCATTGACACAACAGCAGTTTTAAACAGCAGCAAAGAGAGTGGCACTCCTACCCTACAGCTGTCCGGATGATTGTATTGGAAGTTGGTCTATGGGCTCTGAATATAAACCCCATGTTATCAACCACTCATCATGCCGTGATCCCCACTAACTAAGACATATTTATTCATTTATATGGAGTGAAAAATTTCCAATAAATGATGGGCATAGAAACATGCTGTGCACAAAGAGATCGATAACATTAACATGTAGTAAGGGTGATTAGTGTGCAATTGGGCAAAACAGTGAGACTGTAGTATATTGTAATTCAAAGAATATGATTCACCCTATAACATGCTGACTCTCATACTCTTCTAAAGAGCCTTGTTCTTCCATTAGCATGGCCAATCAAAAATCCACTTTACTGCATCACAGTACATGTAAATTGTAAATTGATACTTGTATAGCGCACTACTCACCCGCAAGGGTCTCAAGGCGCTTGTACGAATACCGCTGTGGAACCCATCCTGGCTTTTCCCTGTGAGGCGTCCACTCCTGGGCACCCCCAAGGTGGAGGCCAGGCATCCTTAGCGTTGTGGGGGCCGTTGAATTGAACTCCCATCTATTTGGACGATGAGTGATCTGTCCACTTCCTTCCTAATTTGCTGAAAGAGGGCTTTTCTCTTCCCTCGCATCCTTTATTTCTTATGGATACATCTAATTATAGAGTCCTCACCTTTAGAATATATCCCAGTCACCAGACTGGACCTGGAAAAACTAGCAGCAGTCCTCCCAAGCACCGGTATGGGTCGCCGTGCAACTCCCCGCTGGCTCCATGCCACCGCAGAAGTGACGTAGCAGTACTGCATATAAGTGCCACCTCTGCACACTGACAAAAGTTACTTTCTTCCTGCACCGCTCGACGCAGATCTAGAGTTTCACTTCCAACTTTGTTGGTCTTTCACTAGTTCAGAAATTCGGCTAAGAATGTGAGCTAGGGAACTATGTCCCCCCTGAAGATGACCGGCTTTAAGCCATCCAAAGATGACCACCAGCACGTTAGTCATGGACATCCCACAAAGTGTACCTTTGGTACCTGGGCTCCAGTCACAACTCAGTCTTGTGACCAATGTGCCTTAATTCACCCGAAAGCAATTCAAAACCTACTGGCTTCTCTAAAATTTGCATGTCGCCCAGAAGAAGTTACTTACCTTCAGTAATGCTCGTTCTGGTTTATGCTCTATCAGAAAACAGACTCCTGACTGCCCTCCCACCTATCTGTTCTCTGGACTGGTTTCTATAATACACTTAAAAATGTCTCATGTTCGAGATCATCACACTGTGATCAACAATTGTTTTACGCTCCATGTCTGAGGGTGCAGAAAGGCAAAAGACAAGAAACTGACATCCGTGCACTGTGGATCCAGTGTGGCTGAAGATTACGAATCAGCGGTTAGAGTATCTATCAGAAAGGGTGCTACCGAATACTACTAGCTACCTTTACCTATCTACATGAAAATCATTATGCAGAACAGGGATGAAGGACCGTGTATAAGTGTGTCCCAAACATCTTTGTTGTCCACAATACTAAGGTGCTGCTGATAAGCTGTGCTTTCCATTACGCTATTGGAACAAAGTGGTTGTAAAGCTATGAGTAAGAAGAGTCCCTGTAGAAAATCACTGTTGCCATTTGTGCATGTTGGTGTTTCACCTCCATATCCCATTTTAACATGTTCCTCCATTACATACTCCTGTCCATGCCCATACATGTTATCTGCTAAAGTGAAAATGTTTAACACCAGGTATGCGGTCCATGAGAGGGCATAACTTGAAGAGACTGCTTTTACCCGGCTTTGAGTTACAAGTGCATACGTAATCCAGAAGCAATAGATTTATGTTGCACACAAATGTATTGCTAGACATAAGCCTTCATTTCTCACTAGCTTCCTGGAAGTCTCCTAGTTATCAAACTTGCATTCGTTGATTGTTCAACTTGTATTGTGAGATCTTTGATCTGTAGTCTAGAGATATTTCTTTTTCTACTTCTTAACCTTTTCATACTCTGATCTTCATATGTTTCTGACTACTTATAGCACCTTTCATCAGAAGAGAACTGCCACATCACTTGTGACAGCCATTCAGATAGTCAGTATGGTTCTCCTCCAAGGGGTTGGTCTGAAGAGTTGGATCAACATGGCCAAACCTTGTATATCAGTGAACATACTAATGAAAAGGTACTTTCTCCTTTCTTTTCAGCACTATTTCATGGAATCTTGCATCTATGTGAGAATATTGAATGTTAGATTGAACTGTACATTTGCAAATTAAAACCCTTTGCTCTACTAACTCTGTTTTGTAGAAGAGCTATTTTGTGTTGACTGATTTATTGCATGTCTTTGTTGTTGGTTTTTGTTCACAATTTACACAGCATGACTTTATGGCCAGAGTTCCAAGTGCATCACGTTGTTAACTGTTTATGAAAAACAATGTAAATATCACATGACACTGCAGATTAACTGAGCGTTTCTCAGTGTCTTCGCAAATGTTTAATTGTGCAGATTATATCATAATCTGTTAATAAATAAAGCAAATGTGTTTGTTTTGTGAACAAACAAAATGACTGTAAATTTTCTGTTTTGATTCATGAACATTTCAGAGATGCTATATGCAGGTTCCACTTCGAAAATGGTATTGAGGCTCCGATGAAAACGTAGCAGGATAGTGGCAGATTGTTGTTGAGTTCCCCATTTTTCGATAAACCCCATTCAGGGCATTCTGTAATCTGCTAGATTACCTTAGCAGCTGGTCAAAGATCAATCAGGAGCTGCTTTAGCCAAACCCTTAAATCCTCTGTCACAACCATGTCTGGGGATTCCCGTGAGGTCAGGCGACCCTGTCCCCAGAGACTCTTTATCTACTGAAGCTCCCCAAGTACCTCTAAGACCTGATGCTAATTCCGTTTGAACTTTAACATGTGTCCCGTTATAAACTGCGTGAATGCCAGAGGTCTCCAACCTTTACCTTGGGAGAGCCCAGCCCCTGCGCCAGATCAGGGTAATTTAAATAATTTTCATGAGGATCCTAAACTGTGTAAAGCCTTTATACATCTACCCCCAGAGGCGACCCCCGATGTTGTGGTACTGGGGAAATGTCCTCCCTTTAACTAAGATTCTGGTGGAAATTTCACACATATAAAAAAAAAGTGATGCATTGGCTGGGGTTTCATGCACCTCGGGGGTTGCACCCCGGTGCTTGGATCAACATGGTCAGGTGAGGGCACTGAATTGGAAGTGGACCAAAGTCTATTTTGGGGGACTGTGTGATCATTAACTTTTCTAAGGCTGACATGGCAGCACGTGTTCTTGACTCCATCTACCCGCTTGTAAAATCATCAATTTGTGCTTTGCCGTTAGGGTACTTATATAGACCTAATTTAGCCCCACATAACTTTGGCCCAGTGTCTTCCCTGCATCCCAGTAGGCAGAACATGGGGCAAGTGACCCCTTTCACGCTGGAATCCACAAACAAATGTTTGCCTCTTGAATCCCTGGACTCCTGCGATTGACTGACTCAGTGTAACCTTAGCTAAAATCCCCCACAATGCTAAATATTTATTCTGGCGATGCTAGCATTCATTGGATCATAAATAAGTTTAAACTGATTAGTTGGAATATAGTTGGTCTTGGTGCTAAGCATATTGATCCAGGCTGGGGGAAGTATGTAAAACAGTTTGCGGTAATATGCCAACAAGAGACGTGGGCCATAGCTAGTTTTCATTTGGAGGGTTTTAAGTCTTATTCCATCCCAGCTGGGGATCCCGAAAAGGGCGGGCGATGGGGGGACTTGATTGTTTTTATTTCTCTATCAGTTAAGGAGACAGTGGAGATTCTTGATATGGGTACCCTAACTTGCAAGCTTTGTTATTATTTTTTGCTGGGGCCCGCTACTTTGCTTTTGAATTATTTTAAAGCTAAGATCTCCTTTCAGATATTTAGTAATATACATATCTTTGATAATTTTCTTGGTTTTCTAGAGGGCTCTAGCTGGGAGGGAGCTGACATTATATTGGTGGGTGATTTTTATTGCTATCTGTGTGAGGATCCTCGTAATCTACTTTGCAAACCTTGTCATTGTTTTCCACCAGTGGGCTTGCATTTTCATCTTAGTCCTCAAAGGGAACTTGTTGAATTCGATGCTTAGCTAGAATAATATAGTCTTCACCTTGGACAAAATTGTATACTCTACTAGAGGCTAATTGGGCCAGACCTTTACAGGTAGAGGGCGCGCCACATCCATAGACTTCATTTTTGTCTTGCCTGTCATTTTTTCTCAAATTCTAAGGGTTACCATAGATTGCAACACCTGTAGTGATCATAACCCTAATTGTATTTTCCTTAGATGGTGCCAGACATCAAAACAGAAATCTGGAAGGTCAAGAGGAGCTCTGAAACTTATCAGTCAGGAAAAATGTCTGACTGTCACAGAGCTCTCCTGATCATCTTAATCTTTGCCTTTTTACCATATGATTGCAGGAGCTTGTCATCTGTTCAATCAAGTGGGTCATTGTGTCCTTGTAGGATCCTAGATGCATTCTCCCACATTACCAGTGTATTTGCAGAATCATGTACTTGTTCTGCTGGCACTAGAGTTCCCACAGGCCCAAAATGGTTTGATAATGGCTGTTCACTTGCTCTAAGAGAACTTAAATGCGCCCTTGAAGCCTCTTAGAAAGATGCTTTTTTGGTGTCTCAAAGGCATCGTACTTCTAAATCTGAGGTAAAGTGGCACAAAAATTAGATTAGGGACACAACATGGGAGAATTTGCTTAACTCAGGATGCCTAAGAAATAGCGCCAAGTTCTGGGGCATCATTAATCTTCCTTTTTTTAAGCAAGTGAGGCATCTGCTCTAGTGCATCATATTGTGGCAGAGAGGTGGATTTCACACTTTAGTGAGGTATATAATGGGGGATCAGACTTAATGAGCAATGAGGCAGGTAAGACGCTAGTAGGGTTCTTCCATCTTGTATTGACCAGGAATTAAGTTAAGAAGGGTATTCTGGGTCTGCCTACAAATAAAGTGCCAGGGGCCGATGAAATTCCCTCCTGATTCATATTGTAGTGATGTGGATACATGAACCCTTATCTTGGCTAGTGTTTTGAATGCTGCTGTTTAAGAAAGGTTCTCCTTTTTCATAGGCTTCTGCTGTTATACTAATTTTCAAGAAGGTGGGATAGAGATAGTCCGTCTTATTACAGACAAATCTCTCCTTTTTTTCTTTTATTCTTTTAATTGGCATTTTAAACAGTTCTTATTGGTACAGTAATGTACAGAATATATCAGTGGAGAAATTGTATTTCTTAGATCTTTCGTTCATACGTTTGTCAACATCATTAGAAGGAAATACCATCTAACATCTCATGCAGTGAATGTCTCTATGGCTACCATCTGCGGATTTCCTCTCATTTTTACATGAGAAACAGGAGTATAAGGTTTGTGCCCATACTGTAGGTAATCGATAAAGGGGCTCGTGTCTGCCAACTATTTAATAACATAACTTTGCCAATGTTCAAAATTAAACAATATCATTAAACTTGAAATAAGCAAAATCAAAAAGATAGGTGGCTGGGTGGGAGGGGGCTGTGCATTCATGTGCTAATAATTCAGGTTCTACTCAGTTTGATGTTGTTGTCCGGTGTCAGGTTTCCTAAAATAGTCGGGGCATGCGCTTCTAAACTGGGGGACCATAGGTGGGGTGGCCTCTCAACGTACCTGGGGCAAATAGTATTGTTTCGGGTGCGAGTGGGTTCTAATATATATGTTCCATGGGAAGTGCCTAGCTGACCAGTTATTAGCCTAGATCCTGTATGGGGTTTTCTTATTTGTGTGCCTAGTGGTCTCCCGCTAGCTGGAGGCCGCCCCCTCTATTCATCCCCTGGGTGTAGCATCCTGTCCATTCTCTGGCCCATCATTGCTGTTGGTGGAATCTTCTTACCCGTCTATTTCTGGGTGGATCCATGCTACGAGGACTTCTGTCCATACGTCTGCTATTGGTCTAATCTGTACTCCCATAGCCTCTTCTCTGATCAGTGCCCTTTCTTTAGCTATTGCTCACTTTGTGACGTCTTCCCTCCAGTGTTGCAATCTCAGGCCCCCGGCTGCCTTCCATGTCATGGCTATTCGCCTCTTTGCTAACGCTAGCACATGGTCTAAACCTTGTGCCTACTTTTCGCTAGGTCGTCCTTGGGAATAACCCCAGAATACATGCTTCTAGGGTACAGGCAAGGGGTCTTCCAAGGGCTTCTCTCAGGCCTTCAACAGAACTTTCCCAGTAGGGTCTTAGAGTTGGGAAATACCATACCATATGTGTGAATTTGGCATCTGGGTATTCACATCTAGGACATAATAGAGGTTTGCCCCCATACACCAACTGGAGCCTGTGCAGTTTCATGTACGTCATGTGTACATGGTTGAATTGTACCTATTTTAGCCTCGTGCTTCTAGAGATCTTCAGCGTGGAGGCCAACATCCTCCTCCACTCGGGTTCCATCAGTTCTCATTCCAGTATCCTTACCCATCTTTCGTGTAGGGTCAACAATGGAGAGCGCACCATTGCCGATAGGGCTTTATATATATCCATGTTATCAGGTGTCTGGTTGACCCAAGCGTAACCAATAGCTGTAGGACTTCATGGGTTGCATATTCCTCTCCCGCCCACAATTCTCCAAATGTCTGCACTAGTGCTTTATATTTCAGGAACTGCCCCGGTGGGAGGCCGTATTGCTCCACTAATTCTATCAATGGTATCCGGGTGCCCTGCTGATAGCAGTCACCCACTGTACAAAGTCCAGCGTCAATCCACTGCTTCATCTGTCCTGTAGTAAAGTATACAGGAGGTTCACCTTGGGGTAGACCAACCAGCGGTAGTGCAGGTGCAAATAGGTTTGTTCCTTTTGTCTTTGAAAAGCATCTGCGCCAGCCCCTCAGTGCCGTGGAGAGGAACATCCCCGGGTCTTGGGGAGCCATCCGAGGAACAAGTAGACAGGTTGTTAAGGTCCCGTTGTTAATTGTAAGCCCCATTGCATCCAAACTCCTATCTGTTCCACGAGCCCATCTCGCAATCCATTTAAGTTGTGAGACTTGATAGTACAATTCGAAGTCCGGAACTCCCAGCCCTCCCTCGTCCAGGGTTCGTCTGAGTATGGCCAATGATACTCTCTTGCGGCCTCCATCCCAAATTAAGTCTCGTACCAGTGCATCTAGCTGCTTAAACCATGTGGACGGCTGGGAGGTTCACGAAAAAATATAGCAGCCACAGGAGCATGACCATTTCAGCCAGTGCTATTCTGGCCATCACAGGTAATTTAAGGGACCGCCAAAAGTCAACACAAGCCTTTAGCAATCGAAGAGCTTTCCCCAGATTGGCCTCTCGGAGGTCTTCCAAATGGTGGAAGATCTGTATTCCCAGGTACTTAGAGGTGTCGGGGGAACACTTCAAGTCTGAGTGGAAGTTTGGTGGTTTCCCCCCTCCTGGGAGGGTAGGGAAGATATGGGTTTTGGATTTATTAACACGCAGGCCAGACAATGCTTAAATGTCTCTAGGCATGTCATGGCCTTTTGAATGCCTCTACTCCCATCTTGTGTGTATATATAGTAGTATGTCATCCGCATACAGCGAGATAACATGTTCGTGCCCATCTACTGTTAAGCCAGTACCTTTGCATTCCCGCCTAAACAATTCTGTCAGGGGCTCAATAGCCAATGTGAACAAAAGTGGAGAGAGCGGACATCCCTGCCTTGTGCCTCTACAGATCTCGTATTTCAGGAAGAGCATGTTACCCGTTTTGATTCGTGCCATCGGTGCAGCATATAGCCGCTTCACCCATTTGACCCAGTTCTGTTCCATCCCTATCTTCAGTATAACTGCAAAGAGATAGTCCCACCTGACTGTGTCAAAAGCCTTTTCAAGGTCAACTGTCATAAATAGCGTGTTCGGTTCTGGAGGGTTTCGAGGTGATTCATAATGTGGTAGTCGCCTAAGGTTCGAAGACATGTTACACACTGGTATGAATCCACTCTGGTCTTCGTGTACATCTCATGTGGGGGAGCAGGCGCAGTGCTAGGACCTTACTGAGGATTTTAAAATCTGTGTTCAGCATTGCCAGGGGGCGGAACTCCGTGACCTTTGCTCCCTGCGTGTTAACTTTGAGGAGCGGGACAACCACCGCATCTTTAGTGGAATCCAGGAGTCTACCTAATTCCCAAGCCTCAGCATACATTTTCGCCAGGTTGGTGGTCAGCGTCCCAGCATAAGCTGCATAAAACTCTGCTGGGAGGCCACATGGACCTGGTGTTTTACCCCGGCGATATCTTTGATTGCCCCTCTCATCTCCTGCTCTATCGGTTTCCCCAGGTCTTCACCTACATCGTCTGCCAGGGACTGTAGTGCCAGAGTGGATAAAAAAGCGTGATGTGTGTCACAGTGAAATGGTGCGGGGGCAGCATACAATTGTGAATAGTACTCATAAAATTATTTATTTATGGCCATTGAGGAGTGTATTGACCCCCCCATCTTGCTGTTTCACAAGGGTGATCGGGGTTCCATGTGTGTCAGATTTAATGAGCCAAGCAAATAGTCTCCCAGCCCTACCGTCTTCTCCATGCTTTTTTGCTATGTACTGCTTTTAAATAATCATGACTATGTAGCCCTTCCAGTGCTGCCTTGTATTTTTCTCTAGTCTCTCGGATGTCTTCTATTGCCCTTTCCTGCGTGACCAGTGTTCTATCTAGTGCCTGTAGTTTATCTTCAAGAATATGCAGCTCTTTGTTCAGTTCCCTCCACACACCCACCGTCCCTTTGATACAGTTACCCCGTATTGCTACTTTAAGAGCCTCCCATTCTATCAGTCTGGTGCATGCAGTATCTTGGTCCTGTTTGATATACCCAGAGATCTACTCAGCTATTGTGTTGCAATAGTGTGCATCTTCTAGGGAGGAGGGGTTAAGCCACCACGTCGGGGCAGGTGAGAATCGCCTGCCAGTCTAAATCCCACAAGCACATGGTTATGATCTGACAGGGTGTGCCTGATACATTCCGGGTAGATAAAATGTTGCATTAGTCTTTGCGAACATACATATCTTTATATTCTAGTGTTGTGTAGTTCCTATATTACCTATACGTGATCTGCACGTTTTGGATAACATAAACTGTGGGATTGGTGGCAAACTGATTCCGTGCACCCCCACCGGATACGTTAAACTGTTTGCATTCGCTAGCTCACAGTGCCACTAGAATCTCCTCTTATCGGGGAGAGAATAGTCTCTGGCAACCTCAGAACATGACCACCCTGATCCCCCCCCAGGATCGTGGAAACAATGTACTACTTTTCACTCAGTCTCTCATGCTCACTTAGTTTGTCTCAGAGATACACAGAATAAACAGTCTGGGCATTTCAAGAAGTATTTATTGAACAGTTGCTATTCTAGTGTAGAATAGATGAGTTGCAACAACCATGAGACAGTAGAAGAGATATATGGTTAGCAATACTACAAAAGTAAAGGGATGGTATAGTTCTACCATCTTGCAGTAATCATGAATTTATACAAGTACATAGAATACATGATAATAAGTGCGTACTCCTACGATGCCTTCCTAACTAGATGTACCTAAATGTACCTAGCATCTGTGTAGGGGTTATGCCAAGAATCCCTCTAGGATCTAGTCCACCCCATTACCTGAGAATTAGAGAATGTGGACCTCGTACTGGTCTCGAGTTGGACACCCCGCGAGGGATGTTAGACCACTGCTAGCTGGAGCGTCTGCATGCAGGAACCTCAGCGTCTCTGGTCAGTGTGTCAGCCGGGAAGTCACGGTCTCCTCTGTCTTTCTAAACAAGACATGATGCATATATACCCACAGGTCTCTCCAGGGGTCCTACTTTGCTGTGATACTGTGTCGGCCTAAAGGATGACGTTGGGCTTGAACTTTAACATAGATATTATACAGGAGATGTTCGCCCTGCTGTGCTTCCAAGAAGCCTCATGTATAATGTATGAGTATCGAACCAGGGAAAAACCCGCGTTCTGAATGCAGTGTTGTATCTAGGTAAAAGGTCAGTGCCTAAGAACCGTTATGTATGTAATGTATGGAAGCATATAGGTGAAAGGTTGTGATGTTACCTGCACCTTTTAAGGTACCTATATGGAATATAACACTAGTATGCAGGGATTGGATGTGTGAGAAATGTAAAAAGGCATGTTCCCCCATTATGTTGCGCCTGCCAAACCTCTACCTTCTCCCACTGTTCGAGCCACTCCCTCAACCCTCTAGCCATTCTACTCACTCCCGTGTTGTGCAGTGGGGGTGTAGAGAGATCCGTTATAACATCCAGAACACAATTTAAATCCCCTCCAATTAATAGGTTTTCAACTGGGAAGCTGGCCAGACGTACAGGAGAATCCAGAAATGAGATCTGGTCCTGGTTCAGAGCAGAGATGCACCCCAGCACAATCTCCTTTCCGGCTATTCGTCCTTCTACTAAAACAGAATTACCCTCCTTGTCCACCTCAGAGCGAATATGTTCAAAAGGACCTTCCGATCTCACCCAGATCAAGGCCCATCTGGCGTAAGCCGAGTAGGACGTGGCATACAGCTGCCTCCTCCACCTGTGTCTTGGTCTGTACACCTCAGTTCCCACCAGGTGTGTCTCTTGCAGCGTAGCAATTTCCACCCCTCGTCTACAGAGGTACCTGGATTTCTGGGGCATACGAGTCCAAATAATGGAAAAGCTACAGTTTGTGTTTAATGGCCTATCGTTTGTTCAGCAATATACATTTCAACTTGGTATTCAAAGAGATCATAGAAGTGGAAGCACTCCCTTCCTGATGGGGCTCACCTAGTGCTAGTTCAAGAATGCAGGAATAGTGGCAGTAAGGGCAGACATAATTCTTATGCGTCTGATTAAAAGTAAGACGATTGCACAAGTATGTATTACCTGCCATGGTTAATTTGAGGAGTAGGTCAAAATTTGGCCGGGGTTCCTGGTGTAGGCCGCAGTCCAGCTGAAGACGGGCGCAGAAGGGCTTGCATTTGGCACGCTAGCGTCGGGAACGCGTTCTGCAGTTGAATTTCAAGGCCAGCTTGGGGCGTGGCTGGGATGTGTCTAATGACTGAAGCGCCAATCAGCGATGGATATTTAACGTGATTGGGCAAAGAAACAAATTCAAACCGGGGTCCAGCAATCCCTCGCACCTGGTTCAGGCTCCACTGAGCCAGGTGAAATACTGGGAACAGAAGTCGAAATAAAATAATCGTAAGAAAAGAAAACAATTTTTTTTAAATAAGTGGCCGAAGGCCGTAACAAACCGTGCTTAAGGAGTCAGGAAGGAGTTTTATTTGATGCTAATCTACGATTGCCAAAGCTGATAACTGGAAAGTTGTCTGTCTAATTCTGCAGTTTGGAAATTTGCCTCAAGACTGTGGGGGGGGATCCAGTTAGCACTTTATTACAAGTTTACAGAGCTAAAGCTGTTTCTACAGCCACGTCGGGATCTGACATCTGGGGTTATGCTAACCATGACCCCCTCAAGGTAGTTGAAAACCTGTTTTTGCAACGTTTACTCTGTGTCCCTCAAAGTACCCCTTCTTATATAGTGCATGAAGAATTGGGTCTTAGCCATATTCCAGACAGCATTGCCCTCCATTCCCTCTTATGTAGGATTGATTTGTAGTCTAAAGGAGCGCAAATGAATAGGGAGTTACTGCAAGATGGTCTATCCCTTGATTTTGCACCACAAATTCCCTGGCTTAAATATATAGAAGGGGAGTTTTATAATCTAGGTAGGTGGTAATCTTTTTACTCAATCCGATAAAATTGTAAAGTCAGATCATGGACGGGTAAAAGATAATTTTCTAAGACATAAAATGTTAGCAAGAGAATCTGAAGCTCTCCAGGTCTTGGGCCCTATTAGTTATTGTTGAAAGCTAACCTATTTATAGAGACCTACCTTATAGTGGTAACCACGCATGATTTCTGCTTGCTAGATTCAGACTGAACTTGTTGCCCCAGCTATTGGCCTTTCTTTGGGGGTGGCAGGAATTTTTATCCCTAGCTCCCTGCGGCTCGCTGCAGGATACAATGCATTTTATCCTGAGGAAGGCCTATTTAATTGCCCTTCTTAAGGAGAGTGATTTAAACGGGCGCGGCCAGCTCTTTTATTTTTACAATTTCTCTTTTTCATGTTGCCAGTTATTTGAAAGCAACTGTGGAATCAAAGGATTCGATGAGGGATTGATTCTGTTGTATTTTATTGTATCAACCATTGGCTATCTGAGGTATTTTATTATTTTTAATTATTGTATGATTTTATACTATTTATATGTTTGATATGTATGCTTTTATGGTTTTTCTGTTATAACCGAATGAAGCTTTCTTGATGGTGACAGATTGACTAGTGGTAGGCCAATAATGCAGTAAAAGAGACCACCTGTCCCGGGCCCATTTTACTATAGTCTGCCTGGTTCACCTCCATCTGCCTGCTCCATGTGACATCCTTTAGGTTATCACTTTGCCTCCAGTTGGGTTGCCTCCTCACCGCTGTCAGTGAGTAATGGATGCTTTGATCGTCACTCTGATATGGAATGCCTAGCTCTTGTCCACAATTCGCCATATGTGCCTGCACCCCTAAGATACTCTGAGTCCAGATCTAGATGCCAGCTTCACAACATACTCAAATCCATGTTTCGTCTTAAAAGTAGGTGCAGAGTTGTTCTCATCTCTTTCTGTATCAGCCAGTCAGACACATGGATGGCCTCTCCAGAAGCGTGTAGTTCCTAGTGAGATCTTGGAAGCCAAGTCTGCCATGTTTGGCGGCTGGCCACCCCTCCTGTTCTCAATTATGGTCTTTGGATTGCATGACAGATGTGTTCTTGTGGTGGACTGGGAATACAGAAATGACTCTAAAAGGTGCTGTTGGGATCTGGTATGGTACTAATAACGAAGTTTTTATTATTTGGACATAAATGTGATTTAAAGGAGGGAACTGATGGATTCAGATAGCTTGTCCTTGTAGGTTATGCCTTGTGCAATTCTGAATTCCAGAAACCTCTCTCACACAGATGTTAAACTAGCCAGCATGAGAGCTGTGTGCCAAGTTAATTGGTTAGTAGTTGCAAGGCAGTCTCCAACCTCCATCGTCCTGTAACCCTCTCAAGCATAAATGAATGACTAACGGCACCCCTTGTGGGAAGTCAGAGGCTTTGCAGGACATCTCCGCATTTTCTTCTATTTTCCACTTGCACTTGTGCCCTTGCTTGACATGGCTTTTGGGTGGGTTGGTGAGAGAGGAGCACATGGCCCAATGGTAACCTCCTTTTCCTCATAAGGATTGAGATTACCCATGTCTGGGCTGCCTAGTGTTTGGCCACCGAACAGGTGTAGCTGCTTCTTCACTCTGTCCTCTTTTGCTCTCTGTCTATTGTGTTAGGTGTTTGAAGACCGTTGTCTGAACCGTTAGAAAGCCATACCAACAAGTAACACCAGAGTGCACCTGTGCGAGGATCCAGACCGAGGTGGACGCAGTTTATTGCTTCTGCTTTGAATCACACACTTGCCTCCCCAACACACACACACCTTCTTCAGGACTTGTGAAAACAACAGTATCCTGTCACTGGCCAAATTGTTCACGCTATTTGTGTGAATTAACTCTCTGCTTTTTTCTACAATTGACTTTTACACTTCGGTTGCTTTCCCTAAGTAAATCTGACCATATTTGCATTTCATTACGTAAAGTGGAAACAAAGATTTACAGACAAAGAAATCCTAAATCTGTATGTGTTTCTCAGCCTGAGAGTGGAGTACGCTCATTAATTCTAATACTGAACAATGTGCAATTAAACAGGAATATGCTCTTTTGTATTTTTATAAAGGTCTATTTTCTAAATTATACCCCATACCGCAATGCCTTTAATATCCTTTCCTCCTCAAATAACAGCCTAGGAGAGTTGAAGGGGGCTCGTTTTAAATTTCACTTTCCTTTTTCTAAAAGTTCCCAGTCTATTATTATTTTTTTTTTAAATACACATGTCCAGAACTTATGGTTTACTGAAAGAAAAAAAAACCTGGACTGTTTTAAAAAAAAAAAAATGTTGAACAGGTCTTCAGCTGTAACATCTGTCTGGTAGTCTTATTTTTTTAAAAAACTTTCGTTCATTTCCGGCCTTTGTATCTTCTCCACAAATCCGTTCTTTATACTTTCTTAGCAAATATCTTCCATCAGGTACGATACTTCTAATACTAACACATTAATTGAGTGGTAAGCCCTTTATAGTAACTCTTTAATGACGGTTTAACATGCATTTCTGATTAATAGGTATACGAATGGTATTGAAAGCTGTGGCCCCATTAGTGTAAACTCAATCCAAACGCTCTTTGTATGTTCATGATTCACGTCAATCACACAAAGGGATTCGCATCGCTAAACCATATGGGACCTATTAGCATTCCCTTTTATGCAACATTCAACCTATTAGTAGCATGAAAAACAAGCATTGGCATAGCTAATAGGTCTTGCCTTTGGGACCTTATAAGTGTTTACCCATGCAACAGTTGATGTTGTTGCACCAAGGATATTGTGCTGCATAACTAAATACTTATAAGGTCCCAAAAGCGAGATATATATATAGGACAGTATCCACTGAGATCAGTTAACATAATACCTGCAATGCTGAAGCCCCAACCTGACTATAGCGTCCACTAAGGACCGCTTCTTGCGACGGCCTTGAATGCAGGCAGCTAGCAGAGGAAAGAGGATGGGGTGGTGGGCACCTAGCCCGAGCACACAGGTATCCGCCAAACCTGGCACCTCTTTATTCAACGTTAATCCGCAGGTGCCCTGCGAGGAGGGTGCTGAAAAACGAGATTTGTTTGTGCATGTGCCACTGAGCTGCATGCACCTTGATCGCAGTCGTTGCTATGCTAGGAAATGCAGGTGACACCAAGATAGGGTGGCGCACCTCAGTACTCCATCCGCTACAGCCAAAGGGGATCACAATTTACAAGGGCGAGTCAATAGCTGCAGGACTGAACCTGTGACAAGTGGCACAGTCCATTTCATGCTGCCTGAGTATTAATTCACAGAGCTATCACAAGCAGCTTCGGCTTTTCCTGCGCCACCCGAATTGCGGATGTGAAATGGAATGCTGGCGGGTGAGACGCCTACTAAGCAATTTAATATAGGAATGGGGAGCTGCCAATCTGCGAGCCGTGGCATCCTGCAACCACAATTTATCCTCTCTTCACCGCTTGCTCCTTCTCTTCACCCTGGCTTTCTGTGACACATGAGAATCTCCATCTCAATCGCGAGAGTTGGCTAAAACCCTTCACAGCCATGGTAGGAACTACCGTGCGCATGTGCAAAAGCGGCTGTGCAGATTCCTAACTCTACCAGTGCAAAGTATGCTTGAGTTGTCTTTTTATGTGTGATAACCGATCCAGCACAGCAATTGTGCAATCGGAAAGGAAGAAACTGTGATAAAGTCACTCTGTTTCGGCGGCACCCAGCAGCTTGGCTTCCTCGGTGTTCAGGAAGGTGAGGGTTTGAGAGCTGGGTCTGTATGCCTCGACACTCATGCTCTGGCTGGGGCAGTCCTCGGGGTCCGGAAGGAGGGTGAGCGAATGAAACATAACCGAACCCCCCAGCGAGATTGAAAGGAACCCCCTTGGAAGCAGCGTGTGCGACCAACGGGTGGAGGACAAAAAGATGGGAGGAGTACTTAGAGTTAGACAGAGCTGACTGCAGAGTGCGGCCCGCGCAGGAAGTGGCAGTGACAAGCCATGGGAGAGATGTTTTACAGGTCCTTTGGAGCTCTAAGCGACTAAAAACAGCAGCGCTCCTTTTGTGTGAGAAGTCTGCCCCCTTGGCAGGGAAAAATAAAACTAGCGACTGAAAACACAAGAGAGCTGGAAAACAAACCAAAACAAGTGCTGGTCACATGCCTCACCCGGCACACAAAAAACAAATAAACAAGGAATGCGCCTGTCTGTGCAGCGCTGTCTCACAGGTAACATTTGTGCCTAAGGGGGACACGGGAGTGGTGCGTGCGTGCGCGGTCTGCTGTTTTTGGAAGCACATACTCGTGGCGCGCTCCCGCATGGTGTATGCCGCCACAAGCAAGAGTATGTGCTTCCAAAATCAGCAGAGTGATGGCTAAAGGTCCTGCGCGCTGCGTAGGCGAGACCTAAAAATGGCAAATAACCTTCGCATCATTTCCACGTTATAGCATTACAGATGGCTATATGGGCTCGAGGATTTCGAACAGCATCACCTTTATCTGTTCAGAATATCCCAACCTATTCGCAGCTAGTAGTGCTGTGTCATTCATTTTCTTTTTCGATCAGTGACAATAGCAAATAGTTTACAGAGTCTGAGAACTAACTTATACCAGAAGGATGTATTTTGTCATCCTTGCATAGCACAAATGTTACAGGGTAAACCAGGTGAAACTTCTCAGCCATGTTTTTGTTTTCAATTTACCAGTTCTTTCGAATTTTTATTCTCCAAACCACTCCTTCTCAATTCGATAAGATGCCAGATCTTGTAATACGGTCTCATTCTAAAATATATTGAGACATTAAAAAAATAGCACTACGTCCGGAAAAGGCCACAACGTAAGAACTTTATGTAGCAATGTTCAATACTACTGCAGTTCCCTTTAAGTCTGCATGTGAGGAAGTAACGACCTGTTTAGCAAACCTAACCGCATTTTTTGAATAACTGTGGCGTGTTTGAATCTGTGTGTGCCTGCACAGCTGCCCCAAGCTCTGGCATAACGCAGGCCCCAGCAGCCCCTGAGCTTGTGGGCCAACCCTTAAATGGACCCCAAAATCTTCAGGGCCCGCCTGAGCTCAAGACCAATAAATCTCTCTTAAATGTGGATGACTCGGGTACCGCCTCTGCACCTTCTGCCGTGGGCCGCATCATTTTGCGTTATGCCGCTGCCCAAGCGTCCACTTTACTGAGAAAATAGAGTGGTTAAAATGCACATTTTCGATTGCTGAGCAATGATATAGGCAGTTAGATTTATATTTGAATTTTATGCTTAATTTTCAGTAACAGTAAAGAGGGATGTCAGTATATTTTACAGAATAAATCCATTTCACATAGGGTTTCAACAATCATGTTGGCTGTCTGTTTGATCTCCGTGTCATGCACTAATGCTATCATGGTCTTAAAATAGTAGCATCACCTGGATACAATTCTGCAGTCTGCAATGGTTCTATAGCTATAATTTAGACACTTAATCCATTTGTGTTACAAGCTTTTAGGGGCAAGAGCATCAGACAGTACTTTTACAAATGTTGCTATTTAGTTTTTCAAGTAGCCTTATTCCCTGGATTATTTTGAATGATTTGGTTAGAGGAGCACAGGGTTAGGGAGATTGTGAGCACAGGCTAATGCAAATGAGACCAATATGTCTAGGAAATCCTAGGCAGATAAGTGTCCCACTTTTTTTATTTTTACTTTATTTTTTAGATTTTCTTACAAAGCGCTCTAACACTTTGAGATAGTCTCTTGGCACTAAGAAGTCCTAGAACTGAAAACAAAAAGAGTGCAAAAGAATGTGTTGCGTGTCATAGCTCATATGAGCAGCGTACAGAACCTGTAGAGAACAGACTTGGATCAGATGGAAAGTGATATTAAATTCCAAAGAGAAGATACCAGAACCTAGAGTGATCTTCCACCCCATTTATGGCATTTACAGAGGAGCAGAGAGAAATAGGTTGGCAAATGTTTTCAGTGGTGGAGTAGTGATGTATTCTTTTTATTTCAGAAGAGAAAGAGTAGAATACCTAATTTATTAAGCAAACCACTTCAAAGGTAATGCAAATATTGATGGGTAACAAGTGGAGTTGGAAGCAATGCTGGGAGACATGGTGAAACCTTATTAAGTTGAAAACAAACCTGACCATAATCTAATCTAGACTAAGTGAAGGCATTGGTAATGATCATTCTATGAGAAATTGAGATAAAAGGCAAATCCTATAAATGTGTTTAAGCTGAAATAAATGTTGCTTTGTGATTGCAGAGATCTGTGGTTCAAATGAAACCTTTGAGTTGGGAATAATAGCCAGATTATGATCCACAGATACTGTGTTTGGGTAGACTCCAAGGGATGTGGCCAAAGAAATAGACCCCAACTATTAATCTTTTTAAAAATGGGAAGCTGTTCAGTCTTACTTGGGTTTCATTTCAGGAAATGTGATTTCACCCATCTTTGACTAACTTGTAATACCAACGCAACATCAGTGGATTTGAACGGCTCTGACCCATCCCACTGATGAACTGAGTATCAATGGCATAAAAGTAGACTTACCTTGAAAGGTATACAGAAAATGAGCCAAGGGTTTCAAGTAAAGTTTGAACAGCAAGGGGGACATTATATCCCCCTTTGAACGACCAAAGAGAGGGTTTGTATGGAAGTAAAAACAGCTATGATGAATTGATTGTGACATATCAAAGAAAGGAGGCAATCCAGGCTAATATACTTTCCTTGATACTGTTGATACTGTTCAGTGCTGCAGACCTGTCTAAATAGTGCTTAAAGGTCATATAAATGTTGATTCTGTTCAATAAAGTCTTGAACCTGTAAAGGGATGCTTTCACTGAGTTTCAAGATGTAAGGCAGCAAAGAAATGGGACACTAATTATTAAGATCTGTAGACTCCAGAGTAGATTTTGTTTTATAAATAGAGGTTGGGCAGTGATTTTATTTCATTTAAAATTCATAGCACGTGTGATTACTAAAGTATAGTGTGTACTGGTGCCAGGGAACCTAAAAAACCAAGACTGTGTAACTACAGAGAGCACAAATAGGTTTTTCTTAGTTTTACAAAACATTTATCTTTTTGGACAAATGGTCATTGGGAAATTGTTCCAGGTTTGCCCAGTGACCACTGAAAAGACCTGGCCTCTTATTTTATCTGGGGATAGTAGTGTTCTTCTGTGCTACTAGCATGTGACAGCAGTTCATTCCATTGAGTTGCTGCCATTTTGAAGACTGCAGGAGCATGGAGCTTGGTCTCCAGGCAGATAAGTAGTAAGGGGTTGAATTCCCATACAGACGCGGTTGTCAATTATCGAGTATCCTGATGCTCTATGGCAGTTTCTGTGCTTCTGAAACTCGAGGTACCAAAGTCCCTTCTTCAATTCCTGTGTTCCACAGAGATCTTCTTCTCTTTTCTGTTCCCTGCTGCATGGATCAGCCTCTGTAGGCGAGATGCTGCACCCTTATACTGCCTGTTCCATCTTCATCTCAATGCCATTGACCTACACCACCATGCTTCTTCGCTACATGCCTACCAAAGGAGAGATTAGTTAAGTGGATTGGCCACTCTATAGCATCACTGTTTACATCCTACATAAATAAAATTGAGCCCTCTTGGTGTTTAGTCAAGTTTCTCCAGCTGTGTAGCAGTCTTTGGCTGGGCTAATGAGACTGGTATAAGGTATACAGAACATTTATATTTTTCCAGTAAGTCAAGCTTCAGCAGCCATCTTGATCATGGCTCGACCAAGAGCATTTATTTTTATCTGTGAATTTTAAAGAAATATAGTTTATGTGCTCACCAGTTACACAGTCCATTACAGTGCAACGCCAGATGCCTTAACTGGTGATCACAAGGCCTTTCCAATAACTGTCAGTGGATTTGTGTTTTTCTCCCTAGCGTTGGTTCATGGTGTTAAGTTAATCAGTTGATGGCCTACAAGTGGAATTATTATCTTGTTGAAGCGGAATCTGGAAAAGCCATGATGCCATTAGATTTCAAACCTTGAGTTTTGGTATTGGTGCCTCAGGTGATCAGTAGAAGCATGACCAAGTGAAAAGCATTTTGTGGAACCAGGCATTTTATACGGTACATTCCTTGCTTCTCTAACAGGTCAACTATGTTATCAGTAAGAAAATAAGCGTACTTCTAGTGTCACATTTTCATTCTATTTTCATAAAATGTGAATTAAATTTGTCTGCTTGTCTCTTTTTTGTTCTGTACACTAACAAAGTTTGCATGCCTGAATTTTGTTGTCTATAAGGTTATCTTGACATTTGAAGACAAGTGATGTGCATGTCTTTTTGCATGACAGCATTATTTACTACTGGATGCCATAAACTGTGTAAAAGGTACTATTCCTTTTATAGCTTGTAATTTGGAGCGCATATTGACCATGGTGTTGTATTTATGATAAATAATATCATGATGGATGTGTGTAAGCTACTGACATATATCATCTCTTGTGTTAACAGTGGATAAAACATGTTGATGAACAAGGTAGATCATATTATTACAACGCAGATGGCTCTCGATCAGAGTGGGAATTGCCAAAGGTGAGCAATATCGAAAAATGTAAGGAAGTATAATAACATACCCTGCTTGAAGAACAATTATGCAATCTTCTCTGGTAAAAGGATTTTACTTCAACTGTCCACATAGCTGTGTTTTCTTGCTTCTTCTGTTAACCTCTACAGGTTAATCGATGACTTGGAGTTGTGCTCAATAATACATTTGTAGTGCCGTCAAATGTCGATCTCCATTATTCTACCTTTATGAGAGCCATTGGTACTCTCACTTTTTCTTATCTTCCTCTGCACCTGACCAGTCCTGTGACAAGAGTCGTTGATAGGGTGAGAATGTGACCTAACGGCTAGGGCGGTTAACCTCTGAGCTGGGGAACCAGGTAAGACTCTCGGCACGGACGCTCAACATTCTGTGATTCTGGGCAAATCACTCCATCTCCCTGTGCCTAACAAAAATGAATGTGTCCGTCTGTAACGTAACTGGTGCCCATGTAAAGTGCTTTGATACCTTTGGGTCTATTTCACGCTATATAAATCTCAACAAAAAGAAGAAAAAAAAAGAAAAAACTGTCACCTACCCACTACTGCTGACCACTGATATCTGGATGTGCAGAAGTAGATGGGGAATAAAAGGAGGTTTGAAGGAATTAAGAGGAAGTATCATGCAAAGTACTACAGTAGGGCCCAAATGCAGTAGCAAAACAAGCATTTGCAATGCAATAGGTCTTGCATTTACGACAGTTTGAGCTATTGGCATTGTAAATGACAATGCCTTTATTTATGTGGAAGGGGGGTTGTTGAACAAAAATTCAAGTTCAGTTCAAATGCTGACTTGAATTTATGTTGAACAAAATTTCAAGTAAGCATTTAAACTGAACTGCATTTGCCAGTATGCTAAGGGGCAAACTGTGCTGGGACGTGAAGCAGTGTGCTCCCATCACCCTTCTATTTCAATAGGCTCCCTTCAGCCACTGAGCTGACAAGCTCTTGGAGATGCACCTGTGTGCCAGGGAGAGATACAGAGACCTGAGAGGAATGTGGCAGCTTTCTCAGCAACTGAAAAAAGGGAGGAGAGGGCCTGCACACCTAGATTTAAGAAAGCTAAAACAAGTTATCTAATGAAAATGAGCCAATGTTGATCAAAATAAAGCGTGCAGTCATGTATTAGGGTTTTAGCCCAGAACCCTATGTGTATAAAGATTCTCAAGGAGGAATGGATTAATCCAGACCTACGTGACGCACAGCTATGTACTCTAGGTGTTTTCAAACAATTCTGTTTTCATGTAATGAAAAATCAATGTCAACACACTGGATAAACACTGCGCATTCTATACCGCAATTACGTTTTACTATTCTTGAAACTATCTCTATCACTTCAGGAGCAGATATACACAACACCTTAGCTAGAAAAGAAACCTTTTGGATAAAAACACTGTGCACCCTGACACCGGGTGGGTTAAATGATCACATTGAGTTACTTTGTTTTCTTTAAATACATTACTATCAAGCATGTGATTGATTGTTTATAACGTGTTGGAGACTGTATTTCTAATTTCGCTCATGTCTTGAGAAACACTCCGAAATTGTAAAGGATTTGCACTCTCACTACAACAGTGATTTTTCATACAGTCAAAAACCTTTCACGTCGATTTGGGATGTGGTTCTCTTTTTAATAATTACTTGTGCATCCACACATTACACATAAAGTTGCGCGTACGTTCTTTCGAGGGGGTGCCCCTTTAAAAAGCAATACGAGATGACGCTCGTCTCCATGCAGGTTTCCTGACAGTCACGTTATCGACGGCATCCACTTTTGGACTTTCGGTAAGCCCGTGCATTGATTGAATCCTTGACTGCTGCTTCAAGTTTGCAAGCAGGCTTTTTAATCTAAACAAGATTCCCGTATTTTTCTATTCTTCAGGTTCGGGTTAATCCTCACTGGAGATTTAAAACTGACAGGGGTAAGAACGTTCTTACGAGGACGCGCACATTTGCACATTTTGATTTGAAACTGACTAGGACACACTCGCCTACTATTTTTTCGATCTTCACAGATATGGAAATATGGCATCATCTCTTTAATACTAAGTGAGTTTTACCCTTGGTGAGTTTGACTCTTTATCTTCATCTTACAAGCATTAGTTAACATGGTTTTTGTATTGGGGATACACATCGATTTCTTTACTACATAAGAATCTTAAGCACTTTTTTGGTTTAACATGGGTGTTTTTTGACTTCACAGCAATTCCGGTCTTTTTTCTTTCGGGCCACGATTGGTATTACTAAAAAGCACAATACATAGGATCATGTGTTTTCTGTTCGTTCACAAAAGGGGAGAAATTCTTCTATACTTATACACATGGCAATTTTAGAGTTCGACACATTTTGAGTGCAAATACTAGGTCAATAAAGTGTTCATTGTATTTTTTACTTTGTTGTAGTGACTATCACGTTGGACTGTTGTTGAAAAACATCTTGAAGTTACAATCCCCTGAAGAAGGGTTTTCAAAACCCGAAATGCATTGGGACTGTGTTTTTTCCTCAAGAATCTTTACTGTTTTGATTCTGTAAAAAAACTGAGCATTTACATGCAAAAATCATGAAATGAGATTTTGTACATAAATTGTTTGTGGTTTATCTTGGCAGAAATGCATGCTAGATAAATATGGTAAATCGTTGTAATATATTCACAGTTTAAAGAACCTGAAAATAAGAATTGTGTTGACATTGATTTTTCATTACATGATAACAGAATTGTTTGAAAACTCCTAGAGTACATAGCTGTGCGTCACGTAGGTCTGGATTAATCCATTCCTCCTTGAGAAGCTTTCTCAGCAACCCCAGATGAATTTCTTTTTTATTTCTACTGATGAAGGATAATATCCAGAAACAAAGGTCTAGAGATTAACAGCACTAACCTGCACCAACTTTGGAGAAACAGTTCAACAAAAATTCAAGAAAGCATTTAAACTAAACTGTATTTACCAGGATGCTAAAGGGCGAACTGTGCTGGGAGGTGAAGCAGTGTGCTCCCACCCCCCTTTGGCCTTTATTTATGTGTTAAAAAAACCTGGAAAGTGCAAAGTCCGTAACAAAACACATAACTAAAAAGCATTGTTATTTACAATGACAATAGCTCAAACTCTCGCAAATGCAAGACCTTTTCACATTGCAAATGCTTGTTTTGAGAGTTTCTTGTTTTTGTTGCTTTCTTTGTAAACTGATGCTGTGACTTGGTACTCGTTACTTTTTTTTTTTAAATGTATTTTTTATTTTATTCAGCGAACAATCAGCACAAAAGATTGCTTACATGGCACATTAATGAAATTAGATCTCAATCCGTTACAGATATGATCGTTATGAGCAAGGCCATCTCCCCTTTTCTTCCCTTGATCAATATAAAACAGGGTATGCCAGAGGTAACTGTTGTCATGATTATGTGGTTGCATCCTGAACCAGGGAACCGTCTCTGAGTGGAAGGAGTAATTTCTAAAAGTGTTATGAGCTCGGGAGCCTTCGTCTCAGTCTCCTGTGCGGTGTGTCTGATGGACTGTTGTGTGTCATCTCCCACATCCAACTCAGTGTTTTCTCCAGGGTTCGCAGATTTTGTGAAATTGTTTGGGGCACCCTCTGCTTAGATGTGTGACCTGTTCGGTTATCATGTTCATTCCTCTCGTCCACTCCTGAATGGTCGGTTTGTCGGCCACCCGACATCTCCTGGCAATGTCCTGTTTAGCCACCACCAACCCCAAAGAGGCAAAAATCAACTGCGTTCTAGTTATGTCCTCTTCGCTAGGGATCTCCAGTATCACGAATTTGGGCTCCATCGTCAGCGTTACCCTTAGGACCGTTCCTAATAGTCCAGTCACCTGCGTCTAGTATGGTAGGAGTGTGGGACATGCTCAGATAGTATGATAGAAATCACTTTTAGTGGTGGTGCACATCATGCAAAGTGGCGACTCTGCCCTTCCCATCCTATGCAGCCTATCCCTATTATAGTACGTTCGGTGCAGTATTTTGAATTGAATGAGTCGAAGTCTTGCCTTTATGGCCACCTCCCTGGGTTGCATTAATGCTGCCTCCCAATCAGTATCCTCCATGGACCCGACATCCTTCTGCCACCTTGCTCGGAGGCCTAGCAACTCATCAGGGATATTGTTAATGGTTTTCTGTGAGGGGAAACTGCTTTACCAATCAGCTCATCCTGCAGGAGCCTGCCTTCCAGGGAAGCATGTTCCGGAAGTTGCTCACTGGGAATGTTTTCCGCCCGCCACACATATCGCAATTGTGCGTATTTAAGGAATTGGCAGATGTTCATTATGTATTCTTGCTTGAATTTCGCCCATGTTTTAAGCTCCCCTTTTTCGATAATGTCCCCTATTGTGAAGATCCCGAGAAGATCCCAGGTCTCGAACCCTGTGAGCTTTTGTAATTCTCCAAACCAAGACCCTTCCCAGAGCTGTGTGGTCAGTTTAATCCGTTTAGTCCAGCCCAAGGTCTTGCTAGCGCTCTTCCATGCCAACAAGGTCACTTGAGTTGCAGCAAGTAGATGCGAGCTGCCCCCCCCCCCCCCCCCACAAAAGGAAACGTAGGTGCTGGGGACAGTTTCTGACTCTCCGTGGGAGGTTCAACATCCTGCGATTCTGTGCACCGCCGCAAGACTGATCCTCAACCTGCCAAGACACTGCCATATCTCCCAGCACCTGCTCACACTCCACTGACTCCCCATCGAGGCTAGAATCACCTTTAAGATTCTCACCCACGCACACAAAGCCCTCCACAACACTGGACCACCATATCTGAACAGCCGACTCAAATTTCACGCATCCCAAAGGACCCTACGATCAGCCCAGCTCTCCTACGCCGTGGTCCCCCGCACCAGAAAGACCAGATCGGGAGGCCGCTCCTTCATCCTCGCGGCCAGAGCCTGGAACGCCCTACTGCTCCACCGCAGACAGACAACATCGCTCCACATCTTCACGAGAAACCTCAAAACTTGGCTCTTTGACAGACCCCCTTCCTTGATGGACTGGAACCTGCAACCCCCCCCCCCACCAGCGCCTTGAGACCCTTACGGGTGAGTAGTCTCGTTTAGCAAACATGTGATTGATTGATTGATTGCAAATCACTTAATTTCCCCATACCTAAATTTATAAATCTCTCTGCTGTTTGTCTCGGCTAAGGTGTTACCTGTTAACCCCTTCGCCGCAGCGCGAATTCCGCCACGGCGCTGGGGTGGTGTGGGGTGAGCGCAGCGCCGCCATGCTCGTGACGGAACCACGCCGTCATGAGTCACGGGCGAGCTGTGCTCATGATGGCGTGGTTCCGTCACGACTCCGTCCACTCGTTATTTCGCCTGCACAGGCGGGGAATCAGTGCTGCGTGGGCGGAGCGGCTGCAGCATTACGGAACCACGCCGTCACGAGCACACGCCGCCCGTGGCTCATGACGGCGTGGTTCCGTCATGCGCGTGGAAGGGGTTAAAGGCTGTCCAAACATTTGCCGAGTGCTTGAAAGCGCTGCTCTCCGCAACCTTTGCAGGCTCTTTCTCCTCGGGCACAAATTCAATAACCGGTAGTAAAGGTGTAAGAGAAACTTATTAATTAAAGTAGTGCTCATAGACTAAAGAAGACCTACCGTGTAACATCCAAAGTAAAAGGGCCAGCCGCTATGGGAGGTGACAGATTAAGACAAGGCGGGACTAACAAGCCACTTGACGAATCAGAAGACAGCATTTACGAAGGACAGTGACGCTAGCCAATGACGAATATGGGCAGAGATTGTAGGCCTTCTATTTCATACTCCACCACAACAAGTTTCGCAGAGCTGCGCATGCGTTCTGACTCAGGCTCGATCTAAAAAGCTCCACGTGTCACTACAGACTGTTAAGCTGCTACAAACCGAATACTATATCTCTGGTATGGGCTTGCTAGAAAAAATTACACAACTATTTTTAATACTTATTAAAAATCCAATTCTATGGTGAGTTGGATTTTTTATAAATAGTAAGGAAAAGTAACTTAAAAAGTTACTCTTTATCTGCCTAAACCCTCAGAAGGCTACTTAGCATATTTCTCTGCCTTCTCACAGCCACTAATTAGCCTTAGAATAGGTGTGAAATGTCTCCAGGAGCAAACAATAGGCTGACTTGAATAGGCAGAGATGGATCCTATAAACCTCACAGAATATTCAGAGTTGGGCCTTTGGGCCTCCTTTTAACGGTACAGTGTAGTATCTTGTTTGACTAGTCTGCTGGGCTACATGTAACACTTGAAAGGGAGAGAACAGGATGCCAGGGCAGTTCTTGTGTATCTATTGTCTAGTTGCTGAAGGACCATACTTTGTCCTATCAGACATCTGTCTCTGGGTTTATTGTGGGTAAAGTGGGTGCTTCAAGCTGGAGACTAGCGTTAGATGTGGTAGGACAATAGGATTGCCATAGTACACTCAAAAACACTCACTTCCTCACTCGTGTGGCTGAAGACTATTGCCATCTTTAAAATGCCCAAATTGGGTAGGGTTGGCCGCAAGAACTATTACCCCATTGGTTAGGGCGTGCCTAGGAGTCATTCAGGCATAAATGTAGCACCTCCAGGCAGCCAGTATAGAACACTGCTGGACCAGTGGAAGACCGAAGACTGGATCCGATGTCTGTGACCTGACAAGAGCCCTTAAGGACTGGACATGCTCCCTCTTGTACACAGGACAAAGAAGGTGACTCTAAGGGTCATAAAGCTGACTTCCTGTTCAAGCTACAAGGATTCAGCAAGCTATAAGAGGACATTACTGCTACTGCCCAGCTGACCAATGGCATTTAGACCTTGTTGTTGGCCTCTGCCTGATTGTGTGCATCTCTAAATGCCTACCCTGAGGGGCTTGAAAAGTTTAATGTTGAGGTGGATTGGGACTTAAAGTACCAAGTTAGAAGGTAAAATTGTTGCCCAGGACGAACTTGGTTGATGTATCCCACCTGCGCTCCATCATGATCAGCCTCAACTTGAGCCTAGAATCCGGTCTACCACAAACAGTGACTGTCTTGGTGCTTTATGCTTTTTGGTGTTGTTCCTACTTAACATTTTTAAAATTCATATTTCCGGTGCAATTCATTGACTTTTTATCATTTCAATGTAATTTTGTTTATTACACTTTACTCTATTTTTCTAATTCGGTTTGGGATTGTTATTGCTCTGCATTTTGACTTTATTACGGTTTGGTTCGGCATAAATATATTACACACTTCCCAATGTAAGCCTGTCTGCTCTCTCTCAGCTGCAAGGGAGGTGAGCTCAGGTTAATCTTGTGACTTTGACGGTTCACCATGACAAAGGTTGTGATTATTACTTGAAGTTGGTAGTCACCCATCTAAAATCATAATCAATTTTCTTACAGGATTGAATATCTTTCTTCTTATCTTTCTGGCTTGAGAGGCTTTAAGCAGCAAGAATCATTTCTGGCTTTCTCACAGTTGTATGTTTTTTTTCTTTTCCTGCACTCTCAAAGATTGAACCTTTCAGGTCTTCCAAATGTAGAATCTGGATGACTGTGGGGCTTGATGTCCCTATAGGCAGAGGGATTTTCCATGTCCTCTGCTGGAAACCTAATTTCACACACTGATCTCTTAAGGATCGTCCAAGTCTCTGAAAACAGGACATTATGAAGCTTGTAGGTCTTCTACCTGTTTCTTTTGAGATAACACGTATCCTGGCATCTTTAGCTTTATGAGAGTTTCCATCATATCCAGTCTTCTCTCCATATTGATTTGGTGGTTCATGTTGAGTGCTACTTCCTCTGGCCCTCTGGTCTGGTTAGAGTACAGCCTCTTGATTTCCAGGAGATCACTTTTTTACAGACTCCTGTATTGTGACTATTTTATAAAGTGTTGCTGCTTTTTCTTGCAGGGTATCTTGCAGGGTATCTTGCAGGGTATCACTTTTTGGTGGTTTCATCATTGTGCTTGGTGGTCAAGCGTAAACCTCAATTCCTCCAGAGTATAGTCTGAGAACAAGGAGGCTTCCTAGTCAAGTGCATGCTCCAGGGATTACCTGTGGCCCACTAAAGGTGTAGTCCATAGTTGAAGAGAGCTTTGCCATCATTTCTAGTTCTAGTTCTTTTCAGTGGGAGCACCAGCCCCTCAAAAGTTAGTTATACTCTTGCGTGTCATCTCTTTGCCCAGGTTTGTTAGTTATTCATTTAGGAGCTATGTTTCTCTTTGTCCTTATGCACTGTCTTATTTGAGTTAGGAATTTTGATTATACCCCTTATGTTGTGTAAAGACATAATCTCCTCCATTATGGCCCCAAGAACAGCCCCACACCTTTCTCAGTGCCTTTGTCCAAAGAACTTTCCATTCAATATGGGCTTTGGTTCACCATCAACATTTCATCCGCTGTATGGTAATAACACTGTGAAACAAGGAGTCCACCGAGAGCTGGCATCACAGTTCTCCTTTCCCATGCCTCCCCCTACATAGTTTCCGTTTCTTTTGTGTATCAACTCAGCTAGCCATCTCATTGTGGCACTGTGCCATGGCAGGAGTCTCCTTCCCCACTGCCTCACCATGACATGAACAGTGCACTCGTCTTAGTTTCAGAACCTCTACGAAACCTCACCGGGCGTGTCCTTTAAGAACCAAGGCGAGACCTCCGGTCTGCGTGTCTCACTCTGATTTTTCAGCCTTCAAGTCTGCTCTGAAGGATCCCCAAAGTATGCTATGTGCCCCCATAAAATGACTTGAAGGCTGAGTAAGTGCAGAACTTTTTTGTTGTTTTTTTTACTCTAAATGTCTTTCTTCTAGTAGTGAAGTACAGGATGAGGAAAGCCCATATAGAAGACACTATTATTCATTTCTGTGTATTAAATCAAGGTGGCACTCTCCCCACAACTCTTTCAGCTGTTAAGATTGTCATTGGGTGCTGTTAGCCAGGGTATCTGTATGTCATTGTCCTACATCTCTGGACCTATAGCAGATGTCCTCACCAGACCACTACATTCCACCTCCAAATGGGAACTTTGTGACCCTTTGGAACTGGCACTTGCATAAACTGGTTAATTGAATCCTTTTTCCACTACCAATTAGGTTGTAAAACAATGGCCTAACTTAAGTTCAACACTTCATGGATTAATTCTTTTGTAGCAGTATTATGACATTTTTATGCACACATACTAGGCGTCCTGAAGTCTTTCAAAAATATACAGATGCACTTTTGCTGTTCTTGGCCATTTGTTTTAGTTGTTTGCTTGGGGCATTGTAATGTTCTGATGCACGCATATGCAATACTCTGACATCACACACACTAGCCCTCGGCCCATCGTGCCTCACAAAAGGATTGCGGTTCTCTAAATGGAAAGCTCACTATCCTGGTATCATCCTTGGGCAAAAGCCTACAAGCCATAGGTAAATAGCCAGTGCACCCGCTTGATAAAGTTAGTGACGTATGACTGTTTGGAAGGTGATAGCTTGCACACTTTTCTGAGTAAATTTGTAGTAAGAGTGCTTTTTTGCTGCAGAGTGTGGCTATCCGGACCCCAGAGCATTGCTCACCATGGGCCTTCCTGACTCCGGCTATGCCTAACTTCCATGCTTGTGTAAGATTTGTCGCTTGTCTTCTTTGGAAATCCACAAATGTTCTTGTGTGCGCGATACCTCCTTTTAAGCTCAGTGTGTTATTTAGCATAATTTGCTGTGTTTGCTTTTGGTGGGTGTAAGGGTGATGATCCTTTAACCACGGGGGTACAAAGGATATTGATAAATCTTCTGTTCCTCTAGCTGTTTGTCAGAACTGGAGAGCCTCCAGGCTGATCTTTGCCAGCAAGTATCTACCCCCACACACAGACTGGGTCTACACAGACTGGGTCTTAGTCTCAACCCTGTATTTACTAACATGGCGAAAATTGGCACTTCCATGCCTGTTCTACTGGTGTGGTTATATCACCTACCCATCCCTATAAATCTGTTTTGCGATAGGATGCCCAAGATCTCTACCCTGCCCCCATTTGGGCTCAGAAGTGGTCTAAAGTGACTCCGGTGAGGCTCAATCATGGCCTGAAAAACAACAGTCTGAGCTTGGATGTAAATGTAAATGAAGCCAGCACTCAACTGAACAGCTGGCTAAGTGAAGCTCTTGATTGCTCCTCTGGTTAAACTAGCAGCTTGGAGACAAAAGCCCTCAGAAGGGTTGTTTAACGATTAACTCTTTGTTTCGAAAAATTATTGTAAGTGGCTTGAGCGCATTTGGCATAAAAAGTATGACCCTTATTGTTATAGTGGATTATAAAACGACCTTAAAAGAATACCATCAGCTTATTTCTCAGTCTCAGCGAAAATACTGTTCACAGAAGATCTTAGCTACTAACAACTCTTTGCTTGAAATACTTTAGATTGTAAAAACCCTCACATCATTATCTTCTATCACACCTTCTCTGCCCTCTGAGATAGTTGCCATGCACTAGATTTCTTTTTTGCTGAAAAAGTAGAGAAAATAGATACCTCCTTTCCTATAGAAGCTGGGTGTCATCCACAGTTGGAGATGTGGTTTGACCCATCAGCCAGTAGTGTCGAACAACAATCTCCTAAGGAATTGACTTCCCTCTGCTCCATTGTCAAATCTGGCTCTCCTGTGGATTTAATTTCTCCCACCATCTTGGAACCGGGCTGCAAGATTGTTGTTCCTTCAGCATCTTTGGCTTAAGAAACACCATGGGACAGAAACTGCCCTAATAGCAGCAACAGACTATGTTATGCGCACGGTTGATGAAGGACAAGGGGTGGTGCTGATACTCCTGGATCTGTCAGCTACATTTGATACCATCTCACCTACACTGCTGCTGGACAGACTCCAAGGTCTTGGCATCTCTCATCAAGCACTAGCCCTCCTGTCCTCTTTCCTTAGGGAAAGATCCCAAAGGGTGAATTTACAGCACTTTCAGCCAGAGGCCTTTTTCTTACCTGGTGGTGTGCCGCAGGGTTATCGTTGAGCCCTACGCTTTTCAATCTTTTTGTCACCCTAAGTGGCTGTTATCCATTCCTTAGGATTAGAGGTAGTGTCGTATGCAGACGACACTCAGATCATGGTGTCAATCCCCATGGGCTCATGCTTGATAGCAGAGAACCTCTTTGTCTGCATGTCTAAAGTGGCAGAATAGATGTAATGTAACTATTTGAAACTCAATGGAGACAAGACGGAAGTTATGATATTCGGCACGGGGACATCAAGTTGGAATAGTAACTACTGGCCACATTCCTTAGGAGTCTGTCCAACTCTGGGTAAGAAGGCTAAGAACCTTGGAATATTGATGGACACTGAACTTCACTTTAATGTCCAGATGAATCATACTATTTCCACCTTCACCTGGATTATAAGGATGCTCAAGAAAATCTTTCCACTTATCCAGCGGCGGGCACATAAGCAGGTAGCTCTTGCCCTAGTAATGTCCAGAATTGAATACTGTAACTCGCTGTACCTGGATTCGAACAAGAACACGCAGTATAAACTCCAGGTGGTGCAGAATGCATTGGCGAGACTTCTTCTGGACATTCCCAGAAGGCAGTCTGCTGGCAAGAGACTAGAAACCCTTCATTGGCTCCCTATTAATTAGCGCATTAGCTTTAAATCTCTCTGCATGGTACATAAGCCGATTCATCGTCCATATCCTACAAGATTAAAAACCATGTTCTACGGCCACGACCAATCACTGGAATTCCCTTCCTCTAAATATAAGGACCATCCCTCAGCTCCTGCCCTTTAGGAAGGCTCTTAAGACATGGCTATTCTCCGTGTAATGCTCCTTGTGGAGCTAGGATACTAGAAAACCTCTTCCGTGCGGTGATCTACAGCGCCTTGATGCCCTTGGGTAATTGCCACGCTTTATAAATTCCAAATCAAATTAATCTCTCTGTCCTCTGGATGTGCTCCCTGTAAGAAGTTGGCCTGATATGTAGTGCTCACTATTCTAGTGATCACTGTGTATCATTCCAAACGACCCTTATTGATGATTGGTTGTAAGTCAACCTTGTAGACCAGCTATCCTAGTAGCGTGGACAAGAGCAGTCTTCAGGCTAAACTCTAGAGGGCGTGTTAAGCCAGCTGTTTACCATCACATATACCCCTTGAACACCAAGTGAAAGGACACCACACAAGTTGTTATGAAAATAAAGGATATTTATTTATAACAAGACTACCCTGGCTCTTTATGAGTCAGGGAGCTAAGCACAATACAAAACTCTTGGGAAAATACTCCTAGTTTCACAATTTACACAAATGCCCGAAGGGCACGAAACCATTTACACTGCAAGTGGAATGGGAGAGGTTAGACAGTCTAAAGTTACTGATTCCGGAGGGATCCGATCAGTTGGACTAAACGGAAAAGGAGCTGGACACTTGTAGAGTGAACCTATGATGGAGCACCGAAATGCTCGAGTTACCTAGCCCAGATGCTGCGGCTACGTGGGGTTCAGCAAGATGTCGGGAGTCCTCGTTGTAGTCTCGGGAGCCTGAAAGAAGAAGTTGCTGGCAGGCGACCAGTGTCGATGTTCAGCGAGATCCAAGCCTGGATCGGTGAGGAAGGAAACCTGAAAGCAGAGGGGACTCAGTTCTCAACCGCTAGCCAGCGATCGTGTGGGCACCAGGAAGGTACCGGATGAAGTCACCTCGACCAGGTGAGTGGGTGACGTCGGACTCTGCTGTTCCTCGGACCAGGAGGCGCGGCGGCGACCAGGATGGAGGGCGAGCTGTCCCACGAAGGTACCTGCTGTCGATGATGCTGGGCCCAGGAGTGGGGCAGCAGGTCTTAGCAGAGGCAAGCCCACGCGGTGGAGTCAAGATGGCGTCTGGAGTGGACCAGGAGGGTCCGAGGTACTCCTCTGTTGAAGGGGAGCAAGGACCAGTCTGGAGCAACCAGACCAGTGATGAAAAACTGTCGTGGTGCGTCGTGAAGAGGGCCACTAGCCGACGGCGAGTGGCCGGACAACGCGGTGAGCAGCAAGGAGCAGAAGGGCCCCCACGCAGATCTCGTGGATGCGGGGGAGGCAGACTTCGGTGCTGGAGCTGCTCAGGGTTAGGGCTTCTCAAACCCTAGGTGCACTCACTCGAGGGTCCCTCGGTGGTTGTGCTAGATAAGCGTCGTGCAGGTTCTGAAGATGGCCGGTCCCGCAGGTCTCGTCACACCTACGAATCTCAGCTGGGCTGACGATGTAGGTAGAGGTCCGAGATGGCGGGGAATCCGGGTCTCGTCGAGCTGGGCAGTCTTGATCCGTAGGAGAGACGTACAGCAAACCGCAAGCGCTTAGGTGGTGCCTGCTGGTGCAGGGTGGCTACTCCTTAGCCACAAGGGAGAGTCTTCAGAAAAAGTCAAGAGTTCCTTTCGTGGAAAGTAGTTCAAGATTCAGAATTATCCAATTTGGGAAGGGGACTCGCTCCTACCTTTATACTAGGAAAAGGGGCTGGCCCGTGACTAGGTCCTACCTATGGGTGGGACCAGGAGGGGGGTGGTTACACCCCTATCCTTTGTCCGGCTTCGCCCCAGCTCAGGGGCTGGGGTACCCCCGAAACTGGTTTGAGCCGGGCTATGCACAGTGAGCACCGGGGTGCCACTTGCAATCACCTTCCTTTCAGCCCTGCCTACCTGGGATACACAAACCCTGTCTGGGATGGTGCTAACACCGCCCTCGACAGGAAACCCTTTGTCCAAGCTCCCCTCGCTGGAAGGTCTCCCAGCAGCAGGAGGTCAGACTTGTGTCTGGTGGCAGCATCCATTTTGTGATGCTGAGGCTTGAGTCAACTTTAACCGGGGTTCAAGGTTACTTCCATGTCGTGTCCCTCTAGAAGGGTGGAATGCTAACCCCGTCGACAGAGTTGGCGAGGGGTTCGTATTCCAATTCGTATGACACCTTACTCGACATGTGTGGGTGATGCGATGCCATAGTTAGCAAATAACCGCGAGGATTATAATGCATTTTAAGGTAGGTGGCACGCGTCCCCATGGAACAGCTATTAGGACTTGGTTCCGCAAGCCGTCGACGGGCTCAGCTCGCGCCAGAGCACCATCTCACATGATTCCCAGCACTCTGCCTTCAGGATTGATAAGGCCTGCCATAGGAGTGACTGATAGGAATCCATGCGTCCATTTTAGGGTTAGGTATAGGAATACTACACCTACAGCAACGGGTGATTACACCACCTTGCCCCAGCTGTCGTGCAGCCAGTTGTGTCAGATTTGGGGTGGCCATCCAGGGGTGGCATAATACATGCTGCAGCCCCTGGTAGGCCCTGGGTACGCCGATGCCCTGGATACCTGTGGTATGCTGATACAGGGACTGATAAGGCGGCCCAGTTCCAATTAGTGGATGCACCTAATGTACATGTGTGTTAATCTGGAGAGAGAACAGCTAGGCTGTGGGTCTGATTGGCAGGCCCACAGCCAGGGAAAGTCGTAAACCAATGAAGCAAAAGCAAAAAATCTGGGTGATCATAGGATTGCAGACCCTACTCTCCTACATGCCCCCCCCCCCCCAAACTTTGGGACAATAAGCTAACCTTGACCAGGTGAGTCTTCTTGCTCTAAGTGGAAATACCTGGAGAGCCCATCTGCATTGCCATGATCAGTGCCAGGTCTATGCTCCACTGTGAAGTCCATCCCCTGTAGGGAAATGGACCACCTAAGTAGTTTGGGGTTTTCACCCTTCATTTGATTTAGCCACAAGAGGGGCTTATGGTCGGTCTGAATCTTGAAGTGAGTGCCAAACAAGTATGGCCTCAACTTCTTCAGGGCCCAAACCACAGCAAAGGCCTCCCTCTCAATAGCTGACCAATTCTTCTCTCTGGGGGTCAGCCTCCTGCTAATAAAAGCTATGGGCTGGTCATGACCATCAAAATTCAGCTGAGATAGAACAGCTCCCACACCCAACTCCGAAGCGTCTGTTTGGACAATGGATGTTTTGGAGTAGTCTGGACTCTTTAGGATAGGTGCTGTGCACATGGCCTGCTTTAGGTCATCGAATGCCTTTTGACAGCTTGCTGTCCACTGAACTTTTTTTGGCATCTTTTTACTTGTCAGATCGTTTAGCGGGGTCACAATGGATCCATAATTTCTGACAAATTTCCGGTAATAACCAGTCAGGCCCAAGAAAGCTCGAACCTGAGTCTGGGTGGTTGGAGGAGCCCAGTCCTGGATGGCCTGTATCTTGCTCTCCAATGGCTGAACCTGGCCTCCACCTACAAGGTGGCCCAGGTATACAACCTGTGTCTGCCCTGTCTGGCACTTAGTGGCCTTGATAGTGAGGCCTGCCTTTTGCAGAGCCTCTAACACTTTCCTCAGGTGGACCAGGTGATCCTCCCAGGTGGAGCTAAAGACAGCGATATCGTCCAGATATGCCGCACAGAAGTCGTCCAACCCAGTGAGAACTTGATTCACCAGCCTTTGGAAGGTGGCAGGTGCATTTTTCAGACCAAAGGGCATTACCACGAACTGATAATGCCCACCCGGGGTAGAAAATGCGGTTTTGGGCTTGGCCTCCTCAGCTAACCTGATTTGCCAATACCCAGCTGTCAGGTCAAATGTACTTAAGTAGTTGGCCGAAGCCAACCGGTCTATAAGTTCATCTGCTCTTGGTATTGGGTGGGCGTCCGTCTTAGTGACTGCATTGAGGCCTCTATAGTCTACGCAAAACCTCATTTCTTTCTTACCGCCCTGGGTGTGAGGTTTTGGCACGAGAACTACTGGACTAGCCCAGGGGCTGTCCGAGGGCTCAATGACTCCCAGCTCCAACATTTTCTGCACCTCTGTCTTGATGCAGTCTGACATGATCAGGCTGTCGATAGATTTTACTCTTTACGGGCAGACTGTCCCCAGTGTCGACCTCATGGGTACACCAATTGGTCTGACTGGGTGTCAGAGAGAACATATGTCGGAAGGATTGAAGAACCTGTTTACAATCCTTTTGTTGATGTCCAGAGAGGCTGCCACAAAAGACAACACCATCTATTGACCCATCGTCAGGGTTCTGAGAGAGCAGGTCCGGGAGAGGGTCACTCTCCTCCTCCTGTCCCTCATCTGTGGCCATGAGCAAGCCCATGCCCTCCCTGTCGACATATGCTTTGAGCCTGTTTACATGGAGCACCCTGTGGGGGCTCCGGGGAGTTCCCAGGTCCACCAAGTAGGTGACCTCTCCCTTTTGCTCAATGATCGTGTGGGGCCCAGACCATTTGTCTTTGAGTGCTGCTGGGGCCACTGGCTCCAGCACCCACACCTTCTGTCCCGGCTGATACACAGTCAGGACAGCCTTTTGGTCGTGCCAAGCTTTTTGTAATTCTTGGCTCGCCTCAAGGTTTTTAGATGCCTTTTCCATGTACTCAGCCATCCGCGAGCGGAGACCGAGCACATAGTCCACAATGTTTGATGCCGGCTTTTTGAGAGGTCTCTCCCATCCTTCCTTTACCAAACAAAGGGGTCCCCTTACAGGATGTCCGAACAGAAGCTCAAAAGGGCTGTAGCCAACCCCCTTCTGCGGGACCTCTCTGTAGGCGAACAAGAGGCAGGGTATCAGGACATCCCATCTCCGCCGAAGCTTTTCAGCTAGTCCATGAATCATCCCTTTCAGGGTCCTGTTGAATGTCTCAACAAGGCCATTGCAATTGTGGGTGATAGGGTGTGGTGAACTTGTAGTTGACACCACACTCCTTCCACATGGCAGTCAGATATCCCGACATGAAGTTTGTACCTCTGTCAGAGACAACCTCCTTAGGGAAGCCCACTCTGGAGAACACTCCAACTAGGGCTCGTGCCACAACAGGTGCTGTAGTGGTCCTAAGGGGAATAGCTTCAGGATACCTGGTGGCGTGATCCACCACCACCAGTATAAACTTGTGCCCTGATGCTGTCTGGGGTTCCATTGGTCCGACAATGTCGATCCCCACTCGTTCAAAGGGTACCCCCACCACCGGCAGTGGTATGAGGGGGGCCTTTGTCGTGCCACCTGACTTACCACTGGCTTGGCAAGTGACACAGGAGCGACAAAACTCCTTCGGACATGTGGGGCCAGTGAAAGTGTGGAACAATTCTGTCCCAAGTCTTATTCTGGCCTAAGTGACCTGCAAGGGGAATCTCGTCGGCCAAGGTAAGAAGGAAACCTCTCAGAGACAAGGGGACGACCAGCCTCCTGGTCGCGCCAGGCTTGGGGTCTCTTGCCTCGGAGTACAGGAGTCCATCGTCCCAGTACACTTTGTGGGTACCTGTGGCGTTCCCTGCAGCCTCAGCAGCAGCTTGCTGTATGAGGGGTTCAAGTGAGGGGCAGTCTAACTGTGCCTTCCCCAGGTCTTCCCTAGAGGGTCCCCCTGAGCCCAGAAACTCAACCTGACCAGGTTCAAGATCTTTTGGCTCAGTTTCCCTCAGTTCTTTAAGGTCAGCCTCCTCAGAGACTTGATCCACGACCTGGGGCAAGGGGGAAGGCGAGGCCTTACCCTTACTGCTCCTTTTCTTGGATGGTGTCTGGTCCGTTCTTCCAGGATCCAGCACCTGTTCAGTGGGGCATCTTTTGGCCTGTGACCTGGTCACAGCAAGGACATGTGCTGGCAAGCCTAACATTTCCATGTGAGTCCTCTGCTCCACTTCTGACCATTGTGACGTTTCCAAATCATTGCCCAACACACATTCTACGGGGAGGTCTGAACTAACCACAACTTTCTTTGGGCCACTTACCCCTCCCCAGGAGAAATCAACAGGATTGCAGACCCTACTCTCCTACACTCCCCAACAAAGAAAACACGCCATGGTGGTTCCCTTGTTTTAAAAAGAAAAAAAAAATAGCTCTATTGGATCCATCAAAGCCTAAAAATTGTCGGCCCATACTACAGTTGTCTTTTTTTTTTGTTTTTTGGTAAGCTAATAGAAGAGCACATCTATAGACAACTTTCTGAAGGATAATAAGCTCCTACATAGAACTCAATCATAGCCTTCTTATAGCACTAAGTCAGCCTTGCTGCTTGCCTTTGAATCTGCAGGGTGGGTTCTGTATGAAGGCAATACTGCAGCCATACTTATGCTCGACCTCAGTGCTGCGTTTGATTCCGTATCCCACAATATTTTGGTCAAAGTGGGTCGAACAGTGGCATTAGTGGCAAAGTGCTGCATTGGTTGATTTCATTTCTGCAGGGACACACTTTTCAAGTGTCACAAAAACCATTTCTGTGGTCAGCTCGGTGAGAACCTGGACATCTGGTTTGATAATCTTTCCTTTGATACCCAGATCAATGCCCTTACAGTAAAGTGTTTTGGGATGTTAAGATCTTTGAAGAAATTCTTCACCTCCTTCCTGATTCCGCCCAGAAAACCATAGTCCAGGCTCTGGTTATATCCAGATTGGACTACTGCAGTGTTCTTTACCTGGGTGTTACCCAATCATGATTGAATAGGCTCCAGCAGATGCAGAATGATGCAGCTCGGAGACGGGTCTCTATTAGTGCCACATTCAAGAAATTGCACTGGCTGCTGTTGAAACAGCAGCCAGTGAAATTTATTGCTACAAGGCTCTTTCCTGCCAAGGTCCTGCCTACTTACAATCTATAGTGATACCCTATGCTCCAGCTAGAAATCTTAGGTCGACTTCTGCCAAACTGGCCTCCGTTCCTAGATTTTAAAAGTCAGAATTGGTGGTTTTTCTTTTACTCAACTGACTCATAAAATCTGGAACTCATTAACTTCGGAACTTCAGTTAGCCCCCCATGATTTGTAGAAAAACATTGAAAGCATGGCTTTTTGGACCCAGTTAAACTTTTCTAGTCTGTTTGCAACTCTTCTTTTGTAATCATCCTCCTAGCGCTGGGACACTTCGTTAGAAGTAGCCATGCGCTTTACATGTGCCATTATTATTCTTACTGATCTAAAATGATCCTAAGACTCCAGAATTGCTGGTGTCTTGTGATCACAGAAAAGATATCCAAAATGATCGTTTTATGGAGCCCTTTGGATATTGCACTCCTTAGCCAACATGAAGAATGACCGGATGATGAGGCAATCCACCCAGTTGGGTAAGAGTCTGTGTCCTGAAAAGGAAACTATTCAGCTACAAAAGAAAATTAATAAAAATAAGGAATACTGCTTTTGAGCCTATTACAAGGAATGTCACATTTTGTGTCTGTCGCAAACAGTATCCAACTGGCTTACTTCACCTTTTTGACAATCAGGCATCCTGTGTTTAGTTAGTATTTGTTTTTGGTCCAGACCAGAGTAACACACAAACTGTCTGAGCTCCTAAACTCCTATAATCAGTGGCAGTTATCCTTAGATTCTGTTGTTAGTCACCTTCGAGCCCTTTGCTATTTTAAAGGATGTGGTTGGTTTCATCTGGCTGTTTGATATGGCGGACATTTCCCACCTTCATTGCCATTTCACCTCAACAAGGATCTTACTCTTGTAATTTGTGCTGCACCCACTTCCATTCTTGGCTGTATACTACACATTTGAGCCATCCGTCACTCAGTGCTTGCCTCTAGATAGAGCCTCAGCTTTACATTCTTCAGACTTTTGGAGGCAGGGCGCCACTTGGCCTTTTCATGGGATCATTTCTAGATAGAGTGGGCAATTTATCTTGCACTTCTATAATTTGCATCAAATGGAATCACTGTTCTGTGACTGAGAACACTCCACCTGTACCAAGACTGCTTAATTGTGTTACATGTGCCTCTCGGAAAGGTATACAAGGCTACTCTGGTTACATTCTGCAGATAATTTGCTCTTGCGTTTTTCTTCTGAAATGATGCATAGTTTGGTCCTGTGGATCTGAGAAATGTATTGCTTACTCCTAAACTGCTTGATGTGGTCTTCTACATCTCCATTTGTATTCTGTTTGTTGTGAAGTCTACCCACATTTTGAGAAATGGTGAGGGCTAGGATGTAGAAGTAGAATCAAGTTACCTTCATAGTGAGTGTTACTTAAAGTGGGTATCCTCTCTCCTGCTACCAGCACCCTCTTGCCAAACTTTTGCACATCGACTGCTCAAAAGCAGAAAGGTTAGTTCTTTGGTACAGAAGAGAACTGGTAAGGATGCATACCTGAGCAGAAAAAAAGTGCACAGCCTCATATGATGCAGTCCCTTTTTTTAAATCCGTGACCATGAAGATAATTTTGCCCTTTGAGAAGACTTCAAAAGAGTGGTAGAAGTAGACATGTGCAAACTGATTTTATGAAGCATCCTGCACCTATTTCAGATATTAAGCAGTTTGCTCCCAGTGGGAATGTTTTAATATTAACACGCTTGGAACACATGCCTAAGGCTGAAAGCTGCAAAAGAAATGTGTGTTCTTTCAATATTTTACAGGAACAAAGCACTATGTTGAGACGCTTAAATGCTTGACAAGGCATCTATACAGGCTGAGAAGTGCTACGAAACACACTCCGATATGGCATGCTCATTAATTTTATTCCACATCCTGTAAACGGATTCTTCCGCTACTGAGACACGCTATATATCAAAACTTCATACAGTTTTTTTTTAACCAGTCGCTCATATGGCAAGAGTAAACAAATCATGAATATCTGACTAGCTGAGCCCTTCACTCTTTTTGGATGACACCCATTCCAAGACTGGTGTTCAAAATCTTGCTTGACATTGGAGTGAAGGCTACTAATCTTTTCCCCATAGTGTCCATGCAACTGCCTACCCTCATTGTTGGCACCACAGGATTGGTAATGTCTAAATGACATCTGTTTTATCACAGTTTAGTTTGAAGTAATTTTGTTCCATCCACTTGGCTACCTTTGACATACATCCATTGATTCTTTCTTGGACAGCAGAAATATAATCAAAGATGGAGATAGCTATTTGAGTTTCAGTTTAGGAGAACATTTAAAATCCAAAGGAATGGACAAGGGAAGCTTCTGGAGTGAGGTCAATGTTAAACAGAGTAGAGCCAAGAGAGGAGTTTTGTGGGACTCCATAGGTAATGGTTTTACCGACAACTATAAAGGAGGAAAAAGATACAGATTGGGTCCTGGCTGATAGGGAGTAGAACTATTTAAGAGTTGAATGACCGAACCCTAAATGATGGAATTTGGAAATTAGCACCGAGTGAGAAACCATATTGATGGCTGCAGAACATCATCCTTTTTCATAGTCTCTGTACGAAAAGCAGAGAATAAGTTAGATTGGGTTCCCTTTTTCCCGATGTTTGTGAGTACAGAGGGTGGGAATAGGGGCAGCAAACAGGAAAAAAAAGAAAGAGGAACTGCAATAAAATGAGACCAGGTGAGTAGAGATGGTTAAGATGACATAAGTGAGATAATTTTGTTTAAAAACAGGGTAAAGAATATGCCCTTCAAGATGTGCAAGGGATGAAATGATCTGCAAGAGACCCAAGGCCTGCAGGGCAGCTGTACGGAATACAGTGTCTTGGAACAGAGTTTTATCTATATGATTATTGAGATTGCCACGTGTAGTGAAGTTGTCCACTTTTAAGCTGAAGGGTGATAAGAAATCATTTATAGAAGTGCTAAAATTTGCCATAGAGCCTGGAGGACAATAAATAAGAGCACTGGAAAGGGACAAGATAAGGCTGAATTTAACAGTGAACCGAAGTATTTCCCCATGAAAAACACACAGGGCTGTTAATAAATTTGCAGGAGAAAATTGAATTGTAAATGATGGCTAGTCCGTCATCCGGTTTGAAGTGACGATCGATGCTAGGTCAGATCAGAGCTATTGTGCCATGCTTTAGACTGAAAAGGTGTTAGTTTGATGAGTAGTAATAAAATAGCAAATATCTAGAGAATGTTTGGAAAGAGATCTAAAATGTATTAAGAATCATTTGACCTGTAGACAAGGTGATGAATTGGTGAATGAATTGACGGGGTATGATGGAAGAGCTGGATTGAGATCGCCTCAGGAAGGAATAGGGATAAGAAAATCAAATGTAGAGCAAATGTAGTGAGCAGTAGAATTTAGAGAAGAACACAATTTGAAGAAGGCCTTATGTGTGTAGTTCAGGAGCTTGCTGCTGCTGCAGAGTAGATCACAAATGGCTGATATATATATTATACATGTTTCTTGGTTCTGGTATTTTATATGTAGCTCATACCTCTTGATTGTGTTCTTGCTAAATCATTTGATTACATATGCATAGCGTGTACACTCTTTCAGTGCTGTGTAAAGCTTCAGTAGTACAGCATTGAGGAAACGATTTCTTGGTAATCTAGTCAAAGAATGTGTTTCTTTTGAAGTCCTTGTTTTCTTGCATTGCCTTGATACATACATTTGCTGACATTACAACCTGTCGGCACTTACTATTAACACATTTTTTTATTTTAATGCACATACATTTGAATGTTTATTTTCAGTGTAAATGTTTTGTGATCAGTGTTATGAAAACAATAGCGTTGTGGGTTTAATACATTTTTGTTTTATCTTGGTAAATTTGCAATAATTTCTTGTTTACTTTTCCCTCTTTTAATGAACTTTTTATCTCTCTTTAGTACAACACGTTGCAACAGCCAAGAGAAATAATTAAAAGTAGGAGTCTGGATAGAAAATTACAAGACCCATTAGTTGTGACAAAGTGGAGGCATAGCACATATGTTTTGGATTCAAATGACAAGGTATGAATAATATTTCTGAAAAGGTGGATTAGAATTCTGACTTTGAGAAAATCTTTTTTATTTTACTTGAAATGAAAGTAGAATATTTTTACCATTTATTTAGGGACTGAGGAGGACCACTGAAGGTTCCCATTCCCAAGCAAAGCATGAGGATGTATTATTGCAGGAATTTTACTATTGGGCTGTTTAAACAAGTGAAATTAGTACAATATTGTGTAAGCCCTTCACTGTTAATGGATATATTTGAATTGTATGTGTTTTTATAGTGTTATAACCTTTGGAATAGGTATAGTTATTTTAAAATAGGCTGACTTTTCTATGAGAATGATACAAGTAACACAATTTTGTTGACTTGAATTAAAATGTCACTAGTATATTGGCTTACCCACTCTTTATAGTTCTTCATCAATCAGCTTTAAAGTTGCTGGCTTGTTAGTTAACAGTTTAGCACCTGTTGAGCTGACTCTATTGAGAAATGGGGTGCCACTATGGCAAGTTTGTGAACAGAGTGGACCACTTAGTCTGTAAAACTACACACCAGAAAGATTCTTCTTTTCGGTGGAAAGGTGTACCTTGTAACACAGTGCAGAAATGCTGAACGTGTTTGTGTCCTGAACTTTGAGGTTATTGATCTGTACTGTGCCTTATGTGGTGTTAGTGTGAAAACTAGTTATAACCTCAGTTAGTTCCTCTGTACTGTGGTGTGAATCCTTTCAATGCAGACTCTTGATTCAAATATTTCTAATGCTCGCTTTCAGGTCGGGCATACTAGTATTATCCTAATAAAGGTATTGTTCTTCTTATAGTGTTCATTTTTGTAACTAAATAAATAAACCTGTATTTCTAATCTGCACTCTTCTATACATTTTGATAGTACTTGACTAGAAATTAAGAAATTATTTAGCACTGAGCGGGAAGGACATACGAGCTTATGTAAAGACATCACTTTTGCACATTTTTCTATGTTAAATGTTCAGTTAAAATTGACTTAATCCCAGTTGCCTTTTATTCATTTGTAAATCAATTATAGTTATCTACTATTGTTAAACCTGATAACAGCAGAATAAATTAACTGAATTAGAATTTTAATTTTACAGTTTTCCACCAAGCACTTGCGGAATTCCTTTGCTTCGCCTAACCCTGGGTGTTTGCCTCCTACATACCCAGAACAAGTTAGTATCCCAAACATGATTCTTACTGTTGATATTACAACACCAACCATATGTTATAATTATAATCAAAATTATTCTTTAAAGCAACCAGTTTCATGATACCTACCTCCTAATCTTATGCGACAGTCTACAAACGTTCCTCCTAGAGATGGTGAATACGGAAAATAATAATGGACAGATGTGCGACTGGGATATTTTGGGAAATTAATTGTCCATCATGTATCAAGCCACTACACTACTGTTGTGTTGTACATCTTAGTGGACATCATTGTGGAATATGGTATATTGTAAAATTTAAATGTTCTAGCCCACTAGAGAATCTGATCTAGCCTCTATTTACTACAATAGATTACAAATCTTAACAGTTGAGACCCCAAATACCGCTGCGACTGATCCCTGCCTATAGAGTTCTGTTTAGCTATAGCGAGTTCTATGTTTTCTTTAACTGAATCTTTTTTTGTAACATTTAGGAGTCCATCATGGGATGGATAGAAATATAAAACCTAATCAATTCCCAAGTGTAGGCCCACATGTTTAAAATTCAAAACAAGAAATACATAGCTATTTGAATATGCATGCATGTTGCCTATTTCCCCCCATAAGTTTCTGAGTACAGAGTTTATTATTTATTTAATTTAACATCTATGTATCATTCTGTTCTACTGATAATTGCTGAGAGGAGAGTTAATGAAAGAACATGAAGGTTGCTGGTTATGACCCACTATCTCTCTGACAGTGACGACTTTACCTCAAAGTCCTCATTAACTACTGTTGTCTGGTAATTGGCTGGAGTTGCCAACTGCTGCTCAAGCCCGTGAAGTCCTCCTGAGGCTTGAGCCGGGAGAGACCTTCACTGCAATCGCTCCTAAGTGTTATCTTTGCATACTTCTTTGCTGCTGTATTTTTTAAAACAAATTTTAAATGTTTTAAACTTTGCGCACTTTGCACTCACTCTGTTGTCAGGCAAGAAGTCTACCGCAGGTTGATTGTGGGACTTCCGATGCTGGGGCAGCCATTTTGGGGGTTGCAAGGTTAGCGGACTAGTTTTCACGTCCCTGACATTACTTAACACAGACGCTGGCGCGAGCGGGCGTCGTGAATTCCTCCTGAGACTTGTGCCAGGAGAGACCTTCACTGCAATCGCTCCTAAGTGTTCTCTTTGCATACTTCTTTGCTGTAGCATTTTTTAAACAAATTTTAAATGTTTTAAACTTTGCGCAATTTGCACTCACTCTGTTCTCAGGCAAGAAGTCTACCGCAGGTTGATCGCGGAACTTCCGATACTGGGGCAGCTTTTTTGGGGGTAGCAAGGTCAGTGGACTAGTTCTCACGTCCTTCATATTACTTAAAACAGACGCTGGCGCTAGCGCGTAGCAGACGCGCCATTGGCACACCAAAGGCAAGCCTGTCTGCGCCCGTCCGCGCTCGTTTCGCGCTCAGCGCCAGCCCCCCTCCAAAAATTACCTCAGGTATGGTTAAATACATACAGTACTCCAGCAGTGAATTGAGAAAGCTTAATTTAACTACTTCCACTCTAAACTGTTGTGAGGTTCACCCAGATGCTGTACAACCTCAGGCTCAAATGACCTGTACGGGGTGTAACACTAAGATACCACAGTTTCTGTTTCTACCAATAGCAAACCCAAGTCCCAAACAGCTACCAATTAAAATGGACACCCCCTGTGTCCTGAAATGCACCCTCTTCAACGCAAGGTCCTTGGTAAAACATAGCCTTGAAATTGCCTCTCTCATTGAAGATGAAAGATTTTACGTAGTGTTCATCACTGAATCATGGACAGGGGTGTCCGGACCCGACTTAGTAAAAGCCACACCCCCAGACTATCTCTGTTACACGCTAAATAGACAAAAGAAGAAATTGGGAGGGCTAGTGGTAATTTACCACAAATCCATTACAGAGTCCTTCAATCCATTAGACATTGAGGAATGTGAAGCATTTGAATTTTGTCTCAAACTCTCTCACCATTATACATTTAGAGGCGCCCTTATTTATAGACCACCTGGCCCAAGAGGACGATTTGTAATAAATGCAAGCATCATACTAGAAAGGGGAATTAGCACAAACTCCTATACCATCCTAGGAGATTTTTACTATTCTCTTTGAATTGCCCTTGGATCCGGATACTTTTAGTCTGCTTGATCTGATGAAGGGTGGCAACCTAGAGCAAAAGGTGATTGGTGCAACCCATCAGGCCGGTCATACGCTTGACAGCATTTTTAACAATAGGCAGCTTTCCTTTAAGAGCATCTTTCCTTTAGTCTGGTCCGACCACTCATCAGTCATATTTGAGCTCACTCTGCCAGACCGTACGGCTCAAAAATCATCAACAAAATGTTCAGATAATAGAGCTTGGAATAAAATAGAAGCAGAGGAACTGAACACATTACTAACCTCTACTACTACTACTACTACTACCCCAACACCTAGCAATCTGGATGAGGCAACCAGATCATACACTAGATGGTTGAAAGCGGCAGGGAATGAGCTGGCACCTATAAAACGCCTTAGCCATACTAGACAATAACCTTCCTCCCCTTGATATTCCAAAGAATTGCGGGACCAAAAGTTGGCCTGCAAACTCCAGGAAAGAAACTGGAGGAAGGGATACAAAGAAGAGGACAAAAAGAAATACAAAGCTGGACTGACACACTACAAACAGTTGCTGAAAGGCGCAAAACAAAACTATTTAAAAAAAAAAAAATCAACTCGGCCAACAACTCGTCTAAGAAACTTTTCAAAATAGTAAACTCCTTAGCACACCCCCACGTACAAAATATCTTAGCAACCCAAGAGCTGTGTAATAAAATTGCTAAATTCTTTTTCGATAAGTCAATTGTATTTTTTCCACCTTATCAGTCTGCTCTCCCAAAATTGATCCCGATCTGGCTAAAGACCAGATGAAATCGCTTCTCGATGCATCACAACTAAATAACTTTGCCCCCTTAACAGTCAGACACCTATAATCTACTGGTGAAAGTGAAGTCTGGCTCTCCTTATGATCCCTGTCCATGTACTATAGTAAATATGGCAGCAGAGACAGTTTCTCGGACACTGACTCCAATCATTAATACAATATACTTGGAAGGATACTTTCCAAAAGACTGGAAACATGCATCAATCCTGCCCCTTCTGAAGAAACCCAACCTGGACAATAATCATCCAAACAATTTTAGACCAATATCTAGACTACCACTCCCGGCAAAAATAATAGAAAGAATTATGAATATCCAACTCCATACATTTCTGCTGGATTCCCAAGCCCTTGACCCAACTCAATACGGGTTTAGAGCGGGCCCCAGTACAGAAACGGTGCTCCTGAAATCCACAGAAGAGATCTGGACCTTTCTGGACCAAGAGGGGAAGGCCATGTTGATCATGTTGAATGCTGCGGACAGGTCCAACACGTTCCATCAGATCTTGTTGATGGACCGATTGGATGAGATAGGAGTCAGGGGTAATGCCTGGAAGCTCATTAAATCGTTTCTAGCTGACAGAATGCAAACAGTGGCCTTCGGTGAATTTGAAGCCGAATCGTTCTCCTTGCCCTGTGGGGTGCCGCAGGGGTCATCTTTGAGTCCAACACTTTTTTTAATATTTGCGTATCTTCACTAGTACCTCTGAGTCCTTCGGGTTCACCCAGACCTCCTATGCGGATGATACCCAACTTGTGGTGACTTTACTACAAGACGATGTTCAGGAAACGACGTCAAGGTTGCGGGACTGCATGCAAGCCGTAGGGAGTTGGATGACCAAAAACTGCCTGAAACTTAACTCTGGGAAAACGGAGGTAGTGTTGTTTGGCAAGAACCCTACTTTCTGGACTCCTAAATGCTGGCCTGAATATATGGGTCCCCTACCAACTCCCATTAGGAAGGCGAAAAATCTTGGAGTTTGGATAGATGATAAATTAAGTTTTAGGGACCAGGTCAACACAGTTACATCATCAACATCATATATCCTGAAATCTTGCAAAAAAAGGTTATGCCACTTCTTTCAAAAGACGCACAACAAACAGTGGTCATTGCACTTATAATGTCCAGATTGGACTCCTGCAACAGCCTCTATCTCATGATCCACAAAGTATCGGTGAATAAACTACAGATTTTGCAGAATGCAGCGGCCAGGCTGCTTACTGACACATCAAAGTACGAATCTATCTCAGCCAAAATAAAAAAGCTCCACTGGTTGCCAGTCAGGAAACTGATTCAATTTAAGTCTCTGTCTGATTTTTAAGGCTCTACAGGGAACCGGACCTGAATTCCCAAAACAACGTCTGCTGGTACACACTGCGCTCTTCGGACACAAAACTAGTGAGGGTACCTAGGGTAAAAAAAGCCAACTGGGGCGGCAGAAGCTTCATTGTTAATGCGGCTAAATCCTGGAATTCTCTTCCACTATCCATGAGAAAAATGTCCAATCTCATGGTCTTCAGGAAAGCATTAAAAACATGTCTGTTCTCCAATTAACTTTTTTTTTAAACTCTCACACTCCTCCAGCCCAGAGCAGGCCTTCACACAGTGCCAGGACACCTTTGGGTAACAGTTGTGCTCTACAAATACCACTAACATTAACATTAACAACGTTCCCTGGTGGTTGACTAGCAATCTCGTGAGGGAAGCCTTCCGCTCCGGAAGGAGATGCATGTCCAAGATGTTGGTTATTGAAAGGGTGTTTCCTTTATGCTGCCCTTGTATATCTTTCACAAAAAGAAATCACAATTATTATTATTATTGATTTGCCAATGTTTCATCATTTTCTGGAAATGAACACAGAGGAAATGTCTAATGCACCTATCCCCTGCAGTGTTGCTGCCCCCCCCCCCCCCCCCCCCCCAGTGCCAGTCGAGGAATTGGAGTTCTAGGGGGTAGTCTTGAGGTTCTGAAGATGCTGGAGATGTTTTTTCTATTACAAGGGTTTGTGTGGATTTTGCAGTCTGGTTTAGTTTTTAGGATTCACACTTCTGGAGTCTTGTTTTTGGTCTGTGAGGAAAGACAAGTGATTCTGAGCTACCTACAAGCAAGCACATTTTTCTGAGCCAAACAAAATGCCCTCTATGCACTTAAAACCCAATGGGCATTTTTATAGGTGTCCTTTAAGCCTAGTCAGTAAAACTGGGGAGTCAGCTATTCCAGTAGACTGCTTCTGTAGGTTTTCACAAAATCAACACTCGTAGCTGAGTTGTAAATTAGAAGGGAAGTGGGTGTATCAAAACTGAGAATTTCCACTGGAGGATAAAAAAGGCCAATTCTTTTACTGCATCAACCCACAACACATCTCACTGTCTCTTCAATTGCAGCAGAGATTGATATGAGAAAAGTACTTTTCTCATTGGTAGAAGTTTGGTTTGGATGTTAAACGTGAGAAAATAAGACCATGGTATTCATTTTATTTTAGGGAACCTCTTCTGAACAATAAAACGGGTTAATAAGCTGCCGCAATATGGCACAAGGATGACCAAAGGACAGAATAGTTGTAAGTTGAAGTATACTTTATTTCCAGAGAATAAAGCCTGCCAGTCCGCTGCCAACAGCGCGCGCTTGAAACTAACTGGCAAGTAGCTGCATTTTGAATAATGAACCTACATAGACGCCAACGATCTTGAACACACTAACTGTTGAGCATCCAGAAGTGTAAGGACAGCTAAATTAACGAAAATTAATATTATACTGAACAGCACTGGTTAAAGCATTCACATCTGGTTGAACCAGTCAGTTTTAAATAATTTCTCAAGATTTTCCTAAAAATCTTAATTTGGACGCCAATTCCTCTTGAGATAGATGATATATATATATATCCACTTACAAAAGGTTGCCCCAATGAGAATGTCCGCCCCAATGAGAATGTCCACCCCAAAGGTCGTCTGTCATGTGAGTGCTGCAGCTGCTAAAAGTTTCTGCTTTAAAATTGTAGGCTCTACGCGTTTCGGAAGTATCCTTGTTCACGAGCCATCTTTGGAAAGACACACAGCAAACTCGAGTGTGGATCACCTGCGCTTTAATAAATCATTCCCGCCCCAATGGGCGTGTCTCTATGCCTCTCGGCATCCTGGTATTTGCAGTGTCCAAACCCTAATACATCCCATGTGGGTTTCGCTATGTGCCTCATTTACTTGCCATTAATCCACAGTGGGCACAAGCAGCTAAACAAAAGGCGCTGTCCATCTCAAGCACTCGCAACAGGCATCTTTTGTCCTTGAACATTACGTCTGGAACCCCTGACGTTGCCGGTCCGCTGATAAGCGGCGGAACATCCTCGCGGCTTAGGCTTCACCGCATACATCCACTTACAAAAGGTTGACCCAATGAGAATGTCCACCCAAAAGTTTGTCTCTCATGTGAGTGCTGCAGCCACTAAAAGATTCTGCTTTAAAATTGTAGGCTCTACGCGTTTCGGAAGTATCCTTGTTCACGAGCCATCTTTGGAAAGACACACAGCAAACTCGAGTGTGGATCACCTGCACTTTAATAAATCATTCCCGCCATCCTGGTAAAAATATATATATATCTCCTTGTTGAGAAGTGATTTATCACCTGCATCCATCTAATTAGGCACAGTAGAGGAAACCAATCTTTAGAATGTGTAATTGCACCTCGGGTTCTAATTTTGGCAAATATGGATGTGGTATGTATGTATATCTCATTTTGAATTTTGGAACGGCCATCGACTCTCCTAGCCGAAGACAGGTTAATTTAAACTTCTGGAATTTAAGTTATCTAATGTGAACTTCAATATATCAGGAGCCTTCTATGCGTGGAGCCAATAGGCTTCCCTGTATTAATCGCTGGATTCAGTCCCAGCTAATAGTTACTTTGAAGAGGTTCTATCTTATTCAGTAAGTTGAAGCTTAAGGAGTGGGAGAGAATGTAAAACTTTAATAGTTTTTTTGCCCCCTGAATTTAGTTGCAGTGACCAAATAACATTAGAAAAAAATGATAAGGCTTAGAGGGCACAATCACATACGAAAACTGTCAGTGGCATGAAGCATGACAGAATAATTGAAAACTAACAGTAGCTTACATACATCCCCATTCTATTCTGCTGTATTAGATCATTGACCAAGGCCAGCTTTGCATGGGTGTTGCAGCATCTTAAAGTTTTTTTAATATTTTTATTTTGTTTATTTTTCTTTCTCATAGATTTGCATTGAACAAAGCTTTTCTTGAATCTTCTCTGGAGAATCCACCCTAGATTGTGAGGGGTTGATCTTTTTTCTCTAGTTCTCTACATTTCAAATTTATTTTAGGCACTTTACATTTAATGCAGTGCTACCCCTTTGTTTATGTTAAGTGGGTACTGGATAAAACTACATGTTTCTAAGTGCTACATAATGTTCAGATGGTATATTTGTGTTTGCAAGTAGTTTGTAAATTCTTATATAGGAAATGGAGGGTGGAATTAATGACAGGAAAGTAACTGAATATTTTCTTTTGGAATCTGGAAATCAGAACCAAAGATTTGGCAACTAATTAAAAAGGCAATATTAAAGGGACTTCAGTTATCTGAAGGAAATTAAGGATCACTGTTATACAGAGAGTTTTGGATTTCACACATTTCCCCAGTGCACGCCTGACAACCCATGTGAAATAGCTTAGCTTTTGATATTAGTTGAGAATCTCTCATGCTTTCTAATTGAAGGCCCTGTTGGAGAGAGACCGATATGCTTTAATTGAATCCATCGCCTTAGTCATTTCTAGAGGGAACTATAGAACTCCTCATGATAGGGCGGCTCCCTATCGGGATTTGTAATTTTTAAAAAAAGTTCCTAGACACTTAATTTGCATGTTTCAGTATGAATCTGATAGGTATAGTTCACTATCCTTAATTAGTGTGAAAACCTGGCCACAGTGGTTGGACAATTAAGCTGGGCTAGAAAGCAGATATTCACATCTTATTTGTAGCACCATCCACCTTTGTCATGGTATTCCAATGTTCATGTTAAACCATTGATCTCATAGCACCATCCACCTTTGTCATGGTATTCCAATGTTCATGTTAAACCATTGATCTCATGGTAATCGGGCAGGCTTTAAGCAATAACAGAATATATAAAGCACCTACTCCAGTTTCTTTGGGCGTCGAGCTTTCAGGCAGCTATAAAAATGTCGAGATAACTCTTGTGGTTAATGTTCCTGTTAGAGATAAAGATCAGAGTTTTGTCTAGTGGCAGTTTTACACCTTATACTACCTTGAGAAGGAGCATTTTGCAAAAATAAAAGTAACAAAGTAGCGCAGAGGTTTAATATGCCTCCTGCAACAAACAGATGTGTATTTTATGCGGATAGCTGAGTGGATCAGTAAAGCCAGCCTTCACCAGTGCTTTAAAACAAACAAAATGCATGTCAGTGAGGGGCAATGGAGAGATGAGGGGCACTTTTGCAGGGTGGTAGTGAGAGAACCCGAGGAGGAATAGGAGGGGTGTGTGGGGGTCCCCAAAAAGATTGTCACAACCAGGCGTCACCAGCGCTGAAGTTGACCCTGCATGGTAATAGCAAAGCATGCTCACGCACCAGTGATCAACACTTTGCTCAAGTTGTCCTTGAGCGCAATTAGAAAGATTCCAAAAGGAAGTGGTAGGCTTCCACAGAACATTGAATTTGGTGTACTGCTGGTTTTTGTTTGACAATGTGGTCACATAGTGAATGCTAGTGATTGGTCTACAACGTTTTGGATTGGAAGGCTTTATGGGAGACTAGTTCTCCTCTCTGAAGGTCTCTCTTGCCACTATTGGGAATATTTCCAGTTACTTACACTGCTGTATAACCAAAACGCCCAGTGTATGTCCTTTTTTGCCCTCATGCGTTATGAAATTTGTCTTTGTAATTGGTGATTTTTCTGCTGTTCAAAAATTAGAAGGTCCCATCCTAATTTGTTTTGCCGAGATTTTTCCCACTCATTCCATTCATGGACTTCTCTGATCTGAATACATCCACAATAAACTGGTAGTGACACTTCTGGTTTATATATCAATTCGGCGGTAGTTCTTTCATGCTGGCCAAATAGCTCCTAATTTGTTCTTTGCCCAACTCTGTCCTACTCTCCCAGCATGCTCCTTTTCATCCACCTCCTCACAGTATTCTTATTGTCTTCTTTCCCTGTGGTTAAGGATAAAATGAACACTCACCAAGCATCAACTGTGAATTTATTGTCACTGACTCAGTAATGGCTGCAAGTGGGAGAACGTAGATAAATTTTTTGATTATTTACATTCTTTCTTTCTTTATATTACTATATTATTTTTGAATTCATAACAACTAAGCCATATTAGCAAACTATATGAAGAATTGCAATATAAAATACAATTCATGTTTATATTCTACATTAGATTAAAAGTATAATCCAAGCTGTCTATAAATTCTCACACCTCTATACAAACGCCTAGTATTCAATTATATTGCTTAAAAATTCCCATTCATACGTTCAGTTTTTTTAGGCCTTCATTTTCCACATACATATGTTGGTCACTGCTTTCCCTTCCTGTCCAGGCATTCTACTTAATCTGTGCTCTTTTGGTAAGCCATCTTCCAAACACACCTAGAACTGGTAGTTGCCTACAGTGAAAAACCATACAACTTTAGGTACCCCAATAGACAATGCCGGTCTACAGATTTCTGTATTTTGCCAAGTACTATGTTCACTATATAGTTATTGCGATACGACTTCGCTTCGAAACGCTTGCTCTCCTTCCCATGATATCATTTACACACCTTGTTTTTAAATGGATTTCTAACCAAATTCCCAAACACGTTCGTGTCAGCAAAGATGTTGTAAGTCCTAGAATATCAGTCAGCCTCTTCAGTTACAACGCAGCGATGACATCAAATTGTAGTAACAGTATTGTCTGTTTTCAATTACTATCGTGACTGGGACATATGTACATAAGACAGTCCAGGACTATTGGAATTTCAAAGGGAGATTTATTCTTTTTAAGTCTTGCTTGACCGTGAAGCTGTCACCGGACCATATGTGATCACCCAAAAAATGTGCTTTCAGTAGTTCTGCAGATAAGGTATTTGGCTCCACCCACATGTTGGTTGTATAGGAGTTCATGCTTTGTTTGGCCAGACGTTGTGTACTTCGACAGAATAAAGTACTCCCCATTCAAGAGAAAAATCATTGGTTTATCAAGTTGCGTGAACCAGAGCTCTTCATTAAGAAGTCTAGCTATTGTGTTACAAAACAGACCTTTACCTTTAGGTCAAACACATGCCATTGCAACGCTATGCGTCTCTTAGAAAGTGAGATTATTATGGGGTTTGTTTTCTCTCGCAGCAGTAGAGATGGGAGAAGGGTAGTCTGGAAGAAAGAGTTGGTGTATTGTAGTCCCACACACCTCCCCTTTTAATTTTCCATCATTTTCTGAGACATCTTAACATAGTATTCCTTGAGGGAAATATATTTTTTCTTCCTAATTCCTAGTTTTAATATTTGAGTAGGAGGGACTTTAAGGTCCTTGACTCCAGAAAGTTTATTTAACAAGTTTAACTTGAAATACATTACAAATATTACATTGAATAAACCTCAAATGTAATATTTAACATTTTTTTTTTTTACTGATTTAATATATTGAAATATTTAATTACTGTTCCCTGAATCCTAAAACTTGTACTGCCCCTTTATGCTACCCATCCCTGAACCGTATAAACTACTTGCAACCCCTTAACCCTTCCCTGACCTTAAAACCCTCTTACTATACCTTACACTTCCCTTCTCTGAAACCTACGAAACATTACTACCTCTTAATACAACTCATCCCTGTACCCTAAAGACTCTTACTGCTCCTTAATGCTGCTTATCCCTGAAACCTAAAAAATCCTTACTACACAATTTGCTATTCTACCCTGAAAACCCTGTGCTACCCTTAATGCTACCCTTCCCGGAACCCTAAAAACCCCTTGCTACCCCATAATGCTACCTTCCCCTGCACCCCAGGACTCCTTTACTACCTTATACAGCTAACTGCCATGACCTTTCAAAACCTTTACTACCCCTTAATGCTAACCTTCCCAAAACCCTTAAGATCTTTTGGTACTGCATAACTCTACCTTCCTTTGAAATGTATAGCCCCCCCCCTTACTGTCCCTATCCCTGAACCCTAAAGGCTCTTGCTACCCTTCTCACTAGCCTTCCTTGAACCTTACAAACTACTTTCTACCCCTTAATGCTGCCCTTCTCTGAACTCTTAAAACCCCTTGCTACCCGTTAACTCTACCTCTTCCCTGAGCCCAATAACCCCCTAATGTCCCTTAACGACATCCATTCTGAACCCTAAACTACTCCTTAATACTACCCTTCCTTGAACCCTAAAAACCCTGTAACTACCACTTATGTTTGCCCATCCCTGTACCTTAAAAAATAAACCTTACTACCTCTTAATTATATCCTTCTCGAACCCTAAAGGTCCCTTACAACTCCTTAATGCTACCCTTTTCTTTACCCCCAAACTCTTATCTATAGTTGCCATACATTTAGGGTTTCTGACAGATGCAAGAAAGCAGGGGGAGTTGAGGGATAAATACTGGGAGGAACTGGAAATCAAATTACTGACTTCTCCAGTAATTGCTTATTTCCAAGGTGACCCTCGGGTTCCCACATGCTATCCCTGTTATTTCTATCGCCACTTCATCCCAGTTATCAATGTCCCTTATATCAGGATCTTTCTGAGGGGTTACTGGGTGATATCAGGGACGTTGTTATAAGGCCCTTTGTCACATTGAGTGGCACAGAAAAACTTAGCTCTATATAGAGCTGGAAGAATATGTTTAGGAGTTCTGTATTGACCTCATTCAGCCCCGGAAGTGACAAAGCAGAGCCTCATGTGAGCTCCACACCTGTGTGCCGATGTCCGTTCCTTTCTTCAGTGCCTGCGAACGCTGATCTGGAGCTCTGCTCCTTTTTTCATCAGTTAACAATTTTTTTCAAATTGAAATCTAGCACGCAAGCAAACTTTTTCCCCACAGAAGACTACGAGCTCCACGCCATATCTGTAGGTAGTTGACCAACATGAAGTGTGCCTTTGGTGTTTAGGCTTGGGGGCTCGTCTTTAAGTTGTGCAAATAATGTGACGCCATGCACCGTTTGGTGACCTGTAACCGTGAAGCAAAGCTGTACGTCGCCAAACATTGAAAAGTCGCAGACCTCGCATAGATCCCACTCCCTCTCCAACCTGAGGTTGCTACAGGTCCTCTTCATGGTCAAAGTTGTCCGGTCCATTCAGTGAAGCCAGCCCTAACTGACACGTTCATGGCCACTTTGTCTAGTCCTTGATCTCCCCTACTAGTCAAGACCGGTGTCCAGAGGCCTTTGTGCCAGCTTCTCCTTGCTGGGTTGCTGTCTCTGGCTTAATTTTGTTAAATTGGTTAGATTATTTTGCTCAATTTTGTTTTAAATTCGTACTATTCCCCTCTGTTTAGTCCTCATTCACTTTGTTTGCGGTCTGCTTGTTATAATTTTGTATTGCATTGTTGCCCACTGTTTAGTCCTTTTTCATCTATCTTGCTCAGATTCTACCACCGTTTAGTTTAACTTAATATTGTAAGTTGTATGTTGCCTTGTATTTCCTGTTATTCCTTTGGCTTGCCCCGACGCAAGCTTGCTTTTCCTGCCAGCTTTTGTGGAGATGTGCAGGCACCCTATATGGATATGCCTTTTGATGGATCCTTCCTTTTTGGGAAAATGGCTGATTCTGCCCTTGAATACTTTAAGGAAAGTAAATCCATAGTGCCACTCCTTGGGACTTTACACCGCTGCCAGACAGTTTCATCATCCAGTTTGTCCCTCTAGGCCACTCCAGAGGGTTGGCATTTAAACCATGCCAGGCCCCCCTAACTCCACTGCAGGCACCCTTGTCCTTTTCTGACTCCTTCCCAAAATGTCAGTGGCGGCTGGCTTGTACCTAGGGTGGTGAGGCAGGGCACAAAAAACAAAACAAAATTCACTTACCTCCACAGCGTGACGTCTTCCTCCCTCGGGTGAATTCCAGCAATCTCCTGATGCTGGAAACTGCACTACCCAATCTTGGCACTGCTTTCACAGCATGAAAGCAGCACCAGGATTGGATAGAGCAGACTCTCCCAGCTCTCTTAAGAGCACTGGATGCCTGCACTTTCTCTAACCCAGTTGTCTTAAGACAGCTGGGTCAGAGAACTTAAAAAATGCGCATGTCTGGTTGGCCGTCCCAGGACTGCCAGCCAAACATGCATATTTTAAAGCACACAGCTCCCTGCTGCTGCCGCCACTCAGCAGTGATGGCCCCGCCACGTCCTGACAGTTTGGGATGGGTCGCTGAAAAATAAAACCGTACTAAACAAACTTTTTCTTCAGCACTGGGGCTTGTGGGGTGATGCTCCTCTGCTCAAATAGAGGAGCCGTCCCTGCAAACATTTGATTTCATGGTTGGTGTCTTGGGCATGGTGCTTTTCAGGGCCTTTCCTCTACCACAACTAGTACAGAATATTTGAGCTATAATCCTGATGTTTCAGCCTGTGTCTCGGTGAGAGCAGTTCGAAAGCTTCTTGGCCTCATGCATTCTTGTAACCTCTTTGACAGGTGGCATGTGCTGGCTCTGCAGTGCAATCTGAAGTCTCAGTGAGACCAATACCAAGGAAAGCTGTTGGATGGCGTGACCAGTGACAGATCTCTGTTAGATAACATTGTTAGATATTTCGCAAAACCAGATTGATTTTAGGCAACTTTGAGAAATTGGACATTAGACGTGAAGATATTACCAACCAGGGTGGTTTTAGACTAAGTTTTGACACCTGATAATGGTTTTGTTTTTATGCCCATTATTGAGTAATAAACGCAAATGGATTTGATGTTAGTATGTTGTTGTTCTTGACTTTGTCAAGGCTCCTAAGTCTATTAATCCCGCTCTCATTGAAAAGGTTTTCAGATGGATATAACTGTGATAGCCTTGTTTGAATGTTTGGTGATATATGATGTGGTCTATCAATAAACCCTTTATTCGATTTATAAAAATATAATCATAAAAGTCATATGTATAATAAATGTATAAGAAAGATTTTAAAACATGATAGCGTTACAAACGCACTTCACATATTTTATGAATAATACATAGTCTATTTGAATATCCTGGTCTGACAACAATTGTGAAAAACACAATGCAGATCTACATCTCCTTAATTCGTTATTTTCAAGAGCAGCAATTAATAATCTTTTAGAGAGGTGGTAATAAAATGTACAGAAGAACATAAACTGCAATAGAGATTGTGCAGACTCTTCGTTAGATGGGCGTAGGCAGACTGACTCATTGCGATATTGCACAGAAGTTGACGGATGGTGCCTAGTCTGAATCTAGAAAGGAGCGCTCTTCCCCAGAAATTGCGAAAGAAAAGAGATATGACTCTGTGCGGATAGTACATTGTCTTAGCTTTGATTTGGACAGTTCTAAAGACTCTGTCCAAATGTCTACATTCCAGCTAGGAATTCTTTACCCAGTCTTATCTGGTTTCCCATTAATCCAGGGTTTTTGAATAAAGAAGGCCTTTCCAATTCATTTATAGATTTTATATAGTGGGGGGGAGGGGGGGGGGGAGCGCTAGGTGGCGCGCGACCAAGATGGCCGCACACCAGTAAGACTTTCGCCAGCCGGGCGGATAAATATCCTTTAGTCCCATCCTGAGATGAATTTAGCGTTTTAATTCCACCTGAATCGCTGCTGGAATCCCCAGAGGTCACATCGGTTAAGTGCGCTCTGCACCAGTGCTGTGATTCGAGCGGCTGAGAGCCGTAGTCCCCACGCCTAATCCTACGATTGGGGCCTGGAGCTGTGAAGCGGCGACGAGAATTAAGCGAGCCCGCGGCGTGACGCTGGAGCGTATGCCCGAGCCCGGAGGCGCCTGCAGCGCGAGACGTGGCCAGCGGCGCAACTGCGACCTCGGAGGCCATAGCGATACCCAAGATTCCAGCAAGCCCGCGGCCTGAGGTGAGGTATTGCGGAGGGGGAGAGTGACACGTGCCTGCTGGGATTATTCCATCAAAAGGCCGCCCCTACGAACCTGCCCCCGAGCTGAGCTGAACTATTGTGTGGGCTGGAGCCGGAACCTCGCGGAGCCTTGTCTGGCGCCCAGTGGCTTGCTGGTGGAGCGTGGGTGGTAGAAAGCTGCCCGCTTTTACTGTGACGGCTGCGGCGCTGAGAGCCCGGTGCGGGGGAAAGGAGCCAAACCTGTGTGCATACTGAAGCCCAGGGTGCTGGAGCGGGCCCTGTTACCTCAAGAGCACTCTGTTTTGCCGCATATTTGGCCCAGAGGAGGGTGGATATTTTGCCTTCCAGAGGTGCGGAGCTGCGGGGGCGCCATTATCCCTACTTCTGCAGGACCAGCAATCACTGCCCGCACACGGTGAGCCCGGGCCTGGCATGGGGAGTGGGCGCAGACTGCAAAGCCAATCTCCATACTGTCGCCTGGTTGTACTACACGACTACCCAATCTACCGCAGGCGCTGGTGACAGTTGCCGGGCCCTTCCCTGCCAACAAGACGAATTTGTGAGGTACAGATTGGCGGTGGCCATTTTGCGGCACGTCTTTGACAACCGAGCGCTCCTGCTTCCAAAAGGTCTGCGAACCGTTTCATCCCTTGCCAAGAAGGGCTCCATCACACTCCAGTGAACGCAATGGGTAGAACCAACACAAGGCAGACTAAGCTACCCTTCGACCACGCAAGCCGTCCAGACCTGACTCTGCGGACCATGCGGAATCGGACACAGCGGAAAGCCAGGAAGAAGACTGGAAGGCTCTACTGCTCAGTATGAAAACCAGTTTGACATTCATTGAAGCGAAAATGGACAACATGAACGCCCAATTGGACTCTGTGGTGCACAAGCTAGACCAACACGACCAAAGGCTCAAGGAGGCGGAAACCAGAATCTCTGACCTGGAGGATGGGGCTACAGAGAACGGGGAGCGGGTCTCACAAATGAACAAACTCCTCAAGATTATCGCTGACAAAAATGAGGATTTGGAAGCCCGCTCAAGGCGGAACAATGTCCACATCCTAGGCCTTGCGGAGACGACCAACACAGGCCGTATGGAGGATTTCATTGAGCAGCTCCTGGTAGACCTGTTTGGGAGGGACTCTTTCTCAACTCACCTGACGGTATAAAGAGCACATAGATCACTGAATGCGCGCCCATCTCCAGGTGCACCTTCACGCCCGGTGATAGTCCGGTTCCTTAACTATCGGGATACGGTCCTGTGCCTAGTCCGTGAAAAGAAGCAGGTCCACTACGAAAACGCCACCCTCCCCTTCTATCCGTACTTAACACAAAATGTACAGGAGGCGAGGCGCAAATACGCCGTTGTCAAGAAGAAGCTGCAAGCTCAGGACATCCCATATGCGATGCTGTACCCAACGAAGCTTTGCATTACTCACAGAGGAAAGCAGCATTTTTTCCAAAATCCTCAGCAAGCGGAAGAATACCTGAAGCGTTGCCGCAAGATGTCCCAAACTAAGACAGCCGCTCACTCGCGTTCCAGATCCCAATCTCGGCTCTGGACGGATAATGCGCTCATCACTTAGCTGCTTTGATGGTTTGTTTTATTAGGACCTCCGATGCCATCTGTTACTTGACGATAACCAGCGATCTTTTGCATATGAAGAGACTCTAACCAATGGTCCGCCCGGACACTCACCCTCCTCCCATGCACGCTGCTAGTCTAACAAAGACTTGGTGGCAAGTGGGTGTGACAAAGGAGGGGAGATGGCAAGTCGTGGGCCCCTAGTATCGTCCCCGTGTGGGTGAACCCCCATATAACTTTTTCTGAGCTTTATTGAAAGTTTTTTTTTTTTTTAGGTTGTCTGCTCAGGGAGGGTGATAATGCCCGACAAGTTGGGGATGTCGGTGTGGGTGGGGGGAGGTGGGGTTGCCCTCTAATGTCTGATCTAGTTCAACATTCCAGTCTTCACAGTGCGTGAGTATTACAAACCTATTTATGGTTGGGAAATGACAGATACTCCAGACACCATTAACAAGTTGCTCATCCTATCATGGAACGTCCGGGGATTAAATAACCCACGGAAGAAGAGGCAGGTCATAGGATACCTAGAGAGGCACCACATTCACATAGCCCTACTTCAGGAAACCCACCTTGACCCTGCGACCTCGCCTCTGTTTGCTGCAATATGGGCTTCCCACTGCTGCTTTTCGTCCTATTCCACGTACTCCAGGGGGGTTGCTATCCATCTCAGACGTAATGTGGCTTTTGTGCTGGGAGGGACTGAGGTGGACCCTCCGGGTAGATATTGCTTGATCTGGGGGCGACTAGCTTCACAAGACGTCACAATTGCTAATTATGGTCCCAATGTAGATGACCCACAGACCCTAAATCTGCTATGGAGTAAGATCCATACTCTTGGCTCCACTTACTTGGTATGGGGGGGGGGGGGGGGGGGGACTGTAATACGACTGTGTGCCCAATGATGGACAGATCCCAAGCTACTGCATCACATTATACGGCCACTCAAAAACTGCTAGCAGACCTGGTGACCACCAACTATCTCCTTGACACATGGCGTTACAGACATCATGCACAAAAGGAAGGTACACATTTCTCTGCAGTCCACTCTACATGGTCCAGGCTTGACTACCTGTTCGTCTCAGTGGGTATGGCGCACTGGGTGGCTATAGTCACCCCCCCCCTATCCCGTACATACTTGGACCACTCGCCCGGGGAAGGTCCTGGCAAATTTAGTTCACCCACCCAAGTTCTCAAACTATATAGCAGAGATCCAGGACCCGGAGGGGGAGATTCACAGGAACCTCCCTGATCAATTGCATATATTTGTGAAGTTCTTCAAAGCATTATACACCTCACAGAGGGGACAGCCACTTAACCTCCCACAGTACTTTGAGGATACGGCCTTAGCATGGCTTGGTAATACCCAGCGGGAATTCTTGAGTGCCGAATTAGGGATAGACTAAATTACTGAGGCCATAATGGAAATGAAGTCAGGGCGAGCACCAGGGTCAGACTGCCTCCCTATAGAATTTTACAAAGCCTACGTGACACAATAGGCCCCCATATTGAAAGAGGTCTTTTATGAAGCTCGAGAAGAGGATTCCCTCCCGAGAACCATGAGAGAAGCGCAGATAGTCTCACTACTCAAACCAGACAAACCCCCACTCCACTGCGAATCCTATCGCCCCCTTTCGCTGCTAAATTGCGGTACAAAAATACTTGCGAAGGTACTCTCTAACCGCCTTAACCTCCTGATGGATCGGCTAGTCCTGCCGGACCAATCTGGGTTCATCCCTAATCGTGCAACATCATACAACCTTAGAACGCTATTGGCCGTCTTGCAGGACATAGATCCCAATAGCTCTGTGGTGGTGGTGTTTCTTGATGCCACCAAGGCCGTTGATTCGGTGGAGTGGGACTACCTTGTTGGCACCCTACGGTATATGGGAATGCCCCCTGCTTTTCTGGGCTGGGTGGAGTTGTTGTACAGGCAACCGATTGCCACAGTGCTGCTGAACGGGGCCGGATCCACTAGTTTTGCCAACTCTAGAGGCACGAGACAGGGCTGCTCCATCTCCCCCATTTTGTTTGCCCTAGCAATAGAACCCCTGGCCGCGAAAATTAGACCGCACCATAAAGAAAAGGCACTGGTGTATCCCTCTAGGCAGCTTATTGTCTCGCTCTACGCAGACCATATTGCATTATACGTCAAAAACCCCCAGGACAATCTTAATCCTGTTCTGGGACAAATAACCAAATTCGGCGGCATCTCGGGTATCCATATTAACTGGGCCAAGTCTGCGGTTTTCCCATTAACAGATTCGACTAAGCCGCACCAATTAGACTATCCTTTAGTCTGGAAATGTGATGAAGTTAAGTATGTGGGAATCCGCATTACCAGAGATCAGGAGGGAGTGATGCGCAACAATTACGGAGCTACAATGGATAAAGTGACGGACACCATTACCCGGTGGCTGACCTTGCCCCTTTCGATGGCCGGGAGAATCTCGCTAGTTAAAATGGTTCTCTTACCAAAATTTCTATATCTTTTTATTAATATCCCGTACAACCCCGAGATTTTTTTTTTAAGACACTAAAAACGCAAGTCACCCGGCTTATTTGGGGGGGGGGGGGGGGGGGGGAGGGCAGGCGCGGCTTAGCCTCACCATGCTGATGCTACCCTACTCCCTAGGGGGGTTCGATGTCCCCAATTTTGAATACTATTGCTACTGTGCCCAGGCACACTTCAGAGTATTGCTTTCACCCGCCTCCCTTTATGCCGCATGTAGCTGTAGAAGATGGCCATATGGCCCCTGTGAAAAGCTAGAACAGAAGTTGCGCACTCAAAATTTCTCCAGGTCAATATTTTAAGCAAAATTAGTTGGTGCAAACGAATTAATCCCCCTGAGTAGGGAATTCAAATCGTAGATAATGATAGCACGTTCCTGAATAGGAAAATGTCTTTCGTTTTGCACTTTACATTCAATGCTTCCATGGGCAATTGTGCCGCCCCAACATACGCGAACCTCTTTATGCACCGTTTTGAAATAGACAACATACTTTGCAAACACGAGTGGACCCAACATCTTACCCTTTATAAAAGATACATTGATGACATTTTTATCTTATGGAATGGCTCAATTGATCATCTGGAATCATTAATTGAATCACTTAATACAGTTGACCAACGAATTCAATTCACTCACTGTATAAACAAAGAATCGATAACATTCCTGGATACCAAGGTCACATTATACCAAGGAAACCTCACCACTGAGGTTTACACTAAACCTACTGACCGCAATAATCTCCTGCACTTTCACAGTTTCCACCAACCATCTCTCAAGAATCACTTGCCCTACTCACAACTACTACGATTGAAAAGAATCTCAAGTACCAATGAATTGTTTGAATCAAGCAAATCCGCTTGCATTTCCAAATTTGAACAATGAAAATATCCTACCAAAGTTCTTGACAGCGCCATATTGAAGTCTAACAAATCTACCCGACAGATGCTTCTTTCACCCAAACCACCAAAAACTTCAGATCAACGAATGACATTTGTGTCAAAATTTTCCACACAAAGTTTCAACATAAAAAAAACCATCCTCAGGTATTGGCCTATGTTAAGCATGGAAATGGATTTCAATAACATTTTTGAAATATCACCTAGATTTGCTTACCAAAGATCACGCAACATCAAACAAATATTGTCTAAAGCTGATGAACTCACTACCAGCTCCTTCAAAGGTACTTTACCATGTCTTAACTGTGGTAACTAACTCTATCATCAAAGGTACCAACATCCAACATCCTTCACAAGGTAACACGGTCAAACTCAAGGTTACAGCCACATGTAATAGTCAGAATCTCATTTACATGTTGAAATGTCCATGTGGTTTGGTTTATGTGGGCAAAACTGAGAGAAAAATCCGTATACGGATCAATGAACACAAAAGCAATATACGTACCAAACAGGCAAAATCACCAATCGCAACTCATTTTCACCAGCATCAGCATAACATCTGTCAACTGCGATTTTTGGTTCTTGAACAGATTCCCCAGCTGAGGGGTCGTGATAATAGTAAATATCTATTACAAAGAGAAACATTTTGGATCCACAAGCTGAATTCCATACATCCGAAAGGTCTCAACGAGCGTTATGATCTGGGCTGTTTTCTGTAACTAAGGTCTCCTTTATTCACCTTAAATTGGAGATTTGAACTTTCCACCCGACTTGTGATACCCTAGTACCTTGTGTAACTTTACAGTTCATGTTGAATCTTACAGTTATTTTATTTTACTTACTAATTTCATCTTATACACATGTACTATTGCACTATTACATTGACGCTCCCTTACAAGCTCCAGGATTTGGTAATATCTTACATTTTTTGAACTATCGCTTTTGGTTCGAATCACTCGAATTACATGTGTTTCTTCGTTTCACACGCTGTCTATTCCATTTTTCTTTTTACTTTTGGCCTAATTCCTTTACAGATGTAACTGCACTCAATTTTGTTTATTATTTTATATTTTGTTTGCACGTGTAGTTTCACTAAACTTTATTGACCTTTTGGAACTACAAGTCTGTTTTCTTTGTAGTTCTCCTTTTCCCGCATTTTTCTTTATCACATATCACATGATTACCTCTTGGAACTACAAGTCTGTTTTCTTTGTAGTTCTCTTTTTCCCGCACTTTTCCTTATCACATGTCTATATATCACATGATTACCATCCATTACACTTACCGGAGCGTTTCCGATTTGATTCTCCCGGGTTCAGGAGAATCTATACATCACCATACCAACTGTAAGTTTGATCTTCCGTTACTTGTCAGACAGTGATTGTATTCTTTTAAAAGGCCCCACGCTGTATGTATTTTTGTTACCCACACTACCATCCAGATTTTTCTTTTTATTTCGTCTTTACTTTTTCCTACAATTTTGGCAAAAACACACCACATTACTTTGTCCTATATGGCATTTTCATTTTCTCATTTAATTTTTTTACTTACACTACCACCCAAACTTTCTTGGTCCATTTCGGCTTCACTATTTCCTATGACCTTGGTAAATGCACATCACAGTATGTTGTTTTAACATGTAAAACAAGTGGATATTTTCACATCACTTTGATGTGTAGTGTACCTCCATTTTGGTAATTACCAACACTGGTATTGTGTTTTTTTACTTATTACGAACGTATTACTTTTAATACTGTTTCAACATGATCATGTTTGTTACAATCAAAATCTACTGTATAATTGTTTGGATAAAAATTGTTCTTTTCTATTGAGTGTTTATAAAATGTATATATACACTGAACCCTATACCTTATCCTTTCAGAGTACCGCCCCTGAAGAAGGGCTTAAAAAAGCCCGAAATGCATTGGGCAGTTGGATATATGATGCATTGATAAAGAATGAATACAATTCTTTGACTTCATTAACTTTGAACAACGGTTAATAAACTCAAGTTATGCTTGAATAAATTCCGATTTACCTGAGTTTAATTTCACAAAAGAGATCATATCTCTGAGATTGAGTGCAAAACGAAAGACATTTTCCTATTCAGGAACGTGCTATCATTACATATGGCCCCTGTCACACCCTCGGGCTACCTGTTCACGTTAGGAGGGGGAACGTGATCCGTCCACGGTTGACTGCACCAATATGGCCTGGAGAAAGATTACAGCCAAACTAGAGGTCCCAATGATGTACTCCCCTAAAATGCCCTTAGGATACCACCCATCATTACAGGTCACTTATGAGGGGTTATGCCATTGGATGTTAGAAAAACTCAAATACACTACATGGGGAGACCTCTATATAGAAGGCACCTTCCGAACCAGGGAGCAATTTTTTTAGCACTCATGATCCTACTACTATGGACCTATTCATGTATATTAGGCTTAGGCAAAGTGTGAAGGCTGCCACCCCAGCATTCCCCTTAGAATCACCCCCCCTTGCTACCGCTACAGGCGATTTTACAACCGAAACCCCCTAGACATGTCCTCTCGCTTCTGTATAAACACACACAAAAGGCACCATTACCTTACACCCCAATTGCCCGGGCAGAATGGGACAAAGACCTAGAGACACCCATAACGGATGAGCAGTGGGAATTCAGCTGCACACAGACAGAAGCTCTCACTGCTAGCAGTCGGCTGCGACTTATTCATTATAGGTTCATGCATAGATTATACTACACCCCTGCTAAAATCCACAAATTTAAATTACGGGAGGAGGACAGGTGTGCGCTGTGTGGAAGGGGTGGGGCAGACTTTTATCACTTAGCATGGCAATGCCAATAGATATAGGACTACTGGTTACAGGTGTTCGAGGGTATGTCACATATGCATATACAACTACAGCCGACCCCATTGATAGCACTGCTGGGCTGCACCCAAGACATAGTTACGATAAATAAAAAGTTTCTTGCACTGGGATACCTCATAGCTAATGCAGGGTAGCTTGCAAATGGGGGCGGGGACGTGCCCCTAAATTTAAGGACTGGATACAGGATTTGACTACCTGGCAGGAACAATCGCTATGTTATGCCGAGTTGCTTCCGTTATCGTCACGTCCGAAAGACATATTGGGCCCACTAACCGCATACCTACTCTCTGAGGGCTGCTGTGGATGAGGAACAGGACGGGGCGGTTGACTGACGGCAATCTGAGAGGTGAAGCATCCCACTCTCCTCCCCCCCCCCCCCCCGGATGTGGCGGGGAGTACGCAATCTTGGTGACTGGCATACGGGAAGATGTGTGATAACGTAGGGGAAGTGTGGTTTCTGTCTTATATGTGCAGGGCTCCAGCGGGTCCTATCCCTCTCTGGTGGGACGTTCCTTAAGAGTGCTGGGTGCTACATTTCTCTGGACTGAAGACTTGGTTGCGATGTAACTCATGCTTTTTAAGACATTACAGGCTTACGGGGTTGGGTGGAGGGGTTCTGGTTGTTTCGAGTTCGTTTGTTACCCCTGTGGGGATGGTTCGATAAAAACTGAAGCTTTATTGTCTGCATATTAATAACTCTGTGCTGTAAAACTTGACAATATAATAAAGACATTTATAAAAAATAAAATAAAAGATTTTATATAGTGAAGCCACATAATTTTCATTTACCTTCCACTCGCAGGCAGTCTAAGAAAACCCTTTGAGTGTAGCGTGGAGAGGTGTGGCTCACTGGTTAGAGGCGGCAGACCCGTAAGCAGAGGACGGCCCGGGACCAGGGTTCGATTCCCGACGCGGCAGGGTCGTGGACCAGGGTCAGCGGGCTTGATAATTCTCGCCTCGGTGCCTACTCCAGTCAGGGACCACACTCGGCAACTCTGGGCATTAGCTTGCCTCATCTTCACAACGGCCCCCCCCAGACCGCCGGGGATGCTTGGTCGCACCTTAGAGATACCCATTAGGGACCATCTCTCAGGGTGAGCCAGGACGGGTTCCCCAGCGGTCGAAGCGCGGAGATACTCCTCCGGGAGTCGATTCTAGCGCTATATAAACCCACAATTAAATTAAATCCAAATAGAAACACAGAGTAAAAGGGGGGCCAGTTTTATCACAGTGTCTAAGTATGTTAAGTCAAGCTCCTTATGGCAGAAGTAGAGATGACTGCTCGAGGGTAATGACAGTAGGCGGCAAAGTCTGTTCTCCATTAAATGTAGGCCGACAGTTTTACCTTTGCACAAAACATCAGCTCCAAATTCGGCAATTATAGCGCACTTGGCTCTATATAGTTCTTAGATCGGGGCAACTGGTTTACTTCCTAGATTAGAGGCAAGATTGAATGCCACACCTATTGATTGGCAGACCTTATTGCTCCTTGCTGTAACACATGGTGACCAAGTCGACCGTCAAATATTACTCCTAAATGGGGAATGCTGCCTAGAACAGTATTGGTAATGGAAATTTTCGGGCCACAGGACATGACATAAGATTTAGTTAAAGATGTGTCAACTCAGAGATCATCCATAAAACTTTCAAAAACATTTTCCAGAATTTTGAGACTGTTGGCAGTTTGTGCTAAATTAACAGCATCAAAAGAATGCAAAAGCCCAACGTATTTGTTCTTGACTATATTCTGTGCTCTATCCTACTGGAATATTAAAAATATTAAGAAAAAACGTCTCCGCTTCGAAATAGTGGCATGTTTCATCAGTGCAGTTTTTTCACACCCTGATAGGACGGTACCACTAGGATGGACTCAACCGCTTTCGGGAGCTCTTAAATATTCATCTGTATTTCCGGCAAGTTATGGAACCTTTAGTATCTTAAGAATCCTGCCTCCCCTTTGTAACATAACCTGAGATTCCTCATGAAAATCTTCATAATCTTCATATTGTGCAATAGATGCATAAATACATGGGTTTACTTTTACCCGCTTGAGCAGTCCTAAAGTCTTTCCACCTGGTAGGATTTTCAAATGTTTTAACCAAGAACTTACAAAAGAGGTCTGCAAACGTTTGACAGACACCTCAACCGATTGATTGTATAAGATTAGGCCATCAGGTTTTTGTCATGGTCAGTTTGTGGGTTAGGGTTTAAAAATTACTTCAAATGAGCTCTATGTGAATGATATAGTGTTAGGAGTGTTTTTAAGGTAAGTTAGACTGACAGTAGACCCGCAAGTGGAAAGGCATTCCACAAGTGCTGTAGATGTGTCTTTGCAATCTCTGTGGGAAAGGTCGATATATCAACATGGCCACCTGACAATTATGTGCATTTAATGGTAGCTAAAATACATGCATTTGTTCAGAGCTTTTTTTGTCTTTTCAGGAATCGCCAACCTCTTCGAAGACTACTTTTTCAGAAAATGAAACTTCTCCTTCCTCGCCAAAGCATCACTCCACAGTAAAATCTTTGGTTCTTTTCTATTGTTGAATTTTACCATAAACAAAATGCATCTGTCTCTTGTGTCCTTTTGGTAGACTATGAAATGTCTTTTCAAGTCAACTAGATATGTGGGTGGTTTCACATGAAGAACATAGTTTTCTAAAACATATTTCGGAAAAACGAAAACTCGAAAAACTGCTGAAAACTCTACCTCACATGAAGATCTCTAAAAGTCCGACAACATATTTGCTTGTATTTTATTACCAAATCCATTTAAACTCCCTTCCCAAATATTTTAGGATTCTGTTAATTACTAGTCAAACTCCAACATAACCACATTTGGGGGTAGCTGCTTAATAGTGGAATAAGGTACGGTTCACTTTATTTTTTTTTTAATGGTCGCGATTTGAATAATGCTATAATTTGTAGTCCTAGCTTGTTGTGAAATTTTTGTTCTATGTTTTCGCATGCTTCTTCTGGGGTGCAAATGGTAAATGTGTGAGGAAATAGGTTTGTAAAGTGGGGTGCTTTTAACATAATCACAATTGCACTGGACCTTTTTTCAAACTAAGTACCTTTTATAACAGGAAATCGTGCATTGATTACAAACAATGAAGCAATCGTAGATCATCTTTGTAACTCCCTGCAGTGTCTCCTCTCTGGTCCAAGTTCTGGTAGTTCCCAAATGCATAATATTAAAAGCAGAGGGTGGTAGGCCGGGGTGCGAATAACTGCCACTTCACTACATTGCTTGGTTAGCATTTCTATATAAACCTGTATTGGGGTTCTTTCCTTCTATTGTTTGCAAGCCTTTTCCATTTCTGATGGCCATTACTTCAATCAATCAATCGTGGGTTTGTTGAGTGCGACTACTGACCTGTAAGGGTCTCAAGGCGCTGGGGAGGAGGGGAGGTGCAGGTTCCAGTCCATCAAGGCGGAGGTCTATCGAAGAGCCATGTTTTGAGGTTTCTCATGAAGATGGAGAGTGAGGTCTGTCTGAGGTGGAGCGGTAGGGCGTTCCAGGCTCTGGCCGTGAGGAAGGAGAAGGAGCGGCCTCCCGATCTGGACTTCCTGGTGCGGGGGACCATGACGTAGGAGAGCTGGGCTGATCGTAAGGTCCGTTGAGGGCCCTATGGGGACCTTTACTTCCCTCGTGCTACCCTCTGAATTTCTTCCTTTTCCCAACCACTTTTCAGTTAACCTTGTGATTGCAACACATGGACCTAATGAGCTCACAGCAGTCTCTTTTAATCTTCGCAATTCCCATGCTCCTTTTTTCTTTTTGAACTTCCACCTCTTCCCTGTGCTTTGTAGCTGCTCATGCTCATCTGATTTTCTTGTCTGAAGTTCCTTGCTTCTTACTGGCTGCAGCCCGTACCTCTGGCTGAAGCTTCACTTGGACTGAGGCCTTTCCTTCTAGTCAAGGGCTGCTGATATTTTAATCACTTCTTGGTTGTTTAGCGGTTGATGGCACAGGTGAGGTGTAATTATTTTTCGCCTGCTGCATTCTTCAGTCGTTAAGCAACAAGGAGTTGTGTTTTAGACTATTTCCTCTTCCAGTTCAGCCATCTGAAAGATTTAAAACAGTTGGTGAATCATACATTGACTCATCCTTGCCTCAAAGGATTCTTCAAATAAAGTGACCTGTCCCCTTTATTATGACCTTTTTTGAGTCCTGCATGCAACTAGAAGTAGATCTACATTCAATATAGAGCATCCTAAAAACTGGTATTAGTTTCCCTTCCTCATCCATTGCTTGATGAGCTGTGACATACATGATGAGTAGTGGCAGGAACTGTTAATCAGGTCTCAGAGCCATAAATACAGAAGATAATATAACCTTGTAGGAAGCAGAGTTTGCAGAAGTTGCAAGGAATCATTCACTTCTGTCGCATTCTGGAAGAGGAAGAAACAAGACATGGCATTTTATCTGAAAATTTCGACCTTGAGGGTAATGTTGCCGCACAGATTGGATGTTGGTGTGTTCAATGTTGTTGGGTGGATGCCTTGCTTTGCCTCTGTTGAAAGACTGAGAATTTTTGGCATTATGTCAAGATGTTCTTTGTTTTTTTTCAGGATCACGAGAAGTACGGTGTATTAAATGTTACAAAAATTACAGAGAATGGGAAAAAGGTTAGGTAAGTCGAGAATGAGCTTCAGATTAACTTGACTAATATTTGAGGATGTCAAAATACTGTTACCCCTTTTATTGGTTGTTTTTGAAAGTGTAGAGTTCCGCTTGCTAGCAAATTACTTATGCTGATGGCATCGGGGACAATTCATTTTTTAGATTCAAATCTTTAGATATGTTTCATTTGCATGCATCTGTTTTTTTATTTAGGGTGCTGCTCTAGTCATCCATGGTCCTGTCAGAGAAACATGTAATTGATTCTGAAAGCTAGTTGTAGACTAAATGCTTTTCGTTTTTGGTACACTGTTTATCACCATGAGCGGAGTATCTGAAATGCTTTGATATTTTAGGTTGTTAGTGCGTTGCCCTAAAAGTAGAGCTAAATATAGAGTCTGACTTCATAGAATACACCTGCTGTACATAAGAAATGCCTTGTTGAAGATGAATGAACGACAGCGTGATGGCTGGTTATTTTTCCTCTGTGCTCCCTTGTCCTTTATTGGTAAGAAGCAGAAATACGTCACAATAGATCAGCAAACGCTGACAATGCTAGTATGTGTGGTGTATATCGAAGGGTGACTCTTCAGTCTTTGAGTTTAGTCACACAATAACTCATGCTACATACGCTTGTCACTCACCCTTGCTCTCATGCAACCATTAATCCACCCACTGGCTCATTCTTGCATTTGACCACGCACCCATTCACAGTAAAAAAACAACAACAAAAAAGACTCAACAAGCATATACACATTAAATTAAAAGACTAAAGTGTGGCTGACGTGCTTGAAATAAAGAATAGGTAAAAAGCCAGACAGAAGTGGGTAACTGTCTTGGAATAGCATTGTGCTTAGTGTGTCATCGTTTTAAAGTTTCAGCATGGCCACATGTTTGGAAACAACGTGTCTGCCAATTTGAAACAGTAAAACAATAGTACAGTATAGACAATGCCATTCCGAGGTAGCCACTTCGTTTAAAAGCAGTGACTGTGCATTATGTTTTTTTCCAATCAGTCTTAATTGGCATTTGAAAAAGTTCACATATGTGTCACTGTTCACTCTAGGGTGAGTACAGAGTATCACCTACAAATTAACGTGGGATATGGCTTAATAGCATGGCAGTTTTTAGAAGCATAAGAGGAAATGTAAGCATCTACAAAGGACAAGTAGTATTAAAATGTTTACACAGGTAATGTATATCTGCTGCAGACTTTACCAAATCAAGGAAAAAGGGAGGCAACAGTATAGATGTTGTGACTGTGTACTTTAACTTCAAACCAGGAAACTAAACCATGGTCAGGAATCAAGTAGGGATGGAAACAATGAGTATTAGGCACATCTTCTGAATAGAGAGGATTACAGATAGCTGAGGGGCTGGCTAGAATAGCTGATATACCAGTAAGGGGCAATGTCTTTGTATGGAAGTGGGTAGAGAGAATTATTATTTTGATGTGGTTGGTGTCCGTGATGAAATTCACTGGGAAGTTAGTTAGAGACTAATAACGTCAGCACTTGTCTTGAGGCAGGGGCATGACTGCTGCAGGGGCCCTGGGTCAAGTGAGTCACAGGGGCTCAAAAGAAGACGTAGAGAAATCAATGGATGTAGTATGGCATCTTTGCATGACTCTTTAAGACGTTCAAACGCGGCGTCCCAGACCTTGCAAGACAACGTTGACAGAAGCTGCTACTTTCTGGCAGGCAACTTGAAGTGTGGCTCAAAAGGTGTGGCCTTCTATTGTCTTTCCATTTGGACATTGGATCTTCTGCCCAGCCAACCTTTCCTACCCTTGGACTGACGAGCATCCGCCTTGAAGACCTTGCACTCAGTAGTTGGGGAGAAGGTAGAACCCTCAATTATCCCAAAAGTATTCTTGTATTGTTTCTACGAGTGTGCATAGGAAGGCCGTGGCTTCCAGGATAGCAGTTAGTAATTGCCAGGAGGGAATGCTGGGTGGGCTGTGCCCCAGATCAGTTTTGACTTTAGTGGATTATGGTTGAAGATGTTCCTACCCAGGTGGTCCACAAAGGATAACATTGGGAAGAGCAGACTATCCAGTCTAGTCGCACATATAAGTCTTGCGGCAAGGAGTAAAGGGAATAGAGCCTAAAACCTAGATTATGGTGTCTCCAGACCTCTATCAGAGGCCATTAGGTAAGCCATTGTGATGGGGGGCCTTAGCATTGTATCTTGTGTGCTCCTGTGGAAGGGGAGGGTGTGGCCTATCTAGCACAATGTCTAAGACAAGATGTCCCCACCCAGTATTCACGTAACGTGGACCCAATTTGGTAGTCGATCCATTAGGCGTGTAAGGAAATGTAAGGAAAGGGTTCTGTTTTGAGTGTAGTTACTACCTAGTAGTACTGGCACTCTGTCCAACATGCCCTTCACCAGAACTAATCTACCTTCTTGGTCTGCTGTAATCAAGTGAGCATTGAAGGGTTTTCCTGCAGTTGTGCTATGCTTGATTGGGTCATTGAACAATCTTTGGGTTCTACCCCATCTTTTCCCAAAGAAGAACTGAACCCACAACATGGCAGAGGAATGTCTAATTCCCTCTTTGTCGCCCTAATGAATATAAATCAAGAAAGGGGGTAAACGGCCAACCGTCCAAAAAAAGCAGAAGAACTGTTACATTGAAGGACTGTGTGGTTTGCACAGTGTTATGTTCTGGGGACGTGGTAATATGTAGACTGGCAGCCCTCACAAGAGTGGGTGGGAAGGAGTTGGGGGAAAGAGTTACTTGCAGGAAAATATGTGGGACTTCCTTATCTTCCAACAGAGGGTGAAGCACAGTTTAGGAATAAGAGGCACAAAACATTGCTCCACAAATGAGCGATCTCTGGGGTAGCGGGTGGTGATCAGGAAGTGCAAAAGAGGCCAGGAGTTCACTAGCCGCATCGATAAAGGAAAGATTTTCATTAAATTAGGTCATCTGCAGTCTGTGAGGTCACCCTCAGGGTACGACCCAAGTACCAAAGAGCCTTCAGAGAAGAGGAGGTTTCATCTTCTTCCAAAAAGTCCATTACGGTGAAGATGGATACTGAAGATTATTCAAGGAACGAGGCTGCAGTTACCAAGGAAGATAGTTTGCTGTCTTGGGCTTGTTCACAGGAGTTGGCCATCAGTGTGAAAGGAGGACAGCCCAGCTTTGTTCTGGGTTGTCTGTATTTTGATGTTCGAGTCTCCCATCCATGAGGCTTGTCAGCTTGATAGGTGATGCCCTGTCCCAGGATACCTCAGATTCAGTGAAGAAGAAAGTGTTCTGTGCAGACAGTATCCTAAATTTGTCTGGGGACAGCAGGAAATTCTTTAGACCCATTTCCCTAAGCTTCCTTTTAACACCCATGAAAGCAGCCCACTGCCAGTGCGTAGTCCAGGAAAACAAGGATCGGTGGTTATCAATTTCAGGTAGCCATGCTTGTCCTGCTGCACAGAATATCTCGCCCTTGTCTTTGAAGGGTATGAGATTAGTGACTAGCGGCCTTGGCATGGCATGTCCATGATGAGCTCTTTTCCCTAGAGAAGAAAGGGGGCAAACTTATGGGCTAGTACGAAGCTCTTTACCTAGGTTTTGAAAAATTCCACTGTATACTGCCATTCAGAGTCCATTTGGCATACCAAGCACTTGGTTTTTGCTATTTTGGAGTGGCCCCCTGCATCCTCAGCCCTGGCCTCAAGAAACTGCATCTGGTCCAATAGGCCTTTTGTTGGTTGCTGGAGGACTCATGTTGGTGTTTGTAGCTCTTGTAGTGCCTTCTCCGATTCACTAACTCTCAGCCAACAGTTTGTGGTCACCTCTTAACAAGCAGACATTAATCACAACAGTGTCCTTCATTTCCTCCAGGAAGGCCCTCGTCATGTGAATGGCTTCGTAATAAGTGGGAAAATACACACCAGTGGCCAGTAATTTGGGCTTTTATTTGCAAAATGCAACACTGCCACGACCGAGAGCGTCTGTCACCTGTAGCCTCTCCTGTAACTGATTAACATTGCTGAGAGCCATTCTTCTTACAGAGCATGAAATCATGGTCAAACAGCAACATAGCATTAACATTGGATTACAAGGCCTTGTGTGGCCATTTGTTAAGATTGAAAGTCTTGTGAGGCCACAAGACTACTTAATACAACATTTCCTTCCTGAAAGAACAATAAATGAATAACTTGAACAACTAAACTGAAATAATGATTAAGAGAAATTACAAGTTCATGACTTGCACATTACAGCAAAGCTAATACAAATTTACACCATTTAGATAACGTTGTAGACCAAATACATGGAGCAGGAGTGCAGTCTGAAGAGAAGAACCATGTCAATTTAACACACAGTCCTTTGGCCCGCTGGGTAACCTTATCTGGCGGCCCCTCCCCTGATCTCAGACCCATCTCTATCAGGGTTGAGAAAGGCAGAAGTGACATCCTCCAGAACCGAGTCACCTGCAGAAGTCATTGTTCAATGACTGATGACCACTTTCTCTGTTGAAACCAATTAAGCTACTCACACTTGTCTGTGTCAAATCTAGAATGTTTAAATCTTGATGTCCACTTGTGAACCAGTAAGGCACACTTTTGTTCCACCAGCCCTACTTTCCAAAAGGGCTGACCCATTGCTCACCTGTTTGACCAAAATGGGTGATGAAAACCTCAATGACCCTTTCTGTACCTTTCATGGGTTCTTTGAGTACCCAAACATCTACTTGCAAAGCTACATCCTCAAAATGCTTCCAAGCAATCAAAATGGGTTTTCGTGGATTGTTTCTGAAGTACATGTGACCTGCTATTATCTTCAGTATCCAACTCTAGATCACTTTTACATGTCAGCTAATTAGGAAATATGTTGGTATGTACCTTCCTACCTCTAAGCAATGTAAATGGTGCCACACCTGTAGTGCTTTGAGGTGTGGTATAATAGGACCATACTTTTTATGAACAGAATCCTAAAGATCTTGGCTAGAACAAATCGCTGTTTGAAAACTCCTTCACTATTCTGTCTCTGAACTATCCCATTGGAGGAAAGAGCGTAAGATCACTTTGAGATTGTGATTGTCATGAAGCTTGAGAAACATGCACATACAATGTGACAAGAAATGACTACCATTATCGAAGACGATGGTTTTCTGACACTTCCAACATAGACACGTTCTAAGAATCTAATGTTGTTGTCAGTTGTAGGACCATCCCAAATTACATGATACATCCACTTTGTGTGGTAATCCACCAGTAGAATTGGATGCCTGTTCCTACTGGGTCGCGCTTCATACAGACCAGAAAAGTCTAGACCAACCTTGTCACAAGGTTCCTGTAGAAATGGGACTGGATGAAGTGGGTCGTTTATCGTCTTCCATCATTTATCATTTATCAGACAGAAGACACTCTGCTCACTCATAATCATGACCCTTACCTGATACGGCCACCAATATTATTGTTTAAGGCACTGGCAGGTCTTAGTAACACCTAAATGTCCTTAATGAGCTGCTTGATGACAAAGTGGTACTCTTGTAACTTGAATAATGATAGTACCAGTGTAGCTGAGGCTTTATTCGCCCCACCACTGTTTAGGATGTGCATTAGTGGTTTATGGTTGGTGTACACCTCAAACATGCGACCCATATGTAAGCCCTAAACGTGTATGGCCCAGACGCATACAAGCACTTCACGCTCTATGGTGCTGTAGGTTGTCTCAGTTGCTTGCAGTGTCCTGAATGCAAAACCGATTATGTGCTCTTTGCCAGCAACTCACTGCCCAAGAACTGCACCTAAACCAGACAAACTGGCATCTACATTCACAAAGTATTTGTGACCATCCTGAAATGGGTGTAACGCCGGGGGCTTACTCAATAAGGTACTTGACCCCATCAAAAGTACCGTCTAGTTCATCCGTCCAAGTGAACTTGGCCCTCTTCCTCCGCAAAGACCTCAGGGACTCGGTCTGTGCGTAGCCATGTACAAACATAATATTCTGCTTAACCCAAGAATGAGCGGAGGGCCTCTCTATCCTTGGGTGGAGCAGCCTCATGTATGGCTTTGATTAAGGGGAAAAAGAATCTTTAATCCCTTCGGATGATTTGGCATGTCCCAAATAATCAAGCTCCTGAACACCAAATTTACGTTTGTCTCTCCTGATTGTCATGCTGGCAGCAGAGAGCTAAGATAGAACCTTGTGCAGTGTGTCCTTATGGTTCTCCCAACTGCTAAGATTACCAAAATATCATCCTTGTAAGCCTGGACCCCAAGTATGTCATCCAAGAGACTGTCCATCAGCTTCTGTAAACCACTAGGAGCTGAGGCCAAACTGGAAGGTAACACCAAATGGGGTCATGAAGGTGGTTAGTTCCTGCAAATCAGCAGTGAGTGGGATTTGGTAGTACACTGAACGCAGATATATGGTAGAGGAAAAATCTGGTTCCAACTAAGCTGGCCAGCAAAACATGTATCTTGAGAAGCAGGTGACAGTCAACAAGTTTATTCCTCTTTAACAACCGCAAGTCAGCATCGAGCCTGACCTCTCCAGATTTCTTCCTGGCCGCTGCAATGGACAAAACACATTGCAAGGAATCTCATAATAGAATGATCCCCTCGGAATGCAAAATCTTCAGAACTCCTTTTAGTTCATCTCCAGCACTCAAAGGCAGGGCACAGACTTTATGCACCACTGGTTGTATCCCTGGCTTGAGGCAGATGTGGTGCTCAAAGCCTCTGATGATTCCTACCTTGTCACAAAACACAGTTGGAAACTGACTCAGAATATAATCAATGCCTGTGACAGACGGACTGTTCTCAACACTTAAAACACTTGAGTCATTCACCATGTAACCATTGAGAAGTTCACCAACCACCACATGAACCTCTGCTCCTGCTTTTAAATACAACCATATTTTAGCTAGGTTCTGCCAACCTATGATGTTTCTGCCTCTAACGGCACATACACTTTAGTAGTTGTGTGTCTTCCCAAGCACTCTACCTTGGATGTGAAATACCCAAGCATTTCAATTTAATTTTCACCAAATGCCTTGTTATTCACATCTGACAGTTTGAGTACCACTCTATTCTTCCAATTTTCATAAAATGTAACATCAAACAGGATAGTGATTGGTGATCTAAAGTCTGCCATGACTTGGAGCTCCACATCACCAATACCTACATCGCACCATGGGCCGTTGACACTGCACCCTTCAAATACAGGGTTGCATTCAGCAGTCAGTATGACATTACTTAGTTTTTCAGTGCAATTGTCCGTGTATTCAGAAACCTCTATGCTTATGCAAAATAACTTTAGTGAACTTCTTACCACCTCTTCAGACTACTTGAAAGTGGCCTACCTTCATGCAAGACATACATGCAAATGGCAGGGCAATTGGGATTACTACTAATGTGACTGCCGACCCAGACCTAAAACACACCTTAGGTTTTTCTTTGTAGGTTGTTTCCTTGCTCTGTTACCCAAGTTTACAGCTTTAACAGTGATCATCCTGAAGCATGTTCACCAAGCTAACTGACGTTCATGAATAGCTATTGTGGAAATCATAGATTAATCGATCCCCTTCCATAGGTCAATTGTTTCTAATAAAGTGGAGCTTCTGCAGCTGAGCATCTTTCTTGAATCTTCTTCGAAAAATAAGAAAACAAATTGGTTGCGTATATGTGTCAATGCTTGCCTCAGACTTGCAGGTTCCGACTAGAATCCTTGGATCTGAAACACACTCCTCAACATCTTCATCTGCGCTCTGCTTTCTCTTGAAAAAGTTGTGGCGGTCGAGTATTATGCTCGGTTCCTCAGCCTATTGTTTGCCCATGCGTGCGCATGCCTCTCGGTACAGGTCTCAATCATCTCCTGATGCTTCATGTGGTGGAACCGCTGGCAGGTTGTCAAACACTTGTTTAGCTGCTAAACCAATATAGCTATACAAAATTGCTGCCTTTGCGCACAGGTGTGAATTTCACAGCGTCAGTAGCCCAAAGGTAGTTTTCCAAAAATGTAGCCACTGCTGCCACTTGATGTTTGGTTTGCAAGGTTAGTGCAAGAATGGTGGTGACTGTGCAATGTGCTGCTATGTTGCAATAATAATGCAAGGTTTACAGCTTTTGTAAATGTCAGGAGTTCACTGTAAAATAGGTAATGTCACAGGAGCGCTCTGCTGATCTTTGTCAAAATGAGTCAATGAGCAGTTTGTGCGCATAAACAAGGTGAAAACACTCACTCACTCACTCACTCACTCACTCACTCACTCACTCACTCACTCACTCACTCACTCACTCACTCACTCACTCACTCACTCACTCACTCACTCACTCACTCACTCACTCACTCACTCACTCACTCACTCTCTCTCACTACTGTGGACTTTTTTATTTCCGAAATCCAACAAACCCACGACTGGGAGTATCTGACACCTCCTAGCCTCTCCTACAACTGAATGACGTTGCAGAGAGCCTCGCATTTGCCGTTCTACTTCCCAAGCATGGAATCGTGGTCAAATAACATAGCACTAACATTGGATTACAAGGCCTCGTGTGGCCATGCTTTAAGATTGAATTTCCCATTAGGCCACAAGACTACTTACCGAAGGCTTCCAGGATGGCATCTTGCTCGTCTGTGCTTGTTGTAGGAGGGTCAGTTGCAGAGAGGCCATTGCCTTCTTCCAATAGTTGGGTGCCAGGTTTAGTCTATATTGATCTGCCCATGGCGATCAAGGCCACTGTTGAAGCTGATTGTGAAGTGGTCTGTGTGGTAAGTACAGGCTGACGGATTAAAGGATTAATAGCAGGAGGAGAGACACAATAGTAAAAGGAAGAACTGCAGTCAGCCAGTGCTGGACCTGCTTGCAATCCATGGCACTTTTTGGGTAAGAAAACAAGGGGAGGTAATATGAACAATCTGACTTGGCAAGTCGGTTGATGGCTTGGCCCAGCAACCAAGAGACCACTCGTGGATAGGACAGATTGTGCTTGTCTCCACAGTGGAACATCAATGAATTGAGATCAGTTTTTTCCTTTCACTGAATCTGGCTTGGGGGCCTCTTTAGTACCTCCAGGGCTTGGATGGTGGACACTGTGGGTTTTCTCACTGGATTTCATGTCAGTTGTGAGGCTTAGGGCAGGAGAAGAATGGGCCACAATTATCTGAAAGGTCTTCTAAACTGAGCTAGATCGGCATTATTCTGGTCTGATGCAACCTACCACACGCAGTAACAGCGTAGCTGGCGTCTGGGACATTAATAGCTAATTTGCGTAAGGGGGTGTTGACTTTTTTTGGGGTGATAATCAGAGGGGGGGGGGGTGGTCTAGGCACTGGTCATTAGTCAATAGTTTGCACAGTGTGTGCCCATGAGTCTTTGGGAAAATATGCCATGATCTGCTGTTATTTGAATTGAGTCTGATGGAGTATTGTGTGGCTCAGGCTACTGCCATACTCCACGCAGGTATTGGCCCCCCTCGCCAAGAAAGTAACAACAAGCTCTTGGACCGGCTGCTTGATAAAGGTATAAAGGTATGGGGCCTCCATGGAAGGCGGATGACCATGGAATAGGGAGGCATCCCCGCTTTCACAACCCCTCGCTGGTTCTCACTGCTCCTCCTCCTGGGCACCGGTTGCAGAAGATGGGAGGTAGATGGGCAGATGAGAGCTGGTCACTTGGCTCATCTGCTCAGGATGTCTTCCTGGGGACGATGGGAGCCAAGTCAGTCCATTCACATAGTGTCGTGGAAGGGGCTTACTATGCACCCGCCAGGCTCAGACGGACCTTTCAAGGGGTGTTTGCATTCTGCTTGATCTTTATACATCAGGCACATTCAGAGGCTGACCCTGCTCACCTCTTCTGCTAGACAGGTAGTTAACAGGTAGGCAGGCCCGGTCAGGAAGCCATTAAGACGCCCCCACATAGTTCCCCATTTGTGTACAGAAGTTCCCTGCTGACCCACACTGCTATAGGCGTGATAATGGCAACGGATGAGGTGGATAACTGGTGTGCCAGCTGGTAGCCCCGCTATAGTGTACCTTGCCTCTTGGCCATGCCCTCATTTGGGCATTCATTATGCTCTGATGCACTGCAGATAAATGCGCAGCAAGCAGCCTATTAGCACGATTTGAGGTACTGCCGGACAATCATAAAAAAAAAAAAGAAGAATTAAAAAAGAAGAAAAAAGCAATCGAAGGGATCTTATAAAAGGGCTAAATGGAAATTAAGGGACATGCCTTCCAGCTTAGACACTGAGGCACACTTATTTCCAGGCGGATGTGTATATGTTATCAGGTAAAACGCGTTACTCAGAGGGCAACCCAGCCAGTGGCTAAAGTGGGCTGACCCATTACCACATGCTATACGTGTGGCGGCAGAATGTGACTAACACTCAAACAGACCTGTAGCTAAAAACGGCAGGCCCATACCCTCCTCTGTGTATGATCTGTATGTATGTATGTATTTTTATTTCAAGAGCCTGGTAGACCGTTACACATGCCAAGCCAGATCTAAAAAATACTTAATACACATGTAGCCCAATACCATACATTCTATTACAAATATGTATCAAAACATTTCAGAACAGGCTGTAGAAAAGGATTATCAGTGCAAGTCCTCTACCTCCAGGGTTCATCAAATGAAGGAACCATCATAAAAAACCCAACCTACACAATAATATGTGAGATTCCGTGTAACAATGTTCCTGTCTACACATTATGCCACATTGCAATAACAATTTACCCTTAAAGGCCTCTTGGAGTTAACACATGCTTTTTCTATAAACTAATCAAGCTGTTTTTGTCTTTCATATCTTTCCATATTAAACATATTAGGCTTGTGGCATCGAATTTAACTTTTCCCAATGAACCAATTAGTCCTACCTCCTTGATCAATGGCTTCTTATTGAGCATAATGTATGCAATCCAAGCCCTCTTTTTTTTAAGTGAAAGCACCTATTTTTTGCCACATGAAATATAAAAGAAGGTCAACATGGGTGCAGAGCCAAACCGATCTCTCAATACTGCTTCTTGAAGCTTTCTATATCCTGTTCACATAAGGCCTGGCGACAGCTCCCCTGTCAAATGACACATCTTGTGTGTGGTCTAAGCCACTGTGTTGGAACGTTTATGTTTGAGGCCATGAATAAATGCCACAAGCTCTAAAGTGATTTATAGCGAACTGACTTTTTCTCTGAAACATGATTTGTATTTAAAATATTAGCTAAAATATGTGCTATCCAAATAGCTGGAACTTTTAGAATAAAAACATGGTGTATTTCACTTTTATTTTGTCCTTTTTAAAGCCAAAACCGGGCATATTATCAGAGGGATAGAAATTCATTTACTGTATCCATGGTGCAGCAGGTGCAGTAGGGCTGGGGCCTAGGAGGGTGAGGGGCCCATTGCAACCTAACTTTTAGTTGTGTTTTTTTTACTACATCAATTGCAATTGAATGTAACTTGCAATGTGTATTCTAGGAAGAACTGGACCTCTTCATGGACAGTGTTACAAGGCTCATCTTTACTGTTTCCTAAAACACAAGGAAGTGGTGGAACTGCTTGGGTAAGCATGTCAGTCGTTCTAGAATATACATGTGCCTGTGATTGTAGCAGACTGTAGTAATCCAGACTATAGTTTCAGCCGCCAGGTGTTCTAACCTGGACTTTCACTACCACCCCCCCCCCCCATATTTTGCTGCTAGTAGTAGAAATGTAAAACATCTCTTTAGAGCCATTTGGTTCTAGTCACACATTCTTTGCAGCATTTCACGAAGTGTTTTTCCTGTAATTATTCCTACTTATTATTTTTCTTTATTATTCCATTTAAATGGGAATTTATGTGCAGCGGGTTCAGAGGTTGCGGATCACGTGTCCACCACCATTAAATATAACCATTTTTAAAAGGACAGAATCTAAAAGAGCACTAAGAAAATAGAGGAGATGGGTAATAATAGGTTAAAGATGTGACTAGCATGTACATTTACAGGACAAAATACACTGAAGCAGGATGGCACTATGTAAAATTCACATGCAGCATTAGAGTGAGAATTGAGAAGTGGTACACATTGGCTGTGCCATTTGTTATGTACAATTGCTATACTTTGTACTGAACAGGCTGTGTGTTCTTGTGCTTCTTCTGCAAAGATAAAATGTCACCAAATGTGCGCATACATATCCATTGAATGTGGCACTAATTTCTGAAATGCCCTGTAACTATGACTTGTTACTGCAATGTAAAATACTGAACAATCGACAAATTGCTTCAGCATAGTTAAGCACTCTCCAAAATTAAGTATCCATTCGCACTTTGGCTGGTTTTACTCTGTGTTGAATGTTGTATTAAGCAAGAAACAGAATATCAGTTGATTCTAGAGCTAGCTAAACTTTTCCTGTTTATAAAGGCTTTAAGTGCCTTTAGTTTAGGTTGCTTAATCATTAACTTAAAGAACATTTTGGCTGAGCACTGTCTCAATGGACATTTCTGATACTCCTTGAAAGAAGGCTAAGACACATAAGAAATCAAAATATGGGTCTCCATTGGCCCGTCATTCACACCACTCTGAGTCTTATAATGCTGTGGGCACCCCTAGGCCTCACTCTGTTCCCCACATTAGAACTGACCCCAGCTCTGGTCCCACTGGCCCTGACTTACCGTGACCTTCAGCAATGCCACAACAGCTATAGGAGCTAAAACAGGCCTTAGACACCATTTTGGTACCCCTCTGGGTTCTTCTGGTGTGCCTTCAGGCCCAAAGGATCTGACCGAACCTCCAGTCAGGTTACGGTTAATGGATCTGTCCCAGACTATGCAAGTCGATTTGAGGGCAACTCCTTTCTCAAGCACAATTCTGCCTACTCTTGCCCTGGCGGCACGCACACTCAACCCATGGTGCTACACCTGTCGCTGGTGCTGCACCCAACACCACGGTTGTGGGCATAGACATCAGTCAGTTTGTCCAAAACTGAACAGACGTTTTATCGATTCGGAGACCCATCCTGTCCCACCTAGATCTCGACAATGCGTCCACTCAGAACTGGTCACTTCTGTCCCTCCCCTATTACGACGGGGACAATGATGATGATGACCAAGAACACTAAAATGAGGGTAATATCTTCGACCTTCAGGATGCCAGTGGTCTGTATACACCCCCATATATTAGCCTATTGTCTTCGACTCAAGCTATGCCACTGAAAGAATCCACTTCCTTCACCAGGGTGATCAGACGGGAAGCAGAGGTTTTAGATCTCACTATACGTACCTCTGTGGTAAAATCAAATTACTAAATGAGGTTCTGAACCATTTTCATACTAGCCAAGAACCATTACTACCATTTAATGAGGCCCTGACGGATTTCCTGGTGGGCACCTAGACGAAACCAGGATCCCACCCTCCTCTGAATAGGCAAGTAGAGATTTTCTTCAAATTGAATGAGACATTAGTCCAGCAATCACATTCCTTTATTTCAAAATCTTTCAATTGCATATAAAGTGCAGAAGTATAAACAGTTTCATCATACACAAATCTATCATAAAGATACTTTCCATATAAAAATGATAAAAACTGAAATAATTAAAAACCGAATCCATATAAAGTTTTAAAAACATGTCGTCAACTTTTGCTGTTCTCTAAGAGGACAAGTGTGGCCTGGGTTCTACTTAGCCCAAAGGCTGACCATAAAAACAACGCAATACAATAGCACGCAAACTGATCCCCAAGCATTTGGATAATTTAAAGTGCTTCTCGACACGGTCTAAAATTATGTCTCTGTACAAGAGGCAAATTAATTTTCTCCTTGGCTCGTCATAGAATTTACAGAAAAAAACGGTGTAAATCTGATTGTGAGGATGAACCATCACATGGAAATGGGGTTAAGTCATGTAAAAAGTACCAGCTACCTGGTTACCCCAGCAAATTAGGAATGTAATTACTAATATGAAGCGGTGTTGTAAATTGGGAACCTGTGCCAAATAGGAATGCATATCCAAGGGGATGGAGGGAGACAATTGGTAAAGATTCACTGAAGGTTTCAGATGATGGGCCTACCTTCTTTCCCGCATAGCTTTCAGGCAGAAGGCTTCCTTCAGCTTCGCTTTAGTTGTTAACTTACAACTGGTTGGATTTTCGTAAAGTTCCGAACAGCCCAGTGTCCCTAAGGTGGTTTTTACATAATGCAGCCATTTAATTTGATCAACGTGATCCAGCTTTAGAAAATCATTCAGGATGTTTTGGTTCAATTTTGCAGCCTCTCTCCTCCAGATAGAATGCCACAATATAATTGTAGCTAAACAAATCACGTCCCAGATAACTGGGGCCCCAAATTCAGTGTGGCAGTTGTGGTTAGAACATGTCCGTGGGAGAGAGAATAATATTTTGTAAAATCTGTCCTCAATACACTGCAGAGTATCAACATTGGCCATTCCCCAAATCCCTGCCCCATAAGTGGCCGCTGATACTGCTTTGGCCTTGTACACCTTCAGAATTTCTGGGATTGGTTTAGACCCCAGTTTTTTTTTTAGTTTTTTTTTTAAGAAAGCTGAAAATGGCCCTTATTCTTTTTTCAAAGGAGAGGCCTCTGTTTGCTACCATGCTATTCCATGTTAGGTTTTTGTCAAAACAAATCCCCAAATATGGAAAGGTATGGATCACCTCCAGCCTGCGTGCTTCTATGTGGAATGGATGGACTTTTCTTTTGATGTTGGCCTGCCACTTATATTTGTGTTTTTGCCTCATTAACTCTGAGGTCCATTTGTATCATGAAGCTAGTATAGGGATCAATTAGGGTCTGCAGTGCTCTACCTGTTCTTGCAATTAAGACCACGTCATCCACGTAAAGGAAGATGTGAAGTGGCATTTATGTTTGGAATATTCATTTTAGACCCCAACAGTGTGGCCTCCACCCCATTAATGCAGAGAAGAGGAAAGGGGCGAGGACGTAACCCTGTCTTACCCCCCTCCTGATTTTGAATGGTCTCGTACAGTCCCCTTCCGTACCATACCGAACATTAACCGATGTCTGGGAATACATCTGGCGGATGAAAATTATTATGGGTACGTTTATGCCCCTTGCTTCCATACCGCTCCGTAAATTGGAATGCGAGACAGTCAAAAGCTGTTGAAAGGTCTATAAAGGCCAGGTAGATGTGCCCCATCTTAGCTGCAGTGTATTTAGCCATCGCCAAGCTTAAGTTAAAACACTGGTCAGTGGTCCCTCTGCTTTGTTTAAAATCATATTGCACTGGAATTAGCAATTGGTTGTCCTCTGCCCAATCCTCTAGCCTTTTTAGCATTGTACGGCCCATTAATTTAGCTGTTCCATCAAAGAGTGAGATGGGCCTTGTTAGACCTGTCGGCCCTTTGGGTGGTCCCTCCTCATCATTATTTATTTTGTCCCACTTTTGCCTCAAACCCTGTTTGAATTGTTCCTTTTTGGGAACCACCAGACTTTTTCGTGTTGCTGCAGATTCAGGGAGCCATTTTAGCTACCCCTGAAACTTCTGTCTGAGGGCCTGGAGCACAAAATGGTGGCCACCTGTGACATCACCAGCATCCACTGGAACCTACCAGCACCTTCCAGAACATTCCAGGAGATTCCAGAACTCTGTGACAGTTGGAGACCGTTTAGAATGTTGGGAGGATAAGAGAGGCAGTTGGCAGTTGGAGCTGGCAGTTGGCACCTGACTGGTGAAGAGAGAGGAGCACAACAGTGAAGGAGGAAGGAGTGAAGCAGCAGGGGTGGAAACTTGTGCCTGGAGTGGGGTCCATAAACCCACCCTTGATACTTGTCCCTACTGATGGATCCCAGCCTATAGCCCTGTGTGGGAAGAAGACAGAAGAAACTTATCCTAAGGACCTGGACAGCAGGAACAGGCCTTAGAACCAAGAAAACAGCAAGATTCTGACCTGAGAACTGGTTTCCCTGGAGCCGGGCGTCGAGTAGCCTGAGACCTGGAGCCCGAGGTGGAGAAGCGGCGCTGACTGAAGTAGCAGACGTCGTACCCGGAGCCGCCTGAGGTCGTGAGAGGGCGCCGACGGAGGTCGTGAGGAATACCAGAGGTCGAGGAGGGAGTGAACCGAGGTCGAGCGAGCGGCGTCATCGGAGGAGTGAAGTCCGCCCTCCGGAGTCGTCGGAGACCGAGGTAGAGGTGAACCGGAGGTCGGGAGTGAGGATCGCACTCCCGAGTCGCCCGGAGCCTGTGAGGAGGAGCACCGGAGGTCGGGGGTGAGGATCGCACCCCGGAGTCGCCGGAAGTCGACATCGAGGCCAGGCCGGCCGACGTCATCGGAGCCGAGAGCGCCATCGGACCGGAGCCGCCCGAAGTCGACATCGTGAAGAGACTGCCCGACGCCGTCGAATCGGAGGTCGAGATCGAACCGAGGCCACCGACATCGGACCGGAACCGCCTGCCGGCGTCGTCAAAGAACTGACATTGTGCCGAGGCCGCCGAGACCGAACCGGAACCGCCCCACGGCGTCGACACGACTCCAGCGGCGTCGGAACATCAGAAAAAGGGCAGTAAGTGGAGTAGAGGGCGCCTAAGGCCCTGTGGAGACCTGAGAGACTGCTCTAAGGGGCTAGGGAGGTGCTGAAACCCACCTGACTGTGCCTGGGGTGAACTGGGACTAACCTAGAGAGGTTGTGTGGAGAGAGAAAGCCAGGGCACTGGTATTCCCCCCTTTGATCTACCTCAGCTTAGGCCTCAGCCTTGTCCCAGCCAGGGAGTAGCCCCCCTCAAGCCTTCCACAACCCTACAAGCTGTGCCTGGGCCAAATCAGCCCTTAAGAATTGAAGTGTCATCTGATTACATGAGTGTTGCTGTATACTTTTAATTATTTATTGGGGGTACTGTATTTATTGAATTTTTACCTATTTATTGCTGCACTATCTTTATAGGTCCACAGGACTTGTTGGTGTACAATATTTATTGGTACAGTATTTATTGCCTCAAAGTATTTAATTGTCTGTATATATTGCACTTGTATTTATGCCCTGTTATTTATGATCACCCCTATTTATTTCATCAAACAGCCAATATTTATTTGACCTGCACTAATTGAAACTTGTATATTGTGATTGACCTATTTATTTTTCCAATCAGCAACTAAGAGAAAAAGATAAAGAAGAATATTTTCATAATTTTTACGGTGTAGAGTCGTTTTTGGAACGGATGCACGCATGGTTATTGTATGGGTATATTGTATGCTTAGCACTGCGCCTGTTTCCTGACCACTCGAGCCAAGCTACCACAGTGTGTTCGGGGAGTCCACCACCACCCTGCGGAGTGGGAGTGGGCGTTTCCAACATAAATTGGTGTTCAGTGGTGGGATAGAGCTGTGCCTACGTATACTCAACAATAACTGTGGGTAGTCCATAGGCCTACACCGGGAGTTTTCTCAAAGCGGCCTTCCAAATTGTGGGTTTTTGTTTTTTTCCAAATTTACTCTGGTGGTGGGAGGAGGTATTACTAAAGGTACCCCCCTACATTGTTACTGCACAAAACCTGTCCTCTAACCTGAGTGGGCAAGATGGAGTTTGTACTGGAAGACTTAGACACGTACACTGTGGCCCAACTCAGGGAGTTTTGCCAGCGGGAGGGGGTGTACTGTCCCCCAGGAGCAAAGAAGGGTGCACTCCAAACCAGCTTAAGGGCTTGGGGGGAGGCACGCCGAGAAAGCAAGGCTGAGGAGGAAGACAGGGATGGAGAGCCTGACCCCGAGGGGGCTGAGATGTACCAACCTGAGGTGGGGAACCTGTCAGCAGGGCCCAGGACACTTTCTAGGAAGGGCAGCACTGTCTCTAGCGGGGGCTTATCCAGCGTGGAGTTAGCAGATCGGAGAGAGAAAAGACAGCTCACATGGGATTTAGCAAAGCTGGAGAAGGAGAAGGAGGAACAGAGGTTGGCTCATGAGACGGAGAAAGAGAGGATGGCTCATGAGATAAGACTGAAAGAGATAGAGCTTCAGATCCTAAGAATTGGAGCACCAACTGTTCCTAATGGTGGCAGCCAAATCCAAGAGTCCACCAGGGAACCCAAACCTTACCTGCCAAAGGACATAGTAGCTAGCTATGGGGCGGGTGACGACATCGCCAAGTGGCTAGCAGCCTATGAGGTCTCGTTGAGGGCCCATGGGGTTCCAGTGAAGTACTGGGGAGGGGGATTGTATAAGTACATGCCTCCAGCTGGTAGGGATGCTTTATTGGCCCTCGAAGAGGATGAGCAGACCCACTACCCCACCATGAAACTGGCGCTCATCAGAAAGTTTGGACTAACACCTGAAAAGTACAGACAGAAGTTCAGGGGTAGTCACAAACTGGGCACACAGAATTGGGTGGACTTCCTGGACTATGCAAAGAAGGCACTGGAAGGTTGGATTCAGGGCAGTGAAGTAAGGAACTACGAGGAGCTGTTTGACCTAGTACTGAAGGAACACCTACTCGAGAAATGTTTCCCTGAACTGCGGCAACACCTGGTGGATAGCAAGCTGACCAGCCCCCGGAAGCTTGCTGAGGAGGCGGACATTTGGGCCAGTACCCGGGTGTCCACAAGGGGGACTGGAGGGGATACTCAAAAGGCCGGACAGGGCGCCCCCCAGAAGAAAGAAGGAGGGGAAAAGAAAAAGGAGTTCTCCAAAGGCCCCCAAAATAACTTCCAAGGGAAGGGAACAGGATTCACCTCTAAGGCTAACCCACCCAGAAACCCTAATCCTGGCCAGAGTCAGCAGCCAAGGGTTGTCCATTGCTACGAGTGCGGTGGCGTTGGACACTATAAAGGAGATCCGAAGTGTCAGAAACGATCACCCCCTCCCACTGGAGGAAAGCCCCCCGGAGTAGCTAGTGTAGTGCTCGGGGAGGAGATGCCCTTAACTAAGGGAAGGGAGTGGGCGGGTGTCACTTTAGTGTCCCTGGGAGAACGGGAGATGGTTCCTAAGATCCAGGTGCCCGCAAATACCGCAAAGTATGGGCAGTGGATCACCATCAACGGCCAAAGAGGGGAGGCTCTGAGAGACACAGGAGCCAGTATGACTATGGTGCGTAGTCAACTGGTGTCTCCAGAGCAGGTAATTCCCGATGTACTCCACCCAGCCGCGATGGCTGACGGCAGAACCGGTCACTATCCAGTGGCCGAGGTTCCCTTTGAATGGGGGGGGGTTGCAGGTTCACTTCGAGTTGCCGTAAGCCCTGCCGTGCCAGTCGATTGTCTGCTGGGCAATGACATGGAGCACAACGCTTGGAAGGAGGTGGAATACCGGACTCACACCGAGATGCTGGGTACACCTGACTGGGCCTGTGTTAGCACAAGGTCCGAGACTACCCGAAGAGGGAGTTCATTCCGGCTGGAGCCTGGAACAAAGGCCCAGCCAGCTGCCAGTCAAGGGAAGAACCGAGGACAGGAGGAGCCTGCCTCGGCGTCTCCACCCCGTAGGACGGATAGGCCACCGGAGGTGGTGGACCAGGAGTCTGCGGAGGGGGACGTTACCAACCTGGAGGACCTACCCATCCCGGCCGAGTGGCACGTGGAGGGAGGCCCGTCCAGGGAGGAATTCTGCCAGGGCCAGAGGGAGTGCCCTACCCTTGAGGGGCTGAGGCGACAGGCCGAAGCCCAGGCAGCAGGGAACGTTGAAGGGAACTACAGTGTTTACTGGGAGGATGGCCTCCTCTACAGTGAACCCAAGGCACCCCTACATGGATCGTCACGAGCCTTGGTAGTTCCTCAACGTTATCGAGCCTTCCTTTTAGAGTTGGCTCACGAGATACCATTGGCAGGACACCTGGGGCAAGACAAGACCTTCGCACGTCTTGTCCCACACTTTTATTGGCCTCAGATGAAAGTGTCGTCCGATACCTACTGCCGGACATGTGTGTCTTGCCAAGCCAGTGGGAAAACAGGGGTGAAGCTGAAAGCTCCCCTGGAACCACTTCCTGTCGTTAGCACCCCCTTTGAAAGGGTGGGCATCGACATTGTGGGTCCATTAGATCCACCAACTACAGCTGGTCACAGGTTTATCCTGGTTCTGGTGGATCATGCCACACGGTACCCAGAGGCAATACCTCTGAGGACCATAACAGCACCTGTTGTGGCTAGGGCCCTGATGGGAATCTTTACCCGAGTGGGTTTTCCCAAGGAAGTTGTGTCCGACAGGGGGACCAACTTCATGTCAGCATATATGCGGGCAATGTGGAAGGAGTGTGGAGTGACCTACCGGTTCACAACTCCTTACCACCCCCAGACCAATGGTCTGGTGGAGAGGTTTAATAAAACCTTGAAAGGCATGATCAGAAGTCTGCCTGAAAGCCTGCGGAGGAAATGGGACGTCCTCCTACCCTGTTTACTTTTTTCCTACAGGGAAGTGCCACAGAAGGGAGTGGGCTTCAGCCCCTTCGAGCTTCTGTATGGGCACCCTGTACGTGGACCTCTTAACCTGGTGAGAGACGGATGGGAAAGAACTCCCAGAAAGCTCCCCCAGGATGTGGTGAGCTACATGCTGGCCTTCCGGAGCCAAATGGCTAAGTTGTGGAAGCAAGCTTCTGACAACTTGGAAGCCAGCCAAGCAGTGATGAAGGCGTGGTATGACCACAACGCTCACCCGGTGGAGTTGGAGCCTGGCCAGAAGGTGTGGGTGATCGAACCAGGAGAGCTTAGTGCCCTCCAGGATCGCTGGTCAGGACCCTTTGAGGTGTTGGAGAAGAAGGGTAAGGCTACCTACCTGGTGGACCTGAAGACCCCTCGTCAGCCCCTGCGGGTGCTGCATGCCAACCGCCTCAAACCCCACCACGAGAGGCCCGAAGTCATCTTGATGATGGTGACTGACGGAGGAGAGGACGTGGAAAGCGAGCCTCTCCCTGATCTGTTTGCGTCTCAGGAAAAGGATGGGTCGGTGGAGGGAGTGATTCTCTCCCCATCTCTAACTCCTGAACAGCAGGAGGACTGTCGCCAGGCCCTGGGGCAGTACTCTGCGTTGTTCTCCCTTGTCCCGGGTAGGACTCACCTGTGCGTCCATGACGTGGACACAGGAGACAGCCCACCTGTGAAGTCCAAGATCTACCGGATGTCAGACAAGGTGAAGGCCAGCATTCATAGTGAAGTCACTAAGATGCTGGAGCTAGGAGTGATTGAACCTTCTAGCAGCCCCTGGTCCAGTCCGGTGGTGTTAGTACCGAAAGCTGCACCACCGGGTGCCCAACCAGAACTGAGGTTCTGTGTGGACTACCGGGGACTGAATTCAGTGACAAAGACTGATGCACATCCGATCCCTAGGGCGGATGAATTGATTGACCGGCTGGGAGCTGCCCAATATCTAAGTACCTTTGACCTTACTTCGGGGTACTGGCAGATCTCTTTGACTGATGGAGCAAGGGAAAGGTCAGCCTTCTCCACGCCCAATGGCCACTACCAGTTCTGTGTGATGCCCTTTGGGCTCAAGAACGCACCTGCCACGTTTCAGCGCCTGGTAAACCAGATCCTCACCGGAATGGAGAGTTTCTCTGCTGCTTATCTGGATGACATAGCCGTCTTCAGTAACAGCTGGGAGGATCACTTGCGTCACCTGCAAGCTGTTCTCCAGGCCCTGAGACAAGCTGGATTGACGATCAAGGCCAGCAAGTGCCAGATCGGGCAGGGGTCGGTAGTGTACCTTGGACACTTGGTGGGTAGGGGAACGGTGCAACCCCTCCAGGCGAAGATCGAGGCCATCATGGCCTGGGAACCCCCCAAGACACAGACTGAGGTCCGAGCATTTTTGGGCCTCACGGGATACTATTGCCGCTTCGTGAAGGGGTACGGTACCATCGTAGCCCCTCTCACGGAGCTCACGTCCAAGAAACAACCTCGACGGGTAGTCTGGACGGAGGCTTGTCAGCAAGCCTTTGAGAAATTGAAGAAAGCCATGTGCGAGGCCCCGGTCTTAAGGGCCCCAGACTTTTCCAAGAAGTTCATTGTCCAGACAGATGCATCAGAACATGGCATTGGGGCAGTGTTATCGCAACTCAACGAAGAGGGTCTGGATCAACCCGTGGTCTTCCTATCCCGGAGACTACTTCCCAGGGAACAGAAGTGGAGTGCAATAGAGCGTGAAGCCTTTGCAGTGGTATGGGCTCTGAAGAAGCTGCGGCCATACCTGTTTGGCTCGCACTTCCTTGTTCAGACCGACCACAGACCCCTTCGTTGGCTGATGCAGATGAAGGGGGAGAATCCCAAGTTGTTGAGGTGGTCTATTTCCCTACAGGGGATGGACTTTCAGGTGGAACATCGGCCTGGAGTGGACCACGCCAATGCAGACGGTCTCTCAAGGTATTTCCGCCTTAGTGATGAGAACTCCCAAGGGGTTGGGTAGCTCTCCCCACTTTCAGCTGGGGGGGACGCGTGTTAGACCTGTCGGCCCTTTGGGTGGTCCCTCCTCATCATTATTTATTTTGTCCCACTTTTGCCTCAAACCCTGTTTGAATTTTTCCTTTTTGGGAACCACCAGACTTTTTCGTGTTGCTGCAGATTCAGGGAGCCATTTTAGCTACCCCTGAAACTTCTGTCTGAGGGCCTGGAGCACAAAATGGTGGCCACCTGTGACATCACCAGCATCCACTGGAACCTACCAGCACCTTCCAGAACATTCCAGGAGATTCCAGAACTCTGTGACAGTTGGAGACCGTTTAGAATGTTGGGAGGATAAGAGAGGCAGTTGGCAGTTGGAGCTGGCAGTTGGCACCTGACTGGTGAAGAGAGAGGAGCACAACAGTGAAGGAGGAAGGAGTGAAGCAGCAGGGGTGGAAACTTGTGCCTGGAGTGGGGTCCATAAACCCACCCTTGATACTTGTCCCTACTGATGGATCCCAGCCTATAGCCCTGTGTGGGAAGAAGACAGAAGAAACTTATCCTAAGGACCTGGACAGCAGGAACAGGCCTTAGAACCAAGAAAACAGCAAGATTCTGACCTGAGAACTGGTTTCCCTGGAGCCGGGCGTCGAGTAGCCTGAGACCTGGAGCCCGAGGTGGAGAAGCGGCGCTGACTGAAGTAGCAGACGTCGTACCCGGAGCCGCCTGAGGTCGTGAGAGGGCGCCGACGGAGGTCGTGAGGAATACCAGAGGTCGAGGAGGGAGTGAACCGAGGTCGAGCGAGCGGCGTCATCGGAGGAGTGAAGTCCGCCCTCCGGAGTCGTCGGAGACCGAGGTAGAGGTGAACCGGAGGTCGGGAGTGAGGATCGCACTCCGGAGTCGCCCGGAGCCTGTGAGGAGGAGCACCGGAGGTCGGGGGTGAGGATCGCACCCCGGAGTCGCCGGAAGTCGACATCGAGGCCAGGCCGGCCGACGTCATCGGAGCCGAGAGCGCCATCGGACCGGAGCCGCCCGAAGTCGACATCGTGAAGAGACTGCCCGACGCCGTCGAATCGGAGGTCGAGATCGAACCGAGGCCACCGACATCGGACCGGAACCGCCTGCCGGCGTCGTCAAAGAACTGACATTGTGCCGAGGCCGCCGAGACCGAACCGGAACCGCCCCACGGCGTCGACACGACTCCAGCGGCGTCGGAACATCAGAAAAAGGGCAGTAAGTGGAGTAGAGGGCGCCTAAGGCCCTGTGGAGACCTGAGAGACTGCTCTAAGGGGCTAGGGAGGTGCTGAAACCCACCTGACTGTGCCTGGGGTGAACTGGGACTAACCTAGAGAGGTTGTGTGGAGAGAGAAAGCCAGGGCACTGGTATTCCCCCCTTTGATCTACCTCAGCTTAGGCCTCAGCCTTGTCCCAGCCAGGGAGTAGCCCCCCTCAAGCCTTCCACAACCCTACAAGCTGTGCCTGGGCCAAATCAGCCCTTAAGAATTGAAGTGTCATCTGATTACATGAGTGTTGCTGTATACTTTTAATTATTTATTGGGGGTACTGTATTTATTGAATTTTTACCTATTTATTGCTGCACTATCTTTATAGGTCCACAGGACTTGTTGGTGTACAATATTTATTGGTACAGTATTTATTGCCTCAAAGTATTTAATTGTCTGTATATATTGCACTTGTATTTATGCCCTGTTATTTATGATCACCCCTATTTATTTCATCAAACAGCCAATATTTATTTGACCTGCACTAATTGAAACTTGTATATTGTGATTGACCTATTTATTTTTCCAATCAGCAACTAAGAGAAAAAGATAAAGAAGAATATTTTCATAATTTTTACGGTGTAGAGTCGTTTTTGGAACGGATGCACGCATGGTTATTGTATGGGTATATTGTATGCTTAGCACTGCGCCTGTTTCCTGACCACTCGAGCCAAGCTACCACAGTGTGTTCGGGGAGTCCACCACCACCCTGCGGAGTGGGAGTGGGCGTTTCCAACAGGCCTAAAATTACAAAGTAGGCTTTCGTCCCCCATTTTGTATATGGGAATTAATTTGCTCTTATTCCAGGATTCTGGAGGACCCACTTTAGCTATGATGTTAAGTGTTTGTCAGGAGAGGGGCCCATATCTCTTGATGTGCCAAAAGCACGTCTATCAGCATCCCGTCCGGCCCTGGGGCTTTGCCTGGCTCAGTCTGTGCTAATCCACGTTTCTTCAATGTAAAAAAAAAAAACAGCGATCCATTGGTAGTGGCCAGAGGTGTATTAACCGGTCTGGGAATGTTGTTCAATATTTTACTAAAATGGGCCATCCAAGCTTCCTCTCTGACATGAAGGTCTAACATTGAAACTCTGTCTTCAGCTAGGAAGGATGCATTTATCTCTTTCCAGAAAGCCTGGCTGTTCTTTTTTGCTGCTGCTGTTCGAAGTCCGTCCCAGGCATCCTCTCTTAGGGTTTGGATTCTGATATGACGTGCCTCTTTATATTGTTTGCTCAGGGTTTGTACTACTTTCGGGTCTCTTGGTGTAACTCTCAGGGCAGCATGTAAGTTGTTTAGGGCACAGGTGCAGGCGGCATCAAACCAGCCAGAGGTTGGTACCTGGTTACGGGGTGTGGAGCGTGTCAGTTTTATTTTTATGCGGTCAAGTATGCCCGCAAAAGCATTGATAAACTGCCTTGGCTCCGAGTTGTCATCTAAACAGATGAGGATTTCAGTGTTCATCTCTGCCAATATCTGTGGGAAGAATTCCTCTTTATTAATTTTCTCCCACTTAAGAGTATAGCCGTTCGTTCTAGTAATCACCGGCTTTGGCACCTTGGTTGAGTGCTTGTTTGATGCCTCCCATTTAAAGTAGGCTGTCAGGAATGCGTGATTGCTAAAATTAGTGAAATCACAATTTATTTGTGAGAACCGATCACTGAAACCCTCTGAGGCCACTATATAATCTATGGTGGATCCACACCACATGCCTCATGGGCAGGTACTCTCATGTGTCATGGGACAGCAGACCTCTAGTTCGCTGTTCCAGAAGAAAACTGACCAACATTTAGTTTTGAATGAACAAGATAAGTCGATTGGTCAGGCCTGGATACAACAGTGTTGAGTAGGGCATTTGGAACAAGCATAGTACTTTGGCGCTCCACGGGCTACTACTCTGGTGTTCAACAGTCCTTGATGGACATACCCTCCTACTACTCTAGGCTGTTTGGAGCAAAGGCTGACTTGGCCTTAGTAAGATTTAAAGAGAGCAATGCCACTGCTCGCCTCTCTGCCTAGCCAGCCTACTCAGCAGTTCTCCCAGCATCTCAGCCTCATTTTGAGGATTTGAAGGGATACCCACAGAGACAACACAAATACTTCCCTCAGTACAATCAAGGCCCACATTCCTTTCAGAAAACAGGCTGGAGAACCGACAGACAGCGTCCAGGAACCAAAGGGCACTGTGCTACTCATAATCTCCCCCGCCCCAAACCGCTCCTCCGAGCCACCTCAAAACCACTTTAAATTGCCCTTGGGAGCACACAAATGCCCAGTCGGAGGTTTCATCACCTTACACCTCCACGAATAGAGGAGAATCACGTCGGACCAATCGGTGTTCCAGTTCGTGCAACAGGGCTATTACCTTTCTTTTCTGTCTCACCACTTACATATGTCACTCACTCTGCAACACATACCGGAGGACCACTTGACCTTACTCCGCGAAGATGTTCAGGCTCTTTTTGCGAAGGGACCAGTAGAGAGGGTGCCAGCCACAGAGACCAGGTCAAGCTGTTAACTTCTTTTATTTCATGGTGCTGAAATTGGATGAAAGCCTTCGTCCCATCCTGGATCTTCATCCAATGAATTTCTTCTTGCGCAATGACAAGTTCAAAATACTTAGCTGGGCCCAAGTTTTGTGTAGCAAACGCAACAAGATGATGGACTTTGATTCCTTTGATCCAGGAGTATAGATGCTGGTGTTGGATCTACAAGATGCCAACTTCATTTTCTTGTCCTGTAGCCCCACAAATGCTACCTGCGGTTTCAGGTAGACAACGGGCTCTTACAATTTACCGTGCTCCCCTTTGGACTTGCCAGTGCATCTCTGGTATTCACAAAGATGGTGGTGTTGGCTGCAGCCCATCTGCAAAGGTTGGTATTACCAGTCTTCCCATACCTCGATGACTCGCTACTTAAGTCAGTCTCATTTCAAACAGTCGTCAGCCACCTCCAGACGATGGCTGACCTGTTTGTACTTTTCTAATAATGTGAATAATGTCACACAGGACTCCTTCACAACAGCTCTCCTTTAGTCAGTCATCCTGGACATGGCGGTTTTCAGAGCCTTTCCTTCACTTCAAGGAGTCTAGGACATTCAGGCTATGATGCCAAGGTTTCAAGCCGTGACCTGGGTCTTGGTGAGAGTGGCATTGAGGCTTCTGGGCCTTTTTGCCTTCTACATCATGCTTGTAGACCATGCCAGGTGGCACATGCCGCCTGCACTACGGTTTGAAGGAGAAGACTGTGAAACACCTTTAGTGGTGGCTGACTGACCGCAATTGGACCAATGGCAGACTCTTTTCTCTACCCCATACGCAGCTACCGGTCATGACCAATGCATCGTTTCTGGGTTGGGGAGTTCATCTGGGAGAGGTGGAAACTCACTTCTGCATCAACGTGCTGGAGCTGTGAGTAATTCACTAGGGCATTAAACGCGCTCTTCTCAACCTTCAAGGGGGAACTAGTACAGGTTCTCATTGTCACAAGAACCTTTGTGTGTGGCTGAATGCACAGGATATTTCCCTAATTGCCCAGCACCTGGCAGGGTCTTAAAATGCCAGAGTAGATTATCTCGGCCAACAATGCTTAGCGGATCACGAATGGCAGTTGCACTTGGAGGTGACGCTAGGCATCTTCCAACAATGGAGAGAACCCTGGCTTTATCTATTTGCCACAGCAGATAATGGGCAGTATGCAAACATTTGTGCACTGGAATACCCACACTGCTCTCATTGTTCCTGAATTTGGAGTCTGGACTCCAGTACATCTTTTGGCCCTGCCTTTCCTGCCCAGTGTTGAAAAGCATCAGGAAAAACTGGGCCCTAGTCATCCCACTGGCCCCATACTGGACAAGGAGTGTGTGATACCCAGAGCTTCTGGCCATGAGCACCTGTTCTCTAATCCGGCTGCAACGTTAGAAGGACCTCCTGTCGCAACAGCAGGCGAGTATCTTGCACCCAGGCCTGCACAACCTACACTTCCATGTGTGGAGATTGAATGGCAGCAGTTACTGACCTTTGATCAGCCTCCTGAAATGGTAGGAGTCCTCTTGGCAGCCAGACATCCATCCACCATAACAGTTTATGCGAGACGCTGAGAGAAGTTTGTTGTCGGATGTTCCTCTCACAACATTCAAACCTTGAATGCAAAGTTGTCTTATGTTCTAATGCTCTGTCTTTCTTTAGCTACAGATTCTTGCTGTAGTGACCGCTAAAGGGTATCTTTCGGCCCTCGTGGCCTTCTTACATTTGCCAGATCAGCCCTCCCTCTTCAAGTTACAGGTTGTAATGCGTTTTATTGAAGAGGATGACCCATCTCTTTCCTCCAACACCATTCCTCTGATGCCTTAGGAACTTAACATGGTCCTCACTTTTCTGATGTGCACTCCTGTGGCAACCATGCACAGCTGCCCCCTCCATCTCCTAACCATCAAGGCAGCGTTACTAATTATATCTTCAAGTTGAGTCAAAGGAGCTGTAGGTTTTAGTCTGTCCTCCAGACAAAAGCAGCATTCCTGACAAACATAGCTATGCCCTTCCAAATAGGACACAGAATCCCCTCACCGAGTTTTTATGCACTGCTCTACCATCTGGAGCCTAAGAGGGCCCTTAGTTTCTATATTGACTGGACCAGAGAATACCAACTGGATGATAGGCAATTAATCAGTTTTTCTAGAGCAAAAATGGGCAAAAGAGAACCATCTCATGATGGATTGTGGGTATGCATCAAGAGCTACTGTGGGCTGGTTAAAAAGCAACCCCTTGAGTATTGCGTGCTCATTCCACCAGAGTGAAGGCGTGGTGTTCGGTTCTGGACATCTGCCAGTCGGCTATGTGGGTGTTTCTCAAAACATTTATGAAGCATTACTGCCTGGATAACCAGGTTCAACGGGATGGGCAATGTGCCTGTTCGTTACTGCAGGATTTCCTGGTATGAACCATTCCACAGGCCCACTACCTGGAGGAGATGCTGCTATGACATCTGTTCACAAGTTGAGTAATCTCCAATTAGACGGCGCTATAAGAAGGACATGTTACTTACCTGTGGCAACTCCTTTTCTGCTACAGACTCCATCTAATCACATATTCCTCACCGACCCTCCCATACTTCCCATTCTGCGGACTGCCTTCATTCAATCCATGAATAAGATTCCAAATATGAAAATCTGCACACTGCCATACTCTTGATTTCAAAGGCTCTGCGTCCAGAAAGAAACTAATGCCAGCGCGATTGGGTCCCTGACAAATGGCCAGGGTGGAGCGGATTTGACACAGAGCTGTTAGAGGGAATTCCTAGCAAACCTTTGGAACCAGGTTAGCACCTGGGTAAATTTACAAGGTGAGAAACCTGCAGTTAAATAGTCTCTGCCAGAAAAGGTGTTACTGAAGATAAGTAACTTGTTCATCTCATAAAGACTTCACTGAAAAATATAACCTGGTAATTAAATTTTTGTGTGTTCACAATTTAATGGCAGTTTTTCCTGTCATCTGTTTCTAGTTTTTCTCCACCAGAATATACTTTATGGAATTGTTCATTAAATCATTGAAGACCTCACTCTTAACTGCTCTTCTCACTCTAGAGTTCTATGCTGCAGATTGTCTACTTCAAGAGAAAAGCCAGACTGCACCATTTAAAAATGATCGAAGAATCGGTGTTTGTTTAAAAAGTTCTAGGACTGAATTGAATAATCAAGAGATGTACTTTTTACAGCCATGTTTTGTTCTGGGTTTATGGGTTGACTTTTGATCTCAAGGCTTCTTCCACTGATGGATTCATTCCATTTACTTTTAGTCATGGAACTCGGCTCTTTTGCGTTATTGGCTCTCTTTTTAAGGTTTTTGGGTGTTTAGGGAAGGAAATGTTTTGTATTCAACATTTCAGATTATTCACTATGCTTTTATTCAGATGCTTGTGTTTTTCTAAGGGTGACCTAGGTTGAGATCTTCCATAGGTAAGGAACAACAAGCATTCCTCTTCACAGATTTGAATAAACCTACTTAACTTTTGGCACACTTAACATATCTGGAGTTTTGCGCCTTCTGTCTTATGATTTGTGTGAACCCACAGATGTGCTAGATTTATTTTAGCCAATGTGTCTGTAGAGCTGTATGAGCTTATGAAGCACCCTGTTATTTACTTTTTTTCTGTAAATACTTTCAGATGAATGGGCAGTATTAGTTTCTCTAATGCCTGCCATACACGCATGACAATATGCGGTATATGCCTCCTTTTTCCGCTTTCCCTCACCCTGCATGTTGTTACAACGCGGTCGTTACAACGACCGCGTTATAACAACCCAATACCATTACCCCGCAAGTTGTTACGACGACTTGCGGAGGGGGGCGCTGGATGTTGGAATAGTATAATTTACTATTCCAACTCCAGTCAGTGCGGACAGTAGGGAAGGTGTTGGATTTAAAATCCAACACCTTCTCCCCCCTCCGCAAGTCGTTGTAACGACTTGCAGGGTAATGGTATTGCGTTGTTACAACGTGGTCGTTGTAACGACTGCGTTGTGACAACATGCGGGGTGACTGATGTTTACCCAATATGCGCACTCCTATTTTTAGAAAAGTTGTCTAGTTAAAGATAAAGTATTATTTTCAGAATTATGTTGTGTGGAAATGAGCAAAAACACCTTACCTCATTCTGAATGAAGGCTAAGGGCTAAAAATAAAGAACAATTAACCTGCATTCTAAGCTGCGTTAGAAGCTGCGGTAAGACAGGCTCACAGTATTAGAAATCTGGGGCCCGATACTGATGGGGGGGGCAGTGGAGTAACACAGGCCCCCATGGTGCAGGCCCCCCCCCCCCCCCCCCTCAGTACTCTGGCCGAGAACTCCTGAGTGATTATGGAGGGGGGCCTCTCCACGTACCTTGCAGCGGAGGCCCCCGCAAGTTTTGATATGCCAGTGAGAGGAAGGGGGGGGGGGGAATCTGTCTGCAGCACACCTTCTAATTGGTGCACTGGACACAAACGAAGCAAATGCTCCCTGATCATGCACTACCCGTAGGGCAGGTGAGACCTCAAGACCCTGTGGCAGCACATTAGCGGGAGACGGAGCAGCTACTGGAAGCAGCTGCTCCGTCTTTCACTGTGCAGGTAGCACCCGCCTACTTTTCAAGAGTGGAAATGAATCTCTGTGCAGGTGGGTGCACCTGCCTGCAAAGGGGGGTGTCTGAGGAGTCCTACATCCAGAGGGCTACCCTCAAGCGGCGCACAGACTCTTTGCCACCTTTCTGCGCCCCCTCGTAGTCTTTGTCTCTGATCCCATTGACTGTAATACACCATGAGGGCAGATGTAAAGTGTTTAATAATAAACCGCCCCTGAGAGCTTGTTACCATTAACATACACTTTTCACATTATCTAAGTGAGGCCTGCATTTTTTGTCTTAAGTATTCGTAATACACAGATGAGACCATTTGACCCCCTGACATAACTTTTGCCTGCGACCCAATCAAGCCTATAGCGTTTATCATTAACATGTTACCATACCCAACTCAGGCCTACTTGGAGCGTATCCATTCCCATAGTGCAACCATCAGAATTACTGTCAAAGTTACAGCTCTGTTCTAAATTAAGGTTGATAAAAAAAGGGCCCAACAAGGAACCTCACAGTGCAAATCTGCTATCTCTTGTATTTGTAGATGCAGAAACCAGTAGCAAAGTCCTTGCCTACTACAGTAATCTGTGGGTTTCTCTTTAACAAAATACCGGTTTACAGCCTTTAACACAATTAACAACAATCCACCCATAAAGGCTTCAACACCTGCTTTTCACAATTAAAAATCCACCTTACTGCCTTTGGAGAAACTTGTCATTATAATCAGCTCAGACTTGCAACATCTGACATTACTTTTTCTAAAGAACCAGTTAAGCATATTACCTTTACCCTTTGCTTTTCACCATAACCAACTCAGGCTTATTGTATTAATCATACGTTTTTTCACAAAGCAACCTTCAGGCACGTAGTCATAAAATTATAAATGTGCATAAAAGTATATGTGCAAAACATGCACCCCGCTAAGCAGTCCTAATAAGCATTATCACAGTGCAAATCTACTCCCATGATTGTTCATAGAGAGTGGCCAACAACAAACTCTTTTCCTACTAAGTACAAAATACTTGTCTACAGGCTTAAACACAGTTTGAGAAAACAGGCTTTTTGCAGGTTCCCCCAACTTTTTGCCCCATTTTGGACTACTATCTGCTGGTTTGTACAACTTTGAGAGTGCATTGAGGCCTGCTGTCCAGACCTCAGCGGCAGTGTTGTTTCCTTTTCCTGTCAATGTTATTAATGTTAAGACACCTATATTTAAAACATACATTATTAAACAGAATAAACACATTTAATTTAACCCCCCCCCCGTCCACCCCCCCTGCTTCTAATACAGGCTCAAACCCAAGTACATCAACATTTAATACATAAACTCTCCACTCCCCAAACACCCCAGCTACAATATCTAAATTAAACTCTTGGCAAAGACTCTTGCATCACTAATCCAAGCATAGTTTTAAAAATGTTGCCAGGGCTCATGCAACATCCAAACATTCCATGTTCAACAAAAATGCAAGTGCATCATTACGATGATTTATATCGTATCTTAAAATTCCAAGCCTGGAAGTCCCCTTCCAGTCTTATTGGCTGGGTCATTGCACTTTTTGGGATTATAGGAAAAGGTGATAATGGACTAAAAATTGCACCTCGTATTGGTGTACGAATTGTAATAGGTGTGCAGTAATATATACAAAGCACAAGAAATGTAGGCGGGTGCTTCTGAGGTTATCCCACACCCTACTACCAAAGGTGTGAGTTACAATAGGACCGAGGATCCATTGCAATCATTTTATAACGAGGATAACCAAAGCACTCAATTAGTAATAATAAAAATGTATGGAGTCCAGACAGTCAGGACTTAAGTAAATATGAGGTGTTGCTTTATTGTAAGGATGCGTCGATTTTAATTATCTTCAGTACATTTTTGTTTCACAAAATTCACGTTCTTCAGTTCTTGATTTTGAATAACAGCCGACACGTGTCTCTTCACACAGTTACTTTTTCAAGGCTGTATGAACATTAGGAAACAGAATATGTATGAACCATAGATCAATCTAACATGAAAAGCAACAAAAAAGATTACAAATAAATAACAAAGACAGGCCCCTGGCGAGGTGTCCATACTTCACCTGAAACATGAAAAAACCCAGTTCTGGATCCAAAGTAAATAATTCTCCAGTGAAGAACTAGACTTGTACTGAAGGTATGTACAAGTCTGTAGGGCAATTAGCCCTACAGAGAGGTGCTTGTTGAGAGTATACTAAGATGTGAACCAAGAAGAAAACAAAACAAACATCATGTGTGATAGTGTCTGACCCACTGTGCATGTCTGACCCACTGTGCATGGATAAGTGTTGGAACTCGGAAGAACATATGTGTGCCTAACATTTAAAATTTGTGGGAAAGCATTAAAACATGCAGTGATCCTGAGTATAAATTCAATATTGTCTCACGTCCCACCATGAGGGTATAGAAGCATAAACCATAAGCAAGTCATAGCTGGTGTGTTGTTCTGTTGTCACGAAGTGATACCAAAGGGGTTGATGGACGGAGCACTTGAGCAAATCAAACACTCCCTCCCCCCCCCCCCCCCCATCCCCCCAGTCAACTGATCTGGGTTTAATCCATCATTCTTTAGCTCACTCCACCACCCCAGTTCAGACATGGCCATATGCAAATCAGTCTGACCCTGTGCCTCATGGGAACAGTCCAGCCCGAACTGCCAAGCCATGTCTTCCCTGGACCGGAAACAAGCATCCTGGGACCGGTTTCGGGTTCATAACCCTCATCAGCCAGGATATCTTGAATCCAGTGGCAAAGTGAGCAAGGGACCCACGTCTGGGCATACCCTGCCAACTTAGGGTGAACAAAGCGATACCAAAGGGGATGATGGACGGAGCGCTTGAGCAAATCAAACACTCGCCCCCAGTCAACTGATCTGGCAGTTCGGGCTGGACTGTTCCCATTGGGCACAGGGTCAAGACTGATTTGCATATGGCTGGGTCCAAACTGGAATGGCATGGTGAGCAAAAAAAAATGGATTCAGGCCAGATCTCTGTTCTGGGATGAATGTATGTCATTGTTCTGCATTCTGTCCATCAATAGTTCTTTTTGCATTTGTCACCCCGAGTGGGACAGGTATGCTCAGGCGTGAGTCCCGTGCTCTCCATGCCACTGGAATCAAGCTATCCTGGCTGAAGAGGGGTGAAACCCCGAAACCGGTCCTAGGATGCTTGTTTCCAGTCCAGGGAGGACCTGGCCTGGCAGTTCGGGCTGGTCTGTTCCCATTGGGCACAGGGTCAAGACTGATTTGCATATGGCTGGGTCCAAACTGAAATGGCATGGTGAGCAAAAAAAAAAAGAAAACGATGGATTTAGGCCCAGATCTCTGTACTGGGGTGAATGTATGACATTGTTCTGCATTCTGTCCATCAATAGTTCTTTTTGCTGTTGTCACTAAAGCAGCAATTGGGGGACTTGTCTCCTAGAGTTGACATAGGGACGGAAAAAATAAAAGATAAAAAGAGGAATTAGGCCCTATTAAAATTATAGTCAAGTGCCTCAGCTTGCCAAGTTAACAGAGTTGAAAGCTCTCTCATATATACTCGTGAAACAAAATAATTACTAAGACTCGCATGTAAACTGCAAAGAACCATGGAGTGATGCAAGAAATGCACAGTCTAGTGTGCACATCAAAACTTCTGAAAAGCTTAAGAAGCAGTTCCAAGGTGCCCGGAATAGCTGGTGAAAAGGAGAAATTACAATTACCAAGGATTACAAACCTGCAGAAAAATGCTAGTCAGTGGTATTGATATGACTTAAGTAGTTATGTGGCCATTGGAAAGCATGTTGAGCCAAACTCACAATCAAGTTGAAGTTAACAAATGTAGCTAAGGCGTGAACTTAATCACTGTTGAACAATTACTATACTTAAATTATTCTAAATGCCCTGTAAAAAGATGTCTACTCTTTGAAAGTGGATCATTCAATACAACAATACATAATAAATAGATGTGTGAGAAAGAAGAGATGTCGCGTTTCGCATCTGGCTGTACATGTACTCCAAAACATTGATCTACTCAAGGCGATCAGTTGTGTGTTAGTCCAAAAATCCATTACCAAGAATCTTACCCTGGAGGAGAATTTGTAGTTTCACTGTAGTGTGTGCTAAAAATGGGTACCTTGATAAGTCCCTGTCGATACAAAAAGCAAATGTTAGTGGCCCGCATGGAGATTAGTTAATTATGCCGCACATTTATTTAATTTGAACAAAATGACTAGGCACCTAACATTGCCTGGCCATATTACAAACAAAGAGAGTATATCTGCATGTTATGACCGAGAAAAACTTTTTTAAGCAAAAAAGATGAATGTGTGTAGTTCAAAATATAAGGGCCACCAGCATGGAAACAAGTGGACAAGTCCATGTGCAGACCAATATGCGTGCAATCTGGCCAGCAACAGTAGTGTGGAAAGATTTACACGGCATGTAGGAAAACAATATTGTGCTGGGAAACACATTTTGGGAGAGCTAATCTTTTTTTCAAACACTTGTTCTCACATCCCTCCCAACTTCCCTCCATACTTGGGGGCAATACACCAGCCCCGTAAAGACATTGAGTAGGGACCATTGCATTATAGGCTGTCAAAAGGGTAGACCAGGAATGGCAACCAAAGGTATTCTTAAAATAGGCAAAGCCCCCTATTGTTACTGCGGCCCACATTTCCACCAATTCTTTATGTAGGGCCCAGCTCAGCTGTCTTGTAAATGTCATACCAAGGTACTTATCGAACGATACCACCTAATTCCTGCTATTACCTAGCAGCCACTAATATGGTTCGACTTTTTTCCTAGAGGGGATTATTTTTGTTTTCCAATTCACCTTTAATTTATTAACCTCACAATAATTTTTAAACCTAACCAACTTTCTCTATAAGCCTACTTGGGTCATATCCAAGATTGCCAAGTCGTCTGCATAGAGTAGACACAACATGTGGCCTCCCTCTATTTTCGGTGGGAAGGACTGTCGCCGCCAACTCCCTACGGGAGGTCAGCTAGGAACATAGAGAACAATGTGGGGGCCAAGACACAACCCTGCCTTAATCCATTTCCTACAGGTATTCTACCTGAAAGGGCCCCTTCCAAATCAAGCTCCACTTGGGCCCAATTTTCAGAGTGCAATTTCTGCAGGATCGCTAAAATCAACAAAACAGCAGTATAAACTCCCAGTTGTTTCCTTGGCCTTCTGCCCCAAGGCCCACGGCCCACAAGCTGAAGCAATGGTCTATAGTTGAATGCCATGGCTTAAAACCCCCCTGTTCCATTGAGACAATTTCGTCACCCTCAATCCAATTCTTCAGTGAACTGAGAATAACCTTAAAATACAAGTTTTCACCTACATCCAGCAGGCTTATCAAACGATAGTTGCCTGGTACATTCATCTCCCCTCTTTAATGTATTGGTTTAATTATTGCCCCCTTCCAGCTGGACGGAAATGTGCCAGTCTTAGTTATAGCTATAAAAACTCTAGAAAAAAACATTGCCCACCACATTGGGTTAGGCTTAACCACAATTGCCGGAAGATTATCTGGTCTTGCTGCTTTAGTTACATTTAGGGAGGTTATCAATTTTGTTATGTTTATGGATTAAGCAGAAAAGCACTCCAAGGCTTCATCCCCCAGTTTTGGCCAGCTCTCCCTCACAGTTCTCTCCACGGCCTTATAAATATTACTTAAAAAGGATACCCAGTCAGTTTCTGGCACCATTCATCTTGCCGGGAAAGGGGTGGGGGGGGCATTACTACTTCACCTCTGGACTAACTTCCAGAACTTCCTCATATCCTTTTCCTGTAGATTACTAATCATAAGGTCCCAATCGTAAGGCCTGCTTCTTTGTCCTAATCAGGACCTCATACTCCCTTTTCTTACAATTATAGGCCTTGTTTGCAATTATGGGGTCCTTGGAGCGCTTCAACCTTCCTGCTTTCCTTAGCTCCTTCCTAGCATATACACATTCCTTCTCAAACCACTGCTGTTCAGAAGGCTGGCGAGATAAATCCTTTTTTACTTTCTTATTGCATGGCAGTAATACTGGTACCAGACAATTTAACTTCTTTCGCAGTGGTTTCTGAATACCATACCAAGATTGATTGCCCTACGGCCATATCAAGGTCCATCTCATTAAGGATTGGATACTGCGTTAGTTGGTTCATATTTTCATCATCTGTCCTTGTTGTTAGGCATTTTAGAAAATCTACTTTCATCTGGATCAGCCGCTCCCTCGATACTGGTGCTGCCGCTGTGGCCATTTTTAGCCCCCAGTGATCACTACTGGTTATTCCTAACACATTTGTGGGAAGACCACCCTAAGGCTAACGGGTCTAACAATGTTTGTGGAGACCACTGCCCTTATGTTCTTTGTGGAAAATAAATTACTAGATTGTAAGAACTAACTGAAGATATCAGAAATATTCTACACACTAATGTACCAACTTAGGAAGAGGGAATCTCTATATGCCCTAAAAAAACACAAGGTCCTGGCATCGCTGCAAACTATGGTGATCTCTTCAAACTGTGGTGATCTCTGCAAAGTTATATCTAAATATGGTGTATAAAAATTGCAGAAAAGGTTGGTGCACAACTGTAAATACAGATTGCATTATCATAGGCTGTGGGAAAAGCAGCCTGCTCTGGAGAGTTGGCCACGATCCAATTTAACCTGCATCTTACATTGAAATAGTGGAAGTGAGTGAAAAATTCATGATGCTGTCTTTTGCACTCCGTTTTATTTTCAGTGCCTCAAAAGGTGTGCATGATTTATCAAAAATATTTCAGACGAGCGTGATAACTGGCTGTGCTTTTTTTTCCCCTTTTCCTGGCTTATTTCCCCACCATGAATTATTATGCAATTTTAACATTAAAATGCTCCATTTTCATATGAAGATTTGCTGCTTATGTCTGTACCTCAGGCTGCCAAAACTGTTGCACCATATCTGCTCCCTTCACAAGGTTGCTCTCCAATGCCCCGCCTCATATACACAGTGAAAAGAAATTAAAAGCTGGGAGGTCTGGTACCCCCTCCTGTTGTGCATCCTAAACCCTTCCAAGATTTTACCATTGAAAGTCATTAACTTTTAAACTTGTTTATCTTCGCTATGCCGCACACCAACCACAGATCCAAGTCACTACTTCTCAGACTTCAACTGCCCTTTCTTTAAATATTTTTTTTAAACATTTTTTGCTTTCAAGAATCACAGTCTCTGTTCATTACTCATGGGGATCATGTATTTAACGAATAGTAAACATATGTTTACTATCCCTCAATGCTGTTTTGTTTCATTTAATGAAAATCAAGTTTTTGGTGACCAAATTAATTCTAATCGATATTTTGTTCATTTAAATTTTTAACATCTTCTGTATTAATATAGAGTGTGTGTAAATCTGTGTAGTGGTATATTGATTATCGTATGTTTGTTTTTAAGAAAGCCACAGCTGTACAAACCGCTGTGGCTTAACCAGGTAGCCATGGGCTATTAGGTTAATTTTGCTTCGTTATTTTTCATTTCGTACACAAAAGACTGCCTTAATCAGTGGCATTGTTTTCAGTATGTCTTTTCGCAAACCTGGTAGTTGATTTCTCATGTGCATAACTAGCTATTACTTTGTTTTGTGATATCACTTTTCTTCCCTTTTCCCATCAAGTCATTCTGCACACGCTGCTCAATTCCTGAGCTCCTCCTTTCGCTGCTTGCCACGTGGAAAAATTCTCTCAGCCCTCGGTCTGCTGTCACCTATGTAAAATCTGGTCCTGCTTCAGCGGTCTCTGTATGTGTTAGTGTTGCATGTCCCATGTCTCCTTTATTATTTGTGTTGCCATTAACATGATACATTAATTTGTGAGCATAACCTATGTACCACATTTTACTGTTTATCCCGGTGATGTGAAAAATGGGCACTAACATTTTATTTTTTTTAAAGCTACAACTTCATTTTTTTTGTACGATTAATCATGAAGCATTCTGAAAATTGTACATTGTGTGGGTTTATTTTCATATCTTGAATGTTGCTCTTCTAATCGGTTATGCTGCTTGTCAGTTTTATGGTTTACAATTTTGTCTGCATGCATCAGTACAGCGATGCATGTACCCCTTAAAACGCAGAACACAGAGTAAGTTTAGTCTAAACAATATGGCTGCCTTTTCATATTGTACGGTCAAAATATTGTTTATACCACACTTAATCTGTGTTCTGGGTTTTAAGGGGGAAATATAGCCTAGTACAGTGTATTTTTAATTTCGTACAACTATAATTTATTTTGTACATGGGTAGTACGGCAGTACTCAAACTTTAGCTTACATAAACTACTTTTACGTACCTTCACACACTTGTATAATCTGACTCATCCCTTCCTATGCACTTATAAAACAGTAGTACACTATGTTTACACTGAAAGCACAGACCTTAAACTAAGTATGGTCTAAACAATATGGCTGAGTTTTAATTTTGTAAGGGCCTTCCTTACCCAATAATATTCAATTTTATCTTCGCGATGTACCGCAAAGTTAGCCCACGGCACAATATATCAATACGTTTTTGAGCCGATGGGCCTGATTCACAAAGTCCTGTCTTTTTCTAGAGAGACTCGGTAGTTGTAAAGATACTACTCATTAAATACCTTTCTGAATAGCAAACCATTGTAAACTTGCACAAAAGTGTAAGTTTACCTATGTGAATTAGACCGTATCATTTTAAAACTAATGAACTAGTTTACAGCTACTACCAAAAAGGACCCTTTTACAGCCCATTATCTATATTTCTGTAAAATTTCTTCTAAATCCGATGAGCCATTTACCCAACATAAACAACGCTGTATGACACAACACTCCACTTCTCTGTATAACACCCCATTCCCCTCTTTGGCAGTCCAATCTAATCTGACACCACTGCACTCTAGTCACCCCACTCCACTCTACCACTTGCCAGTCTGACCCTCCACACCACTCTACGACATCCCAGTTCACTATACCCCACACCCCTCAACTATACAATATGCTACTGCACTCCAAGACAGTCCACTGCACTCAATCACATTCCACGTCTCTTGCATCTACACACGTCACTCCACTCTACCCCACTCCGTAACATGCCAATGAACCCCACTCTGAGATCCCACTTCATTCTATACCCCTCCAATCTACGCCACTCCACTCTAAAAACTATACGACACGCTACCTTGACATGCCACTCTACTCTACTACACGTCACAACACACCACTCCACGGCACTCCACAACACTCTACTCTATGCCCCTTCACTGTATGCCGCTTCACCCCAATCTACTCTACAACACGCCATTCCACTCTATGCCATTCCACTCTATGCCATTCCACTCTATGCCATTCCACTCTATGCCATTCCACTCTATGCCATTCCACTCTACTCTGCGCCACGCCACTCTGCGCCACTCTTCTCTGCGCCATACCCCTCTACACCACTACACTCTACGCCACTATATTCTACGCCACTGATCTGCAAACGTGGGGGGCCTTAAGTGTTCCCAGGGGGGGGCGCCAGGCTCTGGACAAAAGAAGCATTGCGCTGATAACAGTGCTTTGTTTAAGCTTACAAAACTGAGCTGCCCATCACGAACATGTTTGTTATTTGTGTCCTAGCTGGGAGAAGGTGTCAAAAGGGAAGGGACTCCAAATATTCTTCAAACCCCTCACTTCTAATAGTCACACTATAGATACTTGTACATGTTAGTAAGGCCTGCCTGGACAGATTAGTATGTTTGGCAACCATGTATTTGATTGCATTTTCAAAACGGTAACAGAACATAACTGCAGTGTTTAAATATATATATACATATATATTAGGGGTGGGCGGAATTTGCGAAATTAACTTTCGCAAATTATCGCGAAAATGTTTAAAATTATCGCAAACAAGCGGAAATATCGCGAAGATGCGGAAGTTTTTTTCCGGCATGTTCGTGAGATTTTCTGCATGGTTGCGGGTCGCCAACTTACCCATGTGGTTGCTTGCGGGCGCGGCCATCTTGTTTTGAGTTGTCACGCGGTGCATGATCGCGAGAAGAAAGACGTGATCGCGCGACGCATCACGTCACTGCGGGCGCGAACTGTCGCGAGACAGCGCAAATGGCTAAAAACAATACAACATCTCATGGAGAACGCGACCGGATCAAGAAAACTTGTCGGCGAACGCAGGGATTCAGGTAAGGCGATCGCGCGAGAATGTATTATTTTACAGCTCGAGCAAGAAACAAATTATCGCCAAGCTGCGGAAACCGGAAATTTGCACATTTTCGCGCTCTCCGCGGAACGCGAAAATGTCAAATGATCGCAATTTCCGCGAACGGAACGAAATTTTCGCCCAGGCCTAATGTATATAAATATTTAAACATCGCCAATTAAATAGAAATTCTGAGGGGGGGGGGGGCGATAATTTTTTTCCCCCACTATAGGAGGGAGGTGGTTTCACGGCATTAAAAAAGTTTGAAGACCACTGCTCTACGCCACTCCACTCTATGCCACTCAGCACCTCGCCTGTCTGCGCCACACCACCATATGTCACTCCACGCTACTGTATGACATTCTGCGCTCCTTCACTCTGACACTACTCTACTGTTTGCCACTCTGTTGCTCCACTGTACACTACCAGACTGAATTCCACAAGACTCTTAAGTCACATCACTGTAAGGCATTACACTGTAAAACACAACACTCTGTGCCTTACCACTGTACGTCACTTTCACAAGACACTCCATGCCACAGTACGCCACGCTGCTCCACTTTACGCCACTTCACGCTACTCCTCTGTACAATACCCCATTCTGACACTTTATTCTACTCTACTGCTCTCTACTCCACTGTACAACACTTTAACCCACTCTATACCACTGTACTGAATGCCACTCTACTTTACCCCACTTCACTGTACCCCACTTCACTCTAAGCCACTCTTCTCTACCTCCATTCCAATCTACCACACTTTACTTTATGCCACTCTAGTGTACGCCACTCTTATGTACCCCACTTCAATGTACCCAACTTCACAGCACCCCACTTCACTCTTTGCCACTCTATTGTATCCAACTCTGCTCCATTCCGCCCCACTTCAATCAACCCCACTTCTCTCCACTGTACTATGCACTTCTCTGCTAGTCACCACTGCGTTCTAAGCCACTGTACTGGACTCTGCACCACTGTACTCTAACCAACTGCACTTTACACCACTGTACTTTATGGCAATCTACTGTACGCCACTTCACTCTACCCCACTTCACTCCAGGCCAGTCTGCTGTACTCTGCACCACTCCGCTGTATTAAACTGCACTCTACCCCACTGTACTCTACTCTGTTCCACTCTATGCCACTGCACTGTATGCCACTTTGCTCTGCCCCCCCCACCCCTACTCTACGTCACTCTACTCCATTGTACTTTACACCACTCCAAGCCATTGTATAAAAAGAAAACAATGGTGGCTATACTTTGATATGTTACAAACAAAAATGTATAAAAAATAAAAAAATACAAATTGAATGAAGAAACTAAAGGTTAAAGCTTATTTATAGTTAAAACAGCTATTCATTCTTTCTATACAAACCAAACTTAAACTACACAAACATTAGTAATTCAAAAGGTATATAATTATACCTTAAATTTATAATTTACGAAGCAACTTCAAATTACTGTCACTCACGCACCTCCGTACACAGTGTTGGCAAGTCGCTACTTTAACTATAACTTGCACCTTTTATGATGCACTGCTTTTACCCTTTTTATATTACATCATTTATATCATGTGGAATAGTAGCATTTATAACACTTATGACATCTCAAATGACATAATTTGTGAGAACTGTGTTCAAGGTAGAGGGCCGGGTTATAGGCAGGCATGGTTAAATCAGCTTGTTGAAACTGAGTTTTATACTGCTTGGAGAAAATCTAACCTTGCAGGAGAAATATTACAGTCCGCAACCTGGAACATCATTGTTTTTAGACATCTTACAATTCAGAACATTTAAGCCACAGAGAAACTACCAGTTTATCAACAAAATTGCAAAATACTTGTTCGCTTGGGTTTTTTCCATCTACTTGAAGGCTATCTATTTTAATAAATACTGAAGACCGAAATATTTATTAATTTTCATGGAAGTAAAAAAAGTATTGAACATTTAACTACTATGGTCTGACTGATTCCTCAGGCCTCTAAACGGTCAATCCTGTATACAATTAAAACAGCGTTAAGGAAGAGCCATCCCTCCTCTAACATTTATTAAATACATCTGAGCTAGGTTAGTTTCTTGTGTAAAACTGCGAATTTTAATTTACTCACCAGCATCCTCCATTCTGTGACAGATTAATTTTGTTATCGCTCACGCAAATTTATCAAGTTTAACTGTAAATATGGAAGACCATACTTTCGGGTGTTTGAAATAACTAACAAGAGGCGCCTTAAGAAGATTTGTTTAATTAAGACAAACAAAATGATTATTTAAACACATTGAAAGTTTTTTTAGCGTTTGTTAAATCATATTGCACGAGTTGGCTTTGGTCAAACTCCGGCTTTAAAATATAGTGCAGATTATAAATTGCGGCAAAAACATGTAGAACATAATTAACGCTTTTCGTCTAAACACATTGAGACCATTTATTAGAAGAAGCCTGTGCTTGGTCAGGGACTGACTTTGTTTTTTTGTTCCTTCTGCTGTTTTATATAGTGCAGACGTGGCCCTAAAGTATTGGAGCTCTTTACAAAAAAACCTAGATTATACTCCACATTTTTCTTTTTTAGTCCTTGTGAGATAAAGTAATTTTCCCAGAGACACAGGATGTCTGGATTCGAACTTCATTCCTCAGTTCAGTTGTCCGCACTTTCACCCGTCTGGCCACTACTCCCCATCTTGAAGCAAATAGTATGACCAAAAGTATGAATTGGGTATTTGCTGCTTTCAACAGCCCTAGCCAGCTTTTGTGTCTGGCTTGTTACTAAATCCTTCTTTGACCTGTTATCACCAATCCTTTAAAATATATGTAGAGTGGGCTCTCGCTCCACCCAGAGGAGTATTTATTTCTCACTTTGTTATTATTTGTTTTGTTCAGTATTCTGCCTCCTGTGGAGGCCATGCATTACAAAGAAAGAAGGGACTATTTTACAATTCCATAGTAGACTGGATAATTAAGTTCTTTATCTCATAGATACATTGTACACTGAAAACAAGTTTTATTTTTTTATTTTTTGCTTTTTCACTGCATTTTTTGGGTGTTAGCCAGGACTCAAAATGCAGGCTGGACTGTTAGTTCATGGAGGCAGCAGACCAAAGGTAATCTTCAAGATTAGTTTTATTTCAGTATAGATCAAGACGAGCTGCTGGCGGCACATGGGTAGAAACCAACTGACACCAGATTTAAATTACATTTCACATAGACCCTTTGCCTGACAGTGTCAAGGTTCCACAAGGCTGTGCATTATGCACGAGCAGCTACATACATAGATACTACACAGACATTTTGGCTTTTCCAATGTTTTTGTTTTTCTTCCTTTTGAATTACTTACAAATTGAGATGTGGATTGCACTTTCCATTGCAAGAAAAGCCAAATGCTGACGTGTGTTATCAGTAAGATTTTAAGAGAACATTTAAAACGTTAGCATGCCTGTTTTTGTCTGTTGGTTGCTTTAATGGGTCCGAACATAATTATCAGTGATTTAGATGAATTGAATGAGCATGAATTAAACAAAAACAAGCCTAACAATAATGTGACTAATTGCTCGATAAACTAACAGGGAATTTTTAAGGACTTTTTCTCTCTTCCTTGAATTAACCCTGTGCACTGTGTGATGTATTCCTACTCTCTGTTCAACAGGTGTGATAATTCTGTATTTTCCTGTTAAATATTAAGACTGGAAATAGCAGTGTATTTGTATTTTCGCGATGGAAATGTTGTGGACTGCCTCCCCCCCCCCCCCCCCAACCCCCCCGCCGCTCCCCCTCCCCATCTGAGGGTTAATTCCTAGAAATATTACCAAATATTACTTTTCTTATTATGCATTGCCTCTCAAACAGTGGGACATATTTTAAAACTATTTTGTTAATGGATTCTTTTAAACATTAAAAGCTGTGTTTTCTTTGTTTCAGAAATTTGGTGGCAATCAGTCCAAATTAGAGTTCACAGTTGACCTAAAGGGGGCGACAGTTGACTGGGCTTCAAAGGACAAATCCAGCAAAAAGAATGTTATCGAAGTAAGTGTGCTTGCAACCATTTTTAGTTTACATACAAGATTAATATGAGCAACATGTTGAGGGTTGTGGGATTCTGCAAGGTCCTTGAATCTGTCTATTCTGGGATTCCCACTTTTTCCAATGGATGATTAACCAACGATGGTAGGCCTGAAACTTCCAGACTCCAAGGTGCTTGTTGGAGATCCCATTATATTATTGGTGTCATGAAAGTGGTGAGATTTCTCACTGGGGGCCGGAGCAGAGATTGCAAGGAGCTAGGGACACTTCCTTTGCAGCTGGTGAGCCCAGTTAAGAGATCACTGATGTTCATAGTGCAGCTAGATTGCTGGCTCTAAGAGCATAAGTGGAAGACCATCATGCTGGAAGGAGTGTTATTCTTTCCTGACTTAGGCCCTAGCAACCTAGAAAACAGCAGCTGCTGCATCACAACCTTTTGAGGTTGGGACTTCCAAGTGTTGCTCTGGTACCTTGCCAAGCTGACAATGGCCCAGGATGGGAAGGCTCACATGCTGAACAGACTACAAGGCCGCTGAAGATTTCTAACAAACCTGCTATGGTTGCCTAATTCTTGAGATTGTTTCCGAGGTCTGAGTCCTCCTTCTGCTCCTCTAAGGGCTTACTGTAAGCTTACAGGAAGACCGGGGGTGAGGCAAAAATATTTAAATGACGATCACCCTTTTCCTAATAGTTTTGCTTTCCCACCCCTTCCGCATAGTCTGTCTCAGATCACTGGTTCCCTCTTGAACCATCGGAATTTATTTTTTTCAGATATTGCATTCTAAATTGCTTAACTTTTTTTTTTTTTTTTTTATATATGCCTCCGGAGAGGACATTCAGATAGGAGTGCTGTGTGGTCTTCTAATTATTGTGTAACCTTGGGGGAATTGTGCACTTTTCGATTTACTAAAGTTGTGGAAGAACAAAAAGATAAATTATCACTTCTGAAAAGTTAGGCGTTGCATTTTTAAGGGCTCTTATATGTCCCAGAACGTGTAACTTTAATGGGTGTATGCTGATTTCAATGTAAATTAAGATACATGAATAAATGATAGTATAGAGACGTCTGATATTGACTGTTATATTAGTATATATGGTCATTAATCTTTCAAATGCAGTGCTCTGTTACTTTTGAAGTACCTGTTTGAATAGATAAATTCAAAATACAATGGTGAATAGGTACTTTCCAAATTATTGGGTAGAGCCCACCATCCAAAATAATTGAAGTAGGACTGTGGAGTGGAATGCCAGCACCCACAATCCAGAAATATGGTTATGAGCTGTTTTTCGGTGTATAACAAATGTTACAAAGGTTTAGTTGATAAACCCCATCTACTTTTCTCTTGAGTTGACCAGCACGATTTAGAGTATGAAATATTCTGTACACTGAAGAACTAGAAATGTTTATTACACAACTTCATTGAAGGGCACTTATTATGCATGATAATAATGATGTGTGGACCATTGATGTTTACTACAAGGTCATTAAAGCCCGTACCCGTTCAAGCGCACAAATTCATTGAGCCCTCAAAATTTCTTGTAGGTTGGGGATATTAGTGCTTAATAATCATAGGTGCCCTTTATTGAGCCTTGAGGGGCTAGGCTGCAAGATTTGTAGGACAGCAACATACAATAAAGTAAAGTGGAGCAGTTTACAGAACACTCATACTTGCCCCCCACCTCCGCCGCTGCTACTTCCACCTCAGCAGGATTCCAGTCTGTGCCAACATATAGTCCTTATTTTTCTTTACTTATGTTTCTCTTTACTTAGTGCTGATCGCTACAGCACAAGCACCACCGATGTGACCCTTTCTCACACCACAAGGCCACAACAGAATCCCTGCTGAAAACTCTTTCTGGGATGGGCACTGCAGGGTGGGTGAGCTTGGCCAAGGGAAAGTAAGATTTAACTGACTGCAACCAGGACCGCCTAGGAAAGTTCCAAGGGAACAGGCATGGTACGCATGACCACACCTGGCATCATGATGTGTGCATTGCCATTGAACCTTAGTGGCTGTATGGGAAAGGGTGTGCAGAAAGCCTGGCAAAAAGTGCATTACAACTAGAGTGTAGGCATGATAAATTTGGTGTGTTCTGATGCCAAGATGAAGCAATAAAACACTGTCATTTTGGATCATTTTGCCTCCAATCCGGAGTGCGGAATGCAGCTTATAGGCCATCCAAAAGGAGTAAAACGCTTCCATGCCTCATTAATTTTCTTTACTGACTAGGCCTATTTATAAGCATGGAACCCTTAATCGTGATTACTGCCTGGGGACATTTGTGCTTAATAATGCACAGGAACTTTAAGTTCATAAATACCAAAGGGGCATTGATCCTCATTAAACCATGAGTCTATTGACACTTATGAATTGGGCCTTGAACCAGAAAAAGTAACTCGATTCAATGAAATAAAAAATTTAGCCAAAGTTTAGTTCATGTTGATAGCAGGTGAATGAATACAAAACCTCAACTAACTGGAAATTAACCATTTACTTCACATTATCTTCCAAGTCAACCTTGCCTTCTGCTGGACCGGGAATCAGTTTACACTTTTTAAAGTATCTTGGTTTATCATCACAGGGGCTAATTCCTGTTCTTGATATCTATGGCAATAGATCTTTGCAGTTGTTTTAGAAAAGAGGAGAGCTGAACCTCATATACATTATGATCACAATCATTAGTTTAATTTCAGTCAATAGAGAGAATTTGGTAAGAAAAAGGGTTTTAATAATCAATATTTTAGTAAATCATCTTTATTTGGTAACAGGTTAATTTCATCAATCTTAGTCATTAGAATATATATTTAAAATGTTAACTGATAATCCTATATCTTCATGTGTATGTATCCATTATAAATGTTATTGTTATTAATAAAAAATGTCGACACAAAAAAATTCAATAATCAATCAATAAGCAGTCATTTGCAAAAAAATGTATTAAGCACAATCCTTAAAGGAAATAATCCATATTCTAGGAATATGGCAGAAAGGAGTCAGTCAGAACCCATAAAGACTTCTAGTTCAAGAGAGTGAAAGAAAGCTTAAAGCTTCAGCATTAAAGTCAGCTCAATAGTTCAAAAATATATCAAAGCAGAACTTCCCCTAAAGAGCGATTCAGAGCAAATGGCATAGGGTCTTGGTGAAATGGAGAAATCGCAATGGCCAAAAGGGTAAAAAGTGAGTAACCTACTCTAGGAACACACATTATTCTAGACTGTTCATTTCACAAAGCTTTGCTACATGTTGCTTCTTCCGTCTCCTGTCAGCCAATCGTAGTTCGATGCTCTCCTCTGGGAACGTGATTTCTCCTCCTCTTCTCACGAGAATACAAAAGTCCACAGACAGCAATGTTAGGTTTGAACTTACGTTGTAACAACTATGAGTTTGTGGGTTACTTTCTCATTCAGGTCTTCTTTCCCATATATAGACTACATCTCTAACCTTGTAATGTAACAGATTTGACCATTAGCTAACAATGATCTATGTACAAATCGAAACATCTGTATTAAGAAAAGAAAACTTTTAGCAGATCCACCATTGATTTGGAACTAAAACGAGTAAATTAAAAGAGGTCAAGTTCAGTTTATGTGCTGCATCTCTAGGTATAAACTTTCCCTTACTCATTAAACCGATTTGCAAATGATTTGTTAACAGTGATCTTTGTGCAAGTAGAAACGTTCTGCGGAAATGCATGAAAACATTTAAGTTACTGGGGGCGCTAGAAGGCGCTGGACTGACATGGCCGCACTCTAGTGAGGCTCCAGCCGGCCAGGCGAATGTACATCCTGCAGAACCATCCTCCCGGTCATATACTGGCGACCTAACGTTATCGGCGAGTGGCGCAGTGCTCCGAGACGGTCTGGTGCTGATTTGCCGTAGATTGGAAGCCCAGTGGCGGAGATATTGGCTCTTGAGGTTGCCGGGGGAGACGCAGTGCGAGGTGCGGAGCGGAGAGACGGCTGCCGGTGCCACTTTTCACTGGGGATTATCGGGGCCTGCTGCGCCGCGGCTGCGGCGCTGCCCTGAGACTGTTGCCGGCGTCGCTCCCCTGATTGCTTGCCGAGAGGTGATCCACCCACCCCATCCGGGGGACCTGCCTACTGCTGCTGAGGCCGGTGATCGAGTTCGGGGCTTGGGCTCGAGGCTTGCTGAGCCGGAGCGGCTGGCGGTGTGCCCTACGCCGCATTCACCTACCTTGTCTGCGCACCCCTGAGGTGAGGAGCGTCTGTATCCTGTGCCCGGACGCCATTCGTGAGCCGCCGGAGGGGGAGCCAGGAGCCGGTGTGGGACCGGGCTGGCGGGGCCACCTCCTTCTTGCCTCCCTCGCTGACGGGCGGCGCTGGGGGCCGGCCCGGTGGACGCCTCTTCGGTCATCTGCTCGGACTTGTGAGTCTGCGGCTGAGTGGCGCTGTGATTTGAAGGGCGCGGGGGGAGCTGCAGCTCCTGCTGGCCGCTGGGTAGAGCTGGGCCCCTGGCTGGACATCCGGGCAGAATATTATTGACGGCCTTCGGGGGACGGTCGCCTGGATAGTCCCACTGGAGTTGGCGTTTGCGGCGCGGAGTAGAGCGGAGGGGCATGTGGTCTGCGGTTTGGCCCTTGGGACCGGCGCCTATTGCGTATTTTGACGATCACGCTCCTGGCACGGACTGATTTCGGGGCCTGGTGCCGGCGCCTGCAGATACAATGGGCAAACTGGACGCGAAGCAATCGACATTGCATTTTAAACCCCCCCACCCCCCCAAACAAAAAAACGCGCTCACAGACGGCGGACGGAGGGGAGCCGGGTCCCAGTGAGGCGGAGGAGTTGGACTGGAAGGCCCTGCTCGTGGGCATGCAGAGGAGCCTAACCTCCATCGATGCCAAGATCGATAATATGAACACTCGGCTGGACGCGGTGGTGCACCGGTTGGATCAGCATGGGGAACGCCTGAAGGAAGCAGAGGGTCGGATATCGGAGCTGGAGGACGGGGCCGGGACTGGTGCAACTAAACTCTCTCAGATGGACCGCCTACTCAGTCATTGCAGAGAAAAATTAGGACTTGGAGGCGCGTTCCTGATGAAACAATGTCCGCCTGGTTGGCCTTGCGGAGTCCAGCGGCGGCGGCCGCATGGAGGAGTTCATAGAGCGCCTGCTGATCGACAAATTCGGGCGGGACTCTTTCTCGCCGCAGCTGGTGGTGGACCGGGCCCACAGATCCTTGGGACCCCGGCCGGTCCCTGGGGCTCCACCGCGCCCTGTCATTATCAAATTCCTTAATTACAGAGATCGCAACACTCTGCTGTGCCTGGCTCGGGAGCAACAACCGATTCAGCACGAAAATACCACTCTCTCGTTCTATCCGGATTTCACCCAGATGGTGCAGGAGGCTCGCCGCAAGCTCGTGGGAGTGAAGAAGTTGCTGCAGCGTGACATCCCATACTCTGTGCTGTATCCCGCCAAGCTCAAGATCACTCATCATGGCAAAGCACTCTTCTTCGGTAATCCTCAACAGGTGGAGGACTTCCTTAGGGACCAGCGATCCTCCGCCTCCCCGCGGCGCAGCCCTGGGGAGAGATCTGGGTCTCGGTCTCGGACGTCTGCTCCGGACTGATGAGTATCAATGCCATGAGTTTTTCGTATTCCTTCCTTTTGTAACTCTTTCTCTCTTCTCCTTGCTCATGTTTCCCCCACGCTCTTTTCTCCCCTTTGCTCATGCCTTCTCCCAGCTGCAGATATGGACTGGCTGAATTTGCAAGTTGAATGCTTTGACTATGGGGGGGGGGGGCTATTCCAGTCCTTTGGTCTTTTGTTGAGCTCTTGGGGGGGGGTCAGGAGAGCATCGAGATCAGGAGCCCCACTTGTAACGCTACTCCATACGCATGATGTACTGGCAGGGAAATTGACGCTACTATTTGCCTTGGTACTCCCCCTCCCACCCCACTTATGCCCCTCGCTCAATGTGATGGCGGCGCAGTGGGTGTAATATCGGGATAGGGGAGGGTAGGTCCAGCTCACTGGTGTCACCCAGAGAGGGAATACCCCACAACACTGGTTCTGTTTGACATAGGGGTTGGGAGGGGTCTAGATCCCGACAGGATTGGGCTGTCGTGGTGGGAGGAGGAGGGACGGGGCATGGCATTGTTGACAGAGGTACAGTTTATGGGGAGGATCTCCTCCGACAAGTTGGGGGAGTCGGTTGGAATGGGAGAGGGGAGGGAATGTGAATGCAGCACCACACTTGAACATTGGGACACACACTCTTATACACTTGGGTTTGACATCTGGCAATCCCCACGTTGGGGCCTGGGGACGGTGGTACGACACCTTACTGGCCTGGGTGGGGGTGGGGCTGCGAGGCTCGGCAAAGAGATGTGCCTAGATCCAATATCGGGTGTCTATCCGCGTGATGGCACAGGGGGAGAGAAACGCGCTGCGAGACCCGCATAGTGGGGTCAATGTCTTGACATGGAACATACGGGGGTTGGGAGACCCGCGTAAGCGTTGGCAGGTCCTGGGGTATCTCGATCGTCATCAGATACACATAGCATTGCTGCAGGAAACCCACTCAGACCCCCGTCGCTTACCTACATTTGCATCTCGATGGGCGTCTTATGGCCTATTTTCCTCGTACTCAACGTACTCCAGGGGAACAGCCATATTGGTCAGGAAGCACACTCCATTTGTGCCTCTGGGGGAAAAAAACGGACGCTGAGGGACGATTCTGTGTCGTGTGGGGTCGAATGGGTAACGTCGCCATCACCATCGCATCCTCCTATGGGCCCAACATGGATGAGCCCACACACTTTATCTCCCTGTGGGAAGTCATACTGGACGTTGGGTCCACGCACCTGATCTGGGGAGGGGATTTTAATGCCACCCTGAACCTGGCTCTGGATCGCTCCAATGTAGACACTGCATATCACCCTCGCTCTCAGGCCTACATATCTGACTTAATGGCTCACCATTTACTGCTTGACGCCTGGTGCCGCATTCATCCAGAGGTGCAGGAGGGCACACACTGGTCGGCACCGCACTCCACATGGGCTAGGTTAGATTATATGCTGTTATCAAGGAGTTTGGGGTCCTCACTGTTGGCCGCACGACACTTGCCTCGCTCCCATGGCGCTTGCAGCCTAATATTCTCAGACGAACTTTTCACGACTGAAATGTCCCAGGAGATCACAGAATTTATAGACCGGAATAGAGGATCAGTGGACTGCGTGGCAACGGTGTGGGAGGCCTTCAAGGCCACCATGCGGGGGGGCGGGTGTATTTCTAAGTGCTCGGGAGTTCTGCGCTCCCTTCGCACCACGCTGACCTCCCTGGAGCGGTATTTGCGCGTACTAGAAACTGCCCCCGACTTCTTGTATGACCCCAAGGCACAGCTCGACTATCGTGCTTAGCTCACTGAGTTCAAGGTCACTGCGGAGAGAGAGAGAGAGAGAGAGAGAGGGAGAGAGAAGTCCATTTCCGGGGTAAGCATTTTATCGCGCGGGCGTATGGAGAGTGGTCCGCCACCCAGCACGGCGCCAACCACGTACTGGAGGTCAGAGCCCCTGATGGCACTATGCAACACGATACGCTCTCTATACTTTCCTCATTCGTATCTCACTATTCCGCCTTGTGCACATCCAGGCGTGAATCGCCATTGGAGATGTCTGAGTACCTGTCGGAGCTTACTCTCGGATGGCTATCCAATGCCCAGCGGGAACTCCTAGCAGCTCCCATAGGGCTCGCTGAAATCAAGGAAGCCATAATGCAAACGGCATCGGGTAAGGCGCCGGGTCTGGACGGCTTCCCTATTGAATACTACAAAACCTTCATTGACCCATTAGCGGCGGTTCTGCGCGAGGTGTTTGAGGAGGCGAATGAGACTGGATCCTTGCCATCTAGCATGTCGGAGACCCTAATAGTTTCACTTCTCAAACCAGGGAAGCCCCCAGACTCCTGTGACTCCTACAGGCCCCTTTCTCTCCTTAATAACGATGTGAAGATCCTAGCCAAGGTACTAGCGAACCGCGTCAATCTTCTGATTGGAGATTTGGTCCTGCCAGACCAAGCGGGGTTCATCCCTGGCAGATCTACCTCCCACAACCTACGGACTCTTTTTTTCGGTCCTGAACAACGCTGATCCCTCTCTTGCTCTGGTGGCGGTGTTCTTGGATGCCACCAAAGCATTTGACTCGGTTGAATGGGACTATCTTCATCTGATTCTACGCAACATGGGCATGCCATTGGCCTTCTCCAGATGGATCCAAATCCTATACCATCGCCCCATGGCGAGAGTCCTTATTAATGGTCGTGTCTCTGAACCCTTCCCCGTCACCAGAGGTACCAGGCAGGGATGCCCATTATCGCCGCTCCTCTTCGCCTTAGCGATGGAACCGCTGGCGTCCCGCCTCAGGCAGAATTACCTTGCGGCATCCCTGAGATGCCAACGGCGGCAAATCTTATTGTCACTCTATGCGGATGATCTCACACTATATATCAAACACCCCCGGGATAACTTAAACCCTATACTCAGGGAATTTGTTCAATTCTCGCTGTACTCGGGGATACACATCAACTGGGGTAAATCCGTTATCTTCCCTCTCACGGTGGGTATTGACAGAATCCCACTTGACTTCCCACTAGAGTGGCGCGATGCAGATGTGAAGTATTTGAGAGTGTGGGTTTCTAGGGATCGGCAGGAGGTGTTGCACATGAATTACGGTAGGGCTCTTGAAACTATACGCTCGAACGTGGTCAGGTGGTTGACCTTACCGCTGACCATGGCTGGTCGGGTCTCACTCATAAAGATGGTTATACTCCCCAAGCTACTCTACCTATTCCTCAATATACCTTTCCATCCGGGTGGATATTTCTTCCGGACATTACGATCGGAACTCATCCGTCTGGTGTGGGGAGGAAAAAGGCCACGGCTTAAGTGGGCTGTGCTCACGTGCCCGTATATACAAGGTGGACTCGATATCCCTGATTTCGAACTCTACTACAACTGTGCTCAGGCACACTACGTGTACTGTTGGTTCCGCCCCTCCCCTTTCATGCCACAGACGGCGGTGGAGCACTGGCTGGCGGACCCGGTCCCGCTTGAGGGGGCGGCCCTTACGGAGGTGCCTTCGTCTTGTGCTGACCGCAACCCTGTGCATGCTACGGCGCATGCTTGGAGTGTTCTTGCTGGCCTTGTGGGCGTGCCGCTCCTTTATTCCCCACTGATGCCCCTGGTGTATCATCCGGCCCTCCCGCTCTTGGAAGAAGGGCTGTTCCAGAGAATAAAACTTAAAACGGGGATTACGTGCTGGGGTGACCTATTCCATGAGGGTCGGTTTCGTGACCTCCCGCTCCTCTTCGGGAACACTGTCCCTACACACCTGGAGGTCTTAGCTTTTATTCGGCTCCGTAGTGGACTACAGAAAATATTGCCGGCGTATCCAGCAGAGCCTACTGTTCTGGAACCGTTCCATTATCTGCTTGACTCCCCTTCCCCATCGCACATGGTCTCCTCGCTTTATCGGTGCCTATATAACCGTGTCGGGGGGGAGGTGTTGAGATCCCGCGCTGGCTGGGAGACTGAGATCTGCATCGCTTTTACGGATGACCAGTGGGAGTTCTGCTGTTTGCAAATTGAAATGATCTCCTCGAGCAGTAGGTTTCGCGTTATTCATTAGAAGTTCCTGCATCGCCTTTATTGCACCCCAGCTCAGATGTACAGGTTTAATCTCCGCGATAACGACCGATGTGACAGGTGCCACTCCCTTAGATCGGATTTCTTACACCTGACCTGGACCTGTCCGAGCATAGATGAATATTGGCACCGGGTCTATGAGGCCCTAGGCGAGATGCTGTGGTCCCCGCTACAGCCCTCCCCTCTGCAGGCATTACTAGGATACACCCGGGACATACCTAAGTCGGATCGTCTGTTACCTGCGCGCTACTGCTTGCTAAGCGCCGTGTTGCGTGTCGTTGGGGGCGGGGGAGAAGCCTCAAGTTTAAGGAATGGCTGCGGGATTTGCTCACCTGTCAGGAACGTGTCCTTTTGTACTCTGAGTTGCTGCCGCCTGCGTCCTGCCCCCCTGACATTTGGGGGCCCCTGACGCGGTACTTCGCTGCACACGATGACCGGCGATTGCCCTCTGTTACTGCTGAGGGATAACCCCTTTATTGAATGCTGACAATGGGGGGGGGACAGGTCTCGTGGGTGTCTTTCAGGGAGGGAAGCACAGGCTGCATGTCCTTTATATAGCGAGGCTGCTGAGAAGGTCCCGCCTGGGGAGGAATTACTCGTTTCCTGCGGGCTATACCCCTGCGTCGCTCTTCTGCGCTACCACAAAGGATTGCACATGATCATTACTGGGCCTCGCGGGGATTGGGAGGGTAGAGGTGTCCAAGGGCAGGCCGCACACTGACTGGAATCATGAGGGGGGTTTGGGCGGGGGGACCGGGTTCTCCACTGGGCTGTTCACTGACCTGAGGGCCTCTTACGGGGGGAAGGATTGCTATGTCCATGTGACTGTTTCAAGTGTACAATATCAAGTGGACTGTTGATATTTCTATGTCTCCGTATGTGGACAAGTGTGGTACTCCCTGTATTTTGCTGTATATTCTTTAAATAAAGAGTTAAAAAAAAAAAAGTTACTATTCTTTATTGTGAAAAGTATGTTATTGGAAGGGTCAGAAAATAAAAATGTTATGCTTGTTTAAGCATTTATGAGTAAAATCAGCTTTTCAAACAGTGTTACTTTAGCCATTTATGCCTAGTGCGTGTAGATATGACTGCATGCTAACGTTTTTCACACTTTGACACATTTTATTTTCATTAAGCTTGCACGTAAATCCAGCACATTTATTATAAACTAGATTCTGTAGCATTTTATTAAAAATATACATACTCATCTGTATAACACTATAAATTGTCACTCATTCAATACCATATAATATCAGTAAATAAAACTATAAACGTAATCTCTTTAATACCACTGAACAGTACTCTGAAATACCCAGAATACAATGTCCAAATCTCCAGTCAGACATTGTGGCATATAGAGGAATTATGATATTTGTCAGTATGCTAAGAAACCTAGTCATCCTCCCGCCAATATGACATGCTTTGATTAAATAACGATATGTACCTGGGCAAAAAAAGATTTGCCTAATTTGCTACAGAAATTCCTTTCTTTCTCCATGCAGTGGCTTAAGAGTGAACGTCTATCAATTCATAGTTATGCCTTTTGACTCAAGTACAGCTCTACAGACATTCACAAAGTAAAGGGATGGTTGGCTGCTACTCTGCTCCAGTTATAGGGTGACTTTATGGTTTTCAACAGTTTGTTCGTTGAGGGCCCTTCCTTGTGTGACAATTGTTATCACTGGGACAGAATTACAGGGACCCATCCAGAAAGAATGAATGTGATCACATGCTTTTCATAGTCTCTTTTGTTAAATGCACAATTGCCCTCTGTGAAAGGGTCTCTTCATGAGATAATAGTTCACACCATGTTGGAAAGTATATTTTGTTCCACACTAGATCCTGCCCAGATTCGGAAACTTAAACAATTCCTAACATCAAGGTCAGACTTATTTTGAAAACATTTATTTCTCTAAATCTTTCTAAAAAATTATAAATCAAACCCCAGAGAATAAAAGATTGTGTATCTTTAAATTTAAAGTTCAGTGTCTCCATGGCCATTGATTACGAAGTCTTCTGCTTGTTCAAGTAATTGGAGGTTCTCTAAAGTTACTTTCAGTTATCCCTGGTGCTTCCAGTCTCATTTCTAGGTTTCCATGATCTGCTAGTTCAGTTGCAGTCTCAAATTGCATTAGTAAACCTCGCTCCCATGAAAGGTAAGAGTTGAAATATTCCAATCTCTTATCGGATAGTTTGGTTGAGATTAAAGATGCTGCAAAGCCATATACTAGGACACCCAGAATTTCAGAGGCCTGATTCATTTAATATCAAGCACCTCTTCATCTTTTTACTGGTAGCACTGCCAATGTGTGGGTAGGTTAACCCTACTTTATGGATCAATTGTTTTGCGAATTTCATTTTGTCGAATATTTTTGTGTGTTTTAGGGCTTTATGAGACGCTTGCTTCCTTGTTTTATTTTTTATCATTTCCATTTTAGGTGCAAAACTTTGTTCATCCTTTTGAGCTATATTGGGTTCCAGACTTGTACTCTTATCTGCAGCTGTCTCATCAAAGAGGGACACTGATCCTGAAATTGTCGACTGCAGCTCTAGGGAATATTCTTTCATTTTACCATTATTTACTTATGTTTGTCCTTATCATCTTGCCTACAGTGGCTTACTTATTCATCAATTATTCGGAACTCTATCCAGTCCTCATTTATTTGGAAAAATGTTTTGTAAGTTGAATCGTAGGAGGACTCGACACTTAAACCTAGAGTCTGGGTCTTGTGATTGTCAGGTTTAATTAAGGACATCTCTTGCAATCTGTAAGTGCATCAAAAATTCCCTTGTTTCAACAATACATTCCCATTTTCACTTGCTTATTCACTTAACCCCTTGGCTGCTAAGTCTTTTAGCTGGGTCTGGTGGCTTAGTGGGCTAATGCATCCACTAAAAGGAGCCTGTGTTTAACCTCATTGTCACTGGTTCAAATCGCGGTGGTCCCACTCAGCCTTTCATCCTTCTGAGGTTGATAAAATGAGTACCATTGAGCTGGGTAACAATAAACATCTGTTAATCAAAGCCAAAAGGCCCTTCTGGGTGAACGTGCGCTTTACAAATAAACACTTTTTTGTTTCCCCCCCAAGAATGCTAAGCCCTTTTGTGGCTAATTGTGGTATCCACGCGGCAAATTTGCATTCTACCCCCCCCCCCCCCCATATCCTGGCGAATCTAATGGTACCCAGGGTTTGTGGATTCCCCTTGAGGGGACTGAGAAAATAGGCAAAATATAAATAAAATGTTGAGTTTTTTTGGGTGGAAAAAGGTGTCCGTATTTTTCCCTAAAAATTGCCACAACAAAAGATTTGCTGTGCTAAAGTCACAATTTTTCGGGCTTTCAGGTACATGCAGAGCTGAAACAATAAAACTATTATTATTATTTTTTTTCACAATTTTGGCGTTTTTCAAAGAGGTAGTTTTTTTCCTTATGTTTTTGTGCTTTCATCCTACTTCTGGTTTGTGGTGGAAACTGCTGTGAAACTCATGGACGATCCTGTAGAGCTATAGAGTTCTGAAAAGTTGACAAGATTCCGAAATCAGCAAGGGGTCATTTGTATAGATGTCTCAAGGGTTTTCCTAAGAAACCAACTATTGACATTAAAAAATATTGAAAATTAGTAGGAAAAACATCAAACTATGACAACTTTGTCATTTATCAAAGTCTTTTTGAGATCTTACTTCCTGGTGTGGCAGGGATGTTCTCCAAGAAGGCCAGCTTCAAGCCCTGCATCGCCTGTCACCGACAGATGTCGGTGACCAACTCGCACCTTGTTTGCCTCGAGCGGGACCATGACCCGAAGGCCTTCTCCGATTGCTGCGCCATGCTTCAGAAGGCCTTGAGGGAGCGATCCCTCAAACGCCTGGCAGCTCGACTTGCAATGCTCAAGGTCCCGGTCAAGATTAGAGGTCCCAGGAGAGGTCACGGAGTCGGACGTCATCATCTCACTCCAAGCCTCGGAGTCACAAGAAGAAAAATACGTCGAAGTGCTCTTCGGCTTCACATCGGCCAACGAGACGAGGGAACGTCCCTTTTGAGCCTGGCTCTGCGGTTGAGCCAACACCTGGGCTGACTCCACGCTTACCTGCATTTCCAGGAGCCGAGTGACCCTGCTCAAATACAGGAGTTTTAGGAGACCATGCACCTCATATTTGAGCAGTTCATTCCCCCTGGCGTGCCTTTGGGGGCTTGGGAGGGGCCTCTACTGGATCCATTCCAGCTGCTTCAGTACCAGTCGGTCCCCAAGAATCCACAGATTTATCCGGATTGGTGCTGGTTGTGCCTTGCTAACCTTACCCCGGTACCTTTCCTGAGGCCGAAGCTACCGGCGCCATTCCGATTCTCATCCACGATTTTAACAAGGGAGGTCCTCCAATGCAGTCTCTGGTGTAGGCTGGAGCCTTGTCTTCCTGGCCAGAGCCTGAGCCATATTCCTGTGGATTAGGACTCCAGAAGGAATGGGTGGGGTCACTGGACCCTGAGGAAAACCAGCCTTCTGACTCCTTGGACTGGTACAAGGATCTTTTGATGGCCAGCGGACTGGACACTTCTCCAGCTCCTGGCATGCTTTTTCCCCCCCTACCGTGGCTATGAAGGAGGGAGGATCATTCACAATGGTGGTGCAGAGGGCGGCTGAGGTCCTAGTCCTGAACTTGCCCTCGGTGGCAGTCACGACTTATCTCTTGATGGAAGTGCTTCAGCCAGGAGTATCGTCTTCAGAACCGCTTCTCCCATTCAGTAAAGCACTCACTGATGTCCTGCTTGGGACATAGTCAAAGTACAGCACAGGGACTACTGTGAACAGGACGATGGCCCATGGTCACGGCCTCGCTGCTGAGGACCCCAAATTCCTAACACAACACCCTACACCAGAGAGCTAGCTGTCCAAGCCTCAACTTCTCATGTAAATCCTGGTGCATTCCCAACCACCCCGCCGGATCGGGAATCCAAGAGGCTGGACAATTTGGGTCAGAGAATGTCTTTTTTCCACCAGCCTGGCATTGCGATCAGTGAACACCGCATGCCTTTTGGGCCGCTATTCCCCCACCCTGTGGGATACGGTTGCGCAGTTGCTGCCAACCATCTCAGACTAGATACCACCGACTCACTAGGCAGAGGTTTCTTTGAAAGTTGCCCTGCGACCCATGCCTGGTTGAGGACTACTGGCTTTTCTGGGGATGCCCTTTCGTCGGTCATGGACATGCCTTTTGATGGATGCAGTCTCTTTGGACACACGCGGATTCGGTGCTGGAACGTTTTTAGGACAGTAGGGCTATAGCCAGGTGTTTGGGGCTTTCTATGACCCCTTGTCTCCCTCAATCCCCCCCTTCTCTCCTTTTGTGGGCACAGAAGGGGCATACAGCCCCATCCTTACCCGCCCAGTTCCTGCTGTGTGCAAGCTTTCCTGCCTTTGCATGGCCATGGACACTGTACCTACCAGCTCCGTGGGTTGGGTGGCCAGCCATCGGAACAGTCCACCCCCGCCCCCCAGCAGCAACATCCTCCAAACTCTCCTAGTCTGCCCGTTTACTATCATGGCCACCCAGTAGAATGCAGGATTCACCATCACCTGCCTTGCTGGTGGTCCATAACATTGGACAAGTGGGTTTTACAAATTGTCCGAAGAGGCTGCTTACCTCCCTTTCAAAACTACCCCTCCCTTTCTAAACTACCCCTCCCTCAATGCCACCTACTTACGATAGAATGGCTTCTGCCAGGAAGTGAAGGCTCTTTTGGCCAAAAGAAGCCATAGAGAGAGTGCCAACGCCAGAAGTGGATTGGGGTTGTTATTACAACTACTTTTTGGTGCCCACGAAGGACGGTGGCCTTTGTCCTATCTTAGGCCTGCGCTCTCAACTTCTTCTTCAAGAAGAAGTTCAAAATGCTCATTCCAGCTCAGTTCCGATCTGTCCTGGACCCAGGAATCTGGTTGGTAGCGTTGCCTGCGGTTCATGGTGGACCATGAGCACTTTGTTTGCTGGGCCTCCGTTTGGCCTCACCAGCGCCCCTCAGGTGTTCACCAAGGTGATGGCGGTGATTGCAGCTCATCAGTGGAGTTCAGGGGTGCCAGTCTTCCCCTATCTCAATGAATGGTTTTTGAAGGTGGGCTAGCATCAGGCTGACTTCTCCCACCCCCAGACTATGGCACATTTCCTACATTCACTGGGGTGCACTATCAACGTGCCAAAGGCCCACCTGCCTCCCTCTCAGACTTTTCCTTTCATCTGAGCTGTTCTGGACATGGTGCAGTTTTGGAGTATCCTCCCGAAGGGAGAGTCCAGGATAGTCAGGCTACGATTCCGATGTTCCATCCTCTATCCTGTTCAATGAGACCGACTTTGAGGTTGCTGTGAGACATGCCCGGTGGCATATGCTGGCTCTGAAATGGGACCTGAAGTTCCAGTGGGCGCAGCATCAGGGAAATCTCTCCAACATGTTCCAGATCTCAGAGAGAACTATACAAGATCTGCAGTGATGGTTAACGAACTGCGATTGAGTCAGTGGCAGGCCTCTCTCCCTTCCCCAACCAGATGTGATAGTGGTGACAGATGCATCACTTCTGGGATGGTGCGGCCATCTGGGAGAGGTGGAGATCAGGGGCCCGCAAAGAAAGATGCAAAACGAAACATGGACACCTCACTTTTTTCCAATGAAAGCTGACCCTTTTTAGGTCTCGCCTGACCCAGCGCATGCGCTGGTCTGGCGAGACTTATTGAGAGGGCTCCAAAAAGTGCTACCAGGCCAGCCTCGAGCTACAGTGGATGTGCGTGGGCGCGCGAGCCGTGCTTTACCGCGATTACTTTCACTTTTGCGGCCACACGGCCTCTTTGATGTTTGAGCGTGATCGCGATCACTTTAACTTTCGCGGCCGCAGGGCCGCTTGGCATAGCCAATAGGTCTCGCTTTTGGGACCTTATAAGTATTTAGTTATGCAACTGTTGTATGGCTAAACACTTATAAGGTCCCAAAGGCGAGTCCTATTGGCTATGCCAATGCTTGTTTGCAACGTGGCTAGCTGTGGATTTTGGGGCCTATCTCAGCCGGCACCTAGGGGAGCCTAGCAAACCTGCACAAGTTTTAAAACTAGACACCCAGGGGAATCCAGGGTGGGGCCTGCATGGTTCTCACCAGGTTTTCTTAACCAAAAGCCCTTGCAAACCTCAAACTTTGACTAAAAACAAAAATTTTCCATACATTTCTGTGATGGAAAATTCTGGAATCTGTAAGGAGCCACACATTTCCTACCAGCTATCATTTTCCCAAATCGCCCAATTAAAATAGTACCTCACATGTGTGGCTAGGCCTAGCGCTCGCGACAGAAACGGACCTAACCAATTTGCGTCGCTTTGCAAGGACTTCCATTGACCTTAGTTTGATCCATTCCTGTCACAGGCACTATGCTCAGCCACACAAGTGGGGCAGCATTTTTATCCGGAAAGTGAGGGGAGCACTGGATGGCAGGAATTTTGTGGATTCATTCGGATTCTGGAAGAATACGTCATAAATGTGCATGGGGAAAGTGTGGTTTTTGGCTAATTTTAATGTTTGCAGGGCATTGTGGGTAAAAAAAACTAGGTGGGATCCACGAGAGGCACACATCCTGTACTCCCCTCAGTGTCTACCTTTCAGGAATGCCTGGGTTTAGTAGATTTCCCTGAGTGGCAGCCAAGCCAAACCCTAAAAACTGCAGATACCTCTTTTGTTGATGTTGCCACATTGCCCTTTTGCAGGCGCTAGGCCTATCCACTCAGGTGAAGTACCATTTTTATCAGGAGACATGTTGGAACTCTTGGTGGCAGGAAATCAGCAGCTCTACAGTTGCCAATACTTTAAGTCACAGAAATGTGAAGAAATAGTGTATTTTTACCCTATGTTTGAGGATTGCAAGGGCTTCTGGGTAAGAAAACCTTGTGAAATGTATGCAATATACACCACCCAGGGGTCCACCTGGTGTCTAATTTATGAAAATATCTGGGGTTGGAAGATTTTCCCCTAAAAACAATGTACACCCTAGAAGGGAAAGACAAATATCACTGCACCACCATCTACTACTCAAGTTCACACACACACATACTGGTTGTATTTGGCACAAGGGTGAGCGAAAAGTTTAAAATTGAAATTTTATTAAAAAAAGATTTTAAGAAAATTTAAACGTGGAAGTCACTGTTAATAAGATAATTATTTAATTCGGAATCAGTGACTCAGCTCATGACCTGTAAAGCCTCGACAAGGCACCAACCTCTTTACAGGTTATTAACACACCTTTCATGCGTCACACACACAAAATGTGTGTTTGCTTCCACACCTCTTGAATGCTCCAAAAGGTCTTCCAGTGTCTCCCAGGATAACTGACAGCCAACCCCTAGTCACCAGCCGACTCTACCATGGCAAGACGCTTTACGCAGGAACCGCCACCCAACTCCTGAAGACAAGCCAGAAGGTACAGAACTCCGCTGCCAGACTCCTCCTCAACCTTCCCTAACGGACCCACATCACCCACTACCTCAGGAACCTCCATTGGCTCCCTGTCCAGAAAAAATGCCAATTCAAGATGCTGATACACCCCTACAAGGCTCTCCATGACTAAGGACCAGCATGCATCTACCATTGCCTGAATTGCCACCACGCCTCCAGGCCCTGCAATCTGGCTCCCTCGCTCTCACTCTCCGCATCCATCGAAGCCACAGTGGAGGATGTTCCTTCTCCTACCTCGCCACCAAACCCTGAAACTATCTTCCCCTCCACCTCCGAACAGCATCCTCTCTCACAGAATACAGAAAGGGACTCGAGACCTGGCTCTTTGACTGATCACAGCAGGAACCTAGTGCCTGATCCTAGCCACAGGTGATTAGCCGGGCTCCACAAATACCGATTGATTGAAAACCATTCACACCACCAGCTGCGGGCCCAGCACATTACAATACTCCCATCATCAAACTGCGCCATTCTTGGGCACATCACTTTCAGACTCCCACAGGGTTGACACAGCAATCATAGCGCCTGGCAGGTGGTGGAATGTGTGTACTGGCGTTTCGGTCACTGTATGTGTGTGTTAGTAATAACTTGCTGCTGATCACTACATACACACTGGCAGCCAAATTCCAGTCCACTCACATTGCCAGCCAAACACTACTCAGACATCCCCATGAAGCTCCGCACATGAAGGCTTCGTTTCTCGAACACTCCCACAATGAAAGGATTACACACACAAAACACAGATAGGGGAAAAAATATACCTTTCAACTCAAAAAGGCATTTTTTTCAGGTAGAATATGAAACACCAACTATGACTGCATACACAACGGGTATAACTAAGCACATCAAACTACTGCTGACCACCCATCTAAACAAAAAATATATAGCAATACAGACCACAGCCAGTTCCCTTTTACTGTCATGGTTGCTCCCTAAACTTGAGTTGTGTATTGTACAATTTAAAACGTGGGCACACAGATCAGGATTAGAGGCACACTCTGGGCAGTACATATGACTCTCCTTTCGTACTTCTCTTGGTACACAGACTCTACATCTCTGACGAGGAAAGTCTTTTTTGAGTGTTTGAGTAATGTATTAAGGAAAGTGGTGATCTTTCAATCTAGCCACATCCTCCACCACTCCAACTCTAGGAACATTTGTCTGCTCAACTGCAACAAGGCTGCCTATTATAGACACCTGAAACTGTACAAAAGTAATCTTGGATTCTGGAGAACGGTCTATAAAAACTACGTAAGCAGTGATGGATTTTAAATGAATTAGATGTACAGTCAACTTCTTGTACCAGATACAGGACTTTCGAGCAGCATTGTAAGGCTCAAACATTTGATCTACTCTACTTGCGCCTCCCATATGCTTGTTGTAGTCTATAATGCATACTGGTTTGCGCACTTCTGCAACCTGACTCCAAACTGTCATAGACGCAGTACTTTCATCATAAATAGTTGTCCGCATGTGGGCATCTCTTCTGTCTGAAAATTTTACAGCAAGAGGTTCATTATTATGCAAAGCACTGCTCTGTCCCCTTTCACGTTTTTCACACACAAGCTGTTTAGGGTAACCTTTACAGTTAGAGCGGAGTGTGCCACATGTTACAGGTCCACTCTGAACAGTTCTTTAAATCATTACAAACCTGTGTAGAAATTATCCACGTATAAATGGTGACGGTTGTGAAAATGTGCTCTGGCAAGTTGGCACACAATTTTCTCACTGACTCCAAAAGTGGAAGGACAACCAGGGGGGTCAATTGAAGAATCCCTACCAGTGTACAACCTGATTTTATACGCGTATCCAGTGACACTTTCACATCATATACAGTTTAATACTATAATGTGCTCTCTTGTCTGAAAACCAAATGCCCCTTGAACAAGACCAGAGACTCACCCACAGATATATCTTTCCCTGGAACATAGATCTCTGAAAAACAATCTATTGAATGATCAAGGACGGGGCCAAATCTTGAAAAGACGGTCACAATCGGGGTGATCTTGTAAAAATGCTGGAGCATTACAGCAGAACACAATGCCCTTAAAGCATTAAGGGCTGTGGAAAGGAGGGAGATTGTTTTATAGGGTTTCATGTTTGTACTCTCCCTTTTAAATACCAAACCACTATGGCAGCCAGTCATCCTCATTTGTGGTTAATTGACCAGTTCAATATAGGTTCTGTGTTCTAGGTACTGTGAATAGGACCCAAAGGGATATTTACATAAAAGAACGGGATGGCCTCACAAAACCCTGTGGTGGTTATGCTTAATCATTGGCCATCCCACGCACGTCAGAAAATTCTCTAATTGTTGGTAGGCCCATGTGTCCTTTTATGTTTTTCAACTATACCTTCACCACCCCTCTAATAAAAGCATAGTTTCATTTTGGGTATGTACACTGGATATTTATTCTGTCTGGAACCCCACTCCCTGGATCATCCCTGAACATCTCCGTAGCCTATGACGAGGGCCCGTCTGCAACAATAGAATTCTCTGACGAGCACGGGATGGAAATGAAGCATGATACACAGAGTTTGTGAGGCCACCCTGTTCTTTTATGAATGAATGAATGAATTTCAGTTTTGTAGAGCGAACTGCTGAGCATCTTCGCGCTGAAGAATGAATCCCAATGGTCCCAGCAGAGGAGGGACTAGGAGGAAAGAAACCGAGAAGAGATTGGGAGCAGGAATAGATAAGGTAATAACAGAAGTGCCTAAGGGACCATGAAGAGTTAGGTCTTTAAGTACTTTTTGAGTAAGGCTTCAGATTGGATGAAAGGCAGAGGGCTGGGGAGTCAATTCTATGCCTTGGTTCTTAGTACCTTAAAGGATTTTCCCCCTCTGATTTTGAGTCTAAAGAAAGAAGGGCTTAAAGTGGTTGGCATGAGGACATTAACATCCTTTGAGCTGTATGATGAGTGAATCTTATTGGTATTTTGGTACGGTAGACTTGAATGCTCTAAAGACTAGTTAGAGGATCTTGAAAAGGATCCTTTTGGGGATCAGGAGCCACTGTAATGTTTTTGGGGCTTCGGAAGCAGAGCTCCGTCTGGGGAGTTTCAGCACAAGTCTAGCCGTGGCATGTTACACCATCTGAAGCTTATGAAGTATTAGTTTGGAATATCCTGCATAGACACTTTTACAGTAGTCTAGTTTAGAAGTGATGAGAGCAAAGGCGACTGTTTTCCTGGCTGCTAGTGGAAGATAGTCTTTAGGATTTAATTAGATTAAAACACATTCCTGACACTGCCAAAGCTTGCGGATGGAATGGGAGGCTGGTGTCAAATTGTATTCTTAGGTTTCTTGCAACTTCTACCGTGGCAGGGCAACGCCAAATTGGGCCACCATTGAGTTGGAGAAAACTGATTGCATTTGCCAAATGACGGAATCTCCATTTTATCTGTGTTGCATTTTAGGTGGTTTGATTCCATTCACAGGATAACTTTAGTGAGACAATTTTGGAAGTTTATTTCCTAGCCAAAGGATCCTTTATCAAGTGATAGGATCAGCTGCGTATCTTCAGCATAGCACGTAGTGACGATTCCAAATGAGGCTATCTGGGAGATTAGGGGGGTCCGTGTGTATATTGAAAACCGCAGAGCTAAGAGAAGTCCTGTGGAACTCTTGATGCCACTGGTCTTTCTGTAGATGAGAAAGGTCCTAGTGGAACTGCTGGTCTTCTGCCGGTCAAGAAAGATCTGGTCCAGGACAGGGCTTTATGGGAAATGCTGCAGTCCAGGATTCGTTGGAGTATGGAGTGTGCACTGGAATTAAATGAGGCGGAGAGATCAAGTAATATCAGCACTGCATAATTTCCCGCATCCAGGGTCATTTTAATAGTTTCAGAAACTTCAAGTCAGGCTGATTCTGTGGAGTGTTTGGCCATTGTCCAATTTTTCAAGTATTTTGGTTAATGTAGGAAGTAGGGAAATGGGCCAAAGATTCAACAGTATGGTGGGATCTGCAAGGGATTATTTTTGAAGGGGTTTCACAACTGCTAGCTCACAGTGGGGGAACTTCAGCCATTGATAGTGATGTATTAAGAATTTTGTTAATTAAACAGTTGACTTTATCAATGGCCTGATGAAGAATATACCGGGGACAAGGGTCATTGGGAGACCCATATTTACAGGAGAGAATGGTCTGGCATCATAGTGAGATCTCCTGAAAAACTGCCAGAGTTGCTGTTCTAAACTTTGAGGGGTTGTCTAGTGAAACAATCAGTTGGGTGAATGGTAGTAGAAGAGCCCTGTTGAATAGCCTGTATCTTCTCTTCAAAAAAGGAAGAGAATTGGTCACGTATGATTTGGGAGGGGAGAATCTCCCAGGCAAGTGATTTTGGTTGTAAGAAGGTTTTTGAGATACTAGAGATTGTTTAAGAGCCATAGTGGGCCTCTTCAATTTGAGCGGTAAAATAGACTTTCTTGGCTGCCTTGATCTGAGCATGATATTCTTCCTGTGCAATTTTGAAATGGTGCAGGCCCTCTGGGTTATAAGCCTGCTGCTGTTTGTGTTCTAGTTGTTTGCAAAGCAGCCACTGTTTTGCAACGATCATGGAGAACCAAGGTGCTGAGGGGTAGAATCTGCGATCCATGAAATGTATTTCCCACGCTTTAAATCATAAGTTGTATTGGTGATTCAGTTATAAAATAGGTCCAGGTCTTCTGCTAGGCTTCCCGTGGGGCTCAGGGAGAAGATAGATAATCATCATCTTGGCCCATTTACGTAGCGTGCAGGGGCCCATGACCGCATTGGGAGGAGGGGGGGGGGGCTGTCTGGGTTGATTGAAATTGTGAAGGGGAGTAAACTGTGATCTGACCTGGTCTGGAGAATATGTACTTCTACTATTAGATTGGAATTGTTAGAGCAGACCCCATCCAGGGTGTGTCCTCCAGTACGAGTGGGGGTTGTTACTAGCTGGTTGAGGCCTACAGTATTTAGGGTACCGATGAAGTTAGATACATCCTGGTTGTTGGTGACCTAAAGGTGATAATTGAAGTTGCCAAGGATGGTAAAATTGGCACAGTGAAATAGAAGCGGTGCCAGGGTTTCCCCCAGGGAGGCTAGGAAGGTAGGTCCTGGGCCTGGTGGGTGGTAGATTAGGCAGCCTGTGAAAGAAAGGGCGGGGCTGATCCTAAACTTTCTTATCTATTCAAGGGGTTTAAGTCAGAGTTGCAGCATTTAAATGTATTGTGAAAAAGGATGGCTAGGTCACCTCCATGACCCTCATCTATCGCGTCTTAAGATAGTGTATCCTGGAGGAAGGGTCAGGGCAATATCAGGATTGCAGCATTCCTTGAGCAAATATTCGGTGATAGAAAAGGAAATCTTGACTACTTGAGCATGTTTACTAAGGGACCGAGTGTTGATAAGCCCGCCTGATAGTGAATTATAGGTGGTGTGAGGGCATGGATTGTAGCAAAGGATGGCTCTAATGAAAGACCAAACTTGCCTTTGCACGTAATATAGGATAATAGGCCTTCAACACAGGATGGGTCCCAAATGTGGCCGCAGTGAGGAGCATTATGATTGAGAGATTTCAAAAAATCAGAAGTGGGTTACCTGGAGTAGCATGGACAGGGGGGCTGCCGCTGGCTGCGGTCCGGATCCAGATGGGCACAGACAGGCTTGCATTTGGCACGCCGGCAGCGCATCATCTGCTGCGCATTAGCACTGCGTCCCGGTTTTGAATGGCAGAGCTCCTTGACTTGAGCGTCTGCACCTGCTTTGTGGTTTGACTGCTAGCTCTATGCCCTCTAAAAATGTTCTCTACGCAGCAACCAGGAAGTGCAAATCAGCAAGTGAACGTAGTGCAACAATTAAAACAAGGATTCCCTATTCCTTTGAAGGTAAAAGGTATTTTTGAAAATATGCGTGATTCTTTTCAGATCAGATTAAATGCAATGCAAGCTTTAACAGATATTAGAGCAGTGCAAATAACAATTTTGACCGTGCTAGTGCCTCTTAAATCGTCCCCAAAATCGTGATCATGGATTTCTGCATGTTTGTGCTGCAGCCGTGTTTTGTAGAACGGAACTCATTGATTTGAGCGTCTGCACCTGCTTCATGGTCTGACCGCTAGAGCGCTGCCCCATAGAGAGCTGAAAACAGTTTGCTTTTTGTGTGTTTGGCAATGCTGTAGCATTATCCATAAAATGCAACATCCGCACCAGAAGGAAATTTGATCTCAACTCATATTTGTGGAAATATAGCAGTTGCAATCAAGGGGCTAGTAGGCCAATATAAATAAAGTAATGGCTTCCTTATCATCCCATCAGGAAAGTTAAAATGCAGCGGGTTGCTCTGGAGTGGATCTTAAGTGTGGCACTGTTGACCCTCAAAAACTGTTCTGCATACAGATTTGTCTGCTCAACAGTATCAGCCAAAAAACCATCATCAGTCAACAATTTGGAAAAAAAATTATAGGCAAAAAGATCTCTGTATTAACTCTACACCCTGAAACGCCACTAAAGGCAGGCAAAACATGCTTCACCATTTTTGGGGCAACACTCATTTGCCGCAGATAACTAGCCTGAGGATCAACTGCAGCCACTCTGCACAGCAAGCACAAACAATATCGCACTAGAAAGGAAAAAAAATATTACATACAAGATAAGACAATATAGATCTTGCACAAATTCAAACGTGAATTTGAAAATAAAATCTTACGCTAAAAATGCTATTATTACAACCGTTAAAAAAACATTTAAGGAGGGCAATGATGCTCATTTGAAGTAAATATTGCAAAAACGTTTCCTTACCAAACACATGTAACTACTCAACCTGCTGATCTAACAGTGCCGAAAGCACAAGCAGGAGTTGCCACGAAGGAAATCAAAATCTTTGCACTAGAATAAAAAGGAGAAATAAAACATTAAGATTACAAATGATGACAAGAAGTAAAAGTTAACATTATAAAACACTATGAAGTCCACCCCTTGGGGCAGAGCACCATCACAAACGTCCGATTTGCCCCAGAGGGGGGTACGAAGCAAAGTCAAGAAATTAACACTCGAGAGGGGAGTGATCCTTACCCCAGCCAAACATCAGTTCATGCCCACCGCCATTTAAATGCTGGCACTTACACAACACCAGCCAGATGCCAGTCCACATATACCGCCAGCAAAATCCCCAGTTAAAACGCAGCATCAGCCGAAAGCGGGAAACGACCTTTACATCGCGGTGATTACACCGCGATGCCATTATAACGCGGCCGTTACAGCGACCGCGTTGTTGGCACACAATGCCATTACTACGCACACCGCGATGCCATTATAACGCGGCCGTTACAACGACCGCGTTGTTGGCACGCAATGCCATTACTACGCAAGTCATTACATCGACTTGCAGTAGATGGCGCACTAACATTAGGAATAGTATAGTTTACTATTCCAACACCTTTCCTACTGTTGCGTACGCTGGAGTTGGAATAGTAAATTATATATTTCTAATGTCCGCGCGCCACCTACTGCATGTCGATGTAATGACTTGCATAGTAACGGCATCGTGTGGTAACAACGCGGTCGTTGTAATGCCACGCGATGTTTTGACTCTCGTAGTAACGAGTCGTATTCGCCAAAACGCCAGCCACACTCCAGTCCATACACACCGCTAGCCAAATGCCAGTACACACACAGCCAACCAAATGCCAGTACATGCATACCCCCAGTTCTCACACACACACACACAAACGGTTCCCTGGTGTATAGTGGTTTTCCGCCGCACTTGGAGGCAGATTGGCATACAAAATAACTCCTCTGCCACCATGGGGGCAGAGGGGCAAAAAACAGCCAAACCCTGTAGTTATATATTTGGGCAGTGACCCTACCACCCCCCTCCCCATGGCCCCACCCGACATGTATTTATATCAATCCCTAGTGTCTAGTGGTTTTCTTCCCCCCCGTCCCCGGTTGGGGTATGGGGGCAGAAAGCCAAGGCATTTGCCAAATAATGGGGAGATGGCTTGTCGTGTTTGTGGAAGTGAGGTTTCATGAAAGGTTGTCAAAGTTGAGGTCCCTTCTTTTAAGGTGACATCTAGTAAATCGTCATTGGGGAAGCTTTGAGTGGCCACTATTTTATCTTCAAAATAAGAGGCAATCTGATTACACACAAATTGCAAAGGGGGGGATGTCTCTCACTAATGCTCTAGGTTGAAGAAAGGATTTAGCGATATTAAAAATCGTTTTAGGATCATACTGGGGCTCCTCGATCTGAGCAGTAAAACAGGCTTTTTTGCTGCTTTGACTGGGCGTGATCAACTTTCTGAGCTTTTCTGAAATGTTGCAAATCCTCAGGATTGTAACTTTCGTTCCAGTTGTTTGCATTGCAGTCACTGCTCAGCTATGGTTAAAAATGTTTTTTTTAAACATGGAGCATAAGTGTGGTATCTGTGTTTTTGGGTGGATGTCAAGGGTGCAAACTTGTTAACTGTATCTGTGATCCAGTTATTAAATATTCTGAGATCTTCTGCTAGGATTCCTGTGAAGGTGGAGAAGGAGCAGCAGGGGATTAGATCTGCATTAGTCTTCAATTTACCCCATTTGCGTAAATTATGGGGTTCTTAGTTTTGGTGGGCTGGGGCCAACACTGAGTGGATTACAATTCTAAAAGGAATTAAAAAGTGGTCTGACCAGGCCTGCTGGATAGGAGATTCAGTTACCAAGTTGGAATCGGAATTTGCCTAGTGTTATGACGGTAAGTTCCAATTCTATTAAGGACACGGAGGCGAGGATTATGCTATCTCTCTTCGCTTTATTACTTATCAGAAACAGACAGCAGCCAGAGAGATTCGTAAATATCAGAGTAAAAAACCATACAAAAAACTACAACTCCCTACAACCAGGGAGATAACATAGTAAATTAGTCCAACTATTTCTGTGACACCATCCAAAGTCCTCTGTCAGCTCTCTCTCCTCCTCTTTCTTCGCGCAAGTCACGCCATTTTCTTATTGGTCTTGTTTGGATCCATCATTCCCTGAAAGAAACCAAACAGGGAGGTGAGAACTGTACGAACCATACGGAGCGTATTATGCAATGGTCACAGTACCAGATAACAGCAAGCAAAGCAAGCGTTTTCGCCAACCAGTGTCAAAGAAAAAACTTACTTACTCCCATACGGGGGGGGGGGTTCGCACCAAGGGTGCCCCGGGCGGGATAATCCTCGCCTCCGTGTCCTTGATAGAATTGGAACTTACCGTCATAACACAAGGCAAATTCCGATTCTATGTCAGGACCGGAGGCTTCGGATTATGCTAGTTCAAAGCTTACTTACCACTAATTGTGCCACATTAAGAACCGGTTTAAAATAAAACCTCTTAAAGGTGGAGTCGGACGACCAGTCCGCTGCACGCATTAAATCCTCCAAACGCGCACCGAGCGCGAAAGCCTTCGAGGCCATAGCGCCCCTGACAGAATGGGCACCAAACTGTTTAGTATCAATGCCAGCCTCTTGCATAACCCATCGCACCCACCTAGCAATGGTGGGAGAAGAGACTGCCTTGTGTGGCTTCTTGAGAGCTATCAAGAGTTGCCGTTCGCCTGGCGGGCGGAGTTCCTGCGTCAAATCCTCATATGTCTTCAAACAGTCTACCACACAAAGTTTGGGAGAGTCCTGGAAAGCCGGGTACGTTATTGTTCGTGAGTTGGACTTAGTTCTGCGTCCAATCGTAAAAACGACCCCTTCTGGGGAAAAACACGCGCCGAGACATCAAGTGCGCGAACATCGGAAACTCTCCTGCAGGAGATCAAGCAGAGAAGCATAGCAAGCTTGGAAGACAATTCTTTCAGAGAAAGGTACCGATTAGGCTGCCAGGAAAGAAACAGATTCAGTACCCTGTTGACGTCCCAAAGGACGGAATAGCGAGGTTCCGGGGGTAACGATAACCGCACGCCCCGTAGAAGTCTGCAGACCATTGGGTGTTCCCCAATAGGTGCTCCGTTCAGAGGCTCGTGGCCGGCGGAAACCGCCGATCTGATAGCATTAAAGGAGCGATAAGCCAAGCCCTCCGATGCCAAATCGGCGAAAAAATTTAAGAGGGGAACGATTCCTGCGACCACGGGATCCAGACCCCGTCGAAGACACCAACAAACCCAACGTGACCACGAGGATCTATAACGTTTCGTGGTACTGTCTGCCCATGCCTTTGACAGGAGGGCCTCAGCCTGTCCCGAAAGTCCTGGCAACGACCATCGTCGCCTGAAAGACGCCACGCCATGAGCCGGAGTGTCCCCTGTGTGATCAGGTGATGAAGATCCCCTTCTGGGTTCTGAAGAAGCTGAGGATACAGAGGGAGTAGGATTGGAGAATCCCAGGAAAGTTCCAGAAGAACTGGAAACCAGACTTGAGATCTCCAAAGGGGGGTCATCAGGATCACCTGCGCGCATTGACGCCGGATCTGGGCCGTCGTCCTCATGATCACTGAGAACGGTGGAAACGCATATCCGTTCTCCTCCCTCCAGTCCTGGAGGAAGGCATCCGTGGCCAGAGCCATGGGATCCGGCCTCCAACTGAAGAATCTGGGCACTTGATTGTCCAGACGGGAGGCAAAAAGATCCGCTGAAAACGGTCCCCAGAGGTTGTGCAACCATTGGAAGATCGGAACATCCAGCTTCCAGAGGCTGGAGTTGTAGAGATGACGGGAGTGCCAATCCGCTACCTGATTGTGCTTGCCCCAGGAGATATTCCGCCGTCACCGATATATGATGCTCCAGGCAGTAGCCCCAAAAATCTTTTGCCAGGTTGGCCAGCGCCCGAGCACGGGGCCCTCCCAACCGATTTACATAACGGACCGCGGAGATGTTATCCATCTTCAGAAGGACACAAGACTGCACCCTGTCCTTGGTCCAACAGCGCACTGCGAAAGAGCCAGCGAGCAGTTCCAAGCAATTGATGTGAAAATCCCGCTCGTCTGCTGACTAAACACCTCCGGTGGAAAAATCCCTGCATCGAGCACCCCATCCCAGTTTGCTGGCGTCGGACTCGATGACCAAGTCTGGAACGTATCCGAAAATCGCCCGACCGTTCCATGCCTCCATATGAGTAAGCCACCAGAGAATTTCCTCTTTGGCTTCCGCCGAAAGGGGCACCACGTAATCGTATGAGTGACCCCGTCTGAGGTGGTAGGCCTTTTGACGCTGCAGTGCCCGATAGTGCAAGGGGCCCGGAAAAATCGCCTGGATCGAGGACGACAGGAGGCCTACGATTCTGGCAAGCTGACGCAAGGAAATGGTGGGCTTGGACACCGTGCGGCGTAGTTCGTGCCGAATTTTCGCCATCTTGCGAGACGGAAGACTCAGGGTCGCTTGAACGGAGTCTACCACAAACCCCAGGAAGGTGACTGACTGAGAGGGTTGAAGTATCGATTTTTTTCGTGTTGATAACAAACCCTAGGCTCTGGAGCAGAGAAACGGTTTGCTGGAGTTGCATCACCAAGAGTTGGGGAGACTGAGCCATCAGAAGAAGGTCGTCCAAATAGACGATCATGCGTATACCCCGCGCTCGGAGAAACTCTACCGCGGGACTAAGCACTTTGGTGAAACACCAAGGTGCCGAGGAAAGCCCGAACGAAAGGGCCGTGAATTCGTATACCAAGCCCCCCCCCAACGAAACTGAAGGAATCGTCGATGGGGCGGATGCACGGGAACCACGAGGTAGGCGTCTTTTAAATCCAGACGCGCCATCCAATCGGAAGGGCTCAGGAGATCTCGCAAGAGGTGAATTCCCTCCATTTTGAAATGGCGGTACACCAACCACGCGTTGAACTCCTTGAGGTTGATTACCGGACGACGACCTCTGTCTGCTTTGTCCACAAGGAATATATTGCTGAGGAAACCGTGAGGATGCAAAGTTGTGCGACAAATGGCGCCTTTGCGAAGCAATTCGGCGACCTCTTCGTCGATCAACCGTGCGTCCTGAAGGCTGAACTGTAGTGGACACGGCCGCGTGACCTGACGAGGATTGCCCATAAATTCCACATGAATGCCTCGAATCGTCTGCAGGACCCATGCATCGGACGTTAGCTCCGCCCAAGCCTGTCTGAAGCATGCCAATCGCCCCCCTATCCTCAACTGACATGCGGGGAGGACACTTAACGTTTGAAGTTCCGCCTCCGGAATTGGACTTGGTATCTTCCACGGCCCTTGAAACGCTGTCCTCGCATTGGATAAAAGTTGGTGTAGTTTGCGGTGGAATTATACTGACCACGGCCAGAGCCTTGTCCCCTTTGAGGGTTTTGCTGGAATCCGCGGCCGGACGAGCGGCCCCTGCCTCGACCGGCCCCGCGGAAAACCCGCTGGGTAAACACTCTCTTAATACCCGACTGGGCCTTGTCCAAGGAGGTAAAGGTAGAGACAAACTTCACCAGTTCTTTAACAAACGGTTCTCCAAAAAGGCCCCCCTGAGCAACAGCTCCGGCCTCAGAAGAAGCTAAATCCCCAAGTTTGGGGTCCAATTTTATCAACAAGGAGCGGCGACGCTCCGTTGAAAGAGCACAATTTGCATTGCCCATAAAAATGATGGCCCGTTGGGCCCAATTAGATAAGACTTAAGGTGAAATAGTTGAGCCCGTTACATAGCCTCCTCCGCCATGTCCAGGATTTTTGCCATTGGGCCGACGGCGCCAAGGAGCTTGTCCTGACAGGACCGCCAAGATCTATCAATACCCTTACGGGGATCCTTTACAAATTTTGCTAGGAATGTAGCCATTTTGGAGTCTAATTCCGGCGTAAGCGCGATTTTGTCTGGCAAGGAGGGACGCGGGCATTCCGCCCTCAAACAACTCCGCGCCTCTTTCTCCAGAGGTTTACGCAAACGGTTGGCAAGGAACCTGACAACTTTATCCCTGGGACCCAAGCTGAAGACCGGGGATGCATTATCTCATCTGGGTTCAGCATATCAGCATCCTCCTTAGGCGCCGCCGAAGTGGTCGCCGGAGCCGGCCGCCAAGGACGGGAAGAACCCGCCTCATTATCAGTATCCCCTTGGGTATCATTATCTGTCGCCGGGGATGGGGGGGTCTGGAGTATCCTGAAGTGGGTCACTCGCTGGGAGAAGGGGAGCACTTGGGGCCGTCTTCGCCAAAAACGCCGTCTTAAGGCGCGCAAAGGCGTCTGCATCCACTCCATCAGGACGCTGCTTTTTAGGGGGGGGAGGGGCCCCGTCGGGAAGCTGCCCAAGGGCCGGCGCCGCACTGCCACGTGCCGCCGCCAATCTGTTGCATTCTTGCACTATCCTATCCGAGAGACGCTGCTCCATCGGACACTCTACTTCATTAACCACCCGGTAGATCGTATCATCAACTGCGTCAAAGAAATCATCGCTATAAGGTAAGTATTCCTGCACTTCCTCCTCATAGTATTCAGACTGACTGGCCATCTTCGACAAGGTAAGTACCTACAGACACCCAGGACTGTCACACAACCAGCAGGGCAATAGGATTATGAACAGACCAAAGGCCGCAAAGATAGGGTAGCCCAGAGGGTTACAATAGGGCTGCACCAGACCCTCAACGCGGAAAAACCCTCAGGAATAACCTGACCGGGTGGCTGCCTCCCTACCGCGTTGGAAACAGTGTTTTTAGCCCAAATTCAATTTGGAATGAAATGCCCAGAATGTAATGGGACACTGTTGGACCTATGTCCTAGGGGTAGCTTGGCTCAGGTCAACAGGCTTACATCTCCACTTGGCCTCTCATGCTTGCATCCTACCCAGCTCGCAATCTTGCGCAGCACCACTCAAAAAGGACACTACACCGATTAAATGTAAGGTTTACTATAAGACTTCATCTCATTTCGTTCTTATTTGAATCGAGTTTCAATTAGACCTTACAATCTGAACATTTCATTACATTTTCATATGAACGTTCCTCTTTATCTTGAGGCAAAACCAGTCCTTACAGTACAGAATAAACTTTTCATCCAATGTGTTTTTACAGCTAAACACTCCGTTACATTTCAGAATAGCATTTCCAAATATTACATGTCAACATTGTACAGGGACAATTACTTCAGACTTGGCACATCGTTAACACTCTCCGTGTGGGCTATGCATAGCACCTGGCCTCTGGAAGGACATCTAACCCCCTAGCAACCCTGCCCAGTAACCAATCCCCGATTTACTCTCAGGGTAATCCTTAAACTAACAAAGGGGGGTTAACTGGCTGCCCTGGATATATACCACTTATCAGGACAGGGGTATTACCGTTGACAATCTAGGGGTTACTTCCATCCAGGTAGCTATTAGGGATGGTTTGCACAGTGAATCTACACTATCCCAATGACCTTTGAACCCTCAATGCTTTTGGTTACTGGGGCTGGCACCACCACCATCCGCCCCAATATGTGTTCCACCCTTCACCTCACTCGAGTCACTCACGTGGGGGCGCTATACTGCCAATAATTATAACAGTCGTGGAAGGTCTTCCCTTTCTTAAAGTCTTTGGAAAGTTCCCCAGCGCACAAACACTCTCCCTTCTCCCACGCTATTTTCCCCCTCTTACTGTCCGTCTGATGTTCTCCTCTGGCAGCTCACGAGATTGCGCGATATTCCCCTTCGTTGGTGTCACGGAGCCTTTAAGCGGTGGAGGAATTCTCTCCCAGCAGTCAGGATGCAAGATTCCCTTCCACGGGGCCACCTCCCCTCAGGATCTTCCCTTCCCCAGGCTCTCTCCTATTCCGATGGGAACCTCCGTCCGTCGTCGTCAGAGGGCACTCCCCCTAACTTGTTGGCAGAACCTCCTCCTCCCCACCGGTCACCTGACTAGAAGGCGTCGCTGTCGGTCGGCCCACCACTCCTGTGGCTCCAGTCCCGGAACAGCGCATCCGATGGAGGTGCGGCCTCCGCTCCTGCACAGCCAGGGGGCGGCGCTCCAGCCCCGGCTCATGTGACTCGGGCAGCGACTTCACGGCTGCCCCGCTTGCACTTCCTGATGCGGGTTTCCACAGCAACACAGCTGTGCTGCTCTCACTTCGCCACACGCCCGGGGCCGCTCCCTCTACCCAGGCGACTTGCTATCGGGAGCGACAGCCTAATTCCTCAGGTAACGCTGTGTCCGGGCATTAGGGAAGACAGCTACAACTTGAAGGCGGCACTCGGGGAAGAAGGGCGATTGAGTTTACACGGTGCCGATCCTCTCACGGCACAAGGACTGAACTGACAGGACCCTCCGGGCATGGGCGCACACATCTTTCTCAGTATCAGTACAGATGGCGATCGCAGGCGACAGCGGAGCTATCAGTCGCTAGGCCCCAGCAATGGCCCTCCCTCCGAACTCGGAGGTCAGGGGGTACACTCCTCCTCGGGGTCTCACTAAATACTCCGGTCTCAAGCGGCACTCAGGGACTGGTAATCAGGTTGGGGGTGATGTCGCTGGCGAGGGGAGCCCGTGCAGACCCTAAGACCTGTCAATCCCTGACCAGTGCAGCCACCTCCCCACTCAGGTGCCTTACTCCTGGTTAACCGGCCACTCAGCTCTACTCTAAAATGGCCGCCCACCTGTCACCTCTATTTATCACCTTGGGCCTGACTTGCCAGAGGGGCCCCAGAAGGTTCCGGAACTTCTCATGGCAGTCAGGGTCCAGGTGCTGAGGTGACAGTTGGAGACACCATTTTGTGTATCTCACCTCCCTCATCTAGTTTCCTCAGTGGAGCACCTTGCGCCTCTCCCTCAGGTAGTGAGGATGAGGCGCCCAGAACCTCTACATCAGCACCCAAAAAGTTTGGTAGACAGAAAAAAAAATGAGGAGGGAACTGCCAAAGGGCTGACAGGTCTAACAGACACCATCCGCGAGATGCGTGGTGTTCGGCTGGTGCCTACAGCACTGAATACCGAAGCGCGTTCAACGCGGTTTATACCGCAATACAGACCCCCACCGGGGCGTAGGAATAAATAATGCCGTGAGAAATATACAGTCCGCGATGCAGACGTCAGAGGTGAGGCAGCAGCGGATGGCTGTGACCGTTGGTCTCGCGGCGCGCTCCTCATCTGAGGAGATGCGACGCGAGAGCGACAAGGCGGTCAAGCGCCCCTAGCGGCGTATTAAGAAGCCGCAGCAGCAGGGGAGCCGGCCGCGTAAGGAGCGAGAACGCTCCCGCGGCCGGTAGGGGCTCTGAAATGAAAACCAAACCAACAATGGAAAAAATGACATTGAGTACCCACGAACGTGAATCCGAACACGTAACTAGCACCAAAATAAACAAACAATCATTCGTTTAAAGTAGAATAATGACCAAGAGCACTTAACTGGCTGCGCAGCAGCGAAGAAAGAGGAGGAGAGAGAGCTGACAGAGGACTTTGGATGGTGTCACAGAAATAGTTGATGGACTAATTTACTATGTTATCTCCCTGGTTGTAGGGAGTTGTAGTTTTTTGTATGGTTTTTTACTCTGATATTTACGAATCTCTCTTGCTGCTGTCTGTTTCTGATAAGTAATAAAGCGAAGAGAGATAGCATAATCCGAAGCCTCCGGTCCTGACATAGAATTATTGGAGCAGACTCTGTCCAGAGTATGGCCTGCTGTATGCGTAGGAAAGGTCACAAGCTGATTAAGGCCGATGATACTTCATGTCGAGAAAATTAGATATATCCATGTTCTTACTAATCTCCAGATGGAGATTGAAATCTCCCAGGATGGCGAAGCTGGCATATTGAAGGAGAAAAGGTGCCAGCACTTCTCCTAAGGAGTCCAAGAAAATGGATCCTGGGGCTTGGGGCTGATAAATTATGGCACCAGCAAATGATTGGGAGGAGTTGACTTTAAAACATAAAAGGGTAAAATCAGGCACCCCCACCGATATAGTATCCTCCCTGGTTCTATCAAAAATCAGTCCAGCTATTATTCCCAGTCTAACCAGGCTCTTTAACCTTTCACTACTACACTCCTCGGTACCCAGAAGATGGAAGGAGGCCATAGTCAGACCCATTCTAAAGAAACCCACTTCAGATCCTGAACAGCCAAACCATTATCGCCCAATCTCCCTTCTTCGGTAAAATCCAGGAGTCACTGATAAATGGTCAATTAATTAAACATCTGGAAAAAAACAAAGTGCTTGATCCCTCTCAGTCGGGGTTCCGAGCTTTTCATAGTACCGAAACAGCCCTACTATAAGTGGTGGATAGCATTAGACTCTCTCTGGACAATCGAAGATCAGCCATTTTGGTCCTTTTAGGTCTGTCGGCTGCCTTCAACACCAACTCCCATTCCATCCTTTTGGAGCGCCTGAGAGAGGCAGGTGTCAGAGGCCCAGCATTGGCTTGGTTCAGGTGTTACCTGAGTGACCGTACCTCCAGAGTCCAAATCAGTGCTTTCACTTCCAAGAGTCAACCCATCAACAGGGGCGTCCCTCGAGGATCTATCTTGAGCCCTATCTTCTTTAATTTATATGTATCCCCCCTGGCTAAAGTTATCAAGGATCACAGCTTCGACACACTGTCGTATGCCGATGATACACAGTTGTCAATTTCTCTTGGATCTGATGTTGCCAATACTAAACAAAGATTTGGAAAATGAATGCTGGATATAAACAACTGGATGTTAACCAACAACCTCCAGCTAAATGCAAATAAAACGGAAGTTGATCTTTTTGGCAATGCATAGACGCTGTGGACAAATGATTGGTGGCCTCCTACCTTAGGTACCTGTCCCCTTCCGAAAGTAAAAGCTCAAAACCTCGGCGTTATGATCGAAAACCAACTTTCCATGCATGATCATGTCAATCAAGTAACGCGTACCTGTTACGGGCTAATGCATGCCCTCTGTAAAATCTTTAAATGGGTCCCACTGCCTTCCCGTCTGCCATTTATTCAGGGTCTAATTATCAGCCGCCTGGATTATGGGAACGCTCTATTGGCTTCCATAAATGAAGACCTCTTACATAAGCTCCAGGTCTTACAGAATACAGCAGCTAGATTGGTTTTGAACCTTCCCGCTCGCTCCCCTTCTGCACCTAGCCTGAGTGCCCTCCATTGGCTGCCAATTAAGAAGTGGATACATTTTAAAATCTGCTGTCTTGTTCATAAAACTCTAAATGGACAGCGTCCCCATTACTTGGCAAATAAACTGAAAAAGCATCAGCCAACAAGGACTCTCCGCTCTGCCAATAAACATCTATTAATAATCCCGAAGGTTCGAACAGTTAAATATGGCAGCAGATCATTCTCTAAACTAGCCCCCACTCTCTGGAATTCCCTGCCATTGCACCTGCGAACCGAGTTAGATCACAAGAAGTTTCGTAAGTCCCTTAAGACCTGGCTATTTTAAATCTACTTCTTTTTCAGCCTTCTTTGTAGTCTGTTCCTGAGTCTCGGCAAAGCGCTATGAGACCCTAGGGTGATATATGTGCTCAACAAGAACCAGTACATAGACACACAGACATAAAACAAAAACCTAGGCTTTTTGCTCCTTTCAAAGAGTTTATCTCGAAGGTACAGCAGGGGAGTGAGTCTCAGAAAATGATAGCCGGCCCCCAGCACACTGCTCATCCCTGTCCCGCTTAAGGATAGAAAAACCTGGGGGGAAAATTTTGACAATATCTGGGCTGGACCAGTCCTTGAGCCATGTTTCAGTAATGAAAAGAAAATCTAGAGTAAGGTCCTCAATCAAATCATGCACCTCCTTGTTCAAAGAGCGAGCATTATTAAACCCACCACACAATGACTTGGAATTGTGGCTGTAAGTACGTATAGAATCACGGGTCTGTTCAACACCCAACTTAAACGTGCCATTGCACATAATGCAGAATAGTGCTCCCTGAATGCGAGAAGGGTCTTGGGTATGGCTACAGTAAGAGGAGGTATGCTTGAAAGCTTTCAAATGATTTGAGGATAGAGAGGGCTAAATACTCTGATTGCGACCGACAGGGGGGCTGGAGCTGGCCGTGGTCCGGACACGGACGGGTGCGGAAAGGCTTGCCTTTGGTGCGCCCACTTCACAACGGCTATGTTCTGTGCATAAAAGGGCTTCGGAGCTCTAACAGGCTCTGCCCAAACAAAAATCTAAGTGTCCCTACCTAGCCAATCCGAGAACGCCCCTCAGCATCAGGAACTGCCCAGAAACAAATAACGAACAGCTGTTTCCCTCGAATATTAAAGTGCCCGGTGCAAATAGCAGCTTGTTTTATACAGCAAATAGGGTAAAAGGGTACATGATTAAAATATTAAAAGCAATAGGCGAAGTAAAACAAGCGTTGTGTGTGCGCGCGTAACTGTAATTATATTAACACAGAACAACATTACTGTTTTCTATTTAAAACTTTTAGATCCAATGCGAATGCCATTCCTAACACCATATTGGTGGTGTGTTGAAGAACAATCCAACTCCATTTGAATGATAACCATTTGTAGTGCAAATTAAGGTTACGGTGCGCCTTGGAAGGCATTTTGTTGTTATTACCTATATGGGAAACACTTAGAAGAGGGTTAAGTAAGGACTGTGAGTCATACTTCTTCTACTCTGCGCTAGTTCTAATACTACTGATCCTGATGTCGCAATGCAACAGGAGCTAAAGGGGTAAGTAAGTAGAAGAAGTCAACATGAAACGTAATAACTTCCACAAAAAGCATTGATAGTCTATTATGGTAGTGTGATAGCAAGATGCTGTGTGTCAATGTTTTTAAATGGGAGGAAAATTAAAAAAGACTTAACTGTTAACTCTTCATTTTAATGTACTCCCTTTTAAAAGTGTCACATTAATACAGAGCAGGCGTCTTACTCCCAGAGTCTTGTAGACACTGCTGTTTCTAAGAGAGAAAAAAACAGCCAACGTTAAAAAAAAAAAAAAAAGAGAGAGAAAATGAAGGGAATTCTAAATGTTTAGCTCAAACTTAGTATCTGGTTTCATGGGAATTAGACAAAGTAAACAAAGGTGGGCGTGGGGGTCTCTGTGAGCTACTGAAGGCCAAGCAACTCGCCCATTTTTCCCAATGATTTTCACTGATCAGAAGTAGCTCTCACTACAGAAAAGGTTGGAGACCCCTGATTCATGCAGGAGATCCAATTAAGACTCCTTGTTCATACAGCATATTCTGATCAGGTCTAGTGTGCCAGTTTAATGTGTGTCAAGAGACTAATCTTAGTGCTAATTATTATTTTTAGAAACACTTTTTTTTTTTTTTTTTTTTTTTTTTTTTTTAGCTTAAAACCAGAAACGGAACAGAGCTGCTAATTCAATCCGACAGTGAAATATTAATCCAGGAATGGCATGATGCACTTTCACAGACAATTGGTAATCAGGTATGTTAAATGGACAAGCCTCTTTGAGAGTTTTTACTCCTGTATATAAAGATATGGCGTGTTTTATGAATTGTTTGCCTTTTTTTCAGCTTAGAAAATGCATATTGTTTTGAAAGTTGCTGGTCCTAAATTATAAATTTAAATTTCTCATCTTCTCTTTTGTTCTTACACGGTTATGTTTTGGCGCTAAACAGCACAAATTCGTTTGTAAGATATATAAATTAGAAAATCCCATTAGGTGAAATACAGTAGCAAAGGTTTGTGGGGTCCTTTTCAGTGTTGATTTGATTGCTTTATTTGAGGGAATATCAATGGCTTCACAATGTACTGTATTTATCGTCAATGAATAAACGTAAGTCTTGAAATAATGAAGAAAGAGGTAATTTAATTCTACTTCATTTTGACTCAAAGGGCCTTACTCAGTTTGCTGGACCGATCACTCTGTCAACAAGCATTGAAAATGCAATAGGTCTCACCTTTCATTAAGTTAAAACCATTTGCTTTGCCAATGGTATTGTATAGTAAAGCAGATGGCTTTAACTTAATGAAAGGCGAGACCTATTGCATTTTAAGTGCTAAAGGGGACTAAAAATGACTTGTTTTATTAAGTTATTTCTATCATGGCCTTGCAGCTTCACAGCACAGTGATTCGTAGGTGCTATTGAACTACAACACAGTGATGCACATGTTATCGACTGAGAGAATTTCCAGTCTGCAAATCTTCTATAACATGTTGTCAAACTCCAGTATAATCCGCATTGATCGAGAACAATTAGCTGTCTTCCTCATTGATCCACCAGTGGAGACTCCCCCCAGTAAAAATGACGCTTATTGAGAAGATTACATGGCCACTATTTTCAGAGGATTATCCATTAGCATCCTTCTCTATAACGTTGTATGCTCTTTATCGTTTGACCGTATTTTATTACACCTGTTGCTTCCTGCATCCCCTCAGTATTTGTAATTGCTGTGCCTAATCATATTACCAAAAGGGGAATTAATGGGACTTTAGAGAGCATTTGGCACATTTCTGTTGATGAATAGGGTGTTTTAGCAGCAACGTTTTGGGAGTTTGTTTTAATTGTATGTTCTCCTCCACTTCTCTCATGCCAGTGTAATCCCGCTGGTCACACATCTTAGTGACCGAATACATTTGTGAATCGATTCACCCGGACACTCCAAAATTCCCTACGGTTTTGTAGGTGCGGATGCAGAATATTTATGACAAAATGCTTGTTTATATTTTGGGCTCATGTGTAATGCACCTCATTGTGGGTTGAAGCAAAAAGAGAGTTCTAATGTCCCCCAACAGGACAAAATATATATATTTTCATTTAAAACTGCATGGTTGTTTTTGAAGACAAAGTAACAGTGTGTCAGGCAACGGGAAAGTGATTGGAAGTTAGACACGGCAACCGACATGAGCGGTAAGCAGAGTTAATCAATTGTTTTTCCCAAACATTAACTAGCCACCAAAGCTATAGGGAATAAACATAACCAAACGATACACTGTCAGGGGATTATGTCTTTCCAAAATGCTAAATAATGATGAATAAAACAAAAACAAACCTTATGAACTATTGACACACCAAGGAGACGGGATACTTAAGAACATCCCAGTGAATGATAGGAGGCACGGTTACAAGGTAACAAGCGGCAGACTGAAAACGGAGTCAGGCAAGTATGCCCCAGCTCGAAGAGTAATTCCGTTGACTTTAGCCCGAAATTATTAAGAGAATCAAGAGGCAAACTAACATACAACTTCAAAGAAGTGTTCCCCTGCGCAAAAGGGAAAATAACTGACCATAGCCCCATAATTTCAAACAGAGCGCGCAAAGATACAGCCAGACGTGTCACCGCATAAATAAGTGAAGGATATAAGCGGCAGATAAACACGCAAGTCAAGCCAGTGCGCCTAAGCTTAGGGGCATTAATGGACTGTAGCCGTTAAGATTTCACACGCAAACACATAACCAAAAGTGACATTGTAGCAAAAGAAGATTAATTCACTACCTTGAAATCCCCAATCGTGAATCTTGATCGTATTTCATAACCAGTCGCCATGTGCTGTCCCAAAAGGCGAAAGGGCGGTAACAACAAAGCCTGATATCCAATCACGTGCCACCGTTTACCATAACAGATGACGCAAGCCAATCGGAAAGAGTGGCGGGGATTCAAGTCCCTTTCTAAATCTTGTTTACTATAGCTCTCGCAGGCGAGGAGCGCATGCGCGCTCCAACGCCAGGCGAGACCTAAAAATGTTGTGGATAGCCCATCTGCTGTATAACAAGTGTATTGTAGCCTGTGGCACTTGTAAAACAGCGGACAGAATATCCGTCACATTTTGACGCAGTATCATCCGCTAAACTCAGAAAAGGGGCATAAAAATAATAAACTCTATTGAGATCGAATTTTACTCCATTCATGGTGTAATGTAGTTTAAGCCACTGTGCAGTTAAAGTAGGAAAAATAATATTGTAAAATAATGGTCGATAAATTTATTGGAACCCCTATGGTTTTCCGCTGAGAAACATCTATTGTTTACTGCAGTTTCCCTTTTCTAAATTTGTTTTGTATTGTGAAAAATAATTTACATTCTTTTAAGACTTGCAGATATTGTAAAGTGTGAGGCTTACAGTCTGTGTACCTATTTGTTAAGTAGCAGCAAAGGAGCTCATAAGCAATAAAGAGGACCTTAACTGATCTTGGTAGTTCACAAGTGTACGTCACATATTTTGAGTCATGTTAACACATTACGGTGATGGTGTTTTGTTGATTCTCTTGTCTCTTGAAGGGCACTGTGGAACACTTCAAGCATTATGGTATGGTAGATGAGAGCGGAATGGTGAAAAGTAACTGAAAGGTTTCTAGACTAGTTGGAGGCAAGGAGACACTGGCTGGTATTCTTTGGTGCACCCCTTGATTGACTTTATTTGAATAGTCATACAAAAAGCTTTGTTTTCAAGAGTTTGCTAAACCACCGATAACTGGGGTTCAGCTTGTTTGAGAATCTGGACCCAGAATTCCAAGGTAACTATAGTTCCATGTTTCAGATATCACAATCTTCCTGTCTCATTGTCACCCAATAGAGTGGACAAGAGGGGAAGGAGCCAATACAAGGGAGTGGGTTTACGCAACCGGTTTATTAAAGCGAAAGAAAACAGTGTGCAGTAGTCCAGTTAGTTCCCGTCTGGGTCGTTCCTTCTTTCAGGCTTCCCTCCTTCCTCCCCGTCTTTTCGGCGGTCTCCGGTGTTCCTCCCGGGTGGTAGTGGAGGTGAAGGAAAAAAAAGAAACACAAGAGAGAACAGGGCTTTAGGTGGTCGCTCACGCTGTCTAATTAGGTCTAGGGAAGGGAGTGCGGGAATTGCCAGATCACCAGGAACCATCACCAAGAGTGGTATGTCGTAACCTTATTTCCCTAAGGAGTAACAACAATAGACAGCCGTGCTCCCCACCCCTGGGATAGCCCTTCCGCAATTCATCCGCTCCCACCCTGTGAAGAAAAGAGCCCCCGGATCCTCCTGCGTACCTGGGGTAGCCACACTTCTCCGGAAGTGTGGCTGGGCGATGCGCGGGGTACTCTGCCTCCTGGCCTCTCTCCTGACGGCTCTGCCCGGCTCACGGTGTCTGTTCCGTCGTCCCTGGCGTGCTCCCGTCTTCTCTGATCTTCCGACTGCGGGTTCGGCTCTCCTTCTTCGTCCACGGCTTTCGCGCTGGCGTCTTCCGGCTCGTCCCTCTTCAAGGACGTTGAGGAGACGGATAGGTCAACAAAGGCCGACGTCACGGGGGCAAACTCCGCCTCCTCAGAGTCCGCGCCTTCATTAAAGGGCCAGTCCTGATTCTGTAACGAAGATAGAGGGTCACTTTCCTGACCTTTGTAGTGAGCACTGCCGATCTCGTTACCAATCTCCCCCCTAAGCTTTCTCCGATCGGGAGAAAGAGGATAACGAGACAAAGTCTGCATTGGTCTGTTCGGAACCCTTCCGATGTTGAACCGAAAAATTGTAAGGCTGGAGAGAGAGAAACCATCGTAAGATGCAATCGTTCCGGCCCTTGTTGTGGTGTAACCAAGTGAGGGGAGCATGATCTGTAAAAAGCGTGAAATGACGACCCTCCAAATATTTAAGCTTCTCAATGCCCCACTTTACAGCTAAGCATTCTTTTTCAATTGTGGGGTAGGCCGTTTCTCTGGGATACAACTTACGGCTCAAGAAGAGTATGGGCCGTTCTTTATGGTCCGCATCTAATTGGGAGAGGACAGCTCCTAGGCCAACCCCTGAGGTGTCTGTTTGTAAATAGAAAGGCTTAGTAAAATCAGGGGTCATCAGTACGGGGGCTGATGTTAGAGCGCTTTTAAGGGCTTGGAAAGCGGTGGAGGCACAGGGAGACGGATTCTTCAGTTGAGTGGACGTGGCTGTGTTTTTTTTTTTTTAGGAGATCTGTCAGAGGGGCGGACAGAGTGGCAAAATGGGGTATGAAACGACGATAGTACCCCACCAACCCCAAAAAGGCTCTTAAATCCCTTCTAGTGGCGGGGAAGGGTTGGGACTGGATGGCTCTCACTTTTTCTTGTTGAGGTGTTATGTGACCGTCGCCTAAAATGTATCCTAGGTATTTCACCTGTGTAAAGGCTATTCTTGATTTTTTTGCGTTGATATGCAAGTTTGCGTTTTGCAAAGCCGTGAGGACCTGTTCTAGATGCTGTAGGTGTTCAGACCAACTAGGGCTAAAAATCACTATATCGTCTAAATATGCTGACGCATATTTGTGGTGGGGGGCCAGGACAGTATTCATGAGACGTTGGAAGGTTGCTGGGGCTCCGTGTAACCCGAAAGGCAGGACGGTAAATTGAAAAAGACCGTCTGGTGTTATAAATGCGGTCTTTTCCTGGTCTTTCCGATTAAGAGGAACTTGCCAATATCCCTTGGTGAGGTAGGTTGTTGTTGTGTATCGGGCCTCACCAAGGCGTTCAATTAGCTCGTCTACTCTTGGTAGGGGGTACCAGTCTTGTTTTGACACCCTATTGACTGCCCTGAAGTCTATGCAAAATCTGGTTGTGCCGTCCGGTTTCGGGACTAGAACAACCGGAGAGGACCAGTTACTCGTAGAAGGTACTATAATACCTGCCTTTAACATCTGTTCGACTTCCTTTTTCATAGTCAAACGGCGGGCTTCGGGTACTCGGTACGGTTTTTGTTTTATTACTACTACTTCTACAGTGGGAATAGAATGGACAGCCAAGGTGGTTCGACCTGGCTGATCTGAAAATATCACGCTGTGGTCCATAAGGACTGCTAACAGCTCTTCTCTCATTGTTTCTGTGAGATCAGGACTAATAACAGTGTTCACTACTGTGTGAGGAACAGGTGTAGGGATAGGAATGGTTGTGGCTACAGGCTGGGCAGAGCAGGGAGGAGGACCTAACCACTTTTTAAGAATATTGATGTGGTATATTTGAGATCGGGAAGGTGTCAATTGTACCTCATAAGTGGTTTTCCCAATAGTTTGCTTTATTTGATATGGGCCTTGCCACTCCTTTCTCAGTTTGTGGGTTGAGGAGGGCAGGAGAACAAGGGCCCAATCTCCCACATCTAGGTGCCTCCATTTTTTTCCCTTGTCATAAAAATGTTTTTGTTTTTATTGGGCCTTTTCTAGGGTTTCCTGTGACAGAATTCTAAGTTTGTGTAGTCGGGCTTTCAATTGATTAGAATAGTCAAGCAATTCCTGGGCATCCTGAGCCCCTTCTTTTTCCCAGCTATCCCACGTGATTTCCAGGAGGGTACGGGTTTCCGACCGAACAGGAGCTCGAATGGGGAGGCCCCCAGACTGCTCTGTACCTGGCTCCGTAGCACAAACAATGCTAAGGGAAGGAGTTGATCCCATTGTTTCCCATCCCCAGTTAGGAGTTTCCTTAGGGTTGTCTTTATAGTACCATTATAACGTTCTACCAGCCCGTCGGTTTGAGGGTGGTAAACCGAAGTACGAAGATGTTTTATGTGTAACAACCCACAGATTTGCTTCATCAATCGGGAGACAAAGGGTGTGCCTTGGTCAGTGACCAATTCCCTTGGAAACCCCATTCTGGAGAAAAGCTCCACTAGATGTTGGGCTATCGCTGCTGATGTGGCGGCTCTTAATTGAAACGCTTCCGGATAACGGGTAGCGTAGTCCACCACCACCATGACGTATTGTTAACCTCGTGTTGATTTAGGGAGGGGCCCCACTATGTCTACTCCTACCCTGTCAAATGGTCTCCCAATAATGGGCTTGGGTACCAAAGGAACTTTAGGGGGTAAATAGGGGTTCCGTTTCTGGCAGATGCTACATTCCTGACAATATTTCTTAACTTGGGCGTATATCCCTGGGCAGAAGAAATTTTGAATAATAGACTCAGTAGTTTTTTTCAGTACCCGAATGGCCGGCCAATAAGTGTGCATGAGCAAAAAACATGATTTGGTCCCTAAACTCAGTAGGTACTATCAATTGAGGGTGTGCTTTTTCACTCCCTAGACTATACATGAGTCCTTTTTCCTCAATAAAACAAGGGTAGCTCAGATTCCTTTTGTTCTTATTGTTCTGAGCGTCCTGCCAGGCTGGAACAAGATTGGCATCATTTAACTGGGCAGTTCTGAAGTGTGTGTCGGTGGCCCATGGTTCTGTTATTAAGAATCCTGCTTTGGGAAGCCCTGCCTTTGTGAGAGCCTTGGCCATAAGATATGAAAAACAGGGATTATCGGTTCCTATAATAAGGGATTCTGGTAGCTCGGTCAGAACCCCCAACTCACATTGTACCTTTTCACCCTGTGTTGTAGTGATGGTTACTCTAGCTAAAGGATAACTTTTGACGTCTCCGTGTACACATCGTATCCCAACCTTGCGCCCTGGCAATAGATAGGATGACTGGACCAGGTTTTCTCTTACTACAGAATGTCGACACCCTGAATCCAATAGTGCCCTAATGGGAGTGTTATTTAGAAGAAGACTTACATAAAATGCGGGTCCCGTTTCGTGGGCATAGAAGATGGTTCTGGGAACATATCCTACGTCCATTGGTTCTTCCTCTCCCTTTTCTTTTTTTTTTTCGACAGTATCGGGATATATGTCCCCACTCGCCGCACTCATAACATTGCGGCCCTGTTGCTACCGGACTCTCGGGTTTAAGGGTTCTGACTCGAGTGGGTATGTCATGAAGAGCCTTCCAACTCTTTTTCTCGGGTTTCAGAAGGTTGGTGGTTTTGTTCGTTTTGTCTGGTTCTTTAGGTGTATATCTTGATTGGGCCAGAGCATACGAATTAGCCAATTCGATGGCTTGTTCTGGTGTCAGTCCCGCATGTTGCCTGAGCCACCTTTGGGTTCCATAGGGCAAGGCTTCTAGAAACTGTTCTAGATACACCTTGTTCATAACGTCGTCCATTGTGGACTTTAGAGGCTTCAACCATCTGTCAGCAGCGTCTTTAAGTTTAAAGAAGAGAGTCCTTGGAGTATTGCCTGGGGTACCCCTTTCCTGGTGGAACCTCAGTCTATGACTTTCATCATCCACCCCCAACCTATCTAAAACAAACTGCTTGATGTGTCCATAAGTACCTGTCCCATCCCTATTAGCGAATTGGTATGCAGCTTGGGCTTCGCCCGTCAGCAGGGGAGCTAAATAGAATGGCCACCTCTCTCCAGGCCATGCGCTGGCCCTAGCGGCTCTCTCAAAATTCAAAAAGAATGCTAAGGGGTTGTCTCCAGGGATATACTTCTGAAGTGGAACCACAGCGCCTGGGGGAGCTGCAGATCTCGTTGGGCTTAGGGTGGCCAGCAACTGTGCTTGAGCTTCAGCCAATTTCGATAAGCTGTCGGCTTGCATCTGGATGGCGGTGGAGAAGGTTACCCTGTCTTGTTCTGCTTGATTAGTGGACTGTTCGACAGCCCATTCCAGTTTGGCTTGCCCTTCCCTCATTTGATTTAGTAGGTTCTCCATTTTGGACGTAACGGAGGACTCCTATCTGGCTCGCCACTTGTCACCCAATAGAGTGGACAAGAGGGGAAGGAGCCAATACAAGGGAGTGGGTTTACGTAATCGGTTTATTAAAGCGAAAGAAAACAGTGTGCAGTAGTCCAGTTAGTTCCCGTCTGGGTCATTCCTTCTTTCAGGCTTCCCTCCTTCCTCCCCGTCTTTTCGGCGGTCTCCGGTGTTCCTCCCGGGTGGTAGTGGAGGTGAAGAAAAAAAACAAAACCCAAGAGAGAACAGGACTTTAGGGGGTCGCTCACGCTGTCTAATTGGGTCTAGGGAAGGGAGTGCGGGAATTGCCAGATCACCAGGAACCATCACCAAGAGTGGTATGTCGTAACCTTATTTCCCTAAGGAGTAACAATAGACAGCAGTGCTCCCCACCCCTGGGATAGCCCTTCCGCAATTCATCCGCTCCCACCCTGTGAAGAAAAGAGCCCCCGGATCCTCCTGCGTACCTGGGGTAGCCACACTTCTCCGGAAGTGTGGCTGGGCGATGCGCGGGGTACTCTGCCTCCTGGCCTCTCTCCTGACGGCTCTGCCCGGCTCACGGTGTCTGTTCCGTCGTCCCTGGCGTGCTCCAGTCTTCTCCGATCTTCCGACTCCGGGTTCGGCTCTCCTTCTTCGTCCACGGCTTTCGCGCTGGCGTCTTCCGGCTCGTCCCTCTTCAAGGACGTTGAGGATAGGGATAGGTCAACAAAGGCCGATGTCACGGGGGCAAACTCCGCCTCCTCAGAGTCCGCGCCTTCATTAAAGGGCCAGTCCTGATTCTGTAACGAAGATAGTGGGTCACTTTCCTGACCTTTGTATTGAGCACTGCCGATCTCGTTACACTCATCCAGAAGTTGAGTTAGGTATTTGGTTGGTTGTAGAAAGGGGGCGGTTTTTGTTCATATCCCCAGCCCAAACATTGTCTAATAGGTCTTGTGAACTGCTCACACTACTTTGAACATAATTCTTTATTCTGCTGTGATCTAGTTGGCAGCGTTCAATGCTGGCTTTGCATGGTTTTGTTTTCTAATATCGAGACAGAGTTTGGAAGCTTGAGTCTGGATTCTTTGTAGCCAGTCTGTGCATGAACAGGAGGGTGTAAAGCTGGTCACTGTGGCATCAAAAGTGCTGTTTGAGGTGCATTCAGATCACTTCACTATTGTTCATGTGTGATGTCAGGCGCAAAGGCAAGCAAGACCAGGTAAATTGGAGATCAGTACTTCAGCCTGACTGTTGATGCCTGACATGCAGGTGAGTTAATAGTCTTTCTACAATGTCACCTTTACATGAAGATGTTTGATAGGAGTAGTTTCGATCTCTTGGGTCCCCTATTTGTCTATGCCCACCCCCCAGCATTTCTTTTTGTTTGTGTGTCTCCATGTCTCATTCTGTGTTGCGGTCTCTCCATCATTGTCTGTGGCTTTCATTGTGAATTTTCAGTTGTCTGTGTCCTGCTTTCTTTTTCTGTGGATTCTCAGTATGTCTCAGGTTATCTGTCCCTCAGTGTATGTTTCACGTTCGTGTTTGTCAGTCTGTCTGTGGCTTTCTGCCTTCTGCGTAGGCCTGTGAGAAATTTAAAATATGCCATTGAAATGTTGGCATTTCACCAGTCAGTAAAATTTGCTCAATTATTCGAAGTTTCACATTACTCGCTTTGGTGTCCTTTTCACCTACGGGAGACAGGTCTGCGCAGAAAAAGCCTCACTGAGAAACATTTTATTCTTGAACTAGTTAGTCTCCTGCTGGTAATTGTTTTTTGTTTTTTAGCTTGAGGTGTGCCATCATGTGAAAAATGTCACTGACCGGCAAGCCACATCTTGCTCTTACAGTGCAAGTCATTTTGCAACACTTTCATGAAATTTGAAAAAGTTACACAATTTAACACACTCAAGGCCTGCTACCCCTAGTGTATTTGTTTCTTTCCGTCACTCTATTGCTTTTTTGTGTGTGAAGTCCCTTTTTTTGGAGTGAGGCAGGTTTACTTTATTTCATAATACTCCCCAATTCAGCCTGTCTGTGTCAATCTTTAAAGTATCTGTTTACCTATGTCTGTCTCTATTCCTAAAAGTACATCAATCAATCCGTCACTTTTTCTCTGTTTGTGTCTCCCTCCCCCCCCTCACCCACCCATTGTACTGTGTGTGCTGTTTTCTTTGTGTTTCATAGTCTAGTAAACTTTCTTGGTCTCTGTGGGGTGTCTTGTCATTCTTCAAGTCACTCTCGGTGGATGTCTTCACGTCTCACGTTACGTTTCTCTGTTCATGATTTGCCTCAATATTGGGTTTTGTAGGAAAGGACCTCTTTTTGTATGATTACGCACCACATTTTTGGACTGATACTGCTTGTTTTTAACTGCAGTGGACTGGCCCCTGTTGTCCATGCCCCAGTGCATGTACTCTGCCCCCCCCCCCCCCATGTATGTACACAATGTGCTTAATACCTGATTTGCACATTTAACTTACTTGTGAGTCCCTAGTCTATGGTACAAGTACCCAGGGCTAGTAATTTAAATGGCACTAGCGGACTACAAAACTTATTTGTGCCACCATGGCAGTGACCGTGTGAAAACATGTCTCTAGGCCTGCCATTGCAGTCTACCCGGGCAGTTTTAAAACTGCCAACTTGTCATGGCATAATAAACCCTTTTGCCATGTCAAATCCTTCCTTTTTAATACACAATAAGCTAACCCTGGGGAAGGCTGGAGTAGTCCATCAGGCAGGTGATTCATATTTTGAAGAAGGCTTTGCTCTTTTTGTGTTTAAAATGTTCTGACGGCGACATCACAAAATTTGTTTTTTCACTGTAGTAAAACCAGTGGTCCCATTAGCTAAGATGAAGTTTCACAAGCCACCGAGCTAGTTGCCAACTTACATTTGGGGCCACCAAAGGTATTTACTCCAAGGTATCAAATGAATAATTATATTAAACCTGACTCCTTGCTGAGGTCGGATTAAGGTAACATTTTATAGGAAGGCGACTTAAGAAGTCACCACTTTGTTGCCCAAACCTTTGCCATACTTTCTGTCTGTCTGCAGCAGTTGTCACCCGAGACTATATTCTCCTCCCCCCTGCTAGGAAGTGCGAAACGCTCCCAGGAACAGGGAACAAAGAGACTTGCTGAAGGAAGAAGGTGAGACTTCTCCAGCAGGATGACTACTGGGCGGTGGCCACAGATGACCCAGCTTCAAAGAGGCTACCGCCTCATTGAAGCAAATGGTGTTCACACCTTCATCTGCATGTTCCTTTGTGTAGGCAGACAGGCTGGCAACTCCTCCAGAGGGGAAAACCTGTTGCAGAGCCAGTTTTCCAGGAGGAGTGGTTCATTTTACTTGGTACATGTCAGAGGTGTGCCCAGGGCTCCTCAAAGGGGAAAAAGGCTTGCGCCATCTTGGCTTAGGGTAGAGAAGGGTACTCTGGGATAGATTGGTTGCCAAAGTAATAAGTGTTACAGGTTGCCCTGTGAGAACTATTGCCCAATTGGCTAGTGGATCCTCCCCTCCCACGAACGAGAAGATGGCATAAAAGTGGCACCCCAGACCTAAAATCCTCAGATCACTACTGGACCAGAAGAATGACAGCCTTGCTCCGTGGGTCAGACAAAGAGGTTGAACTAAAGACTGGACTGCACCAAAGGACCTGCAGAACTGTAGCCACTGGTGGAAAAGAGCTCCACAACTGCAAGGGTGGCAGAAGTGACCCCCAAGGGCTAGATTGCAAGCCCCTTGTTAAGCTTCAGGGCCACCAACAGCTAAAGGAACCTGCACCCGTCAAAAGGCCAATTGCATAGAACACCAGTCCACTGCTGGACGACAGACTGTCTACTTGGCAACCAAGTCCTGACAGCCCCGAGGTGTCCCCAATTCCGTGAGACCCATAGCCGAAGTTTTAGTGTACTCTAGTCCCCCAAAGAAAAGGATTTTATTTTATTTTTTAATTTGTTTTATTGATTTTCAACCAACAATGACAGAAGCAGCATTAGACAAACAACAACTCGTTTCCAATACACTATATTTCAAGTCGCTTCTCTCGATACCCTCCACCCCTTGTCTCCCTCACCCGGTGCGCCTATAAATCTTGCATTACGACCAATAAAATGCACCTGAAGTTAGTACGGCAACAGTATTAAGCATCAGTAATGCAGTACTGGGGGTAGTTAGCCGTTAGAGATTACCTTCGCTACTTTGTGCCTGTATTGGTTCATTCATCTTGCTCCAATGCGGTAGTTGGATCCCCCCGACCCTCTAAAATTGACCCCTCCTCTGAGTCTGTGTCTGGAGCCTGGAGTGCTGCAACTAGGGCCTCCCACGCTCTCGCCGCTTCTTGTGCATTTTTGTTACTGGTGCATAAGGCTTGCTGCAACCTAAGTATGCCTTCACTCCGCGCCCATTTAAGTAATTCCGCCTGCCTCTCCCCACGCTAGGCCCCCTACGTGACATCCAATGCATAGTGAGCTCCCGTTTGGCTAAGACAAGGCCCAAATCAAGGAATTTGCTGGATGCGGGAACCAATGCAGTAAACAAGTGCCCAGCTCTAATTCTAGTGTCCGGTCAGTTATACTACATCAGAGATCCAGCACTTCCTCCCAATATGTTCCCAAGCTCGTACATCCCCACATCATATGCAGGAAGTCCGCTCCCTCCAAATCACACCGCGGACATTGAGCAGCCGCCGCCTCGAAATATTGGTTAAGCTTTGCAGGCATTAGATATGCTCTATGCAGAACATAAAAATGTATCAATTGAAACCTGGCATTCCTCGTGCTCTTCCAGGCCCTCCTAACCAACTGAGCCCATGTCTTTTCGGGAATTTCCCTGCCAAGGTCCACTTACCGCTTCCCTTGCAACGCTCGCAACGGTTCCAGGTTCTCCATCAACATTTGCCTGTATAGGCACGGAATAGCCTTAAGTCCCCGCAGCCATTACTACGTGCTGGCACGCCATTGAGGTTCGCTGTTCCGACAATCCTGTCCTCCAATAGTGTTGGATGGCGGCAATAAGCGCTGAGTGCAGCCAATAATCCCCTCGCGGGAGGTCATATCTGTGCTGTAGGGCTTGGAAAGACAACAGGGTTTCGTCTTCATAGAGGTCTCCTAGCACTTGTATCCCTAGGTCCTCCCAATTAGCCAGTGCCATCCAGTCCCCACCATGCGGGTAGGCCGTGAGCATACCCAACGGTATCTCCGGGGTATATGGGTGGGCGAATCCAGCCCGACGCTGGCTCGGTTCCAGCACATCCTCATCGTCCGTTCCTCAGCCCTGAGCGGTTCAAGCCGCATCTTCTGCTGGAGCACTATGAAGGATAAGAGAACGCGGGACCCAACAACCCTCTGGGCCATCCGGGCACTGCCATACCACCATCTGCTCTCGGTCGTATCATTGTAGTCATTGCAACCGGCCTCCTGCCTGTCCCCTAAAGAAACCCAACAGCCATAGAGCGGAGCTGTCGAAAGACGGAGCCCGGTACCCACAACGGCAATGTCCGCAAATAATATAATAAACGCGGTAGCGCTACCATATTCAGGAGCGCCACCCGCCCCGCTACCGATGATGGCAATGTACTCCAGAACGCCATACTGCCCTTAAGTCCGCGTATGGCCTGATCCAAATTACCCTCCAGTAAATCCTCAGGCGTGGTAAATGTTAGTGCCTAAGTAAGGCAAACAGTGGGGCTCCCAGCGAACACCCGCCAGCTGGGGAGGGTTCATCGCAGTCTGCACCACCGGAAATAAGCAAGTCTTTGCCCAGTTCACCCTCAGCCCTGAATATTGTCCAAACATATGGAGCAAGTGCCTCACGCCCCCTAGAGCCGCCGATGTGTTCGCGAGAAACATTAACAAATCATCCGCGTAGAGGGAAATAAATTGCATGTCCCCTCGAAGATGTAAGCCAGGGTAATGTCTCCCCAACCGGGCATGGGAGGCCAGAGGCTCAATGGCCAAGGCAAACAATAACGAGAGAGCGGGCATCCCTGTCGTGTGCCCCGCCCAATCCAGCAAGTCGAAGAGATCGTTGCACCCGTCCGCACGCGTGCCGTCGCCGATCTATATAGAAGCTCCGTCCACCCTACGAAAGAATCTCCAAGTCCAAACTCATGAAGGACTCGGTACAAATATGGCCACTCTAGGCTGTCAAACGCCTTCTCAGTATCAATAGAGAGAACTGCTGCATCAGGTGTATCACTATGGTCCTCTCCTAGGAGGTGTCGCAGTGGTTCGCTTCGGGATGAATCCCGCCTGGTCACTATGGACCAGGTGCGTCATATAGGGAAGAAGCCGGGTCGCAAGAATCCTACTTAAAATCTTGTATTTCATCGTCAACATTGACAGCTGGCGATATGCCGATCTAGACAGTGTGTCCCTCCCCGGCTTCAACAGCGGGAATATAGCCTCTCGAGTAGAAACCGGCAATCTCCCCATTTCCTTGGCTTCTCGGTATACTGCCCGAAGTTTGAGGGTCAGGGCATCAACATATGTCGAGTAAAATTCTATCTGCAATCCGTCTGCCCCCGGGGTTTTTTTTGCGCGCCATAAGTTTTATCGCACTGCGTATTTCTCCCTCTGTGATCTCCTGTCCCAGCAGTTCACCCTGGTCCTCCTCAAGGCGCGGCAGTCGTAACCCAGCTAGAAACTCGCTCAATCCGTCATTTGCATCCTGCAACTTACTTTCATATAGCTCCGCATAATATGGCAGAAATATCCCATTAATCCCTTGCTGGGTATATTCTGGTACCCCCGCTGAGGTGGTCAAAGCAAGGATGGGCATGCCCCTCAGAGCTGAACTCGCCAGCCACGCCAGGAGAGAGCCCACCTTATCGCTCTTCGCGTGGCCCATACCAAATACTCCTTATGATCAAAGCAGAGTAACCGCTCCACTTAAGTCGCCACTTCCTCTCTTGCAGCTACGACCTCATCCTGCATTCTCGGATTCCCAGGGTGGGCCCTCTCCGCTCGACGTAACTACTGCTCCTCCCTTTCTATATCCTGCAAAAGCGTTTATCGTATCCCTGCTGTTTTAGCGATACATAAGCCCCGTATCCCCACTTTAAAATGCATCCCATTCCAGACCCAGGGCCGATGCCGTCCCCTCATTCTTGAGGAAATAATGCTCTTTACCCTCCCGCACTTCAGCGCGAAACACCGAGTCCTCCAAAGCTTCCGGGCGTAAACGCCAGGTGGGGATAGCAGGCCGTTCCCGAGACCATTTCAACGCTAGGAGCAGTGGGTTATGATCTGATATTGTCTTCGCCAGATACTCACTACAGCGTACCAACGCATGAACATCCGGGGAACACAACACCGCATCCAGCCACACATGTAAATCATGCAGGGAATAATAATAAGAGTAGTCCCGTTCTCCTGTGTGTTGCGCGCGCCATGTGTCAGTCAGTCCCTACTCGGCCTGCCAATCCCTTCGGATTTTCGAAAGCTTGTGTACAGGCGCCTGGGGCAGTGGCGGGTGCGACCTATCCAACTCAGTATCTGTGACGGAGTTAAAATCGCCCCCAATAGCACTGAACCGGTCAGGAAAGACGCCAGTTTCCCTGACAGTTTAGCAAAATAGGATTTCTGTTCTACATTAGGGGCATACACACTGCACAACGTCACATCCCTCCCGTCCTTCGGGATCCACTAGTTGCTGGGTCGGCTGAAAAGGAACCCCGCCCAAATCAGTGCACCCCTGGCAAAAGCAGAATACGTTGTATAAAAAAGCTGCCCTCCAACGGCGCTGTAGTGCCTGGCCTTCAACTCGGTCCATATGGGTTTCTTGGAGAAAAGCTATCTGCACCCCTCTACGCACCAGATAAGCATGAACCCTATGGCGTCTCATCATCGTATGCATCCCCCGTACATTCCACGTAATACATTTTAACTCAGGTAATGGTCCCATTATGCAACTTTTCTTCGTTCCTCAACTGCACTCTCTGTATTGACGCACCAGGGGGGGCACCCTGCGTGCTCGCTCTAGAGTGTAGAATGGAGTCAGGCCCTCCGGAGCAACCTCAGTGCGCAGCCACTGTTCCAGATAGTCTATCATACTGTCTCCTTTGACTCCTTCCAGAAGACCCACCACTCGTACTTTGTTCCGCCTATTACGTCCTTCGGCGTCTCCGGCCCTCTTCTCCAACGCTTGAAGCCTGCGAGTGACATCACCCATTTGAACATCTAATGCTTTCTGAGATGGTTCTAAGACCTCCAATGTAGTCTCAACCTGCTTCACCCGGTCGACGAGTTTTGCATGATCAGCCCATAGGAGCCCCAGCCCCAACGACACTTGAGCAATGTCCTGTTGAAGCGCTTCTTTCATGTCCGTGATTGCTCGGAGGATCTGGTCCACCTGCTGCTGCATCAGTCCCTCAGGGTGCGGGTCAGCCATGACCTGCATTCTCTGCTCCGCCGACTCGTTTTCTGGGTGCGCTCCCCCCCTGCCTGCCGCGCAGCTTCCCCATGATTGCGAATGTTCAGAGACCCCAGTTCTAGTCACATCATCCCGCACCTCTTGTGTTTCGGCAACGTGGGTCCTCAGCTGTCAAGAATGCAGACACTACAGGTCTCTAGCCCTCGTTGTCCATCTCGCCTCCGGAGGCACCGTCTAGGCTCTCATTTCCTACAGGGGGCCCCCACGGAGCAGGCCACTTTCCAGTAAATTGTCCAGTCCCCAAGCGCAGATGTCCCAGTTCCACTAGTTCCACTGTGGCCTGGATCTCAGTTCTCAAACCTTAAATGGTCCAGTGGAGCTCTCCATGCCGTTACTTTCGAAAACCAGCTAGCATGCAATAGGTCCCAACACACAGTTATCCAGCAAACACAGCAAGCCCAGTTCTAGAGCACTTCAATATGCAGGATGCCCATCAGCGGTACCACTCCACTCGGCTCCGCAGGGTGTTCAGCCGTCCACGTCCTCAGGCCTAGGACCTCCGAAGCGCTTCAGCCTATGTCTGAGTCGTCCGCTGGATAACTGCACCGCTCCCAGTACCCACCACTGGCGCTGGAGGATGATCTCCGGGCTCAAAGCAGCTTCGCTGCCGCAGTTTCTCCCAGCTGGGGCGCTCGGCTAATCCCCACTGTAAATCAGAGGCCACACTTCAACTGGCCCGAGCATCTCCCCGCAGTCCCGCAGCCAGGGTTTCTCAGCGCTGCACTGGGAATTTCCCGTCTCCTCCCGGTTGTGGCGCAATGCAGGGCTGCTCTGCAGGCAACTCTAACGCCCCAGTCATCAGGCAGCGGCACCTCCAGCCACCTGCAGTCGATTCTAGGGGCCTATAATGCCCCCAATGGTAGTACAGCACCTCGGGGTCACAAAGTTATGTGGCTGCCCTCCATTTACTCGCACTTCAGCCCTCTGCGCCGTCTCCGCCGGGCGCCCCGGCACCACCCGCGAGTTGCACCGCCGGGAGCCACCGCACTTGCCGTTTAGTGTGCCGGGAGGAGAGCAGGGGCCCCGCCGTAGGTGTTCAGCTTTCACCGCTTTCAGGGGGGGGAAGGTGCACACCCCTCGACGACTCCAGCTCGCACCTCTCCCACGTCAGCTCAGCGCTGTAATGCTACAGGCGCCGGGGCAGTCGTTCTTTCTCTTCGGCCCGATGCCAGGGCTGTACGGCCATCTCCGACGCACCCCCGCCACAGCACTCCTCGCCGCTACAGCCAGGTGCATCCAGGATCATCCGCGAGCCGCATCCTTGCAATCCGCCACATTCGCTTGTCGGCATGCGGAGGGGGAGCAGGGGCTCACCGCAGGAGTTCGGTCTACGCCGCCCGCAGGGGAAAGCGCACGCCCCTTCAGATCTCTGGCTCTCGTCGCTTCCAGGTTGTGCTCTGCTGATCAGTTCAGGGAGACGGCCGCCATTTTGTCACTACGCCGATCAAATCTCCTTCGTCCCGGAGTGTGCATACGGCGTCCGGGGGCAGGGGAACCCTCGATTTCTCTCAATGTTGGCCCCCACCTCCCATTGACGAACCTGTTCTTCAAACAGTTGTGTAGACACCTCATACGCTTGGTATGGGGAGGTAAGCAGCCCAGGGCTTGCTGGGACACCATGACACTCCCATACGACGGGGGGGGGGGGGGGGGGGGGGTTTGGAGTCCCAGATCTTCATTTTTATTGCTTGGTGGCGCAGTGCGGATATGCCTACCACTGGTATCATCCATACGCCTGCATTCCATATGCTAAGACAGAGAGAGGTTTGGCTGACCCCCACTCCGCTCAACGCCATAGTACCACCGGTTGGGATCCCACGGGACCCACAGGATACTCAACCGTTATCCACAACAAGTTGGGCATGCAAGAAATTGCTCATGAGAAAGGGCGGATCCACGATGTATTCCCCAGCACTGCCGCTATTCATGAACCCTTAGCTTCCCCCATGATAGAAATTGGAACCCAGCGTACCCTCACTCGGCTGGAATTAGCAACAATAGGGGATCTGTTCCCGGGGCACACGCTTTTATCCGCACGGAAGACCCACGTTTCACGTCAGCCAAGTTCAAGGACCACTTTGTAAAGGCTAGGTTACAGAGTGTGCTTAGAAGCACAATCCCCACATACCCGTGGCTAGCACCGTTGGAGTTCAGCCCCCTTACGTGTATAATCACGGACAACGGCGGTGAACATATCACTTCCAGACTATATAAAGCCAACCTAGCGTTGATACCCCAGCAGGACACAAAAATTAGGGACGTCTGGTCAGTGGACATAGGACAACCACTGACAGACACCATTTGGAAGGGGTGTTGTAAACAAATCAAGCTTGTTTCATGCAATCATAGACACAAACTTCTACAATTCAAGATGCTTCGAAGGGCCTATGTTACACCACAACAGATGACACGTATAAAAAGCACCACATTCACGCCGCACCCTTCCTCCACATGACTTGGACCTGCATTGTTCTGCAAGCTTACTGGCAGGACATACATGACCTAATACAACAGATGGTGGGAACACAGATACCGGTTAGTCCCTTGATTGCATTGTTGGGATACGTGGAGCCGTTGCCCAAGATCGTGTGCCGCTTTATAGCAATAGCCATGTTATTGGCAAAACGAGAAATAGTCCTTCGCTGGGGCATCAGACAGAAACCCACTGCTAAGAACTGGCTCAGGAGTATGTCTTATTGCGACACCATGAGTGAACTGTATGCGGAACTACAACCTCCCACATCGCGACCCAAAGATATCTGGCAGCCCCTTGGGGACTACCTACAATCGCAAGTTTCACGAGATACACCCAACAGTCACACGTGACGGGGAACCAGACAGGGCGAACATGCCACGGGGTGATGTGGCCATGCGATACATGATCAAGTTAGCGCTTCTAGGCTATTACACGTACTGATCAGGCGCGCGAACAGCATGAAACAGGGCAGAGGGTAATTATTGAATGCGCCCTAATATATTGCCAATTATGCCTGAGACGGAAATGGGCCCCAATCAGATATGTGTATTGTGAATTAGTGTTGATACTTATGGACTTGTGAAAATCTACCTGCCAATGTTTTGCATTGTAATTGATATATTGTTGTGATTAAAATGATAAATAAAGTAAAAAAATAAATAAAAAGATTGCGCCATTATTACATGGTGAGGTGTCGCAACCACAACACATCCACTATCCTACATGGATTCTATGTCCTCTCTAGTCTGGTTATTTCTGGGGAATTATGTGGATCTTTTTCTCTGTGACTAGTGTCTGTCCGTCTCTTTAACCCTTGCTTCCTCGTTGTCTGTATGTAGATCTCAACAGCGTTTACTTTAGCTGTCTGTCTTTAATTCTTTCTGTGGCTAAGTGTTATCTCTGCATTTGTGTTGGAGTATGCTCCAGACCTTCCAAGTACCGCTTGTATTGAAAAGGCTGTTTGAAGTAGACACTGATGGCTTTATTTAAAATGGGGCATTCGGTAAGCAGAATGCTTACTATAGGACAGTCTGGCTTTACCTACAATAAACTGATGATTAATAGTGTAGAGAAACACAAAAGGGCAATGGTCCTTATTTGTAGGTAATTAAGATAGACCTCTGAATAGAAGAGGCATGATGAAAGTATTCCCCGTTTTTGCCTTCAGCTGCATGGTCACGACATCTGCCTCCAACATTGCTCTGGGATACAAATTTGCAACCTTTAAATGCTATTTTACGATATTTGGTAAATACTAAACCTTCTAGGACTGGAATTATATAATAAATAAGCCTTACCAGCACCTGAGGAATAGCAGATATTCTAAACTGAGGTTTTGATTGTGAGATTGGTGTTGAAGAGGTCTGAGAATTTCGTTGCAATAAAGAAGGTTGGGGAGAAGCAGGGATTAATTGAGTTTGGTAATTTCATTGTCTGTGAGGACCCAGATTTCTTTTTTTTTTCTTTTCATAATATGTCCAGCTAGGCTACAGGGAGATCTTTTTGACTGCTGTGGGTTGATTGTCGAAGGTGGTGGCTACTGTAGATGCCTTTGTAGATGATACTCTAAAGCTCATATGGGCTTTAGAGGGTGTATCAGTAGAGACAATGATGAGGGTAAGTTGTGTAATATCATTTATTTTGACTAGTGATCAGATATGCTGCGGAGTTGAGGGCAGCTTTTAGAGACGCAAGGTATTTTAGGCAACTGCTGTCATTGTAAGCTGGTCCTAGTGGTTGAACAGTGATCTGCTATTATGTTGGTGAAATCACCGCTCCACCGCTCAGCCCTTCCCAGCAGCTCTCTTCACACTGTCCTTGAAGTGTATGTGAAGCAACCCTGTCCTTGGTGAGGCTATAGTTGAAGGCTTGAGACGAAGGACATCTTTGGAGGAAGGACAGTGTTTATGCTGAAGTTGCAGGAACATATTTATGCAAAATAATTTTTAGAGGGGTACATGAAGCCAAGTTCTGAGAGGGAGATGGATCTGCTGTGATCAATGCCATGGCTCTGGACTTAAAATCCTTTTACAATTATTAAATTAAAGAACAGATCAGGGTGAGGTGTAAACTCAATGGCGCTTTGGTGTGTGGTTCATGCAAGAAGTAAGAGAGGGATCGAACGAAGCACTACATGTAAAGCCTAGCTATTTCTTCCTTTACCCATACTCTGTTTTACAGTGTTTACATATTGGGCCTGAACTTGAAAACAAAAAATCACATTCAAAACAAAGGCTTTTAGTACTCTCCAAGTGTATTTTTCCCACATAAATCGCAATGTGCTGTTAGCCTTATATCAGTAACACAGAATGAATGTTTTTCTTTAATGATGCAGACTGTGGAGTCTGACGAAGGGATTGAAGATGAAGTTCCAGATTCTCCAGGTGTAGAAAAGCAGGATAAAGAAAAAGACAACCGAATCTCCAAAAAATCGAGATGTAAGTGTCTTATTGGATTCTGACTGGAACAGCATGTTATGTTATACTTAGTTTTCTCAGGAAGCTGGGCCTTTGTGAACTGCAAAAAAAGCCTCAGTTATGATAATTATACGGTTTTACAACCATTAGTCAAACCGCCATCTAGCATTTTGGGTTTTTTTATCACGCAAACTCTGCCTGAAGTTATTGGAGCACTTTACATGAGCACCAGTTACATGACCCAAAGTCATATTCATTTCTTAGGCACAGGGAGTCCAAGGGCTAGATGTACTAACATTGAAAGTACTGATTTCCTAATTGCGTCCCTCTCCGAATCACAATTAGGAAGTCTGTATTCTTTTTGGATTTCAACTAGTTTTTATAAACATTTATATGCGTGATGCAAACAGGGACAGTTTGAAAACGTAATATAAGGCGATAGGTAGTGGTTGGCGTTATTAATTGCATGTCATTGGTACAGTCGATCATGAGCGGCACAGTGAAAATGGATACAGAATGCAAGAAGGGTGGGGTACAGAGTGCATAATGTTCACATTAGTAATGTCACCTATTTCAAATGGAAAACATGCTGAACATGAATTGACAAATTTGGAGAGTATTGTACGCGATTGGATAAGTAAACATTAGATGAGATGTATTGATTTTGTTTAGATAACCATCTTCATGTTATTTATATGCATAGCAGAACAAACAGTCAACACTAGGACTAGTCAGTGCGGTCATTACCAGCGGCAAGTGGATAAGGATCAGGTATTGATATCAATTGTTTGGCTAGTGGAGGTCGTAAGTATGGAGCAGCCAGAGTCATGTTTGTCTAAGGAAATATGTCTGTCATCAGTAAGTGGTGTTTGGGTTTATGGAGGTTCAAAGTGGATTGTGGAGACATCAAGTGAGTTCCACATGGGTCTGTGGGATGGGTTCCAAGTGGTGCGCTGTAGAGAGATGTCCACACCTCTTAGGAATGTGAGACATTCGCGCCACATATGTAATGAAATTATGGCAAAGTTCTTCCAGGTGGTGAGAATGAGCTTGCAGGCAAGAGTTTAAAATTAGCTATAGTAGATAACCATCTGCCTCATTTTTTATTTGAGGACCTAGCGGTCCGTGAAGTATATATGAGAATTTGGGTGCGGGAGTAAATATGTAAAGTGTTTTAATAAATGCAAAGATGTTATCGCAGTAACTCAGTAGGATGGGACTGTGTTTATATATTCCCAGTAAAACAGTAGGTTACTTTTAGATGGCTGTGCTTCCCATTTATGCTCATTACGAGTTTTGGATCTGTGAGATATAGATAGGAGTACCTTGCACACCTTAGATACAATATGTCCCGCTTTGTACACATTTTTGATGAGTCGGGAGTGAGGGGTTACCTTTTAGTGATGTTCCTTTTGATATCTGGTTGTTTAATCTCAAAAATGTATAAAGCTACAGGTTATCTAGTCTGAAGCAAGATTGTAACATGGAGAACGGAAGTGGGAGGTTGTCATCAAAGATGTCTTTGACCAGGTTTATCCATTTTTCTGACCATTCGGACAATAGAACGGGTTATTTTAGGAATGAGCCAAATGGATGACAGGTTAGAATTAAGAATTTTCGAGTGGTAGTCACATGGGATTATTCAGGATATATTTGAAGTGTAGAAGATGGGGGTTGTGCATTGTTAGGTTTGCGCTAGTAGATTTGCTGTTTAGGATTGATTTTTCAAAATTTACCCAGACAGATATATAATCTGCATCTTTAAGAAACCAGTTAGTGCCTTGTTTGAATAAATATGCTGTTTGGTATTTCCTAAAGTTAGGGAGGCCTATGCCACTTTTACCTTTCAAAAGTCTGTTTTTTTAGTGATATTCTCTTTTTTTTGTGCCATAAGAATTTGTTGATAGCATTCTCGATTTTAAATAGGAAGTCTTCTGAAAGGGACATGGGCAACATACTGATTAGGTAATTGACCAGGAGAGTAATCATCATTTTTAGAGACTCTGCCCTATCCCACCAAGATAGGAATTTAGGTGATCATCCATATAGGAGTGTATTGATCTTTTTAAGTCATGAGTGAGTCTTCGTTAAACTTTAAAGTAGTGATGATGTCATTAGAGAACTCTATTCCTTTATATATTTAATACAGCCTGTTTGCCATGCGAGGCCTGAGTCTCCAAGGATATCCTTATTTCCTATATTATTAAGCAGTTTAGCTTTGGATTTGACCATATTGAGTGTGTAGCCTGAGATCGCCACAAATTCTGGAGTTGATGTAATTAACTTGGAAATAGAGGCGGGACCGCCCTTCTGGTAATTAACATATTGCCTACGTATTCATCTAATTTTATGTTATGTTTACTGAATGATACCCCTGATATTCCATTTATTTTCACGAAGGTGGTGTAAACAAAAGTTTCTAAAGCTAAGAGGAAGAGAGGCGGCAAGCGGGGGGATGCCTTGTCTTGTTTCAAGGGAAATGCATTCGATATGAAGCCCTCCGCTATTACCCTAGCTGTCAGGTTGTGGTATAATTAAATTATCATTCGAATAAGGGACTCACTTAGGTTGAACTTCTCCAGGACCAATTTTAAATAATTTAAATCAACTTTGTTGAACGCTTTTTCCTTGTCTAGTGTGATTGTAACTGTATGGGACTTTCAGAGTTTTGTGTTTTCTAGTTCATATCAGAGTATGTGTATATCACTGGACAGTCTATTCTTCAGGAATGTTATGGCTTTTGCTAGTACGGTATGAGAACTGTGAGTTTCTGTCTATTGTAGGATCCATTGCCAGGTTAAACAGTTGAGGATTCTGGGATCATTCGGAGTTGAGTCAACGGGTCAATTCAATAGGGTGGGTCAGCTGCTGTTGGCGCATACACATTGACCACGAAGAACTCGTAGTTTTTGGGGAGTTTGGATACGATCCATCTACTCTGTTTGCCCGATAAATTAGGCACCAAATTTAGGCCTGATTTCCTAACAATCAGGGTCAGAACGCCATTGTTTTTTTACTAACAGCAGTGGAGCATGCTACATCAGAACATTGGTTATTCTGAAGAGAAGTGATGTGTGTAGAGTCCATCTTGATTTCATGAAGAATTAGATCCTCATAGTTTTATATAAATAAGGAAAGATTTTCTTTTTTTTTTTTTTTAATTGGGTGGTTGAACCCTTTCACATTTAAAGAAATGATCTCCATATTCTATGGAGGATTTGTCATGGGTTAAGTTTTATAATAGTGTAGTTCCCGGGTAGGAACTAGCGGTTTGCTCAAAGTTGTGAATAGCCAGCTATAGGCAGTTTAACACAAAAGTCCTTGTATATCGACTATAGTTTGATAAAGTGTCTAGGATTTAAGGCAGAGTAGTATTAGATAGACCTTCATGACTTTAATTACGAACTGACACTATACCGTGATCATAATGTGTGTATCTTTGTGTTGAGGGAAGGATGCTCTTTCTCTAACTCTCTTTAGTGATTACCATTTCTTCCGAGCGTTGATACAAAAAGTAGATAAACAGAAAAACACGAAACCATAAAACAATACACCCCTCTCCCAAAGTTTACAAAAGGAATGGCGAGAGGAGAAAACGCACCTCCGTGGAAAACATAGCTCAATATGAATCAGTAAGAAATGCCTACATGTCTATAATGCTGACTTGTTCACCTGCTTTATGCGTAGGGGGAATTGATGATTTTTACTTGGTAATAACTTTGTTTAGTAGTGATAATCTTGCTTGAGAAACTGCATAACGATTGAATAAACTGAACATACAAAAGTGTGATCATCAAATAGAGAGACTCAACAAATGATTAACCAGTCCTGGGGGACCACTAACGATGGAAGTCTAAACATAGTCTAAGTATACCGCATGAGAAGTATCATGAGCTGTATTTGAAACCTAAAGCATGAAGTAGGTGGAGGTAATATCTCATTATCAAACCACTGTACACCAATTTCTGATGGATACATCTACCAGTGGATTCCTCACCTTGTGAATATCCCCTGCACCAGCATTCCATGGAACTTTTTTCCCCAGCTCTCTACGCCGACGACGTCATAATGCATCGGCTCCGCTCGCTACTCCATATGACGTCACCGGAGCCATAAGGAAGCCACGTCGGCGTGATGACGTCCATTCCACCCATTTTTTCCGAGCCTCACAGGTGGACCAACGACAGATTCAAAGTATACACAGTATACAATATACAATCAAATCTAAAAAAAGAACTTCTACAAAAGGAAAGCTAAATAAAACAAGCATTTCCTACCAATGTACAGAAAGCATAACAGCATCTCAAACAAGACCTCTTTTAAGGCATACAAAGGTGGACAACGGGTTGGCGGGTGGGCCAGTGAGGAATCCACAGCCAGATACTGTATCCACCAGAAAAAGCGTTACCGAAGGTAAGTAACTTGTTCTTCTGATGGATACATCTGCCAGTGGATTCCTCACCTTGTGAATAGATTCCCACAGCAGTCGCCACTCCCGGAGGAGGGTGTCCACCTTCCTATACCAAAAAGTCTTGCAAGACAGAGCGCGCAAAGTGGCCCTCTCTCCTCATCTCAGAGTCCAAGCAATAATGCTTTGCGAAAGTATGGAGGGAGGCCCAAGTCGCGGCTTTACAAATATCTGCCACAGGAACACCCCTGGCCAAAGCAGATGTAGATGATTTAGCTCTAGTTGAATGAGCTCTAATACCCTCAGGAGGAACCTTACCAGCCAGGGCATAGCAGATCTTGATGGCAAGGATGATCCATCTCGATAAAGTGCGCTTGTGCACCGCTCTTCCTTTAGAATGTTCAACATAACCCACGAAGAGCTGATTGTCCAGACGAAAGTCCTTCTTTCTATCCAAGTAAAAGCTGACAGCTCGTTTTTGGGTCCAGACGATGAAGCCTTTCCTCCTCTTTGGAAGGATGAGGAGGTGGATAAAAAACAGGGACTACTTTAGGCAAGCAAGCAGGCCTGGGCCTAAGAACCATCCTTTCGGCATGTAATGTTAAAAAAGGGGTATCTGAAAGAAACACGTTAGTTAGATTCCTCACCTTAGAATATCCCCAGGCGTCGGACTGGATCCGGAAGATTTTTCGTCAGCAATACCCCTTGCGCGTCGCTAGGCGTCGTCTGCGGCTCCGCGTCCGTCGTCGGCATCGTGCGCCGGAATGACGTCGTCTGAGTACTTAGACGCCACCCTCGCGCGCTGACGTCAGTTCTTCTTTTTTCCGCACCAGTAAGCGCAGATCCGGGAGAGCTACCCCTTTTAGTCTTTTTTGACTAACTTTTTTGATCCTTTTTGATCTTGTCTCGACTCCGGTGCCGGTAGGATGCCTGGTTTCAAAGCCTGTGCTGACTGCAACCGCTTGATGTCGGTTACGGATCATCACCGCCGGTGCCTTTACTGTTTGGGCCTCGACCACGACGCGCAGTCGTGTTCGGACTGCAAGGCCCTGACCTCGAAGGCTAGACGGGAGCGGTCCCGTAAGCTCCTCGAGATTCGCCACTCGGCTCCGCGCCCCTCTCGATCCCGGTCCAGGAGGAGGTCCAAGGATCGGTCGCGGAGCCGCAGCCGACGTCATCATCGCTCGTCTGGCTCCAAGTCTTCGGGTAAGTCGAAGCACTCCAAGAAGTCCAAGAGGCGACACCGCTCTTCGGACTCCACTCGCCGGTCGCGCGACTCGGCCGAGGGTCAGGGTGGTTCCACCCCGCGGCTCCAGCGGTGCCGCAGGCGCCGCGCAAGTCCCCAAACCCGCCGGTCCCTGGGACTGACGCGACGCCGGTGGAAGTCGGTGCCTTCCTCTCGGCCATGAGGAGCCTGGCTCCGCCGTCGACGCCCGCTGGCGTGCCTTCGTGCCCCGCGGAACCGACTGGGCAACCTTGCATGCCGGCGGCTCCGGCCCCGACGCTGCAGGTTCCCGAGGGACCCGTCCCCGCCAACGCCGGTCGACCTCGTCACGCCTCCTCCGCCGGCGTCGACACCGGTTCCACCTCCGACGCCGGCCCCGCTCGGCGTCGAGCCCCAGTTCAGCCCCGCTCCGGATCCGGCGCCGTTACGGCATCGATGGACGCCGCGTATGGTGCCGTTAGAGACACATTATGTCTATCGTCCGGCTCCGCTCCTTCGTCCTGTTTACCAGGAATCAGATGACGGGGGCGAATGGGAGGGGTCCGATGACCCTATGGCCGTTCAGGCTCAGCTGTCACAGGACTGGGCAGATGAACTGGGGCAGGCCAGTGGTCTGGATACCTCACCAGACACTGGATTCATCTCTCCTCCGACTGTGGCTTCGGAGGAGGGTGCTGCTTTCTCTGTGGTGCTGCGCAAGGCGGCCGCAGCCCTTGGGCTCGAGCTACCTGCCGTGGCTGTGAGGACGAACGTCCTCACTGAGGTGCTTCAGTCTGCAGCAAGCTCCACTGAGCCTCTGCTGCAATTCAATGAGGCCCTCATTGACGTTCTGCAGGGCACCTGGTCCAAGCCCTCCACAGTCCCTCCTGTGGACAGGAACGTCGCCAGGCGCCACCGCCCTGCCCCGGGCGACCCCAGTTTTCTGTCCCAACACCCCACCCCCGAGAGCCTGGTTATCCAGGCTTCTACCTCCCAATCCTCCTTCCCGACCGCTCCGCCGGACCGGGATTCCAAGAGACTGGAACAGTTTGGCAAAAAGCTGTTCTCCTCCCTTAGTTTGGGTCTGCGGTCCTTGAACACCGCCTGTCTTTTGGACCGTTATTCCCACTCTCTGTGGGATACGGTGGAGGACGTGCTGCCCCTGTGCCCGGAGGAGGTCCAGACACGACTTACCCAGGCTCTGGCCGATGGGAGGGATGCAGCACGACATGCAATCCGATGTGGGCTTGACACTACGGACTCGCTGGGTAGGGCGATTTCTACCACGGTGGCGCTTAGACGTCACACCTGGCTGCGGTCCACGTCCTTTTCGGGGGATGTCCAGAGCACTCTCATGGACATGCCCTTTGATGGCACTCGCCTTTTTGGTGGGAAAGCGGACAGTGCGCTGAATCGCTTTAAGGACTCCCGGGCTACGGCCAAGTCCTTGGGCCTCTCGGCCGCGCGGTCGCAAACTTCCGCCTTTCGTGGCCAAGGAAGGAGTGCCTCCTCACGTCAGCCTAGCCACCAGCCGCAGAACCAACCTGCGCGCGGTCGCGGACGTGGTTTCCGCCGAGGCGGTTCTGGAGGACGACGCGGTCAGCCCACATCCACCCCAGCAGCATCCGCCTCAAAGCCTTCCTAGTCCGAGCTTTCAGGCCCATTCCACGCCAGTGGGCGGCAGAGTTCGCCATCACCTGCTCCACTGGCGGTCCATCACATCGGACAGGTGGGTGCTGCAAATCGTCCGAAGGGGCTACTCCCTCCCCTTCGAGACGACCCCTCCAGCCATGCCACCGCAGCATCACCGTATCTTGGGGGATCATTTGAATCTTCTCCACGAGGAAGTTTCGGCCCTCTTGGCCAAGGGGGCCGTCGAGCGCGTTCCGAGCCCAGAAGTAGGTCGTGGTTGTTATTCCCACTACTTTCTGGTGCCCAAGAAGGGCAAAGGGGGCCTGCGCCCTATCTTGGACCTCCGGGACGTCAATGCCTTCCTCCGGAAGGAAAGGTTTAAAATGTTAACTTTGGCTCAGGTTCTAGCTGCCCTAGACCCTGGAGACTGGATGGTAGCGTTGGACTTGCAGGACGCATATTTCCACATCCCCGTCCTGCCGGCCCACCGGCGTTACCTGCGGTTCCCGGTGGGTCAGGAGCACTTTCAGTTTACCGTGCTCCCCTTCGGCCTTACCAGTGCCCCTTGGGTGTTCACGAAAGTGATGGCGGTGGTCGCAGCTCATCTGCGCAGATCAGGGGTTCCAGTCTTCCCCTATCTCGACGACTGGTTGTTGAAGGCGGGCTCGCCCCAGGCAGTCGTCTCCCACCTCCAGACTACGGCGGATCTCCTGCATTTGCTGGGGTTTTCCATCAACGTGCCGAAGTCACACCTGAGTCCCTCTCAGAAGCTCCTCTTCATCGGAGCGGTTCTCGATTCGGCGCAGTTCCGGGTCTATCCGCCGGATCAGCGGGTCCGGGATATTCAGGCCCTGATTCCCATCTTTTGGCCTCTATCCTGGGTTTCGGTCAGGCTAGTGTTGCGGCTTCTGGGGCTGATGGCCTCCTGCATCCTACTAGTGCATCACGCCAGGCGGCGCATGCGGGCTCTGCAGTGGGACCTGAAGTTTCAGTGGGCCCAGCATCACGGCAACCTGTCCGACCATGTCTTGATCTCGGAGGGCACTGAACAGCAGTTGCAGTGGTGGCTCACGGACCACGATTGGGTCACGGGCAGGAGCCTCTCCCTTCCCCAACTGGAGCATGTCGTCGTGACGGATGCGTCCCTCCTGGGATGGGGTGGCCATATGGGAGAGGCGGAGGTCAGAGGCCTCTGGTCTCCGGCGGAGTCTCGCCTCCACATCAACCTGTTGGAGTTGAGAGCGATCCGACTTGCACTGAAAGCCTTCCTTCCCTCTGTCAGGGGAAGTGTCGTGCAGGTGTTCACAGACAACACCACCGCCATGTGGTATTGCAACAAACAGGGCGGGCTGGGGTCGTGGACCCTTTGTCAGGAGGCTCTGCGCCTCTGGACGTGGCTGGAACCCAGGGCGTCACCCTAGTGGTTCAACATCTGGCGGGCTCTCTGAACGCCAGAGCAGACTAACTCAGCCGCCGGTGCATGATGGATCACGAATGGCGTCTGAACTCCGAAGTGGCGCAAGGTCTCTTTCAGCAGTGGGGAGAGCCTTGGTTAGATCTATTCGCCACCGAAGAGAACGCGCAATGTCAGCAGTTCTGCGCGTTGGAATTTCCAAGGCGGCACTCGCTCGGCGACGCTTTTCGTCACAAGTGGAGTTGCGGTCTGTTGTACGCCTTTCCGCCTATACCACTTCTGCCCAGAGTGCTGAAGAAGATCAGGCGCCACCGGGCCCAAGTCATCTTGGTGGCTCCGGATTGGGCACGAAGATACTGGTATCCCTAGCTACTCAGTATGTTGACCGATCCTCCGATACGTCTGCCCCTTCGGGAGGATCTTCTGTCGCAGCAGCAGGGGACGGTCCTCCACCTGAACCTGTCCAGCCTCCACCTCCATGCGTGGAGATTGAGCGGCGGCAGTTGATGCCATTTGACTTGCCTCCTGAAGTCTGTGATATCCTTCTGGCAGCCAGGCGTCCCTCCACAAAGACGGTATACGCCTGCCGGTGGAACAAATTTGTGGCATGGTGCACAGCAAAGGCTGTGGATCCCCTTTCTGCCCCTCTTTCTGAGGTTCTCCTCTTTCTTCTTTCTTTGGCCCAGCAGGGCTCTGCCCTGGGCACCTTGAAAGGTTATCTTGCTGCTATCTCTGCCTTCTTGCGGCTTCCTGATCAGCCTTCTCTTTTCAAGTCCCCTGTAGTTACACGCTTTCTAAAAGGCATTACTCACACGTTCCCTCCTGTCCCTTTTGTAATGTCTCAGTGGGACTTGAATCTTGTTCTCACATTTCTAATGTGCGCTCCCTTTGAGCCTCTTCATAATTGTCCTCTTCGTCTGCTGACGCTTAAGACTGCTTTTCTGGTAGCCATCACCTCGGCTAGACGAGTGAGTGAGCTCCAGGCTTTATCATCAAAGCCTCCTTTTCTCTCTGTTCATCCGGACAAGGTTGTCCTTCGGCCTCGTCCCTCCTTTCTTCCGAAAGTGGTGACCCCCTTTCATCTTGGGCAGTCTGTCACCTTGCCCACCTTCTTTCCGCCTCCGCATCCTTCCAAAGAGGAAGAGAGGCTCCGCCGTCTGGACCCAAAACGTGCGCTCTCCTTTTATCTGGACCACACAAAGCAGTTCCGGGTGGACGACCAACTTTTTGTTGGATCCGTGGGTGCTAAGAAGGGGAAAGCTGTGCACAAACGGACCATCTCTCGGTGGGTCGTTTTGTGCATCAAAATTTGTTATTCCTTGGCAAAAAAGGACCCTCCTGTTGGGCTGCGCGCCCATTCTACTCGGGCCACGGCGGCTACTACTGCTTTGGGACGGGGTGTCCCTTTGCAGGACATCTGTCAGGCGGCTACGTGGGCTTCGCTACACACGTTTGCCAGGCATTATTGCCTTGACAGCCAAGTCCGGAGGGATGGCTTCTTTGGCCGTTCTGTCCTCCAGGAATTTTCTGGTGTGATCTTGGTTCGCAGACCCACCACCGGGGATGGTATTGCTTGGGTATCTATTCTAAGGTGAGGAATCTAACTAACGTGTTTCTTTCAGATGAACAAGTTACTTACCTTCGGTAACGATGTATCTGTAAGAAACATTAGTTAGTTAGATTCCTCACCGATCCACCCATCCTCCCCGTTCTGCGAACTGACATCTAGGGTTAAGGCTATCCCTTTCAGGGCCCTAGAATTTTTTGGCACCAGTGTCGGTATCTTGCATGGCTCTGCGTTCCTGGCGCGGAAGGCTGTGTACAAGAACTGCCGTCAGCGCGCGAGGGCGGCGTCTAAGTACTCCGACGTCATTCCGACGCACGACGCCGACGACGGACGCGGAGCCGCAGACGACGCCTAGCGACGCGCAAGGGGTATTGCTGACGAAAAGTCTTCCGGATCCAGTCTGACGCCTGGGGATATTCTAAGGTGAGGAATCTAACTAACTAATGTTTCTTACAGATACATCGTTACCGAAGGTAAGTAACTTGTTCTTTAGAACTAAGAGCTTGAAGCTCACTCACCCTCCTTGCCGAGATTATGGCTACAAGAAAGACCGTCTTAAAGGACAACAGCCTCAGAGGACAACTATGAAGAGGCGCAAAAGGGGACCCCATCAGAAAAGTTAAGACAAGATTAAGGTCCCACTGTGGCATTACAAAAGGAGTAGGAGGAAACTTGTTTGTAAGGCCTTTGATAAACCTTAGTACAATCAGAGATTTAAATAATGACGGTTGATCAGGAAGACATAGAAAAGCCGATAAGGCCGATAGATAGCCCTTGACCGTGGCCACAGCACAGCCCTGCTGAGCCAAGGAAAGGGCAAACTGAAGCACATCAGAAAGATGGGCTTTTAAAGGGTCAATGGATCTCTCTCCACACCATTTAACAAACTTAGACCACCTATATGAGTAAATGGACTTGATGGAGTGTCGCCTGGCCGATAAAATAACATCCACCACATCTGGCGGGAGAGAGAAGGAATTCAGGTTACCCCGTTCAATCTCCAGGCATGAAGGTGTAAGCTCTGTAGGTGGGGGTGTAGAACCTGGCCCTCCGACTGCGAGAGGAGGTCTGCCCTCAGAGGGAGACGGAGCGGAAGGCACGAGGAGAGGTGGAGAAGATCTGTATACCACACCCTTCTTGGCCAATGCGACCGGGGCGACCAAAATAACTTGGTCCCGGTCTTGGCGAATCTTCCTCCAGAACCTGAGGAATCAAGGGTATGGGAGGAAACGCGTAAAGGAGTCGTGAGCCCCAACTCAACTGAAACGCGTCCCCCAACGCCCCCTGCATCGGAAACTGGAGACTGCAGAATGACGGGCAGTGCTCGTTCTCGCGGGTGGCAAACAGGTCCACCCGAGGGGTTCCCCACGTCCGAAAGCCGTAACGAACCACCTCCAGATGGAGCCCACACTCGTGGTCGGCGGAGAACTGCCGACTGAGTCTGTCGGCACGTACGTTCAGCACCCCAGCCAGATGATTTGTCATCCGACAAATCTGATGGTCCTGAGCCCGTGACCGTAGACGCAGGGCCTCTCTGCAGAGACAATGCGACCCCACTCCTCCCTGCTTGTTGACATACCACATCGCGGTAGTATTGTCCGTCAGGACTTGAACAGACTGACCGCAAAGGGAAGGGAGGAAGGCCTTGCGGGCGATTCGTTTGGCACTCAATTCCAGAAGGTTGATGTGAAGCAACATTTCCTCTGGAGACCAAAGACCCTTGATCTCCAGAACCCCCAGATGAGCGCCCCACCCCAGGGTGGAGGCATCCGTTATCACTGTGGCCACCGATGGAGGTAGATGGAAGGGCTTTTCTTGAGACAGATTGCGTTCCACCAAAATAGATCCGCTGCAGCTTCTCTGGAGATCCTGATCGACTCCCTGAGATCTCCGTTGTGCTGATACCACTGCCTGCGGAGGCACCACTGGAGCGCCCTCATGTGCCAGTGTGCATGGTTGACCAACAGAATGCAGGAGGCGAACAGACCGAGCAGGCGAAGGACCTTCAGAACTGGAACAACCGCTCCATTGCGGAATAAAGGGACCGTTTCCTGAATGTCGAGAATTCTTTGAGGAGGAGGAAATGCTCGACACACAGTAGTGTCCAGTACCGCCCCTATGAACAGGTTGCGTTGAGAGGGCACCAGGTGAGATTTGGGTACATTGATCGAAAAACCCAAGTCGAATAACAGCTGAGATGTTACCTGCAGATGATTCTGCACCATCTCTGGGGACTCTGCCTTCAGAAGCCAGTTGTCCAGGTAGGGGAAAACCGGAATCCCCAACCTCCAGAGATGAGCAGCCACCACTGCCATCACCTTCGTGAAGACTCTAGGTGCGGTAGTAAGACCAAACGGGAGGACCGTAAACTGGTAATGTTGCGACCCAACCGTAAAATGGAGATACTTCCTGTGCGACTTCAGGATTGGAACATGGAAGTACGTGTCCTGCAAGTCGAGCGACACCATCAAGTCTCCTTGCTGCAACGCTTGAAGAACCTGAGCAAGGGTCAGCATCTTGAATTTCTCCTGTTTCAGGTAAAAATTCAAGACTCTGAGGTCCAGAATCGGACGCAATCTGCCGTCCTTCTTGGGAATCCGGGAGTAGCATCCCTGACCCCTTTCCTGCTCCGGAACCACCTCTATTGCACCTTTTTGAAGCAAAGCTAGAACCTCCTTCTGTAGAAGAAGCAGATGGTCTTCCTAGCAGTAACCCTGGCAAGGAGGGTAAGGGGGAGGAAACTCCCGAAAGGGAAAGGCGTACCCAGTCTCCACGAGGTTCAAAACCCAAAGGTCGGTTGTAACAGATTTCCAACCTCGCAGAAAGTGGGACACCCGACCCCCCACAGGTCTTACATGATACAGGATGGGGGATCTAGGGCTGCTTCCCTGATGCTTCATTGGGAGCAGAGGAGGCAGAAGATGAAGATGGGTTGCGGCCAGAACCCTTCCGTCCTCTTTGTCTTCCTCTATACGACCTATAGAGCGGATTCTGCTGCTGCTGAGGCTGCCGGAAAGAGCGAAATGAAGATCTGCCAAAGCCTCTGAATTTTTTAAAACCAAATCCTTTAGCAGGAGCCTGCAAACCTAAAGATTTCGCAGTCACCCTGCTCTCTTTAAATCTTTGCAAGGCAGAATCTGCCTTCTCGCCAAAGAGTTTTTGTCCGTCAAAGGGCCAATCCACCAAAGTGGCCTGAACATCTGTAGAAAAGCCAGAGGAACGAAGCCACGCTTGCCTCCTAGTGGCTATCGACGACCCCATTATCCTTGCCACGGAATCGGCCGTATCCAGTCCCGACTGAAACACCTGCCTTGCAGCAGCCTGAGTATCAGTGACCACTTCCATAAAAGATGCCTTATCCCCTTCTGGCAACTTAGGGGCCAAAGATTTCACTGAGTCCATAAGAGCATGAACATAGCGCCCTAGTAAACGGGTGGCATTAGTGGATTTAAGCGCCATGCTCCCTGAAGAAAAGGCCTTCTTAGCCGCCTGATCAGCCTTTTTAGACTCCCTATCCACAGGAGTCTGAGGAAATGCCCCTGAAGCATGCTTCGAGCATGAAGCCTGTACCACAAGACTTTCTGGAAAAGGGTGGGAAGATAGAAAACCTGGATCCCCAGCAGCCACCCTATATCTCCTTGCCACCTGTCTGGAGACTGCCGGCGAAGAGAGTGGCTTATGCCAGACGTCCATAACTGGCTCCAAGATAGCCTCATTAAAAGGTAACAAGGGTTCACTGGTCGAGGTAGGCGAATGTAGTACCTCCGTCAGAAGGTTAGGTTTATACTCAGCAGAGGGCAACTGCAAGTCCAGCAACTCTGCGGCCTTCTTTATTACTAGATAAGTAGCCAGCTCCTGCGGTGGAGAGGATCTAGTAGAAGAATGCTCCCACTCCGGAGTTGTATCAAGACCACTAGCCTCTTGAATCCCTTCAAAGTCGTCAGAAGATGTATCCACCTCGCCTTCTTCCACTTCCTCCCTATAATGCTCCTCTTCCAAGACTCTCTGGGCCTCTCTCCTTGAGCGCTTCCGAGGAACCGGCGCCGGCGGCGCCGTACGCGTAGTCGGTGGAACCGAACGTGGAGCCGGAGGTGTCGGAGTCGACGGCGCCGGACGCGGAGCCGAGGGAGTCGGCAACGGCGTCGAGGAAGCCTCTGAAGAAGGTCGATCCAATCGAAGCCGCGATGGATCCCCAGATGGCGCCGGAAACTGCCACGAAGGCGCCATCGGCAGAAAGGGCATAAACTGGGCCTGAGCATAAGGCTGCGGCACTCCCAAAGGGTACGCCATAGGACCCACGGGACCAGAAGGTGCGCTGGATGGGAAGGCAGCCCGATGAAAAATCCCATACATAGCATTTAGAAAATGCGTCGAAACCGCACCCGGAGTCGGGAACTGCGGATAAGGGAATGATCCCGGATCCGGCTGAGGAGTACCTGGAACCGGAGCCGAAAGGTCCTAGACAGGAGCCACAGGATCAGCTGGCTCTGGAGTATGCTCCCTTTCCTGTTCTTGCTCGACCTCAGAGGCAGAAGACTCCACTGGCGCCTGTGACTGCGCCGGGGAACGTGCCGGGGACCGCTTCGGCGAAGGTGATCTCTCTGGAGACTTCCTAGGAGATGGAGAAGGAGACACATCCTCACTTTTACGTCGAGGCAAAGTCAATCTCGACGCCTTGATCTTCGAAGACCGGCGCCGAGAGGAATGCTTCCTTTTCTTATGGTGTTTCTTCAACTTCGAAGAATGCGAAGTCGACGACTCCGGCCTCGATCTTTCTTTCCTTCTTCCTACCTCTCTTCTCCTTCTTAGCCTTGGCCATGAAGAGCTTCACCTCTCTCTCCTTCAAGGCCTTGGGATTCATCCTGCTGCAGCTGGAACAGTCCTCCACGTCGTGATCAGAAGAAAGGCACCACAAACAATCTTCATGGGGGTCTGTCATCGACATGTGGCCCCCACATTCCCTACAAGGTTTGAAACCTGACTTCCTAGTCGAAGACATGGCAAATTTACCAACAGTAACTCACTACACGACTACAAAGTAGGAGGAGAGTGCTGGAAAACCGTTGCGCGTCGACGGCACGTAAAAAATGGAACTGACGTCATCACAAGGTGAGGAATCCACTGGCAGATGTATCCACCAGAAAAAGCGTTACCGAAGGTAAGTAACTTGTTCATTAGGATGATCGGGTTATAAATCCCACACACTGTGGTAAAGGCCTCAAGCTTAGGCCCATTTGCTATAAAGGTATTGTCATAAATTGGCCCAACAGCACAATATATAATGCACATACTTGTGTGTTGGTCACATGTTTGAAAGTTTTCTTCAGGTTTTTAGAGAGAGTTGCTAATGGCAAGATGAGGGAGCCTTGCAGATTATGAGCCACTGCGACAGGTAAGGATCAGAGTTAAGGTGATGATCATGCGAGGAAAGGTATGTCAGGCAAAGCTGTTTGAGAGTTATTTTTTGGTTAACACTATACCAAAGTAAGCGTAAATGCTTGCGCCTAGTGAATCCAGTCTTGTGTGTGGATGTATCTATATCTGCATCTTCTTTTCCATTGAAGATGTAAAGATTCCCCCTTATGTTTGTCTTCAACCACAAGCTTTCTGACTAGAGGTTGGGTTGTGCTATTAAGGGTCGAGATATTTTTGTGTGATTTGGTCTCCAAATCTTCCAGATTGCTGATTCTACTCTCTCTCTGCAATCCTTGTGTTGATTTGTTTGTGTGAGCGGATAGCACAGATCTCGTTCTGCATTGCATCTGTGTTGTCCTTCTTGGTTTTGGCAAGATCATGAACATCTGCCAATTTTTTAAGGATCATCTCCATTGTGGAGTTAATTTCCTTTTTTGTTTTGACTGTTGAGTCTGGATTTGGTGGGTCTGCTTTGACTCTTTTTAATCTAGTTTTAGATTCCTTTTCTGCCATTTTGCTTGAAAGTAGTTAGTAGTAGCTTCAGCGACCTATTAGAGTCTGGTGTTCTGGTGTGTCATATGTTCCAAATCTACTTTTATGTCTAGAGTTAGGTCTTAGTCAGGCTGACAATGCCATGATTGAGGCTTATTTGAGAGCAAGCATTGAGGTGAAGAATTAGAAACGCATAAAAGAAGCTGATGAGCAGCTCAGTCACTCCAGTTAGGCTAGTTGCATGTTGCCTGTGTCACTAAAGCATCATACCAGTAACGTATGTATGGAGTAGGTTTAGCTAGCGCAGCTCTGTTAACATTGTTAGCTCATGTGGATGGCCCAGGCTGTGTATTGTGTTGGTAGGGTCTTTCTGTTTTATGGAGCCTCTTTTGTGTGCTCTATATTAAGGGACAGAGTTGGGCGGAGGCAGTCCTCCGTGCCAGATTGTGGATGCAGATGTCGGTGTGTTAACAGATTAAGCCCCCCACCTTGGGAGCAACTGAGCTATTCTCCTATGAGTACAGGGACCATGCTCCGGGCCTTCCCTCTTAAAGGGCTGTTTATACAAGCAAGTTGGAGTGATCAAGGAACTGTTGAGCACTAGTGATATGAAGCACTAGGCAGCTGTTTGATCACAGATTTATGATGTGTAGTAAGAGTTTGCGCTTCAGCGCGTACAGCAGAAGACTAACGGGGTCGCTATTTTGGTTGAGTTGTGATGCAGTCGAGAATATTTTGTGGCACAGAGCACTGGACCTGCGTCCGCATTTAGTGAAAGGCGATGCAGTTTGGCGGAATTGCAGAACTATTGAGCATTAGTGAGGGGAAGCTCTAGGCAGTTATTTATTAAATTGTAGTTTTTATAATGCATAACCTGTTTTCGTGGCACAGAGTCTCAGAGCATATAGCGGAACATAGGGGGTGGCCACTATTTTGATTGCTGTTATGAGTCTAAATTAGTAGTCATCCCCTGTTTGGCAATTATTGGCCTGAGACAGATTTAGATGAATTACCAACGAACTGCTGAGCGCACAGTGGGCTATGGGTGGGGCCCTGCCATTTTGATTGCTGCTGTAAGTCTTAACTTGGTCTAATAACTGCTGAAAACGATATGACTGCTGAGATAATTTTGCAGGCGTCCTCTAGCTCATTACGTGGGTAAATCACAAGCAATATTGTAGGGGGTGGCCACATAATGTTCAAATAATTCCCCCAGTTTGTGCGTGCCTAACTCCACGCCATTTTAGAGGGTGCTTGCGGCCTTAGTCCCCTAAAGTAGTGCTCCACTAATACTCCGATATTATTCTGCGAGCGTGTGTTGAACAGATGCTGCCTTAAAACGGGTGAGGGTTACTTGGTGTTGTATTTTTGAATTTTCGCGGTGTGAACAGCTTGCTGGATGCGCACATTGATGGGTCTCCACTGACTGTTGGTAGTTGCCTAGCGTTATGCCGACCCGCAGTATGAGGCAGACATCAGGGCTCCAAGTGGAGGTTGGCGCCAAGATGATGGTATCTTCAGATGCAGTACCTCAGTGCAATGCCATTTTTGTCAGTCTGGCCCCAATTTGTGATGCTCGGCGTTGATTTAAAGGTTCTCATGGAGCAGAGCTGCAGGCTCATGCCGTCATCTTTCTCCTCGTTCAAGCCGTGCCCCTCATGATGATTAATGAGGTAGGTCACAATTTGCGACCCATTAGTAATTGCAGCCATCCCAGGGATGGTGGCCTGCTGAGGTCAGCAGACCGCAATGCCTGTAATTTCTTTTTGATAAAGCATTCTTTATTTTATTTATTTTTAAAAAAAAATTTCAATGCATCCCGTTTTCCTTAAAGGATGTATTTGAAAGAAAAATTGAAACTTTGCAGTTTAATTTCTAAATAGTAGGCAGTGGGTGCCTGTTCTTAAAAAATATTTTTATTTACATTCTCAAAGGAGAAGGCGTTCCAAACCTACCCCTTTGCTAATGGGTTACCGCCAGTTTTAAACTGTTTTAAGCTGATGGTAAAGTCTTACTGTTTTGCATCCGGAATTCGGTCGCACAACTAATACATACCTTACCGATTCAGTATTTGGAAGGGATGCCCTAAACATGGCCCTTCCAAATACTGAATCGCAAAAAGCGACTCAGTTACAAGTTACTGGATTGCATTTTGTGCATCTGGCCCCAAGTGATTTACCCAGGATCACCACATGTTGAGCAAACGCCAAGACTTGAACCGGTTTTCTTGGTTCCAAAGTTACCATAGATCAGGCCGTAAGGCCACGTCCTCTCCCATTTTGAACGCTGATTCTTTAGTTTGCTAACGTCACTAATAACTTTGTTGAATGTCTTAAATCCAAACAAACTTTTGCATTTCCGAAGTTAAAACGCATTCATGGAAATGTGTTGCATGAAAGTGAACAGAACATTGTATGGAAAACACGTTTAATCAGAAATGTTAGTACTTCAAAAAACAATCTGCATTAGTGAATGATATATTTCAGCAATTATCATATGTATTTGAAATTTCTGTTTTTCCGTAGCTATTAAAATCTCCCCCAGTATTGATTCTACAGAACAAAAGAAGACAAAAACAAAGCTAAAAAAGTTTCTCACGCGGCGACCGACGTTGCAAGCCGTCCGTGAAAAGGGCTACATTAAAGGCAAGTAGCATGCTCAACTTACCTTGTATTGAATGATGGATGGATGACGCAAAAAAAACTAGAAGGTGAATGCTAATGCAAGTGGTATCAGTGCCACGTATTTGTAAATAAGAACCTTATTGGACTTAATGTAGAAAGTTCCCACCTTTTAGCACAGCATGCAGACAAGACTGAATATTTTCTTAGAAGCATGGACCACCGAGAAGAAATCGTGCAAGTGTGATAACTATGGGTCAACCCTACGAGGAAGTTAGTGTAAGAGAAAGAATAGAATATTTAGAATCCGATGGGCGCAGGAAGCAAGAAAGTGAAACTAGGATAGAATGGAGTTATAAAATAAAGAGAGAGAATAGTAACAGATATGCTGAAGTAGTATGAAGGGGTCTCTTCATATTAGGTCACTGAAAGGTCGTAGGGTACACGTAGTCCCAGGCATGAGGGGCAGGTGGATTGTTTTCATGCTGGACATAATGGTGGCCTCTGTCTACACCCACCAGTCTTCATAGCTTATCCATATGCTGTGATAGTCCTTTTCCAATATTCTTTGATTTACACACGGTGGTGCATTCCATCTGGAAAACATATTGGGCTTGTCTTCATGCGACATTGAGTGGTGGGTTATGTACGGGGACTTGCACAGACCAAGAAATATTTTGGTTTTCACTCTCACTATGTCAGGGCTACTAATATTATGTGATTATATTTTTTACATCCTAGATAATGTGTTGAAATATGTGTTTGCTGCCTTATGAGATTTAAATGTGTTGAGCAGTCAAAAGGGAATTGTATTTACGATGTATTTGGAATAAAAGGTAGCTTTACAATGTATAGCCGATTTCCAAGAAGCATAATTGTTTGTTTTCCTTTTTTGGTAATAAAATAATTAACTGATCTCTGTGATACCTGAAAATCTGCTTCTTGATTTGAGCGTTTTTGTGTCTTCCACCATTTTGGTGAAGCTCAAATGGCTACAATAGGTTCTCCAGCAGCAGACTGCAAATGGTTTAGTAACACACGCATTCTCGACTATTGTATACCTATTGGTTGATGTGCAATCCCAGCAGTCTCAGCTGCTATGTCTTTTTGTTATAATAATTAAAAAAGACAAACCCAGGAAGCCAGTGACATGGTTGATTCTTCTATGTAGGACCTGCTTCCTTCACTGTCCCTAAGTGGTAGGAGCTAATCCCCTTGTGTGCCACCTCCACTTGGAATCTGCATACCAGCAGTCACCATAACATACCATCACCCTTTCACGGTTAGCAGTTTAGCATACAGTCCTTACTCATGATCATCTGTGCTGGCCGTGACCACAGTGCATCTCTGCCTCTTCTGGGATGAGCCTCATTGTGTTTGTTTCAACGGGTCTAGTCCTGCAAGGGGAAGAAGGCAGTGGTGACCTGATCAAGGGATTCAATCATTCCAAGCCCAGGAACACCTTTTATTGCACGTTACACTGAAAACAACAAGAAAAATTAATTGAAGTGCAAATGCTTTCTGAAACTCATCACCTTTAATATATTAGCATCATAAGACCAGTTGGCAATTTCTTTTCCGTCTGTCGGGCACTCTGCAGCCAGAATGAATCCAAAATGCTACACTCAAGCTGACACCACATTTGTGTTTTTTAAATGTTTTATTAGGTTTTAGTTTTTGGTGTTCAAGATAATACATACAGGAATCAATTACATCCTCACTTTACTCAAAGGAGGTTTCATCCCCAGAAGAAAACTTTGGGGAAAAAAGAGGGTCAAATAGTGCAACCCAATGAAGCCTGGCTCTCCGTTGGAGTCGATAACTTGTTTTTTCAAATGTTCAGTGGGTTCCCACATGTTAATTAACTTCAGTATGACAATCTCAGCATTTTGTCATGAGTACTTCCCATATGCCATGTTTGTATCTTTAGAAATTTCCTTCAGCATAACATCACCAACATTTAGCAAAGAATTACCTTTATTGTGCCATCGCCAGCATTTTGCCTTGAATGCCTTTTTTTTCAATGAGTTATCACCGTCCTGAAGCTTCCAGCATGTTGCCAGGAATTCCTCCTAGGCCATGAATTACCTCATGTATGCTAGAGCCAGCTGCACACTTGCGAGATTGACTCTCTCTCATGCATGCACACACACAGGCATCCATGCTCACTTCCATTAACTCCTTCTCAGGCTCTCACCCAACTTCACTCATTTATTTTCACTCGCTCATTCTCACACTGTTATTCATGCTCACACTCATTCCCAAGCACACTGATTCACACTCCCTCTCCCTTATTCTCACTCTTTCACACTCACACTCATTCACTCACATTCAGTCTCACAATTATTCACACTGATACACTCCCTATTCTCCCTCCCATTTTCACTCCTGCCTGCTGATTTATTCTCACTTTCACACTCAAACTCTTTCACTGTTACTCACTTATTTGCACTCCTATATTCTCTTAGTTACATTTAATCTTCCGATGACTCACTCAGTGTCTCAGTTTTACTAACTGCAGCTTTTCCTTGCTCTCTCTCCTTGTCACTCACTCACTTTCACACGTTCATTTGCACACATTTGAGAGATTTTCTTTTTGTTTGCTTTCCGTGGTCTGTTTGAGCCTGCGTTAGGTCCTCCTGCCTCGTGCTCCATTAAAATTTGGGGCTGTAACATAGCTCCCTTCCACTTCAAGCACTGAAATAGGAAACTGAAAGCTGAAGCAAGTACAGTAAACGTGCCATTCTGATGCATTGCTTGAGCTTCCAGCCTTTTGCTTCTCCTCCTCTGTCAGACGATGGTGAAATGTATCCTGTAGATCCAAATGTTGCTGCAGGAATGACGTGGTACTTACCAGTCTAATTCCTTATCGATTATGCCTAAGCTGACGGCAAAGATGATTAAGGTTGAGAGAGCAGGCCCACAAAAGATGTTGTAGGGCTTTAGTAACACATCTATTCTCAACAAATAGAATGTTCTGCAATCTCTCCCAGTGACCGCGCTAAATAAATCAGGAGACTGTTACTCTCTGCTCTTACAGCTATTTCAGTTGCATGCAATTTCTTCTTTTACATTGATCTCACATAAATGTTAACATTGTACAGAAACTGGAAAGATATCTGAGCATCACTCTAGCAAAGAGTGCATGATAGTAAGCTCTCAACTTATCAATTGCTCAGTACCTTTATCTTGCTAGATCCAAGGAAATCATTGTGAGACTGGTCCACACTTGTTAAAGCTCCATAACTTGAAGCACCTAAGTGGGAAAAAAAAGTGTGGCTCAGCATTTGTAAATAACCCTGCAAATGATCAGGAGATGTTTGTTACAAGACAACTTAGAAGGCAAGGAGTTGGCCTAACGGCTAGGTGGGTCGACCTCGAATCTGGGGAACCAGGTTCGAGTCTCTGCAATGACACTGAACATCCTGTGATTCTGTGCAAATCACTTAATCTCCCGTGCCTAACAAAAATGAATGTGTCCTCATGTAACACAACTGGTGCTCGTGTACAGCGCTCTGATACCCAATACCTTCGGGTCAACTGTGTGCTATATAAAACTCCGTAAAAAAAATAAAAAGAGTTCCTGTATGTGCATGTAAGAGGAAGTTCAAGAATCCAACAGCCGTTTCACAATCCCAGCAAATAAATCAAACTCTCACTAGCTAATTACTTACTGGATGTCTCTGAAGACCGTGCTGGAACAGGCTGAAGAGTTCCTCTGGCTGCAAGGAAATTCCTTGAAGAGGTCGAAGGATGTGACAAAATTCTTCGAAGTGATGCTGCAGAAGAAATTCCTAGATGTGCCACAAGCAGAAAAAGTCTGAGAAGATGAACTTTGCATTAACCTTGACGAATGTCTCAGCTGGAGAGGCAAGAACTCCGGTGACGAGCAGAACCCAAATAGAACAACCGATGAAAAGTGAAAAGCCAAGCACTTGGCCATGCCCTGCCTGGCTATTGTTTTTATAGACGCACAGATCCTTGAATCTTTGAGTAGATCCTCAAATCATACAGTAGATCTTTGAATCCTGGGATCCTCAAATCCTGCAGTGGCTTCTCAAATTCAGCTGTAACCTACCACTTAGCTGGGGAATTTTGTCACATCTTTTGGGGTGCCCGTGGAGGACAGGACTGTCTGTGGAATTAAGATGGGGTTACAACAGGTTGGCACACATTACATCCGCAATCCTGGGAAGCATGACTCCAGTAATACAAGCACAAGCGACCTCCTAAGTGACAGTTTCCTGAGCAAGTGAATGAAGGGGTGGCTAATAATGCCCAGGGCCAGAGGTGGACAGAATGGTGGTCAGCACCTGTGGTAAGCCATGACAACCTCTGACAATTCATCATAGGGCGGGGTGGGATTGAGATTCCTGAACCTACTACACCCTGCAACGAGAGGGTGAGATACCCGATAATTGATGTATTTCCCCCAGGCACACCAAGGCCAACGCCTAAAGCACCTGGGGCTACCTTGACGGATAAAAACTGCTATGTGTCACAAATGGGGTGGCATCCTGGGTGCATCGGGCCCCTGAATCCAGGGCGGGGACTTCGCAAGCCTTGGACAGTCTGATTTATGAATAGCAAAGGTGCCTGCTTGTGCCTGCACCAGCCATCAGACCAATGCACTGCCCCACACTACTTGCTGCTTGACCCTGGCTTAGTTCTTCATTTATTTTATTATACTAATAGTAATTGGTTTCTTACTATTCACTATTAAGGTAGTAATAAATGGACTGAAAATAAGGAGGGCAAAGCCACAGCATACGTAAGGGCAAGTCACCACTTGCCGATACGTTTTTGTTCTCTGAAGTGTTTTGATTATCTTTACAATCACACAATCCTCATGTGTCATCCATCTAATAATTTAGTGGTCTTGTAAAAGCATATTAGTTCATACATCCATCACAGTTCCACCTTCAAAAAATTCAATGCAGCAGGATTCCTGGCCTTCTCTGGTAAACCTTCCTCACAAATGATGGCTCCTTGAGAAGATCACAAAGGGTCCTCCTCCTTTTTATGCCTGGGTTTTGACAGCACAGCTAACAAACAAACCTATTGCTATAAGTATACAGACATTGGGTTTTAGGTCCACCCCTTTCAATCATTGGCTTACTTCAACTAGCCTCTTTTAGCCACTGGCTAGACACTTTGCCTATCACATCTCTTTTCAGCCCTGTGGAGAGGTCATCTCTGTCCTAATGATATTTACTGTTTGGTAAATTAGGCAAGAATCTTTGTTTATTCACAGTGCACGTTATGCTTATCGCTGCAAGGCTTCAGCTTGGTTCTCAAAACCTCTGGAACTCAGTCACTCATTGGCGTAGATAAAGAAACACCATTTCCAATAAATCATAAATTATAAAATATTTCGTTCGGCTATTTCTGCACCCTGGCAATGGCCCATTAGCTTCTAAACCTAGATCTTTTTTTTTTCCTTGGAAAAAATGTCAGGATGTTTCGGAAATTTGTATGCCATATTTTGTTTGGTTTGCTTTTAAAGCAATGTGCAAGCTTGATTTCCTACATTGCGTTAAAGCAATCCTAGAAAATATATTTGTTTTGTGAGTGTGTATGGATCACGTTCCATTGAACCTTTGAGTCTGTAACATGTATATACTGTAGCTTCTTTTTCTATGCGATGTCATGGCACGCACATTATTTCTTAGTGGATTGTCTTTCATGAGTTATTCCTGGGCTAATCTTCCTTGTGCACTTGTAACACCTAGGCTTATTTGTTCACAGGCAAAAATTTGTGTCACCTTTGAAGCAGCTCCATTTTTTTGTCAGCCTTTCACGTCTGTAATAGGTGTTAACTTTTCTAGAGGTACGGGATGTGCATCTCTATACTGTGAGGTGTAGACAAGTGTCTGAGTAGTTATCTGGGTTATCAACAAATTCCTAGTTATGTGTTCACATAGTTTGGTTACCACATTAAATTATTGACCTACATAGTACTCCTATATTAGTCTTATTTACCCGTGATCCTATGTTTTGGTTGCTATGTTATTCCTTAACTTTTTGTCACATGTAAAAATGTTGTATAATGTTGTTCTATAGCAGGATTATACTTCACAGCTGGAAATATCACATTACTCAACCATAATATTTTCGGGTTATTTCCATCACGACCACTATATTTTCTGCACAAGCAGAAAAATTCCACAGCACGATTCTCCATGACGGTTGTACTCCTATGCAGATGGGCTCATTTTCACAAGTCTGCCTCAGTCTTGGATATTTCAAGAGCAACAAAAATGGAGAGGTGGTTAGACAATTCCACAATCCATAGTAGATTTCAGTCCTTAATTGTAAGATTTTAGCTGCCAGGTTATTTAGCGTGCCACTTAGTACGTCCTCTGTGCCAGCCCAGAACATCATAGCAAATATCTCAGATTTGCAAACACCTTCATATTGGCTATTCCAAAGGTCGAAATAATCTATTCTACCAACTATATCAATGCACATTTATTAACAAGTTCATCTACTAATTTGTTCACTTGTCATTGTTGATTGATTAATCTTCTGTGCTGGGTATAAGACCGTATGGTGCATGTAAAAATAAACCATATCTGGTATATGTTTATCCCCTTCCTGCCATTAAATGGCACATGGACACTGTCACTTGTAGGAACAACCTCTACAGAGACGGGGTGTGGTTCACAAGGGTACTCTTACAGTTTTGTATAAGGTTACGAGTTTTTGCAATTCATAAAGGAATTTTATGAGTAGTATCTTTACGAATGTGGAGTCTTCCCACTCGTGGTGGAGACTCCGCACATAAAAAGATAGGCAGTCATAAAGATACTACTCGTAAAATTACTTTCTGAATTGCAAAACATTGTAAACTTATATAAAAGTGTAAATTTACCATTGTAAATCAGGCCCTTTTATTTGGTCTATTGAATGTCACTTTGCGCTTCTATATTTTAACTTGAGGTCCCATGACTAAGTATGAAACTAACATTTTCGGACACGTCACATATACATGCAGTTGTTAGTGCAGTTTTTCACGATTTTCATATTTTAAGGTTCTCTTTGTGACACTTCTTTTGTGGATCATGGATAGTCTCAAGTGTGCCCGTTCAAGAAATAATTTTCCCTATCTTAGCTCCTAGTACTTCTACTGTTTTCACAAACTTATCTTCTACATTCTGCATGTTGAAAGACATGATTGTATCACAAGAATAGATATTTTTCTGATGTTGGCCTTTTTTGGTAGCTCCAAGGTAAGTGGTGGCACTTCAAAGGTAATTCTACCGGTACTAAGGGCCAGCATGTTTGTTTTAAGACCTGTTCCCATGAAGGAATTCAGTAAAGCAGCAAACACTATTTCTGTGGCCCTGTGTGAAGCAGATGTTGTCGTAGCCATACGTACTACTGATTCATATGTTGACCGTTTAATATTTTGCAACATGTTTGTTAGAAACCTTGCTAAGTCCTTCGTTCTAGTGAACTTCATCATGAAGTAAAGACTGACCTAGGAGCCTCGAGGCTGGGATTTTATTCTCAGTTTAGGTCCTTGGGCTAGTAATCATATGATTCTACACATAACTTTATCTCCTGTATTTTGTGTTATTAGAAAATGTGTAAAAGCAAGCGGTGAAACGTATGGTGCATACGCACTCCCGTTTACCATCACACTGTGGTCTCTGTAATCCAACTTTGTGTCCGATGTAAAGAGACTTTGCTGAGAAATTCTGGTCACAGTCAAAATATTCTTTGTAAGTTACTGAACTGCATATTAAAGCATGGTCTATGCTATACCAAATAACTAAATTATGATACATGATATGATGTGCGAATCGTTCAACTGCTTTCAAATGCACTCCAAAATCAGTGGATCTCAAGGTGTTGAAGAAAGATCGGTTATTGACTTGGGAAATTGATTTTCATTTCTTTCCTAGATGTCAGGGACTCTCTCACTAAGTTAGCGAATAGACGTTTATTGATTATAATAATTTGTTATAATTATGTGGCTATTTTCAATTCCAGATCAAGTCTTTGGTTGCAGTTTAATCAGTCTGTGTCAGAGGGAAAACACCACTGTGCCGAAATTTGTGACGCAGTGCATCAATCATGTAGAAGAGCATGGTAAATGAATTTCGCTTCTTTTCACCGTCTAAAAATCGGAGTTACTCTAAATACTTGAAAAGCCCTGCTTGTTTAAACTGTGGATCAAGGTTTTGGTTGATGTATAGTTTGTGGCTAGGAAACCTGCAGTTGCCATTACTTTTTTGTCGGAGTTGATTAGATATTTTATAAAGCAATTGATTGAAATTAGGCTTTCAAACCAAGTTTTCCATTATCCTCATCTATTTAGTGTTTTTTTTTATCTAGGAATGTTAAATGAAGATTTGAATGTCCGCGTTGACTAGTTTTCGAAATTATAATGAAAAAATAGAATCCTCACTAATTTCCTTATTTGTTGTGCAAGCCCGCCCATCCTCCCATTACCGTCTGAGACTTCCAAACACAGATCAGAGTTCCTACTAAAAACTGGGTAGGTCCTGTTCATTTATTGCAGGACTGGCTTTTTCTTCTAGTATTTTTTATTAAAATGTATATTTTCTTCCCAAAATTAAGTGTTTTTACTGTTAGCATCAAATCCCTGCATACATTAAAGAAACATAGATCTGAAAGAAACATTTAGTTATAGATTCCTTACCTTAGAACTACCCCCAGGCGTCAGACTGGATTCAGAAAGTTTTTCGTCGGCACTACCCCTGTGCGTCAAAAGGTGGCGTCGGTCGGCTCTGCGTTTGTTGTTGGCGTCGTGGTCGCCGGGATGACGTAGCGGTAGCTAAATAGACGCTGCCCTCGCGCGCTGACGTCAGTTATTTCTTTTTCCGCGCCAGCCAGCGCAGATCTGGGGAGAGCCGTACCTCCAGTCACTTTTTAACTGACTTTTTGCTGACTTTTGTCAACACAGTTTTCGAGTCTTCAATCCCTGGTGCACATCAGGGATACCCGGCTTTGAGGCTTGCAGTTCCTGTAGCCGACTGATGTCGGTGACGGATCCGCACCGCGTGTGCCTGTTTTGCTTGGAGCGTGACCATGACCCCGAATCGTGCTCTGACTGCCGGACCATGAATCCGAAGTCCTTGCGGAAGTGGCCCCGAAAGCTTCTCAAGGCCTGGCAGTCGGCTCTGCGCCGTTCAAGGTCCTGGACGTGTGGGAGGTCGAGGGGCTGGTCGCGGAGTCGTGGTCATCATCATCATCACTCTTCTTCCAAGTCTTTGCACTCGGTCAGGTAAGCTGAAGCACAAGAAGGAATCGAAGAAGCATCGTCGCTCTTCGACTTCTCCCCGTCCATCTACCGACGCGACAAGGGATGCGGGTGGTGCCCCTCCCGCGGCTCCACGTAAGGAGCCTGAAGGGTCGACTCTGGGTTTCCCTCCCCTCCCGGGACCCGGAGCGACCCCTGCCCAGCTTCGCCAATTTTACGAAGTGATGCATGCCATCTTTGGGCAGCCCAACTCTGCCGGCACGCCTTCAGGCCCCGCGGACTCGGTTGGGGGCTCTGGGCCTTCGATGCGGATGCTCCGGCCCTGGCACTGCAGGGTCCCCTTGGATCCAGGCCTGGATCCGGATCGGCGCCCGTCGACCTCATTACAACTCCCCCGGCGCCGAATCCACCGGCACCACGTCCGCAGCCCTGGCCTCCATCCCGATGTAGACACAGAGCCGGACCAGCTTCGACCGACACCGGATCCGGTGCCGACTGGTACTTTTGTGCCCTTGTTCTACCCTGGCTCTTTTAGACCAGATTGGCAGCCAGAGGAGGGTGAGGAAGACTGGGAGGAGTCTGGAGACCCTTTAACTGACCAGTTGGGCTATGAACCGGACTGGAGAGAGGAACTGGGGAAAGCTAGTGGTTTGGACACTTCACCAGACCTTGGCATGTTGTCTCCTCCTACCGTGGCTACGGAGGAGGGAGCGTCTTTTTCCGTGGTGTTGTGTAGGGTGGCCGAGGCTCTCAACCTCGCGCTACCTACGGTGGCAGTCAGGACTTACCTCCTGACAGAGGTGCTTCAACCGGCAGCGAGCTCTTCGGAGCCCGTGCTACCGTTTAATGAAGCCCTCACCGACATCCTTTTTGTGTACCTGGTCCTGGCCCAACACAGGGACTGCTGTGGATAGGATGATTGCCCGACCGCCTGGCTCCGGGCGACACCACTTTCCTCTCCCAACACCCCACCCCCAAGAGCTTGGTGGTCCAAGCCTCCACCTCCAAAGGTGCATTCCCTAACGTACCACCTGATAGGGAATCCATAAAGCTGGACCTTCTTGGGAAGATGTTTTCTTCCTCCAGCTTGGGACAGCGGTCGGTAAACAACGCATGTCTGTTGGGCCGTTACACCCACTCTGTGTGGGATACGGTAGCGCAAGTGCTGCCCCAGTGCCCGGAGGTGGCCCAGGCTGTACTCTCGCGTGTAGTTGCCGACGGGAGAGACGCAGCAAAGTTTACTATCCGCTGTGGGCTGGATACCGCCGACTCACTAGGCAGGACGATTTCCATGTAATTAGCCCTTCAACGCTACGCCTGGTTGAGGTAGACTGGTTTTTATGGGGATGTCCAATCCACTCTTATGGACATGCACTTTGATGGCTGTCGCCTATGCGGCGACCAGGCAGACAACGCGCTGGAGCGCTGTTAAGGACACTCGGGCCACGGCCAGGTCCTTGGGCCTCTCCACCACCCGCCCTGCACAGTGTGCCTTTCGCCCCTTTCGTGGGTACGGGAGGGGTGCCCCGGCACGTCCCGTCCAGAGCCACAGGCCAGCGCAAGCTGTTCAGCCCCTGCGCGGCCGGGGACGTGGTAACCACTGCTGTGGTTCTGGGGCCAGCGGGCTGGCCAGTCCACCACAGCCCCCTCTAGAGCAGCCTCCAAACCCTCCTGGTCTGACCTTTCAGGGCCACTAACCGCCTGTGGGCGGCAGGATTCGCCATCAACTACCCCACTGGCGCACCATAACGTCGGACAGGTGGGTTTTTGCAAATAGTCCGAAAGGGCTACTCACCCCCCCCCCCCCCCTTCAAGACTACCCCTCCATCCATGCCACCTCAGTACCATCGCATGTTGGAGGATCATCTGGCCCTTCTCCAACAGGAAGTTTCAGCACTCTTGGCCAAGGGAGCCATCGAGCATGTTCCTGTCCCAGAATTAAGTCGTGGTTGCTATTCCCACTACTTTCTGGTGCCCAAGAAGGACAAAGGCCTACGTCCTATCTTGGATCTCAGGAACGTCACCCGCTTCTTTGGGAGGATCTTCTGTCGCAGCAGCAGGGGGTCTTCCACCTGAACCTGTCCAGCCTCCACCTCCTAGCGTGGAGATTGAGCGGTGGAATTTGACGTCGTTCGACCTGCCTCCCGAAGCCTGTGATGTTCTCTTGGCAGCCAGGCGTCCCTCCACTGTGACGGTATACACCTGCAGATGGAACAAATGTGTGGCATGGTGCACAGCAAAGGCTGTGGATCCCCTTTTCCGCCCCTCTTTCTGACGTTCTCTTGTTCCTCCTTTCTTTAGCCCAGCAGGGCTCTGCTCTGGGAACTCTAAAGGGCTACCTCTCGGCCATTTCAGCCTTCCTTAGGCTGCCTGATCAGCCTTCTCTTTTTAAGTCCCCTGTTGTAAATCGCTTCCTTAAGGGCATTACTAATCTTTTTCCTCCTGTTCCCTTCGTAATGCCCCAGTGGGACTTGAACGTGGTTCTTACATATCTTATGTGCGCTCCCATTGAGCCACTTCATAACTGTCCTCTAAGGCTTCTGACTTTAAAAACTGCCTTTCTCGTGGCCATCACCTCTGCACGCAGGGTGAGTGAGCTCCAAGCCCTTTCCTCTAAGCCTCCTTTTCTGGTTGTTCATCCGGACAAGGTTGTCCTTGGAACTCGTCCTTCCTTCCCAAAGTGGTTACTCCTTTCCATATTGGACAGACCATCACTTTTCCTACCTGCATCCTTCCCAAGAAGAAGAGAGGCTCCACCGTCTGGATCCAAAGCGTGCCCTTTCCTTTTACTTGGATCGCACAAAACAATTCCGGGTGGATGACCAGCTCTTTGTTGGCTACGTGGGTGCCAAAAAAGGTCAGGCTGTGCACAAGCGAACCATTTCTAGATGGGTTGTTTTGTGCACCAAAGCTTGTTATTCCTTGGCAAAGAAGGAGCCTCCAGTGGGGTTGCGCGCCCATTCCACCTGGCCGATAGCAGCTACCACTGCTTTGGGACGTGGAGTCACCCTTAGTGACATCTGTCAGGTAGCTACATAGGCATCGCTGCACACATTTACAAGGCACTACTGCCTGGACAGCCAAGTCTGGAGAGACCGCTTCCTTGGCTGTTCTGTCCTCCAGGACTTCATGGCGTGAATTTAGTTCTCAGACCCACCTCTGGGGTTAATATTGCTGGGGTCGATTTTAAGGTAAGGAATCTAGAACTATTTCTTTCAGATGAAAAAGTTACTTACCTTCGGTAACGATATATCTGTAAGAAACATAGGTTAGTTATAGATTCCTTACCCCCCACCCATCCTCCCCGTTCTGCAAACTGACTTCTAGGGATAAGGACTTACTTTCAGGGCCCGAGTTTTCTGCACCAGTGCTCAGTGTCTTGCATGGTTCTGCGCTTCTGGCGTGGAAAGTAGTGTACAGAACTGACGTCAGTGTGTGAGAGCGGCGTCTATGTAGCTACCGCAACGTCATCCCGATGACCATGATGCCAACGACGAACGCGGAGCCGATCGACGCCACCTTTCGACGCGCAGGGGTACTGCTGACGAAAAACTTCCGGGACCCATTCTGACGTCTGGGGGTAATTCTAAGGTAAGGAATCTATAACTAACCTATGTTTGTTGCAGATATAGTGTTACCGAAGGTAAGTAACTTGTTCGTTAGTTCAGATTTATTAAAAATGGAATTACCTTATTGATCTGCTATTATGAATGTGATTTTTATGTTTCATTTGTTTCTTTTACCATTCACATCTGAGAGACAGTTGAAGTGACATTTCTGTGAGGTTTTTTTAAAAAGCCCTAATAAATGGCATTGGGGCTGTTGGATATATTTGAGCATGTTCCGTCTCTCTACCGGTGCTCTGTGTTTTTTGTTTCTCCCAATTGAATCCTGACTGTTTCAAGTACTCTATTGCTTCAGTGTACATGACCAGCTCTTTTCGGTGTAAAAAGTGGATATTTAATTTCTGTTCAACACGGCACTAATTTCAATGTGAAGATTTCACCATATTAGTCATTAGACTTTTTCACTGACTGTTTTATAAGGTAATTTGATGTTTCTGCAAATAATTCCTTTATTTTTCCCAGAGGATGATCGAGCCAAAACAAGTTGAGGCATTTATTTTGTAGTACTATTGTATAGACAAGAAATCACACTATTGGCAGGCTCATATATTTATTTAATCACACCACCCCATCCACAGGCAAACAATTGTCACCTGTAGACTGGCCAGTATTACACAGCACGTTCCAGTCTAGAATAGCTGCGCATCACTGATTTGGCACACACTTTACAGAATAGAACTGCATCTTGAAATAGCAAGATGACACCAATACCGTAGAATAGTAGCTGTAGTTGAAGTTTAAGAACCGCTCATTTGTGTGGCCCAAAGGCCTATTTCATTATTTACGAAAGCATTATCAATTCAGCTTTCCATGGTTAGACAGAATCAATGGACTGAAATATTCACACAAAGAAAATAAACAATATGCAATCCACCACCTTCAGTGCTTTCTTAAACTGCCTGATGCTGTATCTCAGCCTTGAATGTTGTGGTAGAAAGCTGTTTGAGTTAATCTGCCGAAGATTTTTTTAATTCAAGTTTTTCTCCGTTGATTCTCACAAAAGGGACATCTCAGACGTTTGCTAATTTTGGGCCTGAGATGCATGCTAAACAAGATTCTTGGTGGTTATTTGGTTTAAAATTTAAGTATAATGCCATAGGTATGTGTAAGCGAACCAGTAAAGCTTAATTGAAAAGCTTGAGTAAGTCAGTTTAATAGGCATGACAGAATTGGGTAAAGTAGTAAGCTTTTTTATTATAAAGGTTTGTGATTTGTTTTCTCGAACTCCAAATTTATCGAAAAAATATAGAATACCGACTAAAAGTACTGATCAATTGACTTCTGTAACAAATCCATTATCAAGTTTGATTTCACTTATTAATATTCGGAAGTGTATGCCTTTGACAGGGTTTTAACTTTATCAGCAGTAATATTTAAAAGCATAATGGCTTGAAAAGCTATGCTGCAAGACACTAGGTATAGGTAATCATGCTCAATATTCTGATCACAGTGTATCACTTGTCAGATTTTATAACCTGTCCGGGGTCTTTAGGTCTTTGTTTATGGGGTAGTCTTTGTAGGTGATCTTTGGGTAAGTGCACATGGTCCATGTATTGAGAGAAATTGTGTAATATTACTTTGTTCTGTATATTTTATAGTGTGTAAATATTTTTTTTTGGGGGGGGGGATACGTATATATGTGTAAGAAATGTTGTGTTCTAGGAAACCTGTATGTGACATTTTTTGTGGTATCTGCTGTATTCTTAGTGGTTTGAAAGAGTAGTAAGGTACTCTGATATTTTAAGCTCACAAAATATGACCGGAAGTATAGGTTCAAGTGTAAAGTAGTTGCTGTTTGGGTGTGTCTTTGTGGATCTATGTTGATGTGCAGAAATGTGATTGTTTTTGTGTTCTTAGTGTATGCCTAAATAAAAATGAGGTCCATGTTTTACATTATTTCATGACTTCAGTTTTAAGACATTGTAATAAGGTATTGGAGAAATCTGAGGAATATTCGTTAGTGTGCTAATAGGTTAATGACAGATCTGCAACTTTTAGGGAATCTGGTAGTAAATACACTGTCAGTTTAATGTTAATGGATACATGTGAAAAATCCAGAGACACCAACAGACCTAAGACCCGACAATAATGGGCTGTTTAAACCAAAATATTTAATACAAATATTTAATTGTTTATCCCCTTCAGCAAGTTAAATAGGGTACTCATGACAAGCAACTACAATGTTGATGCTGTAGAAATCCATTATTAAAAGACTTTGGTAGACTTGTAACAGCACGAAATTGGAGATTGAATAATCAATGCGCAACTGATTGGTTAATTTCTTCACTACTGTATTCCACACCTTGACATGAGAGTGAGAGCAAACTGGAGATAGGCTACTAACATGGCTGCTTTGAACCTTAAGTTATAAGAAAATAATTGAATTCCAACTCTCAGCCACTGAAGTGCTTAGCTAACAACATGGGTTTTTTGTGCAAATTGTCCTCTATTAAACGTCAGCAAATAGAACAAGTTTTGTCTATCTCTATTCACATCTAAATAGTCTTATGTCTGTTTTTTTATGATTTCCCCAGTTCTGTTTGTAGGCCAGTTTATGAGACTGGATGAGCTGAGGGTCACCTCCGGCTGATGGTAGGGAACTTGAAAGTCAGAGCCTTGTTTGATGAGTTAGCCCGTTCAGAGCCAATCAAATTAGGATAACACTGTTTTATTGTCACAAGGTCTGTATTCTAGGTTTGGTCTCAGTGTGGTTTTACCATTCTCTTCGAGAGTAGATGCCATTGTAAAATTTGTTGTTAAAGCTCCTGATGCTTTTGGCTAGTGTGGGCATGTGAATGTGGAAGAGGTTTGGCATGCACATGTGGCAGAGGATTAGCAATCCACGCAGGGTATTGGAGAAATAAATGTGGAGCGTTCTCCCTGTCGCTTCAGTGCAGTACAAGATCAGAAATACCTCGGCTTTTGCCCAATATGCCAGTTGATTTTTAAAGCCTGAGCTGGAGCAGTGAAGACAGGCTGGTAACATAGTGGGATAACTGGGTGATGTTTTCAAAACTAGATGGTCCGATAATTTCAGTTAACAATATGAAACTGGAAGAAAAAGCTCAGGAGTATTCTTCAAATATATATAGAAATTAATTCACAAATGTCCAATATACTTTCTGGGGTGTCATAGGCAGATAAATAGCCAGACTATATGGGTTTGGCAGTTCTTCTTGGAAACTCAAATCTGTTTCTAGATACCTTTTTATCCCTTTTTCAGGATTAGCAGTAGATGGTTTATACAGAGTCAGTGGCAACCTTGCTGTGATACAGAAGCTGCGATTTGCGGTGAACCATGGTAAGTACATGATGCTCATTACATTTGTTTTAAGGGTTCTGCAAATTTGAGGCTATTTGGACAGCTCATGCTTAATGCTGATAAACTCCCTTTTTCTTGTTGCTCCATGTAGCTGTGTTACTTTAAATTCGATGGTGGCATTTAAACTTATTTAAATCTACTTATCAATGTAGTAGCTTTGTTGAATTCATTGGTTACTTGCCACAAGGCTTAGCAACAAAATATACCATTGTCATGGATGTCTCTAATACCTATCTTTTTCTTAACATGTGTAAATTGGTGAATGCTTTTCAAAAAGGCAAACTCTACACATTAGTCCTATCTCAATACAAAGTGGTAACTGTCCATTTTCCATAGCAAAAATCAACTCCTTCTAATCCTCGATGTGGCTAGTTGGGAAAACACAAGAGAAACTGTACTATGAGGGCAATACTAGAATGGAATTTTATAGTAGTTCCAAGGCAATCTACTTTTATGCTGTTTCTTCCCCAACCTTGCAAATCTTCAATTGCCAGCAGTGTGATCTTAGAATCAGGCGTATGTCCTGCCCCCTTCTCACCACCCCCTCATAATTAACAAGCAACTTCCAAACATCATTGTTTCTCATTTTCTTTATATATGAACCTACAGTCTCTATTTGCATGAATGCTAAACATTTCTTCTGAGTAAATGCATTCTGCCTTGCACACTATACGACCACCTGTGTGTTTAAGTCTCAGTATTATTTTTGGTATGGAGAAAAATGTCTTCCTCTCTGCTTTACACTTTTTTTCTGCAGTGGTCTTCTATTCCAAGCAACACTATCACCATTGTGCTTTATGCTTTCGTCTGTCCCATTACTTAGTTAGTGAACTGTTGTCAGCTACCTGAAGATCCTCACTACCTGAACATTTGCATCAATGGATTGCAAACCTCTGTCTGTGAAACCTGTTCTTTTCCATCCTGTCCTCAACCCTTACCGACTTAGCTGACATAGCTCCAAACTGCAGAACTGTAATCATGTTCAATATCTTTATATTGGCCTTGATACTAGTTATTACTGTGCAATTATTTTATATGTGTTTAAACATTGTTTATCTCTATCTCGAGGACTCCTATCCTCACCATCTCCTTCACCTAGAAACAACCTGCCTCAGCTATTCTAGAGATGGGGAGTTCTAGCCTTGCTTTATTGCTGTTCTGCAGCCTCTATCATATATGTGTTGGCATATTCTACAGCTTGGGGAGCTATGATCATCCTCTTCCCCCAAAAAGTCTTCCTTCTGAGAAACTGTCCATCCTTGTTGGAAGAATATCAGAAATACTCTCCATTGTTTTCTCTGAGAATGTGGTCCTGTAATGGATTCTCTAAGTCGCTGTTCAGAATCCTTAATTTCATGCTTTTTAGCAGGATACAATTCTGTTTTTGTATAGGTTGGATGTGGATGAAATGCATGGTCTTTGGTGACCATCATCCTTTGTGTGTGGCAGGCTCTTTTCCTATTCATATCTCCTGCTACCACAACTCTGTTCCCCTTTGTGCAGCTCTTCCACCAAAATGCAGGCTCCCTTAATTGGGTGAGGTGTTCTACGTCTCCACATATGGTCCAGATTACGAGGGCTCTTCTCTGTTTTCATCTCAGTCTCCTCTTATTTCCTATTGAAACATTGGTAACCTGCTCATGAATATATTGTGTGTTTGAGGCTAGTGAGCAAAGCTACCTTGATCATCTGAAAATTAACTTGATATAGCTTCCGATAACTATGCTAATATCAGGGCCATTGGAAATTTCGGGGAAGTGGAGGACCAAATTATGCAGCAGGGTTAACTGTATTATGCAGCAAAAAAGGCAAATTATGCATCATATTGTGGCACATTATGTCATAGTATTGTTTGATTTCTTTTTACATTTTAACTCATGTTTACTGTCTGGGCAAATATTTCACCTGGTTAGTACCTGTTTACAAACCAAACGCAGCAATAAGCAACTTAAAGATGACCAGTCAACTTCTGCGAAGGGGTTTCCACTGCACAGGTACACATCGCCACGTATTTAGTAACTTTCGATCTGTTTGAGTTTGAAACAGTTTTTGTTAAAACATGCGGATTATGCCGCAATTTAAGGATTATGTGGCAAATGCACCAAGCCCATAATAATGCGGAATTCACAATTGCCCCAGGATCACATAATTCCAGTGGCCCAGGCTAACCGTAAATGTTTGCATGTGTTGATTGTCCTTGTTGCTTAGCAGATCTTCGGTATGAGTTAGTTTTCAATAAAATGGATCAGAAGCTGTTCTGTAGCCCATCAATGCCTCCTCAAGTCAGACAGAAAGCAGTAAGATGTTTAAAAACACAGTTTTCCTTGTCAAACCCTGAAACGTGCTAACTATAGTTCACTTCCTTTTTAAATTTTAAACACCTTGATGCATTATGGCATTGGGTTGCCTTCTACTCTGAGGTTGGTTGAGGCTTTCTTCAAGAATGCAAATAGGATTGCATTCCATTCCATTTCTATCCTAATTGAATCACAGCCTACCCCTGGAATGACCGAGATGAGCCCTGCAACCTCTGTCTCCCCAGAGCATGAAGGGATTTCCTGCAAAGCCTGCCTCTCCTTCAGCTTCAAAAAAATACTTTGGCACTGGAGGCAGAAGCACAATATGCAGGACCAAGAGTTACTGGGAATGCCCAACATTTTTGGAGCAGAGGAGGTAAAAGCCTACTTTTCCCAGGGCCATAGGTAAGAAGACCCTGAGTCCTCCGGTGTTGAGGTGGAGGTCAAGTTCCTCGAACCAGCATCACAGCATGCACCAGACTCTGGGCTGAAGAAGAGGGATACACCATGCGCCCCAGCAGCACCTCAAGATCAGCCTTGAGCCCCTTAACAACCAATGACTGAGGCAGAGCACCACTCCAGTGGGAGTCTGGTATTGAGCCCAAAGTCAAGCCGAAACAAGCCTAAACTTTCAGGTCTCATACGTCCAGCTGGTATGATCAGGACTCTAAAGTATGGTTTGACGTCGAGCAAAGCCGCTCCCAAGTTCAGTGAACCCTAACCCACTTAGTAACTCGCTATGTGTCTAGGAACTAAAAAAACCTCACTTGGCGACGAAGCCATTTCCTGATCAGCCCCAAGCTGTTGATAAACCCCACTGTGAGCCGAAGTTAATGCCAAACATCCACCAGCATAGGCACTGAATTCGGTGCCAAAGTCCCCTCTTGCCAAGGTGAGACACTTCAGATGGGTCAATTTTACAAAGGCTGGTCGATGTCCTGGATGAAAAACAGAAGAAACTGTTTATTCATCAGGGCAAAGGGCAACATATTGGCAAGATCTCTTGCTCCAGAGCTCATCCACATTTGCTAACAGAAGCCATGTCTTTGAGAAAGAACCTCAGTTCTCTCCTCTTACGTAATGAAGCCCCAAAAGGGATAAACATGCAGCTATCCGCCCTACACCCTCTCTGCCACTACCCTTCACACCACCACCTCCACAATCCCCTCCACCGGACACCCTGATAGTCCTTACTACCCACAGAACCTCTAGGACGAGCGCTTTAGGCCTCAGAAGAGATGATGCCTGGGGCAGTTTATGTAGTGATCCCAAAGGATGACCCTGGTCACAAGCCATATCCTACTAAGGCATCTCCACCAGATGATACTACTGTGCATCTTGCAGTAAAACAGTGGACTGCCCAACATCATCGTGTCCAGTCCCATACTATGGAGGATAAGGACAAATTCCTTGTGGAAACATTTTCCAAACCAGAGCGGTCCGCTGTTTATCTTCCAATGCTAAAGGGCATAATAAAGTCCGCTAGTGACTTCTTCAAGGATCTAGTTAAGGCCAGGGTGGTGACTCCAAGGATAGAAAAGAAATACAAGTCTTCCTCAAAAGATCCGGCTTATATTCGTAGATACATTCTCACTGATTCCCTGGTGATGCACCCTGCCCATAAGAAATTCTGCACTGTCCAGAGGGATTCTCCTTCCCCTGATTAAGAGTTCAAAATGCTTGGCACTGCAGGAGGTGGCACTTGGGGCAGCCACACATTTGCCAACGTGGTGGGCCTGCTCTTCAGGTAACATCACTATCTCTGGGAGGAGAAGCTGTGGGGCTCCTAAAGCACCTACTCGTGGGTCACCTCAAAAGACGACAAGCTGGTTGCTGGGAGCAAAATGATTAACAGTGCTAATATTTAGCGTTCCCTCAATGCAGTAAACACAGCAGCTAGAGGGATCAACATTAGAACCCTTCTTCGTAGACACACCTCCCTTAGGCTCTGAGAATTTAAGGTCAGAGGGGCAACAGCATTTCTTGAATGTACCTTTGATCACAAGCATCTGTTAAGCCCTAAGGCCGACTAGCTGCTCAAGAAAATCAGAAAGGATACAGACATAGCAAAATCTATGGGTGGCCGACAATCTCAGTCCCAAGCTTTCTTTTTAAAGCCGCATACCAGGGGAGGCAGCCAGCAAGGGGGCTCGGGTAGAGACCCATTATTAGCAGTACTTGTTGGCTTTCCATACACCCAAATGTCCAAATGCTTTCAGAGGAGCACATACAGAGGAAAGTAGTTATTTTCTTGCTTAACCATCCAGTGTGACTCTGCTAGATTGTGTATTGACTGTCTGGCTTTAGAGTGACGGGAGCAGGGGTTGTGCATTCTGTTTAGACAGCCACTTTGGGGGGTTGGGGGGGTGTGTCCTGCTTTTTCAGGGTGAGTCAGAGCTGGGCTGCATTCAGAGTAGGGAGTAGAGGTTTCTTTCACACCTGAATGGGCCTGGTCTGCCTTAGACAATATTGTCTCCACCGCCTGCCAGGAAGCTGAACCAGAGAGGACAAACTGGTTTTGGCTGGGCAAAGAGCTTCTCTGCCACAGAGTAAAAAAACTATTTTGTATTATAAAAAGAGGGACCAGACCCAAGACTTTTAGATGGCTTTGGACTTCAAGAGGAACCTCTGCCAAGGAGAAGAGCTGGAAGAAACTGGAGGAGGTGTACTGCCCCTTTGCTGTCTGCTGTCTGGGGTTGGCCTGCAGTAGCTCTTTCTGCCAAGGAGAGGAAATGTGTGTGTATCCTGCTTGAGAAGTGTCTCCAATGGCTTGGAAGGGGAGCTTGTCTCCTGTTAATTAGGTCTCAGGAACAGCAAAGACCTCACCATCCTTCTGGGCACTGTCTCTGGAACCGCTGGTTTCAGTATCCGTAGAAGAAAAGGGCAACCGACTCTGTCACCAAGTCCGTTGCAGGATTCCGTGTCCTGAAGGCCCTGCAGAAGGCACCGGCGCACTTCGCACCGCTTCCTTGGTCTCACTGAAACTGTCTGGACGATTGTCACCAAGCCATTGCATGCTTCGCATCCTGGGGGCACCGCACTCCGCACTGCCTCATCTTACCGACACTGTTGCTGCCCGACACACATAGCCTGGCTTCATCGACTATACCCCCATCTGCCAGCACCACACCGAGCACCGCCTCACCCTGCACCATAAGCCTTGGACTCACAGAGGCTGTCTGGACGATTGTCACCAAGCCGCTGCCTGCTCTGCTTAGTGAGGGCACTGCACCCTGCACCGCTTCCATTTGTGTGCTATGCAACCGCGACTGTTGCCCTCAACCGACTCGCACCATCGTGTCGGCCGCAACAAGAAAGGTACTGTTAACGAGTCTGTTAACGCTTTAGCTGGCCCGTACTGACGTGGTCGGCTGGAACTGTTCAATTTGTAACAAGGAGACTACAGTAAATGTACCAAATGACAGATTTAATTTTCTCATAGATGTTCTGGTTCATGCTCTAGAAAGCTAAATGAGGTCACATTTTCTATAAATTCTCAAATATCTTTTTATAATTTAGGTCGGAAAAAAGGCCGATCATGCTAAGTGAAACATGTACTTCCAACGCCAGCAGCAGTCTGTGTGGTGACTCCCCAGTGAGCTACTGTAGCTTCACCATGAAGTTGTGATGAACAACTAGACCACAAACATTCATTATAAAGTGAAGGCCCCCTGAAAACCATTTTGCTGGAATAGTTTTTCTCTTATTTGTTATTATCTTTGTTTTGTTTTATTTTTATATATTTCCATAAGTTCCTTGTTATTGGCATAGATCGTGTTATCCTATAACCTAAAAAACATAAACAGAAGTTCATGAGATCTGATTGAAACGTCTAGATGCATATTCCTTACCTTTACATTATCCCCAGACACCAGACTGGATTTGGACATTTTTCTACAACAGTACCTCTGCACATCGGTAGAGGGCGTCAAGCGACTCAGTAATGACGTTGTCCTCTAACAGATTTCCTGGATTATTCAATTTCAGTGAAAACAACTCCAAACACAGGAGATTGCACATAGTTTTTCACCCTCATAAAAAAGAAAAGGGAGAGGGGCTGAAATAAATATTATTATAATTAATTGTTAAAATGAAATCGGGAAAAGTCAGGAAACGGGCACTGCAAAATACACCAAATCAAAAGGAAGCCGCTAGAAAACCCAAGGATGCCTTGGAATATTTTCTTTACATATAAAACGAAAGCTAATGGCCTCTCTGTTTGGGTTGCTGCCAACCTTGACCGAACAACCAACCTGGAAATCTAGTGGTCCCTGGACTTTCAGCTCATGTGCCACAGCAGTTCAAGACTTTATTCACTTGATCTGATTTTATCCCTTTATAAAGTCTATTTGGGTTTTATCATTGAAAAAAAGCTTTTAATGATAGGGGCATTCGCTCTTGCAGATCAGTCATAATCAAGTGTTTTTTGACCCACCTGACCCTCAACTTAACTGCAAAATGAGGACATGTTTGATGTTTTTTGAAAAAGCAAGAAGGTCTGAGGGAAAACCTAGCTCCTCTGTGATGAACATTGTCTGCATAATTTCGCCTGATGGTCACATAGCTAAAATGTGCTTGAGTACCATGAATCATTGTCTGGTACTTTTAATTTGTTTTACAGTGATACGTTGTAGTTGAGGTTCCAATTATGAATTCAATCCTATTGTTTGGATTTTAATGATACTGAAGCACTTTAGAGCGACCGAGAGCTTGTGTGACCGCTGTAACTGATAATGTAAAACACTACTGAGCATTTTGTTTATATGCAAGTTTGATGGTCTTACTGGAATATTGTTAAGGTTTTTATTAACTTAAACAAAGTGATTGATTGACGTCATCTACCAGATGCGATCTCGACAGAGTCCATTTAAGCCCTCCCTTGGTGTGCTGATTTTAGGGGTTCCCACCTGTGATGCCAGTGTTGGATCCGCTGGCGCTGATTGCCCCTACTTTGGCTCTCTTCCCCGACACAGAGTTGTCACCTCTTCGACCTCAGGAACAGCGTCGGTGAACAGCTTTTTTCGGGCTACCTTTCTCCTCTTTCAGAGGAGCACCCTGCTATTTTCCCCTTGGGACACAGATATTTTGGTGCTGTCGGTGATGACATAACTGGCATTCTTCAGCCTACTCTGGAGTTTCATTGGATGTCTGTCCTTGGTGATGCTAGAGGCCTTGATTCCTCCCCATCCTCAGGCTTGGTTTCTCCTCCTGGCCTCACTTCAGAGGCTAGCTCGGCTTTTGCGTAGAGTTGCTGTGGTTCTGGCGCTGCAGCTTCCTTCTGTGGAAGTGCCCATTTATCCTATACTTGGGGTGCTTCATCAGGAGGGCCAGATGAAGACTGAACCTTCTCTCCCCTTCAGTGAAACCCTCTTTGATATTCTGTTGGGCACTTGGGCTAAACCCGTTTCAAGCACCTCCGTGGACCAATCTATAGCTCATAGGCACCATCCTTACCCTGGAGACCCGCTCTGCCTTTTCCAATAGCCTACTCCATGCAGCTTTGTGGTTCAGGCTGCTACAGCCTCCCCGACTTAGGCAGTGTGCCCAACGTCCCTCCAGACAAGGGGTCTAAAAGTCTAGATTCTCTTGGTCGATATCTCTTTTCTGCCACCAGCTCCGCTTTGTTGTTTCCTTCATACCACTTGTGTTTTGGGCTGCTTTTCTCATGTGTTGTGGGATTCAGTCTCGCACCTTCTCTCCACTGTCCCTGATGACTCTTTGGACACTCTTAGTCAGGTAGTCCAGGATGGCCGTCGGGTGACTAAATTGCTGATTCGTTGTGGCATAGATACCACAGATTCGGTCATATGAGGCATGGCTCTTTCGGTAGCTCTTCACCGGCGTGTGTGGCTACGCATCTGTCTTCTCTGAGGCTGTTCAGTCTGCCTTGGTGAACATGCCTTTCGATGGGCAATATCTGATTGGCTCTCAAGCTGACTCAGCATTATGCCTTTTCAGGATAGTCTGAGTGGAGCGAAACCTTAATCCCTGATTGCTATACTGTCCTCCCCTCTTCTTCTTGCTCCTGCCCCCACCTCCTGCTTGTTGAGTGTTTCTCCACACTAGCCGGGGGGTTCTTTCCTAGCAGATGCAAGGGAAGGGGCATGATTCTTGGCCTAGGGTGCATTGTGTGGTCCTGACCTAGGTGGTGTTCCTTCTTTTCTCTCTTCAGGCGTTAGCACTTCATTTGCTAGTTTTCGCTATACACTGGCAAGACCGCCACTTGCCCTTTATCTTTTTTCTCTTAGATTCCTTGCGGACATACCTTGTCTGTATCTTGGCATGGGTGACCTACTCAGCCGACCCTTTCTCTTCTATGCCTTTGCATGGCCTGTTTTAATCTACTTCTGCCCTGCATGAAGTTGGTGTTACTTTTCACTTTTGGACAATGTTTTTTTGCGCTTGTTAGAGACGTTTCCATGACACCTCTGATACCAACCCCAATGTTTCGTTACTGTCTTGGCTGTTCTTCAGATGTACCTTCTACCCCTTTTTGGGGGTTTATGCCTACTTATCATCTTTCTCCATTTCTTCTCAGACATTGGTTCCTTGATAACCCACTCTGGGTTGGTTCATATGGAGGTTGGTGATCTTCTGGCATTCTTTTCAAGGGTGTCTCATTCACTCCGTGTGAGCGCGGATACAGCTCAGTAAGGCGGGCTTTAGCATTAGTGGTGCCTGATGTGACAATCTTTTTTTGCACCCGCCCCACATGACCACCTCCTCTGATCCCCTCACTACCACACGGCAAAAGTGCTCCTCATCTCTCCATAGCCCCCCTCTCATATACATTTCATATGTGCCGGTAAAGGCAGGCTTTATTAATCCACTCAGCTATCCATATAAAATGCTAATCTATTCTTTGCAGCAGGTAATTTTACCCTCTGTGCTACTTTATGGCAAGTCAAAACTGCAGCTATACAAGACTCTGACCTCCTTTCCCAGCAGGAACAAGAGTTTTCTTGCCAATTTTATAGTTGCCTGAAAGACGGACACTGAAGGATCCCCCCACCCCCACCCCCGAGGTCAGTGCCCAGTGTGCACCACCCTAAAGCCGGCCTTGCCCAGTGGTCCCTTCACATGCCTACAGGCGGCAGGTCCGATCTCGTACTTTAAAAAAAATAAAAAAAAATTTAACCCAGTGGATCCAATCTCGCCGCATGCCCATGGGCAGCAAGCCTGAATTATCACAAAAAAAAAGTGTCCCAACGGGTCTCGCTGCATGCCCACGAGCGGCAGGACCAAATTCTTACATTTTAAAAAAGAAAATAGTTCCCCAGCGGATCCTGACACATGCCTATGGACCCTAATTCTCGGGCCCAAATAGTTCCTTTGTTTTTAAATCACGCCCCTGCAATCACACCATCCACTTTCAGCCTGTGGATGGTAGGAGTGCTGAGGGCTGGGGAAGAGGAGCAGAGAAACTGCATAACCTACTGGGCCGGAACAAAAAGTACTTGCTATTTGGTGCACCAGTCCGAGCAGCAGCAGTGTTCTCCAGGCAGGAGGATGCGTCGCAGCAGGTGAGTTAACATTTCCTTTCCTGCTCTCTGATCCAGTCTTTTATTTGGCTCTATAGTCAACACTGAGCAAATGAAAGGTATTCTGTGGGCCCTCTTGTAAAAAGCATAACCTTTCTACAAAACTGCCAATTTCACAGTTTTTTTTTTGCAAATCGAAAATCCTGGAGGGTCTGGCTAGGATCTTTCGCACAATAGTTTTAGCTATTGTTCTTGGCCTCCCACCCCGTTCTCTTGGCCAGGTGAACATTAAAGCGGGGGGGGGGGAATGTAGTATGTTCATATGGAGTGTTCTTTCCCACTCGCCTTTATTCTTCTACCATGTCTTTTCCCATGTTTTTGCACAGTTGCGTATTCAGTTCCGTACGGGGTTCTTCACAATGTTTATGGTGGGATGTCTTCTTCCTCACCTCTCTTCCTGGCAGCCAGTCTCTCTCTCTTTTGCTTATACAGACCGGATAGCCTAGTCAGGGATCTTTCATTGAATCGGTTCACAGAGCCTCCTACGGGGATGGTATTGATTAGGTAGCTCTTTCAAAGGTATGGAATCTGCATCTAGATGGCTGTCAGATGAATAAGTTACTTACCTTCGGTAACGCCTTATCTGGTAGGTCAGACAAGATCTTGCCACAGATTCATTACAAACCCAGCCATCCTCCCCGCTGTGCGAACAAATTCTCCTTTTTCTTCCCAGATCCCTTCTATTTACACTTGTGCCTTTTCATTGGTTAAAAAAAATATATATATAAACGTTTTTCAAAAAGAAGAATTTTTTCAGGCACACTGTTTCCATAGCAGTTGCTATACGTGGCACCATGTTAAAGCTCGGAAAGTAGTTGCGGGAAAAACTGACATCAGAGGAGGGCTTATATGGACTCTGTCAAAGTCACATTCAGTGGATGACGTTGTTACCGAGTCACTTGATGCCCTCTACGGACGCGTACAGGTACTGCTGTAGGAAAACTTCCAATCCAGTCTGGGGTGTGGGGTTAATTCAAAGGTAAGGAATCTGCAGCTAGATCTTGTCTCTACCAGATAAGGAATACCAAAGGTAAGTAACTTATTCATTATGGTAATCACGTCTACATAGTAATGCATGGAAACATGCATGCCTGTATAGATGGATTGATAAATGATCAGTTATTAAGTGCAGCTCGGTTTTGTGTCTGCAATACGTAAACTAGGGCATTTGAAATTTACCAGAAGGATCTACTCTTCAAACTCTGAATGAAATGGCTGAGCACTCCATTATGCTAAGAATTGTGGTAACGGGGAATCACTCTGACACTGTACAATACTTTCATCCAGGGGCGTAACACAACCACCACTACCATCCGGCCCCTAACAACATTCTGCTGGGGGAGCGGGTGTCCATCATCTTTTTACACCTTTGCCTTCATCTCACTTTGGAGTACCTAAGGGATTTGATTTTCTTATCTTCCTTGACAAGTACCTTTAATCCCTATAGAAGTCATTTTGGGCAGTCCGATGTAGCACTGTGTTTCGGTTGTTGAGTATTTTCATTGTTCAGTATTTTTTTTTCTTAATTTCCAGACGAAAAGCTGGATTTTAACGATAGCAAGTGGGAGGATATCCATGTCATCACTGGAGCACTGAAGATGTTTTTTCGAGAGCTGCCTGAACCACTTTTCACCTTTAACTACTTTAATGACTTTGTCAATGCAATCAGTAAGTACCTGAAATACAAATCCGTGATTATTGTAATATTAACTAAGGGAAGCATTTCAGTCGAACTCTGCATACATTAAGTAATCAGCCTAAGGCTGTGGAAGACCACCTGAAAAAGTATAATGAATGCAGATAAGGGGCCTTGATTGATTAAACGTGTGTGCACGTTATTAAGCAGAGAACATGTCACCTCTAGGTCATAAGTGGCGTAGGTAAGTTACCATTGTGATGATGATGAGGATTTATTTCCTCCTGTGAAATACTAATCTTTCCTGAATGAACACGCAGTTACACTACATTGGCAGACAAGCTTAGAGACTGGTCACATTGGCACCACAAAAAAATTGTGAACAGTTACACATCCTATAATCCTATACTTGTCTAGTTTTTCACTGAAAAAAGTTAACGCTAAGGTGCGTTTCAGGAAAATCATAAACATTTACTATATCTATGGTTTTTAATAAAAACCTAAGCAATTCACCAAGAAAAACCGTGATATTATATAAGCAAACCATAACGGATGATGTCGCAATGCTCTACTCCTGGTCTTAGACATGGCATCACTGAGGGCATTTCGAATGACCTAATCTGTGACATCACTCCAGATGACAAAAATCCAAGCTCTTCTTCAACAAATAGTGTTTCTGAATGTTCATAGTTGATTGACAAAAGCCAGTGAGTTTCATGATCACATTGTCCACTAACAAGATAATTCTTTGAAGCCCACTCAGCATGATAGTGTGATACTAATTTCCCAAAACTACTGAAATTCCCACCAAACCATTAAAAAGCATATTTCGGACTAAATTTCTTCTTTATTGCTGAGTTGGGTGTAATTCGGTTCGATGTTTCTAGCTGTAGCACATGGCAATCATTTTGGGGGGAGCTTGAATGAAAACACATTTTTAGACTTCCTCCTCCCCCATTACCACCACTCCACACCCAACCCTCTACCTGATGGATCTGTGTGAAACGTAACCAGCTGAAACGTATTTTGAATGAATCAAGCCAGTGCCACATTTCGTGCAGGTATGTTAAAGGGTTCAAATGTTATAAACCAACTAAAAAGCACTTTTTTAATGTCCGGTGCATCTTAACCATAATTACTCTGTTGCTGTCACCGACTGTGCATGTTTCGATGTAAATATCTGTTGATGGCACCTGTGACTGTAGATCCATTCAGGCTCTGCATACGCCTGCCATCAAGTGTAGAGTACTTGTTTTTGCCTCAGCTTTATAGTTAAGGGTCGTACTTCACGCCTTAAGGAATTTAATTTTAACACCTGTTAATAACTTTGTCCTCCCTTGGCCACCTTGTACCAAACTCGGGAGGCGGGGATTGCGGCGGGAACTGGATAAAGCAATCCGAAATCAAGCGAAGAGCTTTCCAAATTGGGCACTGATTGGTCAAATGGTTCAGATGTTATGAAGGGGACCTAAAACTTGTCATTTTCTATTTTGACTTGGATTTCCAGTTAACAAACTTGTTGGTTATTTTCATCCTACGAAACCACCAATATTAATTACAGTCCAACCTTTCTGTTGTTGTTTGCCTTTTCTTGGTTGAGTGAGTTTTCGTTCTTACAATAAATGATTACTGGATGATCCAGTTTCGGGATTTTGTTTTCCTTGAGACGTACCATAAAGCCAGGAACGAACTCTTGTGGTTCCTCCCCGTTTCTTGTGCACAGGGGGTGTCCATAACAGCAGCCTTATATACTTTCAGATTGTGCACATACACAAACGTTTTCAGACACTTGTCTGCCAAGACCCAGACACCAGAACACACCATCACGTATCACCTGACTCTCTCACTCTCATATGCCCACAAATACCCATAAGTACATGCATTTACAGATAGCATTGGACTGCCACATACCAACCCTCCTGCACCTCTCTCTCTCTCTCTCTCTCTCTCTCTCTCTCTGTGTCTCTCTGTGTCTCTCTGTGTCTCTCTGTGTCTCTCTGTGTCTCTCTGTGTCTCTCTGTGTCTCTCTGTGTCTCTCTGTGTCTCTCTGTGTCTCTCTCTGTGTGTCTCTCTGTGTGTCTCTCTGTCTCTCTGTGTGTCTCTCTGTCTCTCTGTCTCTCTGTGTGTCTCTGTCTCTCTGTCTCTCTGTCTCTCTGTGTGTCTCTGTCTCTCTCTCCTCCCTTCACCCCCCAATTGCCGTCCACCAGAAACGACTGGTAAGTGGGACAAGCCGAAGTTGATGTGACTTGGGTTGCACACATTTTTTGGACACTTGGAGGCACAGTAGCTGAACTGTCAACTGGGATAATCTTGGATGATGGGGTATAAGGCTGGTGTAGAAATTAGCCAAATAATGGCAATGGAGATTTAAATGGAGGTTATGCTCTAATTCCAATCATGGTGTTATTAAAGGGGTAGCTTTCTTCAGCAAACTATACAGATAGTGGGGGAGATACAGACGCACAAAATCCTTAAGCGCGTCTCTGTGCAGCGTAAGATAGATGGCGCAGCACCAGTCATGGCAGAGATCTGGTGCTGCTTGCCCTAAATGAATAATTAAGAGGCCTGCTCACAAAATTAAATCATTTATCCATTCTCACCATGGAAATAAATACGCAACACAATTACATTTTTAAATACACTAATTACCTTTTCCCCTAAAACAAGGCTGTAAGCTACTCAGAAGGTGTATGTGAGCTACTGGTAGCTCGTGATCAACCTGTTGGAGACACCTGGGATATACTGTGCTGGCCTGGTAGGTGGCTGGTATGGTTGCACTGCACATTAGAGGAAAGCTTGGGATGTGCTTGGGGAGGGGTGCGATAGAGGGCTTGGAATACAGGAAAATAAGAGACCTACACAGGAGTTCCCCAAAAAAACAGTCTAAAATTCATTCACATGTACATGATGATGTATATTTTTCTACGTGCTTAAAAATAAATCCAGTCCAGCACTCGCGACTGAGTGTCTTCACTGAGTTTATCAGAGCACCATTTAAGCACATTGCCTGGGGCTGCAACCCGGGATAGCAAAAAGTCTAGCCTTGCCTTTTGGAAATAAACGGATGGTCATTTCACGATTGTCGCAAATTGTTTACTGGCTGTGCGAGGTCTGACTAATAAGAAAGGAAAGTTACTAACTCGGGGCCCAATGTATCAAACCCTGTTCCCAAACCAGCCTCTGCGAATTGCTCAGCAGTGGGTTTTTGCGGAGTGCTTCTTCTTGCAAAGCTACTCTGTCCCATTGCAAAATGTATATTCGCAGAAGATATTTTGCAGCCTTCTGCTAATGTCTGCAAATTCCGGAATGGAGGCTGCAAGGGATAGCAGACCTCCATATGCATGCCTTCCACATTTTAACACAGTTGTGTCCGTGAAAAGGCTCCTTCGAAAATAAATGAAGTAATAGTGGGTGTTTGCTCTCCCAAAGCCTCTCACTGCTGCCTCACTTTGTGAATCCGTTACCATTGCAAGGAACGTAAATATGAAGGCATCTCATGGTATCTCTGCATAGGGTAGTAGCAGAGACCAGTTGTGCATTTTCTTTCTTTAGAACAATTTGGGAAATCTGACAAATTGTAATACATTTGCCTAACCACCAACATGTCAATCCCAAAGGGAGGTAAGTCACACCGTGGACTCCTGGTCTTAAGCAATTCATTGGGTAAAGCCATGGTATCTGATAAAGACATCTAGTCGCAGATTACTTAACTTGTGAATTCTCCCTAGGCGTCTGACTGGATCAGGCAATCTTTCTCCGCAGTACCTCTGCACCAATGTGGCGGCACCGCATGGCTCTGTATGATGTCTGCTCAGGATATGACGTCGGCTCCGGATATGACGTCAGTGGAACCCTACAAGTCCCCTCCAGGACGCTGACGTCAGTTTCTTCTTTTTCTGCGCTGCACGTGGATCCGAAGTAGCATATCTCGAGACATTTTCGGCCTTCTGTGACAAACTTTTCTCGTCTGAAACAGTGTGTTAAATTCCAATACCCTCTATGTTTTAGTCCGGCGCTCGCCAGATGTCTGTTACGGACCCACATTCTATCTGAATGCGGTGCTTCGGCGAGCATCACAGCGCCAACAAGTGTGACGGCTGCCAGCGGTTGAAGCCAAAGGCGCTGCGGGATCTTGCATAATACTTCTGATGGCACGGTTGTCGCATACCTCCAGCTCCTCGCGGCGTCGGTCATTCTCCCAGTCCAGGGGTCGTTCCCATGAGCGCCGCTCTTTACCCTGTGGTCCTGGGCAGCGGTTCCAGTCTCCCGCTACATCTCATGGTAAGCGGTGTCGTAGGAGATCAAAGTCCCGGCCTTCGCTTGCTCCTTCGACTCGCGATGTGGATTGCGGAGACTTCTTCTTCCGCTCCAGCATCACTCCCATATCTCCCAGCTTTTCCTGGAGCCAGGACGACTTTGAACCAGATGCAGGTGTGCTTGCGGGCACCAAGGAGGTCGGTGGCAGTTCCAGTATTAGACACACAGGCGTCGGTGCACATTCCTTTGTGGCTACCACTAGTGGTGTCTGTTGACTTCGAGGCGATGTTGGTTGGCCCGCCAGTGCCTATTTCTACGGCGCGGGAAGACTCTGAGCTGAAGTCAGTGCACGACACGACTGCGCTTTATAGGGTTGGTTTCACCTCGGCTCCTTGCATCTGCGCCAATGTCGATCTACGCCTTTCCCCCTTTTCTTTGCGGACATCAGTACGGTGAAATGTCGGTGCTGTTTGTTGTCTATGGTGCCGTTGTCGGCGCTGATAGTTTTTGTAGATGTTTCAGAACGTGAGGGGATAGCCTCCTTGGATCCGCCAATGCTTGTGGCTCCTACTCTGTTGGACAGCTCGATTGCTGAGCTGGGTAAAGGGAGCAAGTTAGATTCAGCCCCTGCGTCCTCTCTCATCGCCACCTGGCTTTGCCTCGGAAGCCAGTTCTTCTTTGGCAGAAGTTTTGAAAAGAGTGGCTGATGTCTTACCTCTAACTCTACCTACAGTGGAGAAGGATTTTGACCCTTTTTGAGGTCCTTCATCCAGGCCAGTCGGGGGTTGAACCAGTACTCCCTTTTTGTGAGGCAATTTCTAATATTTGATCGGGGGCATGGGCAAAACCGGATTCGGGTGTACAAGTAGACCGTACAATTGCCCACAACTACCGCCCTGCCCCAGGGGACCACGCTTGCCTTATTCGACAGCCAACCCACTGCAGCTACGTCGTCCAGGCCATTAGAGCATCCCCTGAGATGGAGAACCTTCTCCATTCCCCTCCTTGAAAAGGGTCCAGGTAGCAGGGTTCTTGTGGAAAACTTGTTTTTTTTCTCCTCTAGTGAAGCTTTACACTCCACCAACACGATTTTCATCCGCTGACACTTTCCTCATGCCTTGAGGGACTCCTTTGTACAACTTTTACCTCTGTTCCCAAAGGCTAACAATGGCGAGTTGAGCCAGTTGATTTCAGATGGTCGCCAGGCGGTCAAAACTGCTCATCGGGTGTGGAATACACTCCACTGGTTCTATTGGTCTGCTGTGGCATTGCACCCGCACATCTGGCTTCGGGTGTCTGGATTTTCAGAAGCTGTCCAGTCAGCCTTGCTTGACATGCCATTTGATGAGGTTCATCTTTTTGGAGGCCAAGCAGATGCTGCCTTATGTAGGTTTCGGGATAGCTATGGAGGGCCAGACCCTTAGCTTGCTCCCCCTCCCTTTTCCCCTTGTGTTTTCAATGCTGTTATATGCGTTTTGTGGCATCAATCGCCAGATCACTGTCTCTACCCTGGTCTTCTGGTGCTGCTGACTAGCTGTCTATCTTGAGACCCTGCATAGGGCCATACTCTACTGGCCAGTGGGGTTCTTGAGATTTGCCTGGTGTGTGTTTCCCTTATCCTGTGATTTCCTTTACCCGTATGTGATATTGGCCACTTGGGCTTATTGTCCTTTCTTCTGTTCCTTGACTGTGGCTCAGGACTTGTTATCATGTCCTGTTATTGCGTTGGAAACCTTCTTTCTTGGTTGCAGTCCTTTGGCAGCCTCTTATTTCCCCTTAGAGGTTCTATCACATCTCAATGGTACGCATTTTTTGCTCTCCACTCCTTTGGAGCGGTTTCCTTCTACTCTCTGATTGTTAAAATGAGAATGTGTTTTCTTGAGATTTTTCCGTATTACATCAGGCTAAATGTCAGTATTGCCGTATGCCACACACCTCCTGGCTTAAGGTAGGATTGGCGATTTTCGTGGAAACTTGTTGTACCTAAGCTTTGGGATTCAATGGTGCCGTTTTGTGCCTCTGGTGGTACATGTACCCCAAGACAGGTGTTCAAATTCCTCTGATGTTGGGAAATATACAGCATACCCCAGGTATTTGACAGTCCTCACTGCTGCGGACGCTCAGCAGGGTCGGTCTGGTTGTCATTCGATTGTGGAACGGCATAGGTTTTCCTTCTGCCCCACCTCACAGCCATTAAGTGGTCTGTTATCCTTCCCTCATGGTCGTTGTGTGACCTGTTCTCCTTGCCTCCCGGCAGTTGAGCGGTCCTTGTATAAACCTGTGTTCTACATGTATATCATGTTCCATGGTTGCCCTTCCAACAGGGATTGCTTTCCTCATCTGTCTTATGGGAGTCTTTCCCCTGGATATCCCATTGGGTGTCTCTGGAATACTCAGTCATACCTTCTTGTTGACCTCCTAGGTCTAGATATTGGTAGGCGTTTTTGAACAAGTGCACTCTTTCATGTTTTCTCCTTGGAAGTACATGCCTGTTGAGATTCTTCTAGCGGGCAATGTTGTCTTGTGTTCGAGACCCGCTTTTTTCTTGGAGAGGCGTTCCCCCCCCCCCCCCCCCCCTCCCCACTTTTTTCACCCTCTGTTGCTGGTACTCTGGCGTTCTCAGCGTGCCTGGAGTGTTGCCATGTATTATCGGGCTGCTGCATGCATTACGTGCATAGGTTTATTGCTAGGATGGTGTTTAGTTTTTCATATGTACATTTATGCCCTTTGGATATGTTTTGTTACACAGGCCTTTCGGCCGCATGGTGTCCATCCTTTTCAGTCTGCTGATATAAAAAAATAATAATAATTACTACATTTTTCAAAAAAAGGGAGACAATTACACCGGATTGGTTCTCCATGATAGAACTCCTACTTCTTTGTTTGGTGTATACCTCGTTTTCTAGGGCCCTCCCCTGCTAGGGTTATGGGAATTTGCGTCTGGTGGCCCTTCTTCTGTTGCCCTTATCAGGGCAGGAGCCTCATCTTTTCTTTCACACCCAGTTTTAGTGTACTTGGGTTCACCTAAGGCATTCCAACTGTTGTCGGGTTATTTTGTGTAGGATTTCGCCTCTTTTCCCTCACTCTGTTTTCCCTTGCTGAGGTCATCTGTTCCCTCGGTCGGTCTTTCCCTCCATGCGGTGGGGGACTTAATTAATTTTGTTGTTTTTGGACGGGTCCATTTGCACTTTTCTTAATACCTTAGTTTTTCTATCCACTACGTGGTTTGCTTTCGCTCCTCTAGTGTCCACTTTCTTTCATCTAAGACAGATGCAATCATCTGCCTAGTCGGTCTGATGGCTCAGTCCTCTATTGTATACATTAATCTCGGTCAGCCGGTCCTCCCGGACCTATTTTGGGATTGGTTCGCAGACCCTCCTCCTAGAGACTACGACTATAGTATCTAATTCCAAAGTTAAGGAATCTGTGGCTAGATGTCTCTATCAGATGAATAAGTTACATACCTTCGAACTATGTATCTGGTCAAGACATTGTCTAGTCGCAGATTCCTTAACGCCCCACCCATGCTCCCCGCTCTGCGAATTACCGATTGACCTTTGGCATGGGAGTGGTCCTCCCTTTTTTCCCTTATTCTGCTTCTGTTGTGGTGGGGTTCTCCAGATCAGCTGGTCTGGTCTTATTGACTTTATATGGAGCTCTCCTCCACCCTTTTCTCCTGGTATATTGATAAGGAAGTAGGAGATGTTTTTCTTGTGTACTGTCCTGCGCATTGCTCTACATGACATGTTTTTCATTGACTTATGCCTTTTCCTCAAGGTTTTTCTTTTGTGTTAGCATAGCTTTTTCCCCTTTTTCGTTTGTTGTTGTAAAGATTTATTCCTCTTTTCTTTTTTAGCACACTTGTTTTCACAGCCAGTTTCTATGTGTCTCCGTGTTACGTACGGAAAGTTTCACAGAAGAAGCTGACGTCAGCGTGCCGAAGGGGACTTAAATGGCTCCACTGATGTCGTACGGAGCCATGGGGCGCCGCCCCCTGGCATGCAGAGGTGCTGAGAATTTTTTTCCTGATCCTGTCTGACACCTGGGGAGAACTCACAAGTTAAGGATTCTGCGACTAGACTATGTCTGTACCAGATATGTTACCGAAGGTAAGTAACTTGTTCATCTCGACTAAAGAGGACATTGTTCTATATGAAAAGACCATTATATTATGACAGTTTCTGTATTGATTAACAGTGCTGTCCCCTGACAGAGTCATTCTTACAGCCTTGCACATTTCCGGCTGTCCATTGCATTATAGGTGTGTGTTTCAGGCATAATATAACCCGTATTTGTTCCTTGGCAGGCTTTTTCAAACCTCTGATCATATAATATATGCACTACCTTTGGAGTAATTTACTGCATAGGCAGAAGGAAAATTTGAATTTGTAGATTTGAATTTTTAGTCGAAAGACTTTTTACATCTGATTCAAATGTTAGAAACCTGACAGCATGGAGTATATACAGTATGTACTAATTTGAGTATTCTGTTTGCCATATCCTTTTTAGAACAAGATGCTAAGCACCGTGTCAATGCTGTGAAAGATTTAATCAAACAGTTGCCAAAGCCCAACCAGGATACCATGCAGGTGCTTTTCAGACATCTCAAAAAGTAAGTAGTTCTCGTTTGCTTTCCAAGAACCTATTTATCATAAGTGTCTCATTTTGATTTTTGATTTTGTTTAGTAATTTAACAAATTCTTTTCGTATATGATTTATTGATTATTAAATAATTTGCCTTCTCTCATACATATTGGTAAGAGATTGTTATCAAAGAAATGAACGTGCCCGAAGGCTCAGTTCCTTTACATTGAACTCAGATAGTTTACAATATGCATGAAAAAAAAATTCTTTACAGTCGGGGGTATTTTATTCCTTGTAAAATATGGTTGTTGCATCACCCTCGCTCTACTGCAACCGCCATTAAATCCTTTCCGCCTACCCTTTCTAAGCAGAGATCACAATTGCAGATAATTTATAATACATATTGTATCTGAGGTGTGAAAATAATTACATAAATAAGCAGCTTGTATTTTATTGCAAACGCATGCATCAAAGTTGCCACTTTTGGGTAACACAGACAACGTTTCCTGCTCCCCTGCGGTGAACACTAGCAGTTCAGAGAAGAAACATTTTACAGTGGGCACTTAATGACTGGATTTTCGGGATGGACAGTTTAGATAAAAGCGGTGTGAACACCTTCAATTGTTTAAGGGGCAGTTACGTGTTCCCCTCAGAGTCCTTTTTTCACAGTGCTTATTGACAATGGTAGAGGCTTTGTGATGTCACAACTCACCTGCGATTACATATTGCAGTAGCGCAGTGGAGTACATTTCTTATTAGAGGTGCCTTATGATGTTCTAAATAGACTGTAACAAGAAAAACAAGTTTTAATACAAGAACTGCCAACTGCAGACTGTGATAAAACTTTTATATGATGTTAATTAAGCAGCTCAGAAAGCACAGAAAGATGCTCGCTCCAGACATCTTGTAAACATTTCTTCATGCAGGTTTTTCATGTTTGTGATCTCCGCGTGTCCCAAGCGTAGATACAGCACATAGATACCCCTTTATCATTCTTACATGGTGTACAAACCTAGTTATACCAATATCAGTTGCTTACTTTCCACCAGCAAAAATGCATCTTTGGAGCCTCTTATGTTTTTTGACGTTAGTATTTTGTTTTTGCTGCCCATATGGGTATTTGTGTGATACAAATACGTTGTTCCTCTCATAGTCTTGGTCTGCTAAGTTCTCGTATTCCATTTTGTTGCACAATATCATTTGCTCTTTGGGGCTGCCACACTTGCCCTAATTCCTACTGTAAATACCTTCCTTCAGTTAGTGTTCCATGCCAACAGTATCATTGGCTTGAATGACTCACTTTCAGACCATCCCTAATAATGTTTAGTCTGTGTTTGGATTAAAGTGTGTTCTTGAATAATGTTGCATTTGCCTTGATTTCAGAGAGCAGTCTAACTTCAAAGTTCGGGCGTGTTTTGCATCTTCATAACTCAATGTTCAGTGTAGACATATAGCACAGTTTTATTTGTTGCAATTGTGTGCCATACTTTCAGGTTTCTGTTCATTTCCCCAAAAGATTGCATCCTTACTTGGTCTAAGTTCTCTAGTTGTCCACTTTTGAAATGTACTACAAGCTAAGTCCATTCAGTGTGATAGCGCCTCACTCTTAGGTTTAGAGCAGGAAACAATTCTCTCCTTATTTTGAGAGGAAGAACATCAGTGACTCCTAGCATGTGTTACTCAGATTGCAATATGTATAGGAGGAACTAAAGGTGAGGTCTTTTTGATTGCACTTAGCCCATGGCTTGTAGAGGACGTCTGTATGATGAAAAGCATGGTAAGTGATCAGCACTCATTCTTCTCTTTTGTTAATTAGCATGCCTTCTATTGCTATTCTTAAGTGGTCCAGGAATATTTGAGGTCTTTTCCTTGAAGAGTTTCTGTAAAACTGCCTTTTTTCAGGCCCTCATGACTCGTGTCTAGGAAGCTGGCTCTGTATATTCTATACCCAAGTAAGGTATAGTGTGAACACAGTCCAGTGGATCCCCAAAGGCTTTACAGTGGCTAAAGTAGATAATACTAATGCTCTCTTTCGTGGTAGTCTGGGCAAGCAGTTTGGCTTATCAGAGGACAGTGCTAAGCATTTGTTGTAAACACAGACAAGAAATGATTACGCACACTCAATGACTAAATCCGAGACCAATGGTTTGTAAAAATATTAGTTTTAGTATACTTATTTTATAGAACCAAAGATACTTTGTTGTAGTAAAATACGTTTTGCAATATCACCGTTTTTTCAATGTAAAAAAGTGGAAACTTGGTGTGGAAATATGGATTTTTATGGTCAGTTATGTCCCCTATCTTGGACCCCAACGGTTTCATGTATGAACCATAAGTACATGTATGTTTCCTCCAGTTCCAGTTATGAAGACGCAAACACATGTGCGTCCACCGTCAACATGTCCTCTTTCAGATCCGCCATGAATGGGTCGGATATTCTATTCCCAAGTATGAAAGGCCACCGGCTTTATATGGTTCACTTATCCCATTTTACAGTTCAGACGAGTAGGCCCTGATTCTGCCATCAAGTCTTTTCTGCCTTCTGCCTCTGAAAGCTCCAGTCTGAGCTCGCATCTGTACCCATGAACTTTGTCCTACTCCCTGCGCGGCTAACGGTGCCTGACTCCAGCCTGTTGCCTGCCAAAAACTGTATTTCACCTTCAAGATTATCTGCTTTGCTCCGCTCCCTATCCAATACATTCCTGTCTAGTAGTTTAAGTAAACATTCTCCCAGCTACCGAGCAAAGGGCCCGGCTTCTCTTGTCTTCATGCAAGTAATTAATAGCCCTATTACTATGGAAGATTTCTGCCCTCGCATCTAGTGTAGACACTTAGACGCTTGTACACGCACTAACAGTCAGTATAGTCAGTATAGAATAAGATTCTATCCTAAGAGACCTTTCTTTCTGGATAACACAGTTCTTTAAACATAGGATATTAGATATGATTTGGGATTAGGTTGACATAACCCCAGACTTCTGTCTCCACATGTAGAGCTAAATGTCAAGTCCCCTTCATCCCCTAGTTACACGTCAATCACACGTCATGCTGCTGCACGCGCATCTCTGCCAAGTATTTCCGCTGACATTGCGAAATTCTTTCATGGAACCACCCATTTATGACATCATAATCCAATGACGTTCTTTAAGTTACGCCCAGTTACACCCACTTTAGTTACGCATGTATGTTCTTATCTTGTTATCAACTGTTACGCCTCCGGCATCTGTTTCACTGTAATGCCTATTGTATATAAATGATTACTTGTCAATAAAGGGGGTCCTTCACTTCCTGAACCTTCGTGGTGATGGAATATGGAGTCCTCAATTCGAATTGATTTTGGAATAAAGCCCGTTCCGAACCTCTAATACCACGGATTCTGCCTCTTATTTTACTGAGCTATTATTATAGATTTTCCGCATCAAATTAAGTCCCGGTAATTAAATTATTTACCACATGAATGGCGCCCGAACAGGGACACTTTCTCATCTCACGCGCCGGAGGTGCGTTGCAGGCCCGGTCTCCTGTCACAGCTGGACGGACAACAACGCGTACCCACAGGATTTCCTGTATCTCCCTCCTGCCGAGCGGGGGTAACTGAGGCTGCGATCAACACCCAGACGAGGCGGTGAGAAGTGCGAAGTATCCCGACCAGAGCCTAGCTGAGAGAGCAAGATCCGAGGTATACAGAGGCCCACCAGTTCCGAAGTTCCGAAGTATCGAATCGAGTCCAGTCCGGTCCGAGTCCAGTTCAGTTCAGTTCCGAGGCCTTCCGTTCCGAGCTACCCGGTGAGTACCATTGTCGGGGAGGCGTTCTGACGTGCACATAGGTTGTGCCGGTCAAGACGGGTTTGGGTACACAAATCCGGTCTGCACTGTTTCAGCAGTGTATCTGTACTATTTAGCAGTATATCAAGTATGTCTAGTATATGAAGTCAGAATTATCTAGTTAGTATCGAGTATTATGCTTAGTGAACGGCCATCATTGTTGTTCATTAAATGTTAAATGTTAAATGTTTTAAATACGTTCTGCATATTGTGGTGTGAATGACTGTTCATTATTGTGTTTCGTTGTATTAAACGTGTTCAAAATTAGGGATCAGATCAGTTCTCAAAATGCCGCTCTTTTCGAAATTAAGACAGATCAAAACCAGAAAAGGGGTACTCGAAGAAGCTGTTCCCATTCCTCCTAGGGACACTCCAGGGTATTTTATGTATCATAAACATGGCCTAGACGCCATATTATTTCTTGATTTATGGGTAGACTACACCAAGGAATTACCAGAAAGTCAGAGGTGGCCCGCAGCTGGGACCTGGGATGCAGATTGCATCGTGAAAGTAGAGGAAGAATTATGGAAAAAGAAAGCTAGACAATCACAGAAAGATGCCATTGAATTATGGCGTAAAGAATCGTATAGACGTACAGAAAAAGCACGTAGACAGGAAGAGAAGAGTAAGGAGAATTCAAATAAAGTTCGAGAAAATATATTAATTGAAGAAGGTACTCGAGTAAAATCAGAACAAGTAGACAGACAACGAAATACCCTTATGAATGGTATGTATCCTCTCCTGGCCGAAGGATTACCTAAGGCTACTCCGGAGATACCAAAAGACTTGCCACCCCCATTGTTTCCGATAAAGGTACATCCCAAAGGGCATCCCAGAACCGCAGAAGATGTTTTTCTTTCCTCTTATTTAGACGACGCAGCTCCCGAGTATGCTAATGCTGCGCCACATAGACCGCCTGCAGAGGGGGTTCAACGCCAAGACCCTCTTCCGTCTGTACCTCCGCAACAGCAAACTCCGACACAAGTTCAGGCAAGCACATCTGCTTCGACATCTGTATCCACACCTATAGTTGCTATATCACGTTCGACGAATCCTTTCACATCCAGCACCCCAGGTGGGGCTACCGGAGGTACATCAAACATTTTTTCCACGCCACCCAGAGTAAATAAACTTTCCTTTCAAGAATTAGCCCACCAACGTACGCCCAAACTAATAACCCCCAACACGCTCAAGGAACTTCTAATAGATTGTAGATATGACCCTGTGCCCGGAAAAGGGGACGAAATGATGCTAGCATCATTACGTATCCGACGAGCTGCTATATATTTAGGGAAGCTACCAGGAATGACTACACACTTAGAAAATATATATCACTTTGTCCAGTCAGGGCGAGATCCTGAGAGTATTAACAGAGCCATGGAGTACCAAAAAGTGGAAATACAGGGGGAACTGTTACGTTTCCTCATAAATTGTGTGATCAGAAATCAAGACCAACCAGGGGTAAATCCGAAAGAAATGCAAATTCTTACCACATGGAGTCAGAATATATCAGAGGGGAGACATGATAAACGATCATGTATAGTAGCTATGTGCCGAAAGATCCGCAAGGAAATAGAACAAATACACGAAGAAAGATTAGCAGTAGACGAACCTGAACAAACCGAAGACGAGGAAGAAGTAGAACTGCCCACAGGACAGTTAGAAACCATGGCCTATGTAGGTAGAGGAAGATCTTGCAATAATACTAGATGCTTCACTGATCCGATACGTCCGGTACGTCCAGATAATAGCAGAAATTTCCAAACTCCTATAATAAATATAAGGTCCCCCGAACATTCGTTCCAAGCCGCTGACAACCTACTCCGAGAACGAAGGGGTTATCATATACTCGATTCTATGGACGAACAAGAATTAGCCAGGTCAGCCGTTCATTGGGTTGATAGTCCCGGAAAATATAGTGATGATACATTAGCACACACGTTTTTGAACCTCGCCCCAGATGAACAGCGTTTAGCTGGTATCTATATGGTTCAACAACTCCTTATATTATATAAAAGCCAACACTCCGACCCTGGTCCCTTACCTGATATATTGACTAAATTACTCACGAATAAATGGAGAGGTTCAGGTACTGAGCTAATTAGAGAAATACTAGAATCCAGAAAGCAGTACATTCTTTTTGTATGTCCCGAACATGTTTCACTGCCCATCAAGGAAAGAACGACGTACTATATGGATAGACAGAATCCCTTACGCGAAGTGCACCCGATAAAAGGTGAGGACAATCAGTTTAAACGTGTGTTTGTATACACACCCATATCTAAAATAGAACTATTGGAAATGAAGAAGGTGGTACCCAGTCATGACAAAGACCCAGCGGGTTTCCACCGAGAAATTAAAGACATGTTGCTCATGGGAGAGTATACCTACCCCGACATTATGACAATATTGAAGGTATTAATGCCTGCGGGCATTTATGAAAAACTCAAGGAAAAGGATCGGGAGGTGGGAGACCAAAAGATAGATTGGACAGCATTAGAAAACGAAGAAAAAGCTCGAGGTCCAGGTGCAGGGCTTGGGGAGAAGACCAAAACACTACCAGGTTTACTAGTACAGGTACTGCCACGTTTATTAACTACGAAAAAGGAAGACTGGGGTGCAATCTCAGCCTGTAAACAAAAACCAGACGAAGACACTAGTGATTTCTACGCCCGATTCGAAAAATGTTTTGGTATAAATAGTGGAATAAAAGCAAGTAGCGAGTCGTATCCACATCTGTTTGTGACAAAGTTAGTTGAAAATTCTTTGCCCCAAGTTAAGAATAGAGTATTGAAATTCGAGAGTACCTGGCAAGGTAACACTCCGTCACAAATGTTACAAATGCTACAGTACCATCACAATAGAATTAGAGAGGAACAAGAACATGAACAAAGACGCATGAAAGACACGAAAATGAAAATGCTAGTTTCCCAGACAGTTCCAGCTGACGGTCATAAAAAGGGTATGACACAGTCCAGTGTTTCAACAGGTCCTGTAAAAGGGACATGCAACTATTGTAAACAGCCAGGTCATTATGTACACGATTGTCCAGTTTTAAAACATAATATCGCCATAGGTAATACAAAAGAAAGACCACGGCCACTTAGACAGGATCAGAACCAACAAGGAGCTCCGCAGCATGCGCAGTCCATGCCAGCTCCGCAACAGTCTCTGCCAGCTCCACCACCGCAGCCTATTGCTGCCACACAAACAACGACACGACAGATGTACCAGACCGCACAGTATGACTATCCTGATTATCAACGATACTCATGAAACAGCCTAGAGAGGGAAGTTGACTTACCCCTTATTGAGGTCCCTGTAGATCAAGAAGGACCTTATGTACACAGTGAACTATTAGGCCAAGATAGAAAATTTTTACTTGATACAGGGGCAAGCCGAACAACAATAAAACGTAGTGAAGTTCCAGGGGCACCCCTCTCAGGCTCACAGAATATTTCCCTTGGCTTTTCAGGAAAACCTATCGTTAACGAAGTATCACAGCCTCTTCCCCTTACGATTGGTCCTTTGACACGAACTACAGATTTATTGCTTACTAAATCATGCCCAGAAAACTTGTTAGGTATAAAAACTTTGAAAGCTCTAGGAGCTATAATATGTTGTTCTCCGGAAGGAGTAAGATTGTTTTTACGTGATTTCAAAGGGCACTATGTGTCCCGAGACATGGATCACCGACTGCAGACTTTACCCACACATTTATGGGCACAAGGCCCTACAGATGTTGGTTGCATGAACATTACACCATATCGAGTCACACTAAAGGCAGGAGTGGTACTACCACGAATGCGACAATACAAGTTACCACCAGATGCTGTAGTGGCTTTACTGCAAATCATTGACGAACTCATTGCCCAAGGAGTGGTTGTGGAAACAGACTCCAATGTATGTAATTCACCGATAATTCCGATTCTTAAACGAACTGATCCAAAGGCCCCGCCAGTACATCGATTGGTCATTGATCTGCGCGAATTAAATAAATGTATTGTACCACAATACCCCGTAGTTCCAGACATTTCTTCATTACTGACAGCTATTGATTCCGAAGCAACTTTCTTTACTGTAATTGATCTCAAGAATGCCTTTTTCAGCGTCCCAATAGATCCGGAAAGCCAATACTTGTTCGGATTTAGTTTAAATGGACGAAGCTTTAAATTCACACGCGCACCCCAAGGATTCACAGAAAGCCCCAGCATCTATAGCCAAGCACTGAAACGAGAACTTGATAGTATACACATGCCAGTCAACACTACCCTGCTTCAATATGTCGATGATCTGCTGATCACCGCTAGAAGCGAACCTGAATGTGAAAAAGCCTCACTGACGGTTTTACAATTTTTGGCCGAAAAGGGGCATAAGGTGTCCCCTTCTAAGCTGCAATTCTGTGTCCAGCGAGTTGTTTACCTTGGTCACTCGCTGTCCAAGGAGGGAAGGCAGCTTACACCAGATCGCATCCAGTTAATTGCTAACATGCCAATACCCAAGACACAAAAGGAGGTGCGGGCTTTTATAGGCCTCACTTCATATTGTAGGCAGTGGATCCCTCAGTATGCATTTCTAGCAAAACCACTCATTCAGTTGACAACACAGGAGGCAGCCACATCGACTGTCCTCCCTTGGACACAGGAACATACACAAGCTTTTGAAAGCCTAAAGAAAGCTTTATGTCAAGCACCCGTTTTAGCAACACCATGTTACTATAAACATTTTACACTCTTTGTTACAGAACGCGAAGGTACTGCTTTGTCAGTACTCACTCAGGAACAAGCAGGATCACACCAACCGTGTGCTTATTTTTCTAGTACATTAGATCCCGTAGCTCAGGCTCTGCCTGCGTGCCTGAAATCAGTGGCAGCAACAGCTTTAGCAATTAGACAAAGCGATGCCATAGTGTTAGGACACCAATTGACAGTACAAGTACCACATGCAGTAGAGGTTCTCTTGAACCGCACACAGACACAACACTTGACTATAGCACGACTCACTGGTTACGAATTAACATTGTTTCAGCCACATATAGAAATCAGACGTTGTAGTACATTGAATCCTGCCACACTGTTACCAGTAAACGGAACAGACCCACTTGCACATGATTGTATTGAAGTTATCACTATCACGACGAAACCTAGACAAGACTTGACAGACGTCCCATTGTCAGATCCAGACCTGACGTTGTATGTAGATGGGTCATGTATGAGAACAAGTACAGGAGAGCTAGTGGCCGCGTATGCAGTCACAACAGACACTGAAGTCATTGAAACAAATCGTATTAATACCTTGTCAGCTCAAGCAGCAGAGCTCATCGCTCTGACACAAGCCTGTATTCAAGCCACAAATAAGAAAGTCAACATATACACTGATTCACGTTATGCATTCGGAGTTGTACATGACTTCGGCGTGCTGTGGCGAGAGAGAGGTTATTTAACTTCTCACGGTACCCACATTCAGCACGGACCCCTTATTCATGCCTTACTAGATGCAATACATCTACCCACTGCAATATCAATTATGAAATGTAAAGCTCATACGAAAGTTACTGATATCATTTCCCAAGGCAATGATTTAGCTGACAGAACAGCTAAACAGACTGCTCAAACCCACACGTCTGATATGACAAAGACAATAGTTCCGACACCAACACATTGCATGACGGTTAAGGATCCCGCTCTTGACGTAATTGACATACAGACACATGCTACACCAGATGAAATAAAGAAATGGACTGAATTAGGAGGGACCCAAACGGATCAAGGATGGATGACGAAGGAAAAATCTGTGTGGTTCCTTCCTGATTCAATGGTCCAAGTTATCATTAACACTGTACATAGTCCAGCGCACCTAGGAGAAAAAGCTATGCTAGACAGCATTCAACACATTTGGTTCAATAAACATTTACGAGCAGCAGCTAAACAAAAAGTCCGTACCTGTATGATCTGTTGTCAGTTTAACCCAGGTAAAAGCATTCCCGTAGAACAGGGTGGATTTCAGCCTCCTGATCACTCTTTTGAAGTCCTCCAGATGGATTATATCCAGATGGAACGATGTCGAGGATTCAAATATGTTCTCGTAGTTGTCTGTGCTCTTTCCCGTTGGACAGAGGCATACCCGGTTTCAGATTACACTGCCCCGACTACTGCCAAACAGTTGGTTCGAGAATTCTTCCCACGGTACGGTTTACCATGTGCTGTCTTCTCAGATAACGGCCAGCCGTTCTCCTCCGAACTAATGAAACACGTTTCACTTTTGTTAGGCTATCAGTGGAGATTTCACTGTGTCCGACACCCCGAGGCAGCAGGTCTCGTGGAACGACATAATCAAACTCTGAAAATTAGATTGTCCAAAATATGTAGAGAGAAAGGTGTCGACTGGGTAGTAGCCTTACCAGTTGCACTCTTTTACATGAGAATGGTAGCGCACTCTCGAACAGGGCTATCCCCTTATGAGGTGGTCTTTGGTAGACCACCAAATATGTGGGGGACGCCTATACCACGAAAAATAACTGATGTTGACTGTAACATGCTGACAGATTACTTGGCTTCCTTGATGTCTGCACTACAATCTTGTCGTTCACAGGTAGCTGCAGCCTTTCCCGACAACACCGAGGTGAAACCCCGTGACGTAATTCCAGGGGATTTGGTGTTAGTGAGGAACTTTGACCGAAAGTCCCAGCTGGATCCTAGGTGGAGATCGCCTCAACTCGTACTGTTAACAACGAGGACAGCCGTGAAGATCGAAGGTCGAAAAGGCTGGATACATTCAAGTCATATCAAGAAATTTCATGGACTATCGTCCGATGTAAATGACACACCTTGCGTGTCTTCACCGATTGACTCAAAGCTTCCTTTGGTTGAACTGAATGACAAAGAACAATACAGACTAAAATTAAGGTCTACCCAGTCAGACAATTTGATTGTTTAAGTCCTCTCCAAGGTGAATCGGTCGAATTTGTCCCTGACATGAATCCCCTAGACCTGAATAGAGAAAGACACCGAAGGAAGCGAATGAAACAACATGCGTACTATAAATCACTGCGTAGTCATTGCACAGTGACGTTATTAATTTTGTTTTTCTTATGTCTTTTAATAATAGCTGCAAGTATTTTGTTGCACATATATTATCCTATTTCTAAACATGTTCATAATGTTACTGCTGAACATTCTTTTAGTGAACTTCCCCCGCATGAGTTGTCATATAGATTTGCGCTGCGCAATAACACTTTTATTAGTATGTTACATCATTCCCATCAGGTTAGCAATGCTACAAATTGTTGGATATGTGGCCGACTCCCTCCCTATCAGAACTATAAAGGAATTCTGCCTCTCTTCCCATACCCGTTCACACACAATGGCTCCTGTGGAGCATGGTTTAGTCTAATTAATTCCCAAGATTCGAATTCCGCAGTTTATCAAGACAACTGGGTATGGGGAAACCTGAACTTAGTTTTGCTTAAAGTCTGCTACCCTAACAAGGAGGGACTTCCCAAAAGAACAGGAACTGATCTAGAAAATGAAGTATATGGATTAGGTAATTTTACGCTTAATCTCATGATCCTGAATGTCGAATCCGAACCTGCACCAATTTTACCCGCTATGTCAGTATTTCCAGTTAAAGGTGAATTATGTATAAGAAAGAATGGCTCTATACACATGGGCCACAGTAAATGCACCACTGTAATAGAATTCAGTGATCGAGGCAAGTCTACATTTAGAGCTTCTCGCCATTCCTACTTTGTATGTGGTCAGACTGCATATATACGTTTGCCTCTAGATTGGGATGGTACCTGCTACATTGGATTCCTTTTGCCACCTGTTTTCCTAGCTCCTCCTGATTATCATAGAAATACTCATTTAGTACACAATAGAGAACGGAGAGATCTCCCAATAGTCGATTACACTGAGACAGCATGGGAAAAATACACAGATTTCAATAAAGGTCTCTTTCCCTATATAGGTACAGTTACCAATAGTAAGCTGATACGTAGATTAACCAGAACCCTTGAAGCAGTAGTGAACAAAACTATTTCCGCCTTAGGCAATTTAACAGAAGAGCAGTCTGCTATGCGGATTGTTGTGCTTCAAAATCGTCTTGTCCTTGACGTCATCCTGGCCGATAGGGGCGGAGCTTGTAGGGTCATCGGATCAAGCTGTTGCATTTTCATACCAGAAAATTCGCCATCTATATATAAAGCCATAACTCGCCTTCATAAGATTGTAAGCCAGATACACCAGAATCCAGGCACCTGGACTTGGTCCAGTTGGTTTTGGAGTGTATTATCTACCATTGGATGGAGTGTCCTATCCTTCCTAGGTATTGGCTTTCTCATACTATTCAGTTGCTGTTTATGCCTACAATGTGGACCAGCGATTTGTGGTCTGTGTGCCACCTCGTGTATCCCACATCCAAGTTTTCATTCAAGACTCCGGAAGAAGAAAGAAGAACAAATGATGCTATATGAACAGATCAACGGATTGATGAAGATTGATATCTCTTAGGGACAAGTAGGGGACAAGGAGGGAATGTGGAAATATGGATTTTTATGGTCAGTTATGTCCCCTATCTTGGACCCCAACGGTTTCATGTATGAACCATAAGTACATGTATGTTTCCTCCAGTTCCAGTTATGAAGACGCAAACACATGTGCGTCCACCGTCAACATGTCCTCTTTCAGATCCGCCATGAATGGGTCGGATATTCTATTCCCAAGTATGAAAGGCCACCGGCTTTATATGGTTCACTTATCCCATTTTACAGTTCAGACGAGTAGGCCCTGATTCTGCCATCAAGTCTTTTCTGCCTTCTGCCTCTGAAAGCTCCAGTCTGAGCTCGCATCTGTACCCATGAACTTTGTCCTACTCCCTGCGCGGCTAACGGTGCCTGACTCCAGCCTGTTGCCTGCCAAAAACTGTATTTCACCTTCAAGATTATCTGCTTTGCTCCGCTCCCTATCCAATACATTCCTGTCTAGTAGTTTAAGTAAACATTCTCCCAGCTACCGAGCAAAGGGCCCGGCTTCTCTGTCTTCATGCAAGTAATTAATAGCCCTATTACTATGGAAGATTTCTGCCCTCGCATCTAGTGTAGACACTTAGACGCTTGTACACGCACTAACAGTCAGTATAGTCAGTATAGAATAAGATTCTATCCTAAGAGACCTTTCTTTCTGGATAACACAGTTCTTTAAACATAGGATATTAGATATGATTTGGGATTAGGTTGACATAACCCCAGACTTCTGTCTCCACATGTAGAGCTAAATGTCAAGTCCCCTTCATCCCCTAGTTACACGTCAATCACACGTCATGCTGCTGCACGCGCATCTCTGCCAAGTATTTCCGCTGACATTGCGAAATTCTTTCATGGAACCACCCATTTATGACATCATAATCCAATGACGTTCTTTAAGTTACGCCCAGTTACACCCACTTTAGTTACGCATGTATGTTCTTATCTTGTTATCAACTGTTACGCCTCCGGCATCTGTTTCACTGTAATGCCTATTGTATATAAATGATTACTTGTCAATAAAGGGGGTCCTTCACTTCCTGAACCTTCGTGGTGATGGAATATGGAGTACTCAATTCGAATTGATTTTGGAATAAAGCCCGTTCCGAACCTCTAATACCACGGATTCTGCCTCTTATTTTACTGAGCTATTATTATAGATTTTCCGCATCAAATTAAGTCCCGGTAATTAAATTATTTACCACAATACTATGTTATCCTATGGGAGGAAACACAATCAGCAATATGCAGGTAAGTAAACGATTAAGATACTGAGCTTTTGGATGAGGAATCCGTACCAGGCAAGGTTCAGGTAAGTGACCTCACTGCGCCTCTAGCGGCACTGGGGTGGCTGGGTGTAGAGGTCAAATTCGGGATTTGGTGCCAATGTTATCCAATGAAGAAAGGGGGCAATCAAAGTGGTATTACTTACAGGTAAGTAGAACGGTTTGTTAACCCAGTCTCTTTAAGGTAAGCACGGGGGCCACAAGGCAGCACCAAACTTGCACCCTCCGCGGCTGGGTGCAGAGTGCAAATACAGCGTCAGGCGCCCAATGCAAACAAATGGAGAATCTCAAAGTTGGAAAAATACTGCAGGCTCAGGCCAGGAGCCTGGGCCAAAGAAACCTACAGCTGCCAAGTTAAGTTTGGATGTGCTGGGGCGTCAGGACACCGTAGGTTGATCTACCTAAGGCCCAGTGGCTCCGGGTGCAGGTGTGTACTTTGGCATTGGAAATCAGCTTAACAGTGCAGGTCACAGTTGGGGGGGCTGGGTTGGGGGGGGGTAGTCATTGTGCAGAGGCTGCAGGCGTCTATGTGCATTCCAGCAGGGGTCAACCCACAGTGGACTCTGGCTCTAAATTGCTGGGGAAGCTTTGCTGGACCGATGGGCCACTAGAACTCAGGCCTTGGGTGTCCGGTGCTTCGGTAGTCTGTTTCACAATTCCGCAGGCAGAGCACTTTAGTCTTTAAAGTTGTTTTTCTTCTGGACAGGTCTGCTGTCCACAGGAGATTAGGAGTCTTTTTAGAAGGCAGGTAGTCCTCCTAGGGCTCTGGAATTTGCTGGACTGCAGGACAAGTCGCTCTTCTTTAGCAGGGTCTTTGATGACTGCAGACAGGCCAGTAGGGCTGGAGCCAAGGCAGTTGATGTCCTCAGTCTTCTCTCCTGCATGGCTCTTCTTTGTCCTCTTCTTCATAGGGCGTCGGTAATCTGAGGATTAAGGTTCAAGGGTGCCCCTAAATACTCAATTTTGGGGAGTTACAAGGGTTAGAAGGTAGTAGCCAATGGGCTATTTACCTTAAGGATGCCTACATCCTTTGTATGTCCACTCCCTCTTGGGAGGGGGGCATACCCCTAACCCTACTGGCTAGAATCCTCTAAAACAATATGAAGGATTTTGAAAAGAGGGGGTCACTTCAGCTCAGGGCACCTTAGGGGTGGCCCCGGCTGAGAAGGGACTCACCCCTCATGCTCACTAATTTACCCGCTGACCTTGCAGCCAAAAGTGAGGCTTAGTCAGGGGGCCGGGCATCTCCAGTAGCTGGAGAGGCCCCGATCAGCATGACAAATAACAGGAAGCCTTTCAGGCTCACTGCCTTTCAATGCTGTTCCTGCTTGGGGGTAGGTGTGAAGCACCTCCATCGCGAGCAGGCTTTCTATCTGACCAATGAGAGCAAAAGGCTCCCACCTCAGGGGGTCAGAAAAATGTCTAGAGGTGGCGGGCTGGTGCAGACCAGTCAGGCACACACTAGTGGGTTGGTAGGTTTTCAGGGGGCACCTCGGAGGTGCCCTCTGAGTGCATTTATTAATGAATCCAACACTGGCATCAGTGTGGGATCATTAATCTGAAGTGTTTAGTACCAAACATCTTTGGATGCAGTGAAGCCATCATGGATCTGTGAGCTCGTAGTGACAATCCCCCAGCCCACGTACTCTATATGGCTTCACTGTGCACTTATAATGTCTAATAATTGACTTGGACACTATAGGAGCATATCTGCTCATTCAGTTATGCCCTCACATGAGGTATAGTGCACCCTGCATTAGGGCTGTAAGGCCTGCTGGTAGACATCCCTGTGTGCCAGATTAACTCTTCACTTTTATATGCACCAAAACACGCAGACTGCAGGGGCAGTATACTTGTGTTTGGTGAGGGGTCTCTTAGGGTGGCGCAATACATGCTGCAGTCGTTAGCGACCCGGTTTAATTACAAGTGTCTTGGTACTAATGTTACCTTTTACAAGGGACTTGTATGTGAGCCAGAGGTGTGCCAATTGTGGAAACAAAGATACAGTTTTGGAAAAGAACACAGGCACTAGGAACCTGGCTAGTAGGAACCCAGTGCACATTCACTCAAATATACAACTGAGTCAGGCAAAAAGTGGGGGGTAACCATGGCAAAAGGGGTACTGTCCTACATCTAAGCGTTTTTTAGACTTTTATTGAGCCCCCCTATGCTCCAATTGTATTTTTCAGCACAAGTTTTCAAGGCCTGGTCAACATGTCGGCTCGATTTCTAGTGCCCATCTTCAAGCCATATCTACATTCTTCTCAAGCCCATTTTTAATATCAAAAAGTTGACCCTGAGTTGTAGTATGAAAAGCATAACAGGCTCCCAAAAAGAGGTCCAGTTACAGCTCCCATATTGGATGAAGTATTTTTCCTTATATGTGCGTACTCATTATGAAAGTACTTTGTATATTAAAATTATATGCACCAGGTTTCGCTTTCCAACTTCAAGAGGGTTTATAGCTTTTTCCCTTAGAAGTGCAGATGCTGCTTATTTTTTGGGTGATAGTTAACCCAGAGTCCAGTACAGTAGAGAATTTTACTGACCATAGTTCTTGGTTGTAAAGGATTAGTGATAGTCTCCAAATCTAGCCCTATTAATGAAAAACGTAGATCTTAAGCATTCCTTGCCAATTTATACAAACCCTTAACATGGTTCCAAAGTAAGACGATTTATTATATTGGGCTGTGTGCTTGATATTGTGTATATTTCATTACCCTTGTGGCTACTAGGCTGTTGGTACATTCAAACCATTGAACCTTCTGCAGGCTCATTCACAAATTGATACATTGATTTCCTAAAAGTGTATTTGATATTGTGATTAGCATAATGATTGAATCTCCACTCATATGCTGGGGGGTAGGGGTCCCGAAAGATTCTTAACAAAATTGCTTGTGATGTACTGTGAGTCAAACCTGCCTTCCACTTTAAGGTACATCATTTAAGGAGCTAGATTAAAAAGATATTGGCCATTGGTACTTAATCTCCAACCTACTTAAACTGTTATCACAGCTGCCTACGTTTTGTTGTTTACAGCATTATTGTAAGATGAGTTCCTTTCTTCATGTATATGTGGTGGTTTTTGCCCAGAGTAAATGTAGTCATATACTGTTGCGGTTTAATTTTTGCTTTGTAAATTTAGTAAATGAAGGGCATTCCTTGATTAATTCTCTCGTATTATTATTTTTTGATTACTTTGTTGAATGTTCTCAAACTAGATCTTTGTCCACTATACCCTGAAATAAGTGCTTTAGTTGCACAGCAGTAACTAGTGTCAGAGGCACTCACTGTCCTGGGAGAAAGTGAATGCCACAGTGAAGCAAATATTGATTGCCTGATACACTGAAGTCTGGCAAATCTTAAGGATTTTAGTCCCAGTTCCTAACCCTTGACACACTGTAGAGGTACAGGGTGTGGAGGGGGGTGTGGGGGGGGGGTGGGGGGGGGGGCCTTACCTGTCCAGTTTGATAAGAGCTATCTTGTTAACATATGCATACTCTTTCAAATGTTTGATGCAGGTTGCTGCCAGGTGTCTGCCCGTTAAAAATGTTATTCTCTTTATACTGTAACTTCTTTTCTTTTGGCTTCGTACCATGTTATGCAGTGACTGACTTAGAATTAAAATCTAGTTTGTTAAATACCTTAATACGTTGATAGGGTTGACTCCTACCCTGTTAAATATCTGTGGTGGCATTAAAGATAAATATTTTAGCTCGCACTAAATTGTCTAAAAATTCAAATCTTTCTTTCTTTCTAGAGTTGTAGAAACTGGCGAAAAGAACCGGATGAACTATCAAAGCCTGGCAATAGTATTTGGTCCAACTTTGTTAAAGCCTGAACAAGAGACTGGAAACATTGCAATCCACACCGTTTATCAGAACCAGATTGTGGAATTAATTCTACTGGAATTTAAAACTATTTTTGGAAGCTGAAATTTCCGATAGAAAACATATGCATGGTGGAGTTTATGCCAGTCAATGAGATGACGAATAATTGTGTACACAGCTAATTTAATTTGTGGACCAAGCAGCAAATCAGTGATGTTGCACTTTCTGAGAGGAGGGAGAGGTGTTTGGCCCTTGTTTTAGTAGCTATCTTTTCAAGATATTCGGCCTGATCTTGCTTAATGACTTTTTGTGAATATTTCATAATTTGCATTGGACTGCATTTTGAGCACAAGAGCTCGGTTCTAGTATTTACACTGGATTTCTTGGTGAGAGAGATGCAACTAATGATTAACCTCATGCTGTGAATAACAATTCGCTATTGCTTTTATCTTCCAAAGTTACTCTTGCTATTTTGTAGGCTGCATTCTTGGTGATCTTTTTGAGGGCATTTCTCGTGGAATTATCAGATTTGTTTTTAAACAGTTACAGCCCTGTTGGCATTGTTTGTGCTGTTTTCCTGCATGCAGTGACAGACTTCAGCTGGTACTTAACAGTGGTCAGTTTTGGTTTACAGTAATCCAAGTGCTCAGTTGAGGTTTGCTGTTCTCACTAAATTGCACAGCCTCTTTTCGTGGTATTTGTAGTTGCTTCATATGAGCAACACACTAGTATTATTTTTCAGACACTGAAATCACTAGTGTTTCCTTCAGAGGAGATTTGCTTTGTGTCAAACTGGCTTTTTATTACATATGCAGTCAGTAATTAAATTTATATCAGACTATCAGCTGTACTTTATCAAATTGCAGCTACCTATCCGAATTAAAAACTGACAATATGAACTAATATTGTATTGTACTCTTGGTATTATCCTGTGATTGTAAATCATTTTTGTTGGTGTAAATACATGCTAGGAGGGCCAGAGGCCTTTGGCTTTTGTATATAGTCACGTTGTTGTATAGACTAAAAGTATCTTCCTGTTATACATTTCTAATCATGGGCAGACTAACTATAGCTAAGCCTTCTGTTATCTGTGGGGCTTCCACAAATAACAGGGTTTTATTTTTTGGGGAAACTAACTCTGTGCACTTTTGTTTTAATTGTTTCATTTGCTAGCAAACCATATTTTTTGTCATGCAAATGGTACTGAAACTCTTTATGGGCTTACTATAGTGTGAATGCTTAATACACTACGAAATAAGCCCTTGCAGTTATTTAATATGTACAAAGTATGTTAGAGAAAAATCCATGGAATGTGTGTTGTATTACAAATTCCAGCATTAATGAGTGACAGACAGAAAACAATGTGTGGATTGATGAATCTTTTAAAGAGACGAGAAAAAACAATGGTTGGAGATTTCTTTACATTAATAATGTAAAACGATTTGTAAAATATATATTAAAACAACTGGACTGGAAGATTTTGTTACAGGGAGCATGGTCTGCTGACATTTTTTTATATATTTTTCTAGATTAACTTCTGGACATGACATTTATTATGTAAAATCAGAATAAAAAGTACATATTTTGGATTTTTAATTAATGATTTGCTCTCCTATCTGTCCTCAACCAAACACCAGCTAATATTTCAATGTTCCCCTTAAAAATCAAAAAGGTGTTGAAACTTTTGTTAAAAGTGTAGTTTTCATTAGTTATTGAAAATGGAAATGTGCACACATAGACGAGAGTACCTGGTAGAATAATGAAGCCACTGTGTAGGCGATCTGATTGAAATGTGGTTGCCTGAACTCTTTTTCCAAGTCAGAAATACACATATCACCAAATGTCTTATAGTTTATTAATAATTGTAATTTGTCTGTTAGAAAACCCGCATGCTGTTGCAGTTTTGTTGCATGCAGTTGCCACTATGTGCTTTTGCTCTGGAAGCTTCTTTCTTCAGCCTGGCTGGTGTGTGGTACCTAGAGCCCAATCTACAGGGTTTCTCACATACGCATCTGAAGTAGAACTCTAGCCTTTATGAGGATAGATCACAGGAGTAGATCTCAGAGAGCTTACCGCTACTAAGGAGCAAATCACTTAATCTCCTCCTATTTGAAATTAATTTTAAGATACTAATCCTATTGGGCATTATGGTGGGAAAAGCAAGCTCACTGTGAAGATATTTTGTAGGGAAGGATCGATGGGAACATACCAAGCCTTACCTCTGCTGTCTTTGAAGCAAGGGCACTCCACAGGACGCTTAAGCAGAATAAGAGTTGGCAACCAAGAGTATTCAGTTCCTTTTGGGTTAGATTATAAGAAAATGTGTGCTGATACGCAATTGTGGTTGGATCCATTATTTCCTTTCAGAATTACATTGAGCATTAGATTAAAAGGTGGGTTGGGGGGGGGGTATATGTGTTGAGCTTCTTATTCAATGTGTGCAATTGCCCATTAAGAGGATTGATACATTTTAATGTGTTGGTATGCATTTCATATGTGCTGTATGCGAGAGAGAGAGAGAGTAAAAACAAATCTGATGGACTACTGAGCTGGTGGACTTGGCCCTTTAACTCGTTCAGTGCTCATGACGAGCTCAGCTCGTCATGAGTCACAGTGGAGCTGTGCTCATAAAGAGCTGAGTTCGTCATAACTGCCGCGGCCCGCCCACTCGTGATTGATTCCCCGCCTGTGTGGGAGAATTAATGAGTGGGCGGGGTCATGACGAGCTAAGCTCGTCATGAGCACAGCTCCACTGTGAGTCATGACGAGCTGAGCTTGACACGAGCACAGCGGTGCCGCAGCCCCCCTGCACCGCGGGAGAATTACCCCCGCAGGGAAGGGGTTAAGTAAGCCAAAATGAAACAGGTCAGTGTACAGCTGTCTGACTGTTTACTTGATTGAATCTTCGGAACCAGTCTTTGTAAGCTTAGTCTACACCATAATCTTTGGTAATTTTTTATCGATTTCCTTTGCTGCACTAATGCAAAGAAGTTTTGCTCTAAGAAGTAACATCATTGACTAGTTTCATTCACGTTTGTGTCTAAAAGGCCTTTGGAAACATCAACACTTTGCTCATTAAATTGGCATGTTACCATGGGCCAGTTCCCTGAAACTGGCTTGGTAAAGTCAAGCCATTCCTGTGTCCACTATTTTGTTGCCATCGATGCCACTCCAGGATGAGGGGATGGAGAGATGTCTTAGATGACTCAACCATATTCAGGTGGAATAGAGCAGATTCTGTTATTTGCTTATGGTCAGTGGTGTTTAGTTTCTTTAGCAATTCTACACCTTTCAAAATTGTTAAATCCGATCACCACCAAGAGATGGGCTTCTTGTTAACTTGATACGCCACTTGTCTTCTCAGATGTTCCACTTGTCTTCTCAGATGCTAGATGACACAAAACTACATGTGGTTGCTGGTGGTATGAATGCCCACTTTCATATCCAGAGGAGTGCAACTAGGGCGTTATCCATTCTTCATGCCAACTTTGAACGGGGCATTGCCTATTCCATGTCACCTTGATCAAATTGTTTTTTCCTGCAAGGGAGTCTCATCTGTGGGTACGTTGAATAACAGATGGGAATATCAGATGGTTCAAATAAGTGCAGAGAACTGAGAATTTTTTGCCTAAGAATTGTGAAATTAAGATTTCATCACCCAGTTTTGTGGTTGGGGACTGCCTTTCATCACTGATTTTGGTGTGCCTGTTCTACCTCTCTGAAATGTATGGGTGTGATGTTCAGTAGCAGAGCCAACTATACTTTGAACAAGTATCATTGAATGCACCCGTTACTGCTGAAGCCTTTGCTGGATTTCCCTTTTTCAATGACTGGGGATGAGTGTTTTCGCCTTTAATTTTTGTAATTTTATTTAAGAATGAAGTGGTGTGGCTACCTTTACATACATTTCACAGGACATTTGGAGCACACCAAGATCAAATAAAGGCTGTTCAAGTGACAATATGCCATGCTTACTGAATGTTCTGAAATCCAAATTGCGGCAGATGTAGACAGATGCATTTTGTAACTATATATAGCCTTATAGGTGCTAATATTAATTAGCCAAAGTGCAGGGTGTTTCATACAGTAGTATGGTTTGGGCTTACCAGAATCCTCACAATTATCTTCCTTAAGAAGTGGACAGCATCACACTCTGGAGTGAACACTTGCCTATTGAGAATGTCAAAATACATTTTTGCCTAGGATAATGTTGCAGAAGGAGACTATAGTATTTTCCTGGGCTTAAAACAACACAGTGCGTAAGGGTCCAGTGGGATCCAGATGGATATTAAAGAATTGTATATGCATCTGCCTAAGAAAACCATGACCATATGATTGTGTTGAATAAACATTGACTTCTTTTCTACTCAACAACTTGTGTGGACAATGAGTGATTTTTTTTCTCTTTTGAGATGCACTAATTACTAAAGGCTTCGTAGTTCCAGAAAATGTTTGTGGTAATTAGAGGAGCAAAAAGTTTCAAATTGAGGACTAGGTCAGTGAATTGCTGGTATAAGCCTCCTTGAAGAATGTAAGAACAATGGTTCCAGTGGGTAATACAAAATGATTTAGGCAATATATATGTGCACAATGGCAGTAAATTTGTAAAGGACTACGTACTGTCAGAGGACAGAGAAAACTCTCTACACAGTTGAATCAATACTGTATTTTATACACAGCAATAAATGGTATATACATTTCTTATGAATCATAAACATACAAAATGTTTTAACCGTAAAAAGGTTTTTTGGTGCTCAGTGTCCCCAAGTGAAAATTGGAACCCAAAAGTGACTGTACAAGATAGTAATGTTTTTTAGAAAAATAGGTTTCCATAAATGAGAAAAAGAAACAGAACGACCATATCAATACAAATTCTTGAACAGTTTATGTATGCAATGATACAGGCTGAATTGTGGTCTGTTCTGTGTGTTTGTCGACGGCGTTTCGACCCTCCTGTGAATGCGGGGTCTCTTCAGGACTAAGGATACTGGGACATCTACAATAAATGAATGAAAATGAGCATGAGGCCCGTGTACCGGCACAGATGCGAGAGACTCGAATGAAAAGGCCAAGTTGAGGGAAAGTACCTGAATGTAAAGGGCACAGCTGAAGTGAAGTGCTTTCGTGAGAGGTGAACTAAAAAACTCACGTGAGGACCCAGCCGGGTTCTACAGTCATAAAAGGGGAACAAAAAAGTTGTTATGTATTATCAAACATGGTTGTAGTCGTAACGAGATATGAACAATGCCAGAAGAAACCAGAGAGACAGTTTACCTCACGGGGTGGCTGGCTCTTTGGATAGGGAAGTCAGGGCACAAAACAGCTCCTCTGATGCGTTGCTACAGCCGTAGCAATTCGGATCCCCTTATCTCTTCTTGGCGTTTAGGGATCTGACATACGATAGTAAATGGCTACGGAGATGTTAAGAACAAGGGCAGATAAGTATGGGCTAATTAGGCGGCAAGAGAGCAAATAAAACCCTCATGCTGGGGAGTGCACATATGTACTTACACTTAGAGTTCAATCTTCTAATCTATGCAGCGGTCTGGATGAGCTGCAGATGAATGGGCGTGCGATGCGCTCCTGGTATAATAACGGCGAGCATGAGTCGTCCGCTTTGTAATATACACAAGTTGGCGCCAACCCTGCTTGCCGTTTGTCACGTAGCGTGCAGAACGCGGAAAAGTCGTTCTATCGGGGATCGGAGCGTGGATGGGTGGAAAGCGAGGAAAGACTGTGCCCCGTGATGTAGAATCCAGCTAGATATTACAACTGATTGTGTAGTGGATAGCGTCTGTTGTTATTGTGAAAAAATAAATTGAATTAAATTGAATAAGGCCAGTTAGAAATATAGCATGGACGCAACGTATGTCATATGGTCTCATAAGAGGGAGTGTTCTCCCGTTCTTCGTGTTAGAATGTGAGACCTCCCGGGTACGATCTAATAGTAGATGGAGTGCAATGTAGATGATAGTGACAATGTAATAATGGTTATACTGAAAAACACTTAAGATGATATAAACCCATGTAGGCTATGCATAAAGGACACATTTACTGTCATACGTCCTCAATCGAGGAAATCATGCTCACAATCTCAATATTCAAATCTCAATATTCAAATCTAGGACAACTTAAACAAGGTGAGGGGGAAAAACATTATAAAAGATATTATCCTAACCACAATTGAGAGCAGGAACATTCTGATTAGAACAAGTATGTGCCAGATGTGCCATTTTTGACCGTATGGTGTGCTACCTCATGGGAGAGCAGCACGCAGGTGCCTTGTCCTTCATGCATGTATTGGATAGATGGAGCTTGTATCTTTACTGTAAGGTGGTGACGTACCCTCTCCATTCTTCAGCGGAATTTAGGCCTTCTGCTATCGAATTGACCCTGTCTATCCATCTACATTCTATACGCTGTAGTATGCTGGTTATATCGCCGCCTCGTTCTGGTAAGGAGGCGATATCAATCACTTGCCATTTCAATTGATCGGCCGTATGGTTTTTTTCATTGTAATGGGAGACCATAGGGGCATTAGGAACAGATCTGCGAATACGGCTGCGATGCTGGCAGATTCTAGTTTTCACAGGCTGTTGGGTCTGACCTATATAAGGCAGGTTACAGGGGCACCAAATGCAGTACACAACATTGCGTGTGTTGCAATTTGAAAAGTTTTCTAGGGTGTATTTAAGTGTGCCATGTTCAAAGGTAGAGGTGTTGAATGTAAACTCACATGAGACACAGTTACCATATTTGTGGTGTCCTTTAATTTTTGGTAGGCCCCACGCGTTTGTGAGAGTGTTGGGTGATTTCACATTCTTGTCCGTTGCTGACCTAACCAGATGATCTTTTATATTTTTGCCCCTTTTGTAGGCGAAAAGTGGTAACTCAAAGGATGAGTCTATGCTTCTGATAATGCTCCAGTTTTTACTAATGAGGTTGCGCACCTGATTGGTATGTGTACCAAAAGTGGTGACACACACAATTTTTTCCATCTTGGGTTTTTCTTTGGTTTTCAAAAGTTCCTCCCTCGGACAGTACCAAGCTCGTTTGAGTGATCTTTTAACCAATCTATTGGGATAGCCTCTGTTGACTAATTTACCTCTGAGTATATCCGCTTCTCTCATGTAATCTTCCTTATAGGTACAATTACGGCGGATCCTGAGAAACTGCCCGAATGGTAGGCCGTCTCTGAGGGCCCGAGGGTGTTGACTGCGATATGACAGTAATGTGTTCCTCTCAGTGATCTTTCTGTGAAGTGATGTGTATAGTTTGCCATTTTCATGGTTAATGTTGAGATCAAGGAACGCTATAGTAGACGTATGGATGGTTGAAGTGAACGTGAGATGTGTCTGAACAGTATTGAGATGTGTAACAAAATTACTAAAATCAGTAGCAGTACCTCTCCAAATAATAAAAATGTCGTCTATATAGCGCTTCCAACATTTTATTTGTGAGTGGTAAGGATTGTTGTCATTGAGGGCGAACCTGTGTTCAACATGATGCATGTAGATATTTGCTAGATTTGGAGCAAAAATTGCTCCCATACTGGTACCAGAGCACTGTTGGTAATAATGCCCTTCTGAAATGAAATAGCTGCTCTGTAGAGCAATTCGTAGTAAGCTAATGATGAAACTGGTTGGTACCTGTATCGGCCTTGGTCTGGTCTCTAGTAGGTTCTGTATGATCTCTATGCTGTCTTCCTGAGGTATGTTGGTATATAGCGAGCTTATATCAAGCGTAGCCAATAGATCACTGCCTAGATTGAACGGCATGCCATCCACTAGATTTATCATGTACATTGTGTCCTTCACAAATGTATCCTGTAAGGGAACAAATTCTTTGATAAAATAGTCTATATAAGCTCCTATAGGTTCCAGCACTGAGCCACATCCCGATAGTATAGGGCGGCCTGGGGGATTAGTGGTACTCTTATGTATTTTAGGTATAGTATATAGGACCGGGGTCCTAGGGTTATCGGCATTTAAGAATTCAAATTCTTTCTTGGTGATGTAACCCTCGTCTTTTGCTGCAGTGGTAACCAGCAGAATATCTTTGCTGATTTGTGCTAGGGGATTGGTATTTAGCCTTTTGTAATGTTTTTTCTCATTCACTTGTTTTTGGATTTCTGCCTCGTAATCTGTGCGATTTTGCATTACGATACCTCCTCCCTTATCTGCAGGTTTTAGAATAATAGAGTCATCATTTTTCAATGCTTCTAGCGCTTGCCGTTCTGCTAATGTGATGTTGTATGGAATGTATGATTTCCGCAATTTCATATTATCTATGCCCTGTAGGATCAGTCTTTCGAAAGCTAGTAGCTCAGGAGGCATCATACCGTTGGAAGGGTAGAAATTTGAAGGGGGTCTGAGTCCCGTACATGAGTCTTGAATAGGAGGTTCCTTATCCTGGAAAAATAACTTAAGCCTGATTTTTCTAAAAAATTGAAAAATCTCTGTCTTAAGGGCAAAAAAGTTTGTTCTTTCTGTGATGACAAAGGAAAGGCCTTTACTGAGTAAGGAAATTTCTGCTGATGACATGGTATGTTGTGATAAGTTGAAGATAGGAATAGTGTCAAATTGAGTGCTGTTATGTGTTAGTATGGTTGAGGACCCCATTGGTAATGCTTCCTGCGAGTTTGTCTTTCTCCAGGGTGTTGATACCATGTCTTGTTTTTGGCTTTGCCTCCTCGGTCTAAAAAAGACTGACCAGGGCGGTTGTCTGTTCTACTAGGACCTGCCTGCACGTCTGACTCGTCTGAGCCCCCCGATGATTCAGAGAATGTAATTGGCTGGTTTCTTCGGAACCTACCCCAAGTGTTCTGTCTATTCTGATTCCCAATAGTGGTATAGTAATCTTCTCTAAGGTAAGGATATGCCCTTTCTTTTGAGTAATTCTTTATATCTTTGGAAACTTTATCTGCTTTTTTCTTGAGCTCAAAGGTATTGAACTCTTCGATAGTTTTGTTAAGTTTGTCAAGTAATGCTTTCGATTCAGTTAATGCGTTTCCACTTAGAAGTTCTTTTTCTAGATCTTCAATCTCTTTCAATTCTGCTTTTACGTGTTCTAGGGCTGTTTCTACGCCAAGCACCATCCAATGGCGTGAGCAGGTAGTAGAGATGTTGCTAAATTTGCCCTTAAATTTGGGGTCGTCTCTGAAAATTCCTGGGACGTTTCTGATTTGTAGCCCCTGAGGAATAATGCCCGCTTTTAGGTATTCTGTTAGCATGCGAGCGTGAAGCTCGGTTCTAACGTGTTTCTTTTTGGCCTTTTCTAGTTTCTCTAGCAGCTGCTGCCTAGGGTTGACTTTTCGTGCGGTGGCTGCACCGCGAGGGATCTATTCTTTTTGTAGATTGTTTCCTTCTTACCCTATTGAAAATAGGGTTCTATTCCTTTAGGCCAGTATGTCAGAGGACGAAGCTCCTCTCTACACAGAAGATTACATTGCGAAAATAACCAGTGGACCATCACTTTTTTCTATACATCCAAGTACAACTAGCAACCCTAGGCAGCAGCTGCTAGAGAAATAGACAGAACACTTGGGGTAGGTTCCGAAGAAACCAGCCAATTACATTCTCTGAATCATCGGGGGGCTCAGACGAGTCAGACGTGCAGGCAGGTCCTAGTAGAACAGACAACCGCCCTGCTCAGTCTTTTTTAGACCGAGGAGGCAAAGCCAAAAACAAGACATGGTATCAACACCCTGGAGAAAGACAAACTCGCAGGAAGCATTACCAATGGGGTCCTCAACCATACTAACACATAACAGCACTCAATTTGACACTATTCCTATCTTCAACTTATCACAACATACCATGTCATCAGCAGAAATTTCCTTACTCAGTAAAGGCCTTTCCTTTGTCATCACAGAAAGAACAAACTTTTTTGCCCTTAAGACAGAGATTTTTCAATTTTTTAGAAAAATCAGGCTTAAGTTATTTTTCCAGGATAAGGAACCTCCTATTCAAGACTCATGTACGGGACTCAGACCCCCTTCAAATTTCTACCCTTCCAACGGTATGATGCCTCCTGAGCTACTAGCTTTCGAAAGACTGATCCTACAGGGCATAGATAATATGAAATTGCGGAAATCATACATTCCATACAACATCACATTAGCAGAATGGCAAGCGCTAGAAGCATTGAAAAATGATGACTCTATTATTCTAAAACCTGCAGATAAGGGAGGAGGTATCGTAATGCAAAATCGCACAGATTACGAGGCAGAAATCCAAAAACAAGTGAATGAGAAAAAACATTACAAAAGGCTAAATACCAATCCCCTAGCACAAATCAGCAAAGATATTCTGCTGGTTACCACTGCAGCAAAAGACGAGGGTTACATCACCAAGAAAGAATTTGAATTCTTAAATGCCGATAACCCTAGGACCCCGGTCCTATATACTATACCTAAAATACATAAGAGTACCACTAATCCCCCAGGCCGCCCTATACTATCGGGATGTGGCTCAGTGCTGGAACCTATAGGAGCTTATATAGACTATTTTATCAAAGAATTTGTTCCCTTACAGGATACATTTGTGAAGGACACAATGTACATGATAAATCTAGTGGATGGCATGCCGTTCAATCTAGGCAGTGATCTATTGGCTACGCTTGATATAAGCTCGCTATATACCAACATACCTCAGGAAGACAGCATAGAGATCATACAGAACCTACTAGAGACCAGACCAAGGCCGATACAGGTACCAACCAGTTTCATCATTAGCTTACTACGAATTGCTCTACAGAGCAACTATTTCATTTCAGAAGGGCATTATTACCAACAGTGCTCTGGTACCAGTATGGGAGCAATTTTTGCTCCAAATCTAGCAAATATCTACATGCATCATGTTGAACACAGGTTCGCCCTCAATGACAACAATCCTTACCACTCACAAATAAAATGTTGGAAGCGCTATATAGACGACATTTTTATTATTTGGAGAGGTACTGCTACTGATTTTAGTAATTTTGTTACACATCTCAATACTGTTCAGACACATCTCACGTTCACTTCAACCATCCATACGTCTACTATAGCGTTCCTTGATCTCAACATTAACCATGAAAATGGCAAACTATACACATCACTTCACAGAAAGATCACTGAGAGGAACACATTACTGTCATATCGCAGTCAACACCCTCGGGCCCTCAGAGACGGCCTACCATTCGGGCAGTTTCTCAGGATCCGCCGTAATTGTACCTATAAGGAAGATTACATGAGAGAAGCGGATATACTCAGAGGTAAATTAGTCAACAGAGGCTATCCCAATAGATTGGTTAAAAGATCACTCAAACGAGCTTGGTACTGTCCGAGGGAGGAACTTTTGAAAACCAAAGAAAAACCCAAGATGGAAAAAATTGTGTGTGTCACCACTTTTGGTACACATACCAATCAGGTGCGCAACCTCATTAGTAAAAACTGGAGCATTATCAGAAGCATAGACTCATCCTTCGAGTTACCACTTTTCGCCTACAAAAGGGGCAAAAATATAAAAGATCATCTGGTTAGGTCAGCAACGGACAAGAATGTGAAATCACCCAACACTCTCACAAACGCGTGGGGCCTACCAAAAATTAAAGGACACCACAAATGTGGTAACTGTGTCTCATGTGAGTTTACATTCAACACCTCTACCTTTGAACATGGCACACTTAAATACACCCTAGAAAACTTTTCAAATTGCAACACACGCAATGTTGTGTACTGCATTTGGTGCCCCTGTAACCTGCCTTATATAGGTCAGACCCAACAGCCTGTGAAAACTAGAATCTGCCAGCATCGCAGCCGTATTCGCAGATCTGTTCCTAATGCCCCTATGGTCTCCCATTACAATGAAAAAAACCATACGGCCGATCAATTGAAATGGCAAGTGATTGATATCGCCTCCTTACCAGAACGAGGCGGCGATATAACCAGCATACTACAGCGTATAGAATGTAGATGGATAGACAGGGTCAATTCGATAGCAGAAGGCCTAAATTCCGCTGAAGAATGGAGAGGGTACGTCACCACCTTACAGTAAAGATACAAGCTCCATCTATCCAATACATGCATGAAGGACAAGGCACCTGCGTGCTGCTCTCCCATGAGGTAGCACACCATACGGTCAAAAATGGCACATCTGGCACATACTTGTTCTAATCAGAATGTTCCTGCTCTCAATTGTGGTTAGGATAATATCTTTTATAATGTTTTTCCCCCTCACCTTGTTTAAGTTGTCCTAGATTTGAATATTGAGATTTGAATATTGAGATTGTGAGCATGATTTCCTCGATTGAGGACGTATGACAGTAAATGTGTCCTTTATGCATAGCCTACATGGGTTTATATCATCTTAAGTGTTTTTCAGTATAACCATTATTACATTGTCACTATCATCTCCATTGCACTCCATCTACTATTAGATCGTACCCGGGAGGTCTCACATTCTAACACGAAGAACGGGAGAACACTCCCTCTTATGAGACCATATGACATACGTTGCGTCCATGCTATATTTCTAACTGGCCTTATTCAATTTAATTCAATTTATTTTTTCACAATAACAGACGCTATCCACTACACAATCAGTTGTAATATCTAGCTGGATTCTACATCACGGGGCACAGTCTTTCCTCGCTTTCCACCCATCCACGCTCCGATCCCCGATAGAACGACTTTTCCGCGTTCTGCACGCTACGTGACAAACGGCAAGCAGGGTTGGCGCCAACTTGTGTATATTACAAAGCGGACGACTCATGCTCGCCGTTATTATACCAGGAGCGCATCGCACGCCCATTCATCTGCAGCTCATCCAGACCGCTGCATAGATTAGAAGATTGAACTCTAAGTGTAAGTACATATGTGCACTCCCCAGCATGAGGGTTTTATTTGCTCTCTTGCCGCCTAATTAGCCCATACTTATCTGCCCTTGTTCTTAACATCTCCGTAGCCATTTACTATCGTATGTCAGATCCCTAAACGCCAAGAAGAGATAAGGGGATCCGAATTGCTACGGCTGTAGCAACGCATCAGAGGAGCTGTTTTGTGCCCTGACTTCCCTATCCAAAGAGCCAGCCACCCCGTGAGGTAAACTGTCTCTCTGGTTTCTTCTGGCATTGTTCATATCTCGTTACGACTACAACCATGTTTGATAATACATAACAACTTTTTTGTTCCCCTTTTATGACTGTAGAACCCGGCTGGGTCCTCACGTGAGTTTTTTAGTTCACCTCTCACGAAAGCACTTCACTTCAGCTGTGCCCTTTACATTCAGGTACTTTCCCTCAACTTGGCCTTTTCATTCGAGTCTCTCGCATCTGTGCCGGTACACGGGCCTCATGCTCATTTTCATTCATTTATTGTAGATGTCCCAGTATCCTTAGTCCTGAAGAGACCCCGCATTCACAGGAGGGTCGAAACGCCGTCGACAAACACACAGAACAGACCACAATTCAGCCTGTATCATTGCATACATAAACTGTTCAAGAATTTGTATTGATATGGTCGTTCTGTTTCTTTTTCTTATTTATGGAAACCTATTTTTCTAAAAAACATTACTATCTTGTACAGTCACTTTTGGGTTCCAATTTTCACTTGGGGACACTGAGCACCAAAAAACCTTTTTACGGTTAAAACATTTTGTATGTTTATGATTCATAAGAAATGTATATACCATTTATTGCTGTGTATAAAATACAGTATTGATTCAACTGTGTAGAGAGTTTTCTCTGTCCTCTGACAGTACGTAGTCCTTTACAAATTTACTGCCATTGTGCACATATATATTGCCTAAATCATTTTGTATTACCCACTGGAACCATTGTTCTTCCATATCTAATCATTACCCTGGTTCCGTTGTGAGTAGGGTTCCCCTGTTACAAGTGTCCTTGAAGAATGTGTCATGCAGTCCTAGGTACAAAGATGATGTATTCAAAGATATTTGAAATTTCGCAAATAGTTTACGTGTGCATTTTGCATTGCTTTGTAATACTTGTGCAGCTCTTATATTCATTTTGCCATCAGTTGGTGTGTTTACATATGTATCTAGTTATTTATCTTTATAATTGCTGACTTAAAGATGTTGTGGCACAGGTTGTAACCATACGACATTGTTTTTGTGATTCATTTCAATACATGTTTTTAGGTTTAAAAAATGTCCTTCACACCTCAGGGTCCTCTTGTGAGGGGTGTTCCATTGTAACCACTTGCACAGGCCATTTATGTTTACCTCCGATTTAACACAGTTACACAGATTGACAACTCTGCTATTATCCACCCATACAGTAAACTCAAATACTTAATCTATGGCTTAATGACCAACTAACTGCTCTGCAATTAATATTTAGTCTGAACTCTTTAAAACATCAACAATGACGGCTAAAGACTAGAAACCTGAAAGGAATAAGATTATAAAGACTCTTTATCCCCTTGCAAAACAAAGGTTCTATTTCCTCTTCCACTTTCTCCTTCCAGCCTGTAGTTTCATCTACCCAGTTCCAGAATACATATCTGGTACTGGATTACATAAAATGGCACTCTTCAGGAAACAGAGCCCTGCACAAAGTTCTTCATTTGCATAAATGTCGACCTCGCTTACTTGAAGTGTAAGCCATATTCCGAAGTACAGCTCTAACTGCTGACTCTTCACCTTAGAATACTCCTTAGGTGCCAGTCTGAATCTGGAAATGTTTCTTCCAGTAGTCCTACGTGTTGCTCGAAGGCGCAGAGCGGCTCTGTACAACCTCTGAATTGACGAACAGAAGCTGCAAACAAGTGCCACCCCTGCACGCTGAGGTCCGATCCTTTCTTACTGCCCCTATGCTATGGATCTGCAGCTGTGCTCCCAAAATTCGCCAGCCTTACGACTACTCCTAAAACGAAATCTGGTGTGCTAGGGAGTGATGTCCTTTCCTAAAACAACAGTTTTCAAACCATGCTGTGACTGTTCGAAAATGATGTCAGGCCATCAGCTACACGCAGAAGATCAAGGCCTTCAAAGAGCCCATGCTGCAGATTTTCAACACACTTCTAGCTACTTCTGGCGCAGCTTTGGGTTCCAAGAAGCCACAGGGTCTTCATTCAGGTTTCTGCCCACGGGACCTTTTCCATTGCATCCGACTCCTTCTGTACCAGTTTTGGGTCCTGTATTGACTGTGGTACATACATCTACTCTGGCTCCAGGACCTGAGCTGGGTCGTTCCTCATCAACAACAGTAGAGGATCCGACCTGATCAAGAACTGACTGCTCTAGTCCAATGATGTGCTGTGAAAGTACTAAAGTGCAACTGGTCATCATAGAGCCAGACTCTGTACCAATGCTTCTACCTGGGCAGATGCACCAGCAAAGGCTCTATTATGGTTAAAACTAATGGTCTTTCAGATACTTCAGACTGAACTAGCTACGGCTGAGCCATTGATCCATTTAACAAAGTTGTCACTGATTCCTTGATGCTCACTCAATCAAAGCCTTCTTCTTGCCCACAAGTGACTAGGCTGGTGACCTTGATCACAGACCATGCCTGGCAACCTGTATTTTATTTCACTTAACAGCCTACTCCCAAGAACCTGGTGGTTCAGGCTTCAACCAGTAATGTGAACTCTAATGTTTGAGGCATGTGAGCTGTAGATCACATACTTTGCATACTCCTGCCATCTAGTGTTGGGTCCGGATGTTTGCAAGTAGTTTTTGTCTTCGAAGAAGTCTTTCCAGTCACAAGGTACTGTGACTCCTCCTTTCGGTGATACTGCGCCTGGTCATCGACTCCATTGTTGTTTTTTTCCGTCATCGGGTTTGGACATGTATTGATGCGCTCCGGTTCGGAATCGTTTCTCTGGGTCCCCTCGGTACGCAATCCACTCTACCCTCGACGGTATTGTTTCACATGGGTTTCCCACTTCTTAGTCTTTCGATTCGGTCAACAAAATCTCCATTTCCAAACGGAAAGTTTCATGGGAGGCCTTTGGGCCGAACCACGTCGGTCCAGCTCTTTATCAATGGACCGGACCCCTTTTAAATTCTTCACTCGGTGCCACACCAAGTACCCGTGACCGACTAACACCAGGTGCGTTACTTGTGCTTGTCTTGAGAGCACAGAGAACAAGACTGCGACGCGTGCAATTCTTTTCGATCCAAAAAAACTCTCCGAGATTGTCGTCTCGATGACCCCGAGCCCAAAGTGGCCGAGGAAGAACAGGCCTTTGAAGTGTCGGACTCTGATTCAGAGTTGGAGATAGACCTAGACATAGACGATGTGCCGCAGAGACAGGGTGACGTGAGTACTGAAGACTCCTTCCCCCGTCCACCATCCCTCACAAACCTAATGCTTCGGCACCACCTCCGCCTTCTGGCCAAGGTCAGCACTGAGACCATGTTTCTCACACTCCTCCTCACAGCTTGGCACCAAAACATACTGTCCAGCCTTCCAGTTCGGGACTGAGTCGGCCCAAAGCCACTTCAGAGCCGAAACCTTCCGGTTGAAAGCACAAAGGCGTTTTGGAGCCGAAACCTTCAACACCGAAAACCAGCAAACAACCTTCAGAGCCGAAATTGTCCGTGCCGAAAGGTCTCTCCATCTCGGCTCCGAAAACTTCAGTACTGAAAACTAAAGAAGTCCCTTCGGCACCTTTCGATCCGAAAATAGACATTGTACCATCCAAACTAGATCTCAAGCAAAAGAAACTATATTAAACCTGACACAGGCCATGTTCACGCCAAGACACCATCCAAGCACAAGCTTCCTGATGATGATAGTCTTAATAAAATCACTTTGAAAAAGAAAAATGTTGGTACTAGCCCTTTTCATCCACTACCATCACCTCCTCCTCCCCAACTTTACATCCTTTACATATTACACCTAATCACTCTCCATTATCTCACCATGGGGGAGACGATACTGATGAGGGAGACACACATGTTCTAGTGGATCCATGGACGGATCATACAATTGACCCTCCAATGGATAATGATCCTGACCTTTACCCTGCCAAGCCATCTCCACCTGATAAGTATTGGCAAAGCCAATAGGTCTCGCCTATGGTTGAGCTGTTGGCTTTGGCAATAGGATTGGGGTTGTGAACCGGAAGGAGTATTGATTAATAAGTGTGCATGAGCGTAATAATTTACAGTAAGAAACTTGTCTCTATTTTCACTTTACTCCTCACAGTCACTGCACAACATAAAACGGCAATGTCAAAAAGACAGCTTGTACTCCTATTGGATTTGGCAATTGGGTGGGGGTGGATAAAGCAATTAAAATAGAATTTAAAAAAGCGCTATGAAGCCGCCAGAACTGGCCACTGCATAAAGCTTTTTCCCCCCCTTTATTGGAATGGGGAAGAGACCTGGAACCAAACTAAGCAGTTGAGGGAAAGTGGCAAATATGAAATGACACTGAAGAGAAGACATATGTGGCAGAGTCTGTCAAGGGGCGTGACAAAGACCTAATGTGTGAAACCGGGGTAGGGATAAATGATATATGTGCATAATAGCAAATGTTGCAGTTCAGTGTAAGCAGCAGAGAGACAAGTGGCAGCAACGTTGATAAGTGGTAGGGAGGGGAGGGAAGCAATTCAGGCAGGAAAGTAAAACAAGTCTATCACAGTTTAGGCTTTCAACATGCTGCAGCAGTTGTAATGCTCCTGCACCGATTTGTGGACAGCAATGCGGGCGAGGAGAGGTCACACAGGCAAGATGATGCTGTGCAGAGTGGGGTGGAAGGGGAGCGACGGAGTTGAGAGAAGCATACAATGGCCTACTCCGATCGCTGTTTAGGAGGGAGGACGGTCAAAGGCCCGCAATTTACATTTACATGCTAATCAATTAAAGTTGTGGAGAGCAAACTATGGGTCTCGCAAACCGAGGCAGACCGGGGCTATTGTGATGAAAGTGATTGTCAGCTTGTCTCTTTACGGTGTACGCAGAAGAGTTGAGGTTGATTCAGAGGCTGGTTGTGGTGAGCGACAGTGCATGATGGATGGCAGGAAAAAGCAAAGTTTCTGTGCTCGAAATCAAAAGACGGGAACTCAGAAGGGAGGAGACAGAAAGAGCAGCCGACGACAGAGGGGATAACTAAGGACAATGCGGAGGCGAGGTGAGATGGAGGAAACAATAAGCACGAGCAACAAGTTAGACAAGCAACGACAAACAAGCAGATAAAGAAAACAAGAAAATGTCCACAAGGAACTTATTCAATTTAGTACATCTATCACTTAGGGAGTAAAAATTATACTCACAACTGATTCAATCAAAAAACAAGAAAAAAGTAAACCAAGGATTATTCAACTTTGCCAAAGGAAAATACAATAAATGCAACTACTTAAATAGCCTGGAGAGCTTATTTACTTCAGCCGAAGTAAATGTAATTTATTCCATAAATCACAATTGTATCACAAGCAATTTATATTTTTTCAGGCACTATTCAAAGATGGCCGCTGACGAATCTAGTTTGCCCCCTCTCTTGTGCATGTGTAAATTTCCCGGGCATAATTTTAACACTTCGAGTTTATGGGTGGTACACAGCTTGCAGATACCGATTAAGCGGTCAGATAGGACGCTCTATTCGTCCCTTCCAGAATAGTAAGTAGTATATTCTAGATTCCCCATATTACTACTGACACTAATGGGATAAGCCGTATTCAATTCCTGTTTTGATATCCTCTGCAGATGGTGTAATTGAATCGAAACCATCATATAAGACGCATTATTCGTCTTTGTTTGCCTGCGTTTTTCGTTTTGAAACTGAGCAGCGATCCCTTAAGACATCGGACACAGCGGTCCATTGCGGCTGTCTATGTGAGTAACTCGTAAGATTAAAGTGATTAAACTGGCATACTTTATTAAGAAATATTCCAGCTTGTCGTATCGATTTAATCCTCGCCTTACATCTTTCGCAGAATCCTTATACAGATATCGCACCCGTTTTTATCTATCGACGTGTCTTTAAATTGGGAATCAAGCTGAGAGTACGGACACAGCGGACCAAATAGATGTTCAAGTGAGTGACTCTTAGATGGATAGAACTGTAGCAACTGATGTCTTGCTTCAGTACATAGCACTGAGTTAATATACGGTTCGTTGCTATGTGTATCACGCTAGGGCTCGCCGCTATTAGAGTGGTAATCGACCATTAGGTCGTTTTAAACAAGCTGAGATTTTAACCACTAGTCATGTGTGCCCCGTATTAAGATAAGATTTAAGATACAATTTAAATGATGGCCCCTTATGAGAGAGGTCATTACTAATTGACCATTACAATAGCTCGTTAATTCTGAGATAGGCATAGTAATTTAGAGATGTGATTGCACTTTGGCTATGTTCCACAAGTCTGTTATATACTACAAGATCGCCTATGATTTTTTCATTACAGGCTATATTGGATACGATCAAGCGCAATCAGTCGCCTTATCCCTATTCCTTGTCGTGAATACCAATAGGTAAGCCAACCATTAACCTGGAGTCTTTACATTAACCACTAGTGGGTCCAATTTATTATCGGCACTTACAATTCCCCCGTTTTCAGTCCCCAGATAATTGTCCTGAAGAGACCCCATATCCAGAGTGGGTTGAAACGTCGTCGACACCAACCAAGGGAGAGCAAAAAAGATTTGTTATATTGTCATATGCCTCTCATTGTTGTTTTTAAGACCTTCTAAATATTATGTTCACCTTGTAGGCTATGATCACTTCACTGGGTTTTTTTTATTATTTTTTCACCTTTTCACTTTTTTCATTTGTGCCTGAAAAAATATAAATTGCTTGTGATACAATTGTGATTTATGGAATAAATTACATTTACTTCGGCTGAAGTAAATAAGCTCTCCAGGCTATTTAAGTAGTTTCATTTATTGTATTTTCCTTTGGCAAAGTTGAATAATCCTTGGTATACTTTTTTCTTGTTTTTTGATTGAATCAGTTGTGAGTATAATTTTTACTCCCTAAGTGATAGATGTACTAAATTGAATAAGTTCCTTGTGGACATTTTCTTGTTTAATACAAATACCCAGTTCACAAGGACATATGGGTGGCTCTTGTTTCTTATAAATATAGATAAAGAAAACAAGCAGGAAGTGGGATAAGGGAGGGGGTGGCAAATGGTGTGCACTTTCGCGGCTGCTTTGATGTTCTCAGTGGCCGCGCGGCTCACTGAGAACATCAAAGCGGCCGCGAAATGATCACGCAGGCTGCCAAATGGTGCGCGCGCCCGGCGCACATGCACTGTAGTTGGCGGCCTGAAAGCACTGGTTTGCACTTTCAAATCCCCCTTTTACAAAAGCTCTCGCGAGAGCAGCGCTAAAGCGCTGGCTCAGGCGAGACCTAAAAATGTCTCTTATCAAGAACTCATTGCCAGGGCTGCACAATACCATGGGGTGGAGCTCCACAAAGAATCTTTAGAAGAGGACTTTCTATTTGAGACTTTAGGATCCACACTTAGCTCGAGCCACACACTCCCTATGCTCAAAGGTATGATGAGGGATGCAGACGAGATTTTTAAAGACCCTGTACATGCACGAAACCTCACTCCTAGAGTTGACAAGAAATATAAACCTTCCCCAACAGATCCAGTGTTTATTAAAGGACAGTTACCACTAAGCCTGGGCAAAGCAGAGATTGTGTAAGTAGGTCTAAAAATAAAATGTTAAACGGTCAAGCATTTATTTGCAGATTAATAAATGTGTGCTTGTTTATTTAATTTTTTAATATTAGTGCTCTGCAACTAAACAGCAGCTCATGCTGCTGATCATCAGGGGGGCCACATGTAAAGGTCAAGAGGGCCGCAAGCGGCCCCCGGGCCATACTTTGAGTATCACTGGTCTAGATGCTGCTGACACCGCAGCTAGGGAGGTAAATACTAGCAGTAGGCATGCCTGCTTACGGATTTCTGGGTTTAAGCCTGAAGTCCTACAAGTCATTCTAAATACACCTTTGGTAAACAACATCTTTTTGGCCATGAAGTTGATCAAATGCTAGAAAAATAAAGGACACTGAAGTTGCCAAGTCGTTGGGAGCACTTCAGTCTCCTTCAAACAGAGGTTCCTCTTGGCGCTCCTTTTCCCGGGGAGAGTCCAAGTCAACAACCTCATATCAAAACAATTCCTCCTACCAGGGTAACAACCAATCCTCTTCTCCAAGTTTATTTTTCAGAGGAGGTTATAGGGAAAACCGTCCCAAAGATAGGGGTAAAAACACCACACCCCGTAACTCCCCTTACAAGCAGTGACTTCCTCTCGCTTCCCTCAGATTATTCCACACCTCTCTGTGGAAGACTTCAACACTTTCTTCCCATTTGGGAATCTATACCAACCGACAAATGGGTGCTTGGAATTATCCAACATGGTTATTGCCTGGAGCTTACCACCAATCCTTCAAATATTCCACCTCGTTTTCACAAATTGTCACCAGACAATCTGCTGTTGCTTGAAGAAGAGGTGCAATCTCTTACTGAAAGGAGCTATGGAACCAGTTCCATTTCAGTACCAAGGGTCAGGACGGCTCGCTAAGACCTATTCTAGATCTGAGAGAGTTAAACCGATATATACTGTCCGAGCACTTTCACATGGTGACTCTTCAACAGGTACTTCCTTTTCTACAGCAAGGCGTTTTTATCTCTACTCCAGACTTAAAAAACACATATTTTCACATTCCAATTCATCCAGCTCATTGCAAATACCCCTGATTTGTGATAGCAGGCAGGCTTTACCAGTTCAAAGTACTAACGTTTGGAGTCACCACTGCTCCCAGAGTATTTACCAAATGTCTAGCAGTAGTAGCCGATCCTCTCAGAAGACAATGTGTTCATGTCTTCCCCTACCTAAACGACTAGCTCATCAAAGCCAGCACTTACCAAACCAGTCTGCAACACACTCCGACAACAATACACTTACTTCATCAATTGGGCTTCACCATCAATGCACAAAAGTCTTACCTGTGTCCCGCACAGATGCAGTATTATCTAGGAGCTATTATCAACACTCTAAAAGCTCTAGCCTCTCCCAATGTAGCCAGAATTCACAAGACTCAGTCTTTGGTACTACAGTTTCAGCCCAATCAAACATTACCAGCCAGTGTTTTCATGCAACTGCTGGGAATGATGGCATCTTGCATCACAATCGTGCCTCATGCAAGGCTTCACATGCGTCCTCTACAAGAATGTCTAGCAAGTCACTGGAATCAATCACAGGGTCAATTAACCGATCTAGTGTTGGTTAACTGCCGCACCCATCACTCCCTGCAGTGGTGGAACCCACAAAACGTATCAAAAGGGCAGCCCTCCCTAGACCCTATTCCACAGACTGTGCTAACAGACTCATTTCTTGCCGGTTGGGGTGCCCATCTCCAACATTACACAATCCAGGGTCTGTGGAGCGACAATTACAAAAGTCTCCACATCAACTACCTAGAACTTCTGGCAGTGTTCCTAGCACTCAAAGCTTTTCAGACTCACCTTATAGGCAAAGCTGTCCTAGTCCGCACAGACTACATTACAGCAAGGTACTATGTACAAAAACAAGGGGGACACACTCCAACTGTCACACCTCTCACAGAACATTTGGAACTGGGCAATTCATCACATCTACCTCCTAGCAGAAGACCTTTCAGGAGTAAACAACCAGATTGACAACCTCCTCAGCAGACAGAGGCAGCAAGTTTCCAAGTGGGAACTTCATCCCCAAGTCCTTCTTACTTACTTCCAACACTGGGGATTTCCACAAATAGATCTGTTCACCACAGTAGACAACGCAAAATGCCCAAACTTCGCATCCAAGTTCCCACACCCTCTATCCAAGGGCATTTCAGGGATATTTGCCTACACTTTTCCGCCTCTCCCACTACTTCCATTGCTAGTTCGGAAGCTCAGACAAACATCTCTTACACTGATCCTCCTAGTAGCCCCCACATGGGCTCGTCAACCTTGGTACACCACACTGTTAGAACTGTCAGTGGTCCCACATCAAAAACTACATCTCACCTCCAGTCTCCTCACTGAAGTCATAAGAGTTTGGTTATTTAAATCTGCCTCACAATGTATGAACTATTCTAAAAGAAGCAAGAAAGCCTACTACCCGAGATTGCTATGCAGCAAAATTGAAAAGATTTGCTATTTATTGTAATAACAAAATCAATTTTCTAGACGCTTCTGTACAAAATATTGTCTTGTTACCTGTTGCATTTACAGCAAACCGGGTTAGCTTGCACATCTATTCATTTACACCTTGCAGCAATGGCTGCCTATTTGCAAAACAGACCACATTTATCTCTTTTCTAAATTCCAGTAATCAAAGCATTCATGGAAGCTTTGAAAAGGGTAATACCACCAAGAGTTCCACCTGCACCAGTGTGGAGTCTTAATATTGTCCTTACAAGACTTATGGGTCCACCCTTTGAACCCTTACATAAATGTCCTCTACAGTTCCTCTCATGGAAAGTTGCTTTCCTCATTGCGATCACTTCATTGAGAAGAGTTGGTTAGCTACAGGCTTTAACACTGGAAGAACCTTCCTTTCAACTTCATAAAGATAGTTGTTCTTCGCACCAATCCAAAATTCCTTCCCAAAGTGTTTTCTGCTTTTCATAGAGCTCTCCACGTGTTAGACGTTAGAAGGGCTTTACTATATTGTATGGAAAGGACCAAAGACTTTTGCAAAACAAAATAACTATTTTTTGCTTTTGCGCCCCCTCGCAAGGGCAACCCCATCTCTAAACCAAGCATTTCAAGATGGGTTCTTAAATGCATTCAAATATGCTATGCTACAGCCAGAAAAACTTTATCCATAGACCCTAGCGCGCATTCTACACCCAAGATAGGGGCTACTATGGCCTTTTAGATGGTCTACACCACACATGTTTACTAAACACTACGGTTTAGATGTACAGGTTAGCCACCGCTTTGGGAGTGTACTGCTGTATAGTCTATACAAAGCATGTGATCTACAGCTCACATGCCTCGAATGGATAATGTTACTTACCCAGTAAGCATCTGTTCTTGGCATGTAGAGCTGTAGATTCACATGTGCCCACCCGCCTCCCCGATCTCCTGTAGTTGTTGCAGTTTTTCAGTTTACATACATACGCATGGACATCTCTAGTCTACACTTACTCACACATTCTCACCCTTTGTGAGAAAACAATCCAACAATGGAGTCGATGACCATGCACACGATCATCGAAAGGAGGAGTCACCGTACCTCGTGACTGGAAAGACTTCTTCGAAGACGAAAACAACTTGCAAACATCTGGGCCCAACTCTAGACGGCAGGAGTATGCAAAGCATGTGAATCTACAGCTCTACATGCCAAGAACAGATGCTTACTGGGTCCTCCAGTTAGTTAAACAAGATCGAAGCATTTGATAAACAAACAATTGCCTCAGCTAGCCTGGTATAAAGATCGGTCAGTGCTGTCTGTTTGTTGGGTCGCTATATGCATACCTTCTGGCACATGACCAGCAAGATATTGCCTGTGGTTTTTGAAGACCACAGTGCTTCTCTGGCGCAAACAATTCATGATGGTCAGATGGAATCAGTGTTGCCCTTTAACACCTTGTGTGGATGCGCTCCACAGGATTTTCTGGAGACATACATGCCTCACTCATTGAGCCATTTGATGGCTCAAGTCAGTGTGGAGAAAAAGCAGATTTTGCTCGAGCGAACATTAAGGACAGTGGAGCCATGGCGAGCTCCCTGGGTCTTTTGACTGCTGGCTTGCAGTGCCATCATCAGTTCAGGAATTTCAGAAGCTATTCTGGGGGCTAGTGTAGAGACCGACAGTAGCCCCAACCGCTCCGGCAGTCACCCAAGTGCTTTTGAGGACTTGGGCCTGGCAGGCAATGCGCAGGACAGCAGTGGCATCAGTCCTCTCACTCCCCTCCCCATTTGCAACATCCAACAAGCCTCTTTAGTTTTCCCTTCCCAGTACACATCCATCCTGTGGGGGCAGTATTCAGTATTTCCTTCCATGATGGGGATCCATCATGTCCAACAGATGGGTCATACAATTGTTCAGCATGGCTGTGCTCAACCCTTTCTTTTTTGATCCACCAAATCCCCCCTCCGATTTACTTTCAGAGGAGCACCTCTCCATTCTGCTACAGGTAGTGTAAGTGTTGCTCTCCAAGGGCACTCTGAAAGAGGAAAGGTCTGTTACTATTTATTACCTCTTGCCGAAAAGGACAGAAGCCTCTGACCTTCGACCTCTGAATGCCTTCCTGCGGATGGACAAATTCAAAGTGCTCACGCCAGCTCAGATCTTGGTTTCTCTGGAACTTGGGGTACTGGATGGTGTTCTTGGACTTACAGGACGCATATTTTCATATGTTTGTCATGCAGTCTCACAGACGTTACCTGAAGTTCTAAGTCGGTATGGTGCATTTCCAATTTGCACTGCTCCCATTCGACCACTCCAGCATCCATTGAGTGTTCACAAAAGTGATTGCAGTGGTCGTGGAACATCTGCGAAGGTCGGGGATACGAGTTTTCCGTACCTCGCCGACTGGCTGTTGTAGGTGGACTTGCCACAGTATGTCATATACCATCTCCAGACAATGACACATCTGTTGACATCATTGGGGTTCACAATCGGCAAGCCAAAGCCTCACCTAAAATGCTTTGCAAAAACCTCCTTTTATACGAGCGGTCTTGGACACAGTGCAGGGCCTTTCTTCCTCTGCAATGAGATCAGGACATTCAAGGTATGATCCTGATGTTTCAGTTTTGATCCTGGATCTCAGTGAGATCAGACCAGAGACTTTTTGGCCTGTTGAACTCACACAGCATCCTTGTCCACCTCACCAGGTGGCATATGTGGGGTCTGCAGTGAAATCTAAAGCCTCAGTGGGCCCAGCACCAAGGAAACCTATCAGTTGTCATCCAGGTTTCTGAGGAGACTGTACAAGATGTGTAAAAGTGACTGCTCAACCACAACTTGACCAATGGCACACACCTCTCTTCCCTACCCAGAGCTGACATTGGTGACAGATGCATCATTGCTGGATTGAGGACATCATCAGGAAGAGTTGGAGAAGAGAGGACTCTGATCTCCACTGGAAAACCACCTCCAAATGGATGTGCTGGAGTTGTGTGCTATTTGCTTGGCAATTAAAAACTTCCTACTATCCATTGGAGGAAAGCTGGTACAGGTTCTCATGGACACCACCACCATGTAGTACTGCAACAAGCAGGGGTAGTGGGGTCCGGTGCCAGGAGGCTGTATGCCTATGAAGGTGGCTAGTTGTGAACCTCCTTCTGGGATCATTGAACTCCAGAGCAGAAAAGCTCAGCCAACAGTACCTGGTGGATCATGAATGGCAAGTAAATGTAAATGTAATGTAAATGTAAGGAGATTTCTAGAGCGCATGGCTGCCCATGAGCGTCCCAGCGCTAGAAGATGCGACAGCGAGTTCAACCGATAGCGAAGCAGATGGTTATGGGAACAGCCATGTCTTTAGTGACTTTCGAAACGGAAGCAGATTGTGTTGGGCCCGGAGGTCAGGCGGAAGGGAATTCCAAAGCTTGGACGCATGAAAGGAAAAACGTCGACCTCCTGAACGAGCTTTCCTTATCTTGGGAATTTGAATCAGATGGGCGTGCGAGGATCGGAGGATTCTGGTAGTGGTATATGGAACCACAAGGTCCTTTAATATGGACGGCGCTTTTCCCTGTACGATTTTGTGGGTTAGGCACATAGCCTTAAAATGTATCCTTTGCTCAACAGGCAACCAGTGCAAGGCTCTAATTGCTGGTTTGGCAGAGCAGCGGGTCTTCGTGTTTGTGAGAATCCGGGCAGCGGCGTTTTGCACCACCTGTAGCCTGGCAATCACTTTTTTTGGAGCCCCGAGGTAAAGAGCATTACCATAATCCAATCTTGAAAGGATAAGACCCTGTAGGAGGAGTTTCCTTGATTGAAATGGGAGCAAGGGAAGAATCTTACGGGTGGTGCGTAGGAGACCAAGGCATATTCCAGCCGTTTTTCTTGCCTGGGTGTTTAGGGTGAGATTTTGATCAAGCCAGATCCCCAAGCTTTTAATTTCAGCTTTGGGGATTGGAGGTGCGCCCATGCATGGAGGCCATAGAGACTCCGGCCGGAAGTGGGATTGGTTGCCTATCACCATAATCTCCGTTTTGTCGCCATTGAGTTTTAGGTGGGATAGGTTCATCCAGCTGACTATGTCCCTCAGGCAGGAGTGCAGATCTATTTCGGGGTTATCCTGCCGACTGAGGGAGACAACCAGCTGGGTGTCATCCGCGTAGGTCAGAAGTTTAATACCGTACGGGACGACAATACCTTCTAATGGCGACATATACACGTTAAAGAGCGTAGGGCTTAACGATGAGCCCTGAGGTACTCCGCAGTGTATAGGTGTCTCCCTGGAGAGGAAATCACCCTCCGCCACCTGGAAAGATCGATTGTCAAGAAATGACTTTAGCCACATCAGGGCCGAGCCAGAGATACCAAGGTCATGGAGTCTCTGAGCCAGGATACTGTGGTTGACGGTGTCGAAGGCCGCACTGAGGTCCAGAAGGATCACTGCCACTGATCCTCCTGTGTCGATGATTTTCCTCGCCTCTTCGACAACCGCCACCATCGCTGTTTCCGTACCCTGGCCGGGGCGGAAAGTGCACCCAGAGGTGGCACAGGGTATCTTCCAAAATGGGGAGAACCCTAGCAAGATCTTTTCGCCATCATCAACAACATGCGGTGCCCAAACGTTTGCGTGTTGGAGTTCCCGTGAAGGTTCTCCTTGGCAGATGCATTATATTTTAGGTGGAACACAGGACTCCTGTAAGCCTTTCTTCCTCTACCACTCCTGCCCAGAAGATGATCTGAAACAAACAAGTACAAGTCATCCTAATGGCCCTGGATTGGGCCATGAGAGTGGGTACCCGGAACTTCTCAGCATGTGCATCTGCCTTCTGAATAGATTACCACTTTGGGAAGATCTGTTGCAGCAACAGGGCAAGGATCTCCACCCAAACCTGTGCAATCTACACCTATATGTTGAGATTGCGCAGCGGCAGTTGATGTTTTACTTGACAATCTTAGTTGTGGATGTAATCCTGGCTGCCTTGTGCCATTTCACAAAGTCTATTTAAACCGGGCCCTGGGACAAATTAGAGGCCTGGTGTGGAGCCCGAGGGAGAGGCCCTTTACAGACCAATATGTTGATCGTTTTGTTATTTGTTTTGTCTTTGGCCCAGGATGGCCTTGCAGTGGGCACTGTCAAATGGTATTTATGGGCCCTTTTAGCCGTTCTGTTTTTCAGACCAACTATTCTTGTTTGAATCACCTGTTGTAACGGTTTGACACCTTTGTTCCCTCCCATATAATTTGGGATGCCACAGTGGGACCTTAATTTGGTTCTGAGACTCCTCATGTGTACTCCGTTCAAGCCAAGCCAGAACTGCTCCCTGCATCTTTTAACTGTAAAGACTATCTTCCTTGTCACGATCGCTGAAGCTTGTTTCATGATTGAGGTCCAGGCTCTCTCTGTGCAACTTCTCTACACCACCATTTTTCTGACCAAACTAGTGTTGCGTACAAAACTGGCCTTCTTGCCAAACCATGCGACTCCTTTTCACGTTGGGCAGTCCAACACCCTCCCAACATTTCTTTGTCTGCCTTACCCCTCAAAAGGAGGAGGAACTCAATCAGCTGGAGCCCAAAGCTTTTACAGTTATTGCACCAACGACCAATGGGAGGACAATTGACTTTTTCTTTTACTGTCTTTGCTGCAGAGAATGGTAAGGCAGTGCAGAAAGGACTTTAAGTTGAATAGTTCTCTGTATTCAGGGGGCTGCTTCTTGGCCAGCGAATAGCAGATCTTAAGGTCTGAGAGCCTATAACAGGAGAGGCTGTAATCATTGTGTTGTAAAATGGAGTGACTCTCTGTGTTATCTGCTTGCCCGCAATGTGGGCGGTCTGATGGAAAGGGCTTTTTGCCCTTTTGGTCCTGCAGGACTTTTTTGATCTGAGCCCACTCCACGGGCCCTCTGCCTTGGGAGGTACTAATTTGGTATCTATTCTAATGGTGAGGAACCTGCGGTTGGAAGTATCCATCAGAAGAACAAGTTACCTTTGGTAACTCTTTCTAAAGGATATTGCATCTAAATGCAGATTCCTCGCTGTGCTCTCCATTCTGTGGAGTGGTCTTATTTTTTTACCAGCTAAAAGTGGCCCAAACTGGAGATCTGCACACTAGTGAAAAAACATAAGCGTGTATGGGTGGCGCTTATATGAGCGACTGCTCAATTGCTTCTGGAGTGGAATGGGGGTCAGTGTGGAGCCACATGTCACCACCTATAACCTCGCAGGAGCATTTCTGTGAAAACTTCAGAATCCAGTGCGATGCCTGGGGAATATACTTATGGTGAGGAATCTGCGGTTAAATAGAGTATCCACCAGAAAAAGCATTACAAAAAGTAACTTGCTCCTCTGAAAATGTTTTATATTTCACCAAATGACTGCTAGATTTGAGAAGCTCTAAACTGGTCATTAAGTGCTGGTGTGGACAATAGGGCTGCTGGGGGAAGGAGAGCAAGCTGAAGCTCATTGATGTAGTACTAGACAAGAGTAAGGCCATCATTGTTATACCTCTCAAAGAGTAAGCGCGATATATATTTTTCTGATGGGTCATTCTAACCGCAGATTCCTCACATTGGGAATATCCTAGGGCGCCTGACTGGATCTGGAAAATTGAAAGCAGTGCTCCTGCGTGCTGGCAGTTGCGCTGTGCGACTCTGTGTGGATGTCATTCCACTTCAGCAGTGACAAAGCCACATATAAATGCCACCCATGTGTGCCGATGCCAGTTAATTTCTTTCCACACCTTTAGACACTGATCTGGAGCTCCGATCCTCTTTTTCTTTACTTGTGAAGAGATTGTTCTTAAGAACATAAATGTTTCGAGTGTTGTAGGAAGGTGGATATCTGACTATGGTTACCCCCAATTTTTTGCCTAGTGTCTAGCTGGTTTTTCGACTTAGTAGGCCTGAGATCCTGCCATTCAGGGTCTCAGCCTGTCTGCTCTCTCTTTAACATGGATTCCATGTACCCTAGGTGCATAACCCATTGGAACTAGATCACCCTGTGAGCCCCTGTACCAGTGTACACTAGGTACCCAGGGCATTGGTGTATCTAAGGCCTACCAGGGGCTGAAGCATGTATTGTGCCACCCCTGGCCTGGCCTAGCAATTTGACAGAACTGGCTGATCACTCAGCTGGGGTAAGTTGGTGTAACCACCTCTTACTTAGGTGTAGTATACCTATACCTAACCTTAAATGGGACACATGTTAACCTATAAGTCACTCCTATGGCAGGCCTTAACAATCCTGAAGGCAGAGTGCTTGGTTCCATGTGAGATGGTGCTCTGGCATGAGCTGAGCCTGTCTGCAGTGGTCGGAACAACTTCCTTCTACCGTTTCCAGATATCGTCATACCATATACTCTTAAGTGCATTATGAACCTCGCGGTTAAATGCTATCTTTGGTTTGGCTTTATCAAAACATGTCGAGTAAGGTGTCATACGAATTGGAATACTAACCCCTCGCCAATTCTGGCGACGGGGTTAGCATTCCACCCTTCTAGAGGGACACGACATGTACAGTACCTGAAACCCGGGTAAAATCAGACATAGCCTCAGCTCCACAAAATGGATGCTGCCACCACAGACACAAGTCTGCCCTCCTGCTGCTGGGAGTCCTTCCAGCTTGTGAGACGTGGACAAAGGGTTTCCTGCCAGGGGAGGTGCGAGCACCACCCCAGACAGGATTTTGTGTATAGGTCAGGTAGGGCTTGAAAGGAATCAGACATGCCTGAGGCTCACAAGGAGCCTCGGTGCATATGCCAGTTCAAACCGGTCCTGGGGCACACCAGCCCCGGACCTGGGGCGAGCTGGACAAAGGATTGGGGGTGTAACCACCCCCCTTCCTGGTCCCACCCTTAGGGAGGGACCTAGCAGGTAGTCCGGCCCCAAGAATCCGCTTACAGGTAGGAGCTGTGTCCTAAGACTTCAGACATCCTGGAATCAACTTACTACAAAGAAGAAGACGGGAACTTCGACGCTCTGCTGCACAGAGGACTGAAGGAATTCTCCCCTATGGTCAGGGAGTGACCATCTTGCTAACGCAAGCACCAACCAGCTGTTCGACGTCTGCTTTGCCGCCGCCTCCCGCCGGAGCCCGAGCCCAGAGCCCGACAAGACCTGGACCTCCAGACCTCACACCGCCCGATCCACAGTCCCTGCAAAGAAGGAATCCGTGGAGGCACCGAGACACGTGGAGCCAGCCATCTTGAAAGACCGACGACAAGCTGCAAGCGCAACGACAGAGGCTCCCTCCAAGTTGTGCTTTGGGTCCTGAGAAGCCCAACCACCGAGCAGCATCTGCACCAAAGGTGAGCCCTCCAGCATCTCCACGATCTGCGTGGGGCCCCTCTGCACTTTGCATCTCGACGCGCCTGCCCGGTCCCTGGCCCGTTGGCTAGTGGCCATTTTGGCGACCTAATTTGAAATCTACGACGCTGGTCTGGTTGCTCCAGACTGGCCCCAGCTGCTCTCCAAAGGAGCAGCCCCTCTGACCTTGCTGGTCAGAACAATCAGCTTTCCTCTCTTTCCACGACTCCTGCCTTTGCCAAGGCTTGTTTGCCTCTTTCGAGTCGCCGACAACGCCGACAGCGAGAGCCTGCGTGGGACAGCTCGTGAACCGACTCCTGGACGTCGTCGACCTTCAGGGACCACGTGGCTGCGGAGACAAGCTACACCTCATCACCTGTTTGCACCCGACAGCGCCTGGTACCTACCTGGTGCCACGCCGGTCACTGGCTAGTGACTGTGAACACTGTCCCCTCTGCTTTCAGGTCTTCTACAACTCCGATCCACTCTTGGATCCACCGCATCTCTTCTGGACCGACCGCCTGTAGCATCTTTGTCATCAGGCTCCATTGAATCGATAGAAGAAACCCGATGCACTTCGAGACCTATGCACCCGCTTCCTGTGGGTGAGGTAAAGCTGGCACTCCGGTGCCCAAGTGTAGAGAAACATCTCTAGTGTCTGTGTTTTGAATCTTAAATTCGTAGTCCATCCAGAAGACCCTTCTAGCAGTAACTTTTGAACTTTTACGCACCCATTGAAAACCTATGGGAGCACGCGTGTAAATTTCCTCACTGCACACGCGACCCGTGGACCTCCTGGTCCCTAACTGAAGTTAGCTCCTTGGAGGCCCAGCGATTCTAGAGGCCCTAGGCCTTTTCCCTTTCCTGTTCGTGGTACTTATACCACTATTTTAGTATATGGTTTGATCGGCCACCAGGGCCTATCCATATAAAGTGCAACTTCTGTATATTATAACATTGTCTTGTTTAACGATTTGTGCTCCTGCGCTCATAAATAGTCTAGGGGATACTCTGAGAAATAAATATATATATTTTGAATATATATCTGTGTGGTGTCCTTTCATTGGTATAAAGGGGGGTTAACGAGTTTAGCCTCAAAGACTGCTTAGCCTATGCTACCACTAGGGCAGCTAGTCCGAAAAGGTTGACTTACAGCCACACCATAAGGGTTGCTTGGCATGGTACAAGGTGGTCACTTTAACTAGTGAACAGCATATACCAGGCCAACTTCTCACATTGGTGAGCAGCGGTTGGATTTGAGCTTGCTGTGTTTTACCTCTGTAATCTCTTTGTTACCAATTGAAAGATCATACAGGTACCTTTAGGTACATATAAAACAAGATAGATATACTTAAGTTCTACTGAACTTAGTTGTTGTAGAGCAAAGGGAGTAGCACACCCTGACTACAACTACTAGATAGGTTTAGTAGGAAAACCCAAGTGTAGGTAGATTGCAACACATCCACCCACACTTAAGAGCAATGGCTGGGGCAGAGGGGTCCAATGTACCCATCTCTGTTGAGAGTGACCCCCAGAGGGCACCATCCATCTTTGCTACCCTAAACCAAAATGAGCTCAGGCAGTTGGCAAATATCAGGGGCCTTAAACAGCCCAAGAACCCTACCTCTGCTGAACTCAGAGAGCTTTTACAAGCTGATGAAGATCAGAAAGCTCTCAAGAAAGCCTCCCAGTTAGGCCCCTTAGGGACTGGAACAGGAGGCCCCCCTTCTGAAGATGCTACTGAGGTACTCCTTTCCAATAGTCACCCCTTAGATGAGAATCATACTACAGAGGATGAAAGTGATAAGGGTACTGATACAGATGGTAGTGGGGATGAAGGGAGAACTAGCCCAGTGCCAAGTGTTATACGTGGACCAGCTAACTTAAGGCTACTGGAGACTGACAATGGGGTCACCCCATTGGATCTCCCTAGTGGACTTAACCAGGGGTTTGGGAGGCAAAGGAATCACTCAGGTGACTCTAATGCTTCTCATGCCTCTAGAGGCTCTCAAGGTCACTCCAGAAGAAGGATGACCAGCCCTCAGAGGAGGGAACATGAGGCCAGAATGAAGGAAGCTCAGCTGAGAATCAGGAGACAGGAGCTAGAAGTAGCTCTGATGGAAGAGAAACTGAGTAAGGCTAGGCAACCTAGAGAGTGTGGGTCTATACCCACTGGTGGCAGCAATGTCCCTAGGGACAAAGATAGGGTCTTTGACAATAGGAACCTGTCCAAGGTTGTGCCCCCCTACAAAAGTGGGGATGATATCCACAAGTGGATGACTGCTCTTGAGAGAGCCTGCAAAGTGCAGCAGGTTCCTGAGGACCAGTGGGCAGCAATCTATGGCTCTCCTTTGAAGGTAGAGGCAGAGATAGACTCCTCGCTGTTAGAGAGGAGGATGTCAGAAACTACAGAGCCCTGAAGAGTGTCCTGATTGATGGGTTAGGCTTAACCACTGAACAGTACAGGTCAATGTTCAGAGATACCCCGAAGGCACAGACTCAGGACTGGTCTGAATATGTGGAATGTGCCACTAAGGCTTTAGAGGGTTGGTTGCTGGGAAGTAAGGTATCTGATTATACAGGATTGTACAATTCGATGATGAGAGAGCAGATTTTAAGTAATTGTCAAAACCAGCTTCTCCATCAACACCTGGTAGACTCAGATTTGACCTCTCCCCAAGAATTGGGAAAGAGGGCAGATAAATGGGTCAGGACCAGGATCAGGCCTAAAAACCAGGGTGGTGACCAAAAGAAAGATACCACCAAGCCTCAAGAGAAGGGTGGGGATAAAGCAAAAGAGAAATCTTCCCCAGGGCCCCAAAACTCCACACAGGGTGGTGGGTCCCAAGCTCCCTCCTCTACCACAGCTAAAAAGCCTTACTGCCATGAATGTAAAATTCCTGGGCATTGGAAAACTGACAGCAGTTGCCCAAAGGCTAAAAACAAAACTGTTCCTCCAATTACTCCTGTCACACCACCTATTACTGTCAGCAGTAATCCCCCAGGTGGTGGGAGTGCCCCCAGAAATCTGGGTGGGTTTACTTGGGGAACACAGGGGGACCCTGGCTTAGCCAATTCCCCTACAGCAACTACTCTTGTCTGTGATGGTGGCATGGGGTTTGCCAACTTCACTGCCTGTCCCAACACTTTGGGTAGGTACAGACAGGAGCCCTACATCAATGGTACAAAAGCTGAGGCCTACAGAGACACTGGAGCTAGCATCACTATGGTGGCCCATTGGCTAGTTCCCTCTGAGCAGCTTTTGCCTGGTTTCTCCTACCAGGTAACGAACATTGATGGCAAACAGACCAGTCATCCCATGGCAGAGGTATGTCTCAGCTGGGGAGGTGTCACTGGCCCTAAAAGGGTGGCAGTGTCCCCAACCTTGCCTGTAGACTGCTTACTGGGGAATGACTTGGAGCTCTCAGCTTGGGCTGGAGTTGAACAAGACACCCATTCTAAAATGGTAGGCCTTTCACAAAAGGGTAGTGGGGTTGTGCCATTCACAACCCCTGTCCAAATAGATTTCCTCCCTGGAAAGGTTGGAAGGGCAGTGGTAGCCACAGCCCAGGCCCAGACAGACTTCCCTGTAGAGACTTGCAGAGCTGTGACAGTCACAGCTCAAACACAAACTGAGTGCCCCCCTGAAAAGGTTGGCAAGGCTGTAATGGTCTCAGCCTATACTCAGACTGACATAGGTGTAGTGAAGCCTGAAACTATGGATCACTCCACACAAACAGAGTAGTGGGGAGGAAGAAAAGTCTCCCTCTCCCCAGACATTAGGAAAAGGTCAGCCTCCTCAGGGATCTGACCTCACCCCTTGTGAAGGAACTGCCCCAGAGGTAGCCAGGCCTGGCCTGGCAGAGCCTCTGATGTCAGTGGCCCCTTCCAAGGTGGGACCCAGTCTGGTGCAGGTAGCCTGCCTCTCTCTATCCTACCTCGGTCAGCCCAGGGCTGCAGTGGTCAGGGAGGCCAGTGGACCCCAAGAGGGCCCCTGTCCGCAAGAACCCCCCCATCAAAAGAATGAGGATTGCCTGACTAGTAGCCCTAGCCAGGTGATGGGTAAAAATATTCCTGAGGGATCTCCTTTACAGGTAGTTAGGGACCTCCCCCAGAGGGATTCTGTTGGGCACAGGCAAACATGGGACCTTAGGGCCCCAAACCTGACCTGTCCCTCCAGTAAGCCCACAAAAGGGACCCAGCCTCCAGCTTTAGGTAGCCAGAGGCTGACCCTGAGAGCACAGTGCAACTCAGCTAAAGAGAGAAAGGCATCCATGGTGGAGGATGATTGGAGGAAGCTGAGGCCTCACTTTGAGGACCCTCACTTCAGTACTCCATCTCCACACCGGCCTTTTACTTTGCAAAGACACACCAAAGGTAGAGATTCCCTATGGTGGAGACCCTATGATACCTTTAGGGTGAGGGATTGCTTAGTGGACCATGAGACAGGGGGTAACATGCCAGTGCTGGTTCTTCCTTATATGGCCACTTGGGCAATAGAGGCTTACCTGGTCAAGGACAGCCTTATCTCCCTTCGTTTGGGGGGGGGGGGGGGGGGTTGTGTAGGAAGGTGGATATCGGACTATGGTTACCCCCAATTTTTTGCCTAGTGTCTAGCTGGTTTTTCGACTTAGTAGGCCTGAGATCCTGCCATTCAGGGTCTCAGCCTGTCTGCTCTCTCTTTAACATGGACTCCATGTACCCTAGGTGCATAACCCATTGGAACTAGATCACCCTGTGAGCCCCTGTACCAGTGTACACTAGGTACCCAGGGCATTGGTGTATCTAAGGCTGAAGCATGTATTGTGCCACCCCTGGCCTGGCCTAGCAATTTGACACAACTGGCTGATCACTCAGCTGGGGTAAGTTGGTGTAACCACCTCTTACTTAGGTGTAGTATACCTATACCTAACCTTAAATGGGACACATGTTAACCTATAAGTTACTCCTATGGCAGGCCTTAACAATCCTGAAGGCAGAGTGCTTGGTTCCATGTGAGATGGTGCTCTGGCATGAGCTGAGCCTGTCTGCAGTGGTCGGAACAACTTCCTTCTACCGTTTCCAGATATCGTCATACCATATACTCTTAAGTGCATTCTGAACCTCGCGGTTAAATGCTATCTTTGGTTTGGCTTTATCAAAACATGTCGAGTAAGGTGTCATACGAATTGGAATACTAACCCCTCGCCAATTCCGGCGACGGGGTTAGCATTCCACCCTTCTAGAGGGACACGACATGTACAGTACCTGAAACCCGGGTAAAATCAGACATAGCCTTAGCTCCACAAAATGGATGCTGCCACCACAGACACAAGTCTGCCCTCCTGCTGCTGGGAGTCCTTCCAGCTTGTGAGACGTGGACAAAGGGTTTCCTGCCAGGGGAGGTGCGAGCACCACCCCAGACAGGATTTTGTGTATAGGTCAGGTAGGGCTTGAAAGGAATCAGACATGCCTGAGGCTCACAAGGAGCCTCGGTGCATATGCCAGTTCAAACCGGTCCTGGGGCACACCAGCCCCGGACCTGGGGCGAGCTGGACAAAGGATTGGGGGTGTAACCACCCCCCTTCCTGGTCCCACCCTTAGGGAGGGACCTAGCAGGTAGTCCAGCCCCAAGAATCCGCTTAAAGGTAGGAGCTGTGTCCTAAGACTTCAGACATCCTGGAATCAACTTACTACAAAGAAGAAGCCGGGAACTTCGACGCTCTGCTGCACAGAGGACTGAAGGAAATCTCCCCTATGGTCAGGGAGTGACCATCTTGCTAACGCAAGCACCAACCAGCTGTTCGACGTCTGCTTTGCCGCTGCCGCCTCTCGCCCGAGCCCAGAGCCCGACAAGACCTGGACCTCCAGACCTCACACTGCCCGATCCACTTTCCCTGCAAAGAAGGAACCCGTGGAGGCACCGAGACACGTGGAGCCAGCCATCTTGAAAGACCGACGACAAGCTGCAAGCGCAACGACAGAGGCTCCCTCCAAGTTGTGCTTTGGGTCCTGAGAAGCCCAACCACCGAGCAGCATCTGCACCAAAGGTGAGCCCTTCAGCATCTCCACGATCTGCGTGGGGTCCCTCTGCACTTTGCATCTCGACGCGCCTGCCCGGTCCCTGGCCCGTTGGCTAGTGGCCATTTTGGCGACCTAATTTGAAATCTACGATGCTGGTCTGGTTGCCCCAGACTGGCCCCAGCTGCTCTCCAAAGGAGCAGCCCCTCTGACCTTGCTGGTCAGAACAATCAGCTTTCCTCTCTTTCCACGACTCCTGCCTTTGCCAAGGCTTGTTTGCCTCTTTCGAGTCGCCGACAACGCCGACAGCGAGAGCCTGCGTGGGACAGCTCGTGAACCGACTCCTGGACGTCGTCGACCTTCAGGGACCACGTGGCTGCGGAGACAAGCTACACCTCATCACCTGTTTGCACCCGACATCGCCTGGTACCTACCTGGTGCCACGCCGGTCACTGGCTAGTGACTGTGAACACTGACCCCTCTGCTTTCAGGTCTTCTACAACTCTGATCCACTCTTGGATCCACCGCATCTCTTCTGGACCGACCGCCTGCCGCATCTTTGTCATCAGGCTCCATTGAATCGATAGAAGAAACCCGACGCACTTCGAGACCTATGCACCCGCTTCCTGTGGGTGAGGTAATGCTGGCACTCTGGTGCCCAAGTGTAGAGAAACATCTCTAGTGTCTGTGTTTTGAATCTTAAATTCGTAGTCCATCCAGAAGACCCTTCTAGCAGTAACTTTTGAACTTTTACGCACCCATTGAAAACCTATGGGAGCACGCGTGTAACTTTCCTCACTGCACACGCGACCCGTGGACCTCCTGGTCACTAACTGAAGTTAGCTCCTTGTAGGCCCAGCGATTCTAGAGGCCCTAGGCCTTTTCCCTTTCCTGTTCGTGGTACTTATACCACTATTTTAGTATATGGTTTGATCGGCCACCAGGGCCTATCCATATAAAGTGCAACTTCTGTATATTAGAACATTGTCTTGTTTAACAATTTGTGCTCCTGCGCTCATAAAGAGTCTAGGGGATACTTTGAGAAATAAATACATATATATTTTGAATATATATCTGTGTGGTGTCCTTTCATTGGTATAAAGGGGGGTTACATATGGTAAAACAGCTTGCTTAACACGCTTTAATGAGTTTAGCCTCAAAGACTGCTTAGCCTACGCAACCACTAGGGCAGCTAGTCCGAAAAGGTTGACTTACAACCACACCATAAGGGTTGCTTGGCATGGTACAAGGTGGTCACTTTAACTAGTGAACAGCATATACCAGGCCAACTTCTCACAAGTGTGCAAGGCATGCCAACCCCCATAGACTACAGGGTTTAAACCATATAATGAAAGTCACAAACAGAGGTTTGTGACAGATCCCTATGATGGCTGTCTTTGGTGCTTAGGCTTCAAGCTTGCCTTGAAGGTCTGCAAAAACTGCGCCCAGATGAACCCAAAAACCATCCGACATCACGAGGTGAAGTTCTTTATGGGGTAATGTCAGAAAGCTCTGAGGTCGCGCTCTAAGACAAAGGTGAGAGAACATACCTACTCCTATTCCCAGAGTTGTTCACGAGACATATCTTCCTTGAGGTCAAAGCCTATGGGCAAGTCCAAGAAGAAACATAAGTCCAAGCGGGACTCAGCCCCTTCCTGACACTCTCCAGGGAAGGCTTGAAGGCATCACCATGCCTATCTGTTTCTCTTGCTACAATCAGCAATGTCGCAGCACATCAACTTAATTCCAGAGGCTATGCTGCACATTTTTGGCAGTTATGGCACCCTACACCATGCCTTGAGGCCCCAAAATCCTGCAGGGCACCCCAATCAGGTTACTGCTGGCATCTGATATGCCTTTTGATGACTCCCACCTGTTAGACGTAAAGGCAGACTCGACCCTAGAGTGATTTAAAGTTCAGTTATGGCACATTCTCTGGACTTTTCAGCTCCAGGCTGACAGTCCCACTGTAATTTCACCATTTTAGCAGTGAGTCATTTTGCCCGCCCTCCCGAATTTGTCCTCCTAGCAGCCGGTCGCCCTCCCATGAAATCTGTATTGTTGTGGTGTGGTAGCTGGCACTTAGTCCATTGAGGGCAAAACTGCTGGATGTGTTTCACCTGCAATGCCTTGCTTTTTTGCACAGTTAAAGGTTCCAGTTTGCCTCTTTTGGCCTTTTTTCACATTTGCAAGACCAGTCATCCTTGTTCAACTCAGCAGTTATGTTTTTGTAAAAGGTTTGCAGCATATACTTCTATCAACACCCTTTGCAAAGCCATAGTGGGACCTGGATTTAGTCCTCACTTTTCTAAAGTGTATCTTTTGAACCAAAACCTAGTTATTTGCCCCTTACTCACCTTAAAAACATTCTTCCTGGTGGTGATAACATCCGCATACCAGGTGAGTGAACGTCTGGCCCGTTCTCTCGTTTCAGCCTCTTTATACCAACTTGTTCCTTAAGAAATTGGTGCTCAGGATTTGAGCGCCATTCCTCCCGAAGCTGGGGACCCCTCTTCATGTTGGACAAGCCTTCACTCTTCTGACCTTTGCTACGCCTTATCCCTAAGATCATTGAGTGCATGGTCTGCTCTTTGTGGGGTTCTCTGGGAAAGAAGGTGAAGGTGATGCAGAAACAGACAATCTCTCAATTGATGTCCTCTACATTAAGACTTGTTACGCATTGGCTAAGAAACAGCACAAGGAAGGCCTATGGGGTCAGTCAACTAGAACCAAAGCTGCTACCACTGCGTTGGTTCATGGAGTGCCTATCCTGGATATCTATATTCATTAGAACAAGGGGACCCAAAAAGGTAAATGAGGACCTTGGGTAATCGTTTAGTACAGACAACAATGATCCTCAAAACATAGGTAATGCAAAAATAAATATAGTTCCGAATCGATGCTATATTCCGGGAGTCCAGCCGGACAACCGATTTAATTATAAACAATAAAGGATGCATACATATAGAAACAAATGTACGTGGGACACAGTCCTGTGCCCAAGGTAGAACAAAACATTAACAAAACAAACAAGGCATTTCAGGCAAGACAGAGAGTTGAGCTTATTCAAAGATGCAATGTTATAAGCTTTTTCAAAAATAGCTGTTGCACTTTTTAACACATTGGAGTAACGTGCATGCTATTTTTAGAGAGAGTCGACGGCGTTTCGATCCTTTATGTAGGGTGTCAGGATCATCATCAGGACTTAGATGTGTACATGCCTGACTGTAAACGAAATTGCCTGTGAAAAACAAGATAGATATGGAGAAAAAGGAATGGGAGGAGAATAAAAATTGAGAGACCAGAAAAAATAGTAGAACCGCTCGAATCATGCAGTACGAAAGGAGGTTGCACAAGAGGACAAGCGTGAAGAAAATACGCATATGGGGAGTGAGTGAACGGATGGTCAGATAAGGAGGCCGAGTGTAGGCTGATCATGCGTCACAGGATGCACGGCAAAATTAACTGATCAGTGTCGGGCGCGTGAGGTGTAGTGCTGACAGGAGGGATTGAGCGAAGTGGAGGGGGCGTAGAAGATGGTATCGGAGACACGTGAAGTGAGAGCATGCGTCTCAAGTTGCCCCGGGTACAATGATCGATGGAAGCGGGTACCGTAAGGGTGGAGGGGTGGGAAGTAATAAACGGCCGAATGTGGCGGTGCTGCGTAGTGACTAGGAGACTAGGTGCTGGTAGGGATCTCACCTTTGTAGCAGGAAGATGAAGACCGTACAAGGGCGGTATAAACTGCGATGAGGGCTCACAAGAGAATTACTCGAGGAGAAACCACGATTGTACCCGGGGCAACTTGAGACGCATGCTCTCACTTCACGTGTCTCCGATACCATCTTCTACGCCCCCTCCACTTCGCTCAATCCCTCCTGTCAGCACTACACCTCACGCGCCCGACACTGATCGGTTAATTTTGCCGTGCATCCTGTGCAGTGGCGGATGGTGACATTTGAAAGTGGTGGGGCGTACACTTTCTGTGGGAGTGCACCGTGGCGAGCGTGCGCTGCGTGCGAGCTCGACCTCCTTAGAGGGGGTTCGGGGGGGTTTTTTCCCCCCGAGAAAATTTTGAAAAAAAAGTGGGTAAAGGGTGCATTTTCAAGCAAATTTGAGAAGCACAGAGACTAGAGCTGCAAACACACATAGAGCCCACTGCAGAGGGTATGTTCTTAGGTGAAGTCCTGCTGAAACTAAAATGCATTAACATTATAATCTCAGTTTCCCCACTTAACAAAGAGTCATCCCCAGAAAATGAGTTCCCCATCCCTGTTTCTTCATTACATTTTCAGACAAAATTAGGAACATTCATAGACCATCCACACATGCATTAAGCACATTGTAAAAACAAAAAAAAATCACGTACAATAAAGCACAAATACACACACACAGTCGCACATACAGACATACATACCATAACACACACATACAGACATACACAGGCACATCTTGAGACACACAAAAATCAACTCTTAATGCTGCGACTGCGAGGAAATATGCTGACACCCTGATCCAACCTTGCCTCATGTGAATATTGAAAGCAAAATCGCTGGCGTGACTGCTAACGTGCTCTTGATCAACGAGCGTCTGTGTCCCTAAATCTGAATCATGATTCCATCTAGAGTCGCCGAATGGTACAAACTCCTCCCAACTCCCCCCTTGTGTAACGTAATTCCCGTTTCAGATCACTTTCCTTCTTGTCTGCATAAAATAAACCATTAAATATTTATTTTAACCGAAATCCACAAAATATGAAATCTGGCCTTTAACGTAATAAAGAACAACTCTTAAAATGAAAGAGACTAAAAGTTGTTTACTCCGAGGATGTTCCCATAAAAACGTGTTTGTATATTTTTGAAACAAGAGACGCCTAATCTGCGATAAAAAGAAAGGCTTGCCTTTGTGAAGGAAACCGCTTTGTCGGTGGTAGTAACAACTATATTAAAATGCAATTTCAATGACAAAGAAATACACACAAGTTCCAGGGGAGAAAGCCGTTCGCTGGAAACAAGAAAGACGCCCAGTTCCAAACTATTTTCAAATTAAAAAACCAAAATCACAAACACATAGATGTATATGTATTTGAAATGGGAATTCCAGTACCACCTGTTTCAAAATGAGCAGAAATGTCCCATTTTTTAATTCTTCACTTTATGTGACTATATTTGGCAATGTTGCCCCCTCTAAGAGCCATGATATACAGTGCTGCAGTATGAGAGCTAGGGCATACCATACCGCTGTAGTATGAGCACAAGACACAGGACCACAATATGGGAACCATAACATTAAGTCCTGCAGCATGAGAGCCAGGACATATTGTGCCACAATAGTATCAGTACAAGACACAGGACCACAATATGAAAGCCATAATATACAGTTCTGCAGTATGAGAGCTCGGACATACCATGCCACCGCAGTATGGCCACAAGACACAGGACTAACATATAACAGCCATAATATACAGAGCAGCATTATGAGAGCTCAGCTAGGACATACTGTGCCACAAGAGATTGAGCATAAGGCACAGAACTATGATATAAGAGCCACGATATACAGTGCTTCAGTGTGAGAGCTCGGACATACCATGCCGCTGTAATAGGAGTACATGACACAGGGCTACAATATGAGAGCCATAATATACAGTGCTGCAATATGACAGCACGGACAAATCGTGCCACCATAGTATGAGTGCAAGACATAGAAACACAATATTAGAGCCATAATATATAGAGCTGCAGTATGAGAGCTCAGCTAGCACATGCCACCAGAGATTGAGGATATGGCACAGGACTACAATATAAGAGCCACGATATACAGTGCTGCAGTTTGAGAGCTGGGACATACCATGCTGCTGTAGTATGAGCACAGGACACAGGACCACAAATGAGAGCCATAATATACAGTGCTTCAGTGTGAGAGCTAGGATGCCACCAAGTGGACTTGGAAATGCTTTTGCCATATTAAAAATAAATACCATCCTGCTCACTGGAAATGTTGGAACACGTCACTTCTTACTAAAATGCCCCTGCAGCGGTGGGAGGCGGTGGAACCAGTCTGAGATTCTGTGTCCCCATGTTCTGGGGACATGCAAGAAGGTATTGCCGACCGCTCTCCCTGTATTAGGTCAGGAATAAACTGTTTGACATTTACGTTGTCCCATTTTAATCTCCTGCCAAAGTTGGATGAGAAAGTCAGTTCTCCCATGTCTTTTCCTCGTGCCCTTTCAAATCCAAATTCAATTGTAAAATCAATAAACTATGATCATTCAAGCAATTATTCCTGATAGAAAAATCACAGGTTCAAGGTCACTCGTGACTATATTAAAGGGGGGGGGGGGGGGGTGGCGGGGTGGGTGGGGGGGTGGTGGGGTGGTGGGGTGTCGGGGTGTCGCGCGGGGGTGTTTTTTATAAAAAATAAAATCCTACCTGTCCTGAGCAGGTCCGGCCGGGTCCGCGCTGCCTCGCCTCAGGTCCGTTACTCAACTGCCGTTACTTCTGGCGCCGCCGCCTACACACTCACTCACTGGAACAGGCGCAGCCCATCTGACCCCTCTCAGCCAATCCTTGGCTCAACCTCGCTCTCCTAATGGGCATGCGCCAGACTCGGGAAACACTAGTGCGCATGACTGGGCACGGTGCAAAAATCGCCCTCCGTCCCCACTCATGCGCACTTGTGTGCTGCTGGCTGCCTGTCAGTCAACATGACGCCAGACCGCCCACCCCATTCAGACTCTGAAGGGGGTGGGCGGTCCAACGTCATACTGACTGACAGTTCTCCCTCACCGTCGTCACCGAGGAAGCTGCGGGTGCGAGGCGCGGGCGGGGGGGCGACGCCCCAACGCCCCCAATGGACGGACCGCCACTGATCCTGTGACGCATGATCAGCCTACACTCGGCCTCCTTATCTGACCATCCGTTCACTCACTCCCCATATGCGTATTTTCTTCACGCTTGTCCTCTTGTGCAACCACCCTTCGTACTGCATGATTCGAGCGGTTCTACTATTTTTTCTGGTCTCTCAATTTTTATTCTCCTCCCATTCCTTTTTCTCCATATCTATCTTGTTTTTCACAGGCAATTTCGTTTACAATCAGGCATGTACACATCTAAGTCCTGATGATGATCCTGACACCCTACATAAAGGATCGAAACGCCGTCGACTCTCTCTAAAAATAGCATGCACGTTACTCCAATGTGTTAAAAAGTGCAACAGCTATTTTTGAAAAAGCTTATAACATTGCATCTTTGAATAAGCTCAACTCTTTGTCTTGCCTGAAATGCCTTGTTTGTTTTGTTAATGTTTTGTTCTACCTTGGGCACAGGACTGTGTCCCACGTACATTTGTTTCTATATGTATGCATCCTTTATTGTTTATAATTAAATCGGTTGTCCGGCTGGACTCCCGGAATATAGCATCGATTCGGAATTATATTTATTTTTCCATTACCTATGTTTTGAGGATCATTGTTATCGTGGATATCTGTCAGATAGCTATGTCGGCATCAGTGCACAATGCCTCGACGGTCAGGTCTGTAGAGATGGGTGCTCGGTCCTGCTGGACTTTTTAGTCTGAGACATTCCACAGACCCACCTTCTTGGGAGATGCTGCTTTGGTATCTGTTCACAGGGTGAGTAATTTGCAGTTAGAAATATTATCTGATCGAGACTTCTAGCTGCAGATTCTTTACCTTTGAATTTCCCAGGCACCCGGCTGCATTAGGAAACTTTTGCTTGAGCAATACCCCTTGCACGCGTTGTCGGGTGGCTCCATTCTGCTCCGCCTGACTGCGTTATCTGATAGAGACATCTAGCCACAGATTCCTTGACTTAAAATATCTCCCCAGGCATCAGACTGGATCCGGAAAACCTTTTTTTCCCTCAGCAATACATCTGCATGCCGGGAGGCGGCAGGGTCTGGCTCCGTCCTGACGTCGTCCACGGAAGTGACTTCAGTGGAGCCATATAAGCCCCTCCCGGCGAGCTGACGTCAGTTTTATTCTTTTCCGCGTCCTAACGTGGATCCGGGAAAGTGATACCTCTGGCCTGTTTTTGTTATATTCAGGCCTTTGACGCCTTTTTGAGTCGAGGAACAGTGTGTCGATGCCCTTTGCGGGCTTCAAGCCGTGCCGGTCCTGCTCGTGACAGATGTCAGCGACTGACCCTCACGAAATCTGTATGTGGTGCTTGGGCGAGCAGCATGACTCCATGGAGTGCGACGCCTGCCGCCAGCTGCGGCTGAAATCCGTGCGGGAACACCGCATGAAACTGCTGTCTGCCCGCATGTCCCGAACTGACCCCTCGTGACTCAGGTCTCCTTCCCCAGCGGAGACGTCAACGCGGCACCAGTCCTCACAGGAGCTCCTTCCCTCCTTACCGGAGAGCTCTCGTGACGATCTGGCATGCCTCATCTGTGATGGCCATGATATGGCGCAATTTTCCATTCGGTCTGCCATGGACACCACTGACTCTGTGGGTCGTGCTATGGCCAGGTCGGTTGTCATGCGCCGCCATGCGTGGTTGCGCGATGGCGTTTTTCCAGGGCATGTTCAGGAGCGGCTAAAAGATCTACCATTTGATGGGGGTCACTCTTTTTGACGCCCATGCTGATTCGGCGGTCAGGCACCTCCTGTCTGTTTGATTGTCTTCCTAGGTTTTAATCCTCTTGAAAGACTATTGATTTCGTGACAGTGGCGTCACTTTCTTTTCTGTTTCCCGTTGTGGGTTACAGATGTTCTGGGTTCCTTATGTTCTGGGTTCCTTATTCTGGTACAGCTGGTTAAGCTGTGTTTACCTTTCTTTTGAGCCTCTGCCTACGATCTTGTCTCAAGAGGGACCCTTCTTTTGCAGAGTTGTGCCTTACCCTATGTGGGGTATTTGTTGGCTGGAATATTGCTACTCTTCCTTACCCAGGGATGTTTGCGCAAGTTGACTCTTCCTACTGTGTAGGATGTCTCCTCTGGTGAGATCCATGGGGTTGGTTCCTTTCCAGGGGTTACAATTGGTTGTCTACGGTTGGCCCGTAATACATCCCCGCCTCCGTAGGGGCGTCCTTCCCTGCTGTTTCGTTGGGGTTTTGTTACGCCTGTTCTTTCCTGGCGTGTTCTTGCAGCATCGCTGTGCCGTCTTGCCTGTCTACAGGTGGACATGCGCCCCTGGGGAACAGGTTCCTCTGTTCCGTTCCGGGACAGTCTCTTCTGTATTCTGTTAATACTTGCTGTATTGGTGCATACAAGTTGTGCTCTACGTCTTTTCTTGTGGCTCAAGCACTGTTTGGGTTCTTGCCTAAGGCAAGGGGAGTTCCCGCCGACTCGGTCTTGGCTGTGTGTTGGCTCCTACCCACTTCCCTAGCATGGTCTCCGGACCCTTGCTTCTTGCAGGACAGGGAATCCGGTTTGTCCGTTCCTGCCCTGTGCTTATTTCTTAGTTTTTCAAGGAGTGGCTTTTGTCTATGACTTTCTGCCACCGGATCTGTGCTCCACCCCATCGTTTCTTTCTGGGTGTGAGTTCTTACTCCCATTCTGGCACAATGCTTCTTTATGTAGCATTACTGTGCATGTATTCTTCTCGACATTCTCCTTGTTGGTAGATGGTGTCGGTCTATGGCGGTGTATGCTTTTTGGCCACAGGCTTCTGTCTGTGTCTTCTCTCAATCCTTTACTAGCAGTACCGTAGTCTGTGTCCGCCTGTCTCACGGGAGACCAGGTTTCTTCCCCCTCAGGGAACTTCTGTGCCTGTTACGCCGCACACCGCTAGAGTGGTACCGATTGAGCGACTCCCCTGTTTAGGGTTTCGTCATTTCATGTATGTGTGGCAACATTCCTGTCTTTGTGTATATGTCGTCGGTTCTACACGCCACAGGGGTGCTTGCATACTAGGTTCTTTTTGCCCTAGTATCAGGCCTCCTTGCTCACTCTCGCCTTTGGGATAGTGTCCTCTGTGTTCCTGGCTTTGCAGGTTATCCCCTCACAGTGGTGCCTTTTGGTACGTTTGGCTGCATGCCTACCTACTGAGCTTTTGCTCACTGGTGACTTTTCTGTCTCCGTTGGCACTGGACTCTGGGTTCAGCCCTGCCACTGTTGTCACGTGTCCCAGGGGGTGCTCATTTAATGTGTGTTTTTTTTCTTACACACGGGCCTTCTGTTGCTGCTCCTGGTCTTGGCCGGACAGTCTTTGAACTGTCCCCTGTTTCATTTTGGCATTCGCTGAGGTGTATGTTCAGGCGGTATGCTCTACCGTTGTTTTGCCCCTTTTGGGTCTTTGTACCTCATGGATAATAGGGACCGGTGCTGGGATCCTTCTTGGAAGGAGCCGCTGCATTGTGTCTTACGTCGGCACTGATCTTTCTACTTCTGTATTTCCTTTCGTCTGTGTCTGGGCAAGAGAGGTCTCACATCGTCCCTCCGTAGGATTTTGGTGTCTTTGCCGTCCCTTTTTCATGTCATTTATGGAGTTTCCTGGGTCTAATATCGGTTGCCCGGCCATTGCGGTTCCCACCGTGTTTCGTCAGCCTTTTGACAAATATGTTCTCCTGGAACTTGGTGGTTGTTTCGCAGACCCTCCTATGGGGTATGGCTTTGGTATTTATTCTAAGTTAAGGAATCTGTGGCTAGATGTCTCTATCAGATGGAAGAGTTACTTACCTTCAGTAAAGATATATCTGGTAGAGACAGTCTAGCCGCAGATTCCTTAACGCCTGCCCATCCACCCCGCTCTGCGAAGGCCTTTTCATATGGTGTTTTCCACCTAGCCACACTATCTGGTGGCCTTGGTCTTCCGGAGGTGTGCTCTCGCACCTCACTCTGGGGTAGGGTGTGTTGTTCTGCGTGGGGCCCTTAGAACTCCCCTCCATCCTAGTGTTTGGGTGGTGGCGTGTTCTCGCACCTTCCTTTGGCGTGGGGGGTGTGGTTCAGTTTCGAACCCTTTTGGCTCTCCACTCCGTCCAAGTTTTAAGGTGGTTCAGGTCTATACTTTTTACTACTTTCTCATGTTGTTCCACCTGTGCTTCTCACGCGTGGAGTTATTCTGTTTCTAATTCACTCCCACCGCCCACACCTATGCCTCCTTCTTTCTCTGGCAGTCGGTTGGGTTGGGTTGGGTTCTCTTGGTGCTACAGTCCCTCCATCTCTGGAGGGTGTGTGTAGTGTGCTTTCTAGTGGTCGTTCACTTATAGTCACTTGTCTTGCAACATGTTGCTTCAATATTGTGGCTCTTTTAATTTCCCTCCTGTGGTGACTAACTGTGCCTGGCTTGTCACATCTTTTGTGCCGCAGCAGTTGCCCCCTCGAGGTGGAGTACGGCCTGGCAAATTGTTGGGGCCTTGCTCAAGGCAAGTACTCTGTATGCTCCCTTCACTCCCTCCGGGTACTGGGTGCTTTTTCAATGATTTTGTTCTTTTTTAACACACACTGTTCCTATGCTATCGCAGTTTTTTTCCTGTAGTAAACGGACGTCAGCACGCCGAGAGGGACTTATATGGCTCCATTGACGTCACTTCCGTGGACGATGTCAGGATGGAGCCGGGCGTGCAGTGGTATTGCTGGGGAGAAAAAAAGATTTTCCGGATCCACTCTGATGCCTGGGGAGATATTCTAAGTTAAGGAATCTGCGGCTAGACTGTGTCTCTACCAGATATATCGTTACCGAAGGTAATTAACTCTTCCGTTCGCGCCGGTTATGACGTCGAGGTCACCTATATAGGCGCCACCAGCACGCGGAAATCAGTTATTCTTTCCGCGCCAGTTAAGCGCTGATCTGGGAAGAGCTACCCGTCTGTCACTTTTTGACCGGCCTTTTTTCGTCTTTTTGTTGACTTCGAAATTTTTTCCAAAACGTCATCTGCGAGGATGCCTTCGAGGAAGACTGGGTTTAAACCGTGCTGTGCCTGTCACTGCATGGTGTTGGTTTCCGGCCCCCACCTTGTCTGTCTCTTGTGTCTGAGGCACAACCACGATTCAAAGTCGTGCTCTGGCTCAGAAGGCCTTGCGGGAGCGGGCTATGAAGCTCCTTGAGGCCCGGCAGTCAACATCATCCACAAGACTTTGCGAAGGTCCTGGTCCCGATCGAAAAAGAGGAGATCGCGAGACTGCTCCCAGAGCCCCAAGTCCTCTTCATCCCACTTGAGGTCTTGAGGCACAAGAAGAAGAAGGAATCCCTGCGGACTTCATCTTCGCCTCGACTGTTGTCCGTCGACTAACGAGGTAAGGGGCACCAACGCTCTAGGCACGATTCTGTGGAGCCGAAGCCAGAGTCGACTTCGCGCCTCCCTCCATTTCCGGGAGCTGGAGCGACCCTCACTCAAATGAAAGAATTGCCATGTTTTTGAGCTGGCTGACCCCTCTGGTGAGGCCTTGGGCCTGCGGAGTCAGAAAGGGCCCTATTGGATTTGACGCAGTTGGTTCCATTGCGACCTCCCCCATGTCAGACCCGAAGTCTGTGCCAGCCCCATCCTTATCCCCGATGACACGAAGTCGGAACCGTGTTGAACGACTCAGATGCCGATTGAACCCAGGGGTGCTATGTTTTTGCCTGAACACTTTGAAGATGATTTAGGCTCGCGATAGGAATAGGAGGGGGTCTATGGACCTTTTGGAACACCAGAATGACTCTGCAGAGTAGATGTACTAGTATGGGGAACTTGGGGAAGCCAGTGGACTGGACACTTCCCAGATACTGGCATGCTCTCTCCGCCAACTGTGGCTACGGAGGAGGGGGCATCTTATGCCATGGTGGTTAAGAGGGTGGCAGAGGTCCTTGGACTAGAGCTGCCCTCAGTGCAGGTCAGGACTAATCTCCTGACCGAAGTGCTTCAGCCTGGGGCTTCCACCTCTGAACCCCTTTTGCCCTTCAATGAGGCACTAACTGATGTTCTTCTAGGCTCTTGGTCAAAGCCTAGCACAGGGCCTCATGTGAATAGGACAATTGCACGCCGCCAGCTCTGGGTGACCCAGAGTTCCTCAGCCAACACTCCACCCCAAAAGCTTTGTGGTGCAGGCTTCTACATTCCAGGGCACGTTCCCTTCCGCCCCTCCCGATAGGGAATCCAAGAGGCTGGATTCATTTGGTGGGAATGTTTTCTTCCTCCAGCCAGGCATTGCGATTGATGAATAGTGCATGCTTATTGTGCCGTTTCTCCCACTCCCTCTGGGAGACTGTTGCGCAAGTGCTGCCACAAGTACCGGAGTAGGCCTGGGCTCTCTGTCAGTTGAGGACGGGAGGGATGCTGCAAAATTAGCCATAAGGTGTGGCCTTCACACAACTGATTCGCTGGGCAGATCGATTTCCTCGACAGTGGCCTTGAGGCGCCACACCTGGCTTAGAACAACTGGCTTCTCGGGCGATGTCCAGGTAAATCTGATGGACATTAGTACAAAAAGGGAGCCCCCTTTGAGAATGAATAGAGGTCCGGGAGAAAAGGGGAAAAAACAAAAAATATGATAAGCAAATAAGCTCCCTCATGACCTATATTTCTTTTAAGTTAAAGACTAAATATGGGCTAAACAAATATGTAAACAACGACATCCATACAGATTACTAGTTAAATTTGAACTTTATTTATTTTTCTTATATATGCATGCTTAATACATCAAAATTAGTTAATTATCTTTTTTTTAAAAACAAGATACATGTTTGTTTCTGATAGATTTTTCTTTTTATACATAGATATATATGAACCAATACATAAAAAACTTTTACACTTATAAATACGACACTGTGCTCTAGACCCCTAAATTAAATCAAATATATGTATAAGTCAAAATTATCAGTCTCACTCAATCAAACCAAACAAACTAACATATTACCCAAACATACATAGACATCTGGGTCAGAGGGAGACCAGGGAATTCAAGGTCTCCACGTCCATGTTGGATGAAGTTTTTCAACAAGGTCTGTTAGAATGAGGTCGACGCGCGTTTCGGTGGGGTAGAAAAGATGGTAAACCACCTTCCTCAGGACCTTCCCAAGATAGTATGTATTCACACAACAACAAAGGGGTACCTAGAGAATATAAACAATGTTTTTATTAACCCATACGGTATATGTAAATATATAATTGATTGGACCAGGGTATTAAACAAAAAAGGGAAAATGGATTAATTGCCCAGTCTTACAGCAGAGAATAGCTAAAACTTGAAATTAATCATCACATAAAGTTCTTTATAACAATTCGCTCAGGTGCCCAAGTGCACTGTTGGAGAACACTACAGTCGCCTCATATGCTACATATAATCTCGAGCCCAGCCTTTCTTTACATCCACAGGAGAGCAAATTGTATATTAGCATTACCTGTAAGTATTCTAGCCATTATCAGTAGCCACATATTGGGAGCTGTTATATAGTTAGTAAGTCACTACTGTTACACACAATGGCGCTTCTCATACATTGAGTTCACTGTGGTTCCACAGCATGACATGATTGGTTCTTGCTTTTTGCACACTATTCATTTTCACTATTTTGGTTATTATATTGTGGTGGCTTGGTTGATCTCTTCTAACACTTTGATGGTTTCTTTCTCCATTTCTACATGATACTTCCCACAGTGAGTATGGAAAGATTCATGAATTTTATAGAAAAAGCTTTATGTGATGGTTCATTTCAAGTTTTGGCTATTCTCTGCTTGATCTTTGCTGTAAGACTGGGCAATTAATCTATTTTCCCTTTTTTGTTTAATACCCTGGTCCAATCAATTTTATATTTACATATAGCGTATGAAAACATATTATTCTCTAGGTACCCCTTTGTTGTTGTGTGAATCCATACTATCTTGGGAAGGTCCTGAGAAGGTGGTTTACCATCAGTTATACCCCACCGAAACGCGCGTCGACCTCATTGTAACAGACCTTGTTTAACAACTTCATCCAACATGGTGGTGGAGACCATGAATTCCCTTGTCTCCCCCTGACCCAGATGTGTATGTATGTTTGGGTAATGTGTGAGTTTGCTTGGTTTGATTGAGTGAGACTGATAATTTTGACTGGTTTATATATTTGATTTCATTTACGGGTCCAGAGCACAGTGTCGTATTTACAAGTGTAAAAGTTTTTTATGTATTGGTTCATATATAACAATGTATAAAAAGAAAAATCTATCAGAAACAAACATGTTTCTTGTTTAAAAAAAAAAGATAATTAACTAATTTTGATGTATTAGTCAATGATATCTTAGAAAAATAAATAACAAAGTTCAAATTTAACTAGTAATCTGTATGGGTGATGTCTTTGTTTACATATTTGTTTAGCCCATACTAGATTTATTCTTTAACTTAGAAGAAATATAGGTCATGAGGGAGCTTATTTGCTTATCAAATCTGATGGACATGCCATTTGATGGAACCCATCTATTTGGGGAGAAGGACATCTCCTTGGGCCTCTCTGCTATACCTCGTGGCCAGTTTAGCTTTCGCCCCTTTCATGGCAACGGAAGGGGTTTCCAGCCACGTCACCCCTGTCCCAGCCACCGTCCTGCACAGACTTCCCAAGTTGTGCGGGGCATGGGCATGGTTTATTCCGACCAAGGAATGGAAGCCAGAAGTCATCAGCCACCCTGCCCTTGGCAGCCGCAGCCTCCAAGTACTCCTAGTCTGACTCTGCAAGACCACACCTCTCCAGTTAGTATGAGAATCCATCATCATCTCCCCTGCTGGAGGTCCAGAACATCAGACAAGTGGGTTTTGCAGATCATTCAGGAGGGCTATTCTCTTCCTTTCTTTTCATCCTCCCATTCTTCCAAATCAAGAACGGCTGGCGGAGGATCATTTAAAATTGCTCCGGGAGGAACTTACAGATCTCTTGGCCAAGGGAGCTATAGAGAAAGTCCTGGATTCAGAAGTAGGCAGTGGCTGGTATTCCCGCTACTTTGATTCCGAAAAAGAACAAAGGGTTGCGACCCATTTTAGATCTAAGGGCCGTCTATCTCTTCTTCAAGAAGTTCAAGATGTTCACTCTAGCTCAGGTCTGGTCTGCCCCAGACGAAGAAGACTGGTTGGGTTGGACCTCCAGGATGCGTATTTTCATACCCCCATCCTGCCAGGCCACAGGTGTTACCTGCGGTTCAACATAGACCTTGAGCACTTTCAGTTTGCCATGCTTCACTTCGACCTTACCAGCATCTCTCGGGCATTCACCAAGGAGACAGCAGTGGTCGCACTTCATCTGCGCAAGTTTGGGGTGCCAGTCTTTCCCTACCGCGATGACTGGATGTTTAAGGCGTCCTCGCCCACCTTCAGACTATGGCAGACCTCCTGCTTTCGCTGGGGTTCTCTATAAACGTGCTGAAGTCACACCTAACTCGTTCTCAGATGCTCCCTTTCATTTGGGCTGTTCTGGACACAGTGCAGTTTAAGGGCTATCTTTTCGAGCAGCGAGTCCAGGATATTCAGGTTATGATTCTGATGTTTCAGCCTCTATCCTGGATTTCGGTGAGACTGACTCCGAGGCTGTTGGGCCCCATGGTCTCCTGCATCCTGTTGCTAAAGCATGCCAGGTGGCGTATGCTGGCTCTGTAATGGGACCTGAAGTTCCAGTAGGCACAGCATCGAGAAAATCTCACTGACATGGTCCAGATCTAGGAAGGAACTCCGAGAGATTTGCAGTGGTGGTTGACGAACCGCGACTGGGTTTTCCGCAGACCCCTCTCCCTTCCCCAACCAGATCTCACAGTTGTGACAGATGCGTTGTTTCTGAGATGGGGCAGCCATCTGTGAGAGGTGGTGATCAGGGGACATTGGTCTCCAGCGGAGTCAGGGCTCCACATCAATTTGTTGGAGCTTCGAGTGATTTGATTGGCATTGAAGGCATTTCTTCCCTCCGTCAAGGGGAAGTTAGTGCAGGTGTTCACTGACAACACCACCGCCATGTGGTACTGCAACAAGCAGGGTGGGGTCGTGGACCCTTTTCAAGAGGCCCTGTGTCGCTGGACATGGCTGGAACAGCAGGGCATAACCCTGGTGGTTCAACACCTGGCAGGTTCACTAAACGCCAGGGCGGACAAACTCAGCCGTCGATTCCTAGCGGATCATGAATGGCATCTTCAGTCAGCGGTGGCGCAAGGTCTCTTCAGCACTGGAGATATCCTTGGTTAGATCTGTTCGCCTACAAAGAGAACGCACAGTGTCAGCAATGCTGCACAATGGAGTTTCTAAGGGGGCTATCACTCTGCAACGCCTTTCGTCGCGAGTGGAGCTCAGGCATGCTCTACGCCTTTCTGCCCATACCACTCCCGCCCAGGGTTCTGAAGAAGACCAGGAGTGACCTTGGACTGGGCTTCTGAAAATGAGCATCGATCCTCCGATCAGGCTGTCCCTTCGAGAGGATATTCTGTTGCAGCAGCAGGGGAGGGTCCTCCACCTGAACCTGTCAACTCTGCACCTCCATGCATGTAGATTGATCAGCAACAGTTGATGGCTTTTGACCTTCCTCCCAAAGTATGCAACGTTATCTTGGCAGCCAGGTGGCCCACCACTAAGACGGTATACACCTGCCAGTGGCAGACATTTGTATTATACTGTACAGAAAGGTCTATTGTCCTCTTTCTGCTTCTCTTTCCACTGTTCTTCTATTTATTCTAACCATTACCTAGTAGGGCTCTGAGTTGGGTACTCTCAAGGGTTATCTTTCTGCTCGATCTGTTTTTTTGCGGCTGCCAGGCTAAATAGGTTTTCTAAGGGACTGGCGCACTTGTTTCTGCTTATGCCCTTTGTTATGCAGTGAGACTTTAATTTGGTCCTCACTTTCTTATGTGTGCTCCCTTCAAGCCTTTACACAACTGTCCCATCCGGCTGCTTACCATCAAGACAGCCTTTATGGTGGGGATAATATTTGTCCGGAAGGTGAGTGAGTTGCAGGCGCTATCTTGCATGCCACCCTATATGATGTCTTTCCCAGAAAAAGTTGTGCTATATATCCCTGCTTCATTCTTGCCAAAGGTTGTGACACCATTCCATCTGGGTAAATCCTTCACGGTGCCCACTTTTTTTGCTCCCCCGCATTCCTCTAAGGAAGAGGAGCGTCTTCACCTTCTGAACCCAAAAAGAGCTTTGTCGTTCTACCTTGAATGCACAAAAGAGTTCCGGTGGACGACCAACTCTTTGTGGGTTACATGGGAAGAGGCCATGTTAGAAGGGCGATCCCGGGGGGGGGACAGATAGTGTCGGACTGACCGCCCCGAGAGCCACCGTTCCGTAGGAAAGTAGCCGAGCGCCCCTGAGAAGCCTCCTAGGCGAGGTCCTTCTCCTATTATCGTACCAGCCAAGCAATCCCACCACCACAAAGGGACACAACCAGAGTATCAATTCTCACAAGGCTTTATCGGTATTAAAGGCAGGTTTCCGTGGCAATATTTACAGGCGGATCGAGGGATCCAAAGAGTCTCAGGGTCTTTTAGGGACGTGGTAGCGGGACAGTCTCAGTACCAGCCTGGTACGGGAACACCCTGCGCCCAGCTCTCCATCCACGAGCTGGGGGAGGTTCCGGGAGCCGGGACGTCGTCCGCAGGGCTCGGAGGGTTGCTTCGATGAGGTCGAGCCGCGACGAGGTCAGCAGGGCTCCGGTGGTTACTTCAGCGAGGTCGAGCCGCGACGAGGTCAGCAGGGCTCCGATGGTTAGCTCAGCGAGGTCGAGCCGCGACGGTGTCAGCAGGGCTCCGATGTTCCGCGAGGGTCTTCTTCTCAGCAAGGGGGAGCCGCGACGCAGTCAGCAGGGCTCGAGTTCCAAGTTCCAGGCAATGAGTCTCTCTCCGTAGGGTCAGCCGCGATCCGATCAGCAGGGCTCTTGACTCCAGGATACAACTGCTGTCCTGGTTTTGGGCTGCCCCAGATATATGGCTGGAGCCCTTTGATGTCCGGACCCTCGAGCCTGGGGGAGTCGGAGGGGCCGGGATGAGAGAGTCCAGACACCCAGCGGGGGGGCAGCGCCAGGGAGGCCGGAGGGCGATCGGAGCCAGGCGTCGGGGGACGGTGGGAGGCCCCATCAAAACTCTCCTCCTCCGGGATCTGTGGAGTGGCCACTCGACCCCCCTTGGTCGGATCTTGGTGCCTCGATGTCGGGGCTTCACTGGGACCGAGGCCGGGGCGGGCCGCGTCGCGAAGGCTGGTGCAGGTAGCGGGGTACAATCCAGGGGGACCCCGAAGGGTTGGGGCTGCTCCCGTTTGGTCGGGTAGGAGGGTTCGGGACCACGCCACGAGGCCGGGTCCAACAGGCGTCCCCCCCCCCGCCCCCCAGCTGAAGGCAGGGAGAGTCACCCATCGTCTTGGGGGTTCTCCTCGCCGAGGTGGAAGAAGCGGTACAGGCCGTCGGCGTTGGCGTGGTCGTTGCCGGGCCGATGGTCTACAGTGAAGTCCATCCCCTGCAGAGAGATGGACCATCGCAACAACTTCGGGTTCTCGCCTCTCATCTGCATTAACCACCGCAAGGGCCGGTGGTCGGTTTGGACCCGGAAGTGGGTGCCGAAGAGGTAGGGCCGGAGCTTCTTGAGGGCCCACACCACGGCGAAGGCCTCCCGTTCAATGGTGCTCCATCTCTGCTCCCGGGGCAGCAGGTGCCGGCTGATGAAGGCCACCGGCTGGTCAACCCCCTCAGAGTTCACTTGGGACAAGACAGCCCCGACTCCGTACTCTGAGGCATCAGTCTGTACCACGAACTCTTTGCTGTAGTCGGGGGCTTGTAGCACGGGGGCGGTACACATCGCTGTTTTGAGGGTCTCGAAGGCCGCCTGACAGAGGGGCGTCCAGTGCACCTTCTTTGGTTGCTTCTTTGATGTGAGCTCCGTGAGGGGGCCCACAATGCTTCCATAGTTCTGAATGAACCGCCGGTAATAGCCTGTGAGACCCAGGAAGGCCCTCACAGCGGTTTGGGTGGTTGGGGGCTCCCAGGCCACGATGGCGTCGATCTTTGGCTGGAGGGGAGCCACATGGCCGCTCCCCACTTGATGTCCCAGATAGGTTACGGATCCTTGGCCTATCTGACACTTGCTGGCTTTTACTGTGAGTCCGGCCCTTTGGAGGGCGGTCAGGACCTCCCAGAGGTGCCTCAGGTGCTCGGCCCAGTGGCTGCTGAACACCGCAATATCGTCTAGGTAGGCGGCGCTGAATGCTTCTAGACCGGCCAGTACCTTATTCACCAGTCTTTGGAAGGTCGCCGAGGCATTTTTCATGCCGAAGGGCATCACTCGGAAGTGGTAGGGGCCATCGGGGGTGGAAAAAGCAGAACGCTCTTGGGCGCCTGGGGTGAGCTCGATCTGCCAGTATCCGGCGATGAGGTCAAAGGTGCTAAGGTAGCGGGCCGCTCCTAGGTGGTCGATCAGTTCATCTGCCCGAGGAATGGGATGGGCATCGGTTTTGGTGACGGCATTCAATCCCCGATAGTCCACGCAAAACCGGAGCTCCGGGGTGGTGCCTGGGGCGGCAGCTTTCGGCACCAGGACCACAGGGCTGGCCCAGGGACTGTCGGAGGGTTCGACGACCCCCAGGGCCAACATCTTGGAGACCTCGGCGTGGATGCAGGCCCGCACCCGGTCGGGTACCCGGTAGGTTCGGTGTCGCACGGGGTGGCTGTCCCCGGTGTCGACGTCGTGGACGCACCATCGGGTGACTCCGGGAGTGAGGGAGAAGAGAGCAGCGAAGTGATGCAGCAGCCCTTGACAACCTTGGCGCTGCTCTGGAGTCAGGGTGGCGGAGAGGATGACTCCCTCTACGGAGCCGTCCTTTTCGGAGGTTTTCAGGAGGTCGGGTAGGGGCTCGGAGTCGTCTTCGGCCCCATCGTCCGTAGCCATCAGCAGGCTAAGTTCCGTTCGGGCAAAGTGGGGTTTGAGCCTGTTGGCGTGGAGAACCCGGAGGGGGTTCCTGGGGGACTCCATGTCGACCAAGTAGGTGACGGGGCTCTTCTTCTCTACCACCTTGAAGGGCCCGGTCCATTTGTCCTGGAGAGCACAGGGGTCAACGGGCGACATGACCCAGACCTGCTGGCCTGGCTCGAACTCGATGGAGGAGGCGTTCTGGTCATACCAGCGTTTCATTTCCTCCTGGCTGGCCTCGAGGTTGGCTTCGGCCAGTTCCCTGAATTTCTGGGTTTGATTCCGCAGGGTCAGGAGGTACCGGTAGACATCGGGAGGAGCATCTGGGACCGGTAGTCTCCCAGCCTTCTTTGACCAGGCTGAGGGGGCCTCGGACAGGGTGTCCGTACAACAGTTCGAAGGGGCTGAACCCCAGAGACTTTTGCGGGACCTCCCGATAGGCAAACAGGAGGCAGGGCAGTAGGACGTCCCATTTGCGTCTCAGAGGCTCCTCCAGGCCTTTGATCATTCCTTTCAATGTCCGGTTAAATCGTTTGACTAGTCTGTTCCCCTGGGGGTGGTACGGGGTGGTGAACTTGTAGGTGACCCCGCATTGTTGCCACAGGGACCGCATATACTTTGAGATAAAGTTCGTGCCTCGGTCGCTCACAACCTCCCGGGGGAAACCCACTCTGGAGAAGATTCCCATCAAGGCCCGGCCCACCACGGGGGCCGTCACTGTTCGGAGAGGGATGGCCTCAGGGTATCGGGTGGCATGATCGACCAGGACGAGGATGAAGCGATGTCCTTGGGAGGTTCGGGGGTCCAGGGGCCCCACGATGTCGATCCCCACTTGCTCGAACGGGGTGTTTACTATTGGAAAGGGCTGGAGAGGGGCTTTGACCCTTCCCCCACTCTTCCCGCTGGCTTGGCAGGTCGGGCAGGTTCGGCAATGATTGTCCACGTCCTTCCGCATTCGGGGCCAGTAGAAGTGGGTCACCAGGCGGCTGTAGGTTTTGTCTTGCCCCAGGTGCCCGGCGAGGGGCACATCATGCGCCAGATTGAGGAGGAAGTCCCGGAATCGGAGGGGGACCACCAGCACTCGGCTGGCCCCCAGTTCTGCGGTCTTCTGCTCGCTGTAGAGGAGGTAATTGTCCCAATAGACCCAGTGGGTCCCCGTTTGATCTCCAGTGGCCTGGGCGGCTGCTTGCTGTCGGGTCCCTTCGAGGGAGGGACAGGTCTTCTGTTCTTGGCGGAACTGCTCCCTTGTGGGGCCGCCTTCTTGGCGAGTTCGGGGAGGTCGCCGAGCGCGGCGACCTCGTCCGGGGCGAGTTCTGGCGGCCCGGACTCAGCGTCTGCTTCTTCTTCGACGGAGGGAGGTGGCGGTTCAGGCCACTACGGCTCTTCGGGGGGAGCAGCTACGCTCGGCCGGATGGCCCGGGCGGTCGTGGTTGCGCAGACCCACTCGGGCAGTCCCAGCATTCCCAGATGCTCTCGGCGCTCGACGTGGGCCCAGGGGGAACTTTCCAGGTCGTTCCCAAGGAGGCAGTCTACGGGGGCGTCATTGCGGACGGTCACCTTCAGCATGCCCGACACTCCCCCCCCCCCCCCCCCCCCACTCGAAGGGAATCCGGGCCATCTGGCACAAGCTCTCGGTGTTGTCTGCCGACCGGACGGGGCACAGTACATTAGGCATGATCTGTTCGGGGGTCACCAAGTGGCAGCGGACGGCTGTCACGCTGGCTCTGGTGTCGCGGAGGGCTTCGGCCCGGCGTCCATTAATGGTGACCGACTGTTGGTACTTCTGGGTGTTGCTCGGGATGGGAGCCCGGGGCACCATTTCCCGGCTGCCCAGGCATACCAAGGTCAAGGCGGCGGGTTCCCACTCGGTTGGCCTGACGTCGTAGTTCTCTTCCTCTTCATCCCCTTCCCCCAGGGCAGCAGCCGCCAACTGGCGGGGGGGTGGCCCGGTGGTCCCAGCTCGTCGGTTCATGGGGCAGGTCGGGTCACTGGTATAGTGCCCTGGCTGTTGGCAGTTGTAGCACGTTACCGTCGGTCGAGGCCCTAGTCGGGCTAGAGGGGCCCCTCTTCGGGCGAGGGACGGGGACGTGCGGGTCGGGGGCGGTCCCCGGGACGGACTCCGGGGCGGCCCTGCTGGAAAGTCTCTGTTCCTGTTCGATCCTCCTCCTCCGCCGCGCTGGCGGGAGGGGCCCCGGGGTGTTCCGTTGGTACTCCCCCATCGAGTTCCGAGGGACCCGGGTGTTCACCCATCGATCGGCCTCGGCGGCGAGCTTCCGCGGCTCGGTTAGCTTGCTGTTGAGGAGGTGCTGTCTCAGCTCGATGAAGCAGTTGTTGGAGAGGTGCTCCCATACAATGAGGTCGAACAGCTGTTCGTAGGAGGTGACTTTGCTGCCCTTGATCCACCCTTCCAGGGCTCTGCTGAAAAAGTCTACGTATTCCACCCAGGTGGTACCGGGGAGCTTCTTGCAGTCTCGGAAGCGCTGGCGGTACATTTCCGAGGTGAGACCATAGCGGGTGAGCAGGGCCTCCTTCATATGGTCATAAGAGGTCCACCTCGTCTGGGAGCTGTAGCAGGGTGTCTCTGCCTTCGCTGAGGAACCGTCCCCATAGGCCGGCACCCCAATCTTTTCGTGGTACCCGATGGGCGGTCATGGCTACCTCGTAGGCCTTGAACCATTGTTGGATGTCGTCGTTCTTGTAGTACTCTTTGACGACATCCTTGGGGATATGTACTTTCGCCTTGGCCGGCGGAGGGGTGTCCCTGTTTCTGGGGGTGCCGGTCTCTCCATTTTTGGACTTAAGTTCAAGTTCTTTAAGGCCCCGCTCATGCTCGAGGGTTAGCCTCCTCTCTTCCAGTTCTCGGTGCCGCTTTTTCTCCTCTATTTCTTCTTGTAACCGCAGTTGCTCTAGGGCCAATTTCTTCTCGGCTAGTAGGAGTTCGCCGTCCAGGCGAAGTCGGGCGAGTTCTAACTCGTAGGTCCGGACCCTCTCCCGTTCTCGTATCTCTTCCGGGGAGAGGCCGGTCTCCATGCTGGTTCTTCTCCCATCCGCTGGAGCTGCGGTTGGTTATCGGTGCACGTTTGACACCGGGTTTTCTTCGGTTTGGAGGGAAGCCGCTTCGGACTCTACCCAGGCCCTTAGGGCTTTTTGCAGGTCCTCTTTTGTGTTTAATCCGGTGGTCGTGATGCCTTTTGTCTTTACAAAACTGTTTCAGTTCCTTATGGGTGTATTCCTCCAACCGTTCTTGTTGGAACTCCGCGGTTGGGGTGGTCTCTTGGTTGCTCATGGTTACTCTGTGTCTGGGTAGGTAGTGGGTGAGTTACTCGCTGTACGATTTGCATCGGGCTCGGATCGCACCGCTGGCCACCAATGTTAGAAGGGCGATCCCGGGGGGGGGACAGATAGTGTCGGACTGACCGCCCCGAGAGCCACCGTTCCGTAGGAAAGTAGCCGAGCGCCGCCGAGAAGCCTCCTAGGCGAGGTCCTTCTCCTATTATCGTACCAGCCAAGCAATCCCACCACCACAAAGGGACACAACCAGAGTATCCATTCTCACAAGGCTTTATCAGTATTAAAGGCAGGTTTCCATGGCAATATTTACAGGCGGATCGAGGGATCCAAAGAGTCTCAGGGTCTTTTAGGGACGGGGTAGCGGGACAGTCTCAGTACCAGCCTGGTACGGGAACACCCTGCGCCCAGCTCTCAATCCACGAGCTGGGGGAGGTTCCGGGAGCCGGGACGTCGTCCGCAGGGCTCGGAGGGTTGCTTCGATGAGGTCGAGCCGCGACGAGGTCAGCAGGGCTCCGGTGGTTACTTCAGCGAGGTCGAGCCGCGACGAGGTCAGCAGGGCTCCGGTGGTTACTTCAGCGAGGTCGAGCCGCGACGAGGTCAGCAGGGCTCCGATGGTTAGCTCAGCGAGGTCGAGCCGCGACGGTGTCAGCAGGGCTCCGATGTTCCGCGAGGGTCTTCTTCTCAGCAAGGGGGAGCCGCGACGCAGTCAGCAGGGCTCGAGTTCCAAGTTCCAGGCAATGAGTCTCTCTCCGTAGGGTCAGCCGCGATCCGATCAGCAGGGCTCTTGACTCCAGGATACAACTGCTGTCCTGGTTTTGGGCTGCCGCAGATATATGGCTGGAGCCCTTTGATGTCCAGACCCTCGCGCCTGGGGGAGTCGGAGGGGCCGGGATGAGAGAGTCCAGACACCCAGCCGGGGGGGGGGGGGGGGGGCAGCGCCCAGGGAGGCCGGAGGGCGATCGGAGCCAGGCGTCGGGGGATGGCGGGAGGCCCCATCGAAACTCTCCTCCTCCGGGATCTGTGGAGTGGCCACTCGACCCCCCTTGGTCGGATCTTGGCGCCTCGATGTCGGGGCTTCGCTGGGAACGAGGCCGGGGTGGGCCGCGTCGCGAAGGCTGGTGCGGGTAGCGGGGTACAATCCAGGGGGACCCCGAAGGGTTGGGGCTGCTACAGTCTGGTCGGGCGGCGGGTTCGGGACCACGCCACGAGGCCGGGTCCAACAGGCCAGCAGTGCAGAAAAGGACCATTTCTCGCTGGGTCGTTCTCTGCATTAAGATCTGCTATGCCCCAGCTAAGAAGCTGCCCCCTGAAGGGTTAAGGGCCAGCTCCACCAGGGGAAAGGCTGTTACTATGGCCTTGGCTTGGGGTGTCCCAGTCCTGGACATCTGTCGGGCAGCAACGTGGGCATCCTGGCACACATTTGCCAAGCACTACTACCTGGACAGTCAGGTCCACAGGGATGGGCATTTTGCCCGTTTGGTCCTGCAGGAATTACTAGTACAAGGTATTGGGCTGCAACCCACTGCTGGGATGGTATGGCTTGGGCATCTAATTCAAAGGTAAGGGATCTGCAGCTAAATGTCTATCAGATGAACAAGTTATTTACCTTTGGTAATGCATTATCTGGTAGAGACTCTGTCTAGCTGCAGACTCCTTACAGCCCCACCCATGCCTCCCCGCTTTGTGGACTGATTTTGCTAGGGCTAGAGTTACTCCCCTTTTCAGGGCCTTAGTTTTGCACGCAAATAAGTCAGTTGCTTTGTGGCTCTGCGCTTCTGACATGGAAAAAATAAAAGTACTGACGTCCACTCGCCTGGGTGGCACCTATATAGGTGACAACGACATCATAAACAACACCAACGACGTCACGCGGAGCCGAATGGAGCCTCTTAACAGCACGAGCAAGTGGTATTGCTCGAGCAAATGTTTCCGGATCCAGCCTGACACCTGGGAAATTCAAAGGTAAGGAATCTGCAGTTAGATCGAGTCTGTACCAGATAATGCTTTACCAAAAGTAAGTAACTTGTTTTACAAGTTTCTTACCTTCAGTAACACTATTTCTGGTGCAAACTCTAACCACAGATGTTTCATCCTCCTCCAACTTCCCTGTTCTGTGGTAAGGTCTCTTCCATCTAAAAATAAATACAGTCTAGGAATCTCTACGCTGGCTTGTTCATTTGACCAATGAGCTCCACGTTTGATGGTGCAGAAGAGTTCCTAACAGCGCACATGGTGGCACGTATATGTGGGTCAGTTTGTCATTTCTGGAATGGCATCAATGGGGAGTCGCACTGCATTACCTGCCAGTAGGAATCTATGGTTAGATAAAGTATCCAACAGAAAGAGCATTACGGAAGGTAAGTAACTTGTTCATTGTTCTTATCAGCTGCCTTTCATGGTTACTGCACACTTGAGTGTTTAGGGGAGTAGCAGGTTGAGAATCCAGGTTTATGTGAACCTTCATTTTCCTCGCTTGACTTGCCAGTTGTGAACAAGGGTCAAGATTGTCAGACCACATAGTCTCATTTCAGCCTTAGAGTGGGGGAGACACTGACTAGAAGTTCAGTCTGTGACTTGGACACATATTTTCCATCCTGTCCTCTTGTAAGCAACAATAGAGATTGTTAATGTCAGAGTGATGAAAGACTGGTGATCCTAAGGTTAAAAAGTCATCCTTTCATACCAAAAGGGACAGGGTGGGTTTTGCCACAATCAAAAGAAGCTCCCTTTTGTGTAACCTTACTTCTGTATGTACCTCAGTATTTTCTGCCCTAGGCTTAATTAAGGATGAACTAAACAAGAATATGAGCAAACGTTTCTACTGCAATAAAAACATTTACAATTCTGTCTCATCTTTATAAAAAGTCAATCATAGTTATTATTTTTTTAAGAAAATGCAGTGAAAATTTGCACTTTGTACTCCACTCTGCACAACTCCACTGTACACCACTCGGCATAACTGCACTCTATGCCAAGGCACTGTACTCTGTACCACTCCACTCCTCTGCATTCTACGCCAATTCACTGTACACTAATCTACTCTGCATCATGGGACTCGGTCACTGCTCTCTACACCACTGTGCACTCTACGCCTTTTCCCTCTGCTATCAATCAATCAGAGAGTTTTAAGCGCGCTACTCACCTGTGAGTGTCTGAAGCATGGGGGCTCAGCTCTGGTCAGTCGAAAGAGCCATGTCTTGAGGGTCTTCCTGAAGATGTGCAGGGTGGGGGTGCATCTGATGTCAATCGGGAGCTCGTTCCAGGTTTGGCCGCAATATAGGAGAAGGTTCTTCCACCCATTCATGCAGATGCTTGGGGGTTCGGCAAGGGTGGCGGATTGGAGGTTCCTCTTGGGTATGTGGAAGGAGATTCTATCGTTGAGATATTGGGGTCCGGTGTTGTGGAGGCATTTGTAGGCATGGGTGAGTATCTTTTAAGTTACTTTCTTCTCAACGGGGAGCCAGTGGAGGTTACGCAGGTGTTGGGAGATGTGTTCGTGTCGAGGGATGCCGAGGAAGAGTTTGGCTGCGGTGTTCTGTATGATCTCGAGACTTGTTGATCCCGGCGTAGAGGGTGTTTCCATAGTCCAGTCTGCTGGTTATGAGTGCCCGGGTGACTGACTTTCTTGATTCGCGGGGGATCCATTTGAAGGCCTTTCAGAGGATGCGGAGGATGTTGAAGCAGGTGGAGGCGACGATGTTGACCTGTCTGGTCATGGAGAGGGAGGAGTTGAGTGCAATGCAATGTTTTGGGCATGTCCGTGGGGGTGGGGGGCTGCCGAGGGCTGTGGACCACCAGGTGTTGTCCCATGCAGAGGGGGAGGGGACGAGGACCTCTGTCTTCTCCAAGTGGAGCTTCAGCAACTGCTGCTCATCCAGGATGCAACGTCCTTCATTCCTTCCTGGAAGTTGAGTCCGGTGGTGAGGGGATCCTTGGTGAGGGAGATGATGATCTGGGTGTCATCAGCGTAGGATACTATGCTGAGTCCGTGCTGTCTGTTGATGGCGGCGAGGGGGGCCTTGTAGATGTTGAAGATCGTGGGGCTGAGCAATTATCCTTGGGGTACTCCACAGTTGATCTCTGTGAGTTCGGAGAGGAAGGGTGGAAGTCTGATTCTTTGGGTTCTGCCGGTGAGGAAGGAGCCGAGGCAGTCTAGGGCGGTTCCCTGTATGCCGGCGTCATGGAGTCTGGCGGTGAGTGTGCAGTGGGAGACTGTGTCGAAGGTTGCAGAGAGGTCGAGAAGGATCAGGGCTGCGGTGTGTAATTGGTTGAGGAGGGTGAGGATGTAGTCTCTGGCGGCGAGCAGAACTGTCTCAGTGCTGTGGTTGCTGCAAAATCCGGATTGGTAAGTGTTGAGGATGGAGTTGTCTTCAATGAATTTTGTTAGTTGAACACTGACGATCTTCTCTGTGACTTTGGCCGCAGAGGGGAGGAGGGAGATGGGTCGTTTGTTGTTGAGGTCCGTGGAATCTGCTGAGTGCTTCTTGATTAGGGGTCTGACTTCTGCACGTTTCCAGTCGTCTGGAAAGATGCCAGTTTTGAAGGTGGCGTAGATGGTGTGTCGTAGTTACGGTATGATGGTGGCGGCTCTGTGGAAGATTTGCGGGGGCAGGGGTCTGTGGGGGCTCCTGAGTGGATGCCTTTTATGGTTGATGTGGTGTCTTCGGTGGTGACTGGGGTCCAGGAGGAAATGGTGGGTTGGCTGGCGTTGCTGGAGGAGGGAGTGGTTTCGGAGTCAGGTGTCTGGTCGTTGAAGTTGTCATAGAGGCCCTTGGTTTTCAGATGGAAGTAGGAGCCAAGCTTGTTGCAGAGGTCCTGGGAAGGGGTGATATCTGTGGTTTCGCTGGAGGGTTTGTGTAAAATTCCTAGAAAATATGAGGCAGCAATCCAGTAGAAGGTAGAAGCTGTTTAATAACCAGGCACAGTACTCCTCAGTCCAGGAGCAGAATGAATGGAGATTCCAGTTCTAACTGTAATCACCACTAATAGCAAAGGCAGGTGCAAAAGTCAAAGGTATACAAGGACATTAAAGGGGCAGGGACATACACATAAAAAGAGTACAGCAATATAATTAGATAAGTAACACATTTCTCCCCTTAGGAAAATTACGAAGATAAATCAATACATTTAGAAACACATTTGACATTCCAAACTTTTCCATCTTGAGTAACAATACTGTTACGATTTACTGTGACAACTTTAATGGGTTTACCAAATTTAATCTTACCCTTGAGTAAAACACCAGGTTTTCGTATTCTCACCCATTCACCAACATCAAAATGGGGTACTTTAACTTTCATGTGGAGGTCATAATAAAGTTTACCTCTCTGCTGCTTCTCCTCCACTTTGTGGGCAATAATCTTCTGATTGATTTCTGAACTATGATTCACTGAGGCTTTTTTAAACCACCAAGGACACAACTTTGAAACTGGTTCCCTTAAGTAAGCGGAAAGGAGAAACCTCAGTGGTTAAATGGGGAGTTATCCGGTACAACCACAACTTCTCCCTCAATTTATCCTTCCACTGAGAACCAAAATTACATGCCCATAAAATGTCTTGCTTGAGAACTGTTGTATCTTTCAACTTGGCCATTCCCTTGAGGTTCATACAAAGCTGTTGTAACATGACGAATATTGAAAAATAATCAGCCATATCACGAGACTTCAGTTGAACCCCATTATCAGAAATGAGAACTTCAGGGTAAGCTTCATGGGCAAAAACTTCTTTTAAGAACAAAATTACGCTCTCAGAAGTAGCATGAGGAACAAGTTTCACCTCAGGCCACTTGGAGTGGTAATCCACCATAACTAAGGCAAATCTACAGTCCTGAGTCAAAAAATTGAAAGTACCAGCAATGTCCAAACCCCTTTTTTGCCATGGATAATCTGAGCATTGAATGGGAATGAGGAGATGTGGATCACATTTAAGCATCTTTTCACTGCTCACACATTCAGGACACTTTCACTATCCTGTCAATAGATCTGTCCATACGAGGCCACCAAAAAATGGACCTGATAAGCCTTTTCATCGAAGACATTCCTAAATGGCTCTCATGGCTTACAGACAAAATATGACTGCGAAGAGACAAGGATGGAATGCACTTACCTTGTCTAAAAATCAGATCACCCTCTATGATTAGGTCATCGGAGACCTTCCAAAAAGGAAAGCGATCGGCTGAAACTTCATTTTTCGAGGGCCATCCAATTCTAGTATATTTTACTGACTTCACGTAAAGGTCATCTTCATTCATAGCTTTTTTCCACATCTCTTCAGAAATGGAATTAAATTAGCAGGATATGTCCTCAGAAACATCGGCAACAACTTCCTTATCTCCACACACATCATTACTATTGTAGGGAAGCCTAGACAAACTGTCTGCAGTAACATTAATTTTCCCTGGAACATACTCAATTGCAAAACTATATTCTTGTAATCTGGACATCAACCTGGCTATGCGAGCAGTGGCATTAAAACCCCCTCCAGGTGACAAAATGGAAACTAAAGGCTTGTGATCTGTCCTTAAGGCAAATTGCGCACCCCAAATGTAATTTCAAAAATGTTCCACACCCCAGACACATGCCAACAGTTCTCTCTCAATTACAACGTAACGCCTCTCAGTAACGTTAAGTGTGCAAGAGGCGAATGCAGCATTCCACTCATCTCTTTCCGCACGTTGAGATAATACACTTCTCCAGTATTGAATGAAGAGGGAATGGGTTAGAATCACCTTACATGATGCCCTCATGACCAAGTACTTCAGGGCTAACATTTTACCTAACGGCCTCATAGTAAAGAATTTCCCCAGGATCTTCTGGGAAGATGGACAATTTATAATAGAATGGTCACAGATCTCCTGGAAGTGTACCAGAGACCTTTTGATCTTAATTGTCAACACGGCCAAAAGATTGGCCGACGAACTACTGAGAGTGCACTTAAAAATGCAACCCTAGGTCCCAGTTTCAAATCAAAACTCACCGAGCTTAACGAAATCGCGGAACATAAGGAGTACCTTATGAAGCAGAAAGTTGTTAAGCTACAAAAGGACATCAAACGTTTTGATAAAGAGAAGGTATATCCATACCTCAAAACGGACTATGTTCCATCAAATACGAGCTACCTATCAGACTCTAGCACAAATTCCTCCAGGAGAGATTCATCCAGTAACAGTGACTCCAGTACAGAAAACTGGAGACCAAACCAATACAGGGGCAAGAGGGGTAAACAAGGTTATAATACCTATTCGCCACCACATTACCAGGGACCGGCCTTTTGGCAATACCCTTTGTTCCCCCAGGGCCCACCCCAATTCAGACCTCATTGCCCACCCCAGTTTGTACCCCAAGGCATGAGCCAGCCTTTTTTAGGCAGGGGTTGGGGCAGGGAGCGAGGGCAAAAAAGAGGCAACCAACAGGAGAAAAGGGTACAATGGGAGGAACCACCCCAACGGGAGATGGAGACCAGGAGACATACCTCCAGAAAACCAACCTAGTAGTCAATCGGTCACCCAGGCAATTGACCAGAACGGAAGACAATGTCCTCCAGAAAGGATTAGGATTTGTCCCTACTCCAAAGGTGGACCTCTTTAAACAAACTTGCGAATTACATCAATTTTTTCGCAAAATGCGCCTCAAATCTTTCTTTGAGGGCAAGGATCGAACACCTGACGAGGATTCGGGTTTACATAGCCCTTCCTCCTTCACCCCACATAGCGGGATGGTTCCAAATGAAGTTTTGACCTATGAACAGGCAGTACTAAAGGATGTGAAAGCCTTAACTGGGCGCAAACATTTTAATAACATCACGAAAAAAGAGATGATGGCAATTGAATCACTTGCCAACGACCCTACAATCATCGTGAAACAAGCGGATAAAGGTGGTGCCACAGTCATAATGGCGACAACAGACTATGACACAGAGTGTCTTAGACAACTGGGCAATAGGAAATATTACACACCCATTCCCAGGAACCCAACTGAACGCCTGAAAAAAACTATCATGGGATTGGTTGACTCTGCAGAGAGTCAAGGATGGCTTAGTAGGAAGGAGGCATCCTTCCTCATAAAAAAAGAACCCAGGACCCCTTATTTCTATATTTTACCAAAGATTCATAAGGGGGTCACACCAGTACCAGGCCGTCCGATAGTATCCGGCATCGAATCTGTTCTAGAACCCCTGTCACAATTTTGTGATTACGTTTTACAACCGTTGGTGAAACTTGTACCATCATATACACAAGACACAACGGATGTACTACGGTTACTGGACCAATTCCAAGATACCAACCAAATCAACTTCGTCATCACTCTAGATGTCGAAGCCCTCTACACTAACATCCCACAGAGGGCCACTCTAGAAGTGATTGAGGAAGTATTGAACACATCCACCTGGGAATCACCTACCCCACCTTCCTTCATCATGGAATGGGCTGCACTAGCCCTGACCGAGAATTTTTTCGAGTTCAGGGGCTAACTCTACCATCAGACGCAAGGTACTTCCATGGGGAGTACCTTTGCTCCCAGTGTGGCCTGCCTCTACATGGCAGCTTTTGAGGGAGAACACATTTTCCATGACTCTAACCCATACCGCAATAGTATCCGGTTATGGAAGCGCTTTATAGATGATATCCTGATCTTCTGGACAGGAGACTGCGATACCTATGGCGATTATTTTTTAGGTGGATCAACAACCTTAACCCCTAACTAAAATTTACCATCACAGCATCCCCTTCCCAGATAGCATTTCTGGTTCTAACCATCAAAATTGGACAGGGTCGCTTTACTACCACTATGTACAGAAAGGTCACAGATCGTAATAGCCTGCTACACTTCAACAGTCATCATCCTAAATCTCTCAGAGAACTTGCCCTTTGGACAATTTTTGAGACTTAGGAGAAATTGTAGCACTGTGGAGGAATACAAGAGTGAATCAGCAATTCTTGCTAAAAATGTAACTGCAAGAGAATACCCACAGAGGAGCATTACACTCTCTAGGAAACGAGCACGTAACAGTCACAGAGAAGGGCTCTTGGAACACAAAGAAAAGAACAGTACGGAGTTACTGACTTGTGGAACCACTTTTACACCAGCCTCCAACCAACTGACCAAAGTGCTGAAAAAACACTGGAATATACTTAACACAGGCACCATGAGCTTTGAACTACCTTGGTTTGCATATAAACGCTCCAAAAACATCATAGATATGCTTGTACAAACCAGACCTAAACCAAAAGATAAAATCCTACAGACCGCACTGTGGCAACTACCCACGGTTAGAAGACACTACCCTTGTGGGATGTGCAGTGCTTGTGCCTATACATCTGTACATAAGACCATAACACTCAACAGAACCTTCGTCTGGGAAATGAGAGCACACACAAACTGCAACACTGCTAACTGCATATATCTTCTGACATGCCCTTGTGACCTCTATTACGTGGGGATGACTACCCGCCCCATCAAATTGCGAATCTCGGAGCATCGCTGCCTCAAGAGTAACACTAAAATGTGTGCCCACTTTCTCGAAATGAATCACTCACCTGACTCCGTCAAATGGCTAATTCTAGAAGCCAACCCTAACATAGCTAAACAAAACCTCTTCTCAAAGGAGCAGAGCTGGATACACCGCTTATCCTCCGATACCAATGGCCTTAATGAAGAAATACCGTGGGGTTCGATTAAAACTTAACCCACATGAGAAAGCCCCGGTCCGCCCACAGTTGCAATTATTACTATGTAGCGGCTTTCTTCTTTACGCCTATCATCCATTGTTACATACAGTGTATGCCCCAATACGACTACTATGATATGGCACTCCTGAACTGTCTTTTATTTAGACCACGTCTTCGACAAAAAGATCATACATACGAGTATCATAACTGATTCCATTACAGCACATTTTGATTCTTTGAGTTGGCATGGCTGGGATGCCCGAGGGTAACTATGCGCTATATAAATCTCCTATTCATTCATTCATTCATTACTATGGAAGTCTTGATTGAAGCTACACCTAATAACGCTGTCACTACCACTACAAATAGTACACACACTCGCACCGCTCTATACTTGGTTTAGAAGCCGATACGTTGGAGGCCTCCCTTGGTCACATGGCACGACCACCGGTATAAGTCCATTCTTGCTCTCTATCACGCTACCTCCCGGACCCGGTGGAGTGGGCAGGTCACAAGGAGCAACGTGAGGCAACTAATTGTGAGTAACTGGCATTTAACCCTGAACATTGCTTGGTAAACGACGCAGCCACGTTCTACCTCCACTGTGGCAAGCGCACTAAATTAAACCGCTACCGTCCATTGCTTTACTTCAGTCCCATATGTTTCTAGATCTTGAATCTCGCATTCACGTGCGGTACACTTGAATGGGTATAACCAGGGGATAGGATCGCTACATTTTAGCAACATCACCTTTCACCTCTTCTAACAGAGGACGGCCACTACCCACCGAGGAAATCCTACTTATTACCGCCAAACTATTAAAGCAATTGACACCCACTGACGCGACGATACGGATCACTTATCCATAAGGTGGTTGATAGCCATCTAATCGTCCTTTTTAGTACACAACGCTCACCTCCTAAGCAAGTATTACGAGTTTTTACAATCCTCCGGACAGTTCTTCCTTGTAAGCTAACTGAGCTTGGAGTCAAATCCCAACACATAACACACCTTCTTTCATACCTACTCATCGTCGCACAACCTGCTTCCCCTTTGGTTTTGGGAAGACCGAGAGTGATTGTTTATGAACTTTGCTGAAAAGACTGAGAATCATCTTAATCAGTTTACGATCTCACTACACACAGCTGCTTAAATACCGCCGGCATAGCGCTAACTTTCTGTCTCCCTTAGTCTCCCACCCTCGCCTGCCTTACCTTTGGTTGTACGAGTATCAGGGGAATAGTGTAGTGAAGTTTGGTTTAAGACATAGAACTAACTATTGGAATATCTGGCATGAGGCGATAATCTCTAGCTCCATGTTTGATTGTACGTAATATACCTTACACCTTGACTACAATCACCCATTGAAAATGTACTTGTTACATGGTATGTCGCACCACTTCTGACTTATCGCCACCTGTCCTAGGCTTCTACCCAAGCCGACACAATTATTTTCTCAACATTTTTCTTAACTATTGTATCTCTTATTGTCCAGTCATACTTACTGAGCAACTCAGACTCATGCGCGGACCACCAGGTACTGTTGCTGCCTGGGTAGTTACTGAATTGGGTGAGTCAAGCCTTCGTATTTCTGCTGTTCTATTGGATTTCCACAGGGGCGATTAGTCACGATAGCTCACTATGGGGATTCACCACCAGCTTTTATTATTTTTAACTTGTCCTCTTACGCACCAGCGTTCACCACTAATAAGTCAAATTCAGAGCTATAAATTCATACCTGAATGATATCTTCATCACATTTTCTCTCCCCTTACAGGTAGCTCCTGATCATAACAGGTATCGTAGTCAAGAAACACTTTCTCTGCTGTAAACTTTATCAGTAGTTTTTAGATGTAGATAGTTTTTTCCTTCTTTTCGGTCCTGAAGAATCGCGAGTACATTCACTCTATGCGAGAAACATGTTGACCTATATCTTCTAGCATAGGACACTCTAACCCGAGACATTACACTCGGATGAGTGCCTTGCTCACTGTTTTTAATCAGGGTAGGAGACCCCCAGAATAAAAACCAATTCATGCTAGGTACTCCCAACCCTGTTTTAAACCACCACTACACATCTACACTATTCTGGCCCCACACCCGCTCTTCACCATACGGCAGTTGGATAGAAGATCTCCGACAAAGTGCCCCTTTTCAGGGAGCCCGTTGGGTATTGCACTGCCGACCCGACGAGGAGCAGCCCATATGATGAAGCATGACACCTGAAAGGGTGTGTGAGGGCACCATAATCCAACATATGGATTCCCAACTATAGACCCACTTTGGACGTAGTTGGACCCAGCCTTCTTTTTGACTTTATTGGCTCTATGTACAGAGGAACGGCATAACTTCATTTTGTGAATTCTGCATCTGGGGCTTACGTTTATGCTGGACCTCCTACTCCCCTGTGAGTGGAAAAAAAACCTCTGTCCCTCTCTTTTTGCATTCAAAACACTCTGCAGTAACATTAATTTTCCCTGGAACATACTCAACTGCAAAACTATATTCTTGTAATCTGGACATCAACCTGGCTATGCGAGCAGTGGCATTAAAATCCCCTCCCGGTGACAAAATGGAAACTAAAGGCTTGTGATCTGTCCTTAAGACAAATCGCGCACCCCAAATGTAATTCCAAAAATGTTCCACACCACAGACACATGCCAACAATTCTCTCTCAATTACAACGCAACGCCTCTCAGTAACGTTAAGTGTGCAAGAGGCGAATGCAGCATTCCACTCATCTCTTTCCGCACGTTGAGATAATACACTTCTCCAGTATTGAATCTTTCATAGATTCACATGCTTGTATCTTCCCCGTCGTCATGGTGGGAGTCTCACGGTAAATGCGTACTTCCATATCCCAATTCACAGAAAGCACAGACAGTATCTGCGGTTCGTGGTGGCGGGGGGCCATTACCAATTCAAAGTATTACCCTGCGGCCTTAGATCTGCACCAAGGGTTTTCACAAAGTGTATGGCGCCGATCGCAGCACACTTGAGGCAGCAAGGTCTCCATATTTTTCCATATTTGTTTGACTTGCTGATAAAAGGCGCTTCGTATCAGGAAACGCAATGGTCCCTAATAAGTTGCATGGATCTATTCCAAAAACTAGGGCTTCCGATAAACAAAGAGAAGTCTTCCCTTATTCTAGATACAATCTCTTCAATTCCTCGGAGCAATGTTAAATACTCGGGAAGCGAAAGCATACCCTTCGGAAGAACGAATTCAAAAGATTTTGCGTTTAACAGCATCAATAAAATCAAAAAAGTCCACTTCAATCAGGATCTTCAAATCCTTGCTGGGAATGATGTCATCCTGCATCCCATTGGTTCCCAACTGTCGTCTGGGTTCAAGCTCTGGGTTCATTCGAGGATACCCTCAAAATCAACACCCAGATCAAATGTGAATTGTCATGGTGGGGCATCAGGAACAACTTAACAAAGGGTCTCCTCTTCAAACCTCAATCTCCCAGTTACGTCATGACATCAGACGCTTCATTACAAAGTTGGGGAGCACATTTACAAGACCTAGAAATTCAAGGTCATTGGTCAGGTCAAGAGGCAACGCTGCACATCAACCTTTTAGAATTAAAAGCAGTATTCCTGGGTCTTCAAGCTTTTCTCCCCGGAATTCGTGGCTCGCCGGTCCTTGTCAGAACTGACAGTATGACAACAATGTTTTATCTTCTGAAGCAAGGCGGCACAAATTCAAAATCCCTGTCAGCACAGGCCCAGAAAATTTGGAATTGGCTCTTACTACACAACATCGCTCTGGAGGTACAGCACGTTCCTGGAGTTCAGAACACAAGAGCAGACTGCCTAAGCAGATCACCTTCCCTTTGCCACGAATGGGAACTGAATCAAGATCAACTCCTACGAATTTTCAGTCTATGGGGCAAACTGAAATTAGACTTGTTTGCGAATCAAAACAACAAAAAATGCAAACATTACGCAAGCAAATTTCCGCAAAACGGATCGAGAGGAAATGCTCTACACCTTTGCTGGACAGGAATGTTTGCATATGCATTTCCCCCATTCCCTCTAATTCCGAGGATTCTGAGGGAAAAAAAAGGTCGGAACCATGCCACATAATTTTGATAGCCCCGGTTTGGCCGAGACAGTTCTGGTACACAAAACTTCTCCAATTGTCAGTGGAGCCCAGGGTGCAGTTTCCAATAATTCAGGATCTAATCTCCATGAAACAAGGACAGATTCTTCACCCGCAATTGACCTCTCTAAAATTGTCAGCTTGGAACCTTATGAGCATGAATTTCAATTGCTAGATATTCCTCAAGAGTGCCGAGTGATATTGGCAAGTGCTAGAGCAACTTCTACTAACAAAACCTATACAGCAAAATGGAAGAGATTTTGCAAATCGTGTTTAACAAAAAATCTGCATCCTTTTAATTCTTCTGCAGAGCAATTACTTCCATGTCTACTTCACCGAGCCAAGGCCGGACTTTCTCATGCTTCTATAAAGGTGCATCTGGCGGCTATCTCCAGATACCGCAGATCACCGTATTGTCCATCGCTTTGGTCTCAAAGACTGTTTAAAAAATTTCTAAAAGGTTTGTTCAGACAGTTTCCACCAATTAAACATCCACCACCTCCTTGGCAGCTCAACACTGTTTTGTCTCAGCTTATGAGGACTCCGTTCGAAGCAATTCACAAAGCTGAATTACAGTTTATCTCATGGAAAGTAGCTTTGCTTCTTGCCCTCACTTCGGCCAGGAGGGTCAGCGAGATCCAAGCATTTTCGGTTTCGGAGCCATTCTTACAATTCAAACAAGATAAAGTAATTCTTAGCACAAATCCAAAGTTTATTCCTAAAATATATACAACTTTTCATCTCAATGAGGCAATTGTGTTGCCCACATATTTCAAGAACCCTTCAACTGCAGCAGAAAAATCTCTGCACACGTTGGACATTAAAAGATGCCTCAAGTTTTACATAAAGAAAACAAAATCTTTTCGTAAAACTAATCAACTGCTTATAGCTTATTCTGGACCCAGGAAAGGTTTGGCCATTTTAAGACCTTCCATTTCTAGATGGATTGCATCTGCCATTGTTTTATGTCATGAAAGAGCAGGAAAACCTTTGCAAACAAGAGTGCGCCCTCATTCCACTAGAAAGATGGCAACTTCAACAGCGTTGCTGGCTGGTGTCTCGCTCCCAGACATTTGCAGAGCGGCAACTTGGACAAATGTGCACACGTTTACCAGACATTATTTTCTGGACACACAGCGGAAAGCAGATTCAGCAGTGGGTCAAGCAGTTCTGCGCCACCTGTTTCACTAAGGTACTTTTCTGTCTCTTTATAATTTGTCTAATACATAATTATGTGTGTATATATATATATATATATTATTACGGATCTACACTTATGTGTTTTATAACTGTATTTATACTGAGATATATCTATTTATTCATTTATTTATATAATATATATTTAAATGCGTATTTATTTATTGTAATAACACATGCGATTTGCTATATAACTCTGGTTATTAACAATAAAATTACTACTATATGACCATGATTCTACTATTGTGCACTATTCGCCAGTATGTCTTCCAATCTACATGCATTGTAATAAGTTTTCCAGTCTGTTTTCCGTGTTTACTGATCATGTGACACAGGCTTTAGCATTTTAAAAAAGAATCTTTCCGCAAAGCCTACCATATGTGATCAAGGCCGACGTTCCGGCCGAAACGCGTCATGACAGGCAGTTGAGAGATTAATAAATTCAAGTTCTTTTGCCGCTAAGAGGAGTTTGCTTCGTTCCTTTTCGCCATACCAGGAGGTTCAGGAATGATTGTTTGCAGCATATATATATTTATTTTTTTTCCACAACTTTTAAGGTCAGTTTTGTAAGTATTTTAATGAATCTTTTTCTTACAGCAATTTTTCTATATATGCAGTATTGCGTTTAATAAAAAAAACAAAAAAACACAATGCAGAGCCCTGGAGACAAAGGGGTCTATCCTAGAAACGCTATATATAATAAGGACTGCTATCTATTCTGATACAAGCATGTGAATCTATGAAAGATTCAATACTGGAGAAAAAACGAGTTACTTACATGTACACTATGGTTCTCCAGTATTATCTTTCATAGATTCACATGCGGCCCGCCCACCTCTCCGTTTTCTTCTTAGGTAGACCGCCTTTATCTCTGGTTTCATCCGTAGCTCACTCTTGGGCTGTTGGAAATCTGAGGTATGGTGGCTCTGCTGGGGATGGTGTATCTCAGGGCTGGCTGCTGATTGGCTGTGGTTTGGACCATATAATGAGGATAAGTGGTTACACAAGGATATACTGGTTTCCAGGCAGTTTTTTCTTTTACTGCGTTGGTTATTCTTTTACCGTGAGACTCCCACCATAACGACGGGGAAGATACAAGCATGTGAATCTATGAAAGATAATACTGGAGAACCATAGTATATAGGTAAGTAACTAGTTTTATCCCAGACGATATAGGCTGGCGTCAACAGTGATAACACAAGTTTTCCCTATACAATAAGGTTTTAAAGTAGGAGCAGCTATAATTTCTCTGTTGATAGCATCAAAAGCTTCTTGTTGCCTTCCCCCCCAAAGAAATTCATCATTTTTCCTTGTTAGTTCTCTTAAGGGCTCCATTTTGGATGCAAAATTCATAATTAATTTGCTATAATATTCACAGAAACCTGAAAAGGAAAGAAGTTTGTCTTTGGAATGTGGGGCTGGTGCCTTTAAAATTGCATCAACGAGGGATTTCTTAGGAACTACTCCCTCTTTGGACAGTGTATGTCCAAGATATTCAACTGACTCTTGAAACAGTTTGCATTTACTCTTCTTAAAAGTTAATCCATTTTCTTTGAGGATAATGCATACATTCTTGAGATGTTCCTTGTGTGTGTTGACGTCCGGGGAATAAATAAGGATGTCATCCTGGAAGCACTTCACACACGATTGCATGTTCTTAAAAAGATGACACATGGACCTCTGGAAAACAGAGGCTGCTGATGCCAATCCAAACGGCATCCTTATGAATTGGAAAATACCTTAGGGTGTGATGAAGGCAGTCATGTGGCGTGACTCCTCAGCAAGTTCAATTTGGTGGTACGCAGACCTGAGGTCCAAAGTAGAGAATATAGTGGCACCTCCAAGCATGCTTACCACCTCATTGATATTAGGCAACGGGTGACAATCAACCAGAATATTGGTATTTAAGGCTCTGAGGTCAATACATTGCCTCATAGATTTGTCAGGTTTTCATGCCAACACAATCGGGGATCCCCATTCAGAAGATTCAACTTCTTCAATAACTCCCTCATCTAACATGTCCTTTAACGCTTTCCCTAGCTCTTCCCTCACATTAATAGGAACATTTTGGAGTTTCTGTCTAACAGGAGACGCTCCTTGCTTAAGCTTAATTAAATGAGTAAAACCCTTTAACTTTGCTAAGGTTTCAGAAAATACCTCTGGAAATTCTTTTTCAATGACACAAGGATCAACACTATCTTCTACCACCATGACAGGCTCTTTGTTGCAGGGATTGAGAATGGTCCCTAGTTTGTATTGGTCCCTCCAGCCCAATACATGAACTCCTTTCTTGGCCTCATAAAACTTAATGAAAGCAGATCTTTCCTTAAACTTAATGTCAGAAGCAACGTACCCCATAAAGTCAGTGCTGGCCCCCTCAAAACCTTGAGCTACTATATCAGGGGGACATAGACTCTTCGCAGACATGGTGCTACCAAATTTATCACTAAAATAATTTTCTGTAATTATCGACCAAGGTGAGCCAGAATCTGCCATAAGTTCCAAATTTTCATTTAAGAATTGAACAACACATTTGGGTGAACTCAAACTCTCCCCTTCGAGGCCACATATATTGAGTAAAGAAACTACAATACCTCTCTCAACTATTTGGTCTTCATTGACAGAAGAAATACATGTTATACAGGAAACCTCGCTACTTTTAGTGGGAAAACTTCTACTTTTGTTAAAGGTTCTCTTTTTGTCATTCCTACAAGCTCTGGCAAAATGTCAAAACCTACCACACTTACCGATGGCGGGACAAAACTTAAACGAAGCCACATGGTTGGTACTACCACATCTATAACATATTACACTCATATCACCATTTTTAGCTGCCAGAGGATGTTTAACTGATTTGCCACCAGAGTTATTCATGGCACAAACCTCATCAACAGTTTTGTTGCTCTTATCACCTTTAGCATTAACATCCTCAATAGTTTTCATTCACTTTTTGGATTGTTCAAATGCTTTCGCAGTGGCTATGGTGTCATGTAGATTAGGATTTCCTAGAACCCACAATTGTTCTTGCGTTTTTTTGCTTCTAACATTCACAATTATCTGCTCTTTAATCATTTCATCTGCAATAACTCCAAAATTACAAGAAATTACTAATGTTCTATGGGCTGTTAAAAAATCATCAAAAGATTCAGAATCCCTTTGTGACCTTGTACAAAATGTATATCCAGTTAAAGCTATGTTGGTGGTGGGCTTAAATCGTGTTTCCATGCGTAATAAAGCTTCATCAAAAGTACTGAATTCACCTTGCACCACTGGAAGAGTTCTGAAAATGGCTTGACCTTCTGAACCTAAACAATGAAAGAGAATATTTTTTTTCTTTCATTCCCCATTCTGTCTTCTTCAATAGCTTTCATATAAGTTAAAAACTCCTCCTTCCATCTGGACCAAGGAATATGAGGCTCGCCTTTACATTGAAGAAACCTTTCAGGGGCTTCAAACTGCATGTTAAATGTGGATATTGACACTCTAGTTATGCAAATGCAGGAAACACAGTATGATAATATTATAATAACAGTGCTGTAATAACTAACAAGAAAAATAGTTAAACGACTATGAAAAGCTGTGCACATCAGCGTGGTGTGCAACGAAATATAAATAGGTGTACAATAATGTAATAAAGTCAATAGTAACTTGGTCAATGGTGAGCAAGAGTGAGATCACTGAAATCATAAATAATTGTAAGTATTTCCAAATGTCGTGCGCATCGACGTAATTATAGCCAAATAATTTGATGCGCTGTCGTGCGCATCGACGATGAATATAGGAATTCAAAATGGCGTTGCGTTGTTACTAGGGACGTCAATTCCACATAGCGCAATGACGGAGTAGCGTTTCCAAAAAAGTCATCATGTTTTCGCCTCTCCTTCAGCTTCCGTGTAACCGTGAGCTCTCGAGTACAGCCAACTGCAAATGCGGTCCTGCATCACAGTGCCTTCTCGTCTCCAGGCAACCTTCGTCAAGAGGTAATGAAGAAGAAGCGCGCAGCACACGAAGAATCTTGTAGATATCACCACAGTCCTGGCCTTGGCAATGAGGTAAATTCCAATCAAGGCTGTGTGGGAAGTAGAACGGCAAGATGTTCAAAAGATGCCGAAGTGTAGAAATACTCCAAAAGTGTTGAAAATTAGTTTCTTGTAGAATAAAGCCTCTGGAAAGTCGGGAAAAAATGGTGGTGGTAGATAAAATGGATAATATCAACCACATAAATCCAAATGTTCCCCAATGAGTGAAACGCTCCCGCAATATTCAAAAATTTTACATCCCAAAGAAAGTTGTACTGCTCCTGTGCCCCAGATAGTAGCAGGTACGCAGTAACTCATCGCCAATGTAAAATTCCAGGAAAGTATGAGGCAGAAATCCAGTAGACGGTAGAAGCTGTTTAATAACAAGGCACAGTACTCCTCAGTCCAGGAGCAGAATAAATGGAGATTCCAGTTCTAACTGTAATCACCACTAACAGCAAAGGCAGGTGCAAAAGTCAAAGGTATAAAGGACATTAAAGAGGCAGGGACATATACATAAAGAGAGTACAGCAATATAATTAGACAGTTGGGTGAATTCCTGGATGATGCTGAAGAGTTCCTTAGAATTGCTGGAGTTTGTGAGGATCTTGTGCTGGATGATGGTCCTTTTGGTGGATCTGGCGTGTTGGTGGTATTCTGTCATGGCATTCTTGTAGGTGGTGTGGTCGTCTGAGGATTTGCTTTCCTCTGCAACTCTGCCCTCTACGACACTACTCTGTGACACTCTACTCTGCACTATAAACCAATGAACTTTATGCCACTCTAGTCTACATCACTGCACTCTATGCCACTGCATTGTGCATCACTCCACACCACTCAGTGCCACTACACCCTATGCCAATCTATTCTGCACCACTGCAGTCTACTATGGCCCACTCATCTACGCCACTGCATTCCACGATGCTACATTGTACGCTGTTGAATTGTATGCCATTGCACTCTGCCACTATACTCTACGCCAATGTACTCTACACCAGTCTACTCTATGCCACTGCACCACTGTACTGAACACCACTGCACTCTACCACTCTACCCAAAGCCAATGCACTCTATGCCACTGAACACCACTGCACTCTACAACACTTTACTCTGCACACTGCACTGTATGCCACTCTACTACTGCATTCTGTCAATGTACTCTGTGCCATTCCACTCTACTATGTATCACTCCACTCTACTCTATGCCACTGCACTCTACGCCACTATACTCTACACGACTGCAGTCTGTCAATGCACTCTACTCTACAATACTGCACTCTATGCCAAGTCATTCTATGCCACTCTACTCTGCATCACTCCACTCTACACCACTGCACTCCATGGCACTACATTCTTCTCTTCACCACTGCACTATACAGCAGAGCAGTCTACTATGCAACACTCTAATCTACACAGCTGACTTCTATGCCTCTGCCCTTTACGCCACTGCAGTCTATTCCACTATACTCTGCAGCACTACATCAGTCCTCTCCACACCACTCCACTTAACACACTATGCCACGCCAATACATGAGCCACTGTACGCGACTCCACGCCACTCTCCTCTACGCCACGAACGTTTAGCCATTAGCTCTTGCATAGGCGAGACCTATTGGCTGTGCCAATGCTTGTTTAAAGTGACCCATTACAAACGTCCAAAGCAAATCTCAAACTTTTGATTACTAAAACAGTAAAAGAATGAATATGAAGCAGGCGTGGCTGTACAGGTGGTTACGTTGGAAAGAGCCAAGATTTGTGATGGTAGCTAAATGTTGGATGATTGCTCTCAGGAACAGAATTTGGACAACTGCACTGGCAGAAACCTTCCACCATCTATTTCCATCCAAAAGGACAAAACGTTCTCTTGCCATGCTCCCTGAATATAGAATTATCTTTCTCGCACAAATTTGACATGCTTCCTCATTTCAGATATTCAGAACCAACCTAAAGAAATCCCTTCAGCTTCCAGGACAAGCTGCCTTCAGTTGTCTATTTTCCCTCATTCTCCGTTTATTGGTTTATTAGCCTGCCCACTCAGATTTCCCTCTTTCTCCGACGTTGGAAACTCATATGATGGCAATATTATTTATTTATTTAAAGAGCTTGGTATAGTACTGTTAGAGTGAATCTCCTCATTTTGTAAACAAAAACGAATTTAAATCGAAAGTGCAAAGGTCTATGCAAAATAACATGTATAATAAATGCAACTTTTGTAGTAGGTAATCATACTTAGGCATTGCAAGCATACAAATGAAGTAACCTAATGTACTGTTAGCCTAACTATTGATGGCATACTAATGTTGATTTATATGCTACGGTTAAAAGGCTTGTTTTCATATTAAATTATTGTTTTGCATAAGATGTTTTTCTCTTCCACTGCAGATGCTGTAACTTTCCAGAAGCCTTCTGTTAGTTAGTGAATAGGCAGTTGTTATGTATTAGACAACTAATAGTGAAGTTCTCACCAGGAGAAGAGGAGATGGCAGGAAGTATGACTCATGGGAAGAACTGTCAACCTCAAGATGTGGACAATATATCTTTTCAAGGACTTGTTTCTGTGAACAATTGTGAGAAATTAGGGCGTTTACCTGCTCCCAGGGGTTTGTTGAAATCCGATTTGATGCAGAGAAAGGGAAATGCGTCAAGTGCTTCAACATAGCATTGAACAAACTTATATTGGCGTGTTGCTACAGTAGTTTAGAGCACTTGACTCTTTCTGAGCTTCTTAGGGTTACCTCTCTTCAAGAGATCCCCAATTGAGCCCTTTTTCTTTTCAAAAGATGTCTGCTGCTTAATAGCTGTTGATACTTTCCAGCTCGATAAATTCTTTATTGCTCAAGTGCAAAGGTTTGATGCTTATGCATTTTTATTCTCTCATTATAACTCTTTTAGTTTCTGAACGGGCACCTTTTTCTTGACTAAATTAATAAATTGCCATTCTTATACTTGTTAGATTAGGGAAAATTCCCTTATGGAACACGCTTGCTGTATTATCTCTATTTTATTTGTAATAGTTGCTAACTTGAAAATGTATCTTGTTTGAAATACAGACTAATGGATAATTTCAATTTGTAATAATGATGAATAAAAGGTTAATAGTTACTGACTAAATTAACAAGTACATTTTATTAGAATTGTTAATAAAAGCCCTTCAAATGACACCAACTCCCTTTATCGATTATTGTAGAGCCCCAAATGGACTTAACTGTTCATGTATAAGATTGCACCATTTAATTCCTCCTTGTCGACGAACAAAGGTCCATACGACCATTGACGGGGTATTTAATGATTACACCCAAAGACTGAGATACAAAGATCCCTGCGCCCTCAAGTGGTAGCAGAGTGATGGTTGGAGGAAAGGAGCTAGAAATAAATAATTGCCAAAGTTTAGAACTGCCCATGTCCCTTCAGTCCAAAGCCCGAACTTGAAAACAGAAGGAGTTCACAGATCTGGAGATGGTTACAGTGGTGGAGGTGTATCAATAGGGTTGTGCGTCCCAATTGTCTTTGTTGAGGTTACGTTATTGTATTGACGTTATGTGTCTTGTGTTTTTGTAAAGTTTATGGTTTAGTTGTGCCTATGCATTTGATGTTGAGCAGATGAAGTTGTTATCCGGCTCAGAGTAGTGCAAGATAAGGTAAGATAAAATAGATAAATAAGAAATTGTGGTCTTATTTGTCTGCTGTGGTGTTGGTTTGTGAGGTACCATCAACCGCACAATTTAGATAGGGACTATAACAGATCGCTGTGATTGTACTAATAGTGACTGGTGTTAGTGGAACCCATTGCGCAAAGGAGAAACTACATCGGTCAAGGTCATTTCCTGCTGGTCAAGACTTCATCTGTGTGCTTGTGTATGTGGGGAAGTCAGAAGGAGTTATTTCCGACTGTTTCTTGTGTGAATGAACTACTTAGAATTCTTAAGGGGAGTTGACAAGAGATCTTTGTTTATTGTGCTTGATTAAAGTTGCGGAATTTAGTGTACAAGAAAATTTTAAAGGAGGGTGAACTGTTGTGAGGAGTGATAATTATGTCTCAGTGTAACTCGCTGAGATAGGTCAATTGATGCGAAGTGTGGTGCTGGAATGGTTGGTGAATCATCAAGTGCTGTATTGTGATAGGCTCATGAAAATTGTTTTCGGATTGGAAGCGAATATTAATTTGTACTGAACTAGGCAATTAAACAAAAAAATTAATTGAATCTATATTTGCTTATTTTTTGTTGGATTTCTGTAATCATGAAAAGCTTTAAAACCCTTAGAGATTCAATGAGCAGTGTTGTGCGAGTGTCTGCCCTCGAAGGTGAGGAGACTGCAACAGAAGGTGTGCCAGGTCATTATATGTCGACAAATGTAGGGCTTCATACATGTACGGTTTCCACAATATGGTACCTTTGATTTAAAGGTTAATGAAAAGTTAAAGGAAAACTATGAGATTAATGCAAAAAGAACAATTGATGGACAGAATGCATAACAATGTCATACATTCACCCCAGTATGGAGATCTGGGCCTAAATCCATAGTTTTTTTGCTCCACATGCCATTTCAGTTTGAACCCAGCCATAAGCAAATCGTCCAATGGGAACAGTCCAGCCCAAACTGCCAGGCCAAGTTCTCCCTGGACTGGAAACAAGCATCCTAGGACCGGTTTCGGGGTTTTACCCCTCATCAGCCATGCTAGCTTGACTCCATAGATGTGTGACATGTCAGCTGATGAATGTAGGGAGAAGAAACCCTGTGACGTTGAGCCACATAGGAAGATCAGGAGGACCCTTTAGTAGGATGCAGTTGGATTTCATTGAAATGCCTATTTGTAACGTGCTGAGATATATTCTGGTTATAGTGTGCATTTTCTCCTGATGGGTGGAAGCCTACCCAACACAGAGAAATGACAGTCTCACTGTAGCCAAACTGCAGTTACAAGAACTTATAGCAAGGTACGATTTCCAGTTTCTCTGGAGTCAGGTTGAGGACCCTATTTTAACAACTAAGTTCCTAGAATGCTGTGTGTGGCACTTCAAGTGTAACAGAGACTGCATTGTAGCTACCGTCCAGAACTTTCTGGTAAAGTTGACTGTAGTAAAGTACTTGTCAGCTATTCTCCACTGTACTGCTCTGTTAGAATGTGGCATGACATCATAGAATGCCTGGGTGCCCTCTGGGTGAGATTGTCAGTTGGTCTACTCAGGCTGAGCTGTAAGGAGCTTGCTCCTGGTGGGGCTATCTTTGTACCATCTACCTTATCCTACTATCCTGACCACCTATGCTGGAACCTAGCTACTAATAAAGAAGTATCCTACATGAACAGATGGACTCTGTATCTTCCTTTACAACAATTTTGGCTATTCTCCACTGAACTGCTCTGTTAGAATGTGGCATGACATCATAGAATGCCTGGGTGCCCTCTGGGTGAGACTGTCAGTTGGTCTACTCAGGCTGAGCTGTAAGGAGCTTGCTCCTGGTGGGGCTATCTTTGTACCATCTACCTTATCCTACTGTCCTGACCACCTATGCTGGAACCTAGCTACTAATAAAGAAGTATCCTACATGAACAGATGGACTCTGTATCTTCCTTTACAACAATGTTGGCGACGATCTGAAGAACTGACGTGTGCATCAAGGGGTTAAGACTACTGAGGAACCAAGGAACTAAAGCAAGAGGAACTCAAGACTTTAATAATTTTCAAGACGTCAATTGAAATTCAGAGGTCACGCCCTGGCCAGCCCCACCAGTGTCCTGTACCATCTGGACAGCCTGCAGCCTGGGCGTTAGTTTCTAAAGTTCACTGCTGGCTTCTGAAAGACTTCAGCCACTCTCTATGAGGTACAACAGGCACAGCAGTGAACCACGGATTTATCTAGAGCTTCCAACAGGGCTTCGCAGTGTGCTCAAACAGCGTCTTCTTTAAAGACTGATTGATTGTGGATCTAAACGGGTTCTGTGGCTGTGAGCAGCAGTGTACTCATCTGCGGGCTATATCTGACAGTCAGACACTGAACACTTTGGTGGTGTTTCGCTCTTGGTGTTTTGTGGAGACAGTGACGGCATTGAATCGTCCTCGGAGCCTTTCTGGAGAAACTGACGAGCGGTTGGTGTCTTGAGGAACGGCACCTTTGGTGAGCACTTGGGCATATTTGTGGGGGCAGAGACTGTGTTTTGGGGTGTGTGCGCGTTTCGTTTTGCCGTTTTTCCTCATTATTGGACCCTCCATATCAAACTGTAAAAATGTGAACTGTGAAAATTCAAACCAGTCCACGCGCACCTCACCGTTCTCTTAGTCCCGCGTGGAGGCTGAGCAAATCCTGGTGACGTCTTCTCTTGCTCCTCATAGCTGATCAGTGACGCCTGCCGGCTCAGCGTAATGCAACGTCCCGCCATCTTGAAATTGGCACCGTATGCTGTTTGTGCAATCTTTTGCCAACCACATTTCGTTCAAAGTTCATCCATGTCGTCACAGTACTTTGCGGTCTTCTTTCTGCCTGCGATCTCGTTTTGTTGTGCTGATTGCGCTGAAAGTAACTCTTACTTCACGAACCACAGCAACTGGACGTAATGTCTTGGGAAGGTCACTGAACATTTTCCTTGAGAGAGTCACTGCGCTACACTGTGTTTGATGCGAACAACTACCGATCTTCGTGAGAGGACTTCGGGTGAGAGATCGCTCACCAGACTTTTTGACTTTTTCGTTCATTACATTACTGGTCATCGTGGTGCATGTCCTATACTATATTAGTGTGTGGGTTTGTTGTTTTTATTTGTTTGTTTTTAGGATCCTTAACAGTTGTAATGTTTATTAGTGCAGTGTGTACTCGTTTATGGGGAGGTTTTGGTGGTGTTGTACCCAGCCATGGGGAGATTCAGAGAAAAGTCTGTGTTCTGATTCAGTTTTGTTTGTTTTTTCTCTTCCCGGTCTGGGGTGAGACAGCGAGCGTTATGTACACTTCACAGGTGTAGTGTACCTTTGGACAGTGTGTGTGTCTTCTTAGTCTTCGTACGTATAGTGTACCTGCTAATGGGGAGGTTGTGGGGGTAGTCAATGCTTCCAATTTAGTTTTCAGTTTTCCAGGGTTAGTACCCTGTGGTGTACCCTATGTAGGGGAGGTGGTAGTTTTGTTGTGTTTTTTTTTCAGGGTTATTTCCCTGCATTGTACTCTATTTTTAGTGGAGGTTGGTTCCGGGGTGTGTACCCTTTGGTGTACCCTACCTAGGGGAGGTTGTGTTATTTTTTTTCCAGGGTCAGTACTCTGTGGTGTACCCTTGTAGGTTTAAACTAGTTAGGGGAAGTTGTGTTTGTGGGTAGTCAATGCCTCATGTCAGTACCTTACATAGGGGAAGTTAGTCGTTTTGTAAAGTGTTTAGCTGTAGTGTACACATCTCTTTGGGGAGGTTGTGGGGGTAATCAACGCCTCTATTTTAGTTGTCAGCTATTCTGGGGTGCGTGCACCCTATCTAGGGGAGGTTGTTTTATTTTCATGGGTCAGTACCCTGTCATGTTCTTTGGTGAAGTTTTTGGGTGGTTCCTAATGTTATCTTGGGTCTTCCTTTCATGTGGACACCATGCTCCGGTCGAAGTCTACCTGCGTGGAATTCGTGGCCAAGGGTTTCACGCTTGTACAACTTTGAGGGGGAAGTTTTTTTCATTTAGTGTCAGCATGCCGTCTACCAAGGGACCTTGTATTGTTTACAGAGTGTTTTCTCTCTGGAGTATATTTGTTGTTGTGGTGGCACTTTTCTTGTTATCTTGAGTGTTTAGCCACTATTGTATCTTTTTGTTGGGGATGTTGTTTTCTCCCAAGGGTCTGTGTTTTACACCCATTTTGTTTAACAGGGTGTCTACCCTGTGGTGTACCCGAGTATGGGGAGGTTGTGTGGGTGACCGCCCTTCTTTGTTGCAGTGTTTTTTATCTAAGCTGCTGTGTTTTCCCTAAGGGAGGGGGATGGGGCGTGTAGTAATGTTGTTTGCAATTTTAATCCTTAACATCTTAACACATTTCTGTTCATGCCAGTGGAATTTATGATACCTCATGCAATATACCTGTGGATATGTGCACCTCATTGTTGCACCGTCTTGCTAAAGATTTATTGGGGTATCTTATTTGTCTGTACATTTACTTCTGTTGTTCCCTAAGGAAAGAGGATGTGTAGTAAAGTACTTGTCAGCTATTCTCCACTGTACTGCTCTGTTAGAATGTGGCATGACATCATAGAATGCCTGGGTGCCCTCTGGGTGAGATTGTCAGTTGGTCTACTCAGGCTGAGCTGTAAGGAGCTTGCTCCTGGTGGGGCTATCTTTGTACCATCTACCTTATCCAACTATCCTGACCACCTATGCTGGAACCTAGCTACTAATAAAGAAGTATCCTACATGAACAGATGGACTCTGTATCTTCCTTTACAACATTGACCAGCTTAATGGGACGCTGAAATCACATTTGGCCAAAGTCTGTGCATCTTCTTTTATGAAATGGCCAGATGCTCTGCTATTAGTATTGATCAGTCTCCGTAGCACTTCTGACAGAAGGACAGGATTATCACCACAAGATATTCATGAGACATGCTATGCAACTGACTGATATGGTTGCAAATGCACTTGTAAATATGACAGATTACATGATTCTTGACTATTGCAAGGGGTTAGCTGTTGTGGTGTTTTCTGTCTTTCACTAGGTTGGAGAGGTCACTGCCACTCTGAGCCAGGAGCAGTGTTACGACCTTAACCCTGGCGAGTGGCTCCTTGTTAATAAAACGCATTTGAAAATCCTGCTTGTAGCCAAGGTGGAAAGAACCCTACCAGGTCATTCTAACCACCAACACTGCTGTGAAATGTGCTGGGATAGCCAATTGGGTACATGCATCTAACACCCAGAGATTGAGCGCTTGATAAACTGGTGACATTTGAGCAAAATCCGAGACCTCCTGTGTCCATACATCCTGAATGGACGTTCAACAAAGGGGGGTGACATTCAAAAGTATTCTTTACCTGCCCAAGTTCCTGAAATTTCACAAAGTGTTGTGGAAGTATCCCCTGAAGACGGACACCTGTGAACTGAAAGTAGGGGAGCCGTTAGGTTGTCACCAGAATAAATGAATGATTCTGGTGAAGGCAACAAGCGTGAGGAAGGAAAAAGTACAATTGAGATCACAATGGCCGAGTAATGGGAGACAATTGAAATCTAGTGGGTCATTGGAACGCATACCAAAAACCATCATTAAAGAAACAGAATCTAGTGGTATAAGTGATACAGAAGAAGATCAAGAGACAGAAAGAAGATCCAAGAGAGCAAGAGTTCCTAGTCGTAGGTATTCCACACTGAGTAGAACACCTACACAGAAAACGTTGCCTAACGCAACGGATCAGGAGCCCAATGAACTGAGATCGGACTCAATTGAACCTCTGTGAAATGCCACAATTATGCAGCATTTGATTCAAACTCTTGTGACAATACAATAAACTAAGACTTGACAATTGATATCTAGTTTCTAGCTGATTCAATTCAGCGAGATCTGATACTACAAATAAGGAACCGTCTAAATCAAGCTGTAAAGATTGTGATAAATGAACAAGACAATTATTTTCTAACAAAGACCACAACAAAAATAAGAACTGGCCTTGAAAAATCATAAAAATGTTACTAGACCTTAAGGTCTAGTAACTTCAATAATCTACTCAAACTATTTGTAATGTATTTGACCTGTAAATTGGTATCAAATTGTGTGATCTTAGGCAAATATTTTATTTCACTGAGCTGCATTTTTCTTCATTATCATATTTGAGAGCACCGTCAAATATGAGAATTTGGTATTTCTGCTGTACAAAAAAAGCCTCTTTTATTTGATTAAATAGACTGTTTGCTCCATGTATAATTGCAATCCAGCCAGCATATAGGGTACACATAATCCCTGATTTACCTCTTAGTTCACTAATAGCATCGCCATCAGGACAGGAGCAGATGCGTGTATCAGTTAATTTTTAAAAGACTCCCTTTTAATAAATATAACTACTAAAGCATGATGTGGTAGCTCCCTGTCAATCACAGACAGTAAATTTCTCCCATTGAAATGGCCAAAACCTTTCCCACTAACATGCAGTTTTACTAATAAAACTATATAGTGTATGAATAAGATTCTGTGAAGATTGGGTTTAAGCAAACATTTGTCATTTGCACATCATTAAGTAAAGTGTTTTGATTGGTTTTCATCCTATTAAAATATTTTTTGCATCACACAGAATTCTAAAAAATGGGCTTTTATGACTTCTGAAATATATTTTGAAATGTTTGTAAAGTTCGCATATTAGGTATTTAAATGTGTTTTAGAAACAAAAATGACACCCTACAGCCTTTCATTTCATTCTCTTTGTAAAGCACATCAAGCATTTCACTTTACAAGATCCTGGAGCTCTGTAAAGTAAGTGTAAGAAGACATAAACTGACTTCTAACCTCTGTCTCTGAACACATAGCAAATGTGACAAGATAAAAACACGATTTAAAGGCTTTTGTATTGCTCCTTCACTTTCTGATTGAACAGAACACCTGTTCTTTGTCAGCTCACCAGAACGGGCGAGTAGGCCTTAAAAATAGCTCACCCTGATAAAATCTGACTCGCCATAGCGAGTAGATTTCTCGAGACCTAAGGAAGAATTCCCTAGGGCCAAAGTTGCAGTAGAAGATCAGGGTTAATACACTTAGGGGAAGATGAAGTAGAGCTAGGAATTCCTCACAAAGACTATTGTATATAAACTGAATGAAATAATCCCAAGTTAATGATCTGACATTTTGCTCAATTTGTAAAGTAAAAGTCATAGCCGAATACTGAATCTGCCTGCTGCTATATTCTATTAAGGTTCTGACTGTAGACAAATGTGTTTCCTTAAAGGCTAAGTGTAGAATAGTAATTGCTATTACATTAATAGTTATGTTAGCGCTTGTAGTTCTTTTAGTTGGTATGAATTTCACCCGAGATAGAAACTTTTAGATCTACACCTGCACATAACTAGATGAGACACAATTAAAAGCTTCATTCATAGATGCGTCAAATTGAGATTTTACATTGAATGTTTATTCTAGATTAGTTCAGGAATACACAAAAGCTTTAGATGCTAAAGACTTATGTTTGTGCGCACTTATCTTCTTCAGCTACTGAGAATGTAACATACCATCATATTTCACTTTCATATGCAGTTACATGCAGTATATTTCTTAGTTTGTTTTATAAACAGGAACGTTTTTAATATTCATTTTCTAATTATATGATCCTTTACAGAGTTCCCATTCAGTAAAAAATGAACCCTCCTCCACAAGCAAAGGATATAGAAGTTGCTTGTAGGGCCTGGCTTCGACTGCGATGGCGGCGGACATGTTTAGGTAGAGCTCTGCAAGAGGCTCCCTTAAACGGGCTGATATCTCCGGATGAAGTCGCTGCTGGGGACACCAGCCGGGTGGAGCGCGTGCAGGACATCTTTCTAGTTTTAAGAAAAACAAGGGTACCCCAATACGTGAACCTGGGGTGAAATATGCGGTAAAACAACAATGGTTCGGGTGTGGCCAAAAGGTCCAATAATAAAGTGATCCTAAGGAGAGCACTTATGATTAGAGAGTTGAAGATTAATTACTTTAAAGGAGCAAAAAAATTAATAATGTACATAGGGACATAAGTCAGTTCATGTGAAACATGTATTTCCATAACAATAGAATTCAGGTGCTCACACAATAAGTGAAAGAGGCATGACGTGCAGAGTGATGGTGAAGTTTAAAATAACGGCATCGCATTGACAACAATAGTGTAAAACTCCTCAAGCAACTTTATAGAATTGGAAGAGTTTTTTGTTGTAAAGGGTCAACGGTGTTTCGATCTTAACTGTTCGAGATCAGCAACAGGACATATAACGGGTGAGCAAGCTGAATTGATGCAATTATTTGTAGCGCAAGAAAGAGCAATTGAGGGCTTCAGAAAACAGCTGAGGATAGACTAGTTCACCCAGATTAATTCGCTGAAGGTACGAGCGTGAGAATATCACGTGTGAGTAAACTTGAAGGGCAGGGTCAGCTGTATAAGTTGCGCTTAACGATTTGCTGCCAATATGTTTAGTTAAAGTCAATCTTGGGAGAGGAGCTCAGCACGTCATGCTGCTTGGGCTGTCCACGTTTAGTGCGAGAGGAAATAAACGCGGCCAGCCCAAGCAGCATGACGCGCTGAGCTCTTCTCCCAAGATTGACTTTAACTAAACATATTGGCAGCAAATCGTTAAGCGCAACTTATACAGCTGACCCTGCCCTTCAAGTTTACTCACATGTGATATTCTCACGCTCGTACCTTCAGCGAATTAATCTGGGTGAACTCGTCTATCCTCAGCTGTTTTCTGAAGCCCTCAATTGCTCTTCCTTGCGCTATGAATAATTGCATCAATTCAGCTTGCTCACCCATTATATGTCCTGATGATGATCTCGAACAGTTGAGATCTAAACGCCGTTGACCCTTTACAACAAAAAACTCTTCCTATTCTATAAAGTTGCTTGAGGAGTTTTACACTATTGTTGTCAATGCGATGCCGTTATTTTAAACTGCACCATCACTCTGCACGTCACGCCTCTTTCACTTATTGTGTGAGCACCTGAATTCTATTGTTGTGGAAATAGATGTTTCACATGAACTGACTTATGTCCCTATGTACATTATTAATTTTTTTGCTCCTTTAAAGTAATTAATCTTCAACTCTCTAATCATAAGTGCTCTCCTTAGGATCACTTTATTATTGGACCTTTTGGCCACACCCGAACCATTGTTTTTTTTACTGCAGACATCATCCTAGGGCAGCGACATCAATTGGAGCTCACCCGAGCCCCGGTGTGAAACCCTCGACTGGCGGCGCCGCCCGCTGCATGGATCCGGCAGAGCCAACCACGGCTACTGGAGCCCGGGGTCTGACTCCACCCACAAGGCTGCGAGAAATGGCACAGTTGCTCTAAAGGGGCGACAAGCGATTTCAACTGCGGTTCCTACCTCGGTGCCTACCGATCAGTGGTGAGAGGTGGATGAGGCCCCCACTGTGCCGCTCACCTTCCCCTGCCTCTACAGGTCTGAACTGCCTATCGCTCGCCGAGCCACGAGAAAGGGGGGCTGTGAACGGCAACGGAGTCCGGATCGCTTGTGTGGCCGTTGCCCTTGCTGTGGAGCTGCAGAGGGCAACCATTAACCGCTGATGCAGCTCTGTGGACACTCGCCTCCCTACTGTGTGGCTATCCTTCCCTCTTTGCTGCCGGTGGGCGGAGACTGTTTGGGGCCCCTGCGGTGCTGCCCGTGACGCTCTGGGCTCTAATCTTGCCAGGCACGGCTGAGGGGGTGGCTGAAGAAGCACAACGGGAGAAGACCCTGCCTGGCCCGACTGAGCTGCCGCTGCCTATGCGGCGCGATCGGGGAGAGTGCCCCCCCTTCCCCGCCGGCGGGCTGGAGACGGATGCTGCCTGAGCCAGTCTTTCCGCCGTCACCGGCGTGATTGAAGTGCTTGGCCCCCTGCTGGCGGGCCGGGAGTTGCAGCGGGCTACTCCACACCATCCCTGCATAATCCAGAAGGTGAGGAACACACTGCGGCTGGGGCCCCTGAGACATAGCGGATAGATTGCTGAAGCCTGAGACACCGGAGGCCCGCCAAACACCCATGGTAGTGAAAGTGGAGAGGCATTGCGAGGCGGCACCGCTCAAGCAGCCATGACCATCTTTGCATTTGCTGGGTGACCCCGGTGGCGAGGGGCCCCACTTCCACGACACTGTCTGCTGCACGCCATTGTTCTGCATGCCATTGTTCCACGCCCGCACTGGTGGGCATTGGCATATTGCAAGTGTGGGTGACATTGGCGGATGCGCTGATACACTGGACTTCAGCTGCGGCCACCCCAGGTGAGGCACCCGGCTTATGCCCCCCAGGGCCGGAGTGAAGACACGCACTGCTGCCCTGGTAGTTGATGGACTATTGGCGCAGAAACATCACCGCACAGCTGAGCCGCACCCACATTTTTTCACGCGCAGCACCCGGATGGTGGTACAAAGGGGAGCCCAGCTGATACTAGCGGCAAAATCACGCCATAGACGCACACGGTACCAGCCCCTCCCTGAGTTATACACCGACGCCACCACTAGTAGCAAGACACAAGACTGGGACCGGCGGTTGGTGACCAGGTCGCGGCGTGCACATCTGGGAGAGGAGGTGGCGCCCTGCTGATATAGTTGTGGACCGTGAGACAGTTACTGTTAACACCCGCAACCTCCTACCATCGGAGTGAGCCCTATCGTGAAGCACACGCTCAGGGGACAGCCCTTTCTAATCTTGCTATATACAGAGCGGCACCGGAGTGCGACACAGTTGACCCATGTCGGGCGGCATCCGGGCGCGGACCGGAACAGGAGGAACACAGACCCCACAGCTACCGCCTAAGCCTCAAACGGCGAATAAATTAGATGCAGTGCTCGCTGCAATGGAGCGGTTGGAAGAAAATATCAATCAGACCCGCACCTCTCTGGAATCTAAAATCGATAAGGTGGCAATCGACCTTACTCATCTGCATGCAGATCACCGGAAGCTAACAGACCGCACTACCGTCCTGGAAACCGCACTTGCTGACATCAAACCACAAGTGGTCCAGACGGACAAGCAAGTAAAGGACCTGCTCAACTGGGTGGAGTTCCTGGAGGACAGGGCTGAAGACGCTGAAGGGCGCGCACGAAGAAACAACGTACACATAGTGGGAGTGCCGGAACGCTGGGAAGGGAACCCGCGCTACACATGGAAAATTGGCTCAAAGACCTCCTGCCGAAGGGAACCCTCTCGCCCCACTTCGTCCTAGAACGCGCACAAAGAGTCCCTGCAAGACCCCCCACGGGGTCGAACCCACGGCCCATGCTCCTCCGACTTCTCAACTACCGAGATCGTGACTCCATCCTACAGGAAACCAGGAAACTGCAGGACATCCAGATAGAGAATCATAAAATAATGTTCTTTCCGGACTATACTATCCACGTGCAGAGGCAAAGATACTCCTTTATGGCGGTGAAGAAACGTCTTCGACAACACAGCCTGAAATATTCACTGCTCTTCCCGGCGCGCTTGTGGGTAGTGGCGAGTGACAAAACGCATTTTTTTGCCATGCCAGAGGAAGCAGAGGACTGGCTGGACACCTTCACTGCTGCAAGACCTCGAGGCAACTTCGTGTCGGCTACCTTACCAAAATTATGGGGCACCTCCCGCCGCCGGAGGGAGAGAAAATCGACGGGAACCCGGATGTCGCCCTCGCCGCCGATGGGACCGCACACGGACTTGATTCTCAGAGGCCAACGAGATACCTTGCAGGCAGTAGCGGAGATCAGTGGTTCTTTGGGGGCTGAGGACGCATCAAACTCGAGCCAACGTGACCTGTCCAGTGATGATGAGCTGGTGTATGGTCTGCAAAACTCACAGGACTCGACTGAGCAGCCGGACGTCATTCCGCAGACAGCTGATCACATCATATGAACACTACGAGCCTTTATCCTTGATTGGACTACAAACTGAGGTATTGTGAAGTATATGTAGAAGTATCCAGTCGCTAATGATGTGTCCATATACGGAGGCCGCAGTTCGCCCACCGAGTTGAGTATGGAGCAAAGAGTGCCATCATGGTATTGGAGGGGAAGGAAGGGTTTGATCTTATGCTCGGTCATAGATGCGTCAACGCCAGTGTGTTTCATTGGCCTGGCGGGGGTCCCCAGGCTGGGGCACATAGTTTGCTTACATTATATTGTACTATGCCTGTAGACAGGGAGCCTCTGAAACATGAGACACGTATATTGTTAATCACCAGTACGTAACACGCAGCGCACCCCCCCCAGGTTGTTTTGACTGCTGCCTCTATTGAGGGTTTGGACGATTGCTTGTTGCACCATCACCCTTTTGGAATTATTTTAATGTTTGTGTCATCATATTGGTTTATTATGAGATGTCTTTTATTGTACACCTATCTCACCCGACAAAAAATGCCACGAGTCACCATGTGAGGGAAGTTGTGCACTGCAGGGTCATATACACTGTGCGAGTCTGATGGGTTGATGAGGACACATGGTAGGTTTGTGTACTTTAGAAAATCTGTCTGCAGTTAAAATTGGTACATGGAATGTGCAAGGCATGCACACACCATCCCGTAGGTATCAGAAATACTCATACCTCAAGAAACATCGCATACAAATAGCTCTCTTGACCAATTCGTAAATCCAACGCTTACACCGCCGCTGGCGAGGCCAATTATACGCCACGGGGTATTCAGCATATGCACGAGGTGCGCTAATTTGGGTGCAGTCAGGGGTCCCACTTAAAGTTACACAATCATTGACAGACACAGAAGGCAGATACGTGGTGGTGCAGGGCACACTGGATGGCAGATAGGTTGGGATTGCATCACTGTATGCTCCCAACACCGAACAGGCCACTTTTTTTGATGATATGTCGCGCATCCTAGTGCCGTGGCATGATATACCTATGCTTCTGGGGGGAGACTACAACAGCGTACTTGACACCACACTGGACCGCTCCTTTCCACCCCTTCTGGGCACAACCACACATATTGCCATGAAGGCGCTGACTAACTGGGCAGGGCAGTGGCGTCTCAGGGACATCTGGAGACACCATAACCCCCATGACAGGGTGTATTCTTACTACTCTGGTGCTCATGGTTTACATGTACGATTAGACCGGTACATGCTTTCTGAAGAACTACTTCCACATGTGTCTGCGGTCTATTATTTAGGAAGGAAACATTCAGATCATAACCAGCACATATTGGAGGTATTGTGGGAGCACCCCTGGCTGCAGATCCCAACCTGGCGGATGCAGCCAGACATGTTACTAGATGCACCCTTCCGGAATATGCTGGCCACACATATAGTACATTACTTTGAAGAGAATACTGGCACCGCCACGACGCCCCAGGTAGAATGGGATGCGTTTAAAGTAGCGGTTAGAGGCGAATGTCTTGGTATGCAGGCGGGTATAAGAAAACAACGAGAGACTGAACTCACACATTGAAAATGACCTGCTCCAGAGGGACGGAGAAGCTGTAGAGGGTGACGGTGGGTCCTTGGTGCGAATCGGGGGGAGCATTCCAGATTACTTGACCTACTCCGCAATTTGAACTACGCAGCACACTCGGCACGCACCCATCATATGGGAGACAAACCTGGCAAGTTGTTATCGTGGCTAATACGGCAAGACACCATTACTACACCGTGACGTCTATACAAAATGCACATGGCGTCACTGTTCATACCCAGAAAGATATACACAATGTCTTTGTAGAGCATTACACCATGATGTATCGGTCTTGCTTGCGGGCTACAGACACGGACATACAGGAGTTTCTCTCTGCCCCGACGCTACCATGTATGACAGAGCATCAGCAGGACGAACTGGGTGTCCCTCTGCTGCCAGACGAACGGCGACATAGTATTTTCTCCCTATCGAACGGCAGTCCCCGGGTCCGGATGGGCAACCGGCTGAATTTTTTTAAGCCTACTCCGATATATTAATACTGGAGTTGCTGCGGGTGTACACAGCGACCCTAGATGACTCCGCCCTTACACTTACGCAAACTGATGCGACACTGATCTCCCTCCTGAAACCAGTGTGGAAATGTGGATTTTCCTGATTAGTTATGTCCCCTATCTTGGACCCCAACGGTTCTATATGCATGTTACAAGTACATGTATGTTCCCTCCAGTTCCAGTTTCGAAGACGCAAACATATGTGTGTCTACCGTCGACATGTTCTCTGTCAGATCCGCCATCAATGGGCTGGATATTCGATTCCTAAGCATGAAAGGCCACCGACTTTATATGGCTAAGTTACTCCATTTTTACAGTTCAGGCAAGTAGGCCCGATTCTGTCCTCAAAGCCTTTCCCTGCTCTCTGTCTCTGACAGCTTCAGCTTGAGCTCGCATCTGTATCCATGAACTTTGTCCTACTCCCTGTGCAGCTAACGGTGCCTGCCTCGGCCAGTTTTCGCCTGCCTGCCAAGAAGCTGTATTTCACCTTCGAATTATCTATTTTGCTCTTCAGCCGATGCATTCCTGTCTAGTGATTTGGGTAAACATTTCCTTTAGCTCACAAGCAAAGGACTCAGCCTTTCCGTCCTCCTGCAAGTGATTCATAGCCCTGCTGCCATGGAAAGTTTTCTGCCTCTCGCTTCTCATATAGACACTTAGGCGTTTGTGCACGCACACAGTCAGTATAGACTAGATTCTGTCCGAGAGTCCTTCCTTGTGGATAACATAGTTCTTTAAACATAGGATGTTAGATATGATTTGGGATTAGGTTGACTTGACCCCTCAGACTTCTCGTCTCCACATGTAGAGCTAAATGTCAAGTCCCTTCACCCCCTAGTTGCACGTCAATTACACGTCATGCTGCTGCGCGCGCATCTATGCCAAGTATTATCTTATAGATCCACCTATGTCTGATAATCCTAACCAATCATGTTTCTTTTATTCCTTATTACGCCTAGTTTCGATTACGTACCTGTCATGTCACTTTTCTTATCAAATGTTACGCCTTCTACATTCGTTTCATTGTAATGTACTTATTATAAAAATGCATGTCTGTCAATAAAGTATTGTACTTCACTTCCTGAACCCTCGTGGTGACGGAACCTGAAGGCCGCGACTCGAGTCGGCCATTTTGAATGGAATAAAGCCCATTTAGAAACTCTTATACCACGGATTCTGCCTCTTGTTATTTTGAGCTATTTTACTTTATTTTAAGATCCCGTATGAAATTCAGTCCGGTAAAGAAGATTTTATTTACCACATAATGGCGCCCGAACAGGGACACTTTCTCATCTCACGCGCCGGCGGTGCGTTGCAGGCCCGGTCTCCTGCCACAGCTGGACGGACCATAAACGCGTACCAGCAGGATTTCCTGTAAGCTCCCTCCGGTCAAGCGGGGGCGACTGAGGCTGCGATCAACCCAGACGAGGCGGTGAGAAGTGCGAAGTGTCCCGACCAGAGCCTAGCTGAGAGAGCAAGATCCGAGGTATACAGAGGCCCACCAGGTTTCTCGAAATCCCGATGTCCAGAGGGTCCGCTGTCCGCAGTCATCGAGTCCTGTCCATTCTCTGAGGCCTTTCGTTTCAAGGAGCTACTCGGTGAGTACCATCGCCGGGGAGGCGTGTTGACGCGCACATAGGTTGTGCCGGTCAAGACGGATTTGGGTACACAAATCCGGTCTGCACTGTTTAGCAGTGTATATGTACTGTTTAGCAGTATATCAAGTATTCCGAAGTATTCAGTTATTGTCAAGAATTCAGCGTGGTGATTAGTTAGGCAGACTGTCATCATTGTCGGTCGTTGTTAAAATGTTTAATGTTTAATGTTTAAAGTGTTCAAATATTGTGGTATGAATGAGTGTTCATTGTTCACTGTTCATTATTGTGTTTTTCGTATTAAGTGAGTTCAAGAGTAAGTATCAGATCAGTTGTCAATATGCCGCTCTTCTCGAAGTTAAGACAGATTACTACCAGAAAAGGGGTGCTTGAAGAAGCAGTTCCTATTCCTCCTAGGGACACTCCAGGGCATTTTATGTACCATAAGCATGGCTTAGATGCCATATTGTTTCTTGATCTATGGGTAGATTATACCAAGGGATTGCCGGAAAGTCAAAGGTGGCCCGTAGCGGGAACCTGGGATGCAGAATGCATCATGAAAGTGGAGGAAGAGTTATGGAAAAGAAAGGTCAGACAATCACAGAAAGACGCTGTTGAGTTATGGCGTAAGGAATCTCATAGACGAACAGAAAAAGCACGTAGGCAAGAAGAGAGGAGTAAAGAAAGTTCAAATAAAGTTCAAGAAAATCTATTAATTAAGGAAGGTATCCGAGTGAAATCAGAACAAGTAAATAGACAAAGAAATGCTCTTATGAATGGTATGTATCCCCTTCTAGCCGAAGGACTACCTAAGGCTGCTCCAGAGATGCCAAAAGACTTGCCACCCCCATTATTTCCAATTAAGGTACATCCAAAAGGGCATCCCAGAACCGCAGAAGATGTTTTTCTTTCCTCATATCTAGACGACGCAGCTCCCGAGTATGCTAACGCCACACCACATAGACCGTCTGGCGGAGGGGTTCAACGTCAGGATCAGGTATCTGTCCCCGTGCAACAGCAAGTCCCGATACAAGCTTCGGCAAGCACATCTGTTTCCGCATCTGTCTCCGCAGTCGATCCTACAGGGGTATCGACACCCATAGTTGCTGTGTCACGTTCAACGAATCCATTCACACCCGACGCCCCAGATGGGGCCACGGGAGGTGCTAGCAGTACCTTTACACCACCCAGAATAAATAAACTTGTTTTTCAAGAGTCAGCGCATTCACGTACACCTAAATTCGTAAGTGAACGTACGCTTAAGGAACTCCTTGTAAATTGTAGATATGACCCAGTGGTTGGTAAAGAGGACGAAATGGTCCTGGCATCATTACGTATCAGGCGAGCCGCAGAGTATTTAGCAAGGTTACCAGGAATGACTACGCATCTAGATAACATATATCATTTTGTTCAAACAGGACGAGATCCAGGATGTATTAACAGAGCTATGGAATTCCAGAAAGTAGAGATACAGGGGGAACTGTTACGTTTCCTCATAAACTGTGTGATCAGAAATCAAGACCGCCCGGGGGTAGACCCGAATGCAATGCTTATTCTTACAAGATGGAGTCAGAATATATCAGAAGGGAGACACGATAAGCAAAATTGTATAATAGCCATGTGCCGAAAAATCCGTAAAGAAATAGAGCGTATTCATGAAGAAAGATTGGGAACAGACGAGTTTGAGCAAGATGAAGTGTCCGAATCAGGGAATTCCGCAAGACAGTCAGAGACCATAGCCTATGTAGGCAGAGGAGGATCCTGTGATAATGCTAGATGTTTTTCTGATCCCATACACTCAGTATGCCCAAATAATAGCAGAACGTATCCGACGCCTGTAATGAATCTGAAGTCTCCTGAACATTTGTTTCAAGCCGCAGATAAAATACTACGAGAACGAAGAGGTTACCACCTCCTCGATTCCATGGATGAGCAAGAATTAGCCAGATCAGCCGTTCACTGGATTGACAGTCCTGAAAAATACGGTGATGAGACCGTAGCACACACGTTTTTTAATCTCAGTACAGATGAACAACGTTTAGCTGGAATATATATGATTCAGCAACTCCTCATATTATATAAGAGCCAACATGCTGACCCTGGTCCTTTACCTGATATATTAACGGAACTACTCACGAACAGATGGAGAGGTTCTAGTAACAAGCTAATTAAAGAGATATTAGTGTCACGTAAGCAGTATGTCCTTTTTGTAAGTCCGGATCCTCTCTCGCTGCCCCGCAGAGAAAGAGCGCCGTACTATATGGATAGACAAAATCCCCTACGAGAAGTGCACCCAATAAAAGGCGAAGACAATGAGTTTCACCGTGTATTTGTTTACACACCCATATCAAAAATGGAATTATTAGAAATGAAAAAAGTAGTACCTAGTCATGACAAAGACCCAGCGGGTTTCCACCGAGAAATTAAAGACATGTTACTGATGGGAGAGTACACCTTTCCTGATATTATGACGATATTAAAGGTGCTTTTGCCTGCTGGCATTTATGAAAAACTGAAAGAAAAAGAGTGGGAAGTGGGTGACCAAAAGATAGACTGGACAGCATTAGCAGAGGAAGAAAGGGGCCGAACTGCAGGTTCAGGGCTCGGGGATAAAGTTAAACTGTTACCAGGTTTACTAGTACAGGTACTGCCACGTTTATTAACTACAAAAAAGGAAGATTGGGGTGCAATCACAGCCTGCAAACAAAAGCAAGATGAAGACACAAGCGATTATTATGCTCGATTTGAAAAATGTTTTGGTATAAATAGTGGTATAAAAGCAAGTAGTGACTCATATCCACATTTATTTGTGACAAAATTAGTGGAAAATGCATTGCCTCCAGTAAAGAATAGAATATTGAAATTCGAGAGTACCTGGCAAAGTAACACTCCGTCGCAAATGCTACAAATGTTACAGTATCATCACAATAGAATTAGGGATGAACAAGAACACGAGCATAGACGCATGAAGGATACAAAAATGAAAATGCTAGTTTCTCAGACAGTACCAGCAGATGGTCACAAAAAGGGTGTGACACATTCTGGTGATTCTGCAGTTCCTGTAAAAGGAACCTGCAATTACTGTAAACAACTGGGCCATTATGTACACGATTGTCCAGTCCTGAAACGTAATATAGCTACAGGTATTGCAAAGGAGAGACCACGATTAGTTAGACAAGATCAGAATGAACAAGGAACTATGCAGCATGGACAGTCCATGCCAGTTCAGCAACAGTCCATGCCAGCCTCACAGCAACCCATACAGTTTGTGCCAGCTGCACCACCGTTGCCTGCTACTGCCACACAAACCACGACACGACAAATGTATCAGACTGCACAGTATGAATATCCTGAGTATCAGCGTTACGCATGAACCAGCCTAGAGAGGGAAGTTGACTTACCGCTTATCGAGATTCCTGTAGATCAAGAAGGACCTTATGTACATAGTGAATTATTAGGTCAGGATAGAAAATTCTTACTCGATACAGGGGCAAGTCGAACAACTATAAAACGTAGTGAAGTTCCAGGGGCACCCCTCTCAGGCTCTCAAAATGTTTCCCTTGGTTTTTCAGGAAAACCTATTGTTAATGAAGTATCACAGCCTCTACCACTTACGATAGGACCTTTGACACGAACTACAGATTTATTGCTTACTAAATCATGCCCAGAAAATCTGTTAGGAATTAAAACTCTGAAAGCACTAGGAGCCATAATATGTTGTTCTCCGGAAGGAGTAAGGTTGTTTTTACGTGATTTTAAAGGTCACTATGTGTCTAGAGACATGGATCCCCGACTACAGACTTTACCAGTACATCTATGGGCACAAGGCCCTGCGGATGTTGGCTGCATGAACATTACACCCTATCGAGTCACACTGAAAGCAGGAGTGGTACTACCACGAATGCGACAATACAAGTTACCGCATGATGCTGTAGTGGCTTTGCTGAAAATCATTGATGAGCTGATTGCCCAGGGAGTAGTTGTAGAAACAGACTCCAATGTATGTAATTCACCGATAATTCCGATTCTTAAACGAACTGATCCTACTGCCCCACCAGTGTACCGATTGGTTATTGATTTGCGTGAACTAAACAAGTGCATTGTACCACAATTCCCTGTGGTCCCTGATATATCATCATTGTTGACAGCAATTGATTCCGAAGCAACATTCTTTACTGTAATTGATCTCAAGAATGCCTTTTTCAGCGTCCCAATAGATCCGGAAAGCCAATATTTGTTCGGATTCAGTTTAAATGGGCGCAGCTTTAAATTCTCACGCGCTCCCCAAGGATTCACAGAAAGCCCCAGCATCTACAGCCAAGCACTGAAACGAGAACTTGACAGTATCCACATGCCAGTCAATACAGCACTGCTTCAATATGTCGATGATCTGCTGATCACCGCGAGAAGCGAGCCAGAATGTGAAAAAGCTTCTCTGACAGTTTTACATTTTCTAGCCGACAAGGGGCACAAGGTGTCTCCTTCTAAGCTGCAATTCTGTGTCCAGCGAGTTATTTATCTTGGTCACTCGCTGTCCAAGGAGGGAAGGCAGCTTACACCAGATCGCATCCAGTTAATTGCTAACATGTCAATACCCCAGACACAAAAGGAGGTGCGGGCTTTCATAGGCCTCACTTCATATTGTAGGCAGTGGATCCCTCAGTACGCATTTCTAGCAAAACCACTCATTCAGTTAACCACACAGGAGGCAGCCACATCGACTGTTCTCCCTTGGACTCAGGAACATACACAAGCTTTTGAAAACCTAAAGGAAGCTTTATGTCAAGCACCTGTTTTAGCAACACCATGTTATAGCAAACATTTTACACTCTTTGTTACAGAACGCGAAGGTACTGCCTTGTCAGTACTCACTCAGGATCAAGCAGGATCACGCAAGCCATGTGCTTATTTTTCCAGTACATTAGATCCCGTAGCTCAGGCTTTGCCTGCATGCCTGAAATCAGTGGCAGCGACAGCTTTAGCAATCAGACAAAGCGATGCCATAGTATTAGGACACCCATTGACAGTACAAGTACCACATGCAGTAGAGGTTCTTGTGAACCGAACACAAACACAACACTTGACCATAGCAAGACTTACCGGTTATGAACTGACATTGTTTCAACCACACATAGAGATCCGACGGTGTAATACATTGAATCCTGCTACACTATTACCTGTAATTGGAACAGACCCACTAGCTCATGATTGTGTTGAAATCATTGAAATAAAGACGAAACCTAGACAAGACTTGACAGACGTTCCATTGTTAGATCCAGACCTGACGTTGTATGTAGACGGATCGTGCATGAGAACAAGTACAGGAGATTTAGTGGCCGCGTATGCAGTCACAACAGACACTGAAGTTATTGAGACAAATTGTATAGATACTTTGTCAGCCCAAGCAGCAGAACTTATTGCTCTAACACAAGCCTGTATTCAAGCCACAAATAAGAAAGTTAATATATACACTGACTCACGTTATGCATTCGGAGTTGTACACGACTTCGGCGTGCTGTGGCGAGAGAGAGGTTATTTAACTTCCCATGGTGCCCACATTCAGCACGGACCCCTCATTCATGCTTTGTTAGATGCAATACATCTACCCACTGCTATATCGATTATGAAATGTAAAGCACACACGAAGGTTACTGATACCATTTCTCAAGGCAATGATTTAGCTGACAGAACAGCTAAACAGACTGCTCAGAATCGCACATTAGACATGACAAAGCCAATAGTTCAGACACCAACACAGTGTATGACAATTAAGGATCCCGCACTTGACGTAATTGACATACAGACACATGCCACAGCAGAAGAAATAAAGAAGTGGACTGAACTAGGAGGGATCCAGACAGATCAAGGATGGATGACGAAGGAGAAATCTGTATGGTTTCTCCCTGATTCCATGGTTCAAGCCATTATAGCTACAGTTCACAGTCCAGCACATCTAGGAGAGAAGGCTATGCTAGACAGCATTCAGCACATTTGGTTCAACAAACATTTACGAGCAGCAGCTAAACAAAAAGTTCGTACCTGTATGATATGTTGTCAGTTTAATCCAGGAAAGAGTGTTCCCGTAGAGCAGGGTGGATTTCAGCCTCCTGACCATCCTTTTGAAGTCCTCCAGATGGATTATATTCAGATGGAACGTTGTCGAGGATTCAAATATGTTCTCGTAGTTGTCTGCGCTCTCTCCCGTTGGACAGAGGCGTATCCCGTATCAGATTACACTGCCCCGACTACTGCCAAGCAGCTAGTTCGAGAATTCTTCCCACGGTACGGTTTACCACGTGTTGTATATTCAGATAACGGCCAGCCTTTCTCATCCGAATTAATGAAACATGTCTCACTTTTGTTGGGATATCAGTGGAAATTCCACTGTGTCCGACACCCCGAGGCAGCAGGTCTCGTGGAACGACATAATCAACTTTTAAAAATCAGACTGTCTAAAATATGTCAGGAAAAAGGTGTGGACTGGATAGTAGCCTTACCAGTTGCGCTATTTTACATGAGGATGGTAGCACACTCTCGAACAGGGCTATCCCCTTATGAGGTGATCTTTGGTAGACCACCGAATATGTGGGGGACGCCTATACCCCGTAAAATAACTGATGTTGACTGTAATATGCTGACAGATTACCTGGCTTCCTTGATGTCTGCACTACAATCTTGTCGTTCACAGGTAGTCGCAGCTTTTCCCGACAACACCGAGGTGAAACCTCATGACGTAATTCCCGGCGATTATGTTCTCGTCAGGAATTTCGATCGGAAAACCCAACTGGAGCCAAGGTGGAGGCTTCCTAAGTTGGTCCTGCTGACGACCAGAACAGCTGTGAAGATCGAAGGGAGAAAGGGCTGGGTGCATTCCAGCCATATAAAGAAATTTCATGGACTTCCTCCTGACACAAACAGTACTCCCCGTGTGTCTTCCCCCATTGACTCAAAGCTACCTTTGGCTGAAGCCAGTAGCACCGAACTCTATAAGCAGAAACTCAGGTCCAGATCCAAACTGTCGGACGATTTGATTGTTTAAGTCCTCTCCAAGGTGAAGCGGTTGAATCTGTCCCGACATGTATCCCTTAGGTCTGAATGATGTAGAGTCCAGAATCATAATGAAACGACATGCTTATTGTAAATTACTGCGTAGCCACTGTATTGTGACTTTATTAATTTTGTTTTTCTTGAGTTTTTTAATAGTTACTGCAAGTATATTGTTGCATATGTATTATCCTGTTTCTAAACGTGCTTTCAATATAACTGATGAACATTCTTTTAGTGAATTACCCCCACATGAGTTGTCCTATAGACTTGCGCTGCGCAACAACACCTTCATTAGTATGTTACATCATTCCCATCAGACTAGTAATGCCACCAATTGTTGGGTGTGTGGCTGACTCCCTCCCTATCAGAATAACAAAGGAGTTCTGCCTTTCTTTCCACATCCGTTCACACACAATGGCTCCTGTGGAGCATGGTTTAGTTTATTAAATTCCATAGACCCAGACACAGCAGTTTATCAACAACATTGGATATGGGGAAATCTGAATCTAGTTTTATTCAAAGTCTGTCACCCTAATAAGGAGGGTCACCCCAGTAGAACAGGAACTGATTTAGAAAATGAAGTGTATAAATTAGGTAATTTTACGCCTAATCTTATGATTTTGAATGTCAAATCCGAAGTTGAACTAATTCTGCCCACTATGTCAGTATTTCCAGTTAAGGGTGAATTATGTGTAAGAAAAGTTGGTTCCATACACATGGGCCATAGCCAATGCGTTACTACAGTAGAATATAGTGATCAAGGTAAATCTTCATTTAGAGCTTCTCGCCATTCTTACTTTATATGTGGTCAGACTGCATATATGCGTCTGCCTCTAGATTGGGATGGTACCTGTTACATAGCATTCCTTTTGCCACCTGTTTTCCTAGCTCCCCCTGATTATTATCGAAATGTTCATTTAGTACACAATAGAGAGCGAAGAGATCTCCCAGTTGTCGATTATACTGAGACGGCATGGGACAAGTATGTAGATTTCAATAAAGGTATCTTTCCCTATATAGGTACAATATCAAATAGTAAGCTGATACGCAGACTCACCAAGACTCTTGAAGCTGTAGTAAACGAGACTATAGCCGCCCTAGGCAATCTGACAGAGGAACAATCAGTGATGAGAATTGTTGTTCTCCAGAATCGTCTTGTCCTTGACGTCATCCTGGCCGATAGGGGCGGAGCTTGCAGGGTCATCGGATCCAGCTGCTGCATATTCATACCAGAAAATTCGCCATCTGTATATAAAGCTATAACACGCCTTCATAAGATTGTAAGCCAGATACACGAGAATCCAGGCACTTGGACGTGGTCCGGGTGGTTTTGGAGTGTGATATCGGCCTGGGGATGGAGAGTTCTATCCTTCCTAGGTATTGGCCTTCTTATGCTCTTCAGTTGTTGTTTATGCCTGCAATGTGGACCAGCGATTTGTGGTCTGTGTGCCACATCATGCATTCCATATCACAGTTCTCGTTCAAAACACCGGAAGAAGAAGGAAGAAGAAATGATGCTCCATGAGCAAATCGATGGAATGATGAAGATTGATATCTCTTAAAGGGCAAGTAGGGGACAAGGAGGGAATGTGGAAATGTGGATTTTCCTGATTAGTTATGTCCCCTATCTTGGACCCCAACGGTTCTATATGCATGTTACAAGTACATGTATGTTCCCTCCAGTTCCAGTTTCGAAGACGCAAACATATGTGTGTCTACCGTCGACATGTTCTCTGTCAGATCCGCCATCAATGGGCTGGATATTCGATTCCTAAGCATGAAAGGCCACCGACTTTATATGGCTAAGTTACTCCATTTTTACAGTTCAGGCAAGTAGGCCCGATTCTGTCCTCAAAGCCTTTCCCTGCTCTCTGTCTCTGACAGCTTCAGCTTGAGCTCGCATCTGTATCCATGAACTTTGTCCTACTCCCTGTGCAGCTAACGGTGCCTGCCTCGGCCAGTTTTCGCCTGCCTGCCAAGAAGCTGTATTTCACCTTCGAATTATCTATTTTGCTCTTCAGCCGATGCATTCCTGTCTAGTGATTTGGGTAAACATTTCCTTTAGCTCACAAGCAAAGGACTCAGCCTTTCCGTCCTCCTGCAAGTGATTCATAGCCCTGCTGCCATGGAAAGTTTTCTGCCTCTCGCTTCTCATATAGACACTTAGGCGTTTGTGCACGCACACAGTCAGTATAGACTAGATTCTGTCCGAGAGTCCTTCCTTGTGGATAACATAGTTCTTTAAACATAGGATGTTAGATATGATTTGGGATTAGGTTGACTTGACCCCTCAGACTTCTCGTCTCCACATGTAGAGCTAAATGTCAAGTCCCTTCACCCCCTAGTTGCACGTCAATTACACGTCATGCTGCTGCGCGCGCATCTATGCCAAGTATTATCTTATAGATCCACCTATGTCTGATAATCCTAACCAATCATGTTTCTTTTATTCCTTATTACGCCTAGTTTCGATTACGTACCTGTCATGTCACTTTTCTTATCAAATGTTACGCCTTCTACATTCGTTTCATTGTAATGTACTTATTATAAAAATGCATGTCTGTCAATAAAGTATTGTACTTCACTTCCTGAACCCTCGTGGTGACGGAACCTGAAGGCCGCGACTCGAGTCGGCCATTTTGAATGGAATAAAGCCCATTTAGAAACTCTTATACCACGGATTCTGCCTCTTGTTATTTTGAGCTATTTTACTTTATTTTAAGATCCCGTATGAAATTCAGTCCGGTAAAGAAGATTTTATTTACCACACCAGGCAGAGACCCTGCAAATCTTGGTTCTTATCGCCCACTGGCTTTGCTAAACACAGATTATAAAATCCTTGCCTCCACCCTAGCTAGGCGTAAACCCCCGTTTGTACCAGCCCTGGTCCATAGCAATCAAAATGGATTTGTCCCAACTAGGAGCACCTCTCTTAACATCCGTAGGTTATTTAGAGTTCAGAAATATGCAACGGAGAATTGTCCACGATCTGGCTGCTTAGTACTAGACCTGGAGAAGGCCTTTGATTCAGTGGAGTGGCCCTATCTCGCAGCGGTGCTGCATAAATATGAGCTAGGAGATGGGTACTTACAAATGGTGCAGTTATTGTACCAGCGACCCATGGTACGGGCCCACACAGACAAGCGTATGTCTGATGGAATCAGGGTCAGACGTGGAACTAGGCAGGGATGCCCATTGTCCCCACTGCTTTTTCCCCTTGCCATGGAACCTCTGGCGGCTCTGCTGCGAGAAAATGAAGCAGACTGGGGCATACCCCTGGAAGATGGTCTCCAAACGGTGTCCCTATATGCTGATGACCTGTTGCTGTCCATGAGAGACTTGCATGACTTGCTATATCCGACATATTCCGTAGGTTTGAGGAAGTCTCAGGCCTTAAGGTAAATTGGGCCAAATCGGGCGCTTATTCTTTTCGCGAAAATGTGGACGCAACTGATATAACAATAAATGGTACGGCGCTTGCCTGGTACCCGACAATGTTTAGATATCTGGGCATATACATTTACAGATCCCCTGCGGACATACTGGAGGGCAACTTGGTGCGTGCCATCTTCTCCATACGGGCGCAGATACAATTTTAGACGACTCTGCCACTCAATGTGATTAGTCGCGTCACCCTAACTAAAATGATAGTATTACCCAGGCTATTGTATTATTTTGCAAATCTGCCGGTATATGTGCGGGTGCAGCTGTTTCGGGAGCTGGAGGGGTTAATCAGAGGTCTAATATGGAACACGGGGCGGCCCAGAATAGCGCTGCAGAAATTCTTTACGCCACCGGAATGTGGGGGCTTGGCAGTTCCTCATCTAGAATTGTATTACTTAGCTGCCCAGCTGCAGTGGGTTGCAAAGTGGCTAAGTGGCAAGTACCTGGGTCGTATTCATGGACGCAGACACAAATCTATAGCCTATTTCACCCACTGGCGAAATCTCCCCGCCCGACACAGTTACACATTGAGTTAGCCCACAGATGCTACTGAAGGAGCCTCCAACTCACAAAAGACACTATTTCCTATGCCCCAATACTGCCACTGGTAGGTACGCCACGAGGCAGAGACTTTGTAATGGATGTAGCGCTGGCGCCCTGGACTGAGGCAGGAGTGGAGACACTGGGAGATCTATACGCGGATGGTGCCTTTTGCAACCCTGACAGAGGATACTGGCTTGCCGGTGGGTCAGTTTCTCCTACATGCCGCCATCATGCGGACATTGACACTAACATGGGGAGATTTGTCAACTGAGCCGCAAACACATCAGCTGCTGCAGTATCTACATGTGATGGGGGAGGGGGCACATGTGATTCATTGGCTAGTGCAGGCCCTGCTTACACACGTGTTAAAGCCACCACAGAAACTCCGGACGAGCTGGGCTGAGGACAGATGTCAACCCTGGACGGACAAGGACTGGGAATGTGTCTTGGCCAGTGCCACACACATACCGCGTAATTCACGTTTCAAACTCATACAAACTTATATATTACACAGAGCGTATCTCTCGCCAGACAAGATTAATAAATACTTTAACATCGCCACCTCTGCTTGCCCAAGATGCCATCTACTAGGTGCTGACCTACTGCACATGCTATGGTTATGCCCTCTACTTCACTCCTATTGGCGCACAATAACAGCAACTCTCACCAGCAGCATCAACACCGAAGTGCCACACACATGGGAGGTTTGCATCCTGGGGTTTTACAAACGTACAAATGCTAACAAAGTAAGCTCCAGATTCTGTGACTTGGGTTTAATCACTGCAAAACGATTAATAACCAAGAGATGGAAACACAAAGACCCTCCGGAGGCACCCCACTGGCTAAAATCTCTAGAAAATTGGGCACAGGCGGAGAGCACCATTCTTTATAGAGAAGAAACAGCTGGGCTGCGTAAGTTTCCTATCGCACAGGCCTGGGATGACATTCTGAAAACTCTTACACAAACTAGTGAAGCAATGTGTGCTCCCCCAGTGCAACGAGTGGGAGATGATGCCTGAAGAGCTTCTTGGGTGGGGCGGATAGGCCGTGTACAAAAGGCACCCTTGGACAGGACTGTTAGGTTGGGCAATGACCCCACATTCCTTCATGGCACTACATGGACACAACCCTAGACGCATGATACCTTGGACTCCACACAATCATATACTGACTAGGAACAGCAACCCAAGTCTGCTAAAATGTGCGCGACCCTCGACATGACTTTACTCGAAAGGCACATAACACACTAGATGCATGTTGCTTTGTGTACTTGATAACTCACTTTTTTGTTGCATTTATTTTAAGTTTATTAGTTATGATTCAAAGGTTGAAAAATGAAGATATCTTGTAATCAGTGATATTGTCCACTTCCTATCACTCATGCCTTATTGTCTATTGTTACTTAGCAATTGTATTGCACACACGCTATACATAACTGTGCTGACAGACATGCTCGCATCTGACCAATCACTGTAAGAAGAAGATACATATGATTGACATGTCCTGCCCCTCAATTAGAGGTGACGGTATACGTGGGTATCATATACCCATACCAAGCTGCCATTGCACGTTACCTTATGCGAAATAGAGGTACAATTACTCTGTGCTTACCAAGTGGTAATATCTGGAACTATATATGTAATGACCCAGCGATATTGATTTTGTGTGCAAGTGCAATATATGATTATGGTCGATTTGTTTGTATCAAGAAAATGACAAAAATGTAATAAAGATATTCAAAAAAATATATATATGGAAGTTGCTTGGTATTTCTTTAGATCCCCTACAAAGATAGACCCTGGTAAAGCATACAAACAAAATTTTACATGTTTAATGAGGCCGTTGGAAAATAAATGTATCTAAGCATTAGAGGAAAGAAAAGTTCATGTGTTTCATAAGGCAAATAAGGAAGAAGATGTATTGAAGAATGTTTGGAAGAAGGAGGAAGACAAAAATAAAAAGAAAATGATATATCAAAAGCTAAAATTAAAAGGACAATAATCAGTTTTGAAAAAGAGACATTGGGATAAGTAGCTGTGAGTGTACATTTGAATCTCTCGGAAAACCTGTTCAAATATTAACTGGAGAAGAAGCAGTTATTCCTGGAGTATATTTCGTTTGTGGACAAAATACATTGTGCCAGTTACCTGCTGACTTGGAGGGCATTTGTTATTTAGCTTTATTGTTCCCTAAGATGCATCTTGTAAAAAGCACAGATGTTCTAACTAGGATTCCTTCCCACAGACATGCATGCAGCATCATTGATGGAACACAATTCGTTGGATATATTTTTGGAGCAATCATTCCCTCCAGAAGAAGTAGTTCTAAATGATGAGGAAATCTGAAAACTTTCTACAGTGGTAGATAAGTTAGCCACTAGTACATCTGGTGCTTTACTAGCAGTTAAAACCGAATTAGTAGCTATTAAATGGTTTTGCAAGACAAATTAGCTTTAAATATATTGCCGGCAGAGAAATGCAGTGTCTGTAATATGTTGAAGGCTCAACATTGCTGCTCATATTTACCAGACTAGAGTAAAATTATAGAATTTGCAAAGAATATTTCTAACCTAAAACCTGAATCAGAAACGTTCTTGTGTGTTAACAACCTTGGGCAAATGAGCTTCTGCTGTAAGTAACTGACTTGTAAATATTGGGAGCGGATTTCTAGGGGTTATATTAAAACCTATATTGATTGTTGATATTTGCTTAATATGCTTATGTGGTTTGTATAAGGGATTTAGGTAGTATTTAACAAGGAAGAAAAACGCAGAAGGAGAAATGGAAAGGAGAGAGGAAATAGAAATGGAAGAAAGGAAGAATAAGGCATATAAGAAGTTGAAGGAGGTGGAAACTTTCGAAAGAAGGTGCAACTTAGAGATTCATTTGTGGTTAAATTGTGATGGCTATTCTAGCAATCAGAGGGGGAAGTTGTAGGAGTGAATCTCCTCATTTTTAAACAAAAATGCATTTAAATAGCAAACGTTTATGCAAAATAACACGCTTATAATAAATGCAATTTTTGTGGTAGGTAATCATACTTAGACATTGCAAGCATACAAATAAAGCAACACAGTGTACTGATTTAAGTTAGCCTAACTACTGCTGCCATTTTAACATTGATTTATATGCTAGAGTTAAAAGGCCTGTTGTCACATTAAATTGTTGTCTTCCATGATAAGTATTTTTCTTCCACTGTAGATGCTGTAACTTTCCAGAAACCTTCTGTTGGTTAGTAAATAGGTTTTGTTATGTATTCGACAACTGCTAGTTCTCACAGGGAGGAGAGGTGATGGTAGGAAGTATGACTCGTGGGAAGAACTGTCAAAACCACAAGATGTGGACAAAGTATGTTTTCAAGGACCCTGTGACCTATTGTGAAGACATGAGAAATTAGGGAGTTTATCTGCTCCAATGGGTTTGTTGAAATACGATCGGATGCTGAAAAAGGGAAATGGGCCAATTGTTTAAAAATATGTTTTAACAAATTTACATTAGTGTGTGTTCCTTGAGTATTTTTGAGCACTCTGGACTCTGAGGACTAATATGGTTACCTCTCTTCAGAAGAGATCCCCAATTGTGCCCTTTTCTTTCTAAAAGATGTCTGCGGATATATAGCTGAGACTACTTTCCCGCTTGAGAAATTCCTTATTGTTTAGGTGCAAAGGCTTGATGCTTATGCATTTTTATTCTCTCATCAGAACTCTTTATTAGGTTTCTGAACTGACAACTTTTCCTTGACTAAATTAAGAAATTATAATTCTTATGCTAAATTTAGATTAGGGAAATTCCTATATGGAACACACCTTCTGTATAATCTCTGTTTTATTTGTAATATTCACTAAGTTGATATTTTATCTTGTTTTGAAATACCAACTAATGGATTATTTTAAATTTGAATGAATGAATAAAGTCTTTATTGCTTGATTAACAAAAATCATTGCAATTAAAACATCTCAATAATCGCACAATATATAAAAACTTTTTTATCACATATGGTTACAGGCTAATGGTAAAACCATTTGTGAGCATTTTTTTTATTTTTTTAAACGATGACAACAGTATTCTCGGCAGTTTATAAATACATTAATATTTGTGCAATAAAACCAGTTAACTTTATCGATCATTATACAAATGTACTATAAAATCTATCAGACATAGGCTGGATCATTACGTATTAAAGTGCAAATGTGCGGTAAACAGTACTTCCATTGTGCAAACAGGCTATAAAAGTGCATCAATAATTTCTATTGCAAACAAGATAACTTTGTTATTTACAATTTCTAATTATTACCCTAGCAGCAAAGACACTAAATTCTGCAAGAGGCCGTACAGTACAAATAAGCTGAAAAAATGCATTCAAGATTTCTCTTGAAGCCATGGGGTTTAATTATAATGCATCTTTAACAGTCAATACCAAACATTTTTCGCTAGCAACTAAAAACTATCAATTGGCATAGCAGCGGAATCGACTTGGCCGATAAACAAGAAATAAGGGTCTGGCGAGCCGATCTGACCCCAATCTTCAAAAATAGGGGTTTTAAAAATATGCAAAGTATTTTAAGCAATTTGGGACACGCATACTATATGCAATAAAGGTTCACGTGGCCATTCACAGAGTCTACAATTGGTATCAGGCCACTGCTGAATTCAAGACGGCGTACCCTCCTTAGTCGGGTTTATTCCCAATCGTATTCTTAAATTATTATTTTTTTGCCGAGAAATGTAAAGGCTGATGTGAGTTAATCACATACCATGCATGATTTTTTGCAGCTAAAACAGTTTTATCTTTATTAAGAGATTTAGCTTTGATTTGTTTTTTTAGGATTAATTTATAATTGGGCACTTTCAATTCCTGAAGCCCAATTTGCAGACCAATATCATGCAGGCAAGTTAAAATATGGGATCTCCAGGTAGCAGCATAAGTAGATTTTGTTATTTCAAGCCAGCAGTTGTTCACTAGTGTAGCAGGGGCAGAAGAGAACATAAAATACATACATTTCAAAAAAGCCCCTTATGACACCAAACACTGTCTTTGGAGTCCAAACTCCAATCTTATTCCAGCTTGACCCACTGACCTGGGAATCCCAAAAGTTGATTTATAAGCCTTGACTTTTAATAAATCCAGTAGCTTTGCATCTTTCCCCCTGGCAATAGGTGAGCCATATAAAATGGTTGGCTGTAACTTTGTTCTCATGACTTTGAGAATATGTTCATGGGAATGCCAACTCAGGGATTTATGCAAACATTTAAAAGCATGAATTAAAGTCACAATTTTTGCCCTTAAATCTTTAAAATGGTACTAAAAAGAAACTATTTTATTAAACTTAGGGGCATATCATCAAGGACCGGCGATAATTATCTCTAAGCGCACTTAGCGCTAGGATAATTATCGCCGGGTAACGTGGAATTTTATTGCTGAGATAGCGTGCTATTAGCAACGCTTATCTCAAAAGTGATAAAATTCCAAGCGCTAACTGCCAAATGTGAGATTATTGCTGGAAATCCAGCGATAATCTCAAAAAGTTTGGCGATAGCTTGATGATAGGGCAAGGCGTACTTAGCCATGATATCCACCTTACATAGGATATCATGGCTAAGTCAGTCTTGAAGCAGGCGTAAGGAAAGTAGCGATAACGGAGGTTATCGCTACTTTGCTTGTCGCTCTGCAGGTTAGCGTGCCCATTGATAATTGGAGATATTTCTCCAGTTATTTCAGGGCAGGAACACCCACTTTGCATCTCATTAGAGATGCAAAGCTGGGCGTTCAGTAAACAGGCGCTAATGCAAGGATTTACGCGATAGCGTGACCTTGCTGATAAGGCGATAAAATTATCGCAGCTTTTCATCCGAAAATGGACGCAAAAGTGGCGATAATTTTATATCGCCTCCTTGATGATATGCCCCATAGCCCCTTAATATCTATATGTTTTAACAACTTCAATTGGCCCTCCTCTGGCCCTCCATGACTTAAACTTCTGATTTGCTGGACCAATTTTCATAATTGTCGTTTTTTTCACATTCAGTTCAAGGCCATTTATTAGTATATAATCATCCAAAGCATTTATCAGTCTTTGTAGGCCAATAGGCGTTTGGCTCAAAAGGATAATATCATCTGCATATTGAAGATAACTTATTTGCACCTAAAACAATCTTGGAGAATGGGCGTTAACCGGGTCCAGATGCTGCAGGAGAGCCGATTAAAATAGGTTAAAAAAACAAGGAGCAAGAACACAACCCTACTTTAAGCCATTATATGTTCTAATTTTCTTCAATAAAGAGTCACCATCACCCAGCCTCACCTGAAACAAGGTGCCAATATACAGAAGAATTATGGCCTCTATCAATTTCTGTGGTATGTCCCAGCCAGTCAGTTTTTTCCATAGTAAATTTCGTGGGACTGAATCAAAAGCTGCCTACAAAGGCGATATATGAAGGTGATATATAAATTTTGTTTTTTTAAAACAGCACGATCTGCAAGTAGTGGAAGTGCCAACAGATTGGAAATGGTAGATTGTCCCTTCCGAAAACCAGCTTGATTGAGTTGAATTACACCTTGCTGCATTACCCGTTTTCCCAATTCTATCAACAAACATGAGGCAAAATCTTTAGCATCAGCATCATTTAGTGAAATTAACCGGTAGTTAGCAGGGTTATCAACCGGACCGCTTTTATAAATAGGCTGCAGTATACTACTTTGCCATGATACAGGCACAGTTTCCGATGTCAATACCTCATTAAACAAATTGGTTAAAATTTCAGCCCACATGTCAATATTGGCACGAAACAAGGCATTAGGCAACCTGTTAGGGCCGGGAGCACCATTTGTACGAAGGCCACATAGACAAATGGTTATTTCATTACAACTTATGCATTCCAGGTCAATCCTCAAATCAGAACATATACCACTAAGTTTCACAATATTGTTCATGCCCAGGCTCATATCACTCTCCATATCAGTCTTTGGTTTACTATTTTTTTCATAATTGAAACACAAATCTGTTTTTTTCACAGCTAGATCCACTTTGCCATATAGATTAGTAATAGATTATCGCTTTGATGCTTGTTTTAAAATTGCACAAACTGTTTTAAAATATTTACATACTCTATTTGTAACTTGCCGCTTCTGTGCTCGACGACTCCCCGGTCCACCGTAGCAAGCAATTCCTATGCTGATTGAGTGGAGGGAGAATACCGAGCTTGAGGGAATATACTCACCCTCAGTACTTCCTGATAGGGACATTCTTGGGCGGCCATCTTGGCAGGGTGATGGTCTAGCTTTCCTCCTGGTCCTGACTACTTCAGGGCGGTAGGGCGCCGACGCACAGCTGACAGAGAGGCAGAGGTTAGCTTGGCCTGCGATGCTGCACTAGCGCTTTGTTGCTTGTTTTTAAATTGCATGAACTGTTTTAAAAAATGTACATACTCTATTTGTAACTTGCCGCTTCTGTGCTCAACGACTCCCCGGTCCACCGCAGCAATTCCTATGCTGATTGAGTGGAGGGAGAATACCGAGCTTGAGGCAATATACTCACCCTCAGTACTTCCTGATAGGGATATTCTCGGGTGGCCATCTTGGCAGGGTGACACTCTAGCTTTCCTCCTGGTCCAATCTACTTCAGCACGGAATGGTGCCGACGTGCAGCGGACACGCGCAGCGGGCGCGCTGCGGGCGCGCAGATGACGCGCCTAAGGTAAGCCCGTCTGCGCCTGTCCGCACCCGGTCGGGTCCTGGGGCCACAATCACTGTCAATTTTCCTAGAAATAACTTAACCTATAACTCCCAATCCCTGCATGCGCTGAAAAGGGATACTAATCACGACTGTCTACACTCATTGAACATCGCTAATAGGCCTTCCCACTGTCCCCCCTGCAATTTTAGACTCCAGCCTTATAATATCGACGCACCCCAAGCCAATGTCCCATTAAGGATGTTTCTTTTAAATTGCAGATCGCTCCCTAAACACTCTGTTGAATTAGCATTATTAATAGATGAGCTCAAGCCAGACGCCCTTTTCTTGACAGAGATATGGCTTCAGATTGAAGCCTATCCTGCTATTATACAAACCCTTCCCGGGGCTTTTCAATACTCAGAGCTGATCGCAAGACTGGCAGAGGTGGGGGCTTAGCCATTATATTCAAAGACACTTTCAACTGTCGAACCATAATAAATACGCTACCAGACTGTGAAAGCATGGCCTTCTCTCTGGAGTTTTCACCTACGAGCACCTTCTCCGGTTTATTGCTTTACCGCCCCCCGGGAGCCCTAGGGCAATTTTTGCCTAATCTTTCTACATCAGTCGCCAATCTAGCACTGGCTCCAGCCAATTTTACGGTGCTTGGAGATTTTAATATTCATCTAGGCAACCCCTCTAATTATGTAACCAGTGAGCTACTACGGAGCCTTCAAGCGTTCCAACTTAGACAGAAAGCATTTGCCCCTACACATGTCAAGGGTCATCTCCTTGATCATGTGTTTAGTAACCTGCACAACCTGGTCGTAGGTACCCCTACCCCACTCCCCTGGACGGATCACTTTCTGATCCCTCTTTGCTGGGAGACTTCTGTGCCTCCTTCACCCCAGAGAGCAGTGCCGATCTTGGAAAGGAAATGGTCTAGGCTTGCTTCCGACAATTGGACCATAGTTCTTGGCAATCCCAATCCCAACTTGGCTAGCGATAATTTCAATACTTGGATCCAAAGCTCCCTTGACTTAGTACTCCCTAAAGAACCCACCCATAAGAAAAGCAGACTGAAAACAGCCCCATGGTTCTCTCCCAAATTGAGGGATCTAAAACAAGCATGTAGAAGACTAGAAAGAAGATGGAGACATAACTTCTCAGAGGCTAGTAAACTAGACTACAGAAAGGCAATTGGGCTCTACAAACTGGAACTCAAATACGCCCAAACTGCATTTTTTGAAGAGAAAATAGGTACTGCCACAAATTCCCCCAAAGTGATTTTTCGTATTGCCAAGTCACTCACCACCTTGCCCCAGAAACCACCAACAACAGATGGAGCACTTACTCGCTGCAATAATTTGGCAGTTTTTCTTCACCAAAAAATCCAAAAGATTTATATGTCCTTTCCCACCACATTGATTGAGCCCATGGTAACCAGAACAAGAGGCCCTTATCTTAACTCCCCATGCTCGTTAGAGCGATTTCCCCTCCTAGATATTGAATCACTGGATCTGATCATCCCCAGGGTAACATCATGTTCTCCTTCTGACCCTGCCCCCCCCCACAATTCCTTACCCTAGTTATTAATTCCATTCGCCCAGCAGTTCTTGATATTCTGAACTCTTCCATCACCTCTGGTACGGTACCCCCTGCATGGAAATGTGCAATGGTTAGGGCCCTATTGAAGAAACCCAACCTAGACCAATCCAATCTGGCCAATTATCGCCCAATTTCCCTTCTCCCTTGGCTGAGCAAGCTGATTGAGAAACACATTAATAATACACTTGTTGATTACCTGGAATCCAACAACTTGCTACATGATTCTCAAACAGGCTTTCGCCTTCAGCTTGGGACAGAGACTGCCCTACTAGCAGTAACGGAGGAGGCAAGGAGGCTACTGGACCAGGGAGGCACAGTGGCAATCATCCTTCTGGACCTCTGTGCCGCTTTTGATACTGTTAACCATGACATCTTGTCTCATCGTCTCAAAAACATGGGAGTGACAGGTACGGTACAAACCTGGTTCCATTCCTTCCTCAGTGATCGCTTCTTCCAAATTTTTGAAGGGGATGTGGTGTCCACCCGGTGGCATCTTTGCTGTGGGGTTCCTCAGGGCTCCGCTCTGAACCCTACGCTATTCAATATCTACCCGAGTCCCCTGGCGGAGATTGTCCATCCATTCGGCATTAAGATCATCACCTATGCAGACGACACTCCGCTCGTAGTGTCATTAAATAACTCTGAGTGGTCGTCTAGCACCCTAGGTCCCTGCCTAGAGGCGGTGACCGAGTGGCTGGAACTCTCATGCCTTAAGCTCAACGGGGACAAAACCGAGATTATGTTCTTGGGCAACCCTCATTCTTCCATTCCCTCTATCCCTACTCCCTTGTGGCCAGTCTGTCTTGGCCCGGCCCCAGCTCCAAAGGCACAGATCAAGAGCCTTGGCATGTGGCTTGACAGCTCCCTCAATTTTAACCACCAGGCCACTAAGCTCTCAGCTACTTGTTACAGCCTGATGAGAATGCTGCGGAAAATCATTCCCCTCCTTCCCTTCCAAGCAAGAAGGATAATGGTACAGGCCCTCATACTTTCCCGCCTTGATTACGGGAATGCCCTATACCTAGGAGCCCCCCAATTCACCATCCATAAACTGCAAATAATCCAGAATTGCGCTGCCCGTCAACTTCTCCAGATACCCCGATGGCAATCTGCCTAACCAGCACTGAGGAGCCTCCGCTAGCTCCCAGTTTCGGCCAGGATACAGTTCAAAGCCATGTGCCTGGCCCATAGAGCCATGTGTAAAACTGGACCGGTTATTACCCACTCCCTTGTCACTCCATATCACCCCTCCAGAAATCTTCGTTCCAGCTCCTCTTTTCTGGCCACTCCAAAGAAAATACGAAGATCCAGATGGGGTGGACGCTCTTTCTCGTTTAATGTACCAAAACTCTGGAATACGCTTCCCTCTACTTTACGGAAGGAAAAAAATCTGCTGGCCTTCTGTAAACTTTTAAAAACTCACTTATTCAAGACATCGCTCTAATAGTCTTGGCTCGTCTGCCTTTTCTGTCTACAGTGCTGGGAGGCCTCAGGGTAGCCATGCGCTATATAAATATAATTTCATTCATTCATTCATAAAATGTACCCATTTAGTTTTGGATATGTTTACACAATATGCCCAGCTGCCTCCCCTTTCGAGTTTGTTGATTACTTCTCAAATCTTTTTTGCATTATTTTGTTTGGAGGCGTAAAGTAACCTGTTCCAAAGCCCGGTTTGATAGTAAGATGTAGCCTTCCAAACTTCATGTTTATCAGCTTTTCTTAGTGCCGTTATTTTATCCTTGTAGACAAAATACAATTGCTGGAATCTATGGGAATAGGTACCCCGTACAGCTCTTTTTAGCTTGAATAGCTTAGCGGTGATCCATTTGTTCGGGGATCTTAATGTACTATTTGATTTCTTATGATATTGAACTAAAAATTTTCCTACCATGGATGATGTCATATAATTCCATTTATTAATTATGTTGGCAGCCCCCTCCTCACACTGGTCACTATCCTTTATTATTATTTTACCAACTTGTTTTATTTCTTCTTGTTTATCCATCTGCCAAACTAGCCTCTTCAGATTGTATGAAGAGTGGGCCATATTGAGGAGCTCATTAAACCTAGTGTTACGGTTCACTGAAGAATTCAATTTAACTATCTGGGGATTGTGATCACTCTTGAGTCGAGGGGTTACCTTATATTCCAACACTTTTGATCTTAAATTTCCTGAAATAAAAGTATAGTCGATGATTGAATTGTGTTTAGAATATTTCAACGATGGAATGAACCTAGATTTTTCTTTTAACAGGGTAAACCGAAACTGGTGCATTATGTCACAAGACTCTTTTGCAGTACAGTTAATCTTTCCATTTACGGGAATTAGAGAAATAAAATGTAGATTAAAATCACCAGAAAGTGTAAGACCGACTTCTGAGTGCCGGATTATTAATGTACTTAGGATATCCTGCAAAACAAGGCATTGTAACCAGTCCAAATCAATATCAACCACTTCTACTACTAAGTTTAGTTCAGCCGTAATATAGCACGAGAGCCCGCACTTTGCACAGCCTAATTTATTAATATGCACTGCCGGGAGATTATACTCATTAAACCCAGGCAAGGGTGTCGCTTGTTCTCTCCAAGCTTCTTGGAATAATAAAATTGTAAAATAATTTAAAAATAGAGCTGGGTCAGACAATAGATGGGTCAACCCATGTACATTCCATGAACAGTCTCAATTGCACATCTTTATTGTTTGAAGCTGATGACATTCAATTCTCTTCTACACGATGCACATTTGCAAGGGTAGCTGGAAGCCAAGACCAATCCTCCACTCGCATATTTTTAGATAACCATTCGCAGGTACGCCTTCCTGTTTGAGTATTAGTAATCAGCAGGCCTGTGTTGCAAGGTGATTTATCTGTTGGACCTGTTGCACCTCTGAGTACTGGATTTAATTTATTACTTTCCACCTTTAATCTGTCTTTTTCCACCTTAGGGGCCAATACCTCTAAGATCGGGGTTATCCAACTCTCAACCTTAATACCACATTCCATAAAATACGCACTTGAATCTATGATTTTATTCACAGTTTCATTAGTGTTCCAAGTTGTTATAGTGGACTCACAAAGTGAGTTAGGTTGTATTTGTTTGAACTGCACAGACGAAGGATCCGTGACTTTAAAAAATGATGAATCAGGAATGGTCGAGATTATTTTCAATATTAAACTCCGATTTAGTCGTGAGTGCCCCGAGATTCATATAGGGGATGCAGTACTAATTTCCCCCTGTTAGGGGTATTATTTTTCTGTAAAGCACGTGGAGATCTTATTGAGCCTGGTTTGCAATCATTAACAAGAAAGTTAATTTTATATTCTTTAAGGGACGTTAAACTCTGAGCGACACGGGGCTTTATCATAATGACTGAACTGGACCTGTGCGATGTGTAAACTACTTGGTCGTGGGACGTGAGCATAGTCTCTGTATATGCTTGCAAATTAATCTCAGATTGCGGATGACAGATAATTTCTCTACCTGCGTTTACCAGGGTCTGCTTACTCTCACTCAAAGTCTATTTTAAAAATGTGTAATAATTATGACTAATAGATACATATTTACTGAATAAAACAATTACATTTTATTAGGTTTGTTAATAAAACCCTTTAACTTACACCGACTCTCTTTATTGATTATTGTGGAGACCCAAATGACATCACTGTTTATAGTGTTTGATGTATAAAATTTCTCCTTTTAATTTCTCATGGTCTGCGAACAGATGTCCGTATGACCAATTGTGGGGGTTATTTAATAATTTTGCCTTAAGACTGAGATACAAAGATCCCCTGGCCATGAGTAATTAACTTTGTGGTTTTGAATCCACTTCAGCGCACAGAGCAGACAATTTAAGATTACATTCAGATCAGGAATTCCAGGTGAATGGAAAGTTTTGGTGCAGTATGAAAGTTCTTTTAACGAATGATGCCAGATCACATTACAAGGTGGGGGTGGGGGTGGTGGTAGGGGTAAACCTGTTGCCCCATTTGTGTGTTTAATGTGTTTTTGAAGACCAGGTCTTTCCCTCACCTGAGCTCAGGGTAGTCATTTGATCTAATAAGAAGCAGGCCTAATTTGTTCCAAGGACTTTGAGGGATCTTATTTCATGTTTAATTCGTCTGGTATTACTGTGGCAGAGGAGAGCAGCATTTTCGGACCTCAATTTCTCAGCGAAGTTCTCTTTTCTCCAAGGCCTTTTGCATGGTGCACGGTACTTTGAACTGGAGCCCTTCCCCCATTGATGCCAATTCATCAGAGGTACAATGACATGCTCATTTTTTTTTAAAAATTTAGTCTCATTCTGGCAATTCGATTCTTGATACTTTGCAGTCTCTCTATTTTTTTTTTTTTTTTGAAAATTCTTTTTATTGGCATTTTAAGATGTAAACGTACATACAACGTGTGTCGCATAGGTAAATGTGGTTCATAAGTAGCAGAGTAGACCTTTATCAAAATAGGGAGTACATCAATATCTTGTTCAGTGAGGATGTGGTCTGTGTTGTAGCAGAGCATTGCCAGTAAGAGAAACTGGGGGGAAACCGAACTGGGATGTGCCATGGGGTTTGTAGTGTTTGGGTGGGCGTACGCGATGGGTCCATTATTGCCTACTCGACAGTGCAGCTACTGCTCGCCTAGGGGGAGGCGGGTGTGTGGATTAATGTGGGGGGCCGTTGAGTGTGAGAGAAGGACGAAGACGGACCCGGCTGGTCCGGAGGTGGCACAGGGAGTCGTGGTGGAGGATCCATTGTCTCGGGAGCCTGCATAGCGGAGGGCTGTACCGTGTTGGGGGTCTGGATGGCAGTGACTGTGTCTTCCGGGGTCTGGGATTGTCTGAATTGGTACAATAGAAGCGCCCATTCTAGGGAAATTGGGACTTTGCGGATACCTTTGGTTTCTTCCGCACGGATTACCTCCTCCTCAGCAGCCGCCCATTTAAGAACCGTTCCCACCCATACTGCTAGTGGGGGGGCCTGATGAGGCACGCCAGTGCATGGCTATACAGCGTTTGGCCAGCAAGTGGGCCAGGGATACAAAGCGCATTGGTATTTTGTGTCGTTTCCTCCGTCCGAGTATGCTCAATGCGCAGCCCTCCCAGGTGGTCAGGTGGGTCAACCCGGTAAGCTCCCTGAGTGTCGAGTGGATAGATGACCAGTAGGTCTGAATGCCCGGACACGTCCAGAACATGTGGTGAAAGTCTGCGTCCCCCGCTGGGCAACGAGGGCAGAGGAAGGTCGTGTTGGGGTAAAAACGTTGAAGGCGTGCTGGCGTTAAGTAGGCCCTGTGCAGGATGTGAAACTGTATGTTCTTATACCGGGCGTTCCTGGATACTTTTTTGGGGAATTCTATCGCTCTTTCCCATTCACTATCGTGGAAAGGTCGCCCTGCTTCCTCCTCCCAGAGGGTCCGTAAGGGTCCCAATAGCGGGGGTGTCAGTTCCCTGATTGACTTATATAACCATGTGGTGTGGTGGCGCCCCGGTCCCATTCGTAATATTGTGTGGAGAACCGGGTGTGTGGGGGGTTCCCCCAAGGTGAGGTCGGAGTACGGCCGGTAGTGGCTGAGAAGTTGGCGATGACTCAAGAATTGGCCTGGGGGTAGGTCATACTCGACCATGAGTTGCCGGTACGACCGAAGCTGTCCTTCTTCGAACAGTACTTCTGCCTCGGTAATGTCCCTTGCCGTCCATTCCTGCAGCATGGCGGAGGTGAAGAACCCTCCGTGTCTGGGCCAGCCGACCAGCGGTAGCAATGGTGTGTATGGAGGGCGATCTGGTGCCATGCGGTGTATACGCTGTACGCACTTCCGGACTATGTCTACCTGCGGGGGGTATGTCCACGTGGGGCGAGACCCCGGCATGAGTAGGCGGTGTAACTCCGGTATGGGTATGCGACCCGTGGCAGTACATGTTTCGAGTGTGCATCTGTCTGCCGTCCAATAGGTGAGCCACTGGAGCTGCGATGCCAGGAAGTAGGCTTCGAATGATGGTGCCCCAAGCCCCCACTGTGTTGTGGGTAATTTCAGTTTGGCTAGCGCGATCCTGTGCCGTCCCTTACCCCATATAAGAGCTCTGAGGAGCATGTCTAAGTCCTTGAAGAAGAAGCGGGGCGCGATTACTGGGAGGTTGGTGAAATGGTATAAAAGCCGTGGGACCAGGATCATCTGTGCCAGGGCGACCCGGCCTATCGGGGCCAATGGGAGGCTCCGCTAGAACCCGATGGAGGATCGTATCCCTGCAAGTGCCCTGCGGTGGTTACCCTCGTAGATGTCAGCTGGGGAATGGTATAACCTAATCCCGAGGTATCGGGGACCTTCTGCCGCCCAGTGTAGTTTCCGGCCACCGATCCGTACATCCTGAGGAGAGACGCCTGGATGGAGGGGGTACACCATCGATTTGTCCCAATTCACTTTCAAGCCCGAGGCCTCCGTGAATTCCGCTAGGGCGGTCTCTAATATGGTGAGATCCGCTGTCACGTCTCGTATGTATATGAGGAGGTCGTCGGCGTACATGGACACGCAGTGCGTGACATCAGCTAGTGGAATGCCCCAGTCTTGCCCGTCCCTACGGAGTCGGATAGCCAAGGGTTCCACCACGAGCGCAAATAATAAGGGCGAGAGGGGGCATCCTTGTCGTGTGCCCCGATGTATTGCAAATTCCGGGGAGATGTAGCGACCGAGACGAACCCGAGATGTAAGGTTAGTATATAACAGGCGCATGTAGGCTATAAGCGTGGGACCCAGTCCCGTCCGTCCGAGGACGGCAAAAAGGAACTGCCATGTGAGGGTATCGAACGCCTTCTCGAGGTCCAAAATTAGACACGCCGCCCGAGGGAATCGACCACCTAACTGATCCTGGATGTGAAAGAGGCGCCGGATAATTTGAGAAGTATTCCTCCCCAGGACAAAACCACATTGGTCCGGATGTACCAACGAGCGTATAATTTGTGAGTATCTATCCGCTAAGATTTTACCCAGGATTTTACAGTCGGCTGTTAGTAGTGTGATGGGGCGATAAGAGGCGAGGAGTTGGGGGTCCCGGTCGGGTTTCGGAAACGTCACTATCACCGACGCTCTCATGGAGCCGGGTAGTTCACCGATCCTGAGTGCCGAGTCCCCGCTTCCTCGCGGTGCTGGAGTCAACAGAGAGGCGAAGGTGGAGTAGTATTCGAGCGGAAACCCATCCGGGCCTGGGGCCTTGCCACGGGCCAAGGCCCTTACAGCGCTGGTGATCTCCGTGGCTTGTATCTTCGCGTCCAGCCCCGTCTTGTCCTCAGTAGAGATCTGGGGGAGAGGCAAAGGGTCCAGGAAGTGGTCGACGGCGCCTGGATCGAGAGATGAGGGGGCAGTGTAGACCGTTGAGTAGTGTTGGTAAAATGCCTGAAGGATCTCGTCTTGGGATTGCACCAGGGAGCCTTGGGGATTTATAATTGCAGTGATGGGCCGGACCTCAGTGTCTTGTTTGGCAAGCCATGCCAGGAGTGTGCCCGTTTTATCGCGGTCCTGGTGCATGCGGGTAGCGTAAGTCCGGAAGTTGTGACGTCTTAGATCTATGCACGCCGCTTGGTATGCCGATTTGGCTTGGGCGACTTGGGTCGCCGTCGCTACCGACTGGTCTGCCGCTTTGGTAGCCGTGGCCAGTCACTGTTCCGCCACATTTAGGGCTTGTTCTAACGTGTCTCATTCCGACCCGCTGTTTAATACATTCCCCACGGGCTACCACCTTGAAGCCGTCCCACTCGACCAGGGCCGACGATGCAGTCCCCTTGTTATGAGTAAAGTAGTCTGAAATGCTTTGTTGGTGTTCGTGTGTGAAGACCTGGTCTGTGAGGCATTCCCGTGAGAGTCGCCATGTGGGGACAGGGGGGTGCGGGGGTCTCCATTGGAGGCCTAGAAGGTGTGCATCGTGATCGGAAACGACTCTTCTAAGATAGTCCGAGTGGCATACTTGCGGGAGAAGCTTTGCGGAGCATAGAAAGCGGTCGAGCCGAACTCGTAGGTTATGTGGGATGGAGTGGAAAGAGTAGATGCGGGCCTGAGGGTGGTGTAGTCTCCATGCGTCCGTGAGCGACCAGTGCGCCACCCATGTTTTAAAGCGTTCGATTTGTCTGTGGGTGGGGGAGTGCGGGAGTGGGGGGTGTGAGCGGTCCAGTCTCGGGTCCCGGATACAGTTATAGTCCCTGCCTAAAATCCAGGGTACATGGGTGAATTGGGCAAGGGAGTCTGTAAGTCGGTCCCAGAATTTATCCTGGTCTACGTTCGGGGCATATATACTTCCCATGAGGATAGCCCTGCTGTTAGACCTGTCGGCCCTTTGGGTGGTCCCTCCTCATCATTATTTATTTTGTCCCACTTTTGCCTCAAACCCTGTTTGAATTTTTCCTTTTTGGGAACCACCAGACTTTTTCGTGTTGCTGCAGATTCAGGGAGCCATTTTAGCTACCCCTGAAACTTCTGTCTGAGGGCCTGGAGCACAAAATGGTGGCCACCTGTGACATCACCAGCATCCACTGGAACCTACCAGCACCTTCCAGAACATTCCAGGAGATTCCAGAACTCTGTGACAGTTGGAGACCGTTTAGAATGTTGGGAGGATAAGAGAGGCAGTTGGCAGTTGGAGCTGGCAGTTGGCACCTGACTGGTGAAGAGAGAGGAGCACAACAGTGAAGGAGGAAGGAGTGAAGCAGCAGGGGTGGAAACTTGTGCCTGGAGTGGGGTCCATAAACCCACCCTTGATACTTGTCCCTACTGATGGATCCCAGCCTATAGCCCTGTGTGGGAAGAAGACAGAAGAAACTTATCCTAAGGACCTGGACAGCAGGAACAGGCCTTAGAACCAAGAAAACAGCAAGATTCTGACCTGAGAACTGGTTTCCCTGGAGCCGGGCGTCGAGTAGCCTGAGACCTGGAGCCCGAGGTGGAGAAGCGGCGCTGACTGAAGTAGCAGACGTCGTACCCGGAGCCGCCTGAGGTCGTGAGAGGGCGCCGACGGAGGTCGTGAGGAATACCAGAGGTCGAGGAGGGAGTGAACCGAGGTCGAGCGAGCGGCGTCATCGGAGGAGTGAAGTCCGCCCTCCGGAGTCGTCGGAGACCGAGGTAGAGGTGAACCGGAGGTCGGGAGTGAGGATCGCACTCCGGAGTCGCCCGGAGCCTGTGAGGAGGAGCACCGGAGGTCGGGGGTGAGGATCGCACCCCGGAGTCGCCGGAAGTCGACATCGAGGCCAGGCCGGCCGACGTCATCGGAGCCGAGAGCGCCATCGGACCGGAGCCGCCCGAAGTCGACATCGTGAAGAGACTGCCCGACGCCGTCGAATCGGAGGTCGAGATCGAACCGAGGCCACCGACATCGGACCGGAACCGCCTGCCGGCGTCGTCAAAGAACTGACATTGTGCCGAGGCCGCCGAGACCGAACCGGAACCGCCCCACGGCGTCGACACGACTCCAGCGGCGTCGGAACATCAGAAAAAGGGCAGTAAGTGGAGTAGAGGGCGCCTAAGGCCCTGTGGAGACCTGAGAGACTGCTCTAAGGGGCTAGGGAGGTGCTGAAACCCACCTGACTGTGCCTGGGGTGAACTGGGACTAACCTAGAGAGGTTGTGTGGAGAGAGAAAGCCAGGGCACTGGTATTCCCCCCTTTGATCTACCTCAGCTTAGGCCTCAGCCTTGTCCCAGCCAGGGAGTAGCCCCCCTCAAGCCTTCCACAACCCTACAAGCTGTGCCTGGGCCAAATCAGCCCTTAAGAATTGAAGTGTCATCTGATTACATGAGTGTTGCTGTATACTTTTAATTATTTATTGGGGGTACTGTATTTATTGAATTTTTACCTATTTATTGCTGCACTATCTTTATAGGTCCACAGGACTTGTTGGTGTACAATATTTATTGGTACAGTATTTATTGCCTCAAAGTATTTAATTGTCTGTATATATTGCACTTGTATTTATGCCCTGTTATTTATGATCACCCCTATTTATTTCATCAAACAGCCAATATTTATTTGACCTGCACTAATTGAAACTTGTATATTGTGATTGACCTATTTATTTTTCCAATCAGCAACTAAGAGAAAAAGATAAAGAAGAATATTTTCATAATTTTTACGGTGTAGAGTCGTTTTTGGAACGGATGCACGCATGGTTATTGTATGGGTATATTGTATGCTTAGCACTGCGCCTGTTTCCTGACCACTCGAGCCAAGCTACCACAGTGTGTTCGGGGAGTCCACCACCACCCTGCGGAGTGGGAGTGGGCGTTTCCAACATAAATTGGTGTTCAGTGGTGGGATAGAGCTGTGCCTACGTATACTCAACAATAACTGTGGGTAGTCCATAGGCCTACACCGGGAGTTTTCTCAAAGCGGCCTTCCAAATTGTGGGTTTTTGTTTTTTTCCAAATTTACTCTGGTGGTGGGAGGAGGTATTACTAAAGGTACCCCCCTACATTGTTACTGCACAAAACCTGTCCTCTAACCTGAGTGGGCAAGATGGAGTTTGTACTGGAAGACTTAGACACGTACACTGTGGCCCAACTCAGGGAGTTTTGCCAGCGGGAGGGGGTGTACTGTCCCCCAGGAGCAAAGAAGGGTGCACTCCAAACCAGCTTAAGGGCTTGGGGGGAGGCACGCCGAGAAAGCAAGGCTGAGGAGGAAGACAGGGATGGAGAGCCTGACCCCGAGGGGGCTGAGATGTACCAACCTGAGGTGGGGAACCTGTCAGCAGGGCCCAGGACACTTTCTAGGAAGGGCAGCACTGTCTCTAGCGGGGGCTTATCCAGCGTGGAGTTAGCAGATCGGAGAGAGAAAAGACAGCTCACATGGGATTTAGCAAAGCTGGAGAAGGAGAAGGAGGAACAGAGGTTGGCTCATGAGACGGAGAAAGAGAGGATGGCTCATGAGATAAGACTGAAAGAGATAGAGCTTCAGATCCTAAGAATTGGAGCACCAACTGTTCCTAATGGTGGCAGCCAAATCCAAGAGTCCACCAGGGAACCCAAACCTTACCTGCCAAAGGACATAGTAGCTAGCTATGGGGCGGGTGACGACATCGCCAAGTGGCTAGCAGCCTATGAGGTCTCGTTGAGGGCCCATGGGGTTCCAGTGAAGTACTGGGGAGGGGGATTGTATAAGTACATGCCTCCAGCTGGTAGGGATGCTTTATTGGCCCTCGAAGAGGATGAGCAGACCCACTACCCCACCATGAAACTGGCGCTCATCAGAAAGTTTGGACTAACACCTGAAAAGTACAGACAGAAGTTCAGGGGTAGTCACAAACTGGGCACACAGAATTGGGTGGACTTCCTGGACTATGCAAAGAAGGCACTGGAAGGTTGGATTCAGGGCAGTGAAGTAAGGAACTACGAGGAGCTGTTTGACCTAGTACTGAAGGAACACCTACTCGAGAAATGTTTCCCTGAACTGCGGCAACACCTGGTGGATAGCAAGCTGACCAGCCCCCGGAAGCTTGCTGAGGAGGCGGACATTTGGGCCAGTACCCGGGTGTCCACAAGGGGGACTGGAGGGGATACTCAAAAGGCCGGACAGGGCGCCCCCCAGAAGAAAGAAGGAGGGGAAAAGAAAAAGGAGTTCTCCAAAGGCCCCCAAAATAACTTCCAAGGGAAGGGAACAGGATTCACCTCTAAGGCTAACCCACCCAGAAACCCTAATCCTGGCCAGAGTCAGCAGCCAAGGGTTGTCCATTGCTACGAGTGCGGTGGCGTTGGACACTATAAAGGAGATCCGAAGTGTCAGAAACGATCACCCCCTCCCACTGGAGGAAAGCCCCCCGGAGTAGCTAGTGTAGTGCTCGGGGAGGAGATGCCCTTAACTAAGGGAAGGGAGTGGGCGGGTGTCACTTTAGTGTCCCTGGGAGAACGGGAGATGGTTCCTAAGATCCAGGTGCCCGCAAATACCGCAAAGTATGGGCAGTGGATCACCATCAACGGCCAAAGAGGGGAGGCTCTGAGAGACACAGGAGCCAGTATGACTATGGTGCGTAGCCAACTGGTGTCTCCAGAGCAGGTAATTCCCGATGTACTCCACCCAGCCGCGATGGCTGACGGCAGAACAGGTCACTATCCAGTGGCCGAGGTTCCCTTTGAATGGGGGGGGGTTGCAGGTTCACTTCGAGTTGCCGTAAGCCCTGCCGTGCCAGTCGATTGTCTGCTGGGCAATGACATGGAGCACAACGCTTGGAAGGAGGTGGAATACCGGACTCACACCGAGATGCTGGGTACACCTGACTGGGCCTGTGTTAGCACAAGGTCCGAGACTACCCGAAGAGGGAGTTCATTCCGGCTGGAGCCTGGAACAAAGGCCCAGCCAGCTGCCAGTCAAGGGAAGAACCGAGGACAGGAGGAGCCTGCCTCGGCGTCTCCACCCCGTAGGACGGATAGGCCACCGGAGGTGGTGGACCAGGAGTCTGCGGAGGGGGACGTTACCAACCTGGAGGACCTACCCATCCCGGCCGAGTGGCACGTGGAGGGAGGCCCGTCCAGGGAGGAATTCTGCCAGGGCCAGAGGGAGTGCCCTACCCTTGAGGGGCTGAGGCGACAGGCCGAAGCCCAGGCAGCAGGGAACGTTGAAGGGAACTACAGTGTTTACTGGGAGGATGGCCTCCTCTACAGTGAACCCAAGGCACCCCTACATGGATCGTCACGAGCCTTGGTAGTTCCTCAACGTTATCGAGCCTTCCTTTTAGAGTTGGCTCACGAGATACCATTGGCAGGACACCTGGGGCAAGACAAGACCTTCGCCCGTCTTGTCCCACACTTTTATTGGCCTCAGATGAAAGTGTCGTCCGATACCTACTGCCGGACATGTGTGTCTTGCCAAGCCAGTGGGAAAACAGGGGTGAAGCTGAAAGCTCCCCTGGAACCACTTCCTGTCGTTAGCACCCCCTTTGAAAGGGTGGGCATCGACATTGTGGGTCCATTAGATCCACCAACTACAGCTGGTCACAGGTTTATCCTGGTTCTGGTGGATCATGCCACACGGTACCCAGAGGCAATACCTCTGAGGACCATAACAGCACCTGTTGTGGCTAGGGCCCTGATGGGAATCTTTACCCGAGTGGGTTTTCCCAAGGAAGTTGTGTCTGACAGGGGGACCAACTTCATGTCAGCATATATGCGGGCAATGTGGAAGGAGTGTGGAGTGACCTACCGGTTCACAACTCCTTACCACCCCCAGACCAATGGTCTGGTGGAGAGGTTTAATAAAACCTTGAAAGGCATGATCAGAAGTCTGCCTGAAAGCCTGCGGAGGAAATGGGACGTCCTCCTACCCTGTTTACTTTTTTCCTACAGGGAAGTGCCACAGAAGGGAGTGGGCTTCAGCCCCTTCGAGCTTCTGTATGGGCACCCTGTACGTGGACCTCTTAACCTGGTGAGAGACGGATGGGAAAGAACTCCCAGAAAGCTCCCCCAGGATGTGGTGAGCTACATGCTGGCCTTCCGGAGCCAAATGGCTAAGTTGTGGAAGCAAGCTTCTGACAACTTGGAAGCCAGCCAAGCAGTGATGAAGGCGTGGTATGACCACAACGCTCACCCGGTGGAGTTGGAGCCTGGCCAGAAGGTGTGGGTGATCGAACCAGGAGAGCTTAGTGCCCTCCAGGATCGCTGGTCAGGACCCTTTGAGGTGTTGGAGAAGAAGGGTAAGGCTACCTACCTGGTGGACCTGAAGACCCCTCGTCAGCCCCTGCGGGTGCTGCATGCCAACCGCCTCAAACCCCACCACGAGAGGCCCGAAGTCATCTTGATGATGGTGACTGACGGAGGAGAGGACGTGGAAAGCGAGCCTCTCCCTGATCTGTTTGCGTCTCAGGAAAAGGATGGGTCGGTGGAGGGAGTGATTCTCTCCCCATCTCTAACTCCTGAACAGCAGGAGGACTGTCGCCAGGCCCTGGGGCAGTACTCTGCGTTGTTCTCCCTTGTCCCGGGTAGGACTCACCTGTGCGTCCATGACGTGGACACAGGAGACAGCCCACCTGTGAAGTCCAAGATCTACCGGATGTCAGACAAGGTGAAGGCCAGCATTCATAGTGAAGTCACTAAGATGCTGGAGCTAGGAGTGATTGAACCTTCTAGCAGCCCCTGGTCCAGTCCGGTGGTGTTAGTACCGAAAGCTGCACCACCGGGTGCCCAACCAGAACTGAGGTTCTGTGTGGACTACCGGGGACTGAATTCAGTGACAAAGACTGATGCACATCCGATCCCTAGGGCGGATGAATTGATTGACCGGCTGGGAGCTGCCCAATATCTAAGTACCTTTGACCTTACTTCGGGGTACTGGCAGATCTCTTTGACTGATGGAGCAAGGGAAAGGTCAGCCTTCTCCACGCCCAATGGCCACTACCAGTTCTGTGTGATGCCCTTTGGGCTCAAGAACGCACCTGCCACGTTTCAGCGCCTGGTAAACCAGATCCTCACCGGAATGGAGAGTTTCTCTGCTGCTTATCTGGATGACATAGCCGTCTTCAGTAACAGCTGGGAGGATCACTTGCGTCACCTGCAAGCTGTTCTCCAGGCCCTGAGACAAGCTGGATTGACGATCAAGGCCAGCAAGTGCCAGATCGGGCAGGGGTCGGTAGTGTACCTTGGACACTTGGTGGGTAGGGGAACGGTGCAACCCCTCCAGGCGAAGATCGAGGCCATCATGGCCTGGGAACCCCCCAAGACACAGACTGAGGTCCGAGCATTTTTGGGCCTCACGGGATACTATTGCCGCTTCGTGAAGGGGTACGGTACCATCGTAGCCCCTCTCACGGAGCTCACGTCCAAGAAACAACCTCGACGGGTAGTCTGGACGGAGGCTTGTCAGCAAGCCTTTGAGAAATTGAAGAAAGCCATGTGCGAGGCCCCGGTCTTAAGGGCCCCAGACTTTTCCAAGAAGTTCATTGTCCAGACAGATGCATCAGAACATGGCATTGGGGCAGTGTTATCGCAACTCAACGAAGAGGGTCTGGATCAACCCGTGGTCTTCCTATCCCGGAGACTACTTCCCAGGGAACAGAAGTGGAGTGCAATAGAGCGTGAAGCCTTTGCAGTGGTATGGGCTCTGAAGAAGCTGCGGCCATACCTGTTTGGCTCGCACTTCCTTGTTCAGACCGACCACAGACCCCTTCGTTGGCTGATGCAGATGAAGGGGGAGAATCCCAAGTTGTTGAGGTGGTCTATTTCCCTACAGGGGATGGACTTTCAGGTGGAACATCGGCCTGGAGTGGACCACGCCAATGCAGACGGTCTCTCAAGGTATTTCCGCCTTAGTGATGAGAACTCCCAAGGGGTTGGGTAGCTCTCCCCACTTTCAGCTGGGGGGGACGCGTGTTAGACCTGTCGGCCCTTTGGGTGGTCCCTCCTCATCATTATTTATTTTGTCCCACTTTTGCCTCAAACCCTGTTTGAATTTTTCCTTTTTGGGAACCACCAGACTTTTTCGTGTTGGTGCAGATTCAGGGAGCCATTTTAGCTACCCCTGAAACTTCTATCTGAGGGCCTGGAGCACAAAATGGTGGCCACCTGTGACATCACCAGCATCCACTGGAACCTACCAGCACCTTCCAGAACATTCCAGGAGATTCCAGAACTCTGTGACAGTTGGAGACCGTTTAGAATGTTGGGAGGATAAGAGAGGCAGTTGGCAGTTGGAGCTGGCAGTTGGCACCTGACTGGTGAAGAGAGAGGAGCACAACAGTGAAGGAGGAAGGAGTGAAGCAGCAGGGGTGGAAACTTGTGCCTGGAGTGGGGTCCATAAACCCACCCTTGATACTTGTCCCTACTGATGGATCCCAGCCTATAGCCCTGTGTGGGAAGAAGACAGAAGAAACTTATCCTAAGGACCTGGACAGCAGGAACAGGCCTTAGAACCAAGAAAACAGCAAGATTCTGACCTGAGAACTGGTTTCCCTGGAGCCGGGCGTCGAGTAGCCTGAGACCTGGAGCCCGAGGTGGAGAAGCGGCGCTGACTGAAGTAGCAGACGTCGTACCCGGAGCCGCCTGAGGTCGTGAGAGGGCGCCGACGGAGGTCGTGAGGAATACCAGAGGTCGAGGAGGGAGTGAACCGAGGTCGAGCGAGCGGCGTCATCGGAGGAGTGAAGTCCGCCCTCCGGAGTCGTCGGAGACCGAGGTAGAGGTGAACCGGAGGTCGGGAGTGAGGATCGCACTCCGGAGTCGCCCGGAGCCTGTGAGGAGGAGCACCGGAGGTCGGGGGTGAGGATCGCACCCCGGAGTCGCCGGAAGTCGACATCGAGGCCAGGCCGGCCGACGTCATCGGAGCCGAGAGCGCCATCGGACCGGAGCCGCCCGAAGTCGACATCGTGAAGAGACTGCCCGACGCCGTCGAATCGGAGGTCGAGATCGAACCGAGGCCACCGACATCGGACCGGAACCGCCTGCCGGCGTCGTCAAAGAACTGACATTGTGCCGAGGCCGCCGAGACCGAACCGGAACCGCCCCACGGCGTCGACACGACTCCAGCGGCGTCGGAACATCAGAAAAAGGGCAGTAAGTGGAGTAGAGGGCGCCTAAGGCCCTGTGGAGACCTGAGAGACTGCTCTAAGGGGCTAGGGAGGTGCTGAAACCCACCTGACTGTGCCTGGGGTGAACTGGGACTAACCTAGAGAGGTTGTGTGGAGAGAGAAAGCCAGGGCACTGGTATTCCCCCCTTTGATCTACCTCAGCTTAGGCCTCAGCCTTGTCCCAGCCAGGGAGTAGCCCCCCTCAAGCCTTCCACAACCCTACAAGCTGTGCCTGGGCCAAATCAGCCCTTAAGAATTGAAGTGTCATCTGATTACATGAGTGTTGCTGTATACTTTTAATTATTTATTGGGGGTACTGTATTTATTGAATTTTTACCTATTTATTGCTGCACTATCTTTATAGGTCCACAGGACTTGTTGGTGTACAATATTTATTGGTACAGTATTTATTGCCTCAAAGTATTTAATTGTCTGTATATATTGCACTTGTATTTATGCCCTGTTATTTATGATCACCCCTATTTATTTCATCAAACAGCCAATATTTATTTGACCTGCACTAATTGAAACTTGTATATTGTGATTGACCTATTTATTTTTCCAATCAGCAACTAAGAGAAAAAGATAAAGAAGAATATTTTCATAATTTTTACGGTGTAGAGTCGTTTTTGGAACGGATGCACGCATGGTTATTGTATGGGTATATTGTATGCTTAGCACTGCGCCTGTTTCCTGACCACTCGAGCCAAGCTACCACAGTGTGTTCGGGGAGTCCACCACCACCCTGCGGAGTGGGAGTGGGCGTTTCCAACACCTGCCATCCAAAAGTCCCTCCAGTAAGGCGAATCTGCCTTCAGTGTCCACCACCCGTCTAAGTTCCCGGAATGGGGTCCCTGGGCGAATCCATATCAGTGCCCCTCGGGCGAACGAGGAGTAGGTCGTGGCGCAGATAAGTCCGCGCCATTTTACTCGCAGTTTGCCCACTTCAGTCGAGTTAAGGTGGGTTGCCTTCTGTCGCTTCGCGTAGGCGTATATCGCATAGCGCTTACGTGGGGTGTGTAGACCGCGTGTTTTGAGCGTGAGTATGTTTATGTCTGCGGTGTTCGTCAGCTGCGCCATGGGTATTTACGTCTGTGTGCGGGCCGGGTGAGGCGCCCGCCAGGTGAATTGTTTCGTAGTCTCCTAGGGAAGCGCCGCGCCTGTGGGGGGTAGGCAGGTGGGAAGCCCGTCCGAGCGGAGAGTCTGTAACATGAAGCCCCATGGCAGGGTGGAACAGGTGGGAACTGGGGTACTGATAACATGTGGGGGTGCGGGAAACTGTTTAGAAATGAAAAGGTGTGGAGTGATCCACACCTACATGACGCACAGCAGTCGCACTCTGGAGAGTTTTCAAAAGATAGTATACAATTTTAATCAACCAATATTTCAAAATAACATGATTGTTTGATATTCAGATACATAAAATGAATCAAAAGCGTATTATTAAACATACGTTGTGAGTAAATGAAACATAATTCATGGTTGTAATACTTGACAAACAAAATGAATCTGCTGAACAATGTGATTCCTTAAACTTCAAAATACATCAGTATTTTCAACATTTATCCCAATGCATTTCGGGTTATTAACCCTTCTTCAGGGGATTCAGTTCATGTGCTTCGGAAAGCAGTTCCACGTTTACAACACTACAAAAAATGAAACAGTCGTACTTAGTTGACATCAGTAATACTAGGATTTGCACTCATGGCCAGAAGTGTGTGAGTGAGCAAAAAGTTGTATTAAGTAGCCCGGTATTATTCAGAAGCGAAGAGAAAGTATTCGTGGCCAAAGAAAAGTTTTAGTGAATATCGTGCAGGAAACGGGTGAAAGGATCAACGCAACCTGTGTCCAAGGGAAAGTTCTAGTGAATATCGTGTGAGAAACGACCGAAAAAAAGGAGAGAACCAAAGTCGAATCGTACCAGTGTGAAAACCATGAAAGTTAGAGTATCGTACTCACATTCAGGGGTCCAAACAAGTATATAGGGACCGTAATCATGTGGCAGTATCCGGCTATTAAAAAGGTACGAGAATCCTATTAGTGCGCGAACGACTTTATGAAAAAAGTGACTATCAAGAGAAAGCAGTAAAATCTTACCCTTCAGTGTTCTAAATGTAGTCCTTTTCAAGTGTTGGACATGTCTATGAGGATAAAATGAGCTTCGTTGAGTTCGGTGTATGGCCGGCACAGAACCAATAGGTTAACGAAAGTTCAAAAGGTAGCGAAAGTTCAAAAGGTAGCGTAGCTTACCCGTCAACAGATCCGAGAAACGCGAGACGTAGGAATCCTGATGCGTTCGTAAGAGCGACGCGTCATCATTGTGAGTCGTGAAAAAAGCTGTTTTTATAGGCAGCCTGAGTTGTTAGGGAAAACTTTATTGAGCCCTCGGTTGAAACTCGGGTTACTGTGAACAATCCTATGTGGTTAATGAGTGTCGTGTAAACGTGTACCATCATATTAACCACGGATGACATTCTAAATGAAGCCAAGAGAAAAATTTCCAATAAAAACAGAGAAGATCTATTACTTCCAGCAGGCAAAACCACATCACATCGCGAAGTATGTGTCTTGAAATATTCCACTCAGGCATCTCACATCAAGAAAATAATCAATAAACATTGGGAACTTGTCACGTCAGAAACTGATTTCATAGATCTTTTTCAAGGTCCACCGATATTTGCACATACTAGGTCTAATAATTTAAGAGAAATCCTAAAATTCAAACCTTCAAACAAACAACTCAAGCACAAAGGCATGCAAAAATGCCACAACTGTGGCCAATGTGGTAATGTAATGGTGGGACAGACTTCCAACCACCCTCATACAGGAGAAAAAATTCCCTTGCGACATTCATCAGACTGCAACACAGAAGCTGTTATATATGCGATACAATGTCCATGCGGACTCGTGTATGTAGGCAGAACCTCGAGAAAGATAAAAACAAGGATAATAGAACATAAGAGTACAATTCGCAATAAGAATTTTAAATCCTGTTTGGCCATACATTGGATAAAAACAGCACACACAATACCCCAGCTACGTTTCACCATTTTAGAGAAAATCAGTACCACATCTTGCAATGACCCTCACAACATGCTAGCAAGAAAAGAAACGTTCTGGATAAAAAAATTGGGTACTTTAATTCCGGGGGGGCTCAATGATCATATTGAATTCTCTTGTTTCTTATGATTCATGTTTATAAATGCTCCCCATTTCTGAACGGTAGATTCACGCTCGCCCCGCAGGATAACAGCTCTGTGAAGGATTTGCACTTGTCTCATATATTCTAATTTCTGGTTCTTACTATTCACTGGAGTGACCCACGGTTTTTAGCAGGGCTTGAGTACACACCACCTTATTAACTAATTAAATTCACTACTTTCTTTCTCCTCATTGACACTTACGCGCTTATATTTTCGACTTTAATTCTTTTGGTTCCCACAACTTACTGGAGTGACCAATCGCTTTAAGTAGGTCCTGAGACCATACTACCCAACTATTTAATTTACGATTTTATTATTTCTTCTCTCTTTTCCATTTTAACCGTGGTTAGTATGATGGTACACGTTTACACGACACTCATTAACCACATAGGATTGTTCACAGTAACCCGAGTTTCAACCGAGGGCTCAATAAAGTTTTCCATAACAACTCAGGCTGCCTATAAAAACAGCTTTTTTCACGACTCACAATGATGACGCGTCGCTGTTACGAACGCATCAGGATTCCTACGTCTCGCGTTTCTCGGATCTGTTGACGGGTAAGCTACGCTACCTTTTGAACTTTCGCTACCTTTTGAACTTTCGTTAACCTATTGGTTCTGTGCCGGCCATACACCGAACTCAACGAAGCTCATTTTATCCTCATAGACATGTCCAACACTTGAAAAGGACTACATTTAGAACACTGAAGGGTAAGATTTTACTGCTTTCTCTTGATAGTCACTTTTTTCATAAAGTCGTTCGCGCACTAATGGGATTCTCGTACCTTTTTAATAGCCGGATACTGCCACATGATTACGGTCCCTATATACTTGTTTGGACCCCTGAATGTGAGTACGATACACTAACTTTCATGGTTTTCACACTAGTACGATTCGACTTTGGTTCTCTCCTTTTTTTCGGTCGTTTCTCGCACGATATTCACTAGAACTTTCCCTTGGACACAGGTTGCGTTGATCCTATCACCCGTTTCCTGCACGATATTCACTAAAACTTTTCTTTGGCCACGAATACTTTCTCTTCGCTTCTGAATAATACCGGGCTACTTAATACAACTTTTTGCTCACTCACACACTTCTGGCCATGAGTGCAAATCCTAGTATTACTGATGTCAACTAAGTACGACTGTTTCATTTTTTGTAGTGTTGTAAACGTGGAACTGCTTTCCGAAGCACATGAACTGAATCCCCTGAAGAAGGGTTAATAACCCGAAATGCATTGGGATAAATGTTGAAAATACTGATGTATTTTGAAGTTTAAGGAATCACATTGTTCAGCAGATTCATTTTGTTTGTCAAGTATTACAACCATGAATTATGTTTCATTTACTCACAACGTATGTTTAATAATACGCTTTTGATTCATGTTATGTATCTGAATATCAAACAATCATGTTATTTTGAAATATTGGTTGATTAAAATTGTATACTATCTTTTGAAAACTCTCCAGAGTGCGACTGCTGTGCGTCATGTAGGTGTGGATCACTCCACACCTTTTCATTTCTAAATAGTTACAGATAGGGTCAGGGCTGAAACCCTAACACATGACAGCACGCTGATATCAGTTATAACAAAGCCTACTTGTTCTTATATCACTGATTCTTACTCAATAATAGGTGTGCAGGTACAACACATCTTTACCGTTCATACGTGGTGCGGGAAACTGTCCCAATACAGAGGACTCATCGTTTAGGAAACGGTGCGTCCAAACTTCCTCCCGTAACACGAGGAGGGATAACTGCTCTATATGAAGGGGGGTGACGGTATGCATGCGCGAAGCAACCCGTTGAGTGGGCATGTAGAAGGAGCAATGCGCGTCGCGTGCAGGGTGTCAGCCTCTGTGTTTGAGATCATGAGCATCAGGCAGACATACATACAAGGATACAGTGCGGCAGTCCGTATGCCTGAGTTGCCTCAGGGCAAGGCAGGAGAGGTCAGTCCGTCCAGCAGCCCATCTGCAGTTTGCGGGGTAGCACTGCCAGGTCCAACCCCGAGACTGTGCCATCGCTGTCATTTTCACCTTCTGACGAGAACAGGTGCGGGGGTCGATCTATGAGTTCCGAGGGCGGTGTAGAACGCAGATCAATTGCTGCTTGCAGAGCCCCGCGTCTTTCACGCATAATCTGCTCGAGGTCGGGGGAATCGTGAGAGCTGCTTGTAGGCCTGGATTCGATGTGGTGAAGCTTCTTGGGGCGTTTCCGGGAGCGGAAGGTCTTGACAGGCGAGCCCCTTTGGGGATGAGAGTTGGGTGCCCGTGAACAGTGCTGATCTGCCCAGTCCTGTGCAGCTTCCACGGATGTGAAAAAGAGGGAGGACCCGTTGTGGATGATCTTGAGACGGGCGGGGAACAGTAAGGCGTATTGAATCTTATTGTCTCGCAGTCTCCGCTTTACGTCCAGGAAGGAGGATCTCTGCTGTTGTACTGCACGGGCATAGTCCGGAAAGATCATTATTTGGTGGTTTTCCACCCATAGTGGTGCCGCCAATCTCGCCACCCGGAGCACCGCATCCCGATCCCGGAAGTGGAGGAACTTCACCAGAAGTGGCCGGGGCGCCGTCCCGGGCGGGGGCCTCTGGGCCGGCACTCGGTGAGCCCGCTCGATGGAAAAGAACGCCGTCCGGTCCGAGGGCGGGGTAAAGGATTTCAGCCATGTGTCCATGTATTTTATGGGAGTTCCTCCCTCGATGCCCTCCGGAAGCCCCAGCACTCTGATATTACAGCATCTCGACCGACCTTCCAAGTCGGTAGCGCGCTCCTCCACCGCGGTCAGACGGGTGAGGACCCCCTGGAGTGTCATCTGATGTTCTTTCAGCTTTGGCTGTATTTCCGCCATCGTCCGTTCCTCCGTGTGCACCCGGTCAGCCAGTTTCCGGTGGTCATCGCGGAGAAGGTTGACATCCGTCGCTAGGGTACCAAGCCGTTCCTCCATGGACAGACGGGATAGTTCAATGGCGGCCAGGACCTTGTCCAGCTTGTCCGAAATTGAGAGGTCCGTGGAGGACGCCGTGCTGGGAGACCAGGTCGAGGTTTTTGGCATGTTCTCCGGGGCTGTCTCCGGGACCGCCTGGTGTGGCGCGGGCCTTGATTTCCCCATCCTGTCTCCACCTGGGGCGTAAAAGGCCGGTGTCGCTGATCAGGCCTCGAGAGCTTGCTGCGGTGCCAGGGGTCCGTGGGAAGAGGAAGGGCTCGGTGATGAAGGACCACGAAAGAGAGCTGCCGGGGAGCGGCAGCTCGAGCCGGTATCCTGGGGCTCCCTCCACTGATAGGGTGCCGGGGCCCCCGGTGGTAGATCGCAGCAACCCCCTGCACAACGCCCCCAATTGCCTACCACCTATACGGGTAGCTCGCCTGTGTCCGATGGTTTGGGTGGGAGATCACGTTCGGCGTCCACAAGATTTGGCGGCACCCTCCGCCGGACTCCCGGGCGATCCCTGCAGTATCCGCATCAACCAAGTCCCGTTCAGAGGCCCACAACAGAGGCAAAACCCCCGCAGCACCCCAGAGAGTAGCCGGTGAGACCTGCGGCGGGGGAAGCTGGGCTCGTCGCCGGCTTGCGCTGGTGCGTCGGTCCCCCCCCGATCTCTAGGGTCTTCCGGGGCCCCAGGGGGCACTCAGGTGGTCCGCGTTGGGAAGATGGCGGACGGGCCGTCCGGGAGCACACCCCCCCCCCGGGCGCCACCGAGGGGGCCGCTGCCGCGACAGTCACTGAGGCAAAGGCGAAGGCCTCACCAGTGGTGCAGGAGAGATGCCAGTGTCCTTTTCGCGGCCATGTTGAGGTCAGGCAGGCAGCGCGTGAGAGGGCCAGGAAATCACTGGGTCGCGCCGCTCCCGCCGGATCCCAGCACCCCCTCTCCACCTCCCCAGGAGTCAGGTATGGGGGGTACCTGGGGTCTCCGGCGGCGATGCCAACGTCCAATCCCGGCTCACTGCGGGCTCTCGGTAGCCAAGATGGCGGATCTGTGTTTGCAGTCTCTCTATTAGTGACATTTTTAGACCTGCATAAATAGCCCAGTTTTTATTAGATTAAGGCTTGTGTACGTTTAAAGAAGTGATAGCTTGTAGAAGCAGATAAACTTTTCTAAACGTGAAAATTTGGTAGTTTGATTTTTTGTTTTATCTCATATACTTTGTGGGAGAGCAAAGAACATCTCAGTATCAAAGAAGAGTCCTAGGATATTTACTTTGGGACTCTGAAATGGGTTTTGGGCAGGCTGCTATGTAAAGGACAGTGGAGTGTTGTTGTGTGGATCTTTCCCAAGGATGAGAACTGCTTTTTGCCCCACTAAGGCACAGAATCATTTCCTTCATCCTTAAAATTATGTGTTCCAGGCAGATCATGTGGCATTGATTACCCAACCACCTCTTCATTTGGACATGGATCTGAATATCATTGGCTCACTTCTGGAGTTGATAGATGATATTTCTTCTTATTGAATCATAGTAGGGTTGACAATTCACCCTGGGGTACGCCACATACGACTCATTGCTAGTTGAATTCCAGTGCACCCATTCTGACCTGTTTACTGCTGTTTGATTAGGAGCCAATGCAGTCCAGCAATGTCGACATGTGAAGACCCAGAACCAGTGAGGAAATTGTCTTCCTACCCAGTGACCCAATATGAAGTCTGCGTGGATATACTGCTTTGGGAAATCCCACACCTGGCAGAAGGCAGACAAGAAATAAAGTAACCTATAAATCCGTAAGATCTTTGGCAACACAATCAAATACAATTAAAGCTTTAGTCGGGTTAGTAGGATTTGGAGATTCATTATGTCCTGAGCTGCAGAAGGGTCAGGAAGGATGCAACACACTTTCTCTCCTTGCTATTGGTTAGATTACCTGCATTTATCTTTGGGCCCTGATTGTTGTTGACACTTTTCTCTGCACTATATATGATTTCCCTTCATAACTACTGCTATATTACTACTAAAGATTGTTATGAACTGTTTGCTTAATCTGCATTACCCCTTCAGTGCTCTTGAGCTCAATTGGCGTTTATGGTTTACATTTTTTCATTGAGTCAGCTGCAAAAAGAATCTATATGTTATGCAAGCAGGTCCATCATAAGAGTTGCGCAGAACCCAGAAATGGACATATAGCACTGGCCGTTGTAAGAAGATTTAAACTTAAGATAAACAAGAACACTAGCCTACCTCCTTTCCGGATTCCCCCCAACCCCGTCCACTGCTTATTGGGAGTAGTGTCGGGTCTTGTGATGTCTCAGCTATGTCAGGTCAGGTTGGGCCGTCGTGCCTGCTGAGCTTAGACGTAGCAAACAGATATCTGGGGCAGGTTAATTCCCGAAATTATTGGGCCAGGAGATTCAAGAATGGCAGCCAGAGCTCACTGAACGTCGAACCTTTCCCTGCCAGCGTGAGTGAGATCCATTCCATCCCTAATATGTGCCACAGTTGTTGAAGCCAAACTGTGTGTGTGGGGATCCTAGGCGTCTTCCAATGTTGTAGTATGTTTTGTGTGGCTGTGCCCAGTGTTATCGCTATCTGTCATCCTCTTCTGGACTTTAGGGAGTATGTGAGGGTGTTCGGGCCGCCCAAAAGAACATAAGTAGGAAATCTAGGGAGTTCTGTGTCAAGATGCTCGTCTAAGATTTGAGACCAATATTGCTGTAGATGCTTGCAGTCCCAAAGGAGAGGGGCCAACGTTCCTCTCTCCCCCCCATCCCCTCAAACAGCCTGCACTGCATTTGGGATCCATCCGGCGTAGCTATTCAAGGGTGTAGTACCAATAGGAGGCTCATTTAGTTAGTGTCTCTGTAAGGCCTATGTGGCTCCCGGTATGTCGTGCCCTGTAGTAAACACCTTCCCACTCTTTATTGCTGAGTTCGCGGCCAATGTCCCTCTCCCAGCATGCACTGTATACATTGGTGTATCGACTGAGGAACCTTTTATATAGATCCAAGAGCACCTTCTTGTTTGAGGTCCGTGTGAGTAGCCACCTATTGTCCGAGTGTAATGTCCAATGTCTTAACTGCAGGTACCGCAGCCTCTCCGTCTCCGGTAGGCCGTAGTCGGACCTAATCTGGGTGAAGGGGATGATGCCTTCCACATCAAACAAATGTGCCAACACGCGGCATCCCGCCTCTCTCCATAGTTTAAAGGACGATTCGCCTATTCCTGGGCTGAAGTCGGGATTGTCAAAAAGTGGCGTAAGGGGGGGAAGGGGGTCAGTCCATGTCTCCTACTTGTCTGGTCCCAAGCAGCTAGTGTGGTGCGGGTAATGTGTGACGCATACAGATTGGGTGGCCTCTGCGCTTTCCTAATAGCCAGTGTTTCTCTGATTTTGTGCGGCTCCATTCAACCAGGTGTCGCAGTTGTGCGGCCTTGTAGTTTAAAGTGAGATCTGGGGTCCCCAGGCCGCCCTCGTTAGGCCCTCCTCGTTAGGTGGAAGAGTGCTGACAGTCCTCTTCACTCTCGGTTTGCGCCCCTGCCAGATGAAGAGTCAGAGCTCCGACTGGACACCCCGCAGCCAACCAGTAGGTGGCTGCAGGGGGAGCGTCTGAAAGATGTAGAGAATTTTAGGTAGAATGGTTATTTTTATAGCGGCTATGCACCCTAGCCAGGAAATGGGATAGTGTTTCCATCTTTGTAGGTCTGTGCGTATCTGTGTGTGTAGCTTGTAATAGTTTTCTGAAGCCGTGACCTGTAGTGTAGGCGCCAAGTGAATCCCCAGGTATGGGACCGTGTCGTCAGCTCACTGTATGGGGTACCGACCCTGAAGCCATGCCTGCGCCTGCAGTGAAAGACAGGTTTAGGGCTATGGATTCGATGACATTAACTTTGAACCCAGAGGCCCCTGTGAAGGCGTCCAGTTCCCCCAGAAAGGCTCCCAGGGCAGTTTCTGGATCTGCTAGTGTGACGAGGACGTCATCTGTGTACAGGCTAATAGTGTGTACGTTGCACCGAAGCGGATGCCTGTAATTTGTGGGTGTTCTCTGCCTCGCTGCGCTGAAGGCTCCATGTATAAAGAGAAGAGCAGGGGCGACAGTGGGCACCCCTGCTGAGTGCCTCTACTGATAGGGAAAGGAGCGGAGGTATGTCCGTTAACTCTCACTGAGGCCGTGGGGGAGTGGTAGCAATTTAAAATAAGCGTCCTCATCCTCTCTCCCAATCCGATGTGAATCATCGCCTGTTCTAGATAGGGCCAGTGAACCCGATCAAAGGCCTTCTCGGCATCGATAGTGAGAAGCATGTAGTTCCCTGGTATGCGCAACGCCTTTTCTATAAGATGCAGGACCCTCTTGGTGTTATCACTGGTCTGTCTCTGGGGGATGAATCCTGTCTGGTCGGGTCTATGAGCCCAGGCATATAGGGAGATAACCGAGCCGCCAAAATCCCAGTGTAGAGTTTCAGGTCGACATTCAGGAGGTAAATGGGCCGGTATGCCCCGCAGGTTGTCTTGTCCTTCACCGGCTTAGTTGGATAACCACGATTGCTGCCTCCAGCATCGATTGAGGAATCGCCCCTGGGGACGCAAAAGAGTTAAAAAGCCTCATCAGCAGGGGAGCGAGCGAGGGGCAGAATTGTTTGTAAAAGGCCGCAGTGCAGCCATCGTGCCGGGGGATTTAGCTAGTTGAAGTCTGGAAATGGCAGTTATAACCTCTTCAATTCGTATCTCCTTTTCTATGAGCTCTGCCTGTCCAGGGGTCAGAGTGGGGAGGTGGACGTGCTCCAAGTATGCTGCTATGTCCTTCTCCGCCTATACAAGTGGGCATAGAAATCTCGGAACGTCTCTGCAATGGCAGTGTCGTCGGTAATCACTGTCCCCCCTGATTCCTGATCTCCTGGACCCCTTGGAGTTGTCGAGTCTCTCTTAATTTGTGTGCCAGCAATCGCCCACACTTGTCCACCCCGGCGTAGAATGAATGGCGCAGTCAGAGAGCAGCATACTCTGCCCAGCCCCGGTCCATCGCAGCCAATTACGCCCTAGCAGCCGTTAATTGGCACCAGATGCGGGGAGCCCCCGTGCGCTGGTGTATTTGCTCCAGTTCCCTCACTTTCTGTGTCAGCTCCTCCCGTTTCTGTCTGCAGCCCACGTTATCCGTGGACGATATGGCGATCAGTTCGCCCCTAATGACCGCCTTCAGGGTTTCCCATCTAGTAGATAGCGGGGTGTCGGGATTGTCATTATGTCTCGGATAGTCTTCGAGTGCGCGCTGAATCTGGTTAACTACATCTGCACGCAGTAGGAGGGTGTCCCGGAAGCGCCATCTTCATACTGGTATAGGTGGTAGTGTCAGAGTGGCCACTACCGGCGCATGATCTGACAGTGTTGCTACTAAAATTTCCACTTCCCTCGAGGTGTCGCGGAGTGCTGTAGAGCCGAGCAGATAGCCAAGGTGCGCATAGGTCTTGTGGGCGCTAGAGTAGTAAGAGTATTCTCGGAGCTGCGGATGATGGTATCTCCACATATCTACCAAGCCTAGGTCATCAAGTCGGGCCAGCCCCACTGGGGACCAAGCTCCCACCAGTCCTGTACATTGGGCAGACCTATCTAGGGTGTTGTCAAATACTAAATTCAGGTCGCCCCCCTAGCAGAATACTGCGCTCCATCGTAGCGGTAGCTTCTGTCAGCGCCCCGTGCAAGAACCGCTCCGTCCGTCGTTAGGTGCGTAAATTGGCCCTATAACTAGAGTGTGGCCCCCAATGGAAAACTGGCATGTAAGTAACCTACCCTTGATTTCTGCGATCTTGTGTGTCACCTTCCCTTTGAATGTCCGGGAGACTAAAATCGCTACTCCAGCTGTTTTAGAGGGCATAGATGAGAAGAATTGTGTGGGGAGCATGCAGAATCTGAGGCGATGGCAATCCCTCAGCAGTAAGTGCGTCTCTTGAAGAAGACAGATATCGGCGCCAGTGCGCGCCAAGTAAGAGAGAATTGCTCGGTATTTGACAGGGTTATTGAGCCCTCTCACATTTAGCGTGAGAACTTTGAACGTGTTACGTGGCATTTAGGACAATAGGCCTGAAGCGTAGCGGTGCCCTGACAACCAGACCGCCTGTGGTGGCTATTGTGTGACTATGAAATGCATCTCCATTATCTCTGTCGTTACTATGAAGATTGTGGGACAGTGGACGGGGAACCCCATGAACAAGAACAAAACGAAAAAAGCGAAACCCCTTCGATAATCGGCGCAACAAGCGCCTGAAAAAATTTGAAAGTTGTAGTTCAGTCCGTCATCCGTACACAGTCGGCAGTAGATCTTCATGGGGGCCATGTTGTGGCCGAGGACGTCCCTCCATCCCCCCGCCAGCCGCCCCCTCGGCAAGGTTAGAAAAAGGAAAAGTCAGTGGACCATGTGTCTCTCATGCAGGTTCTGTCTTTGGCAGTGCTTCAGGCAAGGCGTCGAACACAGCTTGTTGCCCTTTCGAAATTTCTACAGGATCTGGTGTTCTGGATCGGCGCCGACGTCCATGATGCCGTCTTCCGACCCACGAGCGGGGCTGCCGCCGCCATCCTCTTAGTCTGGGATGTCGACTCCTAACAGCCGGCTTGCCTCTGAGAGGGAGCGAAGTTGGTAGAATTTGCCCTCCAAACAGAATATGAGATGAAATGGGTGTCCCCAACTATAGCAAATGTTGCTGTGGCGCAGATGCGCGGTGATGGGCTGGAAGGTCCTCCGCTTTTGCAGGGTGAGTGCAGCCAAATCTTGGTACAGAACAGGGTTTTGGTTACAAAACGTGATCGGATGCATCACCCTGGCCTTGCGGAGGATCTCCTCCTTGGTGCGGAAGTCCTGGACACAGACCAATGTCTCCGACGGCGGAGCTTTGTCGGAGCATGGCAGACCCCCACTGTGTCCACTGTCTAATTTTAAATCTGCATCGGGCGGGTTGCCCCGAATGTGATTAAAAGTTCTCACCCCGCGAATTCTGACGTTGTGGCGGTGGGAGCGGTCCAGGTCCTCAAGAAGTGACTGTAGGTCCACCTGCTGATCGGGAATGCGGATGACCTCTTGTTGAAGGGCCGTCATTTCCGTGTCCCTGTTATCACTTTTATCTTCCAGCGCGGTGACTCTCTTGCCAATGTTGTCCATATCCCTGCGGACGTCCTTAATTTCAGCAGTGAGATCGCGTTTGAGGGTTTGCAGATCGTCCCGCAATGCCATGAATAGGGACTCCTGGATGACCCTTGTAACTGGTTCCTCTCTGGAGCCGTCCATTTGTGAGGAAGAATCGTCACCCGTCTATGCAGGGTCCATCAGGCACCCACTGTGGGCCTGTGCGAATAGTTCCTTTAACGTTTTGTCCTTTTTCCCTCGGATGGAGGACATGCTGCCTCCCCTCAGAATGGACAGCGCAGTAGTAGATCTCCTTGATCAGGACCTCTGCCCAGCTCCCCTGGGCTGTGGTGTGGATGCGGGATGACTCCTTGTGGCACTCCCTGGCAGGTACGATGATCCGCTTTGTCGCCACCCGCCTCAGTGCGTGTTGGGTCGTCCCCTTGGGGGTCTCAGTAAGCCCAGTGTGGAGCGCAAGATGGCTACCAGACTCGGTGCCTCACATGTGTCCCTCTGCCCATGGGCAGACGTTCGATGCTGCAGGGGTCTGCTGTTGAGAGCTGCTGGGTGGTGCCCCTCCTCCGGCCCCTCTGTTGTCCGCCACCCAAGTCGTCAGTGCTACCCGTGGTCTGGGTTATGGCCCTTGTCTTGGACAACGCCCTGCCCGTGTAATGCTTGTGGCGGTGGGCCCCTGGCTGTCCCGGTCCGGCTCCGCCGATGAGTCCCAGGCCCTTGTGTCTCTGGTAAAGGCTGATTGCTGCCACGTCCAGCAGCCTTGGCGACCCAGTACACCACCAGGGCCGAGCCGGGGGCCTCACTGCACACCCACAAGCCGGTCACCTGGTCTCTTCCGTGGCTGGCTGCTGCCTTGCTAGGACCCGGTGAGTCCTTCCCTCATATCACAGGTTGTCTCACACGCCTCTGCGCCCCTGGGCTAATGTGGGGGCCGCGCCCCGGGCCGTGCGTGCAGCGGCCATACTCCAGTGTCCCCGAGGTGTGTCACGGAGCCGACACAACTCTCGCTGCTCAGATCTCACTCCCAGTACCAATGGTGCACTGCACGTTTCCTCTTTGGGGCCCTCACCTCCCTGTGCTTCCCCAGTACGCGGAGGCCTCAGTAAACAGGCTCGGGCCCGACCGGTCCCCAGATTTCAAATCCGCCGTAGGTCTGCTCTCCAAGATGGCGGGCGTGGCCGCCCCAGCGCCTCTCCAGTAAGACCGCTGCTCTTGTAGGGAGTGTTCCTCTGGCCTCCCTGCGCCGGGGCCAGACCAGGGGACGCGCTCTGAGCTGTGTAGGCCACAACTGCTGCCCAGGCCCCCCTGACCGTGCTGCAAAGCTGACGTGGCTCCCGCCACTCTCTTCGCGCTCCCAGTGCCGATAATGCACTGCGTGATTTCCTCTTGGGCCCCTCACTTGCCTGCACTTTGCCGGTGCTCGGAGGCCTCCTGAAGTATGCTCGGGGCCCGGCCGGTCCCCTGATCACTGGTCTGTCGTTGGGCCGCTCTCCAAGACGACGGGCGCGTCTCCTCCAGCGCCTCTCTGGCGGGAGCCCACAGTCACAAGCCCCGGCCCGGCACAGGCCCGGTCCCGCACTCCGCCTTCTGTCTGCTCCCAGGCCGGCGGCGTGGCCCACACCTGCTGCCCCTGTCCTTCTCAGGCGGTCTGGGTTGCTCCCGGATCCCGCACCTCCGATCCCTGCCTCCGCTCTGCTAGGCCGCAGCCTCGAGGTCAGGAGCGCGGTCCCACCGCTGCATGTATTGCTGAGGGCAGCTATTCCGGTGAGTCCCCGTTGCTCGCTTCTCTGTACCCTGCAATAGCCGCTGCTCTGGGGCACATCTCCCCACCGGTCCAGCTGCTGTAGACGGCTCAAGGCCGGTGCTTTGCCGGGCCGCCGACAGGAGAGACGGAGCAACGTGTCCTATCTCGCCGCCATCTTGGCCATGCCCCCTCAATTGGAGTTTAGATGTGCTATATTAGCCAAAAATACAGAACAAGCGGGAGTGGATGAGTTTCATTCAGCAGACAAATGCCACACTATTCAAAAAAAGAATGGGAGAACCAACTTTGGGGAGTGGTCCCCGGAGCGATAGTGGCATGCAGGCTCTCATACTAGTATAGATAAATAACCTACTTGGACAGCCTAACCACTAGTGCAGTCTGATACATTGTGACATTATGGATACGTACTTAGACAAAAATTGAGTATATCAAAGAAAACCTGCCCTTAGGGAATTAGATATTAAAAGTGTCGTTATTACAGGATTCACTAGGAGTGGTACACACTGGTCTGGACCCCGTGGAGTCCTGATGAAGAGCTATTAGGGGAACAGCTCAAAACATGTTGACAAAAACACATTACTGAGACAACAAGACTCATTAATGTCAGGTTTCTTCTCAGTAAACGACCCATGATTTTTAACCATACCAACTAGGGCGGAAATAAGAGTGGACAACAAGTTAGGTATTTTTAGATTTTCTTTCCCTTTCCACTCCACATCACTGCACTGCACATAGTCTACAATAAAAAGTGCTCCTACGTAATTCACAAGTTGTAGCATGCCTCAATCCGTAGAGGATTGAGAAGAAATCCCAAAGATGAAGTATGCCACCTGGTGGATGAGGGGTCTCTAGCAAAAAAGTATTTTTTCTGGACAAGGGTTTACAACGAATTCTTGCTGTATCCTATCTAATTCCCTAAGGGCAGGTTTGCTTGATATACTCTATTTTTGTCAAACTACGTTACTGTCCGGAGGATAAACCTTATCTCTACCTCTGCCTCCCTCTCTACTTTGTTAACTAGACATTACGGATGCCACAAAAGCATGAAAACAATGGAAAGTGTGGTATGACGTGTCATTAGCCACCAAACTCTGCTCATTCTCAACAATGTTCAAATATTTAGCACCTGCAGTGTACTTACAGATTCTCGAGTTCACTTGTGAAACCATAGGATTAGCAATAAAAACAGGGCAGGTACCGCTTTATAAAGTTGTGACGAGGACTTCTGCCCAAACATAGTAGAGATATACTCACCTTGTCAGGGCCCTACTGGCTGTACCGGCCAGCAGGCATTTCCCCGAGAGGCTGGAGGGTGGGGACTGGTTTTGCTACTGGGGGCTGGTTTTGCAGCGCTGCAACAATATTGCCCCCGTAACAAAAACAGCAAGCATTTCCAGCCTTCGGGGTCGGGCAGTGGTTCCCCAGAGGTTGGTCATAGAAAATTGCCAGAGCTGCTTTGGGTTCCCAGTCCGGCCCTGCACCTTGTACCTGGTGGACATCTTTTGCAACACATTTCAGTTTAAAAGCTAGGGCTAGTTAAGATGTGTGCTTTGTGTTGATAAATCTGCCATTCCTACAGACTTTAAATGTGGTACCATTTTGCACCAGAGCATACCAACACTTTTTAGCCCTTGCCCCATTTCCTCTTTCACACTAGACAATGCAATATGATGCTCAAAACTTTAAACTTTCTAGTTCTTGGTTTGCATGTCTCAAGGATTTTGTGCTGTCTAGCTCCTAGTTCCACGCATGAAGAACTTAGCAATAGTAATCCACATGATGATCTGTCTGTTGAACTCATGGAGTTCATTAGAAGGGTGAGCATCACTTTTTAAAATAGTCACAAACCTTGCTCGCCCCTAGGCTGCAAGGCAGGCAGGCATCTTCATCCGCAGCCAAGATGGAGATTCTTCTATCTCTCCTTGTCACTGCACCCATTGAGGGACTCCACTGGTGTCCAGAGTACTTCAATCAGCATTTGCAGAGCTCTGTCACTTGTTGCACTGTCACCCCTGGGGTTTTTGGGCGCTGGGGTGCGAGGTCTCTTTCGAAAAAGCCAGATCTGGAGGAAACGGTGGGAAGAGGGAAGAAACTATCAGAACAGGCAAAACAGAAGGCAGAAAAACAAATGGAAAAGGAAATACAGAGCAGAAGAGGGCACAACAGAAGGCAGAAAAACAGACAAAGGCTAAACAGAGGGCAGAAAAATTAGCATAAAAGGCAAAGCCGAGCAAAAAGAGGCAAAATAGAGGGCAGAAAAACGAGCAGGAAAGACAACAAAGGGCAGAAAAATGGGCAGAAAAAGGCAAAACACGCCGAAAACATGCATAAAAAGCAAAACAGAGCAAGAAATTAGCAGGGGAGGCACAAAAAGAGCACAGCAGGTAGACAGCCAGCAGAGGGTAGCGTACTGCGGACACGCTAGAAAGGAGAAGTGTTGCAAGGGGAGCTGGCACAAGGACCTGCTCAACGGGGTTGCGCTGCGGCCTCCATTAAGTAGGTCCTGGGGAGAGGGCGGGTGTGAGAAGTTGGCTTGATGTATGATGTCACTAGTTCTAGTGTACACCTTATATCAGTCCAAACAACCCTTATGGTGATTGGTTGTAAAGTCAACCTTATAGACCAGCTATCCTAGTGGTAGCATGGACAAGAGCAGTCTTAGGCTAAACTCTGAATGGCATGTGAAGCCAGCTGTGATACCATATATAATCCCTTGAATACCAAATGAAAGGACACCACAACAGATATATATATATAAAATAAAGTGTATTTATTCTAGTCAAACCCTCAGCACTTTTTATGAGATTTGAGGTAAGTACAACACAGTCTTATTTAAGCATACATTAAGTCACACAGGTAAGTAATACAGTTAGGCCCTAGGGGCCACGCAAACCATATACTAAAGAAGTGGTATAAGGACCACTGTCACGGAAATAGGATAGGCCTAGGCCTAGAGAATCGCTGGGGCTACACTACACTAGCAACAGTTGGGAAGTGGGAGGCCCACGGGATTCAGGTGCAGAGTGGAAACACTCACGCGTAATGCGTAAAAGTCGATAGAATTACTAGCAGTTAGAAATTAACAGTTTAAGGACACTTCTGAAGCAGCTAGAGAGTCGAGACTCGGAAACTAGACACTAGGATAGTCACTACCCTTGTGAGCACCGAAGTACCCAAGTTACCTAGCCCACAGGCTGCGGGTGCATAGGTGTGAACTTGCGTCGGGTTTCGTCGTGGACTTCTATGGATGCCTGAAGGAAAGTTGCTGACAGGCAGTCAGTGAAGAGTGTCCGGTGGATCCCAAGGCCGGGATCAAGAAGGAAGGGTGCCTGCAAGCAGAAGGGACAGAGTCAAGGTCACTAGCCAGTGACCACGTGGAACCAGGAAGGAACCAGGCGATGTCGTGAAGATTGCAGATGAAGGGTGAAGCTTGTCGCTGCAGCCACGGGTACCAGGAGACGTCGAGGACAACCAGGACCAGGAGGCGAGCTGTCCCACGAAGGCTCTTGCTGTCGGCGGCGTCGAAGTCGAACTAGGACTCATCAAGCCTTGGCAAGCGGAACCCACGAAGAACGGAGGACTTGCTTTTCGTGCAGACCAGGAAGGTCTGGGGTGCTTCTCTTTTGCAAAGAAGCGGGAGCCAGTCTGGAGGAGCCAAACCAGCAGTGAAGATTTCAAGGTGTGTCGTCACAGAGGCCGCTAGCCAACGGGCAAGCAACCGGACAGATGCGGCAAGCAGGAAAATGCAGAAGGGCCCCACGCAGGACTTGTGGAGTGTGGGGGGCTGATCTTCGGTGCAGATGGTGCTTGGGGTTGGGGCTTCTCAATCCCCGGTGCACAACTTCGAGGGTACCTCAGAAGCTGCGCTGGAAGATACTCGCCACTTTTCCCAGGTAGCCGGTCCCACGTCTCTCGTCGCCTCCACGGATCTCAGTTCGGCTGTGGATCAGGGTCGGAGAAGTCTGGAAGTCAAGGCTCTGGTCGGGCTCTGCAGTCGGTCCCTCGTATAACTTCAGCAAAGCAAAGGGTAGTCTCTTGATGGTGCCTGTTTGCACAGGGTAGCCACTCCTTGGCCACAAGGGAGATTCTTCAGTCTTCTTCTTTCGTCGAATGTCGAAGGTCCAAAGTTTCTGTTCAAGTTGCAGGTTCAGGATAATCTAATCTCCTGAGGCCCAGCTACCACACTTATACTAAACTGGGGGGCTGGGTTGCCTGCTAGGTCACGCCTTATGGGTGGGACCTGGGAGGGGGGTGGTTACACCCCCTTCCCTTTGTCCAGTTTCGCGCCAGGACTGGGGCTGGAGTGCCCCAGCACCGGTTTGAACTGGACTATGCATGGAGCACCTTGTGTGCCCCAGGCAGTGTCTCGTTTCATTCATCCCTCCCTGCCCCAATACACTAAGGCCTGTCTGGGGTGGTGCTCGCACCTCCCAAGGCAGGAAACCTATTGTCCAAGCCTCCCTTGCCGGGATCACTCCCAGCAGCAGGAGGTCAGACTTGTGTCGTGGCAGCAGCATCCATTTTGTGATGCTGGGGCTCTGGTTAACTTTAACCGGGTAAGTAGGTTACAACATGTCTTCTCCCTCTAGAAGGGAGGGATAATATCCTCATCCCCAGAAATGGGATGGGGGTATTTTTCCAAAGTGTTAGACACCTTACACGACATGTTTTGATAAAGCCAAACCATAGTTACCATAACCTTTTAAGATTATAAGGCACTTTAAGAGTATATGGTAGGCTATATCATAGAACAGCTATAAGGACATGGTTCCGAAAGCTGCAGACAGGCTCAGCTCATGCTAGAGCACCATCTCACATGTTACCAAGCACTCTGCCTCCAGGATTGTTAAGGCCTGCCATAGGAGTGGCTGATAGGTACACATGTGTCTATATATAAGATAGGTATAGGAATACTACACCTAAGTAAGGGGTGATTACACGACCTTGCCCCAGCTGAGTGATCAGCCAGTTGTGTCATAATGGAAGGCCAGGCCAGGGGTGGCATAATACATGCTGCAGCCCCTGGTAGGCCTAGGGTACACCTATGCCCTGGGTACCTAAGGTACACTGTACAGGGGCCAATAAGGTGATCCTATCCAAATGGGTTATGCACCTAAAGTCCATAGTATCAATTTAGAGAGAGAACAGCAGGGCTGTGGGTCTGGTTAGCAGGCCCACAGCCACATCTAAGTCGAAAACCAGTACAGCAAAAGCAAAAAGTGGGGGTGAACATAGAAAGCAGACCCTACTCTCCTACAGCGGGGAGCTGGGTAGCGTCAGGAGGAAAATGGCGGGAGAAGGGAAATGGCTGGAGAAGGGAAACGTGGTAAGAAACTACCAGAAGAAGGCAAATGAGAGGGCAGAAAAATGATTGAGCAGAAAATGGAAAACAGAGGGCAGAAAAACTAGCAGAAAAGCGAAACAGATCAAAAGAGGGCAAAACATAGGGCAGAAAAGGCAAAACAGCAGAAAGAGGCAAAATTAAGTGCAGAAAAGGCAAAACGGAGGGCAGAAAAGGCAAAACCGGGCAGAAGAGGGCAAAATATAGGGTAGAAAAACAAGCAAGAATAGCAAAACTGAAGGCAGGAAAGGTAAAACAGAGGCCAGAAAATGTAAAGCAGAGGGCAGATAATGTAAAGCAGAGGGCAGAAAATAGAGCTGAAAAGGCAAAACAGCAAGAAACAAGCAGAGGAGTCACAAACAGAGGGCAGCAGGTAAACAGGCAGCAGAGAGGACTACAGGGACAGCTGCGACGAAGACCTACTCAATGGGGTTGCACTGCGGCCTCCATTAAGTATATCCTGGGGGGAGGGTAGGGCACTAGGTGGCAGAAGGAGTGAAATGGCACGAAGAAGGAAGAAACTATCAGGAAAAGGCAAAACAGAGGGCAGAAAAGCGAACAGAAAAGACAAAACAGAGGGCAGAAAAATACCCAGAAAAGGTGAAACAGAAGAAGAATGCAAAACAGAGGGCAGAAAAACAAGCAGGGAAGGCAAAACAGAGCAGAAGAGGGCAAAACAGACGGCAGAAAAATGAGCAAAAAAGGCAAAACAGAGGGCAGAAAACCGAGCAGAGAAAGTAACATAGAGGGCAGAAAAACGAGCATGAAAGGCAAAACAGATGGCAGAAAAACGATCCGAAGAAGGCAAAAAAGGGGGTAGAAAAGGCAAAACTGAGGAAGAAGCGAGCAGAGGAGGCACAAACAGAGGGCATCAGGTGGACAGGCAGATGAAGGTAGTGGACTGCGGGCAAACTGGTCAGGAGAACTGTCGCAGGGGGAGCTGGCACGAGGACCTGCTATCAAATACACTGAATGCACAGTGTGAGGACTTTTAATGAGATAATACACAATTGGCGATTACTGAGCAGTAACCTTTGTGGGTACCGTTTACCACAGGTGTCTCAAGGCCTCCATAGTGCACTCCAATTGGATAGCAAGGTATTTCTTTTGGCAGTTGACTCCCTCAGGGTAGTGGAGCCTTAGCTCCTAATTCCATCTCTTTCTTACTAAATTCTCTGGGGCAAGTAGAGGTGGACCGATTAAGGATAGGGACGCCTGGTGGCATGGACACAATAAAGGTAGGTCTGTGGCAGGGCGGGAGTAACCATAATAAAGCCCTGCAATTGAGAAGCCTGCTGTAGTTAGACCATATTGGGGCACAGGGCTAGGACCCTCCCTCAGCTAATACTAGTTGCTGACTTAATGGATTCTTCACCACTAAGTGGTTGGGCTATAATAACAGCTACCATCTGGTCCTTATTTGTCCTATGTGGACTAAGTCCCGCTGCCTTTCAGATCATTTACATATTCATGGCTTTCATTTCAGACTTACTCTATACCATGTCTGAAAAACCTAACATGATCTCCTCTTTTAATGCACTGGTCCTTATTAAGTTTTATTTCCCATTTTCTGAAGTCTGGAATCTAATGATACTCCCATTGTGGTATTCCCAGTTTTTGCCCGGAGTTGCATCCTCGCGGCAGGCCTTTTGAAGCACAGTCCTGAGTGGGTAGTCATTTACCATGTGTATCTCAGGGCCACAGTACTAATGCGTTCCATCTATGTAATCAAGTTGCACACTTTGGGCTCTGTGTTCTCTCAAAGCAGCTGTGTTGAGCGCTCAGTTTACTGTAGTAGATGGGGAGGAGGGAAAGAGACTGAGGTTCTGTATGGCACAGTAAATAACACTTAAGATCAATATCCAGTCAGTGCTTTATCTCTGAAAAGGAAAATGGTGTTATTTATATAGAGGTAAACTTAACTAGTTAACAAGACAATCAAAAGGGAAAAAGAATGTGATCGCACCTTTGGGGCGGGGTACTGCCCCAAACAGTTTTATTGCTCCCTAGCTCAAGTCGCTGTATTTCCTAAAACGTTGTCCTTGTGACCAATGTCATCCTATCGGTCCTAGTCTGGGACAATTTGGAAATTATCAGAAGTGCTCAGTCCTCTAGTATTTTAGAAGACGTTTTCTCCCAGAAAGGGCCATAAGATGTGGGCAAGAGATGTAGATGAGGGGATCCAGGACCCGGCTCTCACCTTGGCAAACGTAGGGTATCATAGTGGACATAAGGAGAAATAAAAAGTGCTACTTCCAAAACTAGGCATGCTGTAGTCAGTCGCGAGCCAAGGTCCAGACACCCGTGTCTGATTGTGGCCACACTCAACTAGAGGTCAGGGGCCTATTCAGTTTCATGGGACAGCTGGAAATAGTAGGTAGTCCCAAGTGTGCCTTTTTCTCTGGTGGGTTGTAACTCAGGATCTTCTAGTTCCGGTGAAGATTTCCCTGTGTGGACAGTGCACATTGGTCCTAAGGCCCCCACTACAGTGCCTGGTGGGACCATTTCTACCTGGGCAACTGGTCGTCTTATTGTTAGGTTTGACCACATTTTCAAACATAAATCTCTCCTTGAACATAAGGCTAGAAAAATTGTTCAAATGATTAGTAAATAGGGTTGAATTCCTCCAGCAAGTAACACTGCTCCACATGCCTAGTTTGTGAGTGCTACTGCCACCTAGACCTCCTGTCACTCAGTGGAGGTCGGAGGCACCCTTCCATCACATTGTAGGCTTGCAATGGTACAGGCTCACCCATGTGAAGATCACAGTCGCAGTTGCAGGTTCACAACCCATATGGTGATTTTCTTAAGATATTACTTTTCCGTGGCTAGGTGATCTTGCAGTTCCCGTTTGACTGCAAGGTGCTTTCGCCTTAAAGGATGAGTCCGACTCCTCATGTATGCCGGTAAGTGCTTCCTCTCTGGCCAGGTCAAGGTAGAAAGTCAACTCAAAGACTCCCAACATACGTTACAGTCCTGGTCTGGGAGCGCTCTGTCCTATACTGGTGTGCAGGCTTCTGCGAAGCCCAGTAATGGCTGAGATTTCCAGTACATGCAGTATTAAAGGTTAGGGTCATAATCCAATCCTGGATCAGGATTCTGAGTCCACAGTCTGTCCAGTTTGGACTGGTTCCGTTGACTTCAGTTGAGGGATCAGACAACCCAGTATCAGTTTCCTTGTATTGGGAGATGGCGACAACACAGGCAAGGGGTCGGGGGATTTCACTCGGGGCAGGATAAACCTACACTGGATAAAATAATGGGCTTGTGACCACCCCCACCCACCTGGAACATAAGTTTCAGGGCAGGGACCTGAAATGCATATGTGCAGACCAGTATGTATGGGCTGAAGATAGTTATCCCTCGCAAAGCAGACCACAGTGTTGTGCTGCACCCAAGTGAGGGTCTAAACGGACTCCATCATTCACCCCGTCAGCGATGAATCACACTTCTTCAATACACATTCATTCACCGTGTCCAAGACCTGATTAAGCAATGGACCCCAGTTTTTGGACCTGCGAAGACCTTTTAATGAGGAAAGCCAGTTGGCAATGTTCCCATTTCAACTATGTACATACGAAAAGTCCCCTGCCTGGGGCTGGAATCATGCTGCCATCGTCAAAAGTCAACACAGTCTTTTTGAGGGACCGAAATCCATACACACTCAAAAAACACAGCACATATTGGCTCTCCTTTATCAGAACTAGTCTCTAATGAAGAACAAAACCAAAATGACTCAAAGCTCCTCCAGTGGTAATGCATAATGGTGTTGCTAAATTGTAGAAAAACACAAGGCAGTGCAGAAAGATGATACACAGCTGGACAGCACTACTTTACTAAGTCATGAAGGGGAATGTAAGTCCCAACAACCAGCATCTCAGACTATATTAGTCCCTCATCTAATGGCTGCTCGGACTGTAATGCCATTAGCATACATACCCATTGCCTTTCCTGCTCCGGTGCCTTTATGCTGCAGTGTCTATTAGTCTCAGTATCATATAGCTATTGTGGGAAAACTTTAGAATTAAGGTGTAAATATTTCCCCTGCTACCTATCTGTCCCTCATGTGGAATGAGGACCATAGGACAGAAGACAGTTCACTGTCCCTATTAGAAATGTGCAAACCACTATGGATACACGTGGAAGGGTGCCAAGACTCACCCAGTGACCGACCCATCATGGTGGTGAACCTAATAGCTATCTGCATGTCTGGCCCACTTCCTGTTTTCCTTTCCAGGCTGTGCTATCTTGCTGCCTGTTCAAGATCATTTCATTTGCACGAGACTGTGCACCCCCCTGCTAACCCAAAAGTGGCTCGGGCTGGACATAACGCAGGCTTTTTCTTCAATAGTCTAGGTTCTACACCTGTCTAAGGGCTCAGGCAGGTTGGCCCTTCCTCAGGGCAACACCTGAATGGGTGTAGCATGACTTCATTACCAGAGACTACCTTAGACCAGCCCCTCATTGGTCTCTCTCCAACTCACAAAACATTCTGTCACAGGCAGACTTCAGCCACACCACTATCAACATGGCCAACCTCTCTGTCACATCAGCCACATTAATAACTAGGCCCTGCCTACCCAGAGTATCAGTGAACCCTCGTCTTGCTAGGGATAACTGACACTAACCTCACCAACATGCCCTATGTCTAGGCTGATCAAGAAGCACATGGACCTGTCCCCTTCACCCTTTTCATTATTGCACGCCCACCAGTGACCTAGCTTCTTTATTCCCCCGCTCACACTGCAGGGAGCCTCCGCCACATCAACTTTATATTAAACATGAGGTTCTGCTCCAGTGCCCTAGTTTTCTGCCCACCTCAGCTAAAAGTCAGTATTTTATCCCTTCTTCGATCTGGTTCTTCTTAGCACAAATCGGTCACATATCCGTTCCATCTCGTGAGAAGGATGAAACAATCTCTGGCATTACAAAACTTGATCCAAGAGTGATAATTAACTCACTTTTAACAAAACCATGTAAACTCCAATCAGTAACTTGTACAAATCAGGTATTAGGTAACACAGTGGTCAAATATCTAAAAAAAGCTAAATAGTAATAATCCAAATATAGAGCAACAGATTCATCATTTAGAAGGGAATTAGTTCGTGTGAATCAATTAAATACACCTTGGCAAGTAATTGTGAAATACAACGAAATTATAAACCAATAAAGTACAAAGAAATATGCCCAATATTTCTTTTGATCCTACAGATTATTACCTTTCTCGCTGTTTACATCTTTCCGAGAAGCTTTGACCGGCAGCACAAGCAAATATTCCAGACAAAACACGACTAGTCTCATGGACTTAAGACGTCTAACAAATGTGGAGGAAACTAATTACTAGATGCGGTCTTGTAGCGACCGTAAATCGTATAGATGGCTCTTTTGTGAAGACAGAAAATGTAAAAAAATAAAAACGGAATGAAAGTTGACAGGAGGAGAACACTATTGTACTGAAGCCTTTACTACATCTCGATCTTCACAAATCAAGTAACTCGACGTATCAGCGGGAGCCAATGGGATGCCACATACCAACAAGATGGTCGATGACAAACTTATGATGACCCAACCGGATTGTAAAGTGTCTCTAGTGGTGTTGCTGACCTGAGGCGCTATGCGAATCTTCACAGGGGCCCTTCAATAGAAGCAATACTTGTTCCAATAAAGAACAGGCAGCCTGGCTCTATTAGCCAATGAGCAGGACCAGCTACCCGTGTCAGTGTGACCTCTGCAGCAAATGCCATGGCGGACCTCGTCACTGTCCGCAGAAGACTTGAAGAATGGGCAGGAGTCACTGATACAACCATTCCTCACAGATCAGAGTTAACCACAATGTCCATATCGAAATGTATACAGAAGATACCTGCATTCTTATCGATCTGTATAGAGCGACGAGTTTAGTCTTCCAAATATACACATACACTGACTGATAAAAGAAACGTTCCTCTGCCTTAACAAGTGTGAAACTGAAATCCTTCCAGCATGAAGGCCCACTCCCAGAGCTTGCTTTCTTTCCAGTAAGCAAAAAATCTGGAGATATGGACGCCGATTCATCAAAATGCCAGGGGTAGCAGAAGTGACACACACCCTTTGACCTCTATGACACCCCAGGAAATGGCGTCATTAACCTGTGATCCTGAATCTTGACAGGGAGTTGTATTACAGGAATTTAATCCTGATGACAACACAATAATTGACGTTTGCAAAACTTCCATAATAACTTCATGATTAATATAACACAGACACATTTCTATTTTAGGGAGCGCCTATATTTGATTTAAGGTGAAAATGATGTTTGTTTGAAGAGGAGGATACAGTGCCATACAACACCTAAATTATTTACACCGCAAACGTTCATGATGTATTGGTTCTTTTAGTGCATACCTCAAATGTAAATGTAAATGGGTTCCAGGGAGATGTAAAAAAAAACAGATTTAAAAAACAATTGCAATTATGCCCATAGATTTTAATTAATATGGGCCAATTGTCCCTATTCACAAAGGTAAATTGAGTTGTAAACCTAACGCTTAAGAGTGAATTTACCTCGGAGGACGTGGCCACTAAGATGGCGGTCGTTCACTAAAGGAGCTCCTGGCCACCCAATCCATTCTGAGCCTTCCTCAAGCCCCGAAGGGATCCTTACAGAACTGGTGTGGCACACTGTGTGGCTTTTCATGGCCTTGTAAATACAACCCCTTTTCACGCATCACTTTTCGTGAAAGGGGTGTGCCGTGTTTTTTTTTTTTATAAAGTATTTTATTGAGTTTTTCCAACCAACGTACCAATAAATCACTGTTACATACAGTAGCATCTTATGTAAGACCCAACCATCAATGCGCATATCAGGAGAAACCAGTTCTTCAACATTTACTACCCTAACTCTCCCCCCTACCACCCTCTCTACCCCCACCCCCCCTCTGTCAGCATGCCCGCGTCAACCCCTCTTAGGTTTAGACATTAAGCACCCCGGTGTCCGAGACAGCCTAGCTCAAAGCAATAGAACATACATCATCAATGTTCTCACAGGACTTGAGGCTCCATATTCCCACTCATATACACTTCATGCTCCCGCCCTGACCACCCGAGCGCTCCTCAACACTTTGTGCGGACATAGACCCCTCCAAAGCATGCCTAAATGGCCTCATCTGGCGCAGTCTCCCCAGCAGTCCCAGAGGGCCCCGCCCCGGATCCCATACTCCGGTCAACGTCTACAGAATCCCTGTCCTCCTCATCCAGCAGGGGTATGCCATGGGTGTTGCTATGGGTGTTCCCCATGGATTCTGTCGCATCTCAGGTTTACAACATGTGGAAAACCAGGGAATGTGTCAGAATCCTACACCTCCCCAGGGGAGGCATAAGGAGGCGCAATGAGGAAAAATACTTTTATTTCTCCTTGTTTTTTCCCCCTCTTTCTGCAGCACGCATAGAGGAAAACGCCATCAATTATTGTTTTTGTGCAAGATGTCGTCCTTTCCTGCACAAAAATAATAATTCCCGCAACGCAGGCACCCTTGCACCATGGTGCATGGCAGCCAATTGTGCGCCAGCGCAGGGGAAAGCACAGGGATGCGCCATTATTGTTGTAAATATGTCTCATTCTTGTGCTTTTAAAATGACGCAGCTCTCCGCAGCAAAAAGGCTTAATTTCTGTTATTTCTCTAAGGTAAAGTAAACAAATACTTTCATTTTAATCAAACTCTTGAAACAGCAGCACAGTGCATTTAGCTGACAAGAATGTCACAATTTTAATTTAAATAATAAATTACACAACCTCCAATATGCAGGACTCCCAATATTTATCAACATGTGCTCCAAAACAGACCACTGGACTACGTTTTACCGCCCACCATCCCACTCAATGGGTTCGGTCCGACTTCTTTGGCACACCCACTCTGTGAATTGCACTTGAATTTTTCACAGCTTATTTACTGATGATTGGTGAAGTGAGATTTATGTCGAGTGCCATTGGCATCCCAATCTAATGGTGAAGAGGGGATATTAAGATGAAGAGTTAAAGATCATTTAAAGAAAAAAAACGTTTTATTTTGCAACATTGAAACATAGAATTAGAACACAAATGTTTCCGTCGACTAGAAGCAACCACTACGTGCTAAACGTTTCAAACATACACAACCATAAAAAAAATCGAGATTATTTTTTACTTTTGTACTCCCAAGCTGCAAAATACTGAGTCTCAGGAAGGTGGCAGTGTTGCACAGCTCAGGGATATCAAAATTATTTTTCAGCCCAGAATAAATAACCTAACTTGCTGTGCATGAGGAAACAAGCAGTAAAAGGGTTGCCACAACAGGCCAGTCCAGGACAATATTCTGTCAATGCCACGTGTATCCCAAAAAGAATTTTTCCAGCTGCTGTAAACAAGACCGGTCTGCAGATGCTGACCTAGAAAAAAGAATGACTGTCTGGACTTAAAGACACATGTATCCACCACGTGAATTTATTAACATAAGTAGAAAAGGAAGAAATTAGTAAAACATATTTTTTATTTATTAGATTGCCCACAATGTAAAATTATTTCTGCATATTTTCTTTTCCGGAGAATGCTTTGAATTTCAGTTCTGTTTGATCAACTAATTACTGGACGCAAATCAGAGTCCTATGGTGTCTACTGAGCATAATTTAGGGAGGGGGGGGGGGGGGGAAGCTATGCTTTTGGTTGAAAACTATTGGCCGCAAGAAAATGTTTGGAATATAGAATGAGAAATACATTTAGATCGAAAATTAGTTGTAAATCCTTTACAAGGGTAAAATGAAACATTGTGAAAACTTTTCAACTTTTTTTTTGCGCTATCCTTAGATCTATAGTAAATATTCTTATGCTGTGGTTGATGCAACTTGTATTCTAGTTCCCTTTACAGTTGTGTTGAAAAATCAGCTATTTTTTAATTCGGTTTTTTTTAACTAAAACTTGTGACATTAAAGCACTAAAGTAGAATGCACATTTAAGAACCATTTATTTCTAACAAATTATTTCAAGAAAAATGATATCGACAATTAACTTTCAAGAAAAATACCTACACCCCCAAGAAAGACAAAGTACAGCTCAATAAACCTCCTTTCAAGAAAAAAGTAACTTTAGCTTTCCCTCATGTGGAGAAGCCATAATTGTCGTTAAAACTGAATACATTTATTGTGACCAAGTAAACACCAATTCTTTAAATATTCTAATGTTTTGTTAACATGTAGGTAGGCGTTGTTACCTTAAATGCACTGGAGAGAGCAGTTAATCACTGTCATTTTGCTGCTAGTCGGTTATTTCAATTATATCATCCTCCCTTTTGTTCTTTGCTCCTCTGAGTTGTCACTTCTATTGGGGTCATTTGTAATGATGGTGTCCTCGAACTGTACGTCGGGGGAAGGATGAGGGGCGCGCGCTACTTAGCAAGCCATAACCTTGTCCTCAAGGAATTTAGTTCATGCCATATCACAATTTATTTTACAGTTGTTTGAGAATCGTTTGCAATAATGGGATAAATACAAATAGGGAGTGTATATTTACCTATCTATACCATATTATAAGTACACAGGTGTTGGACTTGCCCATTTCTGCAGGGTTATTCACAAACTTTTTGCCTTCACTCTCCTGTTTTTTTAACCTGCTGTTAGGTTTCACCTGCACAGTGCTTGCACTGTGCTTATAAAATCTATTGTATTTAATATAAAACTTAAAAGGGGCTTACATCCATCCCTCACATTTCATTGGTTGGTGTGTTTGCCACTTACTTTTCCTCCATTTCTTTTGGTTTTAGCAAACTATTTCCTGTTGTTCCTCTTGTGTGTTTCTCTTTGCAGTGCTCTGTAGCCCAAGTACTGTTTTCACCTGATTTTGTGGAATTGTTTTATTTATTTATTTTTTATTGAAGTTTTGCCTGCACAGAAGTGCATGCATTTCTGTTAGGAGGCTTAGGGGCATATTATCATGTCAGGCGATAAAATGATCGCCGCTTTAGCGGCAGAAAACTGCTGCTAAAACGGCGAAAATGGGCTTGATAATATGCTCTATGAAATTCCAATTGAAGCCCATGTTAGACGCCCTTCACCTTTAACATGGGCTTCTATTGGAATTCCATAGAGCATATTATCAAGCCCATTATCGCCATTTTAGCGGCAGTTTTCTGCCGCCAAAGCTGCGATAATTTTATCGCCTGGCTTGATAATATGCCCCTTAGTTGGTTAGTAAAACATCTTAGTTTGTCATCCGACCCAGTGTCTTTCATTTGTTTCTCTTCTTCCAGTTTCACTCCGTGCTGTAACTTTCATTTCTTCCACAAGGCTTGGAACGCATCGTTCATCAAGCCTCGCTTTCAGTTTGAGCCCCTTCGTCGGGTTTTACATGCAGCAGCGCTGCCAGAGAGACACCAATAATTCTTTCATTATGCCTTTTTTGAGGCTCGTCCTGGTTCCCTTTCATGCCAAAACCACCAATGTACCCCTTGGGCACTTCCAAGTCCCTTACCGGTTTTCCCTAGTCATGTTCTAGTCTTTTTACACGTGATGCGCCCTGAGCCCTCATGATATACTGGTAGCTGCCAGCCCCTCGCTCACCTCCGAGACACTGGGGTAAGTGCATCAAACACACACTAGTAAGGAATCGGTATGAATCCAAGCACCAAAATGCTATTTTAGCAATTTTACTAGTATTCACGTGTATCACGAGTTCTTCAAAGTTGTATAAAAAGAAAGGTGATTATTTTTTAGCTTTGGAATGATCGGGATAAAAACAAAAGTCTTGATGCATACTTTTTTTTTTGCTGATACGTTCACATTGTGCACCTTTCTCCAGCCTTGTCCTTACAAACAGGCCTGCAAATCAATGTGTTGTGAGGGTGTGTTACCATAGTGCAACAATGCACTGAAAGCATACACTAGATGCACCCGCCCCTTCATGCTTATTTGTTGCAATGCTCTATCTCGTGCGGTTAGAGTGGTAGAGCAACAGAATCTTCAGGGCTAATCCTGTGAAGCTTTCGCTCTTTGTACTCCAAGTAGAATCTTTTCTCAAGTGAACTTTTTTTTCTCTTTTTTTCTCTCTCTCTCTCTCTCTCTCTCTCTCTTTTGGTTCTCCTTCACTCTATCTTACTCTCATCTCATTGATACCCTCCTTTCTTTTCCTTTATACCCCTCGCTCCCTTGCCCACCAATCTCTCTATCTCAACATTTAAATATAATTGTTATTCCCACTACACCTTCAATCACCATGTCCCTCATCTCGCACTAGTTTTTGAGCTATTTCTCTCTCCCTCGTTCCTTAAAGTTGTATCTTGTTCTCTATGTGTCTCAATTTTTCTCAATTTCATCCTCTTACCCCTCTCTCAGCCTTCTTCTTTCTCTCTTTTTTCTCTCTCTTTCTTCCATTAGGTGAGTGAATTAATAAGTGTATGCAAGGGACGATTGCTACACAGCTGATACCACAAAATGGGCCGGCACTGTTATGTCATTGAACTAAGCCAGTCATCTGCTCACTTTGTTTACTTGTTGGAATTTGTTTTAAGAATATATCTTTAAACACCACCCAAAAGTCTCTTAGGAATCGTAGCATAAGAGCATGGTGACGAAGATTACAGAAGTAAAACAATTGCAGGAGGTAGGAACAAAAGGGCAGGAGTGTTGAATGTTTCTGACTGGAGACATAGCATCGGGCCTGGTAGACAAGTCACAGCTGCATTAACACCTTTCATGCAAGAAAAGTTGGGATAGTGCTAGCCTAGGTGGCTGATTGCATATCAGCCTGAACAGGTTAGCCCACTTCTGAGCTTTGAGTCTTCCTAGTGCGCTCCAGGCAGATTGCTCCTACATGTTCCACATGAATAAGAATGCATTCCTTACACAGGTCACAGATTTTGGCAAATCCGTCCAAGCTAAAACTTACAACAAAAAAAGAACTCATTATTATTCACACAGGTGAAACCTATTGCATTTGCCAGTGCTTGTTTCTTCGCTTAGGACTCTGCACACATTACCACTGCTAAACAGTAATAAAGTGCAAGTGCTCTCTGCTTGGAACATGGTAAGATTGGCATACACCCAATTGCCACATTTAATTTAATTCTAAGTCCCTAGTAAATTGGTACTGCATCTACCAAAGGGATGTAAATTAAATGCTACTGGTGGGCCTGAGGCACTGATTGTGCCAACCACTTAAGTAGCTTTTTTAAGTATGCCTCAGGCCTACCATTGCAGCCTGTTTGTGCAGATTTACACTGCCATTTCGAACTGTCAAAATAAACTTTTTGCCATGCCCAAACCGTCCTTTGGTTTTTTTTTGCATATGTGTCACCCCTAGTGTAGGCCCTAAAGAGCCCATAGGGCAGGATGCAGTATATGTAAGAAGTGGGACATGTATTTTTCACTTTTTACATGTCCTGATAGGTAAAAACTCTTAACTTTGTTTTTCATTACTGCAAGGCCTGCCTCTCCCACTGGGTTAATTTATTATGTTTAATAAGTGCTAACTTCCAATTGGGAGCAAGTAGGAATCTCGAGTTTGTAATTTGAAAACCTCTTATATGGTAAAGTCAGATTTTAAGTCACAATTCCGAAAATGCCACTTTTACAGAGTTGGCATTTTTCTGTCCTAACCATTTTGGTTCCTGCAACCTGGTTTTTGGATCACAAGACTAAGTGTAGCTGGCAGTTGCCCTTTGTGTAAAGGAGGAGTTTTGGCTGCAGATGTCTAAACTAAAGATGAAGGCAAAAGAAGTTGAGAGAGCCTTGGAAGAGAAGAAATGTGCCTTGGAGGAGAGGAGAAGGGGTCATGAGTTAAGTCTCAAAGAGCTGGACATCAGACTCAAGCTAGTGGAGTCCATCAGTGATGGTGGTAGCATACCTGCAGTATTTGAGGGGGACAAGAAAGTTCATATGCCTAAAGATCTGGTGCCCAGCTATGTGGTAGGGAATGACATAGAACAGGGGTTTACTACCTATGAGATGGTTCTTAAAATTCACAAGGTACATAAAGAGTTTTGGGGAGCATCACTCTGGAAACACATGCCTAACGTTTGAAGGGATACCTTGCTTACACTGGAGGTGGGGGACCAGATGAAGTGCATTCCAATTAAAGCCATCCTTGTCACCAAGTTTGGATTCACCCCAGAAAATATTTACTACAACATGGCGCGTGCTTGTGTTTTCGTTAGCGCTACAATTAGCTGCCTAGCCCCAGCATAGACACCCTTGCACCACAGTACAAGCGTGCCTGCGTTGCAGGGAATGGTTGTTTATGTGCAGGAAGGTGTTCCATAAACAGTGGATAGTCCAGGGCCTGGTTCTTGACACTGACATGTCACTATCAGTTAGGCTGGGGACATAACTCTGATCCGAGAGGCAGAACAGGTCATGTAGCTTTGTTGGTCAGCATGGTACTGTCTGCCTACTGGGATGCATTTGTGAGCAAGTTTAGGTTAGGTTGTCCCCAAACATTTTCCCTTCACCCTCCTGTTTTCCTAACCCGTTTTTGTTGTTTTTGAGGAATCTGCACACTTTACCACTGCTGACCGGTGATAAAGTGCTGATTCTCTCACCTTTAAACATGGTAAAATTGGCTTGCATCCAATTGCCAAATTTAATTTACTTGTAGGTCCCTAGAAAAAGTGGTACTACATGTAACAAGGCATGTAAATTAAATGCTACTAGTGGGTCCGCAGCACCGATTGTGCAAACCACTTAAGTAGCCTTTTAAATATGCCTCAGACCTGCCATTGCAGCCTGTGTATGCAGATTTACACTACCATTTTGACCTTGCAAAATAAACCTTTTGCCAGGCCCCAACCTTCCTTTGTAATACATACAAGTCAGCCCTAGGGTAGACTCTGATTAGCCCATAGGAAGGGTGTATTTAACATGTTGGACATGTACATTTTATATGTCCTGGTTGCGAAAAACTCTTAAATTAGTTTTTCACTACTGCAAGGCCTACCTTTCCCATAGAATAACATTGGGTTAACTTACTAAATTTAATAAGCACTAACTTTCAATTGGGAGTACGCAGGAATGTAGAGTTTGGTGTCTTAAGAATTGTAATTTAAAACCCTCTTTAACTGTAAAGTCGGACTTTAAGTCACAATTCTGAAAATACCACTTTTAGAGAGTTGGCATTTTTTTATCCTAACCATTTGCCACCTGAAGCATGTGTCCTGGGTCACATGAATAGGTGTAGCTGGCAGTTGGTGTTTGTGTATTGCTCCCAGACAGTGAGACAAAGAGCCTAGTTGTTGGCAGGATGGGTCACCTCTGACTTGATTAAGGGAAGGAGCTGTCACCTACCACACTTGTACAACACAAAAGCTCTGCCTGAACACACTCACAAAGGTTTTGACACTAGTCTTCGGGGACACCGGATAAGCTGGGGGCAAGGAGGCAGGAAATTCCAAGCACCTCTGGAGGTGGAAACCTCCAGACCCTACTTCTACTTTAAAGTGTGCACCAGGCATGAATAATGGACCCTCAGACCCAACTCTTCAGTCCACCTCTAAACCTGTGGATACAATCAGAAGGACTGCTTTGCTGCTATAAGGACTGCTACCCTTCTACTCTCCTGCCCTAGTTGCTGAGAAGGAAGACTGGACCTCCACCCTTCATCCCATGCTGAGGTGACTTTATGGGCCAGCTGACTGGCCTTCTGTTCTGAGCTACTGGGACATAAGCTTCAGAGGCTGCGTGCATCTGCCCAGATGACCTACTGCCTGGACCAGCAACTAGACCTGCAACTGGACCTTCCTGAGAGGGGCTGGCCTCTGCTAGAGAGAGTTCATGATCTCCAAGATATGTCCCTCAGGTCTTGGACCCTTGGTGTGGCCTTGGTGATCTCCCTCTCAAAGAAAAGGAGAATTCCTGAAGTTTTAGGCTATTAGCGAACAATTCTGCAGACAAAGATCTTGTGGCCCACCAATGCACTGTTCCGGTGAACCTGACTTTTCACGCCAGAGCAACTGCCAGCGACACCTGGCCGCGCAAGATCTGTAGTTTGCACTACAGCATTGACAGCCTGGGGTGACTGCCAACACGAAGTTCCAGCAGCAACCATTTGTGACACCCAACAGGATCTTCGCGTAATAGCAACTACAATCCACGACGCCCGGCCTGCTCTTTGCGCTACATCGATGACCATCTGCGACACTCTCTCTGCTCCTCACAGCCCTCTCCACCATGAACGGAATTCTTTGCACTGAAGGTGACTCTTTCACCAGGGCTAACCTGGTCCCTGTATCTGGCCTGCTCTCCATCGCGGTCGGCCTGAACTTGTGACTTTCACCCGGTCTTGGTCTACCAAATAACCACGAATGGCCCTTGGTGCTTTTAGGCGATTTACTTACCTGAAATCTATAAAATTGCATCTCTCTAGTTCTACTGATTAGAATTTTGTTGTTTCGGTCTCAAATAATTACTGTTTAATCTATTTTTCTAAATTGGTGTGGGTTTTTTGGTGTTCTGTTATCACATTATTACTGTCTGAAGAGCTGCATAAATATTTAACACATTCTCTGTAAGTTAAGCCTGATGGCTTTTGTGCCATAGACAAGCAGGTTGGTCCTAGTCTTACCTCGGTTATCAGAGCAGTTTTTAGCCAAACATTTTCTAAATCCCAGATTTGACAGCTTGGAAACCTTCAGCAACCCCACCAAATGTCCAGGACTGGAAGGGCACCACTTTTGGGGTTAGGACTCACTCAGGCTGGGTCCAAGTTCGAGCTCAAGATAGTTAGAACCTTTTCTGTCCCCGAGGCTCTGCTCAGGACGCCTGCCAGGTAGCCCTTGGAGTCACTCTGGTTCAAGGCACGCTCCAGGCAGCAAAGCAGTCCTTCCAGCACCAGCAAAGCAGTCTTGTGGAGTACACAGCAGGTCACATCAGCAAGCAGTACTCCGAGGCACCAAATAGCAAGGACGGGAAAATGATAACTTTCTAAAAAGTAGCACTTTCCAAATTGTAATTTAAAATCAGACTTACCATTAAAGATGATTTTTACCTACAATTTCATAGATACCAAACATAAAATGGTTACCTGTTCACAATCAAATGTTAGCACTTATTAAATGTAATAAAGCAACCCAATGACATTCTATGGGAGAGGTAGGCCTCACAGTAGTGAAAAACAAATGTAGGAGTTTTTCCCCTACCAGGACAGGTACCTAAAAGTGCATGTCCAATCTTTAAGTTATAATGCATCCTGCCCTCTGGGCTACCTAGGGCCTACCTTAGGTGTTACTTGTAAGTAATAAAGGGGAGTGTAAGGCCTAGCAAGTGGTTATATTGCCAGGTCGAATTGACAGTTTGGTCTGTCATTGCACTCCTAGGCTGCGATGGCAGGCATGGGACATGTTTTTGGGGTTACTTAAGTGGGTTGCACAATAAGTGCTGCAGGCCCAATAGTAGCATTTAATTTACAAGCCCTGGGTATATAGTTTACCACTCTACAAGGGACTTATAAGTAAATTAATTATGCCAATCAGATGTAAGCTAGTTTTACCATGTTTAGGGGAGTGAGCACATGCACTTTAGCACTGGTTAACAGTGGTAAAGTGCACAGAGACCTAAAGCCAACAAAAATGAATTCCAGCAAAAAATAGGAGGAAAAAAGCAAAAGGTTTGGGGAAAAATCACGCTAAAACTGACAAGTCTAACAAAGATGTTGATGGTATGATAAAAATTACCTTTACCTCCACAGTGCATGTGCCTGACAATTTTCCCATTTTCTGACTTGCCAGACTGTACATCAACTTTATTCTACCTCGTGTTCGCAGATCCTAACAGTATGCAACACATTCATTTAGACACATATGTTGTGGGATGCATTTGTTTCCAATATGTTTTGTACAGGTTGAGTAATAATGGGTCTTGTAGCACAATGATGTGCGTTTCAGTGCAGATGTTATGACCTAGAATAATGATATACTGAGTGAGGAACTTGCGTTTATAGCAACTTTTGTTTGGCATTATTGCAGATCCTGAGAGAGATCTTGCCTTCTTTTTAATAGTCAATTTAATTCAAACTTATGAGATGTGACTCTATGAATGTGGACACATAGATGTTTGGATGTATCCATACATTGGGCATGAAAGAAAGGAAAATTAAAGAGAAGAAAAAAAGCATTGTTGGAGAGTGAGGTGCTTACATCTGTTGGTGAGGGTAGAAGAATGAAAAAATAGGTGTTATGATTGGAAGATAAAAGGTGATAAAGAATAAGAGCTAGAGATGAGGGCTAACTCGGGAAGGTGAGAACTGTGAGAGAAAAAACAGGTACACTGTGCATTGGTGCCAGTGCTTAATTTGAACCGGTGGTTTGCGGTGCTTGGCACCAGCACTTGATTGGTTTCCACACTTATGACAGTCTGCCACATAGTGGCGATGCTCATATAATTTAGATATGAGCAGAACGGTTGTTTATGAATACAATATACATTAAAATAATTACTATGACCTGCCTCCCCAGCCACTCTTTTTGCTTTGGGGACCTGGAATATTATGAAGTGTCGCATTTGCAGGGGAGAGATGGTTAGTAGTTATTTTGGTACCGTCTGGCAGCAATGACAGGACCAGTGGGTGGTGCAAGCTGCAGTGGCCTCCTGGTTAGGGTCCTAACACTTATTTTACACATTAAGCACTGATTGGTGCATTGCAAGTGTAACTCTCAACAGAAAAAAGGCAACACATGTACTCACTGTCATCCTTGATATGTGTACAGTCCTTTATCTGTGTCCTCAATTCTCAACCACCAAGTATTTCTCCTTTTAGAACAATTATAAGCTTGTGCACCAGAATATCGAGCCTGGTAAGACCGCTGTCAGATAGGGATATTAAACATGGTTCTACATTACGGGTATGTCCTACACGTCTACAAAGAGGAATGCCATGATACAACTAAGTGGGAGTATGAGGTTTATGTGGTGGTTAGTTGTAAGTCTCTGCCGCTTTGTTGTCTCTCTGCTGTAAGCTATTCATATGTTATCCTGTACGAGTTTTGATCAATTCTGCACTTTGCGCTAATAGATAGCTTGGATGGAAAAATGTGCTGTAGTGTGGTGATGTGCAGAATAGCATCATTGCAACAGCCGGGAGCCAGGGATTAAACTTCTGCTCACCTCATAGGATCTGTCGGACAAGGGCAATATGTCACAGTCACTGGCTATCAAACTCTGAGCAGACCCACGTGCCATGAGTAGCCCAAATATATTTCAGTAGTATCATTGGTATATTTAGCATGGCTTTACTATTTGAGCAAGACCCATTGGAATACTATTTGACACCTTGATCATTATGTTATGTTTCGCACCCAACATATAAACCGCATTTTTAATAGAGTAGCCCACAAATATTGGCGTTAGTCTGGACTATCAGTATTCTATGTAAACACTTGTTTGCAAAAAATACCAGACTTTGTACTACAATAAAACATTCTGATTATATTTTGCTCTTTGCCACACATCTAGCATCTTGCAAAAGAGCAGGAATATGCACACAGTAGGAAATACTACATTTCCTCAGGTACAAATAATTGTATTTTTGCAACCAGTGTTTCCACTGGGCACATACTTTTCTGAAAGTCACATGCATGATCCATTGATGGAGAGAAATACTACTTGTTTGTACTCTTGCAGACCCTGATGTATTACAATGTGTCATGAGCATCCCTTCAAGACAATCTGTAAACCTAATAAACTGTAGCGATTTCCTTTTTTAAAGTGTTGTAAAGACCACAGTTTAGAAACATTGTTTCCAAATTTTCGTGAAGAGACACCTCTGCACCACAGCTCCTGAATTGAGTTTGGCTTGCCCTCTTATTACAACATGGAGATGGTATTTATGCCTCAACAATTCACTGAATTGCCTTTAGTCAACCAAGATACAGGGAGGAACAGTGACCCGCCTAGGTTCACACAATTTGGTGATTTATTCGCCAGGATTCAAATCCAAATCTCCGAGGCCCTTTAGCTATGAGGCAATATCTCATCCCAGTCAGCGAGGATTTACCAGTGGCAGATGGGTAGCACCACAACAGGAGAAGGGTTGTTGTACAAAAGCAGATTGAAGAAGGGCTGAAGCCAAGTTTCATTTGTTTCTCCACATCCCTCACAAACTACCCTGAGAACATTGTCTTTAAGGAATCATTTAAGTTTCTGTAATGCTCAGCTTTCTAAACGACCATTTTGTAAATCAATAACAAAGAGTGTTTTTGAGATTAAATTTTACACTAGCTGTAGAGCATGTCAGACTCCTTGAAGCAAAGAAACCTGTGCGGTACTCTGTGGGTGGAGGTTGTAGGGCTGAGGTGCTTTAAAACAGCAGGTGGCAAGGTGTTTTCATGTAACAGTACCTTCAAGCGGACATCTTAAGGAGTTGTTATGCCACTGCTTTAAGCCCACAAAAAATAGGCGGATGCTATCCCCAATGAAAAAGTACCAGAATTAAATCCGGGGGTCAAACTTGCATCCTATAGAACAGGTTAGCTATAGATATTTTATGGTAGGAAACAGAGGAAGAAAACAAAGCCAATTGGCAATAAATGAGTTTACCTGACACTACTCCTAGACAAGAGAGTTCTGCGTAAATCTAGAGCTGACAGCGCATGAATAACTTCATCCAGCTTGTTAAAGTAGGATAGGAGATATTGCTCATGATACAAGGAGCTCAGATGTTTTAAAGTTGCAGTATGAATATCCCAATAAAGTTTAATATGTTTTATTTATTTGTAACACAGGTTTGAGAGAATCTTATGATTCAATAAGCGTTAATAGCTAATTATTTTTATCCAGGAGAATGAAACATTCGAACTACCTCATAGAGGATTGCAGGAGAAGAGATGTTAATCATAGCCCGCAACAGGTACGACACAAGGCATACATATTGGTTCATGTGGTGTACAGATTTCTCATGTCATCTGACATGATTTCACTTGTGAATCCCTCTTTTTTTCCATGCAGGGACATGAAGACATTGGGGGGCTCGGTTATCAAAACATCGTGCAACGCAGCAAGACACATTGCTGCGCTGTGTGATAGGGAAAGGGTAGGAATGTGCTGTATTTAACGTTATATGGCGCATTCCTGTCCTTTCCTTGCGCTGGCGCACAAACTGCTGCCTAGTACCAACACAGGCAACCCTTGCGTTGTGGTGCAAGGGTGCCTGTGTTGCAGTCAGGATTGTTTTTGTGCAAGGGGCTTCTTCCTTCAGCAAAACAATCCCCAGAGGCACTTTCCTCGTTCTGTGTGTGCTGCAGCACACAGAAAGAGGAAAAAACATGAAGAAAAAGATATTTCACCCCGGTACGCCTCACCTGGGAAGGCATAGCATTTTGATCCATTCCCAGGTTTACCAGTAATGGTAAATCTGGGAATGTGTCAAAATCCATGGGTGGGAACACCCATGCTCCATCCATGGAATAACTCCCTGGGGCAGAGTAACGCAACGCAGTGATTTGCACTGCGTTGCATTACTCTAGCTTTATCAAGCCATACAGGCCCACGCAAGGTGGCCTTGTGTGACTTGATAAATCTTATTTAGTAGTTGCATTGCACTTGTGCCCCATTGTGTGGCGCAAAGGCAAGGCAACTGCTTGATAAATCTGCCCCTGAATATTTTATAATTAATTGTCTGGAAGGTTTTAAATATTAAAGTGCTCTAGAGCAAGGCCTTTGAATGTTTGGTATTCTACAAGATATTTAGGACATAGCATTCAATAAGACGAAGAGCTCTTCCGATAACCTTTTGTAGAACCCAGTGGGTGTCATGTCCCACATAAGCCAAACAGTTGGGCTCCAAGGCATGTCATTTCCCTAGGTAGAATCTGACTACAAAACTAGCTTAAATCATATTAAATTAATGAAAGCATCAGATGTCATAGTTCACACTTGGCAGCAAATGTTGAACAAAATTTCAGCCCACAAAAAGTGAGGAACTACAATTGGAGGTTAGCCCTAACGAAGAAGTGCCAAGATGAAAATCGAGGCTCAAACATGTTTCCATGTGCAGGATAACGGTTGGCTATATACATTTTAAAATAAGGGGCAGAGGAAGATGATATTAAACCAAATGGGAATAAATGCATTCACCTAACACCATTCCTATACAAGACAGTGTTATTTGCCAAGATCCAGAAATAACGTGAACACATTGCATGGAAGATGGGAACAGGCAGACTGAATTGCCAGCATAGAAGCCATGAGCCAGCCAAAGGGTTTAGATCCACACAGTTTCAGGAGCAATTTCCTGCAAATGTGTGGGTGGGGAGGCAAGTAATATCTGAATATCTCCTTTGAGGGTAGGGTATGGGCATTGAAAATAGTCAGTGTAGGCTTCAGTAGATTTGAACCAAAAGAAAAAAAGAAACCGAAAACGCCCATCAAAACGCAAATGTGTTTATGGTAGTGTTCTATTGGATAATCCAAACTTAAACTTTCTTTAATGATACTGGCCAATGACTGAGAAGGAGAACCCCAAATACTTTTCTGAGAATGATCCTCCTACTGGGTACATCAGAATGAGCAGTGGCACTTTCTAATGCTATATTATATTCCACAATTTCATTGCTGCAGTGATACACCTATTTGTGGGAGTAATTGAGACCGTGAAAAAGGCCATAGAAAGGTCTGCATCCTGTCTCTTATAAACACATTAGCCGTCAGTGTTATATCACACTATTGACCTAAGCCTATTCTGTGCTATCACCAACATTAAAAACTTAAGGCCTGACTTAGAGTTTAGGGTCATTCTGTCACAAACTGCAATCTGGATACCCATATAAGACAACACATGCGATGGTCTTTCTGGGGAAAAAATGGGTGAACCCCTTGTTTGTTATTACACCCTATTCCTTGTGTAAAGTCGATGTTTTTCCTCTTGACAAATGTTTGCCTACAGAGGACCCAGACCTGGAAGTACGGGATTTCCAAAATTATGGAACCCTTCATTTTGCCCCTTGTCAAGGGAGGAAATCCCGTTGCGACATCAGTGCAGATAGTGTCTTAAAACTAGAGGTAGAATTTAACCCTGATGAATGTCCCTGATCGTTATCGGCAGCAGTGAGGGCAGAAACAGATCGGCTCAAACTCAACATGGATGCATTAAACATTATACCCATATAAGCATCCTTTTTTTAACGTAGATGCGGTGCCAGGATGTTCTTTGGATGTACCTAAAAGGTATTTTTATTTATTTCTGTTTTTATCTGGAACCCCGGACTATCCGTTAGTTGTAATATCAAGAATTCCCCTTCATGTTGGGGTTGAACCCGTCCTCGTAGTATTATCTAACCAGGTGGGATGAGGTTGCCAGGGATGAAGAATATCACAAAACATGGGTGAGGCTTCTTCATCCAATATAACTGGCTTGTTTTTATGAACAAGCCTATGCAGGAAAGTCCTGACAATGATACTTGGCCATTACATAGGGAATAGGGTGTAACAATAAAGTGGTTCACCCATTTTTTCAGAAAGCCCATCGATTTGTGTTGTGATATTTGTAGGAAGATAAGCGACGGTGGTCCCACCATCTCTGTGTGTGTGATTAATGAGTCAAGATATCCATTCTGTTTGTGACAGAGTAACCTATTCACCAAACTCTACATCAGGCTCTTGGTGATTGCCCCTTATGACACAGATGCCTGCATGTGGCATGGTGTTGGAGACCTGGTTCCGATCTAACAACGTACGCTCAATGTCAAAGGCATATTCACTTGCAAAAAAGCAGACACATGGAAACTCCTTTGTTATTGTTTCCTGTGTAGGTGAACGAGCCATAGTAAAAAAAGATTTCTAACCGGTCAAATTTCACACACTTCGTTTGTGACACTTGATTAACAAAATATAATTTCATCATGCAGATATCTCGCTTTTTGCTACTAGGAGACCAACCACGATAATACATTTTACATATTATGTCACACCCAATTCCAATTTTAATCCTAATAACACGTTTAGGGTCCTATGCAAGTTCTCATTATGATTTCCAGTTAACCAATGCCAGACTTGTGTACCTCCTGACATTCTCAATCAGACATGTGCTTTGTCTCGTATCTCAAGCATAGAGGACAGTTAAACCACTTAAACTTGAACACCCTCTCCCATGTGTAGAATATACTTGGGCGAGGAGTTGACCTAACAGCTAGGGCGGTCGACCTCGAATCTGGGGAACTGGGTTTGAGTTTCGGCAACGACGCTGAACATTCTATTATTCCGGACAAATCACTTAATCTCCCCGTGCCTAACAAAAAAATGAATGTGTCCTCATGTAACGCAACTGGTGCTATGTAAAGCGCTCTGATACCCGATACTTTCGGGTCAAGTTCATGCTATATAAAACTCGGGAAAAAAATAAATAATAATACTGTGAAGAAGTTTAACGTGTACTAGATAGAAGCTAGATTTTACAGCAATTTCTCTGCGTCGCAGTAGGCACTCCAAATTCCAATTTCTTACATTCTTATAGGTCAATCTCTTACTTCTCCCTCAGTTTCCCCAATGTGTTAAGGGCACCATATGACAATGCTCTGCATATGCTGTAGACCCGCCTAGAATTAAGCTTTTATTTTGGTAGACTTTTGCCTCTAATTGGGACAACTCTACAACAACTTCTTTTAGCTCCTGAAAGTTCACCTGGCATGCTGTATGTTTAAGAAGTGTAGCTAACAGAAACAGCTCACAACAATTTTGGCCAGCACTAATCTTCTAGATAGAACAAGAACATAGAACACTACACACCCAGCTCATGCACACATCAATTCGCATTCTAACACTTTCAACATTCCACTCTGGAAAACAAGATGGCAAACATGTTCTGCTGTCACACGAACACACACATCCAAACACAACATCCACATACAACATGCCACCCCAGACTACAGACAAATTTGCCCACCTACAAGATCATCCAACTGAGAAATTCCTCTTTTCCTCACTTACGGACTCTGCTCCCTCACAATAAAAATGTCCTGACCACTTCTGATGTGTTCAAACACATCTACTTCATCTAACACCACTTCACCCTCCAGAACCCACCCAGAATTTTCCACACCAACACAAAAAAACTAACACCTGGAATCACTACCTACAATCCTTCCACTACTTCAACACTTAGGGCCTGATTTAGATCTCAGCGGAAGGTTACTCTGTCACAACTGTGACGGCTATTCCGTCTGCCGAAATATAAATCCCATATTACCCTATGGGATTTATATTTCAGCGGATGGCATATCCATCACCGTTGTGATGCAGTAACTTATAGGCCAAGATCTAAATCAGGCCCTTAGTAACATAACCTGAATTTCACATGTGCCAACCCTTAAGGTTGACTCATTTCTTTAAAAAACAACACCAAGCCAAATTTGGCAAGAAATGAAGTAGGATATTTACTAACATTTCACGCAGTGCAGCAAGTGACGTTGCAGTACTGCATTGCATAAAAGGGAGAGAGCAGAACTGCGCCATATTTTCAAAGATATGTCTCCCTCCTAGTACTGGTGCACTTATGGCTGCCTAGCGCCAAAGCAGGCACCCTTGCATCATGTTGCAAGTGTACCTGCCTTGTGGTTAGGATATTCTTTGTATAGGAATAATACCTTCCTATTGGTTAAGGATATTTCCTCTTTGTATGTGTGCTGCAGAATGCCGTACACTGCAAAGAGGATAAATCGAGCAGAAAAAGACATTTCTCCTTGTAACATCAACCTCAGGAAGGTGCTCCATTTTGGCGCAAATCCATGTTTACAAGTCTTCCTAAAGATGGGTTTGCCTCAAAATACACATCATGTTACATGTTACATTTTTTTTACACAGCCATGCAATTGAGATGTGTGTGGCTTTGTAAATATCAAAATAGATTTTGTGTCGGGCACAAAAAAAGTGATGCAACCCCAATGCAAAACATTAGTAAATCTGGGACTAAGTACATACTAAAGTTTGTGGTACTCAGTTTGATAATAAACCATTTTGTTAATAACATACATAGGATAGTGTTGGTGAAGTTGCTAAGCGAATAGTGATACAAAACATTAAATATATTAGTTCAATCAATGAAAAAATGTTATTCGGCTGAATGCCATAAAAGGCATATACATTAATCAATTGAAGAAAAGCAATCGCAGAAAACAGCAATCAAAGATAAAACACTAGCTATAGGTGGCATCGTAAAGTGACAAGTGTACAGTGCAACAAAGTCAATCAGTTGAAGAATAAAAAATATAAATACCAGCTGTAAGTGGCATTAAATCAACAAGTGCATAGTGCAACAGAGCCAACATAACATCTTCAATACAAGCCAGGTTAAGTGTAGTTACAACACAATATGTATACATTCCTATAATAAAACAAATACAGAATAAAACCTGGTTTAAAGCACAAGAAAATATAGAATATAAAGGTACAACTAATCAAACATACACACTGCTCTCAAAGCCATATTTCAAATGCTTAATAACATATTGTATATCGCTCATACGCTTGAAGATGGGAGAGATTGTAAGTAGAACATGGCTGGCTTAATGTCTAACATTAATATTCTTGAAGAGTGGCAATCTTATGGATTTCCCAAAGCAAGAGTACAATTTATAGAATAACATTAGGTGCAGAGTGGATTGTACAGAATTATCATCACACAGGCGCACACCAAAAGTCCCTGGAATGCTCCCTGGGTCTGGAAACCGGGTCAGCAAATCCTGCTGGTAATTTTGCTTACCCATATGAGATACGGTTCAATGACAGGTCCATAATTTAAAGGACTATTAAACTTTTAACATTCTCATTACAGTCTCTACTGTTTCTAGTCCAGCTACAGAAATGATCTTTTAGGGTTTGTCTAAAGGCCAACGAAAGGGACTTCGGACTAGCATAAAATTCAAGTAAACTCAAACTAATACTCATGTTCTTTATGTACATTATCCAGGGGATACCTGCAGCCTTATCCAGCTTCATACAATACCTGATCACATTATGATAACGTTGGGCCCCTCGCTTTCTCCAGATTGATAGCCACAAGTGGTCGATTTTCTAATAAGGCTATTAACATAATCAAGGCCAAGTTCTGCATGACATATATAAGTAGCTGTACTCTTAGGGACCCCCAACAGTCTTTTCAAACACCCATTTACAACTCTTTGGATGGGCCTAAAAACTTTAATCTCTCAAACACCAGAGCCGTAGGCTGCAACTGTTAGACATTTGGTTTTGTATACTGCAACAAGCTCATTAATAGGTTTTGAACCTAGGTTGTTCTAACTTAAAGAGTCCCTCCACAGTGCGGGCAAACTTGGCTGCAGTGGCTATGTCCAGTTGATTCCACATACTGTGATCAAAGAGTATGCCCATATACAGCCTCGGATAGGCAAGGTGGGCAATCGGGCATCGGTGGGCCTCTTGCTCAGGCCAGTTGCTGGGACTTTTTTTTTTATCCCATTAAGGACTCCACCCCTGGTGGTGTAAAAGGCTGTTACAGCCTTAACAAACATGACCCCATGCATGTGAAGTCAACCCAGCGGCCTAGCATCAGAGGCAGAATAACAATGGGCTGCTCTCCGACTGTCACAGCATGAGGTGTGCCTGCCTCCCTCCAGGTGTAACAGAGCCTGCAAGGAGCTGCTGTTGGGAAGCCAATAGCACCTACTTTTCAGGGGCCTGTAGTAGGGGAGTGGACAGGAGCATCGGGTGGTGGGGGTTAGTGAGGGCCAGTGAGGGAGCACCTTCATTTATTTTTGTCCTCCTCCACTCCATGCAAGCAGCAGAGATAAATCTCCTTTGTCTGCCAATTAGCAATTGCTGCAGTCAACATGGACAGTATCCTGTGGAACCATTTTAATAACTTTTATTGGGCTGCGTGTGCTTTAGAGCAATTAGACTCAAATCACCGAACTGGTTTCTGATGACGATTCACAATCTCAAGGGTAAGCATCTCCCCAATCGAAGTACACAGAGAATCAAAGCATGTTTTGATATCAGTGGGTGCCCCGTCAAAAACTAAACATGTCATCAGTGCCTCTCTATTGTTTTGCACAAGACTGTTGGACAGCTTTAACTTATTAATCCTGTCCTATTCCTGTGAAACACCTTTATTGTTAAGTTGCGACTAAAGGGACAGGGACCTCACAGTTATTCAAGGGGAGTCTATAGCCTAACAGGAAAACAGCAAGTAAATTGTGATCACTAAACACGTTTTCTTGGACATCATACCCTATAAGAGATCCTAGCGAATCATCTGTAAACAGAATTAAATCAATAATACTGTGGCAATCCCTGCCTGTACAAGTTGGCTTTAAAACAGGACCAACAAGTGACTCAAAGGTGAAGTGCAACTGATACTTAGCTACAAGAGTGTTAGGGTTGGGAGTCATGTGCATTAATGGTTCACCATGAATGTCGCTTAGGCCACAGATGCTATGCCAACTCAGTTACAGAAACAAATTTTAAAATCGCCCATCCATAAAATGGAAAAAAATACCTCAGAACGTATGGAAAAGCCCTTCAGCTCTCTACTCACGGTATTAATGAGGGTACAATTATTGCTATTGAAACATATTTTAATAGCAAGCAAAAGCTTCTTTGAGTAGTCTTCCAACCATAGGAATTGAAAATTTCTGAACCTCATGCTCACTCTAGTAAGGGAAATGTAGCTGATTTGATATGCAGCTGATATCACGATTAATAAACCACCCTTGGCCCTATCAAAAGACCCCCGGGATTTCTGGTGTAACATATGACATGTAACCTTGTATGCGGCACAGATTGACCGACCAGGTCTCTTGGAGTACAATGATGTCATAACTGGGAATATAATCTAACAAATTGGGTCACTCGTGTTAGAACCCGAGCCAGCCACATTCCATGTTCCAATTTTCCCTCTGGACTTAAGTTCAGAGGCCACACTATTACCTAGAGAGGAGCGAAAAGTATTCAAAAATGCTTTGGTCACACATATCAATGTTAATGTCAGTGGGACTGTTTGAGGTGTCACAAGACCACTTCATAGCATTTATTACTTATACTACATGACATTTTAATATCTTACAAATACATAGTTACATGAGAATATAACTGGCATGGGGACATGGCTGAGATGACCTAAAGAATGAAAAAAACGAGTTTGTGATGAAGGATTACTCAAGTTCTACTTCTTGTTTGAGAAGGTATTTTTAGTGCAATCTTTTGAGTAAAGTGAGAGGGGAGATGTAGTGCAAGTCAGTGGAAGTGGTTTCTAGTGAAGAGTCATTAAAAGACCATAAATATAAGGTTTTATACAGAGGTTTGGTTATGGCTAGAAGATTTCGGTTTGCTGCGCAAAGATTGAGGGGTGAAGTCAGGGAAGGAGTGAGAACCTTAATAGGGTTTCAGATAGATAGTTAAATAACAGCCTGTTCATAATTGTGAAGAATGACTAGTAATTTATACATGACCCTGTTTCAAGCAGGTAGCTGTCCAAGCTGGAGATGAGAGGGAGAAGGCTGATGTGACTTAAGGGATGAAAACAAATGAGGTTGTGATGAAGGATTGCAAAATTTTTACTTCTTGTTTGAAAAGGTATGTGTTAGTACAACCTTAACAGTAGATTAAGAGGAGATGGAGTACATGCCAGGGGCAGTGGTTTCTAGTGAGTAGGTTCAAGCAAATTAAAAGACTGTAAATTTAAATTTGTGTTGGAAGCAGTCGTGGCCGGCATGACTTGCGGGTGGGGTGGGGTGGGGCGGGAGTCGCACGGGGTAATTTTAAATATATATTTTTTTAAATGTAACTTACCTTCGCGACCCGCTCCGGTCTGGTCCCGCATCCTCTCCACACAGGAAGCACCCAAGCAGGCACCCTCCCTCCCTTCCCCAAAGCCAATCCCAACGCTACAATGGCAGCGTTGTGATTGGCTGGGATGCCGACCGCACAGGCGTCTTTGGGGAGGCTGTTTTCTTCATGCAGGCTGCATGACGCTTACATGGAGAAAACGGGAGAGTGTGCATGACTGGTTTGGTCAGCCCAGGGGCCGACCAAACAGTCAGCGCCCACAACAGTGGGCATGTCACTCCTCCCTTTCCTAGATCAGGACTACGCGAACATTGAGGGGGTGTCAGGGATGGAGTGACTACCTGACAAGGATTTCTGATGGGTAGTTTAAGGAAAGTCTGTCCGTAGTTTTGAAGACTTGACTAGTTGTTTATGGGGAACAACCTTTACAACGCAACTTTTACAACGCACTACACTTACAACGCATTTTTTACAACGCACAATCCATTACAACGCATGACATTACAACGCAGGACACTACAACGCATTTTTAAAAACTACCTTTACAACGCATTCCATTACAACGCATACTACCATTACAACGCATACCATTACAATGCATAATATAGTAATTTTTACCCCTAAACTATCCAACACTTACCCTACTGTTGCACCCCCTGGAGTTAGAATAGTAATTTTTACCCCTATACTATCCAACACTTACCCTACTGTTGCACCCCCTGGAGTTAGAATAGTAATTTTTACCCCTATACTATCCAACACTTACCCTACTGTTGCACCCCCTGGAGTTAGAATAGTAATTTTTACCCCTATACTATCCAACACTTACCCTACTGTTGCACCCCCTGGAGTTAGAATAGTAATTTTTACCCCTATACTATCCAACACTTACCCTACTGTTGCACCCCCTGGAGTTAGAATAGTAATTTCTACCCCTATACTATCTAATACTTACCTTAAATGCAATTTAATATTATGCGTTGTAATGGTATGCGTTGTAAAGGTAGTATGCGTTGTAATGGAAATGCGTTGTAAAGGTAGTTTTTAAAAATGCGTTGTAGTGTCCTGCGTTGTAATGTCATGCGTTGTAATGGATTGTGCGTTGTAAAAAATGCGTTGTAAGTGCATGCGTTGTAAAAGTGTGCGTTGTAACGTCATGCATCCGTTGTTTATACATAGCCCTGTTTTTTGCAGGTAGTCATTCAACCTGGTGCTAATAGTGTGAGGTAGGGGTATCTTTGGAGAGAACATTGAGAATCACAGTGGCAAATTTTAGTACCTTAACCAGTGAGAAAAATAAAAGGGAAGGAGAATATTAATAAAAAGTTGTAGTAGTCCAGCTTGCAGAAGCCTAGTGCACTGATCATGAATAGCATTGTATGGCAGGTGATGTTAGGGTAGATTTGACCTATTCTCAGTAGTTGTATCTATCAGTAGGAGTTGTAGTGGTTATGGAGGACTCCAGATGCAGTGCAGGTTTGTAGAATACAACAATGTTTTTTAGAATGGTGTTGGTCGAGTGCTGGGGGAAATCTTATGGGGTCTATAAAAAAAGAGTTCAGCATAAATGAGTGGATTGCCCTCTAGTGCTAGATGGGTATAAAGCTGTCAGAGATTTGAACATAAAAAGGCAGGGATATAAGATAGAAAAGAGAAGAAGATTTGTGTATTATCTACGTATAATGCGGCAAAATAAAGGAGCAAATGATGCTACCAAGAAAGGATATGTTGAGAGAGAAAAGATTCACAGATCTATGCAAAACTTCACCACCTTCTCCCGATGAAACCAAGTTGACATTTTGTTTTTACACCAACTCTAGTGCAAGTACTGGGTCTCATACTCCTGTCTTGTTCACGCTACTGGTAATTACTTCTTCTAAACTTCAGCAACTCATCAAGAAATTAACTGATTTTGTTCATGTGTAAAAATACCTCAAGAATAATACGACGAAGTGCTGCTACCATAATGTATTATTTTACAACTCCATTCATCCTTTTCACTCAGACACTAACCTCAAGATGATACAAAGCTCCATTCCTATTCATGATTTTGAAGTTTTCAGACACAAACAGCATCCCATTATCTGATACAAGTTCAAATACTAACCTCTTCCTTAGAAAATGATCTTTCAAAAACTCAAATAAGTTTTTCTGTAGTTGCCTTCCATACCAGCCTCAATTCTGCCATTTATAAAGTAGTCTACCAAAAGCAATGGCATAGCATAGTAATTTAAATGGCCCTATGAAATATATGGATAATTAAGGGTAATATCTGCAAATGACACACAAGTACTACTATTGTGTTATGTTTCGTAGGGTACCCCAATATAGGCTTGAGTAGTCACCTGACACTTCACCTACATTTACTGTAACATTGTACTACATAACAGGTTTTGATATTGACCTTTTACTTAGTTAAGCACTGCATAAATGTTGTGTGGTTTTCCCCGAAAACTAGCCTCATTAATTATGCATGAGGATTCTCAGAATCATAGCAGGATTACCATCTTCGGCATAATAACTATGTATAAGGGTCATCCCTTACACCATCCTCGACCGACATGACACTGCATGGTACAAATACCTGAGGGTACCTTTTGGGTATATATACACCACATCTTTGCTGGGGTACGCAGAGGAGAAAGACTTCAATGCTGACATACTGATGCGAGCCGCTGTGGTTCCTGCACGCAGACACTCCAGCACGCAGTGGTTTGACATCCCTTGCGGGTTGTCCATCTCGAGACCAAGATGGGGTCCTTCATTCTCTCACACCAGGTAATGGGGTTGGCCACATCCTAGGGGGGGTTTTGGCTCTACACCTACATACATTCTAGGTATACTTGGGTACATCTAGTTAGGGTTGCATCGTAGGAGTACGCATTATTACAGTCATGTATTTATATGCTTGCATATATTCATTGTCTTAGCACTATGGTAGAAATCTACCATCCATTTACTCTGTTGGTGCCTATAATCATTTTTAGCTGTTTCTGTCTTATGATTGTTTCAGCACACCTATTTTACACTAGAATGACGCTGGCTTATTAAATACTTATTGAAAACGTCCCCACCATTTATTCTGTGTATCTCTTCGAGATAAAGTGAGCACGAGTCACTTAGTGAAAAGTACTGTACTGTTTCCACGATCCCTGATGGGACAGAGCGTCATGTTCGATAGTTGCCAGAAACTATTTTCTCCTTGGTAAGAGGAGTTTACAGTGGTACTGTGAGCTAGCTCGTATACAGGTGAACATATCCAGTGGGGGTGTCTGGAATCAGTCTGAACACCAATCCCACAGTTTATGTTGTCTAAAAGCGCAGATCCTATATAAATCCATAGGAACTACACAACATGGCATCACCAACGTTGGTTTGGTTCTTATTTAACAGTCAAATCGGAGTAGTTCAGTCGTGCTTTTCTCAGAGACCCATACTTACATCTACCCAGAGACGTCTGGAGTGGGAAGGCAAAAATCTGCCCCTGCTGAGTATGCACATCCTATGTATAGGCTGAAGGTTAAATCAAGCTTGAAGGATAAATAGTTCCTATCTGTGCATAAAATCTTATCTCAGTTTCCTTGAAACTCTTTTAACAATGACTGAAGAAGACAAAGCTGCAGGGATATTATGTATGAATGCAGCGACATTTCCGAAGATGTTAGAACTGCCCATACTTTAAAACTTGCAGACTACGGAGTCACATCTAGAGGTGGGACAGTAACTTTCGTGACTGAGGCACACAAGTCATACAGGACAGAGGTATTTTATTTGTAGGTCAGATTCCCACCAGTAGATGCACATACAAAAACATTTCATTTCTACATTGAAGATGAAATACCAGAGGAATACTGTCCATATGAGGACATTAAAGTTCCACTCACCTACCAGGAGCACATAAACTGGTTTAAAGGTGCCTTCCCACATACAACAGTAAGACTCGGTCCGCTCGGCAGAGACGGAGCAACTTGGTCAGTCCTAGCGGCTTACACACCGCATCCAGACATTGACACATTATCAATAGCAGCCTTACGTCCATTACACAAAGAAATAATAACATTTTACAGAAATTGGACACAATTCGTTATGAGAACACTCACGCTTCAGCCAACAAGGGCTATACCAGCAGGCCAAATTCAGGGGTCTGCAACGAAAATAACTCCACTAACACTAAACGCAGTTATGGGTAAAATGCCCACTAAGCGTGAGCAAATGCCGTTCTGGATAGCTCAGAAAATGACACAGAGGCAGTGTTTCCACACACAAGCCCTCAAGAAAAACATGGAATGCTAACAATATGCTTGCCAATGGTGATGGCTCCCAAGATAGAGGATTGTACCTCTTGGGGTACAGTTTTCGCTGCCATATATACCAGAACTCATGGTATCCCTTCAATAGCAGCAATGCCCGACGTATTTAGACAGATACAGAATCAGTATGGAGCAGAACCTGCTCTGGACTTAGGGATGAAATTGATAGGAAATTTTGCCCAGGTATCAACTAATATGTTGGCTAACATAAAAGGGGAGACACAGCAGTGGCAATACGCCATTGCCTGAGGAATTTCACGCCTATACAACAGGAGCGTGAATTACCTAAAATTAACAAAGATACATATGCTGAATTAGGTAGAGAGAATTTGGGAGCTAGAGTAACAAAACCTCAACTCGTGGGTGGTCCTGAAAAGGATAACACCAAGCAAGCACCTGATTCTTCTAAAAAGGAATGGGACAATAAAAAACAAAAAATAGAGATAATAGGTCACAATGAAGAGGTGGGTCTCCTCAACAGGAGTCCTCCAAAAGGAGGTACAACCTTAGGAAGCGTGACACCATTAAAAAAAACCTGACAGTTATTAGGATACTGATACACGTTCCTCTCGTTCCTTTTAAGATTCATCAAAAAAACCCGATAGGGAAGGTAGTCAGAATGCAGACAAGAAGAATGAACAAAGTCCCGAGATACACATCGTACTTCGGACTTTAATACCAAGAAAGAAGGTAAACAAAAATCAAAACCTCAATTTCAAAAGAAGAAGGTAGCAGTTTAGACATGCCCAGAATTCTGAGGACTCAGAATGGGGAATGGGCTCTTACGATGCTAGACAGTGCAGCAGAAGTAACAATAGCTTGCCAGAACCTGATGCAATTTTTGGTGACAGCGGCGATGAATGACCATATAATGGTGGAGAACCATGATACTAGGGTGAGTGTCCCACACCTGTTATATAAAATAACACTCCAAATGGAGGGGGACAAACCCTGAAAAATTAGAGGTCTCTTTTGGGAGAACCTGACTTATGGCTATGACATCTTTTTGGCTGAAAAAGATTGGCCGCCTGAGATTGTTATGGAGTGCCCGCAGGGAGAAACGTTAATTTTACCGGCCTTTTCCGACCTCGTTCCACTATCACTAAAACATTCATAAGCGCAGGAATGGGCGGTAGCACTTGCGCCAGCATTATATCGCAACCATGTAGGTTGGGATACTGAGTCACCACACTGTGTAATCCTAGTAAAAACTACTCCAACTCCACAGAGACAGTACCCAATAAAACAAGAAGCAAAAAAACAAGTCAGAGATATCTTATATCAACTTGAATACCAAGGTGTAATAGAGAATTGCACCTCCTCAATGAATAAACCTTTGTTTCCCGTAATGAAGCCTGACAATTCATACAGTCTAGTTTTAGACTACAGACATCTGAAAACATACACAAATACATTTGCAGTACAGAATGCGCACATTAATGAATAACGTGTGGAAAAAATACAAAACATCACTAGATACCTCAATTGGATTTTTCTGCCAAAATATAGCATCTAAGAGCAGATATTTGACAGCATTCTCAGCCCTAGAATCTCAGCGTCAATTCTGTTGACTGCTCTAAGGGTGTAAGAATAGCCCCGGGTTGTTCTAAACAAGGGTAACAGATTTACTTCAAAATTTTGATGAGGAGGCATTGTCCTATGTGGAGGATATTTATCTGATGGATGATGATTTATTGGATCATTTGACCAGGGTGCGTCACATATTTTTGTGGTTCGCCTCTGAGGGCTACAAATTTAACTGAGAAAAAAAAAAAATCAAAAATAGCCCACTTCAATGTCCTATTTTTGGGATACGAGTTAGCAAGTGAAGGGAAAGGCCTTGCAGCTAACTTTTTAGAAAAGTGTACGATGCTCCAACCTCCAAAGACTTGAAAAATTTACAATCCATTTTCGGATTCCTAAATTTTGGCAGAACATACATTTTGGATTATGCAGAAAAAGTAAAAACTTTCTATGATTTAATCAGATCTGATTTTTCAATGAGACTTTGGACACAGGAACACACAGATATGCTACGTTCCTTACAACCTGACATGATAGCTTCAAAACATCTACACACGTGTAAATACCACAAATCTGGTGATCCGTGTAATCGTGGGTCAATCAGGGTACACTTACCTAACTTTCAATGAAGTTGAAACTGTACCCATAGCATACAAATCACACTTGTATACAAACGCTGAAATGCGCTTTGCTCCTACAGAAAAAAATTCTGACAGCAGTACAAACTGCTGTAGTGAGAGAAAGAGCACTGGCTCAGGGGAAACAAATAATTGCTGAAACTCCAGTACCGGCTTTAGAGACTGTTACGAAGGCTAATATTCCAAATGCAAAAGCACTACATCCATGATGGATACAATGGGCTAATTCTCTCACTGCAACAGATGTGGACTACAAATTGGATTCTACATTAAAAACACAAGCACTTCTGCAGTACAAACAAGAATATCCTCTCTTGAACTAAATAATGCCTCTAGATCAGTATGGATACATTATTTACACCGAGGGTTCTGCTCAGCCTGCTTTAGGTAGCAAACAACAATACAGCGCAGCTTGTGCGATTGTAAAAGGACGTATGCAGGAAGGCAAGTTCAATCCTAGCAGAACGAGAACACAGTCTCTCGGAGACTGCACAGCACAGCTGGCAGAACTAAAAGCTCTATTACTGGCACTAATAAATACGGATCAGTAATTCCCCACACTTATAGAGTGCGATTCATTTTACTGTGTCCAATCTTACAATGAATATCTTCACTACTGGTGTCAGAATGGGTTTAAAGACTCAAAAGGTTGCACAATAAAGCACAAATTGCTTTGGGAACAAGTGGCAGAACTAAAAAAAGACTTGCCGCGGGCTCACATGATTCATCAATCAATCAATCACAAGATTTGTAAAGCACACTACTTACCCCTGAGGGTCTCAAGGCGCTGAGGGAGAGGAGGGGGGGGTTGTCGCTACTGGTCGAATAGCCAGGTCTTGAGTCGTCTCCTGAAGGTCAGCAGGTATTGGGTCTGTCGTAGGTTGAGGGGAAGGGTGTTCCAGATCTTGGCGGCGCGATGGGAGAAGGATCTGCCTCCGGTGGTGGTTCTCCGGATGCGCGGGACGGTGGCCAGGGAGAGGTCAGCGGAACGGAGGTGACGGTTGGGAACGTAGAAGGAGAGTTGACTGTTGAGGTAGGCTGGACCGGTCTTGTGGAGTGCCTTGTGTGCGTGGATCAGAAGTTTGAAGGAGATTCTCTTGTCGACGGGGAGCCAGTGCAGGTTTTTCAGGTGGGGGGTGATGTGGCTGTGGCGTGGATGCTCAGTCATCAACGTGATGGTGTTTACGTCGAAGGGAATTCATAGGCTGATGAAGCCGCAAAGGCGGCAGTACGAACTACTGCCATAGTAGCTGTCATTGCTTTACGCAAAAACAGCAAAGCCTTGCCAAGAAGCTTTCCACTCAAATACTCCTATAAGTTAGATGCAAAAATATTGCATATGCTCAAATTCCAGGAGTGGGGGATAGAGTCATACCAAACATGGATTGCAGATTAGGTTTAATTCTAGCTGCACACGAGGGTCTGGGGTCTGCACACGCAGTAATTACCGCTACAGTTTCTCTACTGAAACAACGCTATTGGTGGCCAGGTTTAACTAAACAGATGAAAGCATTTGTCCTTAAGTGCGACATCTGCCAGCAGATGAAGGCTTCCACCGTAGCATGTCCAGCGCAAACACCACTACTAATATCAGACAGACCTGTTGCTTGTGTCTATTTGGACCTCTGCGGCCCCTTACAATCTGATGGGCCTTACAAGTACATCTTGGTGGCAGTGGATTCATGCTCTAGATTCATGTGGGTTTGGCCTCAGCGCTTGGCTGACGCTCAAACATTTATAAAAGATTTGAGAGTCTTCATAGGGACATACTTATTGACACGTCACATTCTGAATTTGGCCCCTGTTTAATTCTAGGGCTTACAAGGAAGCCATTGGAAGTTTGGGTGTTGCATTGTGGTACTCCTCTCCGTACCATCCAGAGGGAAATTCAATAGTGGAGAGGAAAAACCGGGACTTAAAGCAATCTTTAACAACAAGGGTATTAGGTTCAGGTGGTAGTTGGGTCAATCACCTATATGGGGTCCAGAGGGCACTAAATAATTTACCAAGAAGTTCCCTAGGAGTTGTCACTCCTTACGAAGTCCTATTTGGGACGAGAATGTGGGTACCTGACCGTGATTGTGGCAGCACAGTGGCGGATGAAAACCCATTTGACATCAATAAACGTTTGGCTATTTTACAGGAACTCATTGAATTCCGGGCACTATAAATGCAACTTCCAAGTAACATGCACCGCCACTGGGGAACTAAAATCAGTCACAGCAAGACCTGCCTGGATTCCATTAGTCGGGGATCTGGTCAGAGAAAGGTTTGTGGACAAGAAGGAATTTGGGCCCTCTTACAGAACGCCTGTACCTGTCCTGGCTGTCGAAGGAACAAGAACAGTACTTCTTCCGCCTCTTGCCGGGAAAAAAGACAAGAGTTTCATCTCCATTGATCTGTTCAAACCGCATTATGTGGCCGATCCTGAATAGCAGGCCACGTGGACTCCTGGGTAGCTGTCGCTCTCCTCTCTCTACCATACAGGATGTTCAGACAGAAAGACTGATAACATTTGAAGATTCTACTCAATGAACTAACGAATTTGCCAACAATGGAATGGAACTCGTACCTATTGAAATTGAACACCAACAAAATTCAACTGAAACACTGATAGCAATTCGCCTAACACCGACATCTACATCAATATGCCTCCACAAAAGACATGTGCAAGTTCAACAACACCCGATGAGCTACCAAAGATACATCGAAATGCATCTGGCTACTTCATCGATTTCAACACCCTTTTCTCTGGATCCAAGTGAACCTGAGTCAATGCCTGCTCCAGTTTCCTGTAAAAAACTACTTCATGATTTGTACATTTTTCTGAAAAAGACATACCTAGTCTCACCAAGACTACAGCTCTGGATAATAACTGGAATACTGTTCCCAATATTCTGAATAGGTTTAGTGACAGTCTTTTTCTTACTCATAAATGGACACTATCTCCCAGAACGCTCTACAGTATCACGTGGGAAATTGGTACTGAAACCTCATACGTCATCTCATCGTGAACAGAGAGACCTGTCCTAACTGAACGATACAGCAGTTCCAGTTCCCGACGGTATCATTTGGGATAGAGTTTCATATGATGTATTTGGTCCCACAGAACTTCTAAAAATACCACATGTATTTAAAATTTCTTTAAATGATATCATCACCTCCATTACATACTCTGAGAATTGGGATTTGAAACTGTTAATGATATGTTGTCTGATTTAGAAGTGTCTGCAGCATTTACAAAAAATGAAATGTTTGATGACATCTGGTTTTGATACCATGTCCGACTCTGAACACTGCTGCTCATTTGCACACGGCCCCTGGCCCCTAAGACGCACTGCACTTTACAGGTAGTCCCTGGAGGGATGTGAAAACCGGGGAAGCGGTCCCGCAGCGCGGGAGACCGACTCTGAACACTGCTGCTCATTTGCACACGGCCCCTGGCCCCTGGCACCTAAGACGCACTGCACTTTACAGGTAGTCCCTGGAGGGACGTGAAAACCAGGGAAGCGGTCCCGCAGCGTGGGAGACCGACTCTGAACACTGCTGCTCATTTGCACACGGGCCCTGGCCCCTAAGACGCACTGCACTTTATAGGTAGTCCCTGGAGGGACGTGCAAACCAGGGAAGCGGTCCTGCAGCGCGGGAGGCACGCGGGGCATGCCCGGGCCAAGACGGGCCCGTCTGAGCCCGTCCGAGGCTGAAGGAGGCTGGGCTGGGCCACGTTATTTGGTCTCAGCAGAGGCTGTCATTGTCGTCCTGTCCCTCCACCTACGGACATCTGGTGTTAAGGTACTGTGAAGCTGCTTACTGCCTATTGCATTAGCTGATGTCCAGTGGGCCCACAATTGTGTAACTGGGCTACTACATCTTGTGTTGCAAAATGAGTAAATTAAAAGGTGTAGCCGGGACCCTGGACGCATTCATTGTAAGGGCTGAATCACTTTTAACTCATGAAATTCACCTGACTGAAAGAAGGTTGTCTCTGGACCCTGCCACTCTACAATCTCGTTTGTCACTGGGTGGTTCCGCTAATGTCAACACAATCCATCCGAATACACCAAATATATGACTAAATATATCTCCAGCAAGACCTGTCTCTGTTTCCTCTAACTTACTTTTACAATTTGAAGATTCCCCTAATGTGCCTGTTTTAGATGTACCCTGTATTAATACTAGGGGTAATGCCACTAAGGCACAAAGGAACACCAAATTAAGCGGTCAATCTATTAAAAAAAAGCACGCCGCTTCTGCTAAACCTAACTCTAAAAATGTTAAAGGCCGCCAACCGGCTGGGAACTCAAACATTGTTGTGGCTGCCATTACAAATTCAGTAGCAACCCAGACAGACAGTATTTTTGAACCCATGTGTAATAAGGCCAACACAGGTGCTGCGGGGGGAGCCACACAAACAGGGTTCGCCATGGAAGCTCTAGAGTCTACGTTGGTTACCCTTAAGGATGTGATTGATAAAAATTTTGAACTGTTGTGGGGGAAATGTAATCAATTGGACCGTATTGTGGACAACCTAAGCAGTGGGAGGTTGTACAAAGTTTATGATGAAGCAGGACGAGGGAACAATATACCATCAGTGGCCAACAAATACGGGCCTGCTATGCAACCGATGGATGTCGCTCTCACTCCCCAGTCTACATCCCTCGTCGTCAATCCTAGTGTTTCCCGTTGTAATCAAAATAACTTACTCGTGCCAAATCTTATTGCCACACAGAGGGGAAGCCTGGCCATACCCCATATGCGCAATCCCAATGATCTCAACGTGACACTAGGTAGTGTGAATTGTAATTTGCCTCAGCAGGGAACCATTGAGGGTGACCAAAATAATGTGGTTAAGGACCACCTTAGAGATACACACCTAAGTCCCAACACAGATGTGCTGAGCCTGCCACCGGCCTCTAGTCCTTATGTGTTAGTATTGGCTGGTGTTCCCAATCTTGCTGAGGGACAGAGGGAATCCTGGTCAGACCTTCGCAACAAATCTGTAGATTGGCTACGTAAACATAAAGGTTTCCACCCCTCCTCAATGAATGAAATCATTATGGCGAGGAGAGTAGGGTGGGTTGGCCTCTCAGATAAGAACATCAGCGGTGACTGCATCGTCCTTAATTTTTGTAGACCACACACGGTCCGTCATTTACTTAATACTCAAGAGCAATCTTTTTCACAACATACCAACATATGCGCACTCCCCTTAGGTTATTTTTACAAACCACCAGTCTCACCGTTTAGGGATGCTCATGTAATACCCTTGGCAGCAAATAGGTTCCATGCACTTTCCAACTTGGACGCCGAGGACTGACAACAACTGTTGCCAACTAACTCGCAGGCTTATGCGGGGGAACATTTAGATACCGTATTTCCATCTTCTAATGATAAATTGGTTCCAACTATGGCAAATATGGGAGCCAACCTGAGCATCCTAAGTTGGAACGTGGCGGGGCTTCAATCCAGGCTTGGAGAACAAGACTGGTTGCACCTAGTCAAGGAACAAGACGTAATCATGTTCCAGGAGACCTGGGCCACCGAACACATTCATATGCCCGATCCCTGAGCCCCCATCTGACTGACTATCTTTGTGTTATTGTTAGTTGATATATTGTCTTATTAACAGAAAATCATCTATTTATTACCAATGAAGTTAACATGTCATCAAACTTATTAATTGTTAGAGCCATATTACTATAAATGTTTGATCATTGTGTACTGTTCATTTTCCATTTTGTTTTTTATATTTTTCGTTAAGATGCTGTGCTTTTATGGGTATTAAGTTACCCGAATAAAGTTTATGAACTGAACTGATACCATGTACCGTTACCAACATTATGGTCATCATTTTCTGCAAAGAACAAGCGCACCACGTAATGTTTTTACATACCACCAATAGGAACATTGCCCAACACCACAGAAAGGTAGCTCACAAATGTTTACACAAATGTTTGCTTATTTTTCTGGTTTCAATACATAAAACCAGGCTCATATCATTATAAGCCTGCACCTACATATGCAAAGAAAAATATGCTCACTTACACGAAACAGATATACTCTGCATCCTATATTGCCCAATTGTCTGAACAGGGTTTAGACTTTTGGAAAGCTACAATAGACATAAAATCAGGCTGCGGTACTAAGGAATGGCAGGTTCAGAGAACTGAGGCATTATTCAGAGCATGCCTCATACCACATTAGATGATTTTCCTGAATGACACCTGTCTTGGGTTAGCCAAGATTAAGGACTTGAACACACCTTGTATTCCCTCACTTCTTTCACACTTAGAGGGATGGCAGAACTATACAGAAAATGGTGATGGTACACTCGTTGACATCGTGCATGATGTTTCATACAATTCATCAGACCCCAATTGGAAGGGATGGTTAGTTTGGCCTAGCGACACAAATAGGTGTCAGTCAAGAGTATCGGGTCCCACTGAAGGGTTTAGTATCAATTGGCCTGACTTACACTATGTACAACAAGAACATCTGGGGGTGGTGACATCATACAGTGTTGGGAAGTTATGCCTAGATTGGCTAAGAACCTTGACACTGTCTCAGGTGAAACAACACTTTTCCTTACTCTCAGAAGACATGGATTTAAGGGATTTTTTATTAGGTCCCCAAAAGCCACGTCAGAATTGCTTATTATACACTGTTTATAATTACATTTGGAAAATTTCTCAACAGGAAGCTGCAGAGAGATTGCATGAAATTGACAGAAATAACTTAGAACAGGCTTTGGCTGTGGTTGACAATGGCCTGACCACACTAACATCCAGGATGTATTCACTGGGCAACACTGTATCATCTGCTATAGATATAATGGAACAGGATCAGTCCATCTTACAACACGGACAATCACAGTTACGTTCTATTGTATCATGAAGGTGGACGCTACAATCACTGCGTTCTGGTTATGTGCCCTGGCTATATATCAACAGTACATCTCTGTTCCCTGCATATAATTTACTGCAAAGCAGATAACAATGGCACAAAGGGATGCGAAATATACAATGTTGAGCATAGAAAAATTAGACCAATTACCTTTCACTGTGGCAGAGGCACCGTTCACGGAATGGTTTGTTCATGGCCATATAACACTGCCAGTAACAACTTTCCAGTTTCAATACAACCTAGGCCACCACCAAGAAGGCAGGTATGAAGCAATGGGTAGAGAATTCATCCATGAATCTTGGGAATTACCGTATAGATATACATGCAGGAATAGGGACACTGAAGTGTTTCTCAGCGGTACAGACTGCGAGAATTCTTTGAGTGGATCTCTAATTTGCCAGGATACTATGCTTCACGGGACCAGTAACGGTTAAGTAGCTAACTTATCCTGTCATTTGAAAGGTTCCCCAGCTACCAGGATCAATCCGGTGTTCAGGCCGCTCTCAAATGGGAGTTACTTAATGCTGAATGATCAAGGTTGTTGTGGGATGCTTACAGGCATTGCATATCTTGTCACTAAGTTTCAGGGTTACTTTTTGTATGCAAGTATTGTTTCCACCGACCCAAACAGTCAGGGAGGCGCCATTATGGCCTTCGCTGAATGTTTCCTTTATATGGTTTGATACTCTGGGCCGCATGAAAGCCATGCTTTTACAGAAGGATGTGCCCTTAACCTCAGCCCGAGAGTCTTTTAATCTCCAGGTTGCAAGGTTCTCCGCTGAGATACAGACACTGGTAGGAACAAATTGCCCTTTCCATTTCAGAGAAACAGTACAACGTATCTTTAAGATGTCTGATACGAAGGGTATAGTACACCTATTTAAGACCATAGGTTCTGGACTGTTAAGAATCTTTCAGACAGTCTTCAGAGTGATTCCAGCTTCTATGCACTCCATATTTGGAAGATCTTTGGAGGGCTTCCCCTTATTCTGCTTCTGATAGTGGGTATCCTGATTTTTATTTTTCTGCTACGCAATGGATGTCCCAGTCACCAAGGAAATGGAAAAAGCTCTCTTGGAGTAACGTTACTATGATCATATGGTACTCCATCTTGGCACACCTTGACTTCGGGAGCTAAGCGAGTCTTGATTCCTATCAGTCTGGATTGACTGTGTTTTGCCTGTTCTCCGCTGCTTGTTCTGCAGACAAGAATGCGTGTTGTACCTCTGTCTAACACTTCCATCAATTGCACCACCGGACGTGGATGCATTGCTGGACCCGTTAACGGCACATGTACCGCAGTGTCTCAGCGTATTCCCATGTTGATGTTGGCATTCTTAGAGCCATCACAGGATGCTTCAGCTCCTGTTGGAATGGATACCAGCTTTGCTACAGGCACACAGGCTTTGGATGTTTCGAATGCTTCCCCAGCATCGGCTGTGGGAACTGAGGAATATCATCTTTGATGAATTGACCTGATCTGCAAGGTATTACAGGTTCTGTCATCTGCAAAGGCAAGCAGCAGTGATGTTGCGTCTCCCACATGGGACACAAACATTTGGCTCTCCATGTGCTGGGAAGAATTGGACCTTTTTCCAATACAACCAAAATTGGAATTTTAAACTTGTTTCTTTTTTCTCTTCTTTTCTCTTGCTGAGCACCATGGCTTTCAGAGGATCTCAGTTGCTCAGACTATATATATATATACATATTTTAAGGGACTTTTAGTGTTCATTCTTTAGAGATTTTATGAACTTATAGAAACATTTTAATCGCTTTTAACAATGTTTAATGCTTGATTAGAAGGACGTTTTCTTTTATAGTGTCGGATGAGGAGTGGGTTCATACGGTTCACCAATATAGGCTTGAGTAGCCACCTGACACTTCCCCTACATTTACCTTACCATTGTACTGCATAACAGGTTTTAGTATTGACCTTTTACCGAGTCAAGCACTGCATAAATGTCATGTGGTTTCCCCGGAAAACTAACCTCATTAATTATGCATGAGGATTCTCAGAATCACAGCAGGATTAACATCTTCTGCATAATAACTATGTATAAGGGTCATCCCTTCCGTCATCCTTGGCCGGCATGACACAGCAAAACAGAAACACCTGAGGGTACCTTTTGGATATATATACACCACATCTTTGCCGGGGTAGGCAGAGGAGAAAGGCTTCCATGCTGACACTGACACGAAACGCTGAGGTTCCTGCATGCAGACACTCCAGCACGCAGTGGGATGATATCCCTTGCGGGGTGTCCATCTCGAGACCAAGACGGGGCCTTCATTCTCTCGCACCAGGTAATGTGGTTGGCCACATGCCTAGGGGGACTCTTGGCTCTACACCTACATACATGCTAGGTACACTAATGTCCATCTAGTTGGGGTTGCATCGTAGGAGTATGCATTATTACTGTCATCTATTTATATGCTTGTATATATTCATTGTATTAGCACTATGGTAGAAATCATACCATTCATTTACTCTGTTGGGGCTTATAATCATTTTTAGCTGTTTCTGTCTTATGGTTGTTTCAGCACACCTATTTTACACTAGAATGATGGTGGCTCAATAAATACTTATTGAAAATGTCCCCACCATTTATTCTGTGTATCTCTCCGAGATACAGTTAGTACGAGTGACTGAGCGAAAAGTACTATACTGTTTCCACGAAACCTGATGGGACAGAGTTGCGATGTTTGATAGTTGCCAGGAACCATTCTCTCCTTGGTAAATTGAGTTTACAGTGGCACTGTGAGCAAGCTGGTATACAGGCAAACATATCTGGTGGGGGTGCCTGGAATCAGTCTGGAGACCAATCCCACAGTTTGTTGTCTAAACGCCCAAATCCTATATAAATTTATAGGAACTACACAACAATTGGCTTTGCTTTTTTTATTAGTCATCCACTCTCTAACCCCCTCTTTCCACCTCTGTACCACCTCCCTTTCAAGCTAGAGATCCCTGAATGGCCTTCTTGGTAACAAATGCTTTTCTGACCCTCATTGTAACTGTAAGAACCATAGTTCCCCTCTCACCAAGATGCTCATTTCCAGACTACTTCTCTCATCTTCAAAGGTCAGTAACTTTTTCAAGACACTCCTTTTCCATTTACAACCCTTGAAAGAAATGCCTTAATTCACTTAATTGCCTTGTTCTTCACAATCGTAGTGCTCCATATTTACTTATAAACATCACCAATCACTGTGTGTATCAATTAAGACCCTGCAAAAGCCATCTTGTGCTCCAAGTCACCATTCCGACCTCTACACAACCTTTCCCCTGGTAATCATGAAATGCAAGTTGCCTGTCCATTTCCTCTATCTGGAACACACTCCAACGCAAATTAGTAGACTTGCCATTTTCAGACATTTGAGCCAACCTTACTTTCTACATTCTCTGTTGACCTGCTGATGAACCATCTACCAGGGACATATGGTAGTTTCAAATGGCATATATAATGGCTCAAATAAAAGTAGTGTCCACTGTCCAAATACTAGTCTTTATCAGCCTCTCAGTTAGAAAGCCAAAGGACACCACACTTTCCTTGTCAATATCCCACTGTGATAGCACATCTCTGTTACCATGACCACAGACCTCTACAGACATTGCAAAGTTTACTTTAAACATGGTGCACAGGCAAATCTCTTTTTTATCATGTTGAACAGTTTCTTTTGCGCTTTTATTTTGCCTTCCTTCCTTGAATACAGACTTAAAGCCTCATTTATAGAGATGGAAAGGATGCTAGAGGTGGGTGTACATGACTATTTTTGAGAACTGTTCCATGAGGGTGTGCGTAGGTCCATAACGGGTGCCTTGCGCCGTAGGCGTGAGTCATATTCTTCTAACAGCAGCTAAGTATTAATCTCTGCCACAACGAGCCTTGATGCTTATTTTCTCCTTTTTTTGTTATTTTCCCGCCCCCCCTATTATCTTTCTTAGGGTGTGCCATTTCGCCACCACCCCCCTCCCGTGACCCATGGTGCATTGAACCTTTGCACCTACTGTAAGAATATTACGTCTCTTATTGCACATATGTTTTGCCCAGCAGCACTTTGACGTTTGGTCGCTTATTTGTTGGCCTAGTTCACTTGCTAGAAAGTTACTTGGGCATTTTGTTCCTCCATGTTGTACAACTAGTTGTATGAATAAGACAGGGAACGTTTGCTCCTTGTTCTTTCACAAGGACTCCATTGGTAGTCCTTTTATTTACACAAGTTCACCGATAGCAGCACCTGAGATCCTGTTACTGCTATTGTAGTGCACCATGAAGAGCACATTTGCATGTTTTTTAACTGTGACATTTGTTCGAAGCATACTGATGCAAATTTGTTTGTCTCTTGTGTTTTTCTGTGTTGTATGTTTCTGTTTGTCACAACTAACTCTTTTTTGCTAGAATAAACTCGGTTCCTCTCTAGTCATGACGGAATCTACTGCGAGTGTTTTCTGATATTTTTAACACTTGCAAACCCTTGGTTAGGGTGGGCCTTAGCGCGCCCATACCGCCGGGTCTTCACTATCACTCCCTTGGTCCTGATGAAAGCCTGACTAACACTCATTAAGAAACATGTTGACCGCACCTTCAGGGATAAAAAATGAACTTTTAATTCCAGTTCTTTGTCCCACACATTTTTTTACCCAGGTCTGGTTGGCAAAATTAATAAAGGATTGTTTGACACAATTTGGACATTTTTAAATTTCACTAAATTCACCCTTCACCATACACCCTTTTTTACCAGCTCCGCAGTAAACTGGCGCCGCAGCACACTAGGGTGGCATTCGGCCACTCCTGGTGGGGCCCAATGATGAAGCATGTCACCAACCAGGTTGGTGAGTGAGGGCTTTTATAAAAAAAACAAGTGTTTTTTTCAACAGTGATAACTTACTGTGATTATTTACATGCTTGCTCTTCTCTCTTTCTACCATTTTGATACACTCCTCTGTTGATTGTTTGACTTATTTTGAGGGGAGTAGGAGTGTTCCTATTCTCTTCCCTTCCTCTCCTGTTGATTTCCGTATATTAGCAGTGCACAGCTGTGAGAGATCTCTCTTTTACCAAGGAGTAGTTTGATTTTTGACCTGCTACTTCCTTTCTCTAATTTGCCTCTGTGTTGCATTGGTTCACGATGGAAAATCTGGGGTTAACTTACCCAGAGTCTGAGGTGGACGCCATCTTAGCACCCCCTTCCCTTTTTGCAGACCCTTCTATTTCCCAGGCCATCACTCACACGAGCAAATGGGACAAACTTTCAGAACTCAAAAAGAACAGAATACGCACTGTTTTACATGGTACCATTCTGACCGAATATCTTCGGACAAACACTGCACCAAAAGGCCTGCTTGTAACCAATGCACCTCGCATCTTCCTTGAAGATGCTGTTTTTAGAAAAGAGTGGGCCATGATTGCGTGGCACTGTACACGCGACTGGCTGGTGCTTATAATAAAAACAGCAGTGAGACTGTCTGAAGCCTTGATGGTGGAAATAGTACAAACAGAAAATCATTTTAGGACTACATTGACTGGATATAAGAAAAGACTGGATGATATTAACAAAGATATTAGTGAATACAAAGACAGCTTGACTCAAACCAAAGTAACACAATTTCAAAAAGATCTGAAAAAAATTGGCTTTAATAAAGTGTACCTTTATGCTGACCCAACCTACACACCATCTAGTAGATCTAGCTCCTATACTGATAGCTCAGACGACAACTCCTCGAATAGCAGTGGATCTAGCAATAACAGCTTCAGACAAAGACAGAGGGGTGTGACTAGAGGGAGAACCAGGTCCTTTTTTCCACTACCAATGTGGCCTCCTTATCCAATACAAGGAGGTGGAGGTATGCATCCTATTCATTTCCAACAACCTCAAATGCCCCTTATGGGTTGGCACCCTGGGTTTATACCCTCTGCCCCTTTTCAGTCCAACTCCTACCGACCTCCTTTTTTAGAAAGGGGCAGAAGAGGCAGAGGCAAGAGGAGAGGACAAACACAAGTATGTTGGGAACAAGACGACCCAGTGGGCAATCACACTCGGAACAAGCAACAACAAGCAAACACGAGTGCACAGGGAGTCTGATTGTAAACCTCTCTGATCTAACTTTGTCCCCAGCAGAAACCAAGGTTTTAGAGAGGGGTTTGGGATTTGTTCCTACTGCCCGTTTGGACAAGTTCCGCCTTCATTGCGAACTCTCTAATGTTTTCAGAAAATTGAAGCTTAAGGCTTTCTTTGAAGGGAAGAATCTTAATACCCAGGAACACAGTATAGGTGACACCCCTTTGAGGGGCACATCCACCTTTAATCCACCCCCATATACTGTGCCAGCTGAGATTACTGCCTTTGAACAGGCAGTTTTTAATGACATTGAGAACTTGGAGGAACCTACCAAATTTAAGAATCTAAGTGCCTTAGAATTCAAGGCACTAGAGGATCTAAGTTCTAACACTGCAATAACAATAAAACCAGCAGACAAAGGCGGAGCAGTAGTAATTCAAAACACCATTGATTATGACCATGAATGTCTACGCCTTTTGGCTGACACTAAGAATTACCAACAACTCAATAGGGACCCCTCCCCAGAGCTTGTGACCTGCATAAATAGCTTGGTAGTTGAGACAGAAATGAATGGGTATATCTCTAAACATGAAGCTGCTTTCCTGACGGAGACAGACAATACCACACCTTATTTTTATACACTGCCTAAGATACACAAAAACAAGACACCTCCACCTGGGCGCCCGATTGTGTCGGGCATTGGTTCACTATTGGAACCACTGTCACGCTTCTGTGACTATTTCTTAAAGCCATTGGTCCAACAAACACCTTCCTACCTCAAGGTTACTAAAAGTCTTCTAAATCTCCTCAATACTCTGCAATGTGAAGTGAATCAAACTATATTAGTAACTCTTGACATCGAGAGCTTGTACACGAGCATTCCCCAGGACGATACGATAAGAGTCCTGGGTGAAGCTCTTGACACCATCCCTTGGGAATACAACACACCCAAAGAATTTATTTTCAAGTGCGCAACACTGGCACTTAAGAGGAGCTCTTTGAATATAAAGGGACCTTATTCCTCCAGTCTACCGGGACTTCCATGGGCAGCACCTTTGCCCCTAGTGTGGCTGGGCAGTATGTCCATGATTTTGAACACAGGTTCATACAAGATGCCAGCAATCCTTTTATCTCCTCCATAGGCTTATGGAGGCGATATATTGATGATATCTTCATGATATGGCAAGGAATTGGAGAATGTCTGCAGGATTTCTTATCCTGGATTAATACCCCTGACCCTAATCTAAAGTTCACGCATACAGTGGACAGACAAGAAGTTGTCTTCCTGGATGTGGTGATTTCCAAACAAAATGGGCATTTTTGTACTAAAACATATTACAAAACTACGGCTAAGAATAACCTTTTGGAATTCACGAGCTTTCATCCAAGACCTTTGCGGGAAAATCTCCCTTACGGTCAATACCTGAGGTTAAGGAGGAATTGCAGCCATTTGGAAGATTTCCACATACAGTCATCAGATTTGACCACCAAACTTAAGAATCGAGGTTACCCTGCCTCTATCCTTAATAAAGGTTATAAAAGAGCGAGAAATCAGCCTATAGAAGCTCTTCTTGAAGAACACCCTAAAGAGCCAAATGTAATTCCTTTGACATGTGTCACCACTTTCAGTTCAGCGTCTGACACAGTCAAAAAAACCATTAACAAACATTGGCGCATTGTCAATAGCAACAATAGAAAATGGGGAAAACCCCTTTTTTCTTTTAAGAAAGGACGTAGTCTTCGTGACTCCCTGGTTAACACCCGCCCAAATAGAGGTACCTACTATGGGGCCTCCATCCATTACTGATGCCTGGGGCCTACCCAGAATTACAGGGCATTTTCCCTGCTCTAATTGCAGCATTTGCCATCTTACGTCCCACACAAAAACCCTGACTCTTGAAACTGGCAAAGTATGGACGCAGAGGGTCCATACTAACTGTAACTCTACAAAAGTGGTGTGTATGATAACCTGCCCTTGTGATCTACGATACGTGGGGATGACCACTCGTAAAGTCAAATTACGTATATGCGAACATCGAAGTAACATTAGGTGTGGTCGGGCTACCACTAAATTGAGTGAACACTTTTTACAATTTAATCACACTACCAACGACATGAGATGGACAGTAATTGAACAGGTTTCCACTCGCAAAAACGCTCAGAAGATACTCTATGAAAAAGAGCAGAGACGGGTGTACCGCCTTGGGACACATCACAATGGACTGAATGACAATATCCCCTTGTTGTCAATCTACTGTTGTCATCGCCTGCATCAGTGTGTTGACAGGCTTATTATTAATATTTCTTTGTAGCCTAACATGATTATCTGGCTGGTTTTTGGTTTTTATCCAGTCCTTTCTCAGCCGTATTTTGGTGCTGTATCCCCCACACTGCTTTGAGTTCTAAATTGTGGCTACTCCACCTTCTCTATACCGTAATACTGACCATTCAGTTAATTCTTGTTGACCACTATTTTTAGTGTTCTGTGCCTTTTGCCTTTTTTTGGATTTGTCTTCTTTGGATCTGACCCAATCGTTGCAGCGATTTAATGCTCCGCTGTTTATGATTGTTCTATATGATTTTTCTATAGTTACACCATCAATATATCTCTTTGGCACTCTAAATTATATGAGATGCGACCCCTGGGTCCTAGTTTTTGTTTTCTGCAATGCACGTATAGTGTCTGTGTTTCCTTAGCACTTGGGAATCGCACCCGTTCATTTTTGTTTGGGTACTTTCCCTTAGTAAACAGATAGGCGTATCTCAGTTAATGTTGAAACCCGCTATTGGCTCAGCCTTCCAGCGTCATTCTGACGCGTCCCCGACCCCACATGTTCAGTGTTCTAGCACGAGTATTGGCCCTGGTAGCACTCCCTGTGTCACAGGGTCAGTAGGACTCTACGTGACGTCCCACGTGATCGCGTTCCGTCTTCTCCTGGTTTTATATTCCATAACCGGACCGCCGATTCACTATCGTCGGGGGCCGGTTCCACGAGGGTGTGCGTAGGTCCATAACGGGTGCCTGGCGCCGTAGGCGTGAGTCATATTCTTCTAACAGCAGCTAAGTATTAATCTCTGCCACAACGAGCCTTGATGCTTATTTTCTCCTTTCTTTGTTATTTTCCCGCCCCCCTCTATTATCTTTCTTAGGGTGTGCCATTTCACCACCACCCCCCTCCCGTGACCCATGGTGCATTGAACCTTTGCACCTACTGTAAGAATATTACGTCTCTTATTGCACATTTGTTTTGCCCAGCAGCACTTTGACGTTTGGTCGCTTATTTGTTGGCCTAGTTCACTTGCTAGAAAGTTACTTGGGCATTTTGATCCTCCATGTTGTACAACTAGTTGTATGAATAAGACAGGGAACGTTGGCTCCTTGTTCTTTCACAAGGACTCCATTGGTAGTCCTTTTATTTACACGAGTTCACCGATAGCAGCACCTGAGATCCTGTTACTGCTATTGTAGTGCACCATGAAGAGCACATTTGCATGTTTTTTAACTGTGACATTTGTTAGAAGCATACTGACGCAAATTTGTTTGTCTCTTGTGATTTTCTGTGTTGTATGTTTCTGTTTGTCACAACTAACTCTTTTTTGCTAGAATAAACTCGGTTCCTCTCTACTCATGACGGAATCTACTTCGAGTGTTTTCTGATATTTTTAACACTTGCAAACCCTTGGTTAGGGTGGGCCTTAGCGCGCCCATACCGCCGGGTCTTCATGATGGTCCTGATGAAAGCCTGACTAACACTCATTAAGGCAGAAACATGTTGACCGCACCTTCAGGGATAAAAAATTTACTTTTAATTCCAGTTCTTTGTCCCACACATTTTTTTACCCATGTTTGATTGGCAAAATTAATAAAGGATTTTTTGACACAATTTGGACATTTTTAAATTTCACTAAATTCACCCTTCACCAAACACCCTTTTTTACCTGCTCTGTAGTAAGCTGGCGTCGCAGCACACTAGGGTGGCATTCGGCCACTCCTGGTGGGGCCCAATGATGAAGCATGTCACCAACCAGGTTGGTGAGTGAGGGCTTTTATAAAAAAAAAACAAGTGGTTTTTTTCAACAGTGATAACTTACTGTGATTATTTACATGCTTGCTCTTCTCTCTTTCTACCATTTTGATACACTCCTCTGTTGATTGTTTGACTTATTTTGAGGGGAGTAGGAGTGTTCCTATTTTGTTCCCTTCCTCTTCTGTTGATTTCCATATTTTTGAGAACTGTCTATTTACAACACACCTCTAAAAAAGTCACTTTTAAGCTTCAGTTTTAACCACAAATTTCTTGATCAACTTTTATTTAAATTTATACAGGACCTAAATGAAACCTAATTGCTATTTGCCGGCCTCAGTTGCTCTCTCTGTAGCCTCTACCTTGCTGGTCTTAGGTTTGATTATTTGACATGATAGTTAATCTCCCAAAGTCTCAACCTTCTACTGACCAGACTTTCATTTATCTTTCTTCAATATCAAAACATGCTCTGCAAAATTGCTAGAGCACAATTATGCTTTGCTTCATTCTGGCCATAAATTAATATATAATCTGAAAAAGCCATAGTTAACTCAGGAGACTGTTGCAGAAAATGTCAGGAATCTAATTCCACTAAAACAAGCAGCCTTAGCCTGAACTCCTTACACTGAAGTTAAGACAAAGGAAAGATCTCAAGAGAAAATAAAGATTTACACAAAGATTGGAAAGCTATTATTAAAAAGTAGTATCAAAAGAATCTTAAGCTACATGTGCTTGCACTATGACATCCAATGACATGCAATATAAAATAATTGATGCTCATACAGGTAGAAAGAATAGAGCCACTCAACAACAAAATGGACTCTTTAGATAGGGAATCTGGGCATTTAATGAGCACATCCCGACGGTCAAGCGAATTAAAGTGTTAGGTGGAAAACAAAATCATGCACCAGAAAATAATTTTCTTACGTCTGCTCATAGCTGAAATAATCAAGGTTAAAATTGTCAGCAACATACCCATGGCAGTCCCAAAGTTACTACCACCCCAAGCACCATGCCAACCCTGACAATATTCACTCCAACCACAGCTGAATTTGTAACCTAATATTTTTGTGCCTCGTTGCTTCATCGGCCGCTACTATGTTACTTGCTTCTATGGTAGATAGCCACTTTGCTATATGATGCCAAGGTGCCTGGCAATCTACAAAAAGTGATTTTCACACCTTTATTGAAGAAGAATGTAAATAAATATATTAACTTGGTTATTTATTGCGAAGCCTAAAGCTCCCAGTTAATGGTAAAGTCACGGCAAAGCATGTAACAAAGCATCATCAACAACACAATGAGGATAAGTACTAACTACATGATCATCAGTCTGGATTAGGGCTGAATAGAGAAGAAGAAATATCTTTGATGAATATTCACAAATAATTACTAAGAGAATTAAACAAGGGTCTGGTCTTAATTAACCTGCCAGCAGCATACAATGATATGTACCTCCAAGACTGCATAGGTATTGCTAGGATGCCATGGCAGGAGTTACTTCTTATTTCAGTTGGAACACAACAAGGAAATATAGACCCGCTTACCTTAAAATGAAACAAATCCCTATCATCTTGGGTGTTTAAAGCATACTTGTGCCCCTTAGCCAGCCCAAATTGTACTCAGCTGGGTTGGGACTCATTTACATAAAAAGTTCAGACCACATAACTCCCAAATTACAATTACTTAATTGTCGATAGAACACGCACCCTCAATATGTTGTGCCTGACTCTTCGAGATTGCTGGAAGACGGCCAGGAAATGTTTGAGAAACTGAACGAATCAGCATAGACCAACTCAAAATCTGAGATAGGCAAGACAATTCAACTAAAAAGGTTTTGAGGAAATACCATTCGTGTCCAAGGACAAGATGACAGACTTTCCTGGACTTCAAATAGGCACAAGGATGAGGACTTATTAATTACCAGGAATGGCAATTAAAACAAGTAAGACTTAACAGTAGCTTTTTGGAGAGGCAAAAGAACCATATCTCATAGCTTTTCGTGTATAAACTAGGAACTAAATGTGATGACCAAGCTGTAAAGCAGTGATACTCAAAGTGCGGCCCTCTTGACCTTTACACGAGGCCCATCTGCAAAACAGCAGCATGAGCTGCTGTTTAGTTGCTGAGCACTAATAGTCAGAATTCTTTTTTAAAGCATTTATGAACCTGCAAATAAATGCTTGCCTGTTTATTTAACATTTTTTAGACCTCCTTACACAACTTCTGACCCACCCAGACCCCCTAACGCCACCCTGCTGGCATCAGTGCAGCCCTCAGTCACACCACAAATCGTACTTTGTGGCCCCTGGGCACGTTTTTGCGAGTACCCATGCTGTAAAGGAGTGATTGCGTTATTAATTCCCTAGGGCAATTTTCTCCTCTTCCAAGCCTGTTTATGCTTTTGGTTCGCTGAAGACGGGCAAGACGCACAAGGGTGGTGTATAGCACTTAACAAATCATAAGTAAATAAGTAAATAAATGCAAGTGTAAGAGGTACAAATGTTCTCAAAATAGATACAAAAGTGAGAGGCAAAGTTTTTTTCTATTTCCTTTGACGTAAAGTCCCAAAGGTCCGACTCCATTTTATGTAGGCCCCCCAACTCAATCTTAGACAATGGAAGTCGCCATCTTTCCCGATTTAGGCAGAATCATTGTCATGTCTGCCATTTGACCGTATCTTTCTAAGAGCAATGAAAACATCAGGTCATTCGACTAATGACACAGATGCAACACCTGATGCAACATTAGACTGGGTCAAATGTCTACTTTTTACAATGTCAAGGTTAAATAAGAACACATACAGACACATAACCAAAATAGTGTAGTCTGAATTGATGTCCTTTTACCTTATATATTCATAATGAAATGTTTGGGACGTGCACCTTGATGCATATTATCTATGTCAGATATTCCTTCACTTATGTCAGAGAAATTCCAACCTCTGATAAGATTTAATATAGACGGACTACCACTTAACTTCTTGTCAGGAGAGGTCCTTCACCCAGATTATCACCTGAGAATCTGCCAGAGACTTTCTCACCTAATGCCAGCACACTTTGTAGATACTACATCTCACCCGAAGCGATAAAGCGGAGTCCCAAAGGAAGACCACAACGTGTGTTTGCCCTTCGCAGGAAAAACTGTCTTCACGCTTCCATTGATAAAGACAGCCTTTGCTGTCAACAAGATATTCAGTACATCTCTTCTTCCTAAGAAACTAGACTGCAAGTTGATCTGCCTTCCAATGCCCTCTTAGGCCCCGATTACAAGATTTTGGTGGAGCAGTGGCGCGGCGGTGCAAACCACTGCACCACCACTCCGCCACAGCTTGTGTTGCATGCCCACAAGATTATGACTTTTTTGTAGTCTGGCAGGCAGGCGGCATGGCGGTCCCATGGCAGTGCCTCTTCTAAAGCCGATGGTGCCATTAAAAACGGCACCGCAGAAGGACTGCACTACAAGGTTCCGGCACAGCATGGACTCGAAAGTACACATATGTTTGAGGCACAGAAAGTCCCCGAAGGGCCCCCTCTGGTTCCTCTCCGCCCGGGTTTTCATGGTGGTGGAACCGCCATGAAAAGCCTTGAGGGGAGGAAACTCGTCATATGCTTTGCGGGACCGTGGCGTGCATGCCAATCATATTGTGGCCTCTGACAGCCACACCTATGCCAGGGAACGACAGTCTTTAGGTGGTCCGACTGGCTGAGTCGTAATCAGGCAGTCGGACCGCCGGTGCAGCAGTGGCTGGATCCACCACCATGAGTCTGGCAGTCCTCGGACCGCCAGCCTCATAATAGGGCCCTAAGTGTAGCACATCGAAGTAGATGTTAGGTTAGATATGACATTTTAACCTTGTTAGAAATGTTGATTTTATTCTCTTTATTTATAACATATCTTCTTGCTGTTTTTATAATATTCTGTGTAGTTGTTTTAGATGTACTGAGTAAAAGATTATTCCTGTAGTAATAAATATTTTTAAACTCAAGTGTTCAATCTTCGTACAGAGGATGTGATACTGTGAATAATGAAACAAGGCATGCTACTACTGTGCCCCTGATCCCTTTATGGGATTCTTAGTTACTCAAAAGCAAGACCTCTATTACAATTACATGTTGAGTAGTGTTTTGCGGAGCTATAATAACCTGTCTTTCACATTCATTGTTGGTGCATGGAACCAAGTTCACCTGTGTCACCCGTGGGTATGAAAGCACCTCTTGCAGTGCCGCTGTAGCTTACGCCACTTTCAAGTCTTGCTTTTCTCTACTTTCTTTTCAATAGGCATTCTGTTCTGATGGTATTAGGTACTGTATGACGTTAGGTAATGCAGTGTCAATGTTGACAGTGGTTATTGTAGCTATGCTGCATTCCTCATGCCCCAATGTTGTACTAAGTCTGTTAGGGAAGTATTCAACCCCATTCCAGGCAGAGGGTGTGAGGCCCCTCCTGGTGATTCTACCTATGAGAAAGTGTAGACAAAATTTAAAAACAAATATTTTTATATTAAATATTGATGTAAATGCTATATATGTCGATTTACAAAGGCTTCTGCGAAGCCGAGACGTGTCTCTTTGAGCTCGGGGTCGAGGGAGACGCAGGAAAATAAAGATGCCATATTCCAGCAGCCTTGTGTACATGCCTTCTTCTTTGGGAGCAGGATTGGTTTTATATGAATAAAATGTAAAAAAAATGCCTATAAACTATTTTGAAATAAATCTTTAATTAATGGAAAATTAAAATCTTTTTTTTCCCAAGTTTAAAATAAATTCTTACCTAAAGAAAAATATTTGTATTATTGTATTATGTAGTAATAAATATTAAAGATGATGTATAGAGTTGATAAAAATGTATTTAAGTATATTTAATAAACATTCTAGAATTCATGTTTAATTTCAAAATAGGGGATCAAAATATTTTTTAATTCAATATGTAATATATATATATAATTAAATATATATTTTGAACTTTCTTTAATAATTACAATTTTTGCACTTTATCATTTTGAATAAACTATAAAAACATACATCAGCAAACCCACACAGTCAGAAAACAATCAGCAAATGGTAATAGCTGAAGGGTAAACTGGAAGAACCAGCTTGTGGCTAGTCATATCTTCATCGTGCATCAATTGTCCCACACTGGAGGGTTACGTGGTGAGCTCATTGTGGAACATGGCAATGGGCCAGAACATACACAGTGATAAAAGTTTCAAACAGTCTATAATACCTTTGGGGCACAGAACACAGCAAATCAGGTCTGTTCAGTGGGTTCCAGCGTCAATAGGTCCTCCCTGAGTGGCTGCCAAATGTCTTGAGGTTGGGCAGTAGGCGGTTGCAGTGTAGCATAGACTTCCCTTGTTGAGTCACAGTAGATCATGATTTTTAACCATTCAGCATCGATGGGCAAATTCCACTACCCCAAGTGCAAAACTATCTCCCATTTTGCCAACAATAAGGCTATTGCAGTGATACTTCTGACCCCCTTTGGCAGATAGCTAACGTAACCCAATAGAGTTAGGAGGGGACCCGGCGTGAGTGTGACCCCTATCATCAAGGGCTGGTGGGAGAACACCATTTTCCAATATGCCCCTATATGTATGCATGTTTGTGTCAAGTGTGCAAAATCGGCCCCATTAGCGTGGCACTTGCGGTATTGGGAGGATCTCGTAGGCTCAATTTTAGCCAAGGCACTGGGCGTAGAGTAGGCCCTATGCACAACTTTATAGGGTATGAGTTTGTGCCTGTGATTGGGAGAGACCAATTTTGTCTAGTTGCAGCAATAGTACCATAATTTGTCGGGGAATGGGCTTCCCAGGTCACGCTCCCAGGTCACCATGACCTTTCCATCTCGTGATGGATGCATGGCCACGCAAACATGCTAAAGCCTAGAGACTAATCTCCCCCTGTCTGTATAAGTTACCATGAGGATCAAAAGGGGGAAAGTCAATCAGGGCTAGGAAATTGTACATCCAGCGTTTCATGCAAGTGCCGTAATATGAAGTGGTCCGTGCGTACAGAGGTTGTGGTGTGATAAAGTACGTTAACCAACAATTTTTACTGGGGCAGGGAAAGTCAAGGGTTATTTTCCAGAGGAAGAAAAGAGGAATATAGGAGTTCACCCCCTCCACCGCCACCCCACCCACTACCCCCCCCCCCCCCCCCCCCAGAGCAGGCAGAGCTTTCTCCATGCCCAACTCGTGGTTGATAGTGTTTGAATGTCGGAGGTATCAAGCTTGTTGACCTATGGAAGTACTGATTGCAATGATACAGTCCCGCCTGATCCCCTCAGATTTGGCATAAGGGAGACTGGCATCTGCGTGGTACCATTGATATGCAAATTGACATTGTGCAGAAGGTAATATAGCTTGAAGTCCAGTACTCCAAACCCACCTCGTTCATATGGAATCACCAAGGTGCTCCACTTTATTCAGGGCTCAATGAGCCTCAACAAAAGGCATCTCAGGGTGGCAAAACAATTAGTGGTGAGAGGAAAGGGTATATTAAAAACAGATACAGAAACTGAGGGAGAACAAACGTTTTGATAATAGCAATACGGCCTGCCATTGATAGTGGGAGTCGAAGCAGTTTCTCTGTTTGTGTGGTCAGTTTAATCGATGGTAGGACCATAGTTCAGGCAGAGCAGTGGTGTAAGATAATGCCCAAATATTTCAAAGTTCAGGCAGAGCTTGTAGTGTAAGATAATGCCCAAATATTTAGTGGATTCATCACACCAGGGCTGGGGGTATTCACTGGTTATGCGTGAAGTAATGTCTGTAAGAGGGAACAATTCAGACTTGGTCCGATTGATATCAAGGCCTGAAAAACCATCAAACCCGATGGTCTCCTGCACAATGGGGGCAATGTTTTCAGCTGGGTGACAGATGAACAGCAAAATGTAATCCGTGTTTAGTGAGAGGAGCAAGGGGGTGTTAAAGTGCATGTCACGACGTACGTGTTTCTCCTGGAGTTGACAGACAAGGGGGTCCATCGCTATAATAAAAAGGAGCACGCCAGGGGACAACCCAGCCTAGTCCCTTTAGTAATGGCAAAGAGTTCTGAGAGGGAGCAGATTGCCCGCAGTCGGGCTACAGGTATGGAGTACAATAGCAGGATAAGAGAAATAATGCACGCATTAGTCCCAGTTTATGTAACGTTGTGTGCAGGAAGGGCCACTACGAATGCCTTCTCTGCGTCTAACAAAGTTCCAGCTGCTGGTACGACTGGGGAGATCCTATTGAGTACTGCAAAACTAGTGAGCAAATTCAGGGATGTGGATCTGTGGTGGACAAAGCCATTTTGTATAGGCGAGATAATCTGGTCTATCGGTAATGATACGAGAACCTTAGCCAATATTTTGTTTTTGTTGAAGTTAAATAACAGGAGTGGGTGATAGGATGTACAGAGATGCAGTTCCTTACCAGGTTTCAACAACAAAGTAATCACTGCCTCCCACAGCAAAGGTTGGAGGGCCCCCACCTCGAGGGCCTCAGTGTACATGTCCAAAACATGTGGAGTGAGGAGTCGTTTGTATGCTCTGTAGAAAACACCCGTAAGACCATCCAAGCCAGGGGCCTTGGACCCATCCAGGGAGTCGATTGCCTACATTATCTCCTCAAAGGAGATAGGTTCACTCAGGAATTCCCTCTGGCCATCAGTCATCATCGGGATCCCGCATGACGAACCAAATAGATGATGACGGCAGGCAGTGGACCTTGACAAAAGTGTGACTACAGGCACTGCTCCCCTCCCGGGATCCATGTTGCCAAAACCTAGAGCGACCTAAGTTACAAGTGCTAGCAAAATAACCGTAAGTTTGAATGTATTACATTTACATAGATACTGAAAACCATTGCAATACAAAACATCAACTAGGACCATAAGATCATAGTCAAATATTAAATACGCATTTGTAAATTCCATAAACAATTAAAGCCTTAAATAAATTAAATCGCTGACAGGTTAAAAGCACTTTGATGCTAGTGCAACTTGCTGCCGGAATAAGTAATGCAGTCAGTGCAGAGTTCATTGCCGAATCAGGTAGTGCAATCTGTGCAGAGAGATGCATTGCGAAGGGTCCAATCTGTACACTCGATGAGGGATTCCTGGCTCTACCTCGGTTGGAACAGCCTCTGATCTTGAGTTGAATGAAATTGCGCTATGATCGCTGGTGTTTGAAATGCCATCAATATTTTTGTGACTTAACCTACGTAGAGTAATGTCCAGTAGGGCTGCTCCTAAACCCAGGAAAAGCTCGATTTTGTGGTGGCAATTGTTGCTCAACTAGTACAAGAAATCTTACTAATCTGCAGTTTAGTTGTGGTGTTGCTGGGTCAAAGCGTGCCAAAACTGCTTGCATCCTTGAACGAATTCCCCTTTGGTTGTAGGGAGTTTTTAGCAGCTGTCTCTTTTCCTGCAGCAATTCCTTGCAGGAGCATAGTAAATGGGTGATGTCTCCCTGGCCGTTTTTACACAGTCTACAAGAAATTGAGGTGGACACATGCTTCCACGGTGGAAGGTTCTGGGTGCACGGGATCATGCCAAGGTGAATCTTTAAGAATTTTAGTTTCAGAAATGTTGGATATCCCAAATAAAAATATTTTTGAGGTGCTAAGATCTTGTAGCTATTCAAAGTCATCCAAGCGTGAGATCTGGCTGAAAAGGCAGCTTTATCCTCCACCAGCGACAATTTTTTCAAAGATTTCCAGACCAGTTTCTTAAAGGCTAGGTGATGGATCGGTGTATTCCAAAGGGCCAAGAGCCCAGTGCTTGTCAGAGCCTCCTGAAGGTAGCTTTTTGCAGGGGAATTCTCCCTCTGTTGGAGATCTTGCCATAAGTGCTGGTTTAAAGTATTAGGGGCCGATGAGCTGATCTTGTTCCCGCAGATGATATATGCGCCGTACCTGGCCCATGATTGCTTTAGTAGGCCAAACTCCAACCCAAGTTGCGCCGGGGAGGTATAGTTTGGGAGGCTAAACATAGTTATATATGCTTTGACTAATGTTTTATCCAACAACTTAGTATCTCTGCCTCTCATTATTTCACTACCATAGGTTGTAGTAGGTAGGAGTTTAGCCTGTGCTACTTTCAGAAGGAGGCTCAGTGGTGGACCCGTTAATTTGGATGTTAAGCTTTTCAAAGTTAGTGCTAGCACCAGCCCTTTTCTTTTGATCTCTTTTTGTCGTGCGAAGGATCCTTCTTTATCTATGTAGACTCCTAGATACTTATAAACCGCCGCTGGTTCTATTAGTGTGCCACCCAAGCGCTAGAGTCTCGCTCCATTCCTCTCATTATTAATTGACATTGTCCTTGTTTTCTTTAGGTTAATTGTCAACTTGTTTTTTTCTGCGTAGTCCTGCATTTCTTTCAGGAGATGTTGCATGCTGACTGCTGTATGGCTATGCAGAATTACGTCGTCGGCGTACAGGAGATTGGACAAAGTTGGGCACTCCAGCCTGGGCGCATGGGAATTGCAGGAGTTAAGTGTCTGTGATAAATCTGCCATAAATAGATTGAATAAGGTAGGCGCCAGCACACAGCCCTGTTTCAAGCCTTTTGTTGTTGTTACTTTTCTCTAAAGGTGCGTCCCTGTTCCTAGATTCACCTGCACCCAGGTGTCTGTATGGAAGAGTGTCAGCATTGTTGGTCGAGCTTTTGGAATGCCCCAACGGGCTAACTCTGCCCACAGTCTTGGCCTATCCACATTATCGAAAGCAGCACCAAAGTCGATAAAACAAGAGTGCAGCTGCATTTTCTTTCGATATTGCTGCATTGATAAGCAAAGAGATTGTCAGTATGTTAATTATTGTACCTGTTTTTTTGCGGAAGCCTGTCTGAGTTAATGGTATTTTATCTTTGGCATCAGCCCAGGCTGTAAGTTCCTCCAACAACGTTCCCGCAAAGTATTTGGCCTCGTTGTTAATCAGTGCCACTAATTGGTAATTGCAAGGCAAGGCCATATCACCATTTTTGTGAATCGGGATGATCGTGGAGCCTTTCCATGAATCAGGGATTATGCCCAGTAGTCTCACTTCTGAGAATAGTGGTTGAAATATACTTGCCTATTCTGCCGCCCTCTGTTTGAACAGGGCAGACGGGATTCTGTTTTGGACCGGCGCCCCTTCCTTTCTTCCCTTTTTGATCTGCTGCCTAATTAGAAGCAGCTCTGCAGCGTGTGTGTTTTCCTCCGGGGGTTCGTCTAACTCGGAAGATAAATGTGGGACTCCAACCTTTATTCGAGTACCTGCCGAACGGTCATCTGGTAACGCCCTCTTTTGGCCAATCGGCAAGGGGCCTGCAGTTTGATGATTGAAGTGATTTTTTAGGTAACTGGCTCAGGTTTCCTCCAGGGTGTGGGAAGAGGTGCCTCCATGCTGCACGAGGATGATTGTGTTTACCATTTTCCAGAAGCGGGCGCTGCCGTTGTGGCTGGTGTTGTAAAGGAGCTTTGTCCAGATGTCATCTTCATAATTTTTGTTAATGCTCCATTTCAGCTTCTTTCATTTTGTTCTCTTTTGTCGCAAAGATGAGAGGAGACGTGTTCCCTGGATCATGTTATAAGGATCTTATTAAGCCTAGGCGTAATTCGTGTAATTTTGCTACGCAGAACTACGCAAAGTTACAAAAAAAACTCTGCGAAGTTCCGCGAGCGGCGGAGTGCAGTGCGAACTGCAGTTTGTGCTGGAATTCCTGCAGCTCGGGTAGAAATTCTACCCGAGCAGCAGCTCGCGCTCGCAAACTTACTGTTTGTGATCGCAAACTTACCGTTCGCGATCGCGAGCGGGGAAACAACTCCACTGCACATCGCAAAGTGTAGTTTTCTGCACTCCGCGAGCTCCGTGGAGTGTGGAGTGCAGAAAACCCCGCGAACGGAGCGAAGTTTACCGCCCAGGCCTAGATCTTATAGAGCCGTTTATAATTCTTTTGAGGTCTTTTATTTGCGCCCCTTGTGCTGTTAGCCTTTTTTCCTGCTTGGTGGCCAGAGGGCGCTTCATTTTTATTTGGGAAGCATGAAGTTCTATAAAGGTGGTTGTAAAAAGTTCCAAGTTTGGTATAGGATTCATTTCAGTCGATTGTGAGAGCATGAGATTGATTGCTGATCCGGACAGGGACTCAATATTTTCGGCCTCAAATTTAATTCTCTTGTAGTTTGAGATATAACTGGAGCCCCAGAGTGGAGCTGGCTGAATGCCAGAAGGTACGTTGCAGCTATGAAGATTTCTTGTGGACGATGATCGCTATCCCCCTTGTCACCCATTCTGAAGCCAATTATGAATGAGAACAGCGAGAGACTGGCAAATGTATAATCCAGGATCGAGCATGTTGATACGTAATAATGGCTGGCTACAGGGGGGGTGTCCCCAGCAAATCTACCATTTAGGGCCCTAAGATTAAAATGTTGTAGGTCCTCTAGAAAGCGTCTGTTTTTTTTTGTTGATTTTTCTGTGGCTAAAGCCATATTGAGCTGGTATATTGCAATTGGAGGATTGGAAGCTTGCTTCATGACCTTCTGACGTTCCCAAAAGATATTGATTCAAATCCCCGACAGAATGAAGTTGGACGATTCTACACTGCCTATATAGGTTGTTAATTGGCCGATTAGCTTTGCAGACTCAGTAGCTGTGCGTTTTGGGGGGGATGTATGCATAGACTATCATTACTTTGTTTTGTGCCCCTGACAAAGAGAAAATAAGTTTGACTGCTAAGGCAACCTCTGTTGCAGGGCCGACTGCAGCTGCTGACGATATGGTGGTTGTGTATATATAAGCTGCCAGCCCTTCTGAGGAATGCCCAGATTCCCTGCCTTTTGTGGCTGGTGAGGCAAAGCATAGCAACCCTTGTAGGTGTAATGGTTCTATAAGCCATGTTTCCTGCAGCAGGATCATGTCGAACCAGTTAATGTATTGCAGGAATTCTGGGTCTGAAGTTTTTATAGCTAAGTTGCTAACATTCCATGAGCAGAGGCGAATCTCCGTTTCTTTGTTTGCACTGTTGCCTGCATCTAATTGCCTATGTTGTCATTGAGTTTCTGGCGAAAGGGTAATAGTTCTTGTAATTAGCTCTGGATTCTGAAAACTACTTCAGGGAGCTATTTCTGCCTGGGGGGAAATATGCTGAATGCCCAGATTGCGAGGCCTTAGTTGCGGACCGTATGTTAGCTTAAAGTTACGAGAAAGTGAATTTGTTTTCTCTCACCATGCACACCTTAGAGTTTGCGTATTTATTTCACAAAAAGCAGAGTTATTAGCCCAACTTTTTCCAATTCTTTGGTCCTGATGAAAGCCAGCATATCTGAGCGCCTGACTGAAACATGTAGACCACTCTCAGGATATAGGAGTAAAGTTTGAACCACTATAAATATCCGCCACTTCCCTTTTATAATCCTGTCATAGGGCCCCAGCATTACACAATTTTCTTCTCTAAGGGGACCGTATAGATAGTTTTAACCCACATCACCTCACTTGGCACAAAACAAAAAACCACCAGCTCTGCTGTAATTCAGGCGTCGCAGCACACCCGGGATGCACTCGGCATCCTGGGTGGGAACCCGATGATGAAGCATGCCATCAACTAGGTTAGTGGGTGAGGGTTCTTCTAAAATACCTAATGGTTTTCCTCACATAAACCAGTAATTTGACGAACAAATAATGTTTGAATGAGTTTGTTCTTTTTTATTGAAATACATCAGTTATTTAGACCAACTCGTGAGGAATATAAATGTGTATAGTATAGAAGGAGCTCCTGGATAATACTGTGATTATCCAGTAATCAGCTGCCATTTTCCAGATGCAATTCGGGTATATAACCACCACACTACAATTTGGACGCAGGATCCTCATCAGTGTGTAGCCTGGATGTTCACCCTCCCCACACCGTCAGGCCCTCACATATTTCCCCATATATGCTGTTTCTCACTCAGCCAGGTCACAAAATTGGTCTAGTAGAGTTGCACGGTGGTGCAATTGGGGCCCGTGCCACTGTTGGATATCTATCCGATCAATATCACTCAGTTCAGTTTTGATACGGACTACGATATCACGTTTATCCCACAACACTACGGCATGTTTAGATATACACACCCCACGTACACACCCCTTGAAGGCACCCCATAGTGTAGCTTGCTTGACAATGGGTCCAGCGTTGAGCATGAAGTATTCGGCGATGGAGTCACGTAGTTCAGAACAGAAGCAGAAATGAGCCATCGCATCAAACAGCACGAGCAGCTCGGGCAGCCCTCGTCCAAGCCTCACTCAGTGCAGCACCTGTCCATTAACCAGGCCCACAACATTCAGCAGCTGAAGTTGTATGGTCACCGAGGGTCACGCCTCTCAATCATCCGCTTGTTCGAAAGACCACTGATATGGATCTCTTCAGGGAACGGGAGCTGGACGGTAGCCCAGTGAGGCTTGATAGCCTCATTCCTCGGATGTGGCCCCTGTTGCCGCGGGGCCTCCGAGGCGAGTGCTAGGCCACTACATGCTACCTCCGCACCTCTCGCACCTGCAGCTCACTTGCAAGACTGGAGCTTTTGCTCTATAGCTGGGAGTGCAGCACCCTCTAGGGGCTGGTTCTATGGCTATATCAAATGTGGCCTGAAGGTGAATAAAGGAGATACATGTAATGAAGCATCCTTCAGAGGCTGAAACTATGGTTGCATTTCTTGTGAACAAAATGGAATGCTCTCTTGGGGCTGTTTTTGTGATTGCCTTTTCATGGTTGAGAAGGTTATAAAAAGCACACAGACATGTTTTGCAAATTTTAAACTGCTTTATTGCTATGATAATATTGGCACTGATTATAGATCACAATGACTATGCTTTATTAACAGTAACAGGTGCATTTATACAGGATTATTATTAATGATTACGTTCAAAATGGTGCCTTTAACATGAGGTTTGCTGTTCTTGAACCTTTGACCAAGTCAGTAGACTTACTTTATATGTTTGCATGACCCCTTTAGGGGGTCAAAGGTGATTATGCGATGTCATCTATGGTATATTCCATCTGTTTATATTTGTAAACTAGTGCCTAGTATTTACTTGTGTGTGTGTAATAACTGTACTTTTCCTTTTTCTAAAGAAAAAGCACTAACTGGACAATCATTTATTGGGTGTTATTATTGCATGACAGTGATAGTGATTACTAGCACCGCACCACCTTCCCTGAGTAGCTCTTGGACTGCTCTGCTTTCCTACCCTGAGAGAGTCAAGCCCTATAATGGGGTGCTTGGTTCCCAGTAGGGAGAATTGTGGACCTATTACATGTGCAGGCCACACAACTAATAACCCACTTTCCTACAATTAGGGATCCAGACATCAGTACAGTTTGGCACTCATGCAGGAGTGCACACCCATTACCGTGTAGAGGACTTTTTCTTCTCAACATTGGGGCTGTTTATAAAACAAAAACCAAGAATCTTGTCATGACCTAGTAAGCACTGTTTTCACAAATTCTTTAATGCTTGTCCCATGTATATTGGTCTCTGCATATGTTACTAACATGGGTATTCCAAACATGACCACTATCAAGGGACATTAATGATCACCATGCCTTTTTTTCATGATTGCTGTTTGCAAGTCACCCCAGGTTCCCATAACAAAAGATCCTGAAACCAATCACACTATGACCTAGAAGATGTTAATTTCTAGCAACCCGTTTTGGATGCCAGATTGACCCTTGGAGTTAAATAGTGGGACCAGGACCTCAGGGATGCGTGGAGAACCAGGGAGTGGCCTCCAGTTTAGGTAGCCAAGGCAGGAGGTCTGGAATCACCAGCTCGAATGACCGAATTAGCAGCTGGCCCTACACCCCCTCCCATGATTCACGGTGGGAGAGACTGTGGTTAGGTAAGGGCAAGTAAGGATCCTGAGGCACCTCGAAGTAGAGCGGCCTACGCAGGACATCGATGCTTAACCCAAAAAAGAATTTCACGTGAGAAGGCTGCTCATGGCAGATCAGGTGGTCTCTCGGAAACTGCAGGAACTTAGAGCCTGGTAATCAAGTCTGCTCTCCATTGAACCTATGCAGGTGAGAGCACTCCTTTCAACACCTGTATTAAATCATAGAAGGTAACTGCCTGTGCTCCTAGGTTGACATGCTCCTTCTGGGGTGCGTGTTCCACCCCCTCCATGTCTCGTTCCCCTAGTGGGGATCTGTTTTGGAGTTGGAATAGATTTGGGGCCTCCTTGGCACACTGACACCTGATGTTTGAGGATTGGGGCGTTTCCAAGGCACCGGAGGAAGAGGCCTCCTCCTTTCATCATTTGCTGTGGGTGGCCAATTGGTCATGGGGGGGGGGGAGCAGATATGTGCAGGTAAAAGGTGCTCACTTTCATTTACAATTTAGGGCCCGATTACGATGCGGGCTGAAACAGCTACAACCATCAGTCGGAGCCCTTCAGACCACATCATAATCGGCTGGTTGGATTCCTTTCTGACCGACCCATTTAAAGGGGTCGGTTGGAAGGGAATCCGAATCAGATTTCCTAATGGCCTCTGATGGGCTCGGAGAGCCAGTCTGCCATTCGGTAAGCCTTCAGTAATCTCGGCTGGCTCTTTCCAGCCGAGGGATTAAGATGGCAGATTCCCACAGCCTCTCTGTGCCGGCCTTTCCGACACAGAAAGGCTTTGGGAATCTGTCTTTAGGGGACCCACAGAAGGGCCCCATGGGTGCAAGGATTCCGAATGGCGGCCCACTGTTGATCCCTGCACCCAGTGGTAGGCACCTTTACAATGAGAGCAAGCATTTCGTTCATAAAGCATACTCCCATTGTAAAGTATAGGATTGCACCGAACAGGGTTCGGTTGCATCCTACTTGCTGGGCTGGAACCATCGACAAGAGCTCGTTCGGTTCCACCCAAATGATGTCCGGTGAACTCCGGTCTGTCCGACATTGTAATCAGGCACTTAGAGACCAAAGGATAATCATTTGTGCTTTAGGGTCAGGGATCTTTATCTGACTGCTTGTCCTTCTCTTTTCCCATTGCCCCCTCTCAAGTGGTCTCTGATTATTCGGGTGGAACGGGTCAGAGAGACCTCTCAAAGACAACTGCATCCTAGGATTAAAGACCTGTGTTGTTTCCCATAAGGAGGCACGTTTAATGCCTCACCCCTGATTGGATTACTAGAGGCAGACAGCCAGGCAGGACAAGGAAGGGACATTACATGCGTTGGATGCAGTGTATACTTTCCAGCCCAAACGCCGATGAAGTGGGGCCATGGATGCAATAATTAAGGAACTTCAAAATTAGGCCAGATCTCTTTCCATAACTTCGATGGTGCAGAAACTAAAGTAAGGCGGATTCTCTCATATTGATGCAATTCATGAATGAGGACTTAGCATTAAGGCAGGTTCTACATAGGGCGGCTGTAGGGAGGAAGCAGGGCAGAGCGGCTTCACCGAAAGTCCTCTGCACAACTTCCTGAGAAAGCCAGGTGTGAACTCAAATATATATCAATGCTAAGGCCATGAGGCTCCCTCACTCTACTATTAGCACATTTAAAATGATGCACAGATTTAGATTAGATATTAGCTTGCTGTCATTTAAATTCCCTTTGAATGGTATTTAGTATGTTATTTCATTCGGTCTCCTGCCCAGTGCACAAATGGGAATATTTGAGTTTGAAAATGTTGGAACATGGTAATGCTAATGTTGTGCATGTGTGATGGGCAAGGCATATCCCTTTTAAATAAAATGATATGTGAAGGACCTGGAGATTTTCACTAAGCTTCCTCTGCTTATTATTAAAATATGAGTGACAATATCATGGTTTAAAGTGCATGTAAGGAATCCTCATGTAACTTTAAATACAATGCATTACGTATAGAAATTCCTAGATGCAGCATGTATTTTGTTTGGACATGAGAGGCTAATTTGATTTATAAAAATATCTAAAAGTCTGGAAGATAAAGGACAACACAAGCTTAAATATTATTGATTTCAATGTGTTTACTGTAAGTTTTGTGGGAATCATTACAGCATACCATCAATCCCACACTTTAATAACGATACAACTTGCAAAGATTTGATCAAGCCTATTTTCAGAGTGTATATACAAGGGGATGAGAGGGGCTACGGGTTGGGAGAGATAGAACTTGGCCTAGACTTGTACTGGGCATACTCAGCCATGGAATACTGCAGATGGTGACAACACAACATTACAGCTCAAAAGGCAACACTGCAAACCAAGTACTATAAAATACACCTGCATATTGATTAGTTTATAAACACCACACGCTCTGACATACAATCTTAATAAGACTTGCTGACTTAGAGTCTTACTTGCTTCTCCCGGACAAAGGCGATGTGGAGCGCAAGGATAATCAGGATACAAACCTCAAACACAGGGAAGCAGGCTGAGGATCTGTGATACCTAAAGGGTAACAAAGAAGAGACAGCAGGGACAAGCAGCACAAACATGAAAGAGAAACAAAGGAGCAAATCCAGATGCTAACTATTGCCAAAAGCAGCAACCATACAACATATACAATTTGCTAGATAAAGAGTAACTGGCTGACCCTGCCTAAATAGACGAGGAACTTCCTGTGCTACTTCTCACCTGACCTGCGTCCAGCAACCCCTGCCATTCACCTCTACCCTAGCCTCCACTACTTCTACTTTCCTGCTGCTGTTCTAAAGTGACCATGCACCCTCATTGCTGCTGATGTTCTTCATTTGTGTGTGGCTGAAATTCTCATACTCTGCCCACGCTCAGACTAAATCATTGCATTTACATCAAGACAGACACAGGACATGAAGTGTATATTGTCTAATACAAAAAAAGTATGGTGACTACATATAGGGTACTTTGAACTTAGGTAGTCATTTGTCAAATAGATAAACATTTTTTGATTAAATGTACAAATGTGTGTCTATCAAATGGTCTTTCAAAATATTACATTTTCCATACAAAAATAAATATATGCATGAACAAAATCATTATGATAGACTTGATAGTCACCCAGCAGATGCTATTTAAATAATGATGTATCAGAATCTGTACATGAGATAGTAAGGCTCATATATTGTCAGACACCTCTTTCACAGTTATCTATTGTGATATGAACATGCATCAAATGTTTTGAAAATGTAACTTATTAGATATGCTAACAAGGCTTGTGCAACACTAGATTATATTTATCTTGGTCATTATATTTATCTTGGTGCTCTTTAACTGGGTTTTATATATGAATGTTTTTCTTCTCTGATTAGTGATCATGTAACACCCTATATTTCAATAAGATGCAGTCTTGAAAATAAAGAAATTAAAAATAGGTTAACAATTGTCATGAACTGGTTATAATTAGAATTACGAACACAGCTGTATGAGGAATGGACCATTACAAAAATGGGGTAACCCATGGTTTGGGGACCTGGGTATAGACTTGATACCAAAAACAATGGTCCTTGACCAGATTGTTAATACAAGAGAGCCAAATGCTTCACTTAGTCAGTTAATTTTATGATCCTGAGCTCAGAAACCAAAACTCTTTTTAAAGGAAGGAGCTCACAATACTCAATATACAATTCAATCCAACAAAGAACAACATCCCACCTTGTTTAAATTATTATACATATTCATTTATTATTTAATAAGGCAGTACAAGGTTGCTCCAAGGGGAACGTGCGTCAAAGAAGAGTGATTAAAGGGTGAGTAGGTGAAACAAGGAATGGAAACATAGTGATAAAGACATTCATTTAGTTTACAACAATGAGGATCGGTTGTAATTCACCGTCCAGTAGACCTGGTCACAATTCTCAATCGCAGAAACATATTTTTATATTTCAAAGACCCAACAAGTGGTCTAGCACGAAGGACTGTATGTGTGTCCCAGGTAATAAAGATTAAGCGTCGACGTTTCGACCCGTCTTGAAGGCCTTTAGGAGATTTAGACCTTGGCCGTGCGGATCTTCATCAGGACCAAAGGGGGGCAACCTGACTGGGTGATGATATTGATCAACCACCTAGAATGTTAAAACAAGGGGATGTGAGGATGTTGTCCTAATTAAAAACAAACACTAAAACCACGTACGTCATAGTCAATCGTGTACCTGATTGAATTAAGGATTTCAATTCAATGGAGGTCGCCAGACTTCCAATGGATGGAGGACTGCGTGTCAGGGGTAGTTTTTCAAGCTGTAGGGGAGTTAATCCATGCTGTGGGGAATATCAAAGATGAAAGAATTCTAAGTATGGGCGGTGTAACCTACACGCACTTATACTGAAAGATTATGATGCCAGATACACCATAGGTGTAGTGTCACACAATATGTGTGTTTAATTAATCAAGTGACGAGAGCTGATGACATAGGACTAACGCTCATTAGTGTGGAGAGGAGCATTTAGTCACATCGAGCGCTAGCGCGTAATGTAAATAAAAATTACAGGCTAACCGATACTAATAACGTTACTGACATTCATTAGGTGAGTGGGAGAAACTTCTTACCGCAACAGACGCTACTGTCTGGTTCGAGTCAGTCACTTGTATGATCGTGGCAACGAGACGTATTGTTCACTCGAGGCTAAAAATAAATCGAATGAATTGAGTTCGAAGAAAGCCTAGGAGTTAAATTAATTAATCCCAGGGCTAAGAGTGGAGTTAATCTTACCAAAAGGCACAGTGTATGTGCTGGCTATTAAGGAGCGTCCGTCTCCGTCAAAGCTCCCGCTTGGTGTGAGCTTCGTCCGCGTCTGCGTACAATTACCGGGGCAACCGTCTACGTGTTGATGACGGTTACCGGGGAGTAGACAGAGTTGAAAGACTGACCGAAACTTACGGAAAGCAGTGGAACTGGATACATAGTTAAATATTGGACGGTGCAGTATTTAATAAATTCGGACAAAATAGCCAAAAGAAAATAAAATTACATGGAATTGTTATAATCATAGCATACTTAGTGAGAAGGAATTCACATATACTTATAAACAATCCATGTATCAGAGGACAAACACATTTAGCAAATATGCGTGCAAACAATAAAAAATATATAAAAAATTAATTGACATATACATCAACATAAATTACAATAACAGTTGGTGCTCTACAGTTACAGACTAAGTGTTAGACCAGATTTGGTAAGCGGGACCATTATACCACAAGCTACTGTGGCAGTCGGGGTTGTTACAGGGTATCGAGAGTGAATAGCTGGCTAGATCAACAGCTCATGATGGAAACCTGTTTGTTAATTTCCTCAAGTTCGTTAAGCCCTCTAGTTACAGTGTCTAAGGAATGGATCCATCTGCACTCACGTTTGTTCAGTATGTCTGAGAAGTTGCCCCCTCGAGGGTTTGGTTTTACCTTTTCCAGTACCCACCACCTCAGGCTGTCAGCTTTGTGTTCGAACCTACCGAAGTGTTCCACCAGCGGAGCACCGGGTGTATTGCAACGGATACGACTGCAATGTTGCAGTATCCGACACTTCACTTTTTGGATAGTTTGGCCCACATACAGAAGTTCACATGGGCAAGCAATCACATAAATCACCCCAGATGTGTTACAGTTACTGTGTTCTTTAAGTGTGTGGGTTTGGTTGTTGTGTGTGAAGTGATTAATCGTTCTAGTCAGAACACAAGCTTTACATGAACCACATTTGTGGTGTCCCATAATAGGGGTACCCCATAAAGTGGTCTGTCCTGACATTTGATTAGTGGGTAGTAGGGATTTGATCAGGTAATCTCTAATATTTTTACCTTTTCTAAAGGCATGCAACTGGGTGGGTATACTGCCTAGTTCCTCCGCTACTAAGTACCAGTGCTGGTTAATGGCCTTTTTAATGACATTGCTCTTGGTGTTAAACGTTGTCACGCACACCAACCTTTCCTCATTGTTCTTTTCTTTAGATTTGGGGGTTAATAGGAATTCCCTGTGGTTATGCCAAGCCCGATTCCGTGCCTTCTTCAAAAGCCTGATTGGGTAACAGGGGTCTATTAGTCTAGACAGTAGACCCGCTGATTCATCAAAAAAGTCTTCTTTTTTTGAACAGTTCCTCCGAATCCGGAGAAACTGTCCAAAGGGTAAATTGTCCCTAAGGTTCCGGGGGTGATGGCTTGAGTAGCGTAATAGTGTGTTTCTTTCACTAACTTTCCTGAACAGTGTGGTGTATAATTTACCTGATTCAGGGTCACATTTAATAGTGATATCAAGAAAATCAATGCTTTCTCTGCTGTAGTTCATGGTGAATTGTATGTCTGTGGAACAAGTGTTTAACCAATGGTGGAATTTTTTAAGATTCTCTTCTTCGCCTCGCCAGACAAATACAACATCGTCGATGTATCGACGCCACAGCTCTATGCAATTACTGTATGGATTTAGTTGGTTGAGGACATACCGATGTTCAAACTCACTCATGTAAATAATCGCCAAATTTGGAGCAAAGCTGGCCCCCATTGCCACGCCTTTCGTTTGTACAAAGAATTGGTCCAGGAAGGTAAAGTAATTTTGAGTCATAGCAATTTTTAGTAGATCCACAATGAATTCCGTAGGGACTTGGTGTGGTGCAGGTCTAGCATTAAGTACTAATTCAATGCACTGAAGGGCTGCCAGTTGTGGGATATTTGTGTAAAGGGCAGTTATGTCCATAGTCACTAGTAGATGGACATTCGGATCATAAGGGTATTCGTCCAACAGTTGTATCGTTTGCATGGTATCCCTTAAATAGGTTGGGGTGTGTTCCGCTATAGGTTTTAGAAACACGTCAATGTACTTACATAATGGTTCTAAAACTGAACCACAACCAGACACAATTGGCCTCCCTATAGCGGAACACACCCCAACCTATTTAAGGGATACCATGCAAACGATACAACTGTTGGACGAATACCCTTATGATCCGAATGTCCATCTACTAGTGACTATGGACATAACCGCCCTTTACACAAATATCCCACAACTGGCAGCCCTTCAGTGCATTGAATTAGTACTTAATGCTAGACCTGCACCACACCAAGTCCCTACGGAATTCATTGTGGATCTACTAAAAATTGCTATGACTCAAAATTACTTTACCTTCCTGGACCAATTCTTTGTACAAACAAAAGGCGTGGCAATGGGGGCCAGCTTTGCTCCAAATTTGGCGATTATTTACATGAGTGAGTTTGAACATCGGTATGTCCTCAACCAACTAAATCCATACAATAATTGCATAGAGCTGTGGCGTCGATACATCGACGATGTTGTATTTGTCTGGCGAGGCGAAGAAGAGAATCTTAAAAAATTCCACCATTGGTTAAACACTTGTTCCACAGACATACAATTCACCATGAACTACAGCAGAGAAAGCATTGATTTTCTTGATCTCAACTATTAAATGTGACCCTGAATCAGGTAAATTATACACCACACTGTTCAGGAAAGTTAGTGAAAGAAACACACTATTACGCTACTCAAGCCATCACCCCCGGAACCTTAGGGACAATTTACCCTTTGGACAGTTTCTCCGGATTCGGAGGAACTGTTCAAAAAAAGAAGACTTTTTTGATGAATCAGCGGGTCTACTGTCTAGACTAATAGACCGCGGTTACCCAATCAGGCTTTTGAAGAAGGCACGGAAGCGGGCTTGGCATAACCACAGGGAATTCCTATTAACCCCCAAATCTAAAGAAAAGAACAATGAGGAAAGGTTGGTGTGCGTGACAACGTTTAACACCAAGAGCAATGTCATTAAAAAGGCCATTAACCAGCACTGGTACTTAGTAGCGGAGGAACTAGGCTGTATACCCACCCCGTTGCATGCCTTTAGAAAAGGTAAAAATATTAGAGATTACCTGATCAAATCCCTACTACCCACTAATCAAATGTCAGGACAGACCACTTTATGGGGTACCCCTATTATGGGACACCACAAATGTGGTTCATGTAAAGCTTGTGTTCTGACTAGAACGATTAATCACTTCACACACAACAACCAAACCCACACACTTAAAGAACACAGTAACTGTAACACATCTGGGGTGATTTATGTGATTGCTTGCCCATGTGAACTTCTGTATGTGGGCCAAACTATCCAAAAAGTGAAGTGACGGATACTGCAACATTGCAGTCGTATCCGTTGCAATACACCCGGTGCTCCGCTGGTGGAACACTTCGGTAGGTTCGAACACAAAGCTGACAGCCTGAGGTGGTGGGTACTGGAAAAGGTAAAACCAAACCCTCGAGGGGGCAACTTCTCAGACATACTGAACAAACGTGAGTGCAGATGGATCCATTCCTTAGACACTGTAACTAGAGGGCTTAACGAACTTGAGGAAATTAACAAACAGGTTTCCATCATGAGCTGTTGATCTAGCCAGCTATTCACTCTCGATGCCCTGTAACAACCCCGACTGCCACAGTAGCTTGTGGTATAATGGTCCCGCTTACCAAATCTGGTCTAACACTTAGTCTGTAACTGTAGAGCACCAACTGTTATTGTAATTTATGTTGATGTATATGTCAATTAATTGTTTATATATTTTTGATTGTTTGCACGCATATTTGCTAAATGTGTTTGTCCTCTGATACATGGATTGTTTATAAGTATATGTGAATTCCTTCTCACTAAGGGCCTCATGTAGGTAGCATACAAGTTACCACTTCTTAAATACCGAACGTTACCGAATCGGTATTTAAGAAGTGGTAACTTGTATGTAGGTAATCATTTGGGAAATATTACCGAATCGGTAAAATTCGGTAATTACCGAATCGGTATTTACCGATTCGGTAATGAGGCATACCTTCCCATTGATGGGAAGGTATGCCTCATTACCGAATCAGTAAATACCGATTCGGTAATGGGGGAACACATGCAAGGGTGGCAGGGTGTCACATTGACACCCTGTTGCACCCCTGATTCGGCCATGTGTGCACATGTGGCACACATACATGCCCTAAGGGCATGTATGTCTGCCACATTGCACACGTCTAAGCGCTTTAAAATGCTTAAACACATCCATTCGTTATTTACCACCAACTATTAGTTGGTGGTAAATACCGACTCCTAAAAACACCCACACACTCCCCCTACATCTCATTTTTGTATTCGGAATTTACCGAATCGGTAAAATTACCGATTCAGTAATTTTACCGATTCGGTAAATTACCGAATACAAAAATGATCCCCCTACATACCAAAAGCCAAAATACCGGTCGGTAACGGTATAATTACCGAAAATCGGCCGTTACCGACCGGTATTTGGCTTCCTACATGAGGCCCTATGTATGCTATGATTATAACAATTCCATGTAATTTTATTTTCTTTTGGCTATTTTGTCCGAATTTATTAAATACTGCACCGTCCAATATTTAACTATGTATCCAGTTCCACTGCTTTCCGTAAGTTTCGGTCAGTCTTTCAACTCTGTCTACTCCCCGGTAACCGTCATCAACACGTAGACGGTTGCCCCGGTAATTGTACGCAGACGCGGACGAAGCTCACACCAAGCGGGAGCTTTGACGGAGACGGACGCTCCTTAATAGCCAGCACATACACTGTGCCTTTTGGTAAGATTAACTCCACTCTTAGCCCTGGGATTAATTAATTTAACTCCTAGGCTTTCTTCGAACTCAATTCATTCGATTTATTTTTAGCCTCGAGTGAACAATACGTCTCGTTGCCACGATCATACAAGTGACTGACTCGAACCAGACAGTAGCGTCTGTTGCGGTAAGAAGTTTCTCCCACTCACCTAATGAATGTCAGTAACGTTATTAGTATCGGTTAGCCTGTAATTTTTATTTACATTACGCGCTAGCGCTCGATGTGACTAAATGCTCCTCTCCACACTAATGAGCGTTAGTCCTATGTCATCAGCTCTCGTCACTTGATTAATTAAACACACATATTGTGTGACACTACACCTATGGTGTATCTGGCATCATAATCTTTCAGTATAAGTGCGTGTAGGTTACACCGCCCATACTTAGAATTCTTTCATCTTTGATATTCCCCACAGCATGGATTAACTCCCCTACAGCTTGAAAAACTACCCCTGACACGCAGTCCTCCATCCATTGGAAGTCTGGCGACCTCCATTGAATTGAAATCCTTAATTCAATCAGGTACATGATTGACTATGACGTACGTGGTTTTAGTGTTTGTTTTTAATTAGGACAACATCCTCACATCCCCTTGTTTTAACATTCTAGGTGGTTGATCAATATCATCACCCAGTCAGGTTGCCCCCCTTTGGTCCTGATGAAGATCCGCACGGCCAAGGTCTAAATCTCCTAAAGGCCTTCAAGACGGGTCGAAACGTCGACGCTTAATCTTTATTATCTGGGACACACATACAGTCCTTCGTGCTAGACCACTTGTTGGGTCTTTGAAATATAAAAATATGTTTCTGCGATTGAGAATTGTGACCAGGTCTACTGGACGGTGAATTACAACCGATCCTCATTGTTGTAAACTAAATGAATGTCTTTATCACTATGTTTCCATTCCTTGTTTCACCTACTCACCCTTTAATCACTCTTCTTTGACGCACGTTCCCCTTGGAGCAACCTTGTACTGCCTTATTAAATAATAAATGAATATGTATAATAATTTAAACAAGGTGGGATGTTGTTCTTTGTTGGATTGAATTGTATATTGAGTATTGTGAGCTCCTTCCTTTAAAAAGAGTTTTGGTTTCTGAGCTCAGGATCATAAAATTAACTGACTAAGGGGCCTATGCATCAACAATGCCATTTGCGATTCCTTATTAGCGAAAAATAAGGAATCGCTAATAAGGAATAGCAAAAGGCTATGCATGTAGGAATCGCTATTCAAATAGCGATTCCTTAATATTCCTTATTACCGAATCGGTAATACCGAATCGGTAATAAGGAATACCTACCCATTCATTCCTATGGGCTTGGAGGCCCATAGGAATGAATGTAAAGCCAGTCTGTATTAGCGATTCGGTATTACCGAATCGCTAATAGCGGGAGCACTTTCAAGGGTGCCAGGGTGTCAAAAGGACACCCTGTTGCACCCCTGAAAATGATATGTGCACATATGTTGCACACACACATGCTCTAAGGGCATGTGTGTGCGCAACATGAAACTTTGAAAAATGCACAAAAGTGCATTTTTCAAAGTTTTTGCAAATTACCATGCAGTTCATCTTCATGGTAATTTGCTCTCCCTATTAGCGAAATCGCTAATTTTTTAACTTTGATGCATTGTATTTAAGGAATCTCACTTTGGGATTCCTTAAATGCAATCGCTATTTAAGGAATCGGTATTTAAGGAATCCCTATTTAAGGAATCGCTATTTAAGGATTCCTTAAATAGCGATTTCTGCTTTTGGGTTGATGCATTGGGATTGGGTATTTTTTACTTAATACCGGGAGCTATTACCGAATCGGTATTTTACCGACTGGATTTTGGGTTGATGCATGAGGCTGTAAGTGAAGCATTTGGCTCTCTTGTATTAACAATCTGGTCAAGGACCATTGTTTTTGGTATCACGTATGAGGAATGGACTTCAGCCTGGTTATTCTGACCATGAATAAGGTCAGAATAGAAGTAGATATTGAAGTTTAGGAACACCAGAACATTAAAAAAGAAGTTTAATTTCTCAACTAACAGCTTGGGAACTTTACAGAATGAAGCATAAAGAACGATACACAATGTGGACAGTTAGGCATTAACTACAATGCACATAAACCAAAATTGGATAACATGTCAATGGCTTAAAACAAAAAATATAAACCCTGCCTAGATAATGATTGAAAAATGCAGGAATCGGAACAGAAACATAGCATAAGACGTTACTGTGCCTTAGCATCGAATACTAATGGGTCTGACTCGACAATTAACTTATAAGTGACAATGTGATTTAAATGATGTCTCGAAACACTGGTGTAGGGAGAGATCCCAGCGTAAATATACGTTCATATGATTGGACTCAAAGAATCAACAAAGACAAAGAAGCCAGGGAATTATTTGGGGAAAATCAAAATCAATATTTTCAGTTGCAGCCACAAGGAGATATTAATAAAAATCCTGAAATTGGTTGAGTTTTGCAACTCAAAGTGTTACAAGGTAAGAAGTCAATGTGAATGAGTTTGCTTGTTAATAAGCCTAGAAAACTCTATCACAGTGGACCTCCAAATTCAGGTTGTAATATAGGCATGGTTATAAAAAATTATTTTACATAATGCATCATAATGGTAATGTCAAAATCATTACAGTAGTGTAACTTAGTTGAAACTGTACAAAATGCAGCATGCTTTGCATCTGGTCATGTTGGTATATGATAATACACATACCTATTTTAGGAGGAATTCCTAGTTAGGCAAGGGGCCGAGAGGAAGTCTGTGAGGGAGTACACCCTCCCGTGGGTAAACACTAGATCACTATAAGTACTCCCGTTGTGGACCAGCCAGCAATAATAATCTATTACTAACTCAAAAGATGGTATGCCCTATCAGAAGTGTGTAACACCACTTAAGTGTGGGGAAGGAAGCAAGTCCTTTTGTTATTATATTCCCTCACACACCCTAGTGGTGTCATACTGATGATGAAGCACACTAGGGTGTGTGAGGGAATATAATAACAAAAGGACTTGCTTCCTTCCCCACACTTAGGTGGTGTTACACACTTCTGATAGGGCATACCATCTTTTGAGTTAGTAATAGATTATTATTGCTGGCTGGTCCACAACGGGAGTACTTATAGTGATCTCATGTTGGTATATGACCAGGTCTAAAGTCAGGACACAACTGAAAGTTACGGAGTTTACTCTAGTGTGTGGATGTCATAATCCTATGAGCAAGACTTTAACTTTTTCCATCCTTTAGTGGATGTTAGATCACAGCGTTTGTTTCTACTGTTACAAGTGATATAAGATCCTTGTTCGAATATATAAAGAAGATGTGTTTAAACATACGCAACCTGCAGGAGATTGGGTACACGACCAGGATGTGGTTGCACAGTAAATTGCATGCAAAAGTACATAGCGAGCGCCCACTTGGTACTACGGACTCACCACTACTACAAATAGCATTGAAATACTGGACTTACGCCAAACGGTACACTCGCTTACATGTACCATATGCTCCAAATATGCCTTTTGTAGGACTACCTATCCCAACAGGAATAGTTACGAAAGACAGCTAGCAAGCTGGAAGATGGAGGGAGTAGCAACGGTCGGAACACTATTCCATAAGGGTACATTAATGTCACAGGCTGATTTCACGTATGCTAACGGCTTGATGAATACCTTATTCCTCTTACATGCGGGATTGTCACAATGTGTGAAACAATTATGGGCTCCAACTGGACAGGAGACACCTGTGAATGAATTATTGCACATGCTCCATTTAATGGGCAATGGTAGCCATTTAACAAAATGGCTTTATGTGAGCATAAGAGGGACAGTAACATCACCCCTTGGGGCACTGCGGGTGAAATGGGAAGCAGATGTAACGGAGGGTCTGACGGACAAAGACTGGGCGAGAGGACTAGCATACCCGAAGATAGTGTCCCGTAATGCGCTGTTCAAATTTATACAATTTCTGGTTCTTCAGAGAGCATACCTCACTCCACAGAGGCTTCACAAAATGTTCCCAGCCCCCCCCCCCCTATTGCCCGCACTGAGTTGAGACAGATGCCGGGTTTGTGCATATGCTATCGTCCTGTCCAGCACTATCCCATTATTGGGGGCAGATTGCGCGCATGCTTACAGAAATTATAGAGGACAATACTTGGAATAAGGCAAGGAGCTGTTTGCTGGGCTTATACCGCCAACCCAAGGGGTACAAGGTGCAGGCTCGTTTTGCCAACCTAGCGCTCTTACTAGCGGAGAGACACATAAGGCAGCCAGGCCACCCAGCTTAGAGTCCTGGAGGGAGGAAGTGATAAAATGGAGTCTGGCTGAAAGTGCTGCGATACGCAGAGCAGAACAGAGAGGACTGCGAAAAATTCCAATAGCAATGGCGTGGGATGTGTTGTGTGAGGCACTTAAAAGCTGGTAGGAACCAACTCAGGTTGATGTAACATGAACGTGGCTGTAGCTGAGCGATACTGTGATGAGGATAGCTGCTGCTCATAAGATACCCCTGAGCGCCCCAGATTGGGGACGATTATGTTCCGAATCCTAGATCTTGTACATATCTTTACACATAATGTTACTGTTTTACTCTGCCAATGAGGCGGCTATAGACAGTTCCCCCAGTTAGATAACTGCAGGTGGGGGTTGGAGGGAGGGATCCAGGGTAGTTCTATTGTTTTATCAGGCATGATTACACTCTCACAATGTAAGGTAAAGATATAGACTGGAATACCGGCTATCTCATGTTGTACAAATAATGATATATTTTTGCCGAAAAATCACGCACATTGTACTGTTGCACTGGCACCTTGTTAATATATGTATTCGCTGAGTGTGTGCACCATGCCAAACGATCTGCATTGTGATTTACTGTGATTATGAAATATTATTTTCTCTTATAATTAAAAAGTATAATAAAGTTTGTGTTAAAAAAAAAAAAGTTGTTAAACATAGGTGTCCAAGTAATTAACTCTTCCACCCATAAAGTGTCTTAGTATACTAGAGTTAATTAGCCTTGTTTTTATTTTTAAAAAGCACTTTCTTTCTCATGCGCATACAGATGTGGTAATGTTACTATACCTGACAGTGTAAGGATATTGAAGACATTCATGATAATGGACGAAAGGATTTTTTTACCCAGAAGAGGTGAAACAAATGCTAGATTCACTTTCCATAATGCACACAGTTAATTATTTAGAGAGTGATTTCTTAAAGTATCTTCTATTTCTTTTTTAAACAATTAAGGAATGCAGGGCTTGACTTTTGTTCCTGTTCTCATCATGTCAAAGTTACTGTGTACAGGGGAATGTCAATTAACTATTGTGAACAATACTCTTGTTAGTGATTACTTACAACTAATACACCAATCTGGACATAAATCCGTAGGGATGAGCACCACTTTCAATGAGAGATGCTTTAATAGATCTAGAAAAGGTCACACGAAACAATATGAAATACAACAATTTAAATGTATATTTTGCAATAACATCTTTACTACAAATGTATTGTCCAAATATTTGAGATTTGGACATTGTTCTAATAAATTGTCAAATTCAGAAGGACTGGACTGTGGTAAAGCATTTATAGCAAAAAGGACAACTGTACAATCATACCTATTTTTTGTGTGTAATAGAAACCTCCCAAGATAGTCAAAGTTATGCACTGGAGTGCGTCATGCTTGATGCAGAGTTGTCTTGTTCCAGAATGCATTAATCATATTGGTGGGTGGAAGGGAAAAATAGTGTTGGACTTTTTGGGAGGAGCTTACTAATGGATTTGGATTTAGCAAATGTTGATATAATGGGTACGTCAGAAAGAATATTAGGAAAGTTTGTTTTGTGTTCTCATAAATGATCCTGCTTAATTTCATAAAAAATAATGTGCCACACTAACCAATTGTTTCCAAATGCATCCTACCTTCAACAATGCTGCTGCAGCCAGCACACTTTAAACTTGTGTGGCCAATCAGTGAGAGTAGATGAATAACAAACTGTATAGTAGTATGCATTTATGCATAAGTGCACAGTAATGTAAATAATATAGGTTATGGATGTGCTAAATAACCATTTTGGCGCTTAGTTAATGGGAGCCTGACCAATGGATTGACAAACATTCTATTTTATAGTACTAATAAAAATATTATTACAATAATCACCAAGTATGTACTTAGATGTTTTATCTTGACCTTCAACCAAAGGGTTAGTGTTTAGGCAACAGGATACTGGGTGGACCAAGCAGATGGTTTTTCACTTCAGTCATTAAATACTGTGACTCATTCACAACCACTTACAGCATTACTATGTCAGCAAAACGTATATAGACGAAAAAATGCAAATATAGCCAGCTAGACTGCAAAAGCTTCTTCATTACAGCAGCACGCAACCATGTCAGTTCTAATGTAATATAACAGCAAGATGACACACATGCAACCAGAACATCTTTCATCCCTCAGATTTAACAAAAAGACAATTATTTTATTGATGATGTGACCCTTTAGAGACACAACACCAGAGGCTATCGTAAATGCTAAGAAACATAATGACAATGATGCATATTTTTCACAATATAAACATTGATTCCTTTGAATAGTTATTTAATAAAATATTTATATTACTTTAATATTTAAAACATTGGTAATTTATCTTACTATTGACCATATTAATTTCTTATTATTTGAAGAACATTTATATATTATTTATCTACTTTTTAAATAAAAATTTCAATACATACTCAAGTAAATATTAACATTTTATTGTGTAAAGAAGCATTTGTTTTTATGTATTTTTCAATTAATGTGCCATTTTTTTAAAATAAAAAATTACCTATTAATAAAAAATAAGCTTATAAATAATATAAAATAAACTGTTTCAATTAATTGAAATTAAGTTTTGCAATGTGATTTTCACTAGTTTGTTGCATATTAACGTGAGGTATGGATGAATACTTTGTTGAAAAACAAAAAAGGTAACATTTGTTCCATATAAGTCATTAGTCAATTTGTGATTAATATGTTTTTGAATAATGTAGGGTGCCAAACATAATTTCATTTTTACATTTGCTTCACTTGGACTTACATTTGCATAGATGCATTCCATAGTTACCACCTGATATGATACTTCTACATTTTTTCTTTTTAGCTTTGCATTGAGAAAGTCATACAGAATGTTGCAAAATATCATTACGTACCAAAAATTAAGAAAAGATCGTGGTCATTTTTTTCTTTTGTAGGTCTATTTATGGATGAGATATGTTTATGATTCTTGGGGTGCTTGGTGGATGGTAGTACAATTGCAAATAGTGTTTGTGGTTGTTACAGTTTTTTAGTGTAAGGGTTTGCCCGAAGTAGGTCTGCTTGTGATTGTTTTGTTTGTAAAAGTATTTTGGGGATTTAGGAGTTTGTCTTTGTTTCTTAATTGTTTAGATATAGTCAGGGCCTTTGGAATTATGCAGCAAGAGATGGCCTCTGGAATTATGCAGCAGGAGAGGGCCAAATTATGCTGCAGGGTTGACTAAATTATGCAGCTAGAAAATGCAAATTATGCAGCATAATGTGACATTTCATAATAGTATTACTTCATTATTTTGTCATTTGTAAATTTGGGAACACTTTCTGGGCATTGGCTGCACCTCATTAGTACCAGTTTAACACCTAAATATAGCAATAAGCAGCAAAAATGTATTAGACCTGGCATCTTTTGATGTGTTTCCCCTGTCCTTTTGCTTTCTGGTCTCCTGGTTTTAATGGTATGTTGGACTTCATTTTGCTGGTTTAGTGCCTTTGCACACTTTCTCACTGCTGTTCAGTGTTAAATTGCAAATCCTCCTACTGTAAGTTGTGTATATGGATTGTTGTTTCCATGTTTAGCTCATTTGATTTACTACTAAGTTCCTAGTACCCTGCACTGTGTGCGCCCAGGGCCTGTAAATCAAAATTTGCTAGTGGACCTGCAGCACTGATTGTGCCACTCACACAAGCAGCCTTTCAAAGGTTTCTCAGACCTGTCACTTCAGTGTCTTCGCACAGTTTTTACTGCCGGATTGACCTGGCAAGTAAACCTACTTGCTAGGCTCTAACCTTTCCTTTTCTTACATGTAAAGCACCCATCTGGTAGGCCTAAGGTACCCCATGGGCAGGGTGCAGTATATGTGAAAGTTAGGACACGTGCTGGTGAGTGGGACATGTCCTGATGGTGAAATACTGCCAATTTTGAAAGGCATTCTGCTCCATAGGGAGTTATTTTCTAACATCTTATAAGTATAACTTTCTATGGGGGATAGATAGAGAAATTGAGTTTAAGCTCTCTGAATTCAGAATTCAATAACACATCTTTTTAGGGAGATGTTTTTTAAATTGTCTGTTTGAAAAGGCCACTTTCAGAAAGTAGGCATTTTTCTTGTCTAACCATTCTGTGTGCCTCTGCTGGTTTGTGTATTGACTGTCTGGTTTTGGAGTGACAGGGGCTGGGATGTGCATTCACTGTAGACAGCCACAAGAGGGGTTGAGGTGTGTCTGGCCTTTCCTGGGTGACTTACAGTGGGGCTGAATAGGCCTGGTCTGCATTTAGAGTGGTGGGAGGAGTTTTCACAAGCACCTGAATAGGCACTGTCTCCTCTGCACAATGCTGTCTTCATCTCCTGGAGTGAAGCTGGGCCAGAGGTGGCAGAACGGGTTTGTACTGGGCTCAGACACCCTTGCCCCAAAATGAACAAAGAGAAAATGTGGTATAAATATTGGGGCCTGACCCCAGGACTTTAGAACTCTTTTGAATCAAGGAACCTGCCACGGAGACGAGCTGGAGAAGTTGTGAGGAGGAAATACCACTCTGCTGTGTGCTTTGCTGTGTTGGGCTGAAGTAGCTGCTTCTGTCTTGGGCAGAGAAAGGACTGGACTGAACTTTCTGCAACTTCTTTGAGTTTCTCCAAGGGCTTGAGGTAGAGCTCACCCCCTGTTCAAGAAGTCTCAGGAACAGCAAAGACTTCAAGTTCATCTGCTACCAGCAATGGGAAGTGTATATTTTGTGCTGCAACAGAAGAAAAAGCAAGGCACTGCAGAGGGCACCGCCACAAATTGCACCGCAACCCTGGTCTCACCGATGCCCGAAGCCGCCAATGAGCCGCTGCTTGCACAGTGACCTGTGGGTACGCACTCCGCACCGCCTCGCTTTACACCACCTCCCTGGTATCCCCAATGACGCCGCTCCACGCCAACATTGACGCCACTGCTTGCACTGTGGTTTGAGGGCACGGCTCGTCAGTTACACAACTCACCGCCCCGTCCCACACCGCGGCCTTGGCCTACTGATGTCGACGGCGCTGACTCCAGTTCGTCAGCCGATGATAGCACTTCAGCAACGACGATGCCGCTGCCTGAACCGTGACCTGCTAGCACTGCAACGAGCACCGCACCCCTTCGCACCACAGCCCTGGTGTCACCGACGCTGCTGAACGACCGTCACCGAGCCACTGCCTGCACCGCGACCTGAGGACACCACAGGCCGCACCGCTGCACTTTGCATCGCAGCCCCGATGCCCGGTGATGCCAGTGCTCCTGACTTTAACCGCATGGAGATCGATCTGCAACAAGTGTGATTTCAAGGGCCCGACGACTCATGCACCGACCTCCGGAACTGACGCCAGCTCTTCGAGGTACATCGCGAGGTCAGAGACGCCCTGCATTTCTAAAGGTACTTTTTTCGGGACTTCCTGACGACGGAGCTATCGACTTCAAGGACCTGTATTTTTAAGTCTATTCTTTGCTTATTGATATTTCTAAGAACTGCATGGTGGATGTTATCATTTTGGTCTTGTTTTGCACAGATATAATATTGGATATTATTCTAAAAATGGTGTGGTGTCCTTTTGTAGTGTTTTCACTGTTTTACTGATGGTTATGTGCAAATGTTTTACACATTGCATCTGAGATAAGCCTGACTGCTTGTGCCAAGCTACCGAGGGGGTGAGCAGGGGTTATTTTAGAAGTGCATCCCCCTTATCCGAACTAGGATAAAGGGTCCCTTACTTGGACAGGGCAACAATCTGCCAACTCGAGACCCTCATTTCTAACATTAAAAATGTGAGTAATTCAGGTTTGCAAAAGGCCTTCTACCGCGCGTCAACATGTGCAACTGCATTTTTTGTAACTTTAGAACCGTTTAAGTTAGAAACCATTTTTTTGTTAAAATCTGCAGATTATGCAGCAGATGATGGATTATGTGGCAAATGAGGCAAATCTATAATATTGCAAAAAACGCATCAGCCGCACAATTGCATAATTCCAGTGGCCCTCGATATAGTTTGTTTGTGTTGGGGTGTTTTTGGAGTTAGTTTAAGTGAAACAATGTCAGGTAGAGGCAGGTAAGAGGTGAGGCACATTTTGGAGAGTGGGAGGTTGGGCCCTTAATTTGGCTAATTGTTTACTACCTGCCATGTATGATTGGTGCATGTGGTATAGTGGTCTGGTTAACCAATGACAAAATAGGCGCCAAAGATGCGAGAGCGTGTAATATGTTTTTAATAGCTAATTTGAAAATAAATATTAAAAACATTTACATTCTTATTTAAGCTTGAAATCTACATTTTAAAGAACTGCTTATAATATAAATATCTTTATTAAACTATAAAAGTGTAGTTTTGAAGTCGAACCTTCTTATGATGATATTGAAACTGCCAACTTCAATGATGTTTTAAATAGTACGTGTGCTATGCATTACAGCGTACATGCCAACTATAAAACCTTTAGCAGGAAAAAAATGTATCATATTACATGGTATACAAGCCTTGAGTATGTATAAAATTATGATGCAAATTCATTTTCAAATGTAAATGTGCATAGTGCTTATTTACAAATTACATGGCTGGTTGTATGTGAACACCATGACCCATCCAAAGTATGGCCTCTTGACACAAAGTAGCACTAAGTAGGGCATAGAGCTACGTTGCATTTTTAGGCACCTTTCCTTGCCAAATCATGATTTGTATAGGAAGCTAAATCAAACTTAACAATTTGCATCAAGTTTGTGTCACTTATGACACAAACCCAGCGTGAAGTGTTTATATAACTACCCCATACTTTATACATCCCCTGTGGATTATATATTATCATTGAATTGATCTAAAATGTGTTTTAATGACACAGGGTGCCAACAGAAATCTTTGTAATTAAATGTTTTGATAGATTTATTTATTTATTTAATGAGTTTTATATAGCGCTGGCTAGATCCGTAGGTAACAGCGCGCTTTACATTAGGTTACACAATGTTACAAGAATGATAACAATTACACGTTTCATCAAGTTTAAGCAAAACATTTAAAGAGAAAGGAAGGTGTGCCAAATAAAGTTGAGAGGGGGAAGTGGGAAGAGAGAATAAGAGGGAAAAGACAGCAGGAGAGACAAAGGGAAGTCTGCCCATTGACCGACTGGGTAGGTGACGGCCTCGGAAGGAATCCACAGCCCGTCTCCCCTATAGCTATCAAGTAGCTCCATCGGGCATCGGTCAGATAGCTAGGTCTCAGTAGACGAGGGAAAGTTCCCAGAAGAACATCAGATGTGTGACAGGATGGGAACTATGAGCAAGGACGGGAGAGGGCAAAGGTCGAGAGTAGGAAAGAAGAGATGATTAGAGCAGATAGGGGTAAGGGGGTAGGGTGAAGGGGGAGGAGGAAGATAAGGTCAGGAGAGGCGAAGTAGGGTCTGTCCAAAGACCGGCTGGGTAGGTGATGGCCGAAGAGGGAAACCACAACCCATCTCCATATCGAAGTAGCTCCACCGGGCATCAGTCAAAGTGGCTAGGTCTCAACTGTCAATGCGGAGGACACCTAATAAAAGTCCTGTTGAGAGATCAGGAACAAGGTTATGAAAGGGCTGAACAGGATCAGGATGATGACTAGTTATTTTGAACCAGGAGAGATAGAGTAATGAGGAGGGTGCCATGGGGGAGGCCATCTTGAAGCCAGGCAAGGGGGATGAGTCATTGAGGTTCGAATTAAGTCGGTCCCCCTTGTTCTCAATAACCCACAGGAAACGGGGTGCAAGCAAGCCGAGGATCAGCATGAGGAACAGAGCCAGGGGCCGCATGTGAATTGAGGGGGTCGCAAGATGTAGAGTAATGTCTGCCAGTGTGAAAGACGGCCGCCATTAGCAGGTGAGGCGGGGCACCTCCGGTGTCTTTCTCACTTAATTAATAGCACTGAACAGGGATGTCCCCAAAAAGGTCTGAGAAGTAAATTGCAGACTCCGATCGATTTCATAGCCTATATGCTATTAGTGGAAACAGGGGGGTCTCATCTAGGTGTAAACTAAAACCCTGCCAACGGTCCACTGCGGGCATCATTTTGTAGGCAAGCGCGTAACAAAAGAGGCACTCAATTAAAATTGATATGCTCCAAAGTACTTGAGGGGGGCATGGTAATGAGCCCCAGCCTCCCGGGCCCACCATCTGGACTCATCCGTGCTCCCGGCAATATCAAGGGTGTCATAGCTCATCGTTCTCCATCTCGCGGCGAGCCATAGAAAAAGCGGGAGGGATCCTCAGGGGATCGGTGTTGCCTAAACTCTTCTTCCAAAGCGTCCCCCAACCTACCGGCTGGTATCTCACTGTGCCTCAGTCATGGGTCTCCTAGGAGGGCCTCTGCTCAACCTAGCGTGAGGGCGCTGTGCTCCAGTCGCTCCGCGAGCTCGGGACGAACGAGCACCAGGAGAAGTCAAAATGTCGTCGGAACAGAAATCTCCGTGATAGTAGATCGGAGAAGGACTGCGTTCAGCTCTAGGGGATCCGCCTGCATTCCAGTTGCGGAATTGATGGATTAGGTGGTAGAGCAGAGCGGCGGATCGCTGTTCAGGAGGATGAAAACAAGGTTCACTACGGAGCTGAAACTCCGAGCAGCCATGTTGAAGTAAAGACAGAGGGAGAGCCTATTTTTTTTTTTTAAACACATTCCTAGAAGAATTGCATTTTTCAAGTCCAAATATTAAAAACTGTAAATGTAAAGTTACTAAATGTTGTAAAGAAATTGATAGCATTTTTCAAATTTTAATGTTTTTTTTTCTAAATTACGCCAAAGACCCAGAATGAAGTCAGAGATCTATAAGGCAGTCTAGATTTTGAAGAACTGAATTGATGGTTCATGGCTTCTGCAGAATGCAATTTATGAAAGAGATGAGCAGAGAGAAAGCAGATCAGCTGGAGCACCTTAAGCACTACAACCTTCACCAACTGCACCAGCACAACATCGGCGAAGAAAGAAAGATTTATTTACGGAATCTTTACAAACTTTGTTAAAGAAATAGTTAACAGGCAAATACGCAACAATACAATTTTTGGGAGGTATTCCAGGAAGCATTGTAAATCATTGCACAAAAATAATTAATGGACATTTTCTAATTTTTGAAACTGGCCTTAGTTGTTTTTTGGGTTGATGTTGGGGCGTTCAGTTTTCTATTATTTGAATAGTTTTAAGTAATTAGGAATAGGATTAGGTTAGTTTTAGAATGTATATAAGTGTAAATATTATATTTTTATTATGTTAGTTGTGTGTTAATGTTAACCTGATTTTAGCTATGTGTAAAATTTAAAAAACAGATAGAATGGGATGTATAGATAAGTGTTTATGTGTTGTTTAGCATTTAGTAATAGGTTAGATGTGAGTTGAGAAAGTTATATTTTCTAATTGCTACACATGTATTGGAAAAGATGTAGATTACGTACATTAGATTAGTTATTTAATAGTTGTAAGGTTTTAGATTATGTATGTGTGTTTATTTTGTTATCTTTGTAATTAAATAGTTTGAAAAACATTTGGGGTATTAAAAATATAACAAATGTAACAATTTGATTTGTGAGTACTAATTACTAGAAAAAAGGTTATGCATTTGTAACTTACAACGAATGCTAATAGTAATCACTTAAAATTTTTATTTAGGAACAAAATTGTCAACCATCGCAGGAGAGCCTAAATATGATCTCTTAAAAGAAAATTATACTTAAAACATTTCATCATAATTTTTACCAAATGTACGTATTAGAAATACGGGGGTACAAAGTAATATATAAATGATTACATTACAATTTTTAGAATAACATGAAATTCAACAAAAATAATTAGTGTACCTTTATAAAACAGTTTTAAAGCATAGGATTATATTTATATTTAAGAAACACCTTGGTAATGGTCTTTATAATTCTTTAAAAAATTATTTTAATGGAAATAAATTATAAATATATACTTACTAACAGTGAATTTACATACAGACCATTCTCAAAGAGATGATTAACTGTTGAGTGTGGAGAGATCAGAGTCATGGGCATTTACTAGATATTTAGCTGCAATGTTGGTGATCAGGGCCGGACTGCCGTAGTGGACTCCAGGGGTTTCCCCGGTGGGCCGGAGGGGTGGGGGCTGGTTTTGTCACTGGAGGCCAGTTTTGCAGCAGTGCTGCAATATCGGCCCCTTGTAATAAAATAAAAGCGGCAGCGGTGCCCGCAACTAGAGCATCTCAGTTGCACATCAACCCCATCCCCCCGACCGTTGAGTGGAATTGCCAGGGCTGCTTTCTCTTCCCAGTCCGGCCGTGTTGGAGAAACAATGGATTCGGCATTGATGGAGTAAGTAGGTTTCTGTTGTAGGAACATTTTGCAAAAAAGATGACACTAGACACTGAAAAGTGCCAGCTACTCTGGCACAAGTACTTTGGAATGCTCCAGAACCAGGCAGATGTAATAGAGCCAAGAGCATCAAACACAGTGGTATGGCCCATGAGTGTGCAGTGTTGGGCTCCAAATTAGGTCCACATTTTTTCGTAGTAGAGCCATGATCTTGACTTTATTCAGTCTGTAATATTTAATGACATCATTTTCCCTTTGTTCAATAATTGTAACCCTCGGCCTAAATATCATCTCCTTCCTTCGTCTTCTTTGGATTTTGTACTGTCGCAGCCACTACCAGTAGCAGAGAAGAACAATCTCCATGGTTGAAGATCAATGTGTCATAGACTGTGTCATACCTAAATACTGGTGAATTTTGCCCTGGTTTTTGCCCCTACTTGCACCATGCGTACATTTTTTCATGCAATTTGACATTTGTGTTACACTGTGTGGGCCTGTGAGAGAATAGTAAAGCACACTGTGCTGGTTTTGTGATAGATTTTTGTTGTAACAAACACCTTGGATACATTAAACAAGTTTTCATGCAACACAACGCAACAAAGACTTGGCAAATCCTCCACTGCACAACTTAGTAAATAGCACTTAAACCATTACACCGAGTTGCGTGACGCAGAAGCTTAGTAAATCTGGGCTCAAGATTGGCAACGTAAGCTTTGACGTGACTCTGCTTACACAGGACCTTGGGAACATGGATGACAGATTGGCAGAAGCGTGCATATCTGAATTAGAAAATATGGTTAAACATCTCCAAACCTCTGTCTTTCAACTGACAACATCCTCCAGACTTGAAGATCATTTTAAGGATGCAGGGTGCCATGCTTTGTGCAGCCACCTTACGTTTGTGGTATACTCAGAGGGCTGTAAAGGCAATAGCCTTGAGAAGTTCCTGGAACAATGGCTCAGAGGATTCTCCAGGTGGCCCTCCATATTTCTTATTTGTCAAATAACATGTACACCGTACTCTTGTCCAAAAGGCTTCCCCTAGACCAATGATTGCCATGATCCTTTATTACAAGGATTGAGATGAAATTCTATAAACAGCAAGGAGCCTGCCATACAATTAGTTTGAATAAAATAATAATTATATAATCCAGATTACACATGAGCTGTTCAGCTTAAGTGCAAATCTACTAAAAGAGTGTGTGAAGAATCGGAGGCTACAATGGAGTACTTACCCATAACCCCAGGTGCCTTGCTGCTCCCCTTTCTGACGGCTCCAGCTCTCCCTAGAAAAGAAACAGATAAAGAGATTAAATAGAGAAAATGCATGTTACAAAGATGGGGACAAAAGACTTCCCACATCTCCACAGGCAGAGAAGCAGAAAGAGAGGGGACACGAAGGACTGAAGTCAGGCAGAGAAGATGGAGAGACTGATAAAGAGGAGGACCGAAGAAGTTACAGCGCTGACTCAAAACGAGGAGACCTTGAGTGGTGGCAGTGTCGGGAGCACACTACAGGGGAACGTGAAGTAGACCATGCCGCAAGAACCGACAGCGGGAGGCCCACTTTCCAACTGCCGTACCATCCAAGAGAGTGGGATACTGGAAAGGCACTCTGTCCTGCCATGCTCACAGGCAAGCGTGGCTTAGTGAGGTGAGCAATTGCATACGTAAATGGAGAAAACCCAATGACAAGAGGGTTGGGGTAAAGAAGTCCTATTGAAGGCAGGTGGAACAGCAAAGTCTTTTTTGAGTGTTTTTATTGGCAGTAGGTGTGAGAAAGTGTCATCTTTCTTGCACGATGTGCCCTCACTTTTTGCTGAATTGCTGATGTACTTTGACTGAGTGCGCCCAGGGCTCCTGCCAATCAGATGCCCAGGGCCTGTGTTCCTTCCTTAAAACTGTATTGAAACCAAAACCCAATTGGCATCTCTGGCCACATGTCAGCCCCTGGTAAATGGTACCCTAGGTACCCAGAGCACTGTGACCAGAGAGGGCCCCTAAGGGCTGCAGCACTTATTGTGCCACCCTTAGAGGCCATGTACCCTGACACACACACACACACACACACACACACACACACACACACACACACACTGCCTTTACAGGCTGAGTGTCTTAGCACAGAACAAGACAAAGAGTCGACATGGCACACATCCCTGTGTGCCATGCCCACAACACACTGCCCAGGCATACCTCAGTCACCCCTCTAGCTGGGTGCCCTATGCCAGTGGTGTGGGTACAGGTGCATGAGCCCTGTACCCCTACAGTACCCAGGTCCATTCCTGGGCACTGTAAGTGCAGTGCTGCCATTAAGTATATGGTGCTGGGAGGTCGTCATCATGAACTCCACAGCACCATGATGGCTATACTGAAAGACTGAGAAGTTTAGTATCAAACTTCTCAGCACATTAAACCCACACTGATGCCAGTGTGGGATTTAATGTAAAATGTACGACAGAGGGCATCTTAGAGATGCCCCCTGAAACTAACCAACTACCAGCGTCCTGACTGAGAGGCTGCTGGACCACTTGGTAGAGAGCCATCTGCTCTCATGGGCCTGCAACAATGCACATCCTGGGGAGAGGTGCTAGGCCTCATCTCCCAGGATGGGCAGGGGAAGCTTCAAAGGCATGCCGCCTTTGTGAGCCTCTCCAGACCACTATCTGTACTCAGCAACTGGTCCCCACCGGTTCTGGCCCCCACTCTGGCAAGAAGACTGGCAGGAAAACCCAAGTGAGGAAAGGGGGTGTGCCAGCCTCTGCCAACCCCACCCTCAGGTGAGGGAGGCGAGGTGAAGCACAACTCTGGGCTCTCGCCATCTTGAGGATGAAGAGCCCTACCCAATCAGGACTAGGCTCCTGCCCCCCTCCCACTGGAGAGTGGCAGGAAAGGGGGTGTACCCACCCCTGGAAAGGGCCCCATTGGTCCCTGACCTTTCCCTACCTGTAACGCCCCTAAATGTAGTATTTAGGGGCACCCTGAACCTTCCTTCCTCAGATCCAGATTCCGAAACAAGAACAACAAGAAGAAAGAAGACCTGCCGTGCAGCTGCTAACAAGAGGACGACACCAACTGACGTGGCCCCAGCCCTACAGGCCTGTCGACCCTCGAACCTGCTCCTGCTAAATCCCGGCGTCTCCTGTGGTCAGCAACCTTGAAAACCCCGGAGGACCTGACTGCCTTGCTCATACAAAGACAGGGACTCCCACAAGCAGTGGTTCTGCTCAAACAGCAACAACTCCTGGTGCCAGCTAGGAACCGCGAATCCAGCACACTCTGACCCCGCCGAGCCCGGCCTATGCCTGAGTGAACAAAGACCATGAGGACATCCCCCCGGCAACTGTGACCAAGAATCCAGCACCCAAGGACCCTCCTCGACGCTCCTGACGACGCCTGCAGCCTCAACTCCAGGGAACCCCCATCCGCGACCAGCAGAGGGTAAGATTTCCCGCCGCGAAAAGACATCCCTGCACCCGGCGCCCTGCGGCCCCCTGTGCCCAACTCCTGGGTGCCTACCTAACCTACAGCTTCCCAACTTACCTCTCGAAGTGGTGGTCGCACCTGAAGAATCTCCGTACCCGAGCTTGCAGCCTTTGTTCGTCGCGCAGCTTTCCCATTGAAATCCATTGAGCGCCCGACAGCTCAAAAGCCCCCTGCACCCAGCCGCCCGAGTGCCCCTGGAAGTGCAGCATCTGTTCTATTCTACTTCTCCAGTGGCCCTGTGTAAGTGACCAGGAGCCCAGCTCCCACAGCCGCGTGGCCTGCCTGCTAGCAGCCACCAACCAAAGGCCCCCTGCCCACCATAGGCTAACATTGGGCCTACTCTCTCTGCACCCGGCTGCTCCTGTGCCACTGAGGGTGTAACAACTGTACCTACCTGACCCTGGGAGACCACAGAGTCTAACCCCAGAACCTTAACTCTGCCAGTCGAGTACTTACCTGAAAGCCGATAACCTACATTTTCTCCATAGGGTAACATTGACTGGTTTCACTTGGAAATTCTTCTATGTGTCGAGTTTTGAAACTTTGAAATATTCACTAAAAATCACCCGATCAACGAAAACGAAATTACTCACCTGTTACCAGGAGAGATCCCAGTGCTGGATCTTGGTGCCCAGCACTGACCCTGAAAAGTAATTACAACTGTGATTTTCCGATAACCAAACTTTCCTCACTAGGATAACATTGCCTGGTTTTTGCCAGAAATTCTTCCAAGTGTCGATTTTTGAAACATACAAATATTCCTTAAAAATCGCCTGTGTAACAAAAACGATTTCTTTCAACTGTTTACAGGAGATGCGCCAGGGCTGAATCCAGGATCCAGCCCTGAGTAAGAAAACCCTATGCAAAGTAATTGATATTGCATTTACTTAAAGATTCCCATTGAGCTCAATGTTATAATTGTGTTTACCTTGTGTTGCCTATTGCAACAACTGTAACTATTGCATTTAAAAGTCTATTGCTTATTGAAAGTATTCAACTAGAGTAACTCATTCTGAGCAAGTATTTTGATACCTACTTGTGGTTCTAAAATAAAACAACTTTATATTTTTATATACAAAACCATTGGCCTAGAGTTCAGTTCTTGAGTGTGTGAGACCATTTGCTGACTGAGTGTGTACAACAAATGCTTTACACTGTCCTCTGATACTGCCTTACTGCTCGACCAAGCTACCACTTTAGAGAGTAAGGTTATATCTAACTTTAACCTCTGCCAAACCTCTGGGGACTGTGGACTCTGTACACACTGAACCTTACTTTGGTGCAGTATATACAGAGCCACTTTCTTACAGTAGGTGACACTCCAGAGCAAACAAGCTGCACGACAAGTGAACTTTATTTATATGGGGTGAGAAAATTAGAGGAAGTGAAAGAGACTATGACTCCTCTGAGAGCCACGTTTTTTTCTTCTTTGGTTGGTTTATGTTATCGAAGTTCCCCAGGGAAACGAAGAATAGAGGAAGAGTGATACCTTGAAAACCCCTAAAAAGAGAAGAAAATATTAAAGGACAGGAAGAGCAACCAGATAAGAAGAAAGCAAAAGATAATACTATAGGAAACGACAGATGAAATAAAGCTGTAAGACGGCGAAGTATATGGAGAGTAGAGGAAAGATATAGAAGAGGAACTTACCTGACCACCTTTCTTTTTCTGGGCTCTCTGGCCCCACCCAGGAGAAAAAACAACCTAGAAAAGAGAAGAGGAATTTAAGAGGGAGGACCTCGACTGACAGACGAAACAGGACAGCCACTGAATCTATGTAAAGCATTCCAGAGAAGACTTTTCTTTTTTCAACAAATAAAATAACGAACTAATTGGCTTCATGGTTTATTTCCCACACCTTTACCAGGTTAAAACAAAAAAAAAAATCACAACAATGGATATATAGTACATTTTGCTGTAACCAGCCAGAAATGACTTGGGAATGGGTTGATAAGACTGACTTCAGACGCAAAATTAAAGATTCTCTGGTCACGGACAACTAGCGGCCTCACTGACTCCTCACCTAGACATCGAAAAATTAAATTAATCTCCAAGTCATGTCTCGATGATGTACAAGTAGAACGTCCCAATTGTTGACCTCATCCATGGAACGTGTCCTCTAACTGCTGCCAGGACCAGCCAAAGGACTCTGATCCTCTGTAGCTGAGAAAATCAGCAGAACTGATCGTAGATCAAACTCTTGGAGGAGAAGGCTCCTGAACAGTCATCAATGAAATAGCTTTCTATAACATTGTTTGTTCTGGGTGCGCCCAAACAGGTGTGAATATCTATGCTGATTTGGTGTAGGTCATTGTGCTACTGGCTGCTAAGTTGCATGCCCTCTAACTTGTGTTCCCTATTCTAAGTTTAAAACCTGATAGAATTATGTGTGAGTTTCTTAATGTTATTAGTTAATTGACCTTAGATATGGAATAGGTGTGGTATTGATAACACCTCTATTGTGGCTTTTCTACCATACACAAGGGACAGGCAACATATGCTTGATATTGGAAGCAGAGGGAGTGGAGAGTGCACCATTTTCATGCTTCTAGTTATGATGATGAGAGGTACATTCCTTATCCCATATCAAACCCTTATAACACTGGCTGGCTTAACATGCCACAGTTCTCTATACAGGGCTTTCCTCCTGCTTGATCTCCTCCAGTGGTTCCCTAAATGACAGACCCTGATGTTGATGTTGTATTGCTATTAGTCCTATACTGTAATGCTAATAGCCTGAATGATAGGATTAAAAAGACTTGCTTACTGGCTCCACACTGTCATTTTCTAAGGAGATACAGTTTCACCAATGTCCTCCATGGGGCTTCACTAGGAGTTACCAGTGGGTCATATCTTCACTCTGAAAAGCGTGCCTTTTCTTGTTTAGCAGGTTGGGAAGGACTCTACTAGGAAGTGTATAGAGGGACTCATTATCACATGGCAGACTGTTTATTCTCCACCACCAGACACCTTATCTTTCCTCTCTTCTGTAGGTGAGGTCCATTTTGGAGTCCCTCCTGGAATCCTTTAAATTGGGGAAGACTTTAATGGAGCCATGGAGAGGTTACGTGATTGGCATACCTCTCAACCCATTAATCAAATGGGGCATAGCCCTATATTTGACTTTGCCACTCCTCTGGGTCTAACTGACATTTGGTGAACCCGTCACCTCCCAACTTGTGCATAATCTCCAAAGCTCTAAGGTCTTTTTCAAGACTATTATTTCTTCATCCCTATATCGGATATCCATCTTGTCTTGGAAATGAACATCTTCCCAAGGGGCATCTTGGGCTTCTCAACTATTATCCATATTCTGAGGTGTGCTAGCACCTTGGATAGAGATATTTGAAGACTCAATACATGGTCACTCACCAATGAGAAGTTCTGCAAACATTACTGAAGAATCTTGTGCCTGCATAATGTGGGCAAAGTAACTTCCCCAGTTAACCTCCATGAAGCCTTCATACCAGTGCATCGGAGACTTAATAAATGCACTTGGGAATTAACTGTGCAGAGATAGAAACATAAATGCCTTTCACAAAATCCATAATTAAATACCTTTCTCTTGATTAATATCTTGTAGAAACTTAACTTTGATACCACTAACACCTGTAAAGTAAGAAATAGACCTATGTCTTCCAGGACAGCCAGCTTTCTAACCAGCTGTGGTGGTAACGACATATCGATTTGACCAATAAGCTATATTACTCATTGCTCACAACATCTTTAGTAAGCCCGATTTTGGTTTTAGAGGTTTCAATCTTTGAAAGAATCTCGCTCATAAATTGGTCTACTGCATCCTGTGCTTGAGGGAGGTGAGATTCCGCTAATCTGTCCTTGCCTCGAATGTTAAAATAACTTGTTTATGCTCTGCTCTACATTTGATAGATGCAAATGGAGCCCCTCTAGCCAGCACATGTGCTAGAGGACAAATGTACACATTAAAGAGCACAAGTGAAAGGGATGAGCATTGGGACTTACCCATATTGTTGGTGTAACTGAAGATATTAACAGACTTAACTGCACTGCACTGCCTGAATTCTGTTTTCAAGAAAAGATATTCTCCATACACAAGCATGCACTTTAATGGATCTACCAGTGAACATATATCTTGCAAGGTATTGTTAACATCCACCGTGACTATTTATTTAAGCAAAAAGAGAGGGTTGGGGCAAAGCACAACCGCACCTATCCCTAGTGGAGTTATATAAAGGTATGGGGCTAGTGACCGGAGATCCAAAACCCCTAAATCTCCTGAAGCTCCACGCTTCAAATAACCATAACATAATCCAATGGTCCAGCACCCAAAATACAACAAGTATTGCTGAAACTCTGCTGAAAGTCCATGTCTTTTTATGGAAGATAATTTGTTGACAATTACTTATGTCATAATAATGTTTAATACTTGTTGTATTTTGGGTGCTGATCCACCTTGACTATGTTAATCATGGGGAGCCCCCGGGGTGGCCAACTCTAACTTCTTTAACGCAACTTTACTAGAAAGGCTCCTCTGCTTTAGACATCCGATGCTGCAAACACTGCTCGTAAATCATCCAGACCTAGAGGTCCAGCACCTACCTGAAGCTCAACTCAACCAAGACAGAATTCCTGCTATTTGCCAAGAACAAACAAGATACAGTATAAACCTGGCTCAGTGTCATGAACCTTGACGTTGAACCCCAACTTTCACTGACTGCTATGTCACTTGGATTCATCCTGGACAAGAACTTCACTTTCAAGGAACACATTGCCAAAGTCAAACTGGATCTGGATGGTGGTAATGACCTCCTTCATAGCCAAACACCACCCTGGTACCCCTTAGGTGCATCTTACACATCACAGCATGGCTCAGCTAAGGCCTGAAAAAGTATGATCACATTACCCTCACCCTGAAGGAACTTCAGTGGGTCCCCTTGCCAGCCTGCACCATCTTCAAAGCCTGTTGAATCATTTAAAAAACCATCACGACCAGCACCCATCCTTCTCATGCAGACATTCTCACCATTTCTGGTGTTTTTCGACTCACCCACAGTCAGGACACCAACAGACTGCAAACTAAGTGTAAAAACAAAAAAAAAGGCAGCAGGACTTTTCTGTGCACTCAGGATGTGGAACAACACTCCACTATCCATCAAGTCTACCAAACGCTGCTTCTGTTTAGGAAAGAGTAGAAGACTCACCTTTTTAAAGAACACTATGTCACAATGCATTAACAGTCTACAATCCAGCTGCCTCATTACTTGTTGGCTGTATGCTTGTCTTTTTACCATGTACAGTTCTCCCCTGCATTTTGACTAAGTCCACGCTAATATATAATAATATAAAAGATCGAATTTTAATGGAATTCACGCTAATGGCGAAAGGTAGAGCACAAAACATACAAGCCAACAGCGAAAGCCCGGGCAGAGGTCGTGGGCGCGGAGGAAGAGGAGGAAATATAACAAGGCACGTCAACAACAGTATGCAAGACAACCCTGTGGGAATGCTAACAAGGGGAAGAAAGGCCAAGAAATGAAAGAAAAAATGACAGTGGTAAATCTTTCAAATTATACTTTTACTAAAACTGAACTTGAAGTATTATCGATGGGGTTGTCCTTTTGTCCAACATCCAAGTTTAATTACACGGAAACACAAATAGATTTATTTAATTTTATAAGGAAGTTGAAACTGAAGAAATGGTTTGCAAGTAGTAAAATACTTAGTGTGGAGAGTGGCATGGCTGATCCCACAACGCTAACTACGTATGACATTGATACATTACATGCGGCTCATGAACTAGGAAATGTAGAACCTTTTATTAATGACCCGTTTTTAAACCTAATCGATACTGACATTGACATTGGGATGAGTGGTGGGACTCACTTCAAACCAAAATCGGTTTTTATTCCCTATATTAATAATGACGCTATCAATTGTTTTGGAAAGGGGATGATAAACGAATTGAAGAAAATTGAAAAAAAAAAAAAAAGATGTGAACAGTGTACAAAATATGAAAAAAACACAGAGATGCTCTATAGAGTTTAGAAGATCGTAGATACATTGTAATTAAAAAAAATCTGATAAGGGAGGAAATGTGGTCATCTGGCCTCTCCAGATGTATTTAGAGGAAGGCCAAAAACAATTGGCAGATAAAGAAAAGTATTGTCTTACATCAAAAAATGTTTATGAAAATGCAAACAAAGAGGTTTTAGATAAACTGACTGGCGAGATCAAGGTATCCTTGAATGGGATGAATACCTGTTTTTATTATGCAAAGATCCTAAAATCCCAATGTTATATCTATTACCCAAAATACACAAGAATGCTACTATTCCACCAGGGAGACCGATTGTGTCCTCAAGAGGAAGTTTCCTTGAGAACATATCAAAATATGTTGACCATTTCCTACAGCCTCTAGTACAAGGTCTACCGTCCTACATTAAAGATACTGGTGATTTTTTAAAAATGATTAAAGACATCACCTGGGAGGAGGGATACCTGTTAATGAGCATGGATGTATGTAGTTTGTACATGAGTATTCCCCAGAACAAAGGAATTGATGCATGCAGGTACTTCCTTAAGGGAAGATCATTGTCATTTTTGCTGCCTACAGAAATGATTATAGAAATGATTTCATTCTGTCTTAAAAACAATTTTTTCTTGTTTAATAAACTGATGTACACACAAACCCAGGGGACGGCGATCGGAAGCTGCTTCGCCCCCAGCTTTGCAGGTCTCTACCTCGGCTGGTGGGAGGAGCAGATTGTCAGAAACACCAGACAATATAATGACCACGTCGTCCTCTGGGCAAGATATATTGATGATATATTTTGCATTTGGAAGGGCACTGAAACTCAGGCACGAGATTTTGTTTCTGATCTGAATAAAAATACATTCAATTTACAATTTACTAGTGAAACCAACAGTAACTCTATTGAGTTCTTAGATTTACGATTGGAAATTCAATACAATAAGTTATGTCGTAAATTATTCAGAAAAGCTACAGCTGGCAACAGTCTGTTGCATGCTCAGAGTTGTCATCCCAAAAGTTTGATACACAGTATTCCATTTGGTGAGCTACTGCGTGCCAAAAGAAATTGCAGAACAGAAGAGAATTATCTTTTGGAAGAAAAGATTATGAGTCAGAGATTTTCAGAACGGGGTTACAACAAAGCTACAATTAATTCAGCGATTGAGAAAGTAGCACAAATTGAAAGAGAAGAAATGTTTCATAGAAACAAAAAAGAAAAAGTACAAACCAATGATCAGATACGTTTTATTACAACATATCATAATCAAGCATGGGATGTAAGAAAAAGCCTTAATAAATTCTGGGAAGTATTAAGGACTGATGATGATCTTAAACAAAATATTGTCAGCTATCCTTCAATGACTTTTAGGAAAGCCAAGTCTCTGAAAGATGGATTAATGACAAGTACGATAAAAGAATCTAAAAAACCTAATGCTATACAAGGTTTTTTCACTTGTAACAAATGCAAAGCGTGTAAATTTAGCCAAAGTTGTAAATCTGTGAAATTATGCATTGAAAAACCGCCATACAAAATCTTGAAGCATTTGACTTGCGACACAGAATATGCGATTTATGCACTTAAGTGCCCATGTAACCAATTTTATATTGGAAGTACCATCCATAAAGCAAAAAAGAGGATCTTAGAACACTTAAGAGCTGTAAACAAAAATGATAAACAATACCCAGTGGCCCGCCACTTCAGTTCCAAACACAATCAAAATTCAAACCTTCTTAAATTCTGTTTGTTGGATTGTGTCCCCCAAAGGAAAAGGGGGGCAATCGAACATTAGAATTGAGGAAGTTGGAATCAAAAATGATCATTAAATATAACACCTGGTGTCCGGTAGGTTTGAACCAGGATGAGGAAATGTCAATACACTTAAGATAAAGAAATTGTCTATATCTGCATTCGTCTATACATGTTTTTAAGGATTTTAAAGCTTTTTCATTATTATTCATCACACAGTAGTTCGTCCGGTTAACATGGATATTATCTTGGTTTGTTGCAGGATTGAAGCAGATTACAGACAAGCAGATGTATTATGTTGAAAAAGTGTATAAGAAGACATTGTACTATGAGGATCAAAAGCACATTTGAGTTGTACAATATATTATATATTTGAAAGCTGCAACGATAATAGGTTAGAACAAATACCCACTGGGGTATAATGATAGAAAATCACAGCATTACAGATAATGTTGCATCGTTTCAAATAGTGAATTTTATATTTTGATGAAATATGTATAATGTTTCTAACAAATGTATTAATTGAAGAATAATCTGCTTCGCTTTGGTAAATGAAACAATTTTGAACAAAAACTTTATGTTGCAACAATGATGTCGATAGTATGTTTACTATGTTTATCAAAGTTAACAGGAAATGGACGCTGTAACTTTAAAAGAACTATTGGCACTTTGAATCACTGCCCGTGAACAAGGAGTGACTGAAACTCCGAAACGCGTAGGGACTTCCGTTAATAAAATACGTCTTTGTATAGCGGCCATGGCACCAGTGAGTTTTCTTTTATGAACTGGACACTGGATTGTGTACGAGATGTTGGGAGTGGCGTCCCTGCCATGTTGCCCGCTGTCTATATATATATATATCTATATAATTAGTTCAACATTGGATACTGTGTTCACTTGCTGGCCTGCTATCTAAGATGTACAGTGTAAACTTTCACTAAATTGATCATTTATTGACAGCAACTAAATGTTTTTGTCTCAAATATTTCAGGCGGCAATTTTAAATGGGATATTCGATTTAATTCAGTTTAATAGAACTAGTGGGCAGAATAAGTGTTTTTCCATGACAGAAATGGAGGCTAAGAATGCATGTTTGAATATAGAGAAATCAGCCAATTTTTCCTGAAAACATGGAAATGAAATCTTGACAATCTTCAACCACCATTTTTGAATCAGGGCCTGCTATTTTCTGACTGGCAGCCATTTAGAATTTTATCAAATTGATAATTCCCTAATGGTTTAATAATGATCTAGCTAAAAATGTGAGAACGGTCAGTCAGTCTCCCTAAGGCATGATACTGAGTGGTCTTTCTCTATAGTCTTATTTTTTTGGTAAAATCTGTTTATTGGTTTTCGGTTGAGGAACAGATGAACTTACTGACATACACATAGTTGGTAGAAATAATAGGGGATGCCTGAGTCTGTACGACATCGTAAAACAGGTGCACATAACATCTACAGAAGTAAACCATAATAATGAAATAAGGATGTTGACAGCAGTGCAAATGTCCTTGAGTATCATGTGAATGCGGGCATTACAAAACGGAGCATAAACAGGTTCTAAACAAGTAAAATGGGGTATAACAAAATGTGAACTAAAAGAATAAATCAAAATGTAGGACTGACTATTAATGGTATGCCGCTGCTGTGCCCACCTGCATTGAACCCCCCATGTGAGTGCCGCCCACGTTAGGGATTAGATGAGGTTTGTGATGTATGAATGAATAACCACTGACTGGTTGTGTGAGAGACCAGTTGTGTTCATGTGCCCCGGTTCTGTGGGGATGAATGGGTACCCTAAGCGCATGACACCTCAACAGCCAGCTCCTGATCCAGAGATGAACCCCCCGAATCTGTGCCACTGTCGCCCATCAGGGCCTCCAATATTGTGTCACAACTGGCCGCCAGCGGATGTCTGCGGAGACCCAGTAAATCTTTCCTGTGCAGCGCAGTGCTCTTTGCCTTGGCCCGCGTTAGTAAAGAGCGCCGCCGCACCAGTGCGTGCGGCGACCCGGGGGATTTCCATCTCCTGTTGATCAGTCGTTTGGCAGTTGCTAAGCTCAGATCCAAGAAGAGGGATGTGACCTTGTGTTTTTTACTTCTAGCGAAGAGATACTAAATGTAGGTTTCCCAGCTAAAGGGGACGGCTCGCCTGGTACTATGGGCGAGGGCACCGGCCACCATGCTCTCGTATCTGCCAAGGGCAGGACAGTGTCATAGAATGTGTAGATAGTCAGAGTCGACCATCTGGCAACTGATGCAGGCAGTGTCTGTGCAATGAAAGTATCTGTTAATTTTAACTGGGGTGAGATACGCTGTGTGCAAAACGAAATATTTTTATCTGGCGGAAGCACTGATTGCGGGGTATATGAGTGGGACTCTCCAAGGCCTTCGCCCATTCATAGTCAGTGAAGGGGCGTTCCAGATCTGCCTCCCAGAGCAGCTTCAACGGATCTGAGATTGCAGCAAGTTGTCTAATGGGGGCGGCGAACCAGCAGTTGAGATGCCCAACAGTACCCATCACATGTAAGTACTGAATCGTGAGATGCGTGGAGGGCTCAGTGGTCAAGTCTCCCGAGTGAGCTGCAAGGGCCGTTATAAGGGGACAGTGTAGCAGGAAGCACCCGCGTGTAGCCCCTCCTCTGACACAAGAATGGTGTATGGTATGAGGGCCCCCTCCCGGAAGAGATCCCCAGTGTCATGGATACCAGCCTTCCCCCAGTTGTGTAGTTCAGCTGCTGTGGTGACCTGTGACCCTCTGGGCGTTCCCTGAAGTGGTATGGAGATGGTGTCAGAAAGGCATCTGCGGTAGCATTTGTGTGCATCTTTAAGCAACAGGGAGTCTATGGCCCTGGGCTTTGAACAAGGGTGAAATAGGTAAAGTAGGGAAGAGTGTGGTAGGGGAGGGCTTAGTGTAGCTGTGGCGGTGAAGTGACGAGAGGCCAGCCATCTGGCAATCCATTGTAATTATGCAGCAATGTAGTAATGCTCAAAGTTAGGAGCTGCAAGGCCGCCCCGATCCGTAGGTAAGTAAAGCTTCGATGGTGGGAGGTGCACCAGATGAAATCTGACCGTTTTCTCCAATCGAGTAAAGAAAGGAGGGGAACATAGAGGGGCCGATTGGTAAAGTAATAGAGGAGGCGAGGAAGTATCTCCATCTTGGTGAGGGCGATCCTACCTGTGATGGATAGCGGGAGAGTGCCCCAAAAGGTGAGCGGAGCACAAATAGCCAAAGTTGTTCTGCCCAGGTTTCCGTCAGTTTCACGTCAGTAAATGTGGACGCCCAAGTATCTGAAGGAATCAGTGCACCACGCTTCCTGGTTCCCATTGATGGTGTAGAGAGGGTCCTGGGAGGGTTCTGCAAAGGGGTATAAGGAGGACTTTTCTGCGTTTGCGCGCAGCCCTGATACATCGACAAATTACATTAGGGTGTGGGCTAGCGAGAGTGTGGAATAGCATGTACGTCTCGCACAAACATCAGAATATCGTCTGCATACAGCGATATTGTGGGGTTTCCATCACCTAGAGGTATGCCCACATCAACCTGGGTGAGGGCTTATTTTGCTAAGGTCTCCATTGCTAGGGAGAAGAGAAGAGGGGACAGCCCTGCCTAGTCCCACACCCTACAGCGATGGGTGCGGAGATGTAGGGACCTGTTTTCACATGAACAGTTGGATGCTTATACAGTAGCCGGACCATGTCAAAGAAAGAGGGCCCAAAACCAAACTTGGCCAGAACATAAAAGAGGTAATCCCATTCAAGGGAGTCGGAGGCCTTCTCAGGATATAAAACCAGGCACCCCGAGTGTTGCCAGTAGAGTGGCGCATATGCTGCAACTCTAAAAAAGTGATGAAGATTGAGGGAGGCGCTACGAGCGGGGATAAACCTGTTCTGGTCCGGATAGACTAAGGCAGAGGTGAAAGGGCGCGAGATGGTCCGCAAGTATTTTCCTCAAAATGTTGTAATCTGCGTTTAGAATAGCTAACGGTCTGTAGGAGCCCATGGCTGTGGGGTCTTTGCCCAGCTTCCACAAGGAGATTAGGGCTGGCCGAGCGCCATGAAGCCGGTAAGAAAGAGCTTTCTAGAGCATAAGTATGGAGGGCATGAAGATGCGGGACCAGTGTGTCAGTGTACGTCTTGTAGAATTACGTAGGGAGCCCGTCAGCGCCCAGCACCTTTCCCGTTGCTAGTTTTGTGAGAGCAGTGCACACCTCATCGATAGTGATAGGAGACTCAAGCGCCATGTATTGGTAGAGGGAAATCGTGGGCAGTTCAATTGGATCTAAGAAGGCGCTGACCTGCAAGCGGTCCCTGTGGGTGGTAGACGTATAGAGTGCTGTGTAGTGTCTGGCTCGGCCGTGTGGATATCGCACGGTGTATGATGTACACAGCCTTGGTTGTTGCGTATGGTGTGTATTGGCTTGTGGGGGTGCTCCTGACGTATTAAATAGGCTAAAAGTCTACCCGCCCTGTCTGATGTGGAATGCATTTGCGCTGAGTGAGCCAGGTAGTTGTGGCAGCGCAGTCTTTCCAGTAGTTCATCGTATTTGCTGCGCAGCTTGTCCAAGCAGGTGTCGGCCTCAGGTTGTGTGACAGAGTCGGTTTCATAACCAAGAAGTTTGCGCTCAATGGCACTGAGGGACGCATTCAAGTGTGTACGGATATTCCAAGTGAGGCCTGGACAGTGCCCCCTGATTGTGACCTTTAAGGTCTCCCACTTGTTGAAGACAGCGTGATTCCAGCATGATTCATTTTAAATTTTCACATATCTCCTGCATGCCCTCCGGGCCTTTAACAGCGACACGTTCAAAAGAATCATAGACAGCAAGTTGACTCAAAAGTTGTTTATTGCTTTTCACCCAATGCATTTCGGGCCAACAAGGGCCCTTCGTCAGGGGTCACTGAAATGGATAACAGAAAGACATCTCAGTCATTTGTGTAAAGCAAACTCTCTGCATTAAACTCAAATAAAATAATACTGTGCATATAAAAACGAACCCAAATGTCAAGTCCTACTACAATTTAAACCCAGAAACTCCTTACGCTCATCTCCTCCCTCCACCCATTCATCCCCTACTGGAACAAAAACAAACCCAGCACGTGAAAACTCATAAATCAACCCACTAACCCAAAACACATTCAATCGTTCCCTTGACCTACATGGCAATCCTCAATTCAACCCCTCTGTGTGCATTAGATGTATTCGTTTTGATTTCTTGGGCTTTGATTTGGGAGGGTTTGAAATTCAATTTGAGTAGCTTTGGGTGGGATTAGGCTAATGGTGCACGTGTAACGTTGGTGTTGAGTGGAGAGTGCTTTTGTTTCATTTTCATGACAATATTTTGGGCGCTGTTTCTTTAAAGATTTGAATTTTAATTAGATTAGGTCACGGGATAGAATCACACCTGTCTCCTATAACGCACGAGGTTAAAACTACGGTGGAAGGGTCAGAGTCAAACTGTATGCTGACATTGTCGAATGGTGCTGCACGTTACGATGTTATTGCCGCTCGTTGCTTTTAAGGTGATTTACTCGTTTACATTTGTATAGTGCATTGAAGGGATGGGGATTAGTATTAGGTAACAGGGTGTGTTTAACAGAGGGGTTGAATTGAGGATTGCCATGTAGGTCAAGGGAACGATAGAATGTGTTTTGGGTTAGTGGGTTGATTTATGAGTTTTCACGTGCTGGGTTTGTTTTTGTTCCAGTAGGGGATGAATGGGTGGAGGGAGGAGATGAGCGTAAGGAGTTTCTGGGTTTAAATTGTAGTAAGGCTTGACATTTGGTTTCGTTTTTATATGCACAGTATTATTTTATTTGAGTTTAATGCAGAGAGTTTGCTTTACACAAATGGCTGAGATGTCTTTCTGTTATCCATTTCAGTGACCCCTGACGAAGGGCCCTTGTTGGCCCGAAATGCATTGGGTGAAAAGCAATAAACAACTTTTGAGTCAACTTGCTGTCTATGATTCTTTTGAACGTGTCGCTGTTAAAGGCCTGGAGGGCATGCAGGAGATATGTGAAAATTTAAAATGAATCATGCTGGAATCACGCTGTCTTCGCTGGTATGTTAGAAGCATGGATGAACTATGGACAAAGACTGGATTATTTACTGGTTTACCTTGTACAAGATGAATACCATTCAAAAAGGAAATGAGAAGTTGTTGTTAAGGATACATTCCTGTTCTCGCAGTGCGACAGATGGGTGCGCAACCGCGTTACTCTTTGGTTATTTATTTATCACTTTCTAAAAGCGGCATTTTCAAACACACAATTTAAAAACCATATTTTCTAAAAGGTCTTTTATTAAATTCAGAGAGCCTAAACTCCAGATCTCTAGCTATTACCAAATTAAAGTTACACCTGTAAAATGATACAGTGCAGCCCCAATGAAAGCCTATGGGAGAGCTAGTCCTTGCAACAGTGAAAAACGAAATACACAGTATTTCACTATCCGGACATGTAAACACACCAGTACATGTCCCACCTTTAACATACACTGCACCCTGCCCATGGGGACATCTTAGGCCTACCTTAGGGGTGACTTACTTGTAAGAAAAGGGAAGCTTAGGGCCTGGCAAATGGCTGCACTTGCCAGGTCGACGTGGCAGTTAAACTACAGTGACAAGTCTGAGACAGATTGGAAAGGCTACTGGTGTGGGGGGCACAATCAGTGCTGCAGGTCTACTAGTAGCAGTTGATTTACAGGCCCTGGGTACACAGTGCACTTTACTAGGGATTTACCAGTAAATCAAATATGTCAATCTTAAATAACCAATCACAATTACAATTTACAGAGGGAGCACATGCACTTTGACACTGATCAGCAGTGGCAAAGTGCCCAAAGAATCTAAATCAGCAAAAACGAAGTCGAGCACACAGTCAATGTAGGAGGTAGAGGCAACCCCTTTGTCTCTGACAAACATGAAAGACGGTTAATTGTAACCGCTGAGAGTTAAAGGCTCTTTGACGACTTGTCAACTGGTGTTGCTTAGGAAATTGGGGTTATATTTATGAGGTTGTGGGAAGGGGGCAGAGAGCTCCTAGCTGTGACAGTCACACCTCAGAAGTATTATTTCAATGTTTTTTAGGTTTTAAATGTAGGAATTATTTCAACCAGGAAGGTGTTTTTGACTTTGGAAGCATCTTGAGCTAGTGGGGTTTTGCAACACCTAAAAAACTCCATTGCTGCTACACAGAAGTCTTCAGTGACATATGCAAACCTTATTAAGACAATTGCCTGCTGGTACTTGTATCCGGACTACTCACAAAAGTACAATTCATAAATCAATCCTCTAGCCAACATTATGCAAATACATAAATAATACCTTTTAACTGCGAGCCCCTTCATAAGAATCATCAGGGAAAATCTACTCGGTTGACAAAAGTACGTATATATGTGATATGACAAGCTCTTAGATCCTGCTTTTTAGGCTACAGTAACACCTTCAGTTACCCATTTGTCTAAGAATTCTCTCTCGCATGTTTTTGATGACGCTTTCTTTCAATTAAGCTTCGACTTGGTTAACGTTTGTGAAAAAAAAAAAAAAGCAGAGCCACCAGGCACAATAGTCTGGTAGTCCAATTGTTCTGTTTAGTTTAAGGACAGTGCTTCCTATACATTAGAACACGCATTGGCACATCAGAGCATGTTGTTTCGCAAATAATACAGGTCCCGCCAATTGGGTTTACCTCTGTTTTTGTTCCCCACTTTGAAACATGGACTTCTGCTATGTAAACAGAGCATTGCTTGGGGCTGGATATAAGTTGTGCTACAGAAAGAATATGCGGAAACGTCAGTAAGTACTTTTGTTTGGCGATTGCGCAGGGGATTTTGCACACTTGCTTCTGGGAGTAATTTTTGGGTTCTACACCGGAACTAGATTTACTCCAGCAGAGTGAGATCCTGAAAGAAACATTGACAATTATGAAGTACAGCCGGGTCAAACGAAGTATGCAAATGAGCAGCAGCATCATTCCCGTAAATATGGATTTGCTGAATTTGCCATATAATCAATCATCTGCCGCATAATTAGCAGATTGAAAGAGACAATTGTTGATTCTAGTGCTAGCAAACAAAACTTAATAACAGAAACCTTTTGCATAATTTAGTCAACCCTATTGCAGAATTAGGTGCCCCATTGCCACATAATTTCAGTGGCATGTAATTTGTGAATTTTGTGTGTTCTTAATAGTAACCTTTTCTTTACTTCTCATGCAGTTTTAAATATGGTTCCTGTTTGGCTCATTTGACTTGGACAACTCTACAGCCTACACTTAAAATCATTTTACTTTCTGGTTATTAAGTGGGCATAATAGTTTGTTGCCTGTAAGAACAATCCATGTGTACTTCTGAGTTCTAAACATCTAAACTGCTCACTTCAGAAATAATTTTCTGTTGATTCTCAAATAATGAGAATGTGCTGCCAGAGTGGAGGTTGCATGCTAAGCATTATTGTCTTATTTTGAAATGTCATGATCTATAGTAAATCAGATGCTATTGATGGAGCAAGGACTGGTAGAAAAGAGACTTGCTCGGAAGCAAACCTCTCATTTAACTCCCTAACATTGTATTCATTTCGTATTGTGTAAAACTAATACGCATTACATCAAAAATAAGGGTCAGAGAAGCTTGCATATGTGTTTACTAACATAAGTAGCGCGGGCGAAGTTCTAAGATGGCTGCTAACGGGAAATCTTTATTGCACAAGCGTCAACTGCATCTATGCAGTGTGACGAGCTGTTGCTTGGAGGGAAATTCTTGCGCATGAGCAGAAAACACTAAAATGGCGGATTGAAAGCTCACATGCACAGCATCTGCTTTGCTGAAATAAAACCAAGCTATTTTACTAATGCTAATGCGGGGAAAGCATTAATAAGTAAATGGGGTTAGAGTAGAGATGGGTGGTATACAGTGAAACCATTTATTCTTTAAATTGATATTTGTCTTTCTGACTTTCTTATTATAGCGTATTTGGGCCTCTCGTATTAGTCCAGAGTTTGGTAGACATGTGACCTCCGTGCCTGCCTGGTAAAATCAAGGCGGAAGAGTGACGATACACTTGAATGCGATCCAAGGACACAAAAGATACATACTCTGGGAACAAGCACCGAAGACCTCTGGATGAATGGATGTTCACGACAATTTTAAACAAATGTTTCTAATAAAATGTGAATACGGGTGGGAATAAAATTTTGGAATAAAAATTAAGGGATTGGATCTGAACAATGAAATGATAGACTAATATGACATATAAGCATGGTGTGATGATCTTCCCCCCTTGCCTGTCCAATCAGAGTTAGTATTTTTACGATATTGAAACATTAATGGGTGGTACATGAATATTGAAAGGTGTAATTGAGGTAGTTTTAGTTAGTTAGTCAGACGGAGATTTGCTGAATGCTGCAGATCTCGGGATGCTGTTGGAGTGACGAGAGATGCTGATGAAGAATTGAATGCAGAACCATCCATCTTAAATGAATTAATTTTAGAAGAAGATCGCGGAAGAATCTCGAGGGGGAAGAGTGTGTCAGAGAGGGGTGCTACGCAAGTGTCGCTGTTAGAGAGGCCATCTATCCTGTCCTGAAGCCTTTGTTGCCTGATCTTTCCAGGGGGACCCTTACCAGCCCTTTGGCCAGGCGGTTGGTTTTCACACCATCCTCGGTAAATATTATTTCCGTGAATGTGCAGATGTCTTTTCTCTCTGTCCTCTCCTTTCTGTGCAAAAGTCATTGTAAGTGTAAAGTATGTGTTTGATGATTGATTAATTGAAACTTCTCTCCTATGAGTGATGACGACTGTACTGTACTTTGAGGCGGTTCACAAGCAAAATAATTTAGAACTTTGACTCCAGCGGTTTTACTAGCCTGTGTGTGTATGTGTGTTTATGGGCCCAGGTGAGTATATGGTATTGGAGGATCTGTTGCTGGTGCACCACTGGATCAGTTTTCTGGTAGCAGAGCTATGGTTATTATTGACTAGTTTGGCAATAAGTAATGATTTTTGATTATTGATTTATGCCTAACAAAAAGAGTTAGCGTCTAGTTTTACCTTGTCTGGAAAATTCCCGGGGAATGAATACGGGGAGGTGATAGAAGTCATACTGCAGTGAGGTTACTCGTCTGTTGGAATAGCACTGAGAAGCTATGCAGGGCTAGCAGTGTTAAATTAGGGACTATTTCGTATAAAAGTGGAGTGTGATTGGTAGCGAAAAGGGTTCGTTGGTGAAACTTTGGTCTTATCTCACCTAGTAAGGGCAACACTGAAGGAGTAGCCGGGTCTCTTGAGCTTGAATGAAGGGTAAACAGAGGTTTTTACTCGCAGGTGAAGAGGAGCAATTCTGAGTCTCCAGAACAAGTCGGGAAATCTATCCTTTGTTTAGCAGAACAGGCAGAGTAGCGAATGTTTTTATGTTGTAATTAACGAATTTCATTTAAAGAAAAGTAAAGAAAATATGTTTTCGTTTTACCTTGTGAAGGGAGGGTCAGTTGCCGGAGTTGCACTGATGTCACAGAGAGCCGTGCTGGGATAGGCTGAAACAGCGGGCGTGTGACTGATGAGAATTGTAAAGGAGGGGCCAGTAGTAAGGAGTAGAACTGACGTCAGTGAAAAAGCCGTGCTGGTATTGGTCAGACCGGGAGCTGGAATTTAATTGGGTGACTGAGTTAAAGCTATTTTAGGATTGGTCGATAAAATTTGTATGTTTGACTCTGATTTGCCTTTTGGTGTGAATCACCCTGACAGAAAAGCTTGAGGATTTGTGGATTATTGTGTCCTACATAGAGTATCTAGAATGTAAGGGGAAAATAGAAATTTTTTATTTATATAGAAGATTAAGAATTTCTTTAAGAAAGATAAACCTGTGTTGACTAGAGAGGGAATTCCTATTCTGCCACCTAAAACGCCTGCTTCATTTATGATGATGGAGAGAGGATATCATACATGTGTATGGATGGAGAATTGGATAGAGTACACAAAGAGTGATGGTGTTTTAGATTTTCCTGAACATGGTACGTTTAATGGGAGAAGTCTTTAGAATTTGAGAATGCGGATGAATGATTTAGATCCAAGACCTATGCTAACACAGTATGAGGCATTAGAAGAATGGGAGACTGAGGCATATGAATGAGAGAAAAACAGGAGTGGAAGATATATGGGACATTTTCCCCGATATTTACGTGAGTCATGTGAGGGTCAAATGAACCCAATGGAGAAGAGCAATGGTATCGGACGGTGTATATATACAGTGTTAGTGGCTGAGGAACAGTCAGGGGGCAAGTGTAAAGAAAAATCGAAACACATGAAAGTGACAGGTTATGGTGAATCAGATGATGAATTTTTGGAGGACATTTAACTAAAAACCCTCAGCTGTATCAGGAAGAACCCAGTAGAGTCACCCCAAGTGCACCAGTCATGGGAACACCTTTAGTTCCACAAATTTTACATGATATACCAGTTAGTAGGGTACTTCAAGAAAAAGAAGCTTTACATAAAAATAGAGAGGAATTAATACAGAAAATAACCCAATTGAATTGAATTTAAACCCAGAAGCATGGACAATACCCGTACCTATAGGTCCCGTTGCTCCCTTGTATGGAGACAAAGGTAATTGCCCAAAACCACAAGCTGTAACAACTCCTTTGATTAATCCTAGAAAATAAATGGTAATAACTGATGACCAAGCCAGTTAGTGCGATTCAGTGATTTCATTAATGGATCCACCGATAAGAGAATCAGTAAGTTAAGCCCTAAAAAGAGTTACACCCAGCAGTTCAAAATAAGGAGGGTCTGTGATATCCTCAAGAACCAGAAGTTCCACAGCGGCAACTCCAGATGATCTGGAGAGATGGGCACAGGAAATAGAAAAACAAAGTTCAACCCCAAAGATTTTGGATATTTACAAACTGAAAGTGGAATTGGAAGAATTGAAAGCTGGAAATGTGGGAATAGAAAGATTGAATACTTACATTGAGGAAGAGTTGTTGTTTATATGCAGGAGTATGACAAGAAATGCGAAATTGTTTCATGAGAAATTGACAGAGATGGGAATAGATATAGGGAGATCCAAAGTACTACAGAAACCATATAGAGTGGAGTTTACTGACAAAGATTTAGAAAATATGAATGTGTCTGGTAGAAAGTTACAGGTAAAAGAGTTGATGAATATTTTGCAAATGTGGGGAGACAAGTGGAGGACAAGGTGGATAAGGAAGAAGGAGGAAGCACAGGCAAAAGAAGCGCCCTCTGCATATTTATTAAAAGAATCAGGCAAGGTAGAAAGAATGTGTCCCATGAGAGAGGTACCTGGAGGTGGATATGTTCATGTACCCTGGAGTCAACAAGATATTTTGTCATTTACAAACAACTTCCCTAGATTAAGAGAGAAACCAGTTGAATGGTACAAACAAGTTGATAGGTTTGTGAAAGTTTTGTTCAAGGATCTGGATGGTCTGTTTGATAAAGTGGTGCCTGCTGACTTATGGACGGAATGTAAAATTACAGTTGATTGGCCGAGTGAAGAGTATCTGAGAGATTCAAAGATAGGAGCACCCTCAGATGATGTGATTAAGAAATATCACCAAGTAATTACTTTTTTGAAAGGGAAAATCCCTCCCAAAGAAACAGACTGGGTAAAAATAAATAGAACAACCCAAGAGCCGAATGAATCTGTACATGCGTACTATGAACGGTTACTGCAGGTGTTTAAGCAGTATAGTGGTTTTGATAACACTGGTGATAAAGATATGGGACATTTTGTGTATCGGTTTGTGTACGGTTTGAAACCAGAGATTAGTCAGATGTTTCAACAGCACATGTTGTGCTGGCAGAGCAAGACTATAGATGAGATTCTGAAATACGCAAAATATTGTGGGAACGATATTGAGGCGAGACATAGAAAGTTAAAAGAGTAAATGTTGTTGGCACAAGTGAAATTGGCAGAACAAAGGGAACTTAAGTCGAACGGTCAGACTGATGGTCAGATGAAAGAGCAGAATCAGAGTGATCATGTGGTGAATGGTGGTAAATCAATAGGACGATGAACAGAGGATGCAAAGAAAAAGTTTCCTTGTCATGGGTGCAGAAAGTTAGGACATTGGAAAAACGAGTGTAAGAATATTTAGAATAATAATGGGCCACACCAAAATTTAAATCCACAGACGCAGAATGAGGTGCTTATGAATGAGCCGCAGCAGGTAGTTAATCAGCAGTGTCAGGTGCCACCTGCCCCTATGCCAAATTTTGTGGGCCAGCCAAAGTACAGTGCAGATGCCGGATTTCAAGGAGGAAGTGGTAAGAAAGATTCTGTGATTTCACAATACCTTTTACAGAATAATGATGAAAATGAACATGAGGAATGACGGTGCCGGAGGGGGGAGGAAGAGAAGTACGTACTTGGTGCATCCTTGCCGGTAGATCAGTCAGGTCCATTTATTGATGGGAAAGTGGAAGGCAATTATATTACTTTTCTGTTGGATACTGGTGCTACCCGTTCTACTGTGAGAACAGCAGACATCCCAAACCTACCCCTCTCGGGAGAAGCGATTCAAGTAGTCGGAGTCTCAAATCAACAGATTAAAACCCCAATTACAGAACCCATGGAAGTGCACATCGGAAATGTTGAAGACATGCATAGATTTGTAGTCTGCGATTCTAGCCTAGTGAAATTATTAGGAAGAGATCTGTTGTGCAAAATGAACTGCACAATTTATTGTACACCGGATGGTGTTGCTTTCCAAACCCCTGATGAAGATATTGTATATAAGATAATGCTTGCAAAACAGGGCACAAAGACAGATGAAATGTATTCTTTAATGACCAAAGATGACTTACCAGAAGAACTGAAAACAACTGTGAATCCAGAAGTATGGGATTTCACTGGAAAAGAAATAGGGCTAATGGCGAATGTAGACCCAGTAAAGGTGACTGTGAAAGAAGGTGCAGTTTGTACCAACACCAGACAATACAAAAAGAGTCCAGAAGTGAAAGCAGGAGTGGCTTCAGAAATTGATCAAATAATTAAACAGGGCATATTAATGGAAATAATGAGTAGGCCTTGTAATTCACCTATAATAGGACTTAATAGTGCAGGATTTAAGAAAATGTTATAAAATTGTAGTGCCTTGCTGTCCTGTAGTGCCAAATCCAGCAGTGATTCTTTATCAAATACCCTGGAATGCAGGTTGGTTTACAGTAATTGATTTATGCCAGACCTTTTTCTCCATTCCTTTGCATCCAGACAGCCAGTATTTTTTTTCTTATAAATTTGAAGATCGTATTTTGGCATGGAACCTAGTTCCTCAAGGGTATACAGAAAGTCCCTCAATTTTCAATCAAATTCTGAAAAAGTGTCTAGAAAAGTTAGTTATGCCCAGAAATGCAGTTATAGTACAGTAAATTGATGACTTGTGGCATCTAAATCTCGAGAAGACCTTTACTGATTCAATTGCATTGCTAAACCATTTGGCTGACGGGGGACCCAAAGTGTATCCAGAGAAATTGCAATTTAGTCAAACAGGAGTAAAATACCTGGGCCATAAAATAGAAAGAGGAGTGAGAAAAGTGACCCCTGAGAGAATTAAAGTAATCAAGCAAATGCAGTTACCACAGACGCAAAGAGAAATAAGAATGTTTCTTGGAGTCGTTGGGTACTGTCAGCAGTGGATTGTAGGATTTTCCTTGTTGGCAAAACCATTGATCCAGATGACAAGAAAAAGAGTGAAGGATCCCATTGATTGGAATGATGAAAGTGTGGAAGCATTTGTGAAATTGCGGAATTGTCAGTGTGAGGCCCCTGCCTTAGGTATGCCTAATTATACGAAAGAATTTGCATTGTTCCGTTGCAAGAGAGAATGTTGTGCGCTTTCAGTCTTGACCCAAAGACATGGATTAAGCAGACGTCCACTGGCATATTTTTCTGCTACTTTGGATCCTGTGACTTCAGCTTTACCTGCCTGCTTAAAAGCAGTAGCTGCTACTTGTATGAGTCTGGAGCAAAGTGAGCCAATTGTGATGGGACATCCAGTAAAGGTTTATGTTCCACATTCAGGCGAGATTCTTTTAACAAGAACTCAAACACAGTACCTTACCCCTAGTCAGATGACTAAGTATGAAAGAGTAATTCTGGGAGCAGAAAACGTGACAGTAATTAGATGTACAATGGTAAACCCTGCTATGTTATTACCAGACCCATGTTGTGAAGAAGTGAATGATGAAGTGGACCATGACTGCTTAGATGTGACTGAGATGTGTACTTAGCCCGCCCTGATATATAGGAGGAACCCCTGAAAGAGCCAGACCATGAATTATTTGTCGATGGATCTTGTTTAAGGATTGAAGGAGGAGGACTGAGTGCAGCTTATGCAGTCTGTAAAATATCTGGGGTCTTTGAAGCATCGTGTTTACCGGGAGTCAAGTCTGCACAAGTAGCCAAATTGGTGGCCTTAATAAAGGCATGCAAAATTGGAAGATAACCATATTCACAGACAGTCAATATGGTTACAGGGTTGTGCATGATTTTGGCCAATTCTGGATGCAGAGGGGATTTCTGACTTCTTCAGGATCCCCCATACGAAATGGGAAATCTGTGAAAGAATTGTTGGAAGCAATACAATTGTCAAAAGAAATAGCAGTGGTCAAGTGTGCTGCTCACCAGTCAGGAAATGACTATGTGGCGGCCAATAACCGATATGCTGACCAGATTGCTCAATATTGTGCAAGAAATAATGTGGCATTGAATAAGAAAATTGAAATTAGTGGAATCAACTGCCAACTTATGTTATTCTCAGCTTTCGAAACATGGGATGAGGTGAGACAGTTGCAGGATGAGGAAGAGGTAAGCGAAAAGGAAAATTGGATAAAATCAGGTTGTGAAAGGAGGGCAGAAGATGATGTGTGGGTGTACCCTGATGGCAGACCTGTCATGACAGACTTGCTTGCTCTCTCAAATGGCAAGAATGTATCATGGAGACACTCATATAGGCAGGGATGCTATGATCACACTATTTAGACTAGATTGGTATAATTCAAGGTTCAGGGTAGTCACAGAGAGTCTTTGCAAGAGATGCTTAATTTGTCACCAAATAAATCCAGGCGGAAGACAGTTGTCAGCTGGGGGGAAATTGGAAAGGCAGAAGGACCATTCATAAGACTACAGCTTGATTTCATAGAGTTACCACCAAGCAATGGAATGAAATACATTCTTGTCATAGTGTGTTTGTTTTAACGATGGATGGAGGCATACCCCACTAGGAGAAATGACAGTCTGACAGTTGCTAAATTGCTGCTGAGGGAGTTGATTCCTCGTTTTGGTTTTCCAGTAACTTTGGAATGAAATAGAGGACCTAATTTCAATAATGAAATAATTCGATTAATCTGGAAAGCATTCAAAATTGAACAAAAACTGCACTGTGCATACCGCCCAGAGGTTTCTGGAGTGGTAGAGCAATTGAATGGCACAATCAAGTCAAGACTGGCAAAAGTGTGTGCATCCACATCACTGAGTTGGCCAGACGCATTGCCTCTAGTATTAATGGGGCTCCGAAGTATTCCTGACAGAAAACCAGGATTGAGTCCCCATGAGATACTCATGGGAAGGGCAATGAGACAAGCATGTATACCAGGACATAAATTGCTGAATATAGCTGATGATCTGATATTGGACAATTGCAAAGGATTGGCTGACCTAGTGTGTTCTATCTCTCACCAGGTTGGAGATGACACAATTGCCAGGCAGCCAGCACAGGTGCATGATTTGAATCCTGGAGACTGGGTGGTAGTGAAGAAGCACACCAAAAAGTTGTGCCTAGCACCCAGGTGGGATGATCCACGGCAAGTCATACTGGTCACTACTACAGCAGTGAAGTGTGAGTCACACAAAAAGGGTTCCAGGCCCTACTGTGAGGAGACCGCAACTGACTGAAACAGTTGAGACTGCTGAAGGTTGCGCAGTCGAAGAATCTAGAGTGACAGATTCTGAAGTGACTGACAAAGAACATACCAGCACAAGTCAGGAGGGCTGGATACCAGTGGTTGACATACCTGAGGTGGTTATTCAAACAAGAAGTAGAACAAGATTAGAAAGACAAGAAGTTAGTGAGGACCAGATAGGTGTAGAAGAACACGCTCAGGAAGAAGTGAACAAAGCTACTCGAAACCCTGAGCAGGACCAGACAGGGAAAGAAGAACATACTCAGGCAAGCAGATCAACCAAAAGACCTGATCAGGGACAGACAGGTATAGAAGAACACGTTCAGGCAGCAGGAGAACAAATTGTAGTAAGACCTGAACAGGACCAGTTAGGAGAAGAACAACAAGTTTGGGTAGAAGAAGATCAATTTGAAATAAGACCCAAACAGGAACAGATAGAGGAAGAAGAACAAGTTCAGGCAGATGAAGCCACAATAACAAAACCTGAACAAGAGAAGACAGCTCACATGCACGGCATCTGCTTTGCTGAAATTAAATCAAGCTATTTTACTAATGCTAATGCGGGGAAAGCATTAATAAGTAAATGGGGTTAGAGTAGAGATGGGTGGTAGACAGTGAAACCATTTATTCTTGAAATGAATATTTGTCTTTCTGACTTTCTTATTAGTGCGTATTTGGGCCTCTCGTATGAGTCCAGAGTTTGTTAGACATGTGACCTCCGCGCATGCCTGGTGAAATTGAGGCGGAACAGACTAATATGACATATAAGCATGGTGTGATGATCTTCCCCCTTGCCTGTCCAATTAGAGCTAGTATTTTTACGATATTGAAACATTAATGGGTGGTACATGAATATTGAAAGGTGTAATTGAGGTAGTTTTAGTTAGCTAGTAAGACGGAGATTTGCTGAATGCTGCAGATCTCGGGATGCTGTTGGAGTGACGAGAGATGCTGATGAAGAATTGAATGCAGAACCATCCATCTTAAATGAATTAATTTTAGAAGATCGTGGAAGAATCTCGAGGAGGAAGAGTGTGTCAGAGAGGGGTGCTACGCAAGTGTCGGTGTTAGAGAGGCCATCTATCCTGCCCTGAAGCCTTTGTCGCCTGATCTTTCCAGGGGGACCCTTACCAGCCCTTTGGCCAGGCGGTTGGTTTTCACACCATCCTAGGTAAATATTATTTCCGTGAATGTGCATATGTCTTTTCTCTCTGTCCTCTCCTTTCTGTGCAAAAGTCATTGCAAGTGTAAAGTATGTGTTTAATGATTGATTAATTGAATCTTCTCTCCTATGAGTGACGATGACTGTACTGTACTTTGAGGCGGTTCACATGCAAAATAATTTAGATAAAGATTTAAAATTTTCCTGAGTCTGTGGTTTTTTCATTGGTACTAAGAGAAATTGTTAATGTAATTTCACCATCAACTAGTTCAACTAATGGTCCATCGACCAGAGGAAATAACTTTTTTGACCAGCGAAAAGATTAGTTAGGAATGAAAAACAACTAATCTTGAAGTAAGAAACAAACTTTGACTCCAGCGGTTTTACTAGCCTGTGTGTATATGTGTGTTTATGGGCCCAGGTGAGTATATGGTATTGGAGTATCTGTTGCTGGTGCGCCGCTGGATCACTATAGTTATACTTTTAACAATATTTTACTGCACAAAACTGCTTTTCAATTGTGCATCTCTCCTAAAAACTCCTTAACAAAATGTTTCCAAAGGCTAGGATGCTGCAGGCAAATCACCAGCCATAAAATGCCTGTCCAGTCAGTACTGCCCTAAGCATTTCAGTATAGTTAAATGTTATCTAAAGGATAAAGCATGTTTCTGAATTATACAGCCGATTCTGAAAAAAACTATTACATCTACGTCCGCTGTCCTTGTCCAGTCATTACATAGTGAGGAATATTCCCCACCAAGCACATGAACCAAAACAGGAAATACTAACTTCAGCCCCACTGACCCACAGCTGGGTGATGTAAATAGGTTAGCCTGCAAGAGCTCTTCCTGTTTGGTTTTCTGTGGGAGAGGACAAGGGCAGGGATGCAGAGATCACTGTCAGGCATCTAACCTTTAACAAATGAGCCTATGTTTGCTCCCCTTTCTGGGCTTGGGTCGCATATATGCACCTCCGCGGGAGCAAGGACTGACTGGGACTAGAGGAAAGGATCCTGAAGCCATGGACAGCAGGACTGTGGCAGATTGCCAGTGTTTCTCACCTGGGGGATGATGTCACGGCTGCCAGACGTCCGGAGCCATACGAACTACAATAATGGCTGCCGCACGGGGGCGCGCATGCGCAATGACCGGGCAGGTTAAAGCGCGGACGTCCCCGAGCGGCGGCGTTTCGCGTTCCAGATTTTTTTTCCCTATTCGGAGCTTACCTTCTGGGTCTCGTCCAGAGCTCCGGGAATCTTCAGCGTTCCTGCCTCTGCGTTACGTGCTGCGCGGTTCCTCGCTCCAGCAATCTCCCTCCAGTGTTCCTGATGTCGGCGTCCTGACCCCAATCTGTGGATTTCGTTTGTTGTGGTGCTTCCTCCTCTCGAGAGCTCCGGATTTCGGTGCGCACCTTTCTCCATCCGAATTCCTGACCTTCTTCGTGCTGTGCTCACCTACAATATAAAGGAGAGAAATACAAAAAGCCAATTACTGCCACATTTACAGTATTAGCGCTTGCGCTGATGTTTATTTTTTCTTTTTAAATCGCCCCCTTGTACTTATCTGATCAGGCTTTTTTCTGACGCTGTGGACATTCGTTCCTTTTCTTGCTTCTTGGGAAAGTGATCCTGAAATAGGAAGGAAGAGAAAGTTATTAGTCTTCTGCCTGAGTTATTAAGGCCATTTCATTTATTTTTCAGTAGACAGTTAAATTGTGATGAAGACTGTTCAGCTGGTGATGGGAGAGATATGGTGGGTGTCACTTTAGGGCCAAATAGAATATTCATTCTCTTGCCTTGGTCTACCCTTAGCTAACAGTTCCTATTGTTTTCTCCTCTCAGGATTAGATCCTTGCTAGAAATCACAGCCATATATTATACTATGAAGAAGGGGAACCTTAAGGTATTTAGCAACTTAATTGAGAGAATCAGGGACTTAGTTATACCATTACATACTTACCTGATTGATGTTCTTTTCTCTTGTCTACAGATGTTGTGCCTTGTTCTTTGCCTGGTCCTAACGCAGCTTGGGGTGTGACGAGTGTCCTTCTCCTTCCTGGTTTTGTTTCCCTTCTTCCCCGGGTTACCATTGTCACTTTGACTTCGCTGGGTGCAATAGGTGAGTTGGCGAAGTTGTGGACCTTCCTTCATATCCATGACGTTCCTGCGGAAAAAATAGGTGAAACTTTGACAGATGACACGTCTGGCTAGAGGAGTTTCTTATGTAGTCTTCACAACCAGGACTATTGCCGTATCAAGTCCTTGGTTGGGGAGTACTCGGAATCCCACTGACGGCTTTTGGGGTTACTTTATTGAGGTGGTAGTGTCTCGATTTGGCACATGGCTGCTGGTGCCTGGATCGCTCTAACAGACCTAAGCAATTGCTGTTGAAGATGCATATTATGAAGATTAAAGGTTAGAGTGTGCATCTCAATACCTGCATCTATGCAAAGTTTGCTTTATTAATATACAGTACCAATGTTCAACAACTATAGTGAAAAATGATTCTTTGATAAAAACATGGATTTTGGAGCACGTGGTCTAGTTGTTGTTGGGTATAGTGTGCATGTGTGACCTTTGTTTCAGTGCTGGATCTCATGGGCATTTAAATAGAGATCTCCATATTTGATGATTGTATTGCGATCTGAGTAGGGGTGTGTTGGTGGTGCCTTGGATTTTTGGAGATGGGGGAAATATTCTGACAGGTGAAGACATTGTTCTTCCTCCTCAATTGTATGATCACAATATTCTCCTCCTAGGAAGAAGAGTAAGGGTGGAGAATTAGGAGAGGAAAGGATAAAACGGAAAGTTTTGGAGACCTTAGTCTCTCTGATTAGTACAAATACATAAACTCCTGAGCAGAGACTCTTCCATTCTTTTTCAGACTCTTCGAAGATGATGGTTCTACTATTCCTGAGCAAAAGGGCAGATATGTTACAAAAGACTTGATGCTCGAACTTTTAAATCACACTTGAGAGAATATGGCTTTTCCTTGTAACGAGATAGCTGATCCACCTACGGACTCACTGTTGCTGCAGTTTAAGAATCCCTAGGGTGTTGCTTTGCCCATTCACCAGTATGTAACTGATGTGATGATGAATGAATGTAAAGACCCAGAACAGACAATGGGGCATATGTATGAAACTATTTCGCGATCGCAAACACTGCAAATCACAAAAAAAGGTGTTTGCGATCGCGAAATAGACAAACGCAATGTAAGACATTTTCGCATTGCAAAATAAAAATAAATAAATAAATTAAAAAAAAATAAATAAAAAAAACAGAATTTTAGCGATTTCTTATTTTGCGAGGCCCGAAGTCTGCGAATTTCTCTGCGAATTCGCAGTCTGCGATATGCAGGCTGCGAAAATCTCAAATAGAGAAATCGCAGTTTGAGAATTCGCAAAGCAATGTATGAAAAATTCGCATATTGCGAATTCTGAAAAATCGCAATTTTGCACATCAATTTTACCACCAAGTCAATGCAGGTGGTAACCAGGTGCAAGCTATATAGACTGGCCCATAATGCAACAGGGACTTCCACAATGGCAGCGCTATATGGGATAGCCAGGAGGCTGCGAATTCGGGCAGCAGCACAGAGGAGGAGACGACAGGAACGGATCTTCAGAGTGTGCATCACTCTGTTCCAGCAGACTGAGGAGGAGATCCATGAGAAGTAGAGGCTGGATCCAAAGACCATTTTAGACCTAATAGAGGAGCTGAACCCCTATCTGGAACACCCAACACGCAGGACCCAAACCATTCCTACCCATGTGCAGGTTCTGTGCTCACTGCACCTACTGGCCTCAGGGAGTTTTCAAGGGGTGATAGCAGTGGCAGGTGGGGTCTCCCAGAGTGGCCTGTCACGCTTCTTCCATGCATTCATAGATGCAATGGTACAGAGGTTACAACATCACATACAATTCCCCAGCACACAACAGGCATTACAGCTAACAAAACTGGACTTCTACCAGACTGCACGATTCCCCCATGTAATTGCCTGCGTAGATGGGACCCATGTGGCCCTCACACCCCCATCAACCAATGAATATGTATTCAGAAACCGTAAATCATCCCATTCCCTGAACATACAGGTCATCTGCAATACCAAACATATCATCAATGACATTGTAGCTAAATACCCAGGCAGTACTCACGACTCTTTCATCTTTAGACATAGTGCGATATACAGACTCTCAATGCTGGTGAGTTTGGTGAGGGCTACCTGCTAGGAAAATGCATGGCAAACATCCCTACATACAGTACATCTTTGGGGGTTGGGACATTGACTCACCTCTTTTTTCCATTCCTGCAGATGAGTGTGCATATGCAGTGCGGGACTTCATCCTGACACCGTACCTAAATCCAGCCAATGCAAGGGAGAGGAGATACAACGTGCACACAAATCTACGCGCTGTGTAACTGAGTGGACTTTTGGGATCCTGAAGAGCCAGTTCCGCTGCCTGCATAAAAGCAGCGGTGCACTCCAATACAGCCCTGAGACCTGCTGCAAGATTGTGGCTTCCTGTGCAATGGTCCACAACATAGCTATGAAAAAAGTAATCCCAATAGAACTGACCGATACTTCGGAAGATGATGGCCCAGGTCCCCCTGGCAGACCAGCAGTTGGAGTTGGGGCAGCTGCCGGACAGCAGAGACTGGTTGAGATCACACAGAACTACTTCTAGGTGAGTAAGAATGACATGAGGCAAAAGATATTTTGTAGCAGGTCTGTGTTTATTCAAACCCTTAAAAGCAGGATGAAATATCATCACACAGCCTGACTGACTCAATGAGTGTCGCTGTACGTAGCACATGTTAAGTCCACAGTGCAGGTATTCATGCAAGTCAGGAGTCCTGTTGGAATGGGTTGCCTCACCTATTTGCGTGACTCAGTGTTGCCAGTTCATCTCCTCCTGGGACGGACTGCTGCTGCCCGTTCTGGGTGCTGACTGCCCTCCTTTGAGTCCACAGGTGTTGCACCCTGTCTCTCCCTGCGCCTTCTTAGATCGGGCACTGATGGGGTGATGCTGCTCCTGCTGGATGCCTCCTCACTCTCTCCTGAGACAGGAGTGCTGTGCCACCTGTGTTCACTGTCTGCAGTTGCTCCACAGCAGTGGTGACCTGCACCAGACCTTTCGCAACATCGTGGCAGCAGTGGGACATCTCCACTTGCATGCTGAAGGCGCGACGTGTCAGCTGGCTAATGGCAGTGCACAGGCGGTTCACCGCCTTGCTGTAGCTGTTCAGACGGCTGTCGAAAGATTGGCTAACTCCCTGCGCCTGCCTGCCCGGTCCCTCTTTAATGTTGCACACAGTTCATGAATGGCACCTGCCATGTCCATGATGCCCTCCCCCATGTAGCGTAGGCTTTTGTTGACTGTGCACGGCTGCCGGTTAATGGATCTCATTGATGTCTGTTGCAGGCACTGTATCTGCAGCATGCTGCCCTCCAGTCCAGCAAACACTGTGGCCTCTTCATCTGTGGCAACGCTGGTGCTGGCCCTTGGCCTGCGTCTCACTGCTCCTTGCTCCCTATGTTGGGGCGTGTGCTGTTCTGGCACCTGTGTCACACGCTGCCCTGACTCTGCCTGTGGATCATCCTCCTCTGTGGCCTGTGTCAACCTCCAGTGGTGGCAGTGGTGGCCTCCTCCGTGGGACAGGTGTGGTCTCTGTGGTATCGTCGGAGTCCCCCTGCCCTGCCTGCTCATCCATATGTTCTGCCTCCTCAGCTCCTGTGCGGTCTTCCTGTGTCCTAGCTTGTGCTGTGGTTGGAAAGGGAAATTTTGATTTTGTGACATTGTCTGCATTTCTCAATAAAGTTCTCTCAATTTGTATTGGCTGACTGCTATCTATCGCTTTTTCCCTTTACAGGAATTCACATACTGCGTTGACATTGCTGTGTCTCATTGCCCCACTGTTATGCATCTGACTACTTCTCCCATGATGCATTGCTGTGTGTACTGGAAAAAGTGGAACGGAGCGACATGTGTAGTTTGTGTTTGGTGCATTCCTGACTGTGTGAATGGGATGATGTGTACAGCTGCATTTGGAATGCATCTTACCTTGGCTGGTGATTGCAGGGTCGGAGCTGTCTATGTCAGCCACACCACTGACGCTCTCGGGCAGGAGGGTGGAGTCCACCAACTCCTCATGGGGTGTTAAGTCGGTTGCAGTTGATGTTCCACCCCCGTTCTTATTGGCCTCCGCCAGCCTGGCTGCCACCTTCTCCTTGGACCTTTGGCGCATATCATACCATCGCTTCCTTAACTCCTCAATCGTGAGTTGGGCCACACCGACAGCATTGACCTTCTCCTGTATATCCAGCCAGATCTTCCTCTTTCTGGACTCAGGTACACTGAGTGGCTTTTTGCCAAATAGGAGTTCATGGCTGCACACCATCTCCTCAATCAGCACCTCCTGCTCCCTTTTGCTAAACTTGTGTTTTCTCTTTCTCCCTGCACCCTCCTTGTCCTTCTGTTTGTCCTGTGACTCCATTGTAGCTGCTTGGTAATGCTGTGCTCACTCCTCTGCCTCTCCTCACAGCCTCTGACTCTGCCTCAGGCAATCAGGTGCAGCATATCACTCCCACTTCTTGGGTGTGATGTCATCAAGCTGCACCTGAATAGCATATTCCCTAAATATGCGATTTTTTATTTGCGAATTTCGCAAATAAGAAATCGCAAGAACTGAATTTGGACTAAATTCTGCGATTTTTTTAGAAATCGCAAAATGTTTGCGACTTTTTATTTACATCGCGATTTGTGATTCTCAAAATGCGATTCACTAAAAATTGCTTTTTGGGAATCGCAAATCTTTTTTTTTATACATATCCCCTTAAGTTTCCTAGATTCATGCCGAGGTTGTACCCTTAGATGCAATGGAAGATAAGCTTCTGGATACAGTGCATGTCGATTCTGTGGTGGCGAGTCTTGTTGGAAGATCTTCAATGACAAGAGAACATCCTCAGTGTCCAAGCCAATAAGAAAGTGCATGCTGCTCTAATAAAAGTCTATTTATTTTTGCATCTAGCTTTGCGTACACAAATTTACAGAGCCTACAAAGCACATTCTTTACAACCAGACTTTAAAAAAACTTCAGAAGGCAGTTCAGATAGGTCAAGAATGTGCCACACTTTTGGACACTATAGAAAAAAGTAGAGTTGTTCTCAGATATCGCTTTTACAGCAGCATTATCATTTGGAACATCTAAAGCGGTGAGATGCAACTTTTTCTCAAAATATTGGAATACAGATGTAACCCAAAGATATGCAGTTAAGCTGAAGAATAAGTTGCGCAAAAAATTTAAGGAGGAAAAACATTCTTCATCATTTAGGAAGCACTGAAAGTCATCATCAAATGAAGTAATCCAAGCATTATATTTGAAGAAGGTGATCTTACCCGTTCCCTTAAAGGGAAAGGGGTATATATTCAATTGTCTTTCTCATGCCAAAAGTGAAGAGAGGTTTCTGCATGGTATTCGATTTGAAGAACTGGAACAAAGTGGTGAAGAAGATGCCATTCAAAATGGAGACTTTACAATGAACAATGCTTTTAATTCAGAAAGATCCTTATCTAGGGACTCTGAGCCTGATGGATGCATTCCTGCATGTTGCAATGGAAAAGTCTCATCAGAAGGACCTGAGATTCTGGTGCCGATCACGATCCGGCAAAAACCGGGTACGAACCGTCGGACGGAGCACAATCTCCGCCCGACGCGTACCCGGTCGTCAATTTTTACAAACAAGGAATTACGATTCGCACGGGTACACCATTACCGTACGAATCGTAAAAAAGGCCGACCGAACAAAAAAACACCTACCAATGCGATCCGGGAAAGCGCCGACCTGACGTCGGGACGCTCGCAGCCAGCCATTCACGACCCAGGAATCACGATTCGCACCGACGTCACCCCGCACGGTGAATATTTTGCGGCAGCCAAAAACTGCCGGGAAATCAGGACGACGTGAACAAGGACCACCAGTACGCGACGGACAGACGACGACGCGAACAAGGAGGACCAGTACGTGACGGACACACAGGACGACGCCACCAAGGAGGACCCGTACGCGACAGGACGACGCGATCAAGGAGGACCCGTACGCGACAGGAAGACGCGATCAAGGAGTACCAGTACGCGACGGACAGACATGGACCCGAACCTACGAGTCATCCCTGCCCTCATAGCAGTCCACCTCCTCTACAGGTTACGACGCAGACGCCGCAGAAGGTCAGAATAACTAAGGGAGGGGGGAAAGTGGTGTGGGGTGGGGGTGGCAGGACCAGGGCAGGCCACAAAACAACCACATAAGTCACACACCACACATGGCCTGGACATACCTGACTCCCATGCCCTGGTCACCACGAGGGGGTGGGGGCGTGTCCTGATAAGCCAGCGACCGCCACAACGGAAGTCCGTCACCACGCGAACCGGCAACACAACCAGACAGGTACGTCCCGTACCCACGCCTGAAGAGCGTGGGTACGAGTCGGACCACGCCCACACACGTCACCCCAACAATGGCGGGACGGATCGCACCCACGTGGCAAAGGCCTGGGTACGGGCCGCACAAACATCACATAGCGTGGGGACGGATATGTACGGACCCTACCCCCACCCCGTATGCAAGGAGCGCACCCCCCACCCCAACAGTGAAAGTACGACCCGTACCCCCACCCGCGTATGCATGGAGCGTACCCCCACCCCAACAGTGTAAGTACAACCCGTACCCTCACCCGCGTATGCATGGAGCGTACCCCCCACCCCAACAGTGTAAGTACGACCCGTACCCTCACCCGCATATGCAAGGAGCGTACCCCCCACCCCAACAGTGTAAGTACGACCCGTACCCCCACCCGCGTATGCATGGAGCGTACCCCCCAGCCCAACAGTGTAAGTACAACCCGTACCCCCACCCGCGTATGCATGGAGCGTACCCCCCATGCCAACAGTGTAAGTACGACTCGAACCCTCACCCGCATATGCAAGGAGCGTACCCCCCACCCCAACAGTGTAAGTACGACCCGTACCCCCACCCGCGTATGCATGGAGCGTACCCCCCAGCCCAACAGTGTAAGTACAACCCGTACCCCCACCCGCGTATGCATGGAGCGTACCCCCCATGCCAACAGTGTAAGTACGACTCGAACCCTCACCCGCGTATGCATGGAGCGTACCCTCCATGCCAACAGTGTAAGTACGACTCGAACCCTCACCCGCGGACGTACGGACCGTACCCCCACCCCCACCAGTGTAAGTACGACTCCTACCCCCACCCGCGTATGCATGGAGCGTACCCCCAGCCCAACAGTGTAAGTACGACCCGTACCCCCACCCGCGTATGCATGGAGCGTACCCCCCAGCCCAACAGTGTAAGTACGACCCGTACCCCCACCCGCGTATGCATGGAGCGTACCCCCCATGCCAACAGTGTAAGTACGACTCGAACCCTCACCCGCGTATGCATGGAGCGTACCCTCCATGCCAACAGTGTAAGTACGACTCGAACCCTCACCCGCGGACGTACGGACCGTACCCCCACCCCCACCAGTGTAAGTACGACTCCTACCCCCACCCGCGGACTCACGGACCGTACCCCCACCCCAACAGTGTAAGTACGACCCGTACCCCCACCCGCATATGCAAGGAGCGTACCCCCCAGCCCAACAGTGTAAGTACGACCCGTACCCTCACCCGCGTATGCATGGAGCGTACCCCCACCACACCAGTGTAAGTAGACTCGTACCCTCACCTCAAATGCATTGAGCGTACCCCCACCGTGTATGTTCCAAGCGTACATATCCTGAAATCGGAGGTGTGTGTGCAGAGTCCACCCAGCAGTGCCCTGAGACAGGAGGGGTGGGTGTGGAGTCCTCCCAGCAGTGCCCTGGGACAGGAGGGGTGTGTGCAGAGTCCTCCCAGCAGTGCCCTGAGACAGGAGGGGTGGGTGTGGAGTCCTCCCAGCAGTGCCCTGAGACAGGAGGGGTGTGTGCAGAGTCCTCCCAGCAGTGCCCTGAGACAGGAGGGGTGGGTGCCTATCACTGACAGCAGTGCCCTGAGACAGGAGGGGTGGGTGCCTATCACTCCCAGCAGTGCCCTGAGCCAGGAGGGGTGGGTGTGGAGTCCTCCCAGCAGTGCCCTGAGACAGGAGGGGTGGGTGTGGAGTCCTCCCAGCAGTGCCCTGAGACAGGAGGGGTGTGTGCAGAGTCCTCCCAGCAGTGCCCTGAGACAGGAGGGGTGGGTGCCTATCACTCCCAGCAGTGCCCTGAGACAGGAGGGGTGGGTGTGGAGTCCTCCCAGCAGTGCCCTGAGAAAGGAGGGGTGTGTGCAGAGTCCTCCCAGCAGTGCCCTGAGACAGGAGGGGTGGGTGCCTATCACTAACAGCAGTGCCCTGAGACAGGAGGGGTGGGTGCCTATCACTCCCAGCAGTGCCCTGAGCCAGGAGGGGTGGGTGTGGAGTCCTCCCAGCAGTGCCCTGAGACAGGAGAGGTGGGTGTGGAGTCCTCCCAGCAGTGCCCTGAGACAGGAGGGGTGTGTGCAGAGTCCTCCCAGCAGTGCCCTGAGACAGGAGGGGTGGGTGCCTATCACTCCCAGCAGTGCCCTGAGACAGGAGGGGTGTAACACATGTGTGTGAGGCCAGAATTATCCACATGCATACTGGCTACAAGGGAACATGTCCCCATGAACTCATGTCAACAGACTCCACACACAAGTACAGTGATCACCAAGGATGCCACGATTGTTGCAGGTGGAGACATGGCCCTGCATGCATGGCCAAAGTAGAAGGGCTCCGTCACACACACAGCTCATGTAGACACAGCTCTGCGCTAAACATTGGGAACACCCTGCAGGGAAGAAAGCTGGGTACACAGAGGAAGGAATACACCCTGGGACAAGTGCACCATGCAGTAACTGCTTACATGAACAAAGAAAGTTAGCCAACACCTTGTGATGGCACACAGATCCCAGGGTCCCACCAATGAGCAGTACACTACTACATATCTCACACACCCAAACCCTTACACACCACCCAAAACCATGTAGCAGCCCCACCAACACCAATACCAGCATAGCAGTAGTGTGATAATGAAAACAAAATTAAGCTTTATTCAGCATGAGCACAATGTCCGTGGATCGCAGGCAGTTCAATCTTCACAAAGCCCATAGGGCAGTCAATGATTCTCAGCTGGATGGGGGACACAGTGGGATGCGTGTCCCCTACCTTGCCTGCACAGTCAAATGGCATCGTCTTCCACACTGGTGAGGGCATCAGGGGGGGGGGAAGCAACAGGCACCGCAGGGACATCAGGGCAAAGGGGCGGCGTTGTGGGTGCAGGGATGGAGGACTCCACCACAGGGGGTGGGTCAGTGCCAAAGGCGGAGGCCAGGATGGCACTACACACCTTTGCAAGGTCCTCCAGGGAGTCCCCTGCACCCGAAGGGACCTCAGGCCCCAAGGAGGGGGGGGGTCAGAGGGATGGGTCGCAGCGCCACCGGGGGAGGGTGGAGACAGGGGGGGAGACTCAACCACCCTGACCGGGGACCTCCTTGACCGCTTGCGTGGTGGTGTAACTGTGGGGCTCAGGGACAGAGCGGCCATGAAGGAGTCCTTGGGGGAGATGTGGCCAGGAGAGCTGAGGGGAGGGGATTTGGAGGGAGTGGACTGGGTGGAATGCGGACTCCCACTATGGCTGCGTGTCACACGTTTGCCCCCCGACCCAGTGGGTGTGCCTACCTCACCCTGTGTGTGCGTGTCAGGAGGAGTGCGGTGGACCTTCCCTGCTGGTGTGGTGCCCGTGTCCGTTGATGTGGGTGTATGCCGACGTCTGGGTGTACGTGGGACAGGCATGGGAGTGGGAAGTGTGGATGGGGCAGGGGTAGGTGGGGGGAGGTCGCGCTGCAAGAGACCCACTGCTGCAGTCAGTGTGGAGTCTATGGACCTCAGCAAGTTGCGTTGGTCAGCCTGCGATGAATGAATGCCCTCCAAGAAAGCCTCGATGTTGGTGAGGGTTTTGCCGTGGGCATGGAGGACATTAAGGATCGCAGCCTGACCAACCTGCAGTTGCCGCTGGATGTCCACAGACTCTGCATTGGCGGCAGCAGTGGAGACAGGGGCAGGGGGTGCGGTGCCTGGCAGGAAGGAGACATGCTGTGACCGGGCACGCTGGGAAGGGACACGAGCAAGTGGGAGGCGGCTGGTGGGAACTGAGGGGGCGGTGCGAGGTGTTGTTCCGCTGTCAGCTGCTGGTGCAGCCACCGCCCACTCGGAGACATCCTCCTCGGACCTGTCAGCTTCGTATTCTGACGTGCCAGTCGACAGGTCCTCGGCCGCACTATCCTCCACCTCTGTCCCACTCGATGTGCCAGCCCCGATGTCACGGCTGGCACTGGTGCTCGGTCCCTCCGCCTTGCCTGTGTCCATGTCTCCCTCTGTGTCCCCCGACGATGCTGTGGGCAGGGTGGAGAGACAGAAATTAATCAGACAGCTGTACACATCAGTCACATGAGTCCAATCGACATAGGTAACACTGCATAGCCTGAAAATGAAGATCCCTAACATCTACTAAACAAGGTACCGATGTAGGGCATGAAACACACAGTTGGTTGAGCCACCATGCCACTGAAATACCATGGAGAGCATGAGACAATAGCTAAAGACAGGAAACGGAGTCTGACATAGCACCCAGGCCCTGGGGACAATCCAGCACTGCATCTGCACCACACAGCGTTGGCGAAAATACCGATGACCAGGGACCATATCCATGAACTTGAGACACATGCTGCATAGGTAATGCTGAAAACATGCCCAACATGACTCGGTCACTGCACATTGCGTGTGTGTCCAGACACATCACACACTGCCCAGACCCAGCAAGTAGAAATCAGGATTTGACACATAGGCATTGCCCGCCCCAACAAGACCCTACACGAGGCAAATTGTTGAGACACAGGTGGCACCAACATCTCATAGTCTGGGTAATACACACAGGGGCAGGCAAAAAGCAAGATTGGACGCCAAACAGCCAAGGTGCGCCTGTACAAATAATGAGGTACCAGTGCCCATCCTCAGATGAGTATAACAAGACACACAGGCACTGGCAACTGTGAGTATGAAGAAGGACAATCAGGTCAGGCTGCACAGTGGACACCTGTACAAAATAGCACGTCTATATACATGGTGACAGGGGACAATGGCACAGAGCACAACCTACGCTGTAGACACTGAGATTGGCCACGTTTATGATGACACATACACCACTGAGGAAAAGGTGCCCCAGGGGACAGTAGTGGGCACGCAACTACATGCTACTGAATGGTAATGACTGCAACACACGTCACCATCCCTGCACTATGTGTATCGCACACTCATGCACATCATGTCACAGGCCACTACATAGGACATGCGCGCTGTAAGGCATGACACATGAGAGACCAACTCCCATGTCTGGAGTCAGCATCAGTGCCAACTGACATGGAACCCACATACAGTGAACTTGACAGTGCACAGGCAAGGTCCCACAACCTGTTACACACCACCCCCACACATGATGCTACAGTCATTGTTCTCGTGGACAAAGCGCCAGCCTACATTACCTTGTGAAGGAGTGACTACACACAGACCAGGGAACACATTGCAAGGAGGGGAAGGGTGGCAGGGGCGCAGCGCTATACTGGGGCAAACAGGATCTGCACAGCACCTTTAAACCCTGCCAGTGAATTCATGCTACTGTGCCCTTACAAATGCTGGTGACACACAACAAACACACATGTACCTACCCCCTTCCGGCTGCTGCATCGCCTGTAAGCGCCTCTCCAGGTCTGGAAAGACCACCGGCAGCACACGCCTGTGGAGGTGGCTCAGACGGCGGCGGCCGCGGTTCTTGTGGCTCTCAGGTGAGTCCCCCAGCAGGAGCCGTGCAATCCTCCGCGTCCAGCACCGGATATCCTGCCAGCGTTTCCTCACCTGGGGCAGGCTCCGCCTCCGACCATCCACACCCCTCACGGCACTGACGGCGGTCAGCCAGATCTGCTCCTTGGCAGTGGCGCCTACCTGTGAGGAGGAACAAGTGACACCACATCAATACACCAGCCACATGTCACAGAGAGACATATGGGTACAAATTAGCTGGTTACAACAAGGCATGTCATGCAGCCAACGCATTGCACCTTTGTCATAGGGACATCATCCCCTGGTGAGGGAAAAAGCAGTACGTGCCACAGTGGGTACACAGGTGGAATGATGGCAATGTCACAATCAATGATCAAGGCTCACACTGTGCATCACACCCACCCCTCCTGTCTCAGGGCACTGCTGTGAGTGATAGGCCCCCACCCCTCCTGTCTCAGGGCACTGCTGTTAGTGATAGGCCCCCACCCCTCCTGTCTCAGGGCACTGCTGGGAGGACTCTGCACACACCCCTCCTGTCTCAGGGCACTGCTGTGAGTGATAGGCCCCCACCCCTCCTGTCTCAGGGCACTGCTGGGAGGACTCTGCACACACCCCTCCTGGCTCAGGGCACTGCTGTGAGTGATAGGCCCCCACCCCTCCTGTCTCAGGGCACTGCTGTGAGTGATAGGCCCCCACCCCTCCTGTCTCAGGGCACTGCTGGGAGACATCAGGCACCCCCCCCCTGGGACCCCCCCGACAGTACATGGCATGTGTGTTACACCTGGACACAATGGCAGAAGTCACAGTCACAACATAGGGACAGTCTGTGGCAGTGGCCTATGCACTCACCTGATACCCTGGTCGCCCATACAGCATGGAGTACTGTGGGAGGATCACATCCAGCAGAGCCATGTTCTCCTCCAGGGTGAATGGCTGTGTCCTCTCCACAGCCCTTGACATGGTTCCAGGGAATCAGTAGCAGCAGCTGGGTCGACGAATGCAAAGATGTGCAGGCAAGTACTCCCTCATGGGACCTGGCTGCCTTATATGTGCCCTTCTGCCCAGTCTCATGCACAGGAGTACAGAGTGATTGGTCACTCACATTTGCATCCTATGTTTCCACCAATCCCTTCAAACCTAGCAGTCTGTGGGTTCTCTATCGGTTTCATTCTCCTGCATGATGTCAGCCCCACAAACACATTGCAACAAAGTAGAAGAATTCCAACTGACTTCTGCTGTGCACCTTCCAGAACAATTTCGAAATTTGAACTTGGTCTCCATGACAACCAGCATGCATGTAGGCCTTAATACTTGTCCCCTATGTAATTTGGAGCATCACACACAGGTACCGTGCGTTTCGGGGCCCTAGGGCACCCCAAATGCATGGCAACGGCCCGTACATGCATGCCTACGTTCACTATCACTATGGGTCTGCACGCGTATGCGTACTCGTAGTGGTACGGGCCGTACACTCGCATGTACGCTCACTATCACTACGAGTACGCATACGCGTGCAGACCCATAGTGATAGTGAGCGTAGATGCGTGTGTACGGTCCGTACCACTACGGGTACGCATACGCGTGCAGACCCATAGTGATAGTGAGCGTAGATGCGTGTGTACGGTCCGTACCACTACGGGTACGCATACGTGTGCAGACCCATAGTGATAGTGAGCGTAGATGCGTGTGTACGTTCCGTACCACTACGGGTACGCATACGCGTGCAGACCCATAGTGATAGTGAGCGTAGATGTGTGTGCACGGTCCGTACCACTACGGGTACGCATACGCGTGCAGACCCATAGTGATAGGGCCGTACACACGCATCTACGCTCACTATCACTATGGGTCTGCACGCGTATGCGTACTCGTAGTGGTACGGACCGTACACACGCATCTACGCTCACTATAACTATGGGTCTGCACGCGTATGCGTACCCGTAGTGGTACGGACCGTACACACGCATCTACGCTCACTATCACTATGGGTCTGCACGCGTATGCGTACCCGTAGTGGTACGGACCGTACACACGCATCTACACTCACTATCACTATGGGTCTGCACGCGTATGCGTACCCGTAGTGGTACGGACCGTACACACGCATGTACGCTCACTATCACTATGGGTCTGCACGCGTATGCGTACTCGTAGTGATAGTGAGCGTACATGCGAGTGTACGGTCCGTACCACTACGGGTACGCATACGCGTGCAGACCCATAGTGATAGTGAGCGTACATGCGTGTGTACGGTCCGTACCACTACGGGTACGCATACGCGTGCAGACCCATAGTGATAGTGAGCGTACATGCGTGTGTACGGCCCTATCACTATGGGTCTGCACGCGTATGCGTACTCGTAGTGCTACGGACCGTACAAATGCCTGTACGCTCGCCATCACGATGGGTACACATACGGCAGCACTCCCACAGTGATTTGGGAACATACACAGGCCCTCTTAGCAGCAGTACGGCGGTTTTTACACATCACTGTGGTGATAGGCGACACACAGGTAGGAATAGGGCGGACATACTTGTCCATGGATGGACATACTTGTCCAGGAATGGACATCAAGGCATCGTCTGTGCATTACTACATGTGTGGGGCACAGGTGTCACAGGCTGTGATGTGGAACATGCCTCCTGAGTGGAGAAGGCACCAGATGTATGATGAGATGTGTACAGGTGTACTGTGTGAGGGTGCAATGTGTGCCAGGCATGCCCTTGACTCCTTTGACATGTGTGCATGTCGGACTGCGCACTTGGGGTGAGCGTCACTGGCATGGCACGGACACCAACACACGGAAGTGTCCCATGATGCCCGGTACAGGGGTCATGACACATGACTTGTCACTACCCACAGTGCACAATGTGACTATGTCATATATGTGTCCGGGATTTACATCAGGTTGATGTTGTAGCACCCTCAAAAGCTGCAGCCGTTGCAGCAACCAACATGTGGCTGTGTGTAGATTGTCATTGCACACTGTTCCGCACACCATGCCACATGTGTTATCGGATGTGAGGTGCACATGTATGCATGGGACACGGAGTAGCGTGACAAGGCCATGTCAGCATCCTCACAAGGAATGTGTGGTGAGTCATGACATGTGCACCTTCATGGCAAGGTGTGTGGGCTGGACTAGTGTAATGTCATGTGACCTGTGGCTCCAGTGTTCCGCTACCAGTCTCTGCAATCGGCATCCCACTTCTGCTGATGTGTGGGTGTATGTCACTCCTGTCTTGCGTCGGGCTGTTCACTTGCACTGGGACACAGCTATTCCCATGGCGTGGCATGGGGAGGTTCTCAATCACCGTGTGTAGCTGGGTCTTGGAAGGAGTGTCACCTTGCATCCATACGTGTCCTGGGCATGTAGCACATACCTGACTCCCTATGTAGCATGTGTGTATTGCCAGATTTACATGTGCTCAGTAGACATGAGTTGTTGTCGTAGTGCACTCACTCTTCCTTGTCACTTCCTCATTACTGCAGAGCACCGCCTCTTGCCCGGATAATTCCAGACTTGGCTGCCATGCAGGAGAATGACAGCATCCGGCTCTACCGCTTCACCCAACCGTTGATTCTGGAGTTGACGGCGAGACTGACACCACACCTGCAACCGCTGCACAGGTATCCCACGGCACTGACACCCCAGCTGAAGGTAATGGCTGCCCTACATTTCCTTGCCACGGGTACCTTTCAATATACCATAGCTCATGTTGGTGGCATGTCCCAGAGCATGTTCAGCGGTGTGCTGCATGATTTCTTAGAGGCCATGTTGATTCACCTGGATGACTTCATCAAGTTCCCAACCCCTGAACAGATGACAGAGGTCAAGCGTGGATTCTATGCCCTGGGAGGGATGCCCCATGTCATTGGGTCCATTGATGGGACACATGTAGCTTTGGTACCACCACACGCACGGGAGGTGGCGTACCGAAATCGGAAGCACTACCACTCCATCAATGCCCTTGTGGTGTGTCTGTCCAACATGGTGATTTCACATGTCTGTGCTCGTTTCCCAGGATCAGCACACGATGCCTACATCATGAGGCGTGGCGGGATGCCTGATATGATGATGCAGCTGCGCAACGAACGGGCATGTGTTGTTGGTGGGTACAGTCTGTCTGTCCTGTATTCTGTATAGCCGAGCAGCACGACCGCTTCGCCAGTTCTAACGATATCCATGTGCTTTCCTTGTAGGGGACGCTGGCTATCCCAACATGCCTTGGCTGCTGACACCTCTCCGCAACCCCATCACGCCGGCCCAGCTCCGCTACAACACCGCCCATGGCCGGACAAGGCGAGTGATAGAGAGGACGTTTGGCATGCTGAAGAGCCGATTCCGGTGCCTCCACAAGACCGGTGGCGCACTCCCATATGCCCCGGCGAAGGTTTGCAAGATCTTCATGGTCTGCTGCATGCTGCACAACATGGCAGTTGAAAGAGCTGTGCCACTCATCCTGAATCAACATGACGAGGACCATCCACCCGTGGAGGACGAAGGGCTTGGCAATGGGGCTAGTGATGTGGAGGATGTGGAGCCGCAAGAGGACATCCGGACTCGCCTCATACGCGACTTCTTTGCTTAGTGGTGAGTACCAGTGTCTGAGTGTGCACGCCTTGGTCCCCGTGTGGCATGTGTTGTGATGTGTGTCTCCACCTGCATGTATGGCACGTGAGTCAGAGGTGTGTGTGGGTGTGTCACTGGAGTGATGGTGGCAGTGATGGTAGTATTTCCCCACTCATAATTGTGACCTAGCATGTTGTCATCCATACATGTGTCGAGTCAATGCACATGCAAGTGGCTGTGCTTTTTGTGGCTGACTTCTTGTGTGTCTCTCTTCCCCAGGTACCTGCACATGCCATCTTCTGGTTGCATTGTTGTGGCACTGCTATTCCTCATGGACATGGCATCGTGGGCTGACTCAGCGTTACAGGCACGGACACGTTTGGAAGTCTCCATGGGGTAAGGGATGCATCTGGGGTGTATTGGGTGTGGCAGTTGTTCACGATGTGTGCACACTGCCCCGGTCGGGGTTTGGTTCCTCTGCAGACATGTGGCATCCCCATGGGACACGACATGCAGCTGGGTACACCTGAATAGATGGGCTGCCTGGTTGTCAGTCATCAGTGATGGGATAGTGGATTGTGATGATGGCATCAATGTGTGTGACACTGCCCTCGGACACATACGGTTAACATTGTCTTGACATGGCGTGGGACTTCCACATCAGCGGATCTATGGTGTATGTCAGGCTCTCCGTGTGCAGCTGTGGGTATTTAGCTGTTAGCCGACACTTGTGTGCCAGTTCCATGGCTATCACGCATTTGTGCTGCAGAAGGGGGGTGCCAGTGTTGGACCCACATGTTACTCCACATGATGTGTTCATGTGTACTTCAAGTTGCCTCTGCAATCCCAAAAACATGACTAATAAAGGTGTCCCTATGCCTCCAAGGTGCCTCTTCTCAGTCAATGCTGGTGTGTTGGCACGGTGCATCCTGCATGTCTGGCATGGTATTCCCTGATTGTGGCTATGTGTCAATGTGTCGAGTGGCAAGATGCAAGCTGTGTGTGTGTGCTGAGACTGTGTATTGGGCATGATGTCCATGACTGTGTGGGTATTGTGACATGTGCCATCCCCATGCATCCAACGTTGTCCATGACCCCATTCTCTGCATCCACCGGACTCAAGCTTGCAGGACATGGTTCTGCCACCTGTCTACACATACCTGGGTGCCCCCAGGACACTGGCCAGGATCCCTGACCTCTGCGCATGACTGTTGCTGTACTCAATGTGTCTGTCAGCACGGTTGTTCGGCCACCCCCTCAGCTGGTTGTGCCCATCACGGGTGTGTATGGTGCTCCATGTCTGTCTTGCCTAATAAACTGTGACCCATGTGTCCTGTGCCAGACTCAGGCCCCAGGGTGTGGATGGTTGAAGAGAACAGATGACTCAGGCATGTTTAGACTGTACAAGACACATGTTAGGTAATAATGCTACCAGCAGGCATCTACTCTTAATAGTGTGATTTATTATTGGGGGGGGGGGGGACAAAGTGAGGGGCTTTCCGGGATTAGGGAATCCAAAGTTCAGTAGGGGAGTTGGTGTCCTTGCCATTGGAAATCCTCAGAGTCCATGCCACAGTCTTTGTCAACATTGGTCAGCCAGTGACCAGCAGGGCCATGTGGCAGAGAATGTCTCTTGATGCTGTGATGCTGTTGCTCCAGTGGGCCAGGTGCCAGGCCAGGTGTCCTGGGAGATGGTGATGTAGCAGCCACCCTCACGGTCCTTTCCGTGGACGACCCGGCTTCCTGCGGGGAACCTCAGCAGCAGGCCGTGACGACGTCTGGGATGCTCCGTCGGATGTTTCCTCCTCCTCCTCCTGATCCCTCCCTGTGGGTGGTGATGTTCTCCGCCTTCTGGCACAGGGAGGGTCGGCCATGGTGTCGGCCATCCGACGGAGTGTAGCGTGAATCCCCTGGAACGCCGTCACTTGCTCAGCCTGTCTGTCCTCCATCCTCCTTTGGTGTACCAGTAGACAGGCTATTAGCTCCGCATGTTGCTGGGCCTGCTGGACCTTGATCCCCTCGAGGACGGACACAACCTGGGCCATGCCCGTGGTGTCCTGCCGGTATGAGTCCAGGATGTTACGGACATGGGAAAATACCGGATCCCCAGCCAACTGGTCAGGCTCACGCCTCCGCCGTCCTCCACTCCCACCACCCCTGCCCACTTGCGCCTGGCCTGCACTTGTGGGCACATCGGGTCTCCGGGACCCCTGAGGGGTGGCATTGGCGTTGTCGCCTGCCTCCTCCTGGGTGCCCGGGACACCGTGTCCCTCCTGGCGAGCCTGGCTGCATTGTGGTGTTGGGGCAGGGATCCTGGGTGTCTCCTGGGATGTGGCAGGAGTGGGGGTGGTGGTTGGCACGGTTGTACCTGACGCAGGTGCTGCAGGTGGTTGGACACCAGAGGGGCCAGGTCGGTCGGGGTCGTCCGCAGAGTGGTGAGAGTGGTCGCTGCCGGTGGGATCGGTCTCCTGCAGATCCGGGTCCTGTGAGTGTTCCCCCCCAGTGTTGGGGGGTGCAGCACGGCGTTGACCTGTGTGTGAGAGAGACAATGTTAATTTTGGTCCATGCAACATCCATGTTTCATCCGTTTCAAAGTTGGCACATTTCCTCTTGGAATTAGGATCTGTCTTGCATTCCACTCACAGTGCACTTGTGCATGGGTGTGTCCCTTGGGCACCAATTTGGCCCCTTTAACTATGTGTGGCACAGTCTTACTTGCTGCGTCAAGTGTGACTGCAGTCAGCAGTGGAGTGTGCAGGTGTGGCGAGCCATGCATTTGCGCCTTCCTTGTAGCACTGTACATGTGCACATGGAGTGGATCCACACACTTATATGATGCAGGTAGCTGTCCTTGTGCTCGTGTACAGGTTGTGACATGGCCCTGCGTTTTGCCATGATGAAGAGGGGGGGTTCTGGCACTGGCCACCCTTGTCTACATGCACGCAGTCCAGCTGCTGACGAGCAGACATTCCCACACACCAAAGGACTGATTTGCTCTCCCTGTGTCTCCCTCCTTCTCGGTCCCCCTCTCCCTCCCTCTCTGTCCCCCTCTCCTTCCCTCTCTGTCCCCCTCTCCCTCCCTCTGTGTGTCAGCCTCCTCCCTCTGTCCGTCTTCCTGTGTCTCCCTCCCTCTCTGTCCCCCTCTCCCTCCCTCTCTGTCCCCCTCTCCCTCCCTCTGTGTGTCAGCCTCCTCCCTCTGTCCGTCTTCCTGTGTCTCCCTCCCTCTCTGTCCCCCTCTCCCTCCCTCTCTGTCCCCCTCTCCCTCCCTCTGTGTGTCAGCCTCCTCCCTCTGTCCGTCTTCCTGTGTCTCCCTCCCTCTCTGTCCCCCTCTCCCTCCCTCTCTGTCCCCCTCTCCCTCCCTCTGTGTCCCCCTTTCCCTCCCTCCGTGTGTCAGCCTCCTCCCTCTGTCCGTCTCCCTCCCTCTCAGTCCCCCTCTCCCTCCCTCTGTGTCCCCCTCTCCCTCCCTCCGTGTGTCACCCTCTGTCACCTTGGCCCAGCTTCCTGGGCACACACTGTTAGCAGATCTTTGAGTGGCCCTTGGCCTGTTGATGTGAGTTTGTTTCTGATCTCCAGGCACCCATTTGGTGTGATGTGTGTCTGTGCGCTGCTGCTGTGGTGGTGTGTGCTGCCACTCTTTCACAATGTTGGCTGTTCATTAGCTGCTGTCATGTGCAAAACAGTGCCTTCACCCCCCATGTGTTGATGCAAGGCGTCCGCCATTTGCTGGCAAGTCATTCCTGTGTTGGGACACACTGTTTGTCTGGCTGTGACCTAGGCCATATGGGCAGAGGGCATTGTTGTCTGCTTTGGAGTCGCACTATGTGATTTTTGGTGCCCAGCCTCCCGCCATCCGGGTTACCGTGTCATGTGTTGTTGTCTTCTGTGGCCTGTGACTTGACATTGTCCAGCTGGGTGCATGGGGCATGGTGGCAGCAGTGGCATGTGCCTGCTCATGGAGTGTGGTTGAGTCATGCAATGGCTTGTGGTGGTTGCGTGCCTGTTAGTAATTTTGGTTGTGGTTGCAGTTCCCCCCATGTGAGGTGCGTTGTTTGTGGACTCACCCGGGTCTCGGAGTCCTTCTAATCCTTCAACTGCCTCCACCGGCAGTATGGCCATCACCCTCTCCTCCCAGGGATGGTACTGTACGGCTCTGCGGGAGGGCCCTCCTCCGGTGGCGTTGGCCTGGTCGTGTTCCTCCTGCCTCTTGGCTCTGACCCTCCTCCGCAGATCGTACCACCTGTTCTGGCAATCCTGCTTGGTCCTCCTGGTGTCCGCAACGGCATTCACAGCATCGACGATGGTCTGCCACATGGCTGTTTTGGCTGCCTGGCTGGTGCTTCTGACCAATGTTCCAAAGATCTGTGGCTCGACTCTGAGGATTTGATCAACAAGGACCTCCAACTCTCGGTGACTGAACTTTGGATTCTTGGTAGTGGGCATGGTGAGGGGTGTGGGTGGGGATGGTGTGGGTGTGGGGGGGTGTGTGGATGTTGGGGGGGGGTGTGGATGGTTGTGTGTGTGTGTGAATGTGATGAGAGGGTGTTTGTGAGGGTGGTCGTGTGAAGGTGTGCAAGTGTAAGGTGTGGTGTAGCTTGTAGTCTGGTTCTGTGGTGTCTGGCAGCAGTGAGTCTGTTGCAAAGGCTCATGGTTTGTGTGTGTGGGCCCTTTTTATTGGTCCATGGGTGGGTGTGGCAGTGTTTGAAGTTTGGGTGGGTGTGTTATAAGGAGTGGTGGTGTATTGGGCCTCTGTTTGTTTTTGGCAGTTGCAGGTCAGTGATTGTGTTATTTTAGTGGTTGTTGGCCATGTTTAGTGGCTTTGTGCCTTTCGAATGGTGTATTCTTGTGTTGTTTTGTTTTGTCCTGGTTGTGTACGTGCGTTTTGAGCGTGTGTACGGTGTGTACATGGGCCATTTGGTTGTACGATTATGTCCTTGTGTGTGGCTTTGTACGACTCGTACATGCGGTTGTGATGTTGGGGCATGGGGTGCGCTCCGTACTTAGGAGGTTGTGTTGGGGGTGCGCCAGGAACTACTGGGGTGTACATAGACGGTGGTACGACACGTACAGGGGTGGGGGGGTGTACATTGACGGTGTTACAACACGTACTGGGGTGGGGGTACGACTGGAACGTACTGGGGTGTAGGTACACGGGGGGTATGACACGTACTGGGGTGGGGGTGGGGCTCGAACGTACTGGGGTGTAGGTTCACGGTGGTACGACACGTACTGGGGTGGGGGTACGACTGGAACGTACTGGGGTGTACATAGACGGTGGTACGACACGTACAGGGGTGGGGGGGTGTACATTGACGGTGGTACGACACGTACAGGGGTGGGGGGGTGTACATTGACGGTGGTACGACACGTACTGGGGTGGGGGTAGGACTCGAACGTACTGGGGTGTAGGTTCACGGTGGTACGACACGTCCAGGGGTGGGGGTAGGACTCGAACGTACTGGGGTGTAGGTACACGGGGGGTATGACACGTACTGGGGTGGGGGTACGACTGGAACGTACTGGGGTGTAGGTACACGGGGGGTATGACACGTACTGGGGTGGGGGTACGACTGGAACGTACTGGGGTGTACATAGACGGTGGTACGACACGTACAGGGGTGGGGGGGTGTACATTGACGGTGGTACGACACGTACAGGGGTGGGGGGGTGTACATTGACGGTGGTACGACACGTACAGGGGTGGGGGGGTGTACATTGACGGTGGTACGACACGTACTGGGGTGGGGGTAGGACTCGAACGTACTGGGGTGTAGGTTCACGGTGGTACGACACGTCCAGGGGTGGGGGTAGGACTCGAACGTACTGGGGTGTAGGTACACGGGGGGTATGACACGTACTGGGGTGGGGGTACGACTGGAACGTACTGGGGTGTAGGTACACGGGGGGTATGACACGTACTGGGGTGGGGGTACGACTGGAACGTACTGGGGTGTACATAGACGGTGGTACGACACGTACAGGGGTGGGGGGGTGTACATTGGCGGTGGTACGACACGTACAGGGGTGGGGGGGTGTACATTGACGGTGGTACGACACGTACTGGGGTGGGGGTAGGACTCGAACGTACTGGGGTGTAGGTTCACGGTGGTACGACACGTCCAGGGGTGGGGGTAGGACTCGAACGTACTGGGGTGTAGGTACACGGGGGGTATGACACGTACTGGGGTGGGGGTACGACTGGAACGTACTGGGGTGTAGGTACACGGGGGGTATGACACGTACTGGGGTGGGGGTACGACTGGAACGTACTGGGGTGTACATAGACGGTGGTACGACACGTACAGGGGTGGGGGGGTGTACATTGACGGTGGTACGACACGTACTGGGGTGGGGGTACGACTGGAACGTACTGGGGTGTAGGTACACGGGGGTATGACACGTACTGGGGTGGGGGTACGACTGGAACGTACTGGGGAGTAGGTACACGGGGGGTATGACACGTACTGGGGTGGGGGTACGACTGGAACGTACTGGGGTGTAGGTAGACGGGGCTATGACACGTACTGGGGTGGGGGTGGGGCTCGAACATACTGGGGTGTAGGTACACGGGGGGTACGACACGTACTGGGGTGGGGGTACGACTGGAACGTACTGGGGTGTAGGTAGACGGGGCTATGACACGTACTGGGGTGGGGGTACGACTGGAACGTACTGGGGTGTAGGTACATGGGGGTATGACACGTACTGGGGTAGGGGTACGACTGGAATGTACTGGGGTGTACATAGACGGTGGTACGACACGTACAGGGGTGGGGGGGTGTACATTGACGGTGGTACGACACGTACTGGGGTGGGGGTACGACTGGAACGTACTGGGGTGTACCTAGACGGGTGGGGGTATACATATACGGGGGGTACGTGTCAGACGTACGGGGGCTGGGGGGAGTGTTGGGCGCGTATGCGGGCACATGTCTCCATGGTTGCTATAGGTGTTCGGTGCGGACGGTGTTTTTTCCATACGGTTGTACGCTCGGACGCACGGGATGGATCGTGATTCCTCGGTCGGACTTGGCTTTTCACGTTTGTAAGGTAAATCGTCCGAGGACGTGTCGGACACATTTTCCGACCCGAGGACGTGTGGGGAAGGATTCCCAGTGCGGTTCGTATGGACTTTTTACCATGCGAATCGTGATTGCCAGTTCGTACGGCACTTGTACGATTCGTACGGTAAAAAGACCCGATACGAGTCGCACGGGGGAATTTTTTGCCGGATCGTGATCGGCACCTCTGTGTAGACAATCAGCATAGGCATAGCTTAGTGCTTCCTGAAGTCATTACCAAGATTGTTCACAAAGATGGTGGCACCCTTGACTGCATTGCTCCATCTGCAGGGGATCTCTGTATTCTCATACAGAAAAGACTGGTTATTTCAGGACCCTCAAGAAACAAAGGGGGGGGGTGAAGAGGGGTAATGGTAGAATCGTCCTCCTCCAAATCCTAGTTCTCAACAAAAAGATTCTACTGTTACATTACATTATGCCATTTAATACCTGAAAAGCTATAGTCATAATGATGGTGTAGCAGAGATTGTTATCAAGGGCGTGCTACGACCTACGTAGATGCGGGAGCACTTGAATTTGTGATAGAAGTTATGTGTAGTGCATGGGGTGGTAGGGTCGTGAAAGAAAAGTGGTGCAAGAATTAAATGTTCCCTGGCTAGTGGAAAAATATAATTTATTACCTTCCCTGGCAAGAAACATTAAAAATGTAAAGGGTGTATTGTAATGAGTCGCCTTCTACGGGGTCAACATGCTTCAAAAGCCATCCCCTTGGCTTTCTTCGTCAGGACCAAGACCCTACCACCCCATGCACTACACATAACTTCTATCACGAATTCAAGTGCTCCTGCGTCTACGTAGGTCGTAGCACGCCCCGCCGAGGGATGGGAAGACCCCAATGATGAAGCAGGACACTGCATTAGTTTTCAGTGTGTGAGGGGCATTTTTTTTAAACCCGAAGTGGTTCCCTTCTGTAAACAACTAGAGGTTGCCTTGATAACCATCTCTGCTACACCATCATTATGACTATAGCTTTTCAGGTATTAAATGGCATATTTCAGGACCCATCACACCAGCAGCTGTTTTCAAGCATAGACCATACTTATGCTAGATCAACATGTATTTCTGCTGAACAGAGCAGAATGCCATTCCCAACCTGCAAAGGAGCTAATTGTCATTGGAGCAAGATTCAATACCACACTAGGGAGAGTGTTTCTCACTCAAGAGAGCAAACCTCATCTACAGAGGTTGGTGAACCAGGTACTTCAGAGGGAATAAGCATTTGCCTTCAATTGTATGGAGAAACAAGCCCATATAGTGACTTTTGTTTTTACAGTCCAATGGGCGATATTGCATCTCAGACCCCTTCTGTGGCACCTTCACAAACATTGGAAGTTATCATCGAAAAATCTGGAGATCATGGTTCTGGTATCACAGAGTATAAGGAAGGACTTTAGTGATGGTTAATTTCAGACAAACTGACCAAGGGAGTTTCCTTTCAATATCCATCTCCAGTGTATGCCAGTGCCATGGGATGGGGTGCCATCCTAGGGGCCTGGTCTTGCCAAGCAAGATGGACTTGGGTAGATTCGCCAAGAATTTCAAACTGGTGGCAATTAACTCTGGTGTACAGGACCCTGCTCTGCTTCTATAAGTGGTTGGTCCAGTCGTGGCGGTTCCCACCAAACAGTAGTTGGGTGGACAAGGAGACGGGTGAGAAAAAAAAACCTTTTTTAAATCACTTACCTGCTGGCCAGAAATGTAGCGTTGTGATTGGTCTGAGCACTGTGGTTCGGTGCTCAGATGGGGAATAGGAGCCTGGGCATGTTCTCCACCCAGGCTGTAATGCTGCCTGGGTGGAGAACATGCAAAGTGTGCATAAACGTTTGGCCGGCATGAGAGGGGCAACAGTCATGTGCACTTAGGAGGGTGCCAACCACGCCTCCCCCTGCAAAGCCTAGCCCCGCCCCACAAAACTGTCCCAGCACAGAAAAATAAAATGATAATAGCATTGCGTCATTATCATTTCATTTTTCCTTTGTTGCCGTGCTGAAAGGCAGTTGGTCAATGCTCCTCCACCTTAGCGGAGGAGCCGCCCCTGGGTTGGTCCAATTCAATGTCTTGGTGAGAAAGGACAACTTGGTGGTTTTAGCCTACATCAATCATCAAGGCAGCACACTGGGGCTGTGGGCAAGGTTACATCTTCTATCAATTTCAATGATACAAATCAAAGACTGACAATGTGGAGGTGGATCAGCTGAGATATGCGTTTGCTTCATATCAGAATCTCTCTCTGACTAGGTCATTCTTCCTTCACATCTACTTGAGGTTTGGTAACACATTTATGGATCTGTTTGCATACAAATGGAATGCTTTCCTCCCAAGGTTCTGGTCCAGATTCCCAGAAAAGCAAGCATGGGGCGGTAGATGCTCTTTTTCTGACTTGCCTGAAGAAATTGCTGTTTGCCTTGCCACCATTTGCTCTAATTCCAAGGTTACTACCGAAGATCAAACAGGAGAAGGCTCAAGGACTGGTGGGCCTAGTGCCCAAGAAAAATGTGGTTTTCACTCTTGCACAAAAGAGAAGTTCTTCATCATGGATTCTTCTCCTATATCCAGCACTGTTGAGAATCTCCAACCCTCAGCATCCTCTCAATCTTACCCACTCAATTTTGATGTTGAAAGGTTAAAATTGATGGATCAAGATTTATCTTCACATTTAATGTATTTGAGTCAAACCTCAAGGAAAGACATCTATTTTGAAATCTTACTCAAGATTTTGGGGAAGATTGGATTCTTGGTATCCCCAGCACAATTTATTTGAGTTTTATATAGCGCTGGCTAGACCCGGAGGTCTCAGAGCGCTTTACATAAGGTTCCACAAAGTTACAAAATTACATTAGTTACAAGTTACATCGGTTACTAGAAAAACATTTTACGAACGTAGGAAATGAGTTAAATGGAGCTTAGAAGGGAAAGGGAGTAGGGTAGAGGGGTAGGAGGGAAATGGGATTGAGAGATGAAGGAGAGTCTGCCCAGAGTCCGGCTGGGTATGTGACGGCCGAGGGGGAAGTCCACAGCCGCTCTCCTCTATAGCTATCAGGTAGCTCAGCCGGTCATCTGTCAAATAGCTAGGTCTCAACAGGAAAACGTTTAGAGAGCATAGTGGACAAGATAAATGGAGCATGGCGCGGGGAAGGGGGTAGGGTAAAGGGGTAGGAGGGAGAATGCGATGGAGAGACGAAGGCATTGGTCAGAAAACTAGGTCTCCGCGGTCGGAGGTGAGTTCATCGAGTAAGTATCCTGATGGGTAGGCCGGATGGGGGAAGGATAGGGAGTAGCCATTCCGCAGTGCCTGGTCACTCCTATCAGTTCTGTTTTTTTTTCTTTCAACTTTTAAAAACAGGATTATCCCCTCTCGTCATGTGACATGGCGGCCATCTTAAGGTCAGGCACTGGGTGTGATCTTGTATAGCATATCTCTGCAGGCCGCAGGCGATCCTCCTCACCTCCTCTGTCCTCAAGGCGTCGGATTTGTGTGACTCGGGGTAGCCACGGAAGTGACTGGCTCCACTGCCCATGTGCGATCGCCAATTCACGGGGCCATAAATTCCATCCTACTGCAGTGACCGGGAGTGCACCGATGATTCCGCTCACCGCCCCGGGGCTCGCGGGTGTGCCTCAGAGCCCCGTGTTCATCTCTCCCGGGAGCGCCGATGCTACCGCCATCTTGTAGCCGCGGGCGGCCCTCGGTTCGCGCCCAAATAGCGGGGATCTCGACGGAATCACTGCAGATGCAGCCTCTCTACTTGCTCCCGCGATGTTTCTGGACCTGGCTGTTACATTTGGAACAGTGAGCGGCGGCTGTATGTCACTCCAAGTATAGCGAGGCTCCGGAGCTGAAGTGGATTACGACCACTCAGCCATCTTGTCAGGACTTGTTTCACCGCGGAACCGAGAACTCTTGATTTGGGGCCAAATATTCAGGTTACGGCAGGGATGTTATGCCCAAGCGCCTCCAACCATATTCTGGCGCCGGAACCTGCCTTTTGTTCCGGAGTGGAGTGCTGGAAAGTTTATTTCTGCAGCCTGGAGTGCGGGGTCGACACGGAGCTTCAGCTCCAAGTGGCCATATCGGCCCGAGGCCACACCCATACAATCTTTGCTCTATTTAGGTCTCGCCTAGCGATGCAGCGCATGCGCTGCAAGCTTTGCGAGACATGCAGTATACACTATAGGTGAGGAAAGCCCCGCCCACTCCTCTGTCCACTTTCTCATTGGCTTGTGGCTTTTTCCTTTCTAAGTGCTGCCTTCTGATTGGTTTAGAGGCTGCTAGTCCCACCTTATGATGGCCATGTCTCCTTCCACGGCTATTGGCCCCTTTACTGCATGTTTCCTGAGCACTACTTTGTGCCCATGCCACCCCTTCCGCTGTCAGAGCCTTCTCTCCCGCCGCCCCCACTTCCATTGTTCGTGCCTTATTATCGCTCGCCCACCTGCACTCCTGTTTGCAATACGGATAATTTTTTTTTTACGTGATTGCCGAGTGTGTTTTCCGATCCGGATATTTTTTTTTTACGTGAGGCAAGCGCGTGTTATTCAAAAACTTCATACGTTTAATCTCGAGCCCACGTTGCTGTGTTCGACATTGCGACATTGCGTGCACTTTATAGTGCCCCCGGGGCACAAGCAGGGACCTACTAGAGTGCTTCTTTAGCAGAACGCACTCTGCGGTCCCCCTGGGGCACAAGCAGGCATCCACTTCAGCGTGCCTTTCTTGCTTGGAAACCCGTGTACTGAGTCGTTTCCCAGAGACCGTCGTGTTTCCCAACTTAGGACTCGCACTGCACAGATGGTGCGCGGGGAGTCCTCTACACCGCCTGCTGACATCACTGGGGAAAAGGTATTTTATGTTCGTTTTATGTGTTTTTACATTGTGCTGCTCATTTAGAACTTCAATATTCAGCGCTTCCAAATCGCCGGGCCGTAATGCCTTTTGACTCCAAAGCAGCTCTTTTCCCTGCCAGTGGCTCCCTGGTGCCCATCTGTTGGTGCCAGCCATTATCCCCACCTTCTAGAAATCTCCCAGTGCCAGTTGCGCCCCACCCTCATTATATTCCAGCAGCCACACTGCAAGCACCAGACCGCAGGGCACAGCAGCAAAAAGGAGGCGAGGGAAACTGTCACACATAAGTTATTATTGCACCTCACTTCCATCGGCCCTTCCAAACAGCTTTTAATTAAGAATTAAAAGTATTATTTTCTAGCTGTTATTTGGAGGTACCCGTCACACGGGAACCTTCGCAGATCCCGCCTCTTTGTTGCCCCTCCCCGACAGCCAGCTACACCAACCCAACTAAACAGCCCCTCCCAACTCTGCCCCTCCTAACTGCGAGACACTGATCTGCTATCTTTCTATGCTAAAACAGCCCCCCTCTAAGCAATTGTTTGTGTCGGGGGACACTCTTAAATCTAGAAGCATAAGGTGGGGGTGTGGTCATCCCCACCCCTCCTCCATGTGTTGGATGGCCTCTCGTACCCTTTCCTGGTAGCCACACCCCCCACATCTCCCGGTAGTGCTTCTGAGGTTTATCCATGCAGCTTCTTCAGCCCTCGTCTCCCCAACGGCCCTACCTCCTTAATAAAACACACGTCACTAACATAGGGTTTGATTGCAGGAAAGCCGTGCTGGATAACATAATCGCCCACCATATATTCCGTCACAGTAATTCCATTCAATCTAGGGAGTGCATTGTACACACCACAAGGGAAGCGTGCCTTCCTCCTTCGCAGCGCTGTAGCAAGAATGCAAAACAAGGAAAAAGAAAGTTCTGCCACGTGGGAGACATCTCCACTCCAGTCGGGATCCTAGGATAAACCCAGAACTGAGAATTTTTCAGTCTGATGTTAAACTTGGTCGAATGTATTTCCCATGGGTTTAATTCTGTGTTGCAGCTGTCCATGTGCACTTCGGCTATCCTTTCACAGGAACTTAACTGAGAGAAACTCGATTGCCAAGTAAGGTGTCTCGAGGCAGACCTAGTAGAAGAGAAGTTAATAGGGAGCTAATTAAATGGGCACCCTGGCCGTGTTTTGGCCTGACATGATCCATTCTTAATAGATGTCAGTATAGTTTCTCTTCTCCCCCTGTGCTTCTTCCTCCTCTGTGCTCGTGCTCCCTCCCTTGTTAGCTGTCTCCGCCTCCCCTCTATTGCTCTTTCCTCCGTGTCCCTGCCAAGCCCCTGCTCCATTGCTTTCATGTTTTCTCCCCCTCCCATGTTTTTTTTTATTCACAGTTTTAAGTAGCGCAAAACCAAACGTTTCAGAGCGCTTTTACATTAGCACCAGTTACATTCATTTTTTTAGGCACAGGGAGAGTACGTTATTTGCCAGGAATCGTGAGGTGGTCTGCCCACCCTGAGACTCCAGCTTGGCTTCCCAGTTGGCAGCTCTGAAGGGCCAAATCTTCTCCTGTTATTTACACCATCTCTCTGCCCCCACCCCAGGGTGTGTAATTAGAATAAAGGTATCTGCCATGAAAGCAAAGCACTCGGGTAGCAAGCAATGACAAAATGTGGTGAAAGGTTTCATGGGCGTTTTGTGACTTGCAAATATAATGTAAATGGAGAACTACTAAAGAAGGAACAAGGTCCATAAATAAAAACTCAAGAGTACACAGCATCTTCACCTTGATGGCGATGAACGGACCTACTGCATATTTGCTGCTAGCACATGGCAGCTCTTCGCAACACGTGTGGTGGAGATTTTTGCTCCAATTAAAATATTCCTCTTTAACAGGGAGATTTTAAGAATTTTGGGGGTCCTGGGTCAAACGTATTTTGGGGGCCCCTGTTTGTAACAGCTTTCAATTTATGTAACCAGTTTCAGCTCTTTTATGCCCTCTTAGGCCTGGTCACTGACAGTGCACAGGCGCACTCATATTTCATTTACAGTATTTGCATAGCACAGATCTAGCATGTAAGACAGTGCAGTGTATTACACAGCACAGTGAGCGTGCAATATCATCGGTGTGCGATAATAAATAATGATCAAATGTCTTTATTGAAACACTTTATTTTCAACATTTTGATTTGCCTCCATCCTGTTTTAAAGTGCTTGTCAGCACCGCCACCTACTAGCAGCACCAGAGCAAAGTGTGTTAAAGAGGTTGCCCTAACTGTAAGCCCACGTCACACACACATGGACTTCTTTGTATACTTCAGCTTTTCTAATATTTCTCCATTTCTCTTTGTACCTGTCCGTAAAAGTCTCTGCCCTTGTTCCTCCGTTCACTTTATTTTATACTATGCATATCTCAGTCTGTCCTTGCATCTGCCTCTCTTAATTTCAGTGTCAGTTTCTCTTTCTCTCTTTCTCTCCTTCTCTTCTTTTTTCTGTTTCACTCTGCTTTCATTTGTTATTTTCTTCTCCTGTTTCTATTTGTTCGTCTCTATTTCCTGCTTTCTTTACTTTGTTAATCTATGGACATTTTTGCTTTCTTTAATTCTCTTTTTCCTCATTCTATCTTTATTGTGCCGTTTCTATTTTCCCCTCTATTTTCTTTTCACCCCAGTTCTCCCCGTTCCTCATTTTCGTTACATCTGTTTCACTTTCTTCCTTTCTCCAGCATCCTTTCTGTTTCCATATTCTTTCCTCTTTCATTCCTTTGGTAGGTAAAAGACATTGTCATTTACAACGCCAAAACATCTAACTCTCACAAAAGCGAGACCAATTTGCATTGCAAATGCTTGTTTTGTTCAGTCTCCGCTAGCTTTGAATTCTTAGTAGATGGCTTCAATATGAATTTGGCCTGTGTACCTTAAAACTTTTTATTTTTTATTTTTATTTATTGATACTTCAAAATAAGTACAGTGTACATTTCATACAACAACAAACAAATTTGGTGTATTAGTGCCAAATATACGACAGTTCAAAACACATATCAGTCTTGAGTCATCATGTATCCACCATAGCAATGTGCCCCGTAGGCTCAAAAACAGTGTTCATGTAACATTAAACATATATAGGTAATGGTGTCTAAATATGACAGCAGTTTCCAGGAGTCATCTTACAGTGCCCATCTTGTACACATGTCAAATCTTCACCCTCAGTTCCAGTCGTCCTCTCCTGAGCCCAGGTAATTAAAGGTTCCCATATTTCACGGGGTCTAGAAGTGGGTGGCATCAATTCCCAGAAATTAGTTAATTGGACATTACCGTAAGTAACCTCTCTGATCCACTCCTTGGTCGTGGGCTTCCTCTTCCTCCCCAATGTACTGCGATTTGGCATTTGGCAAACAGTAGTAACAGTGCATGCAATTTACGTTTTTTTACATGTGTGTCTTTGACATAGCCTAACAGTCCCAATAATGGGGAAGGGGATATGGTCACATCCAGAATCTGATTGTTAGATGTAAAGATTTGGGACAAATAGTCAGCTAGTGCAGAACACTCTCATGCCATGTGGAGGAAAGATGCAGGTGTCATCCCACACCGCCAGCAGCTTTCATCATCTCCAAGCCCCATTCGATGTAAACTGATGGGTGTTCTGTAATATCTATGGAGGAATTTGAAATGAATCAAACGAAACCTATAGTTCGGGGATAACTCAGTCAGCTGAGTGCAACAGTACGTCCAATGATCTTCAGTCGGGGGGGGGGGGGGCGATAGCTCTGCGTTTCACCTCAGCCAAGCACTAGGTTTCGTCACAGGGGCATTGGTTTGCATCTGTGTGTAAAGTCGGGTTATAAGTCTACATGGTGATTGTGAACGAAGTAGATTCTCCAGGGCCAGTAAAGGGGGTGGTTGGGCAGGGAATTCACTGTGTAATTTGAGACAGGTGGCCCAAAGTTTATAATAGAGAAACATCTTTCCAAATGGTACCCTCTGTCCCTCCTCCGCCATCGGGGGGTCTCTAAACATGTCCCCTGGGTAGAGGTCCGCAAATGTATGAAGTGACATCTTCTGCGCCACCTGCTTGTTTATCTCGTCTTTGATGTTGGTTAACAGTGGATTTTGTGCTAAGGGGATGGATGGGGCATATAATACCTGGGCTCCCACCCATTTCTGTAGACCAACCCAAGCCCATCGTAAAGTTTCAGAAGTGTCAATACCATCTGTGGGGCAACGATACGTCTGATACACCGCAACCTGCAAGGGAACCGGTGCAACCGTATCTTTTTCAACAGCCACATGTGGCTGAAAGGGCATCAGTTGGACACAATAATGCAGAAATTGTGCCTGTGTGCAGAGTGCATATAATTTCATGTCCGGGGCCCCCAGGCCTCCCTGTTTGAGCGGAAGAGACAGAAGTTCCCACGATCCTCGAGCCTGTCCACGGGCCCACACCAGAGAAATTAACAATGAGCGTAGTGTGTTAAAAAACGTTTGTGTAAGTATGATCGCCAGAATCGCAAAAAGATACAGAAATTTAGGTGTAACAACCATTTTCGCCAGAGCGATCTTTCCTGCTAAAGATAATGGAAGCTTAGCCCATATAGCAACCTCCTCCAACCAGGCTATGGCTCTACCATAGTTTAGGTTCCATATCTCTTGTATATCTCGACTTATCCAGATTCCCAAATATTTCACTTTCTCATCCTCCCATTGTAACGGGAACTCAGATACTACAGCTTTGGTAGTGTCTGTTAGGGGGAATATTACCAATTTGGTCCAGTTTAAAGATATGCCAGCCAACCCACCAAACTTGATGAACTCTCTTAATACAATGTCTAGATTCTGAGCGGGGTTTAGAATATACAGAGTGATGTCGTCTGCATAAAGTGATTATAGGTGGCTCCTAGAGCTGAAGCCTATCCCCTTATGCATGTGGTGCTGTCTAATGCGTGCAGCCAAAGGCTCCATCGCAATGGCAAACAGCAGGGGTGACAGAGGGCATCCCTGGCGCACGGCCCGCGTGATCTGAAATGGATCAGATAAGAGACCATTCGCCCGTAGCCTAGCCGTCGGCCCAGTGTATAACAATCTGATCCATTTGATAAATAGGGGACTGAACCCCATCCGCTCCAATATCTTAAAGAGGTAGGGCCATTCAAGCGAGTCGAAGGCTTGGTTCGCATCTAAAAACCCCGCCGCCGCCTGCACATCCTGGTGTAAATGATGGAGGACCGAAAAAACTGTCCTACGGTTGTGGGAGGTAGCCCTCCCGGGTATGAAACCCGATTGGTCTGGTAGGGCGATGAGGAGGAGCATAGGCTCCAGCCTGTGTGCTATCAATTTTGCCAAAATGTTGATGTCCACATTAATTAGCGATAGGGGACGATATGAATCTAGGTCCATTTTCGGCTTCCCTGGCTTTAACAAAGTCACAATTATCGCTTCCCGCATTGTGTGGGGTAGTATACCTGTTTCATGAGCCTCCTCATACACCGCCAGAAGTTGGGGTGCGAGCTCCTCCGCAGAAGCCTTTTAGAAGGCATCGTCAGCCCGTCTGACCCGGGAGCCTTATCCAATGGGAAGCTTTTAATCACTTTAGCTACATCTTCGACCGTGAACGGTAAGTGCATGTACTCTCTGTGTCGGTTGTTGAACCATACCAACACCAGAGAATCTAAAAAGGCCTGAATGCCCTCCAGGTATTCTGTTGGCATAGCTGTATATAAATGGGCATAAAAGGAGGAGAACTCATCAAGTATAGCCACCAGACCCCTGACAGTGCCACCGCTTTTATCAACCAGTTCGGGAATGGAGGCAGTGGACCGCAGATTTCAGAGCATGCCAGCAAGCATCCGTCCTGGTCTGTCACCCTCTCCATATCTGCGTGCTTCTGCATATTTCCCAAGAACCTTCACCTCCCTTTGTGCCTCTTCATCATATTCTAGAAGTTTAGCCTTCAATTGAGCTAGAATAGCAGGCGTGCCATCAGAGTAGAAGCGCGCTTCTAGGTCTTTTATTTGGGTCTCAATGTTCTGTAATGTGTGTTTAATAGCCTTGAGTACCCCTGCTTGTCTAGAAATACACTGTCCTCTAATTACTACTTTGAATGCCTCCCACAGAGAGGCTTCAGTGTCGACAGTACCAGTATTAAGGGTGAAATAGTCAATTATATCATTACGGATTTCCTCCCCGAATGCCGCATCTAATATCGCATGCAGGGGCAGTCTCCAGGAGAACGCTCTCCGCATGGCATCAGGGAGCGAAATCTTCAATAAGCATGGGGAGTGATCTAAGAGCTTTCTTGGCAAGTGCGTTGCTTCCACCACCCAGCTAGCAACATCCTGGGTCGTCAATCAGTAATCTAACCGAGACCAGGCCTTGCGGTGTTCAGAGAAGCAGGTTCCCTCCCTAGTCTGTGGGTTCCCTAAGCGCCAAACGTCAACCAGGTCTCCATCGCCCATCAATGCAGTCAGGGCTTTGCCGGCTGCAGGATGATGTGTCCTCGGCGTACCCTGTCTATCCATGTCATCATTTAAAACGGCATTGAAGTCACCCCCCCAGAGAATCGTGACGCAACTAGTCGCTCTGATCTTGGCCCATACATATTGGAAAAAACTTGGGAGTCTACATTAGGTCCATATACTGCTACCAAGGTTATTAAAACCCCTCCCACCAAAATAAAGTACCGTCCTTCAGGATCTATGTGTGCATCTCTCTCATTCCAGTCAATACCACGGTAGTACCTCCTGTCTCCGGGTCCGACTCCGTATGTCGGGTTGCCCGTCTCTGGTCAAAGCTAATCTTCGGCTGTTTGGCATCTTGTTTGCCCATGACTGACTGTCAGTGGGTGCACCGCCGCAGGGAATTAGAGGCTTTGCGATGTCTCAACAACGGCCAGATTGTATATATCAGCCTTCCATGCACTACTTGCACTTCCCCCCCATTTCTCTTTATGTACTTAGGCGGGGAGGGGGCGACACTTGTAACACTCCTCACGATTAATTTCAGCTAGCAGTGACCCAGGTCCAGTCGGACCCCAGATGAACGCAAATCCGCTTCACGCCGCACATCACCGCATGGCGCCAGCTGCCACTTCTGTCTGTCCCTCAAGCGAGTCCGTATAATCACGGCACGGTGCACGGATAGGTGTTTGCAGCTCGGTCTGGGTATTCCTGCACCAGCAATCTTTTGCACCCCAGCGTTGTAAGAGCGGCAGGCACCCAACAGCTTGCAGCCGGCAACAGCTCACAGGCATTTTGCAAAAGAGAAACGTGCTCACCGGATCAATACGACAGCTCCTCCACACTACGTTGCATTCTTCGCCCAATGGACCACACAACCCCCCAGTGGTACAGCACACCCCCAGATCAGGACAGGGTCCCGACCCTGTCCTACCGGATCGTTTGGGCATGCAGGGCAGGCACGCACCTCTACTTCGGGCGGTCAGATACCGATCTTCGCTCCGGATCGTAAAATGGCATCTGCAGGCCATGGAAGGCTCCGCTACAGGTGGCGCGTCTTGGCTCGGTCAAATACCTCTCCTTGCGACAGGGACACAGTGGCATCTGGTTCCCCCCCCCCCCGCAGTCGCGCTGATGGGCGTCTCGGAGCCCTACGCACCTCAATCAGCGACATCTAGGCCCACACTGGAGCCCCGGCTTCAATTGGATATGGCCACCGCTCTGCACCTCTGTCGGGTCCGCTCGCACCTTCGCACAGTTTCGACGGGTGAGCAATGTGGATACCAGAAATTAACACCAACCCCTGTGTACCGTAAAACTTTAATGGTTTGCAATTAAGGCTTTTAATAACTCACTGTCCGATTTTTAAAGCTGAGTCTTTGACAGCAAGAATGTTTAAGAGCTTTGGTATCCCATGTCCTGTGTGTCATTCTTCTGCACCTCCTCTGGATCTTCCATTGGTTTTGCGGGCTTTGCAATTCTTTCCATTTGAACCTTTAGAAAACACTGATCTAAAATTTGTTTTTTTTCTTGGTGGCAACTACTTCGGCATGAAGATTGGGTGAACTGTTTTCTCTTTTATGTCATCCTCCATTCTTAAGGTTTATGGATAATGCGGTTATTCTGCAGCTGAATTTCTCCTTTCACCCAAAAGTACTTTCAAAATGCCACACTTTTCTGAAGCATACTCTTCCACATTCTTCCCTTCTTCTGAAGAAGAGAGTTTGAGGCTACTGGATGTTAGGAGAGCTAACTCTGTCAATCCTTACTGATCCATTCCCTATAGGAAAATAGACTCTTTGTTATGTTTGAGCCTTCTGGATGGGATAAACATTCTTCTAAAGGGACACGAGTTGCTGGCTAAAAGACACAATGCATATGACCTATAACAATCAAGGAGAGACATTACCCAATACTGTCCTGGGACAGTCCACTCGTTCTGTGGCAACTTTGTGGGCTTAGTCTCAGGGAGTTTCTTTGGAGATCTGTCGTGATGGGACCTGGACCTCAGATTGCACATTTATTAAGCATTAGAGATAGTAGAATGCGCAAGGTGTACAGAAGAATTTCGGTCTGGTTGTTCTGCAGTCTGTAATGATGTTAACATGATTGTTAATCACAAAAATTCACAGGGTGTTGCATAGTATCGCTATGCGGCATTTTTTTAAAATTTAGGCCAAAGGCCTCTGCTTTCATCTTTGGTATGAATGACTGGGGCGAGAGATGTAGCGGTAATGATGCAATTGGGAAACAGTCGGAACACGGCGGTCTTAACCATGCATGTTCAGACTACGCAAGATAAACCACCCTTGCCTTAATCACGCATATGTCTTAACCAGGCATATGCGTGGTTAAGGCAGTGCACGGTCTGGCTGCTGGGGATGGAAGCAGGAAAACCTCGCCAGGAAGAGATCTGTTGTGAGGTAGGTAGGGCTGGGCTGTAGTTTTCTGGGCTGGGGTAGTTTTCTGGGCTGGAGGATCGGGGTAGTTTTCTGGGTTGGGAGGGTGGGTCAGGGTAGTTTTGTGAGCTGGTAGGGGGTCGGGGTAGTTTTCGAGCTGGGAGGGTCAGGTAGTTTTCTGGGCCGGGGGTCGGGGTAGTTTACTGGGCCGGGGGTTTGGGGCTAGTTTTCAGGGCGCGGGTGGGATTGAAGGTAGTTTTCGGGGCAGGGGTGGGGTTGGAGGTAGTTTTCAGGGCAGGGGTGTGCTCACAGGTAGTTTTCTGGGCAGGGGGGTCGTAGGTAGTTTTCAGGGTGGAATGGGGTCAGAGGTAGTTTTCTGGGCAGTGGGGTCGGAGGTAGTTATCAGGGCTGTGGCGCTCGGGTAGTTTACAGGGCTGGGGAGGGTTGGAGTCGTTTTCAGGGCTGGGGGACGGTCGGAATAGTTTTTTAAATCACGGGTTAGGTTAGTGAAAGGGGTTGGGGTGGTTTTAGAGACAGTGCTGGGGGTTGTGAGGGGGTTGGATAGTGTTTGTCAACAGACAGGGTTTTAGGCCTCAGGACAGGGGGAGGGAAATGGGTAGTTGGGGTAGTTTTAGGGCTTAGGGGAGGGTGGGATCGTTTTTATGGCTCTAGTTTTTCAAAATAGGGGTTTGGGTTTTAGGCTTAAGGACAGTGGAAGGGGTTGGGGTAGTTGTAGGGACAGCGCAAGGGGGTCGAGGTAGTGTTTAATGGTTAGGGACAGCATGGGGGTGTGGGTGGGGGGGTTGGGATATTTGGACCTAAGGGCAGGGAGGGGGGTGTGGGAAGTTTGTGACTTAGGGGAGGGGATCGCGACCTTAGCCACACATACACCTTTACCATTCATGCCTTTACCACGAAATTACGTGGTAAAGGCATGCGTGGTAAAGGCATGTGTGGTAAAGACGCATTTGTGGTAGAGGCATGCGTGGTTTATCCAGTCGTGCCTCTATCATACAACCAATGTAATTACTTACCAGTAATCTTCATTACTCTAAGTCCAACTTGCCCTTGTCCCAGTCATTACAACCTGCCCACCCTCTCTGGCCCAGCCTTTGAAAGAGCTTTGTATTACAGGAAGTACTCTTGGAGGATAAACTATTTGTAGCACCCAGCTGAGGGTGGGAGTTAGCATTTCCTGTTTTGTTTCCTCTGATTGATGGGGGAACATGCCTCACTATGTAATGACGACGACGAGTTGGACTAAGAGCAAGTAATGACTGGTAAGTAACGTGGGATCTGTTCTTGAGAAATATATTTGCTACGAAGGCAGGCTGTGCTAAATCAGCTGCTCCCTCCACCACAGCAGTGGCTTGGTGGCCAGTCCACCGATCTGGTGACGAGGCCCAAAGTCTGAACGGGCCTGTCTCTCCAGGACTTTTAATGTGTTTTCACCCTCAGGTTATATAAGCACTTAAAGTGCTTGGAGGCAGGGAGTAAGTACTTTGACCTTTCAGTTATACTATATGGCCTTGGATTGGAGTGTGGGTAAGGTGTCCCAGATAGCGATATGCAACAGTTCAGGAACACTTCCAATTGTCAAAAAACGGAGTTACCCTTCAACCACTACCGTCTTTCTTTCTAATGTCCCTTAATATCGAGAAGTGTGATATATCCTAAAATGGGGTTTCACTAGAATCTAGGGGAGTTTTTTTTTAAACTAAGGGTTATGTGAGAACTTGAGCAGGGCTGTGCAACTTTGCATTGCAACTGAAGGCTTCTATAATGGGAAGCAAATAAACGCAATGCTGTGCGTTTCTTTGCGCCAAGTGCAAAGCCTTACTAAACAAAGTACCAAAATTCTAAAAAGTGCCAATGGTGACCAAAGCTAGATTTCGAGATAGAGGGCATGTACCCCAATTTTATTTAATTACTGAGAGCACGATTTTAAACGCCAATATTATAAACATGTTGATACGTCCTCAGATGCTTCTCTGTAAAGGTAAACACTGCTCCCTCACAGGTATGTGTATGATATGTGCACAAATTAGACACTGCTTAAAGTAAAAAAACAAATGGCTCTGTGATTGTAAGAAAGGTGATACACTGCATTTCAGACTTTCTACGGTACAGTAAATACATCTCAGCAGTGTTTGCCTTCGTCCATAGCTGTTCCCGCGATCACACTACCTCCCCGTCATGAGATCGAGCCTGCCCTAGGAACACTGCGGATCAATTCAGATTAGAAAGTTGCGCTCTCAATCAAATGCGGCTGAGTTCCCAACACATTAGATGTAAACCATACCTGGCCAGCAGATTAAAGTGTATTGATTTTTTTTGTACCGTAGCTGTCTAAAGGAAGTATTAGTCGACGCTGCTTTCTTTGCAGCTGTAAGGGAAAAATTCAAATTACCTCCGATTCAGTGCCTTTGCCGCCAGGGCCTGAATGCTAAACAGGCTTCTCACAGACCAATCTGTTCGGAGCTCGGCTAATGATCGTTCTCCATAGAAACCCCGCTGCAGTCACTTAATATTCTCCCCGCATGCGGCCGCCGCTGTCCTGTATTTATACAAGATTAAGTAGCGCTGTTAGTTTTTGCCTCTCTGATTGGAGTTCATTTTAACCTCCATTAAAGCCGCCAACCCAGCTTTAGTGAAAACTCTACAATAGCTTCACATGCGAATTCTCCTCACCTTTGTACGGACAGGATGCACATGATTGGTTGCTTTGGGGATTACTCTGTGGCAGGTAACCAATGAGGGCAGTCAGGGAGGATAAATGGCGCCAGATTCCCAGAGGTGCTGTGGCGCTTTGTAATTATCGTCGCAGACAGCTGAAAGCAGCAGGGTTTCCAGTTTCCCTGCTGAGTCTCTGTCTGCCGTGATTGCTGCTACAGAAAGACGCTGATTTAAAGTAAACATTCGCTATGCCCTGCTGTCAAATTACGGAGATGAAGGGTTTTCCAACCCTTGGAATAAAAAAATCTGCATTTTTAAGTACCATTTTAGGTCCATGCAAACCCACCACATGATTTTAACAGCATGCTTTGCATTTTTTTAAATGCCACGAACTCCAGGTAGCTTTTCGACCCTTAATTGATATTAGTTTGTTTGATTCGTGCTTTACCATATATGGGTGTATTTATGCGGCAGCGCTGGCTGTGTGGTACTAACAGGAGTTACATATTCTGCTGGACTAGGATTCACTCTTCCACTTGTTCCATACATTATTCCATTTCCAAAGCTTTAACATTTGTAATTAAAACTTTATAAGGGATTGCACCAAAATACAGAAAGTGCAGGCGTGGGCATTCAGTTAAGCGGCGCGAGGTGACTTCAGTGCTGCAATGCAATGGAGTCCGCGCGCATCAGTGGGACAGACCTGCATTGCAGTGCACAAGAGTCAATTTATTTACCTGGCTGATCTGCTGCTTTACTGTTCATGGCTCTCCAAGGGCTCTAGAGAAAAGGTAAGAGGAACCAGCCAATCAAAGGCAGGTAACTCAAAGTCAATATGGAGTTCTCCATTAGTATGGTTCGCCTAACACTTGGCAGAAGATGTACCGTACAGCGATCAGAGCATAATACTTATTGATTCTTAGAACAAACGAGGAAATTGCAATGTTATTAAATATGCATCCTTTCTTGCAGCTGAGGCTGCCATCACTTCAGAATGGTGTTTCAAGGTTCATAAAAATGATTGTGGGAGTAAAAGATAGCACATATATGTCCAGCGATGCAGGGATTTATTTGTGCTTCTGAGAGTGCTCCCACAGGTGAGTGTGAGCCGCATTTGTAATATTTTTTTCAAAACTTTATTGCTGCCTTTTTCACTCGGATCACAAATCCTTGCTTTTTTTTCTTTTTTTTATTCACTTTCAGTTCTTGGGAGTTTTTATAAGCAAGTAATACAGTTATTTCTTGTATCTATATACAACGTTTTTAGTTTTAGTTTTAAAACGAATGCAAAGCCCATTTTTTTAGGTCTGGCTTGATAGTGCAGCTAGCTGGGCATCGTATTGTTGCCAATTCTTTAAGATATACTATAGTGGGGATTGGGTACTGCCTGTGGAAGTATTCCTCTCTCACTTCATGCTGTTGGCTTTTACGTCTGTCTTTCCTCCTCCTATAGAGTCCTCGCATAGTAATGCGCAAGGAACTACTTTACATGTTAAAAGTAGTCTGAATCATCACAAATGTAATTCTTTATCTCATTGGCACATTACATCCAGAAAGCAATCTTTTTAGTTTGTTTTAACTGCAGCAGGCTGTTTAAAAAAATTAATATGGACTCAAATGCAAGACTGACATATTAGCTCTGACAATGCTTGTTTATGTAGCTCTTGAAGATGAGAGACAAGCAGTATACCAAGTGCGCTACGTTTTTCACCTAAAACTGCTTCTATGAGTTGGGATGAAGTCCTGCCAGAAGGCTACCGCAGAAAGAGATATAAGGCTTTGGGGTAGTGCCTTCGTGGACAAGGAAGTGACTTGTGAGATACCATAAGCAGACCCAAGGCTGCATTTGTGAGCTTTACTGAACCGGCCTAACAAAAAGGCAGTGTTCATGTTAGACCACGTTCAGGGGCTGCTGGGCAGATCACAGCTTCAAGGCCCCAAATGTGGTCATTGAGGTCCTTCCTAATATGGCTGTGCAAACTGGGTCAAGTACAATCCTTTCCTTACAATCGAGCAGTCCAAGGTTTCTCAGGGAAGTAGTGTGGCCAGGCAAGAACTCAACAGTTAACCAACAGACACAATAGGCATTCAAGAGCCAGGTGCGAGTCTTTTAAGTAAAAGAAAGTATGTTACTCACACAGTGTTACTCAACACTACACATTCCATAACTGGTTCAGTTATAGAGTTGCATACCCACTATGAGGTAAACCGGACCACTCCAATCAGGTTCTGCCAAGCCAAGCACATTGTAGAGGTTGGGTGTGGTTTAACAAACTAACGGAAGATTCCAAAAGGAATGAAGCTGCAGAGAAGATCGGTGCGTGGAGAGGGTTCTCACCGTCACCGGGCAAGAACGATCACACCAGTGCGTCGTTAGTATCCACGCGAGAAATGTCACCTTGAGCCTGGAGGAACACCAGTAGTATCTGGGGGGAGCACTATCGAGCCGCAGTAGATTCGGAGGAGGTCACGCTGACATTTATTACCTGCTCGCCTACCTGGTAATATTGAAGCGGAGCAGCCCAAGAGCCTTGCAGTTGTGGTCGCACCCGCCGCCGTGCCCTTACATCGCGCGGCCGCGGAGTGGTGCGGATTACAATTCCCAGCCTGCCCAGTGACTCCGCCCACTGCCTGCTTCCCGCGCCGGAGGAGTTGAAAAGAGGACAGCCCCCTCCGCCTCGTGGACGCGCGCGGGCGACGCCGGGCTGAGCCCGGGCAGAGGGCGGGCCGTCTGAGGCCGTCCGAGGGCGAGCGAGGACGGGACGGGCCACATTATTGGCATCTGCGCTTATGTGCCACTACCTTTGGGACTGAGACTTTACAGGTATTGCTGCTGTTGAAGTCAATTGACGTTTCGTGATACTAACACTTGATTTAACTCCAGTTAGTGCTATAGTATAGTGGTACAATGTCTAAACAAAAAAATCCTTTGACGACAAATACCATGAACAACTACTTGGTCCAGATCGTTAGCAAAATCAATAATGATAGGAGGGCGTCACTGGGGTTAACATGTTCTCCCAATTCCCCACCGTTGATTCCCTTGTCCGGTTTACCGTTGGATTCTCCTTCACAGGCCATTAGTAGCACTTCCACCGACTTAGCGATCCTAGATAGCGACAATTTTGAAGCATGTGTGCCCCTAGCTCTTAATTCGCCATCAAATCTTGTCTCAGACATAGTAGAGGTTGTTGAAGGGGCAGATCTACAGTCTCCTGCCCTTCCCCCGAGGACCAGGGTAGTTAGAGCGTGTAGAAAATCCCAGATTAAAAATAATGGGACTCGCTTAGGGAGGAAAAGGGTAACCACTGCAAACAAAAGCGCGAATAAAGAAGATGTATTAGGGCCGCTTGCTAACAAAGATCCTGAGACCGAGCTCTCTGCGAAGATTGTAAACATGATCGATACCAAAATAGAAAGTATCATCACACCATTGGTAGCTAAAATCGATCACCTTATGGCAGAGGTAGCTAGATTGAACGCTATAATAAATAGGTCAGTGGACGAAGTCACTAGAGTAATACCTTTGTCACCAAAAGCATCTATCATTAATAGGGTGCCCTCTAATGGAGGATTAAGTGCTGCAGCAAACGAGATAGCCAATGCCCCACTCCAGCAATCTGGAACTAATAAAAATCTCCAGAAGGCAAATAAAGACAGTTATAATGTCCTACCACTGGTAAGTGACCAATTCCAATGTATCACTGAGGCTGAACCCCTTACATTGGTTCTTGCTAATGTCCCTACTTTGTCGGCTGATAAAGCAGAATCTACATCTTCCTTGATCAGTAAATCTTTGCACTGGTTGGTAAACAATATGAAGATGTCTCCTTGGGGCGAGCAAAAACTAGCAGGGGAAATTATAATGGCTAGAAGAGTCCAATGGCTAGGTGTGAGAAGTTGGCCTGATGTATGATGTCACTAATTCTAGTGTACACCTTATATCAGTCCAAATACCCTTATGGTGATTGGTTGTAAAGTCAACCTTATAGACCAGCTATCCTAGTGGTAGCATGGACAAGAGCAGTCTTAGGCTAAACTCTGAATGGCATGTGAAGCCAGCTGTGATACCATATATAATCCCTTGAATACCAAATGAAAGGACACCACAACAGATATATATATAAAATAAAGTGTATTTATTCTAGTCAAACCCTCAGCACTCTTTATGAGATTAGAGGTAAGTACAACACAGTCTTATTCAAGCATACATTAAGTCACACAGGTAAGTAATACAGTTAGGCCCTAGGGGCCACGCAAACCATATACTAAGTAAGTGGTGTAAGAACCACTGTCACGGAAATAGAATAGGCCTAGGCCTAGGGAATCGCTGGGGCTACACTACACTAGCGTTAGTTAGGAAGTGGGAGGCCCACGGGATTCGTGTGCAGAGTGGAAACACTCACGCGTAATGCGTAAAAGTCAATAGCAATAGTACAGTTTAGAAAACGGTAGATTTAGGACACTTCCGGAGTAGCTAGGAAGTTGAGACTTGAAAACTAGACACTAGGATAGTCACTATCCTGATGAGCACCGGAGTACCCAAGTTACCTAGCCCACAGGCTGCGGGTGCATAGGGGTGAAGATGCGTCGTTTTCGTCGTCGACTCCTATGGATGCCTGAAGAAAGATGCAGACAGGCAGTCAGTGAAGAGTGTCCGGTGGATCCCAAGGCTGGGATCAAGAAGAGAAGAAACCTGCAAGCAGAAGGGACAGAGTCAAGGTCACTAGCCAGTGACCACGTGGAACCAGGAAGGTACCAGGCGATGTCGAGGAGATTGCAGGTGAAGGTGAAGCTTGTCGCTGCAGCCAGGAGGACCAGGAAGCGTCGAGGACAACCAGGACCAGGAGGCGAGCTGTCCCACGAAGGCTCTTGCTGTCGGCGGCGTCGAAGTTGGACTAGGACTCACCAAGCCTTGGCAAGCGGAACCCACGAAGAACGAAGGACTTGCTTCTGGTGCAGACCAGGAAGGTCTGGGGTGCTTCTTCTTTGCAGAGAAGCGGGAGCCAGTCTGGAGGAGCCAAACCAGCGCAGAAGATTTCAGGGTGCGTCGTCACAAAGGCCACTAGTCAGCGGGCAAGCAACCGGACAGACGCGGCAAGCAGGAAAATGCTGAAGGGCCCCACGCAGGACTCGTGGAGTGTGGGGGGCTGGTCTTCGGTGCAGATGGTGCTTGGGGTTGGGGCTTCTCAATCCCCGGTGCACAACTTCGAGGGTACCTCAGAAGCTGCGGTTTAAGTTACTAGCCACTTTTTCCAGGTAGCCGGTCCCACGTCGCACGTCGCCTCCACGGATCTCAGCTCTGCTGTCGATGTGGATCAGGGTCGGAGAAGTCTGGAAGTCAAGGCTCTGGTCAGGCTCTGCAGTCGGTTCCTCGTAGAACGTGGGCAAAGCAAAGGGTAGTCCCTTGATGGTGCCTGTTTGCACAGGGTAGCCACTCCTTGGCTACAAGGGAGATTCTTCAGTCTTCTTCTTTCGTCGAATGTCGAAGGTCCAGAGTTTCTGTTCAGTTTTGCAGGTTCAGGATAATCTAAAGTCTTGAGGCCCAACTCCCACTCTTATACTAATCTGGGGGGCTGGGATACCTGCTAGGTCACGCCTTATGGGTGGGACCTGGGAGGGGGTGGTTACACCCACTTCCCTTTGTCCAGTTTCGCGCCAGAGCTGGGGCTGGAGTGCCCCAGCGCCGGTTTGAACTGGACTATGCAAGGAACACCTTGTGTGCCCCAGGCATGTCTCATTCCTTTCAGCCCACCCTGCCCCAATACACTAAAGGCTGTCTGGGGAAGTGCTAGCACCTCCCCAAGCAGGAAACCTATTGTCCAGGCCTCCCTGGCTGGGATCACTCCCAGCTGCAGGAGGTCAGACTTGTGTCGTGGCAGCAGCATCCATTTTGTGATGCTGAGGCTTTGGTCAGAGGCTAACAGTTGAAGTATGATTTTAACATGTCTTTCCCTCTAGAAGGGGGGAATAATATTCTCATGTCCAGAAATGGCATGGGGGTATTATTCCACAGTGTTAGACACCTTACACGACATGTTTCGATAAAGCCAAACCATAGTTACCATAACCGTCTAAGATTATAAGGCACTTTAAGAGTATATGGTAGGCTATATCATAGAACAGCTATAAGGACATGGTTCCGAAAGCTGCAGACAGGCTCAGCTCATGCTAGAGCACCATCTCACATGTTACCAAGCACTCTGCCTCCAGGATTGTTAAGGCCTGCCATAGGAGTGACTGATAGGTACACATGTGTCTATATATAAGGGTAGATATAGGCATACTATATCTAAGCAAGGGGTGATTACACGACCTTGCCCCAGCTGAGTGATCAGCCAGTTGTGTCTGATTGGAAGGCCAGACCAGGGGTGGCATAATACATGCTGCAGCCCCTGGGAGGCCTAGGGTACACCTATGCCCTGGGTACCTAGGGTACACTGTACAGGGTCCAATAAGGTGATCCTTACCAATTGGTTATGTACCTAGGGTACATGGAGTCCATTTTAAAGAGAGAGCAGACAGCCTGAGACCCTGAATGGCAGGATCTCAGGCCAACTAAGTCGAAAAACCAGCTAGACACTAGGCAAAAAGTTGGGGGTAACCATAGTCAGATATCCACCTTCCTACACAACCCCCCCCCCAAACGAAAGGAGATAAGGCTGGCCTTGACAAGGTAAGCCTCTATTGCCTAAGTGGCCATACAAGGAAGAACCAGCACTGGCATGGTTACCCCCTGTCTCATGGTCCACTAAGCAATCCCTCATCCTAAAGGTATCATAGGGTCTCCACCATAGGGAATCTCTACCTTGGGTGTGTCTTTGCAAAGTAAAAGGCTGGTGTTGAGATGGAGTACTGAAGTGAGTGTCCTCAAAGTGAGGTCTCAGCTTCCTCCAATCATCCTCCACCATGGGTACCTTTCTTTCTTTAACTGAGTTGCACTGTGCTCTCAGGGTCAGCCTCTGGCTACCTAAAGCTGGAGGCTGGGTCCCTTTTGTGGGCTTACTGGAGGGACAGGTCAGGTTTGGGGCCCTAAGGTCCCATGTTTGCCTGTGCCCAACAGAATCCCTCTGGGGGAGGTCCCTAACTACCTGTAAAGGGGATCCCTCAGGAATGTTTTTACCCATCACCTGGCATGGGCTACTAGCCAGGCAATCCTCATTCTTTTGATTGGGGGGTTCTTGTGGACAGGGGCCCTCTGGGGGTCCACTGGCCTCCCTGCCCTCTGCAGCCCTGGGCTGACTGAGGCAGGGTAGAGAGAGGCAGGCTACCTGCACCAGACTGGGTCCCACCTTGGAAGGGGCCACTGACATCAGAGGCTCTGCCAGGCCAGGCCTGGCTACCTCTGGGGCAGTTCCTTCACAAGGGGTGAGGTCAGATCCCTGAGGAGGCTGACCTTTTCCTAATGTCTGGGGAGAGGGAGACTTTTCTTCCTCCCCACTACTCTCTGTTTGTGTGGAGTGATCCATAGTTTCAGGCTTCACTACACCTATGTCAGTCTGAGTATAGGCTGAGACCATTACAGCCTTGCCAACCTTTTCAGGGAGGCACTCAGTTTGGGTTTGAGCTGTGACTGTCACAGCTCTGCCAGTCTCTACAGGGAAGTCTGTCTTTGCCTGGGCTGTGGCTACCACTGCCCTTCCAACCTTTTCAGGGAGGAAATCTACTTGGACAGGGGTTGTGGCTGGCACAACCCCACTACCCTTTTGTGAAAGGCCTACCATTTTAGAATGGGTGTCTTGTTCAACTCCAGCCCAAGCTGAGAGTTCTAAGTCATTCCCCAGTAAGCAGTCCACAGGCAAGGTTGGAGACACTGCCACCCTTTTAGGGCCAGTGACCCCTCCCCAGCTGAGACATACCTCTGCCATGGGATGACTGTTCTGTTTGCCATCAATGTTAGTTACCTGGTATGAGAAACCAGGCAAAAGCTGCTCAGAGGGAACTAGCCTATGGGCCACCATAGTGATGCTAGCCCCAGTGTCTCTGTAGGCCTCAGCTTTTCTACCATTGATGTAGGGTTCCTGTCTGTACCTACCCAAAGTGTTGGGACAGGCAGTGAAGTTGGCAAACCCCATGCCACCATCACAGACAAGAGTAGCTGCTGTAGGGGAATTGGCTAAGCCAGAGTCCCCCTGTGTTCCCCAAGAAAACCCAACCAAATTTTTGGGGGCACTCCCACCACCTGGGGGATTACTGCTGACAGTAATAGGTGGTGTGACAGGAGTAGTTGGAGGAACAGTTTTGTTTTTAGCCTGTGGGCAACTGCTGTCAGTTTTCCAATGCCCAGGTGTTTTACACACATGGCAGTAAGGCTTTTTAACTGTGGTAGAGGAGGGAGCTTGGGACCCACCACCCTGTGTGGAGTTTTGGGGCCCTGAGGAAGATTTCTCTTTTGTTTTATCCCCACCCTTCTCTTGAGGCTTGGTGGTATCTTTCTTTTGGTCACCACCCTGATTTTTAGGCCTAATCCTGGTCCTGACCCATTTATCTGCCCTCTTTCCCAATTCTTGGGGAGAGGTCAAATCTGAGTCTACCAGGTGTTGATGGAGAAGCTGGTTCTGACAATTACTAAGGATCTGCTCCCTCATAATCAAGTTGTACAATCCTGTATAGTCCTGCACCTTGCTGCCATTTAACCAACCTTCCAAAGCCTTAGTGGCACAATCCACAAAATCAGACCAGTCCTGTGTCTGTGTCTTCTGGGTGTCTCTGAACAACAACCTATATTGCTCAGTGGTTAAGCCAAACCCATCTATCAGAGCACTCTTCAGGACTTTGTAATTGTTTGCATCCTCATCACTGACTGTGAGGAGCTTGTCTCTACCTTTGTCAGAAAAGGAGAGCCACAAGATAGCTGCCCACTGACTCTGGGGAACCTGCTGTACTTTGCAGGCCCTCTCCAAAGCAGTCATCCACTTGTGGATGTCATCCCCATTCTGATATGGGGGGACTATCTTGCTTAGGTTTCTATGGTCATAAGACCTATCCCTATCTCTAGGAATGTTGCTGCCACCAGTGGGTTCTAACCCACTTAACTTTTATTCTCTAGCCAGAGCAAGCTTCTCTTTGGCAAGGGCAAGTTCTTCCCTCTGAATCCTCAGATTAGCTTCCCTCATTCTGGCTTCATGCTCCTTTCTCTCAGGGGAAGTCATTCCCCTGTGAGAGGAAGCATTAGAGGTGTTAGAGACATGGGAGTGGATGGATTCCCTTGAAGGGGATCTGTCCCTCCTGCTTCTCTGTGTAAGCCTACTTGGGGGTCTGTAAGGGGGGACCCCATGCAAACTCCCATGTAAGCTTAGGTTAGCCTGGCTAAGTCTTCCTACTTGGCCCTGGCTGTCTACCTCTTCATCTGAAGTCTCCTCTGACTCCTCTGTGGTGGGTAGACCCTCCTCTGTACCTAGGGTACCTTCCTGAGATGCCCTAATAATGTCATACTCCTCTAGGAGTTGTCTTAACTGAAGGAGGGTAGGGTTTGCACCCTGTTTTATTCCTCTGGAGGTACACAAGTGTCTCATCTCCTGGAATGTTAAGGTATCATATCTAGAGGGGGTCTTTTGCAGACCTGATCCTCCTGAGGGAGCATCTACTTGATCTCCTCTCAGAGACATGATCTAGTGAGGGTGTGGTGTGTGCACCTACCTACACTAGTTGTATCTACTAAACCTCTCTAGTAGTTGTAGTCAGGGTGTGTTACTCCCTTCAACCTACAACTACAAAGTCCAGTAGGACTTAAGTATTATAATCTATGTTATATGTACCTAGACAATATCTGTGTGATCTTTCAATTTAGTATCTCAAGATTACAATGGTATTACAACAGCAAGCTCAGATCCCAACCGCTGCTCACCAATGTGAGAAGTTGGCCTGATGTATGATGTCACTAATTCTAGTGTACACCTTATATCAGTCCAAATACCCTTATGGTGATTGGTTGTAAAGTCAACCTTATAGACCAGCTATCCTAGTGGTAGCATGGACAAGAGCAGTCTTAGGCTAAACTCTGAATGGCATGTGAAGCCAGCTGTGATACCATATATAATCCCTTGAATACCAAATGAAAGGACACCACAACAGATATATATATAAAATAAAGTGTATTTATTCTAGTCAAACCCTCAGCACTCTTTATGAGATTAGAGGTAAGTACAACACAGTCTTATTCAAGCATACATTAAGTCACACAGGTAAGTAATACAGTTAGGCCCTAGGGGCCACGCAAACCATATACTAAGTAAGTGGTGTAAGAACCACTGTCACGGAAATAGAATAGGCCTAGGCCTAGGGAATCGCTGGGGCTACACTACACTAGCGTTAGTTAGGAAGTGGGAGGCCCACGGGATTTGTGTGCAGAGTGGAAACACTCACGCGTAATGCGTAAAAGTCAATAGCAATAGTACAGTTTAGAAAACGGTAGATTTAGGACACTTCCGGAGTAGCTAGGAAGTTGAGACTTGAAAACTAGACACTAGGATAGTCACTATCCTGATGAGCACCGGAGTACCCAAGTTACCTAGCCCACAGGCTGCGGGTGCATAGGGGTGAAGATGCGTCGTTTTCGTCGTCGACTCCTATGGATGCCTGAAGAAAGATGCTGACAGGCAGTCAGTGAAGAGTGTCCGGTGGATCCCAAGGCTGGGATCAAGAAGAGAAGAAACCTGCAAGCAGAAGGGACAGAGTCAAGGTCACTAGCCAGTGACCACGTGGAACCAGGAAGGAACCAGGCGATGTCGAGAAGATTGCAGGTGAAGGTGAAGCTTGTCGCTGCAGCCAGGAGGACCAGGAAGCGTCGAGGACGACCAGGACCAGGAGGCGAGCTGTCCCACGAAGGCTCTTGCTGTCGGCGGCGTCGAAGTTGGACTAGGACTCACCAAGCCTTGGCAAGCGGAACCCACGAAGAACGAAGGACTTGCTTCTGGTGCAGACCAGGAAGGTCTGGGGTGCTTCTTCTATGCAGAGAAGCGGGAGCCAGTCTGGAGGAGCCAAACCAGCGCAGAAGATTTCAGGGTGCGTCGTCACAAAGGCCACTAGTCAGCGGGCAAGCAACCGGACAGACGCAACAAGCAGGAAAATGCTGAAGGGCCCCACGCAGGACTCGTGGAGTGTGGGGCGCTGATCTTCGGTGCAGATGGTGCTTGGGGTTGGGGCTTCTCAATCCCCGGTGCACAACTTCGAGGGTACCTCAGAAGCTGCGCTTTAAGTTACTAGCCACTTTTTCCAGGTAGCCGGTCCCACGTCGCTCGTCGCCTCCACGGATCTCAGCTCTGCTGTCGATGTGGATCAGGGTCGGAGAAGTCTGGAAGTCAAGGCTCTGGTCAGGCTCTGCAGTCGGTTCCTCGTAGAACGTGGGCAAAGCAAAGGGTAGTCTCTTGATGGTGCCTTTTTGCACAGGGCAGCCACTCCTTGGCTACAAGGGAGATTCTTCAGTCTTCTTCTTTCGTCGAATGTCGAAGGTCCAGAGTTTCTGTTCAGTTTTGCAGGTTCAGGATAATCTAAAGTCTTGAGGCCCAACTCCCACTCTTATACTAATCTGGGGGGCTGGGATACCTGCTAGGTCACGCCTTATGGGTGGGACCTGGGAGGGGGTGGTTACACCCACTTCCCTTTGTCCAGTTTCGCGCCAGAGCTGGGGCTGGAGTGCCCCAGCGCCGGTTTGAACTGGACTATGCAAGGAACACCTTGTGTGCCCCAGGCATGTCTCATTCCTTTCAGCCCACCCTGCCCCAATACACTAAAGGCTGTCTGGGGAGGTGCTAGCACCTCCCCAAGCAGGAAACCTATTGTCCAGGCCTCCCTGGCTGGGATCACTCCCAGCTGCAGGAGGTCAGACTTGTGTCGTGGCAGCAGCATCCATTTTGTGATGCTGAGGCTTTGGTCAGAGGCTAACAGTTGAAGTATGATTTTAACATGTCTTTCCCTCTAGAAGGGGGGAATAATATTCTCATGTCCAGAAATGGCATGGGGGTATTATTCCACAGTGTTAGACACCTTACACGACATGTTTCGATAAAGCCAAACCATAGTTACCATAACCGTCTAAGATTATAAGGCACTTTAAGAGTATATGGTAGGCTATATCATAGAACAGCTATAAGGACATGGTTCCGAAAGCTGCAGACAGGCTCAGCTCATGCTAGAGCACCATCTCACATGTTACCAAGCACTCTGCCTCCAGGATTGTTAAGGCCTGCCATAGGAGTGACTGATAGGTACACATGTGTCTATATATAAGGGTAGATATAGGCATACTATATCTAATCAAGGGGTGATTACACGACCTTGCCCCAGCTGAGTGATCAGCCAGTTGTGTCTGATTGGAAGGCCAGACCAGGGGTGGCATAATACATGCTGCAGCCCCTGGGAGGCCTAGGGTACACCTATGCCCTGGGTACCTAGGGTACACTGTACAGGGTCCAATAAGGTGATCCTTACCAATTGGTTATGTACCTAGGGTACATGGAGTCCATTTTAAAGAGAGAGCAGACAGCCTGAGACCCTGAATGGCAGGATCTCAGGCCAACTAAGTCGAAAAACCAGCTAGACACTAGGCAAAAAGTTGGGGGTAACCATAGTCAGATATCCACCTTCCTACACTAGGGCACTATCCAAACAAATTCAAAGGAGATTGTGTGGTTCTTAATTTTTCTAATCCCGAAGTCCTCCCCAATGTTTTGGCTAATATACATCCCCCCAACGAAGACAGGGTGCTATTATCCCACTAACTCTCAAACATTTCTATTATAAGAGAAACAGAGATGCCCACCGAGTGACATTGAGACCAGGGTGGATTCCGGCCCTAAGTAAAGGGGGCAGGAGTGATTCCACCAGTAAGTGGAATATTAGTCTAGAAAATAGGTTTGGGGTTTTATCAGACTTAAATGCATGCGATTGACTTGATGGAGAAACTAATCCAGTGAACAAGAATATAGTACTGTCCAATACTGTGACCGCCTCTACAATTCTTGTTAGCTCCAGAGAAATTGGGGCAGTAGATAACCATAGAGAAATCCAGGTCAACACAATTGAACCACCGGGGCTAACATTCCTCAATAATCCTGGAGGTGCGAGTTTAGTACCCGATGCATTAGTAAATGTCTCACCAGGTTTTTCATGCACTAATATTGTCCATGTGGGTAGGACAGCTGGTGAGACACAAGGCTTATTGATTAAAGATCCTCCTTGCCCTCCTGCAATCGATTCAGGATTGACTATCCTATCCTGGAACCTTGCAGGTATAGCCAACAAGCTACATTCTACTGCATGGTGCAGCTTTGTTGACCAATTTGATATAATTTTCTTCCAGGAATCGTGGTCCCTGGTCCCAGTCTTTCGCACTGGATTTCTCAACTTCCACATACCTGCTACTAAAAAAGCAAAAGGTCGACCATCGGGTGGTTTAATAATCTGGGTACGTCAATCATTATGTTGCAAAATTAACCAACCTAACCTTCCATCTAAAGATATTTTGTCTCTAAATCTCATCTGGCCCAATGACCAGGGTATGGCTATTTTCAATACTTACGCTCGAGGGATGGTTGGAGGAACCTTGTCTGATGTGACAACTGTTTTGGATTATCAGCTTGCAGCGCTTCCTCCTGAAATGATAATAATCGTAGGAGGAGATTTTAATACGACCTTTGAGCCCCTTGGCCCTGAGGATCAGTTTCTTGACGTTGAAGAGGATAATAGGTGGGGTATTCCCCAGCTGGATCTTCCCCCAGTCAAGAGATGGTCAGCTGCAGCTATTCAACTTAAAGCACTGTGTCTGGAAAGAGGGCTCAGAGCCGCCAATGGGCGTAACCAGTCAGACCGCCAGGGCGCAAGTACGTTTGATAATGGCAGGTTTTCTAGTCGTATTGATTATTTCCTGGAGGATGTTAGAGTCTGGAATAGACTGAATGATATGTCCATAATCCCACGGGATGAAAGTGACCATAATCCCCTGTGTTTGGAACTACAATTGCCAAATTGTCCTAGAGTACCCAAAACTGGAGGAGAGAAAATTACCCTGGACATTGTCGTATCGAATAACATGCGACATGTCAAATGGGATAGATTTATAGAGAAGTTGGAAAATTTAGAGGACCTTAAAAAAGCGACCACTAGTGAGGTGGCCAATTTAAATTCCCAATTGACTAATAAAAATTTCCATCTAACTATGCTTGAGGCCCATAATATCTTTTTCTCAAAACTTCAAGGGTTTTTTATGAAGCCCTCTAGGACTGGAAAAGCCAATAAGGGATATCCACCTGAGGAGGGATGGTTCAATAAAACCTGTAAAATAGCTCGCCAGAATTTGAGTGTAGCTTTGAGATCAAGAAACACGGAAGATGTGAGACTAGCTAGGAAGCTATATAGACAAGCGCAGTTAGTAGCTAAGAAAGAGTGGGATGAGGAACAGTGGCAAGATTTGAAACATGCATGCTCGGCCAAAGACCAAAAACAATTTTGGGCCATAGTAAAGTGGGATAGAGGCGGGACTGTACCTTCTCCCCAAAATAATGTGGCAAAAAACCAATGGATAGACTTTTTTAGACCACAGTATGCTTCTGTCTTATCTGAAGGAGAGTATCCACTTCCCCCTACCATCTATTTCCAACCGCAGGTGTTTTCGATTAAAGAAGTCAACTTAGCTTTGGATAGTGTAACAGTGGGCCGTGCTCCTGGAATGGATGGGATACCCGCGGATGTGTTTTGCACAGACAGATCATCTTGGTGTCAATATTTTCAATGGCTAGCCAACCTAATAGCTATGGGTGCACCTATTCCTTCTTCTTGGAAAGGGGCGGAAATAATTCCGGTTTTTAAAAAAGGGGACAAATCACTCCCAAGTAACTATAGACCTATTAGTCTTATAGACTCAGCACAAAAACTAATAGGTCGATTAGTGCAAAATAAGTTGCAATCTTGGGTTGAAGAAAATAATATTTTATCACCATATCAAGCCGGGTTTAGACCTTGCACTAGCTCTATTGACCAAGTTTTTTATTTTTTAGCTCTTTACTGGAGGAATGTGAAGCTGACTAACGGGACCCTTTATGCGGTCTTTATAGACCTGAGATCAGCTTTTGACCTGGTGCCTCGTCCTAAACTTTGGAGGGTCCTCGCTCAAGCAGGAATGGCCCCGGAACTACTAACGTTACTTATCCGCTTACATGAGAATACGCACAAATTAGATGGGGAAGTCAGGGGGAGGTGACTGACCCATTTCCTGTCGAACGTGGTGTTCGACAGGGATGTGTCTTGGTGCCTACGTTGTTCTCCTTGTACATCAATGGGATAGTTGACCACCTTGGATGTTTCCCCACGGACGCCCCTATATTGGCAGGGTCCCGAGTGCCTGTTCTCATGTTCGCGGATGACACGTTGTTAGTTTTGCGAACTCCAAGTGGATTACAGAAAGCGCTAAATGTGTTTGCTGATTTCTGCCAAGAACGGGGCCTTGAGATAAATACCTCCAAAACTCAATTTATGTGTTTAAACCAGCGACAAAACTTTAGAGGAGTTATTAAATTTAATGGTATTCCGCTGGAACAGGTTGAGGCTTATCCCTTCAGAGGAATATCCCTTCAGAATAACATGAAATGGTCAAACCATATTGACATGGCTGTTTTAAAGTTTCACCAGCTAGCAGGTGCGATTATTTCTAAACATAAATCTTCTTTGACTAAACCAATTAGTCCCGCCCTGGAAATTTATAACATGAAAGTTATTAGTGCTTCCTTGTATGGCTCGGAACTATGGGGTTTTGCCAACCTGAATCACTTAAGGTTGGCTGAAAACAAGTTCTTACGTTGCCTAACAGGTGTTCCCCAAAGTACTCCAATGATCCCGCTAAAATATGATCTAGGTAGGAAAAAAGTTGAGGACCTGGCACGATTACGTCCACTCCTGTATTGGCGGCGGATCATGGCAACGCCAGAATTAGCACATTACGCCACCGCCCTGAAAGATATTATTAGGGCTGATTGTTTTCATTCTATCTTATGGCTTAAAGAAATTAAGGATTTGCTTACAAAATTGGAGTTAGGGCACTTATGGAATGACCCAAATGGTTCAAGTCTTCCATCAAAGCCAATCCTTAAGAAATTGTACTGGGATATGACCTTGACATCTGCCTCTTGTGCTGGCCAAGACTCCAACTTGACTGGTCGATTTTTTGATATTAAATCTCTACCATCTTGTGAGGCATTTTGGGATATCATAGAGAGGCCCATGGACAGGAAACTGTATTTCCAGTTTAGAATTGGGTCTCTCCCTGTAAAAGCTTTTACCCATAGATGGTCACCTTCCCAGGATGATAAATGCCATTATTGTTTAGACCTGATTGAGGATACAGGTCACTTGTTGTTTGTGTGTCCGTTGTATATTGCCCCCCGCCTTAGGTGGTTAAAGCCAGTATGTTCAAACTTGGGAACACGTAGTTACAAGGAAGCCTTAAGAATTCTTGAATCTGATTGCACCCCCTGCTTGGCTATTGCTGTTGCAAAATTTCTGGGGTGGGCATGGATATTACGTCTTCGTGCCCTGAAATCCCTTGAAACTGGCCAGTGAATGCTTGATACCAAGAAATGTCTAATTAATTTCTTATTCAATATTTGATCTTTTAAAAGGATTTTATCTATTGATGTTGTTTTTACTCAATGTTATTCGCCAGCATTACGATTTAATGTACTTTTATATATTGTATTTTAGCTTAGTATTTATGAAATGGTTAGGATGTATTTGCTTTTATGACATGCTGTCGAATAAAGCTTTTGAAACTGGTTTAAATACCCACCACATCCAACATGGCAGCCACGCCTTGAGCGATTTAACAGAAGTGTATAATTCCATGAGCACACAATGTACAATCAAAACTGGCACTGACAAAACACAAGCAGGGCATGCTGCCACCACCGCTTTACATGATATACCCACGACAAGGACAGAAGTTTATTGCCTGATATGAGTGTATGCTTGGTGTGCCACTCTGACTCACAGGACAGGTCGTGGACCTCGCATTATCAGCGAAAGACATAGTCCCCTGCACACTAGTAACTAGGTACTGTGATACGGATCTCTGACATAGACAGACACATTATCGAACTACACAAATATCGCATCAAATATATCGACATCAAAAATATCGACATTGTATACTTATTCTAAAAACTACACTAATATCGACACTACAATATCGTAATACAATTATATCGATCACACAAATATCGCACACATTAATATCGCAATACTAAATATTGACATGAGTTAATAAATATGACACATGTCACAAATATCAATAACCAAAATATAGACATCAATAATATCGTTTTTTTAAATATATCGACAATTCTAATACTAATAAAACCAATATTTCAACAACATAAAGACAATATTTTACCAAAACATACATTTTCAAATGAGATTCTACTTAAACATAAACATAACATTTATCGCGATTTCAATATTTAACAACATAATAAAAAAACACTGAAATTATTATCACATTGGCATTTCGAACACATTTAAATAAAATTACTACACATTATAAACAATCTTTTTATATATAATTATTTAAAACTCTCCTCCTTTAAAAATAAATATACTCTTACTTAGCATTTTCCATAAAAGGAAACCAATTAACTAAAAAAAATTCAAACCATCCAATAGAAAGGCCACATACAGAAAACAACCAATAACATTCAAGAAACAATTTGAAACCACTATATAAACCAATTAAAACAAGTCTTCTACGGTGCCTTAAACCAAAGCATTGAACGAAGAAGAAACTCTACTAAACAGAGGAAACCTACATCCTACTACTATTCTAAAAACGTAAGTAAATAATCTTTTCTAACTAAACTGCCAAATTAAACTAAAACACTAATTTATCTTTACTCAAATAAATAACTAACTTATATATTCCATCTCTTTATGTTTCCACTACAGATATTACTCCAAACAGCAAAAGAAAATATTGAAGATTGCCAGAAAAGACTCACTAAAAAGTAAGTAAACTATCAAAATACTTTATAAAATATTAATTAAATCCTACTCAAACCCCAAAACATCCTAAACCCCTAAACAAATCCATGTTCTCTTTTTTAAATTTTTAAAAACCTGTATAAATTAACACCTATAGTCTATACCACTGGGCATGAGGGTAGGCTCTGTTTGCTTAGTGAGAGGTTAGGCTACTGCATCTTATTTATTAGGCAGGAGGGGCACATAGTAAGAGGGGTAGGGGACGGGGGTACATTGACATGTGGTGGGGGAGGGGGGGGTAGAGAACTGGGTGGAAAGGTTGTTCATTCTCCTGAATAATTGGTCTTGATGATAAATGTGTGGTACTTCCGGGACAGGTGAAGGAGGGGGAATGTTTTTTGAGTTGTTAATTTGTAAAACAATAAAATAAGTTTCTACAATAAAAATATAGTCTATACCAAACAGCAATACCACCCCACTTAAAAAACTAAACCAACAACAACAATAAATGTTCTTTAACTTTCAGAGACTAAATCAACTAAACAACATTTTGGCAACAAACAACATCTTCATTCAAATACAACCAAAAACACTTGGTAAGTATATATAAAAAAATGCTTTTTTGCTATTTTCATATAAATATATAAAGTACTATTGCATATATTTTCATATACATTTTTTCCAGAATTGTAACACATCACGATGACAGAAGAAGCCCAATTTATAACTTCGCAGAAAGGAAAATTCCTATTGTGTTACATGGGTTACACATACACCCAAGAAAAGCAGACGGACCGAAAAGTGAACTGGAAGTGTACTAAATATTATTCTAACAAATGCTACGGACGAGCAACAACAAGAGAAACAACTGTACTATATACAAGAGAGCATAACCATCCACCCAATCTCTCTGAAATAGAAGTCAGATCAACTCTTGAAAATATCAAAGAATTAAGCACAGGTTCACAAACTGCTACAAGTGTAATCCTAAAAGAACTATTACCCAAAGAGTGCCCAAAGAAGCAAGAGGCCAATTACCATCAATTGCTTCTATAAAAAGAACTATTGCTAGGACCAAAAAAGCAACCACGACAACTATACCATCCCCTAAAACTTTTCAAAAGATCATCATTCCACCAGAATTAAGTATCACCCACAATAATGAACCTTTTATTTTTTTTGATAACAAAAGCCCAGAAAAAAGAATCATAATGTTTGCTACTGCAAACAATATAACTAAACTGCAACAATGCCAAACATGGATGATGGATGGCACCTTTACAATATGCCCAAAACCATTCTACCAGCTTTACACAATACACGGTCAATATCACAACACTTCCATACCTTTAATTTATGCACTATTACCTAACAAACAAAACACAACATATAATGAAATGCTAGGAAAACTAAAACAAGAATCAAATGATTTTTACCCTCAAACAATTATCATAGACTTTGAGCAAGCCATGATAAATTCCATTCTAAAACTGTACCCCCATACAGCTATCCAAGGATGTTACTTCCATCTAAACCAATGTATATGGAGACATTTACAAAAATCTTCACTAAGGTGCCGATCACGATCCGGTAAAAAATGTCCCCGTACGACTCGTATCGGGTCTTTTTACCGTACGAATCGTACAAGTGCCGTACGAACTGGCAATCACGATTCGCATGGTAAAAAGTCCATACGAACCGCACTGGGAATCATTCCCCACACGTCCTCGGGTCGGAAAATGTGTCCGACACGTCCTCGGACGATTTACCTTACAAACGTGAAAAGCCAAGTCCGACCGAGGAATCCCGATCCATCCCGTGCGTCCGAGCGTACAACCGTATGGAAAAAACACCGTCCGCACCGAACTCCTATAGCAACCATGGAGACATGTGCCCGCATACGCGCCCAACACTCCCCCCAGCCCCCGTACGTCCGACACGTACCCCCCGTGTATGTATACCCCCACCCGTCTAGGTACACCCCAGTACGTTCAAGTCGTACCCCCACCCCAGTACGTGTCGTACCACCGTCTATGTACACCCCAGTACGTTCGAGCCCCACCCCCACCTCAGTACGTGTCATACCCCCGTGTACCTACACCCCAGTACGTTCCAGTCGTACCCCCACCCCAGTACGTGTCGTACCACCGTGTACCTACACCCCAGTACGTTCGAGCCCCACCCCCACCCCAGTACGTGTCATACCCCCCGTGTACCTACACCCCAGTACGTTCCAGTCGTACCCCCACCCCAGTACGTGTCGTACCACCGTGTACCTACACCCCAGTACGTTCGAGCCCCACCCCCACCCCAGTACGTGTCATACCCCCCGTGTACCTACACCCCAGTACGTTCCAGTCGTACCCCCACCCCAGTACGTGTCGTACCACCGTCTATGTACACCCCAGTACGTTTGAGCCCCACCCCCACCCCAGTACGTGTCATACCCCCGTGTACCTACACCCCAGTACGTTCGAGCCCCACCCCCACTCCAGTACGTGTCATACCCCCCGTGTACCTACACCCCAGTACGTTCCAGTCGTACCCCCACCCCAGTACGTGTCGTACCACCGTGTACCTACACCCCAGTACGTTCGAGCCCCACCCCCACCCCAGTACGTGTCATACCCCCCGTGTACCTACACCCCAGTACGTTCCAGTCGTACCCCCACCCCAGTACGTGTCGTACCACCGTGTACCTACACCCCAGTACGTTCGAGCCCCACCCCCACCCCAGTACGTGTCATACCCCCCGTGTACCTACACCCCAGTACGTTCCAGTCGTACCCCCACCCCAGTACGTGTCGTACCATCGTCTATGTACACCCCAGTACGTTCGAGCCCCACCCCCACCCCAGTACGTGTCATACCCCCGTGTACCTATACCCCAGTACGTTCGAGCCCCACCCCCACCCCAGTACGTGTCATACCCCCCGTGTACCTACACCCCAGTACGTTCCAGTCGTACCCCCACCCCAGTACGTGTCGTACCACCGTGTACCTACATCCCAGTACGTTCGAGCCCCACCCCCACCCCAGTACGTGTCATACCCCCCGTGTACCTACACCCCAGTACGTTCCAGTCATACCCCCACCCCAGTACGTGTCGTACCCCCGTGTACCTACACCCCAGTACGTTCCAGTCGTACCCCCAACACAACCTCCTAAGTACGGTGCGCACCCCAGGCCCCAACATCACATCCGCATGTACGAGTCGTACCAACCCACACACAAGGACAGCACCGTACAACCAAATGGCCCATCTACACACCGTACACACGCTCAAAACGCACGTACACAACCAGGACAAAACAAAACAACACAAGAAGACACTATTCGAATGGCACAAAGCCACTAAACATGGCCAACAAACACTACAAATACACCTTCACTGACCTGCAACTGCCAAAGACAAACAGAGGGCCAAAACACCACCACTACTTATAACACACCCACCCAAAATTCAAACACTGCCACACCCACCCATGGACCAATAAAAAGGGCCCACACACACAAACCATGAGCCTTTGCAACAGACTCACTGCTGCCAGACACCACAGAACCATACAACAAGCTACACCACACCTTACACTTGCACACCTTCACACAACCACCCTCACAAACACCCCCTCATCACATTAACACACACACACACACACAACCATCCACACCCCCCCCCCAACATCCACACCCCCCCCACCATCCCCACCCACACCCCTCACCATGCCCACTACCAAGAATCCAAAGTTCAGTAACCGAGAGTTGGAGGTCCTTGTTGATCAAATCCTCAGAGTCGAGCCACAGATCTTTGGAACATTGGTCAGAAATACCAGCCTGGCAGCAAAAACAGCCATGTGGCAGACCATCGTCGATGCTGTGAATGCTGTTGCGGACACCAGGAGGACCAGGCAGGAATGCCAGAACAGGTGGTACGATCTGCGGAGGAGGGTCAGAGCCAAGAGGCAGGAGGAACACGACCAGGCCAACGCCACCGGAGGAGGGCCCTCCCGCAGACCCGTACAGTACCATCCCTGGGAGGAGAGGGTGATGGCCATACCGCCGGTGGAGGCAGTTGAAGGATTAGAAGGACTCCGAGACCCGGGTGAGTACACAAACAACGCACATCACATGGGGGGAACGGCATCCACAACCAAAATCACTAACAGGCACGCAACCACCACAAGCCATCGCATTACTCAACCACACTCCATGAGCACGCACATGCCACTGCTGCCACCATGCCCCATGCACCCAGCTGGACAATGGCAAGTCACAGAAGACAACAACACATGACACGGTAACCCGGATGGCGGGAGGCTGGGCCCCAAAAATCACATAGTGCGACTCTGAAGCAGACAACAATGCCCTCTGCCCATATGGCCCAGGTCACAGGCAGACAAACAGTGTGTCCCAACACAGGAATGACTTGCCAGCAAATGGCGGACGCCTTGCATCAACACATGGGGGTGAAGGCACTGTTTTGCACATGACAGCAGCTAATGAACAGCCAACATTGTGAAAGAGTGGCAGCACACACCACCACAGCAGCAGCGCACAGACACACATCACACCCAATGGGTGCCTGGAGATCAGAAACAAACTCACATCAACAAGCCAAGGGCCACTCAAAGATCTGCTAACAGTGTGTGCCCAGGAAGCTGGGCTGAGGTGACAGAGGGTGACACACAGAGGGAGGGAGAGGGTGACAGAGAGGGAGGGAGACACAGGGAGAGCAAATCAGCCGTGTGGTGTGTGGGAATGTCTGCTTGTCAGCAGGTAGACTGCGTGCATGTAGCCAAGGGTGGCCCGTGCCAGAACCCCCCCTCTTCACCATGGCAAAACACAGGGCCATGTCACAACCTGTGCACGAGCACAATGACAGCTACCTGCATCACATAAGTGTGTGGAACAACTCCATGTGCACATGTACAGTGCTACACGGAAGGCGCCAATGCATGGCTCGCAACACCGGCCCACTCCACTGCTGACTGCAGTCACACTTGACGCAGCAAGTAAGACTGTGCCACACATAGTTAAAGGTGCCAAAGTGGTGCCCAAGGGACACACCCATGCACAAGTGCACTGTGAGTGGAATGCAAGACAGATCCTAATTCCAAGAGGCAATGTGTCAACTTATGAAATGATGAAACATGGATGTTGCATGGACCAAAATTAACATTGTCTCTCTCACACACAGGTCAACGTCGTGGTGCACCCCCCAACACTGGGGGGGAACACTCACAGGACCCGGATCTGCAGGAGCCCGATCCCACCGGCAGCGACCACTCTCACCACTCTGTGGACGACCCCGACCGACCTGGCCCCTCTGGTGTCCAACCGCCTGCAGCACCTGCGTCAGGTACAACTGTGCCAACCACCACCCCCACTCCTGCCACATCCCAGGAGACACCCAGGATCCCTGCCCCAACACCACAATGCAGCCAGGCTGGCCAGGAGGGACACGGTGTCCCGGGCACCCAGGAGGAGGCAGGCGACAACGCCAATGCCACCCCTCAGGGGTCCCGGAGACCCGATGTGCCCGCAAGGGCAGGCCAGGTGCAAGTGGGCAGGGGTGGTGGGAGTGGAGGACGGCGGAGGCACGAGCCTGACCAGTTGGCTGGGGATCCGGTATTTTCCCATGTCCGTAACATCCTGGACTCATACCGGCAGGACACCACGGGCATGGCCCAGGTTGTGTCCGTCCTCGAGGGGATCAAGGCCCAGCAACATGCGGAGCTACATGCCTGTCTACTGGTACACCAACGGAGGATGGAGGACAGACAGGCTGAGCAAGTGACGGCATTCCAGGGGATTCACGCTACACTCCGTCGGATGGCCGACAACATGGCCGACCCTCCCTGTGCCAGAAGGCGGAGAACATCACCACCCACAGGGAGGGATAAGGAGGAGGAGGAGGAAACATCCGACGGAGCATCCCAGATGTCGTCACGGCCTGCTGGTGAGGTTCCCCGCAGGAGGCCGGGTCGTCCACGGAAAGGACCGTGAGGGTCGGCGCTACATCACCATCTCCCAGGACACCTGGCCTGGCACCTGGCCCACTGGAGCAACAGCATCACAGCATCAAGAGACATTCTCTGCCACATGGCCCTGCTGGTCACTGGCTGACCAATGTTGACAAAGACTGTGGCATGGACTCTGAGGACATCCAATGGCAAGGACACCAACTCCCCTACTGGACTTTGGATTCAAACTTCCCGGAAAGACACTCACTTTGTTTCCCCCCCCCCCCCCCCCCCCAATAATAAATCACACTATGAAGAGTAGATGCCTGCTGGTAGCATTATTACCTAACATGTGTCTTGTAAAGTCAAAACATGCCTGAGTCATCTTTTGTCTTCAACCACCCACACCCTGGGGCCTGAGTCTGGCACAGGACACATGGGTCACAGTGTATTAGGCAAGACAGACATGGAGCACCATACACACCCGTGATGGGCCCAACCAGCTGAGGGGGTTACCGAACAACCGTGCTGACAGACACATTGAGTACAGCAACAGTCATGCGCAGAGGTCAGGGATCCAGTCCAGTGTCCTGGGGGGCACCCAGGTATGTGTAGACAGGTGGCAGAAACATGTCCTGCAAGCTTGAGTCCGGTGGATGCAGAGAATGGGGGCCTGGCCAACGTTGGATGCATGGGGATGGCACATGTCACAATACCCACACAGTCATGGACATCATGCCCAATACACAGTCTCAGCCCACACACACAGCTTGCATCTTGCCACTCGACACATTGACACATAGCCACAATCAGGGAATACCATGCCAGACAAGCAGGATGCACCATGGCAACACACCAGCATTGACTGAGAAGAGGCACCTTGGAGGCATAGGGACACCTTTATTAGTCATGTTTTCGGGATTGCAGAGGCAACTCGAAGTACACATGAACACATCATGTGGAGTAACATGTGGGTCCAACACTGGCACCCCCCTTCAGCAGCACACATGCGTGTTCGCCATGGAACTGGCACACAAGCGTCGGCTAACAGCTAAATACCCACAGCTGCACACGGAGAGCCTGCCATACACCATAGATCCGCGGATGTCGAAGTCCCACACCATGTCAAGCCAATGCTAACCGAATGTGTCCGAGGGCTGTGTCACACACATTGATGCCATCATCACAATCCCCTATCCCATCACTGATGACTGTCAACCAGGCAGATCATCTATTCAGGTGTACACAGCTGCATGTCGTGTCCCATGGGGATGCGACATGGCTGCAGAGGAACCAAACACCGACAGGGGCAGTGTGCACACATCGTGAACAACTGCCACACCCAATACACCCCAGATGCATCCCTTACCCCATGGAGACTTCCAAACGTGTCCGTGCCTGTAACGCTGAGTCAGCCCACGATGTCATGTCCATGAGGAATAGCAGTGCCACAACAATGCAACCAGCAGACGGCATGCGCAGGTACCTGGGGAAGAGAAACACACAAGAAGTCAGCCACAAAAAGCACAGCCACTTGCATGTGCATTTACTCGACACATGTATGGATGACAACATGCTAGGTCACAATTATGACTGCGGAAGTACAACCATCACTGGCACCATCACTCCAGTGACACACCCACACACACCTCTGACTCACGTGCCATACATGCAGGTGGAGACACACATCACAACGCATGCCACACGGGGACCAATGCGTGCACACTCAGACACTGGTACTCACCACTATGCAAAGAAGTCGCGTATGAGCCGAGTCCGGATGTCCTCTTGCGGCTCCACATCCTCCACATCACTAGCCCCATTGCCAAGCCCTTCGTCCTCCACGGGTGGATGGTCCTCGTCATGTTGATTCAGGATGAGTGGCACTGCTCTTTCAACTGCCATGTTGTGCAGCATGCAGCAGACCATGAAGATCTTGCAGACCTTCGCCGGGGCATATGGGAGTGCGCTGCCGGTCTTGTGGAGGCACCTGAATCGGCTCTTCAGCATGCCAAACGTCCTCTCTATCACTCGCCTTGTCCGGCCATGGGCGGTGTTGTATCGGAGCTGGGCCGGCGTGATGGGGTTGCGGAGAGGTGTGAGCAGCCAAGGCATGTTGGGATAGCCAGCGTCCCCTACATGGAAAGCACATGGTCATCGTTAGAAGTGGTGAAGCGGTCGTGCTGGTAGGCTATACTGAATACAGGACAGACAGACTGTACCCACCAACAACACATGCCCGTTCGTTGCGCAGCTGCATCATCATGTCAGGCATCCCGCTACGCCTCATGATGTAGGCATCGTGTGCTGATCCTGGAAAACGAGCACAGACATGTGAAATCACCATGTTGGACAGACACACCACAAGGGCATTGATGGAGTGGTAGTGCTTCCGATTGCGGTACGCCACCTCCCGTGCGTGTGGTGGTACCAAAGCTACATGTGTCCCATCTATGGACCCAATGACATGGGGCATCCCTCCCAGGGCATAGAATCCACGCTTGACCTCAGTCATCTGTTCAGGGGTTGGGAACTTGATGAAGTCATCCAGGTGAATCAACATGGCCTCTAAGAAATCATGCAGCACACCACTGAACGTGCTCTGGGACATGCCACCAACATGAGCTATGGTATTTTGAAAGGTACCCGTGGCAAGAAAATGTAGGGCAGCCATTACCTTCAGCTGGGGTGTCAGTGCCGTGGGATACCTGTGCTGTGGTTGCAGGTGTGGTGCCAGTCTCGCCGTCAACTCCAGAATCAACGGTTGGGTGAAGCGGTAGAGCCGGATGCTGTCATTATCCTGCATGGCAGCCAAGTCTGGAATTCTTCGGGCAAGAGGCGGCGCTCTGCAGTAATTTTGAAGTGACAAGGAAGAGTGAGTGCACTACGACAACAACTCATGTGTACTGAGCACATGTTAATCTGGCAATACACACATGCTACATAGGGAGTCAGGTATGTGCTACATGGCCAGGACACGTATGGATGCAAGGTGACACTCCTTCAAAGACCCAGCTACACACGGAGATTGAGAACCTCCCCATGCCACGCCATGGGAATAGCTGTGTCCCAGTGCAAGTGAACAGCCAGACGCAACACAGGAGTGACATACGCCCACACATCAGCAGCAGTAGGATGCCGATTGCAGAGATTGGTAGCGGAACACTGGAGCCACAGGTCACATGACATTACACTAGGCCAGCCCACACACCTTGCCATGAAGGTGCACATGTCATGACTCACCACACATACCTAGTGAGGATGCTGACATGTCCTTGTCACGCTACTCCGTGTCCCATGCATACATGTGCACCTCACATCCGATACCACATGTGGCATGGTGTGCGGAACAGTGTGCAATGACAATCTACACGCAGACACATGTTTGTTGCTGCAACGGCTGCAGCTTTTGAGGGTGCTCCAACATCAACCTGATGTGAAGCCCCCACACATACATGACATAGTCACATTGTGCACCGTGGGTAGTGACAAGTCAGGTGTCATAACCCCTGTACCGGGCATCAGGGGACACTTCCGTGTGTTGGTGTCCGTGCCATGCCAGTGACGCTCACCCCAAGTGCGCAGTACGACATGCACACATGTCAAAGGAGTCAAGGGCATGCCTGGCACACATCGCATCATCACACAGTACATCTGTACACATCTCATCATACATCTGGTGCCTTCTCGACTCAGGAGTAATGTTCCACATCACAGGCCTTTAACACCTGTGCCCCACACATGTAGTGATGCACAGACGATGCCTCAATGTCAATTAATGGACAAGTATGTCCATCCATGGACAAGTATGTCCGCCCTATCCCTACCTGTGTGCCGCCTGTCACCACTGTGATGTGTGAATCCCGCTGTACTGCTGCAAAGAGGGCCTGTGTACGTTCCCATATCACTATGGGAGTGCAGCCGTATGTGTACCCATCGTGATGGCGAGCGTACAGGCATGTGTACGGCCCGTACCACTACGAGTACGCATACGCGAGGCCACACATACTGATAGGGAGCGTACAGGCGTGTGTACGCTCCCTATCAGTATGTGTGGTTCGCGTATGCGTACTCGTAGTGGTACGGGCCGTACACACGCATGTACGCTCCCTATCACTACGAGTACGCATACGCGAGACCACCCATACTGATAGGGAGCGTACACACGCCTGTATGCTCCCTATCAGTATGTGTGGCCTCGCGTATGCGTACTCGTAGTGATAGGGAGCATACAGGCGTGTGTACGCTCCCTATCAGTATGTGTGGCCTCGCGTATGCGTACTCGTAGTGATAGGGAGCGTACAGGCGTGTGTACGGCCCGTACCACTACGAGTACGCATACGCGAGGCCACACATACTGATAGTGAACGTAGTCACGCGTGTACGGGCCGTTGCAATGCATTTGGGGTGCCCTAGGGCCCCGGAACGCACCGTACCTGTGTGTGGAGCTCAGAATCACATAGGGGACACATGAGGGACAAGTATTAAGGCCTACATGCATGCTGGTTGTCATGGAGACCAAGTTCTAAATTCGAATTTCTTCTGGAAGGTGAACAGCAGAAGTCAGTTGGAATGAAAATACTTTGTTGCAATGTGTTTGTGGAGCTGACATCATGCAGGAGAATGAAACCGATAGAGTACACACAGACTGCTAGGTTTGAAGGGATTGGTGGAAACATAGGATGCAAATGTGAGTGACCAATCACTCTGTACTCCTGTGTATGAGACAGGGCAGAAAGGCACATATAAGGCAGCCAGGGCCCATGAGGGAGTACTTGCCTGCACATCTTTGAATTCGTCGACCCAGCTGCTGCTACTGATTCCCTGGAACCATGTCAAGGGCTGTGGAGAGGTCACAGCCATTCACCCTGGAGGAGAACATGGCATTGCTGGATGTGATCCTCCCACAGTACCCCATGCTGTATGGGCGACCAGGGTATCAGGTGAGTGCATAGGCCACTGGCACAGACTGTCCCTATGTTGTGACTGTGACTTCTGCCATTGTGTCCTGGTGTGACACACATGCCATGTACTGTTGGGGGGGTCCCAGGGGGGGGGGATGCCTGATGTCTCCCAGCAGTGCCCTGAGACAGGAGGGGTGTGTGCCTATCACTAACAGCAGTGCCCTGAGACAGGAGGGGTGTGTGCCTATCACTAACAGCAGTGCCCTGAGACAGGAGGGGTGGGTACAGAGTGCTCCCAGCAGTGCCCTGAGACAGGAGGGGTGTGTGCCTATCACTAACAGCAGTGCCCTGAGACAGGAGGGGTGTGTGCCTATCACTAACAGCAGTGCCCTGAGACAGGAGGGGTGGGTGTGATGCACAGTCTGAGCCTTGATCATTGATTGTGACATTGCCATCATTCCACCTGTGTACCCACTATGGCACGTACTGCTTTTTCCCTCACCAGAGGATCATGTCCCTATGACAAAGGTGCAATGCGTTGGCTGCATGACATGCCTTGTTGTTACCAGCTAATTTGTTATCAAATGTCTCTCTGTGACATGTGGCTGGTGTATTGATGTGGTGTCACTTGTTCTTCCTCACAGGTAGGCGCCACTGCCAAGGAGCAGATCTGGCTGACCGCCGTCAGTGCCGTGAGGGGTGTGGATGGTCGGAGGCGGAGCCTGTCCCAGGTGAGGAAACGCTGGCAGGATATCCGGTGCTGGACGCGGAGGATTGCACGGGTCCTGCTGGAGGACTCACCTGAGAGCCACAAGAACCGCGGGCGCCGCCGTCTGAGCCACCTCCACAGGCGTGTGCTGCCGGTGGTCTTTCCAGACTTGGATCGGAGCTTACAGGCGAAGCAGCAGCCGGAAGGGGGTAGGTACATGTGTGTGTTGTGTGTCACCGGCATTTGTAAGGGCACAGTAGCATGAATTCACTGCCAGGGTTTAAAGGTGCTGTGCAGATCCATTTTGCCCCAGTATAGCGCTGCACCCCTGCCACCCTTCCCCTCCTTGCAATGTGTTCCCTGGTCTGTGTGTAGCCACTCCTTCACAAGGTAATGTAGGCTGGCGCTTTGTCCACGAGAACTATGCCTGTAGCATCATGTGTGGGGGTGGTGGGTAACAGGTTTTGGGACCTTGGCTGTGCCCTGTCAAGTTCACTGCATGTGGGTTCCATGTCAGTTGGCACTGATGCTGACTCCAGACATGGGAGTTGGTCTCTCATGTGTCATGCCTTACAGTGCGCATGTCCTATGTAGTGGCCTGTGACATGATGTGCATGAGTGTGCGATACGCATACTGCAGGGATGGTGGCGTGGGTTGCAGTCATTACCATTCAGGAGCATGGAGTTGCGTGGCCACTACTGTCCCCTGGGGCACCTTTTCATCGGTGTTGTATGTGTCATCATAATCGTGGACACTCTCAGTGTCTACAGCGTAGGTTGTGCTCTGTGCCATTGTCCCCTGGCACCATGTATATAGACGTGCTATTTTGTACAGGTGTCCACTGTGCAGCCTGACCTGAATGTCCTTCTTCATACTCACAGTTGCTAGTGCCTGTGTGTCTTGTTATACTCATCTGAGGATGGGCACTGGTACCTCATTATTTGTACAGGCGCACCTTGGCTGTTTGGCGTCCAATCTTGCATTTTGCCTGCCCCTGTGTTTATCACCCAGACTATGAGATGTTGGTGCCACCTGTGTCTCAACTATTTGCCTCGTGTAGGGGGTGGTTGGGGCGGGCAAAGCCTATATGTCAAATCCAGATTTCTACTTGCTGGGTCTGGGCAGTGTGTGATGTTTGTCTGGACACACACGCAAGGTGCAGTGACCGAGTCATGTTGTGCATGTTTTCAGCATTACCTATGCAGCATGTGTCTCAAGTTCATGGATATGGTTCATGGATATGGTCCCTGGTCATCGGTATTTTCGCCAACGCTGTGTGGTGCAGATGCAATGCTGGATTGTCCCCAGGGCCTGGGTGCTATGTCAGACTCCGTTTCCTGTCTTTAGCTATTGCCTCATGCTCTCCATGGTATTTCAGTGGCATGGTGGCTCAATCAACTGTGTGTTTCATGCCCTACAACTGTACCTTGTTTAGTAGATGTTAGGGATCTTCCTTTTCAGGCTATGCAATGTTACCTATGTAGATTGGACTCATGTGACAGATGTGTACAGGTGTCTGATTAATTTCTGTCTCTCCACCCTGCCCACAGCATCGTCGGGGGACACAGAGGGAGACATGGACACAGACCAGGCGGAGGGACCGAGCACCAGTGCCAGCCGTGACATCGGGGCTGGCACATCGAGTGGGACAGAGGCGGAGGAGAGTGTGGCCGAGGACCTGTCGACTGGCACATCAGAATACGAAGCTGACAGGTCCGAGGAGGATGTCTCCGAGTGGGCGGAGGCTGCACCAGCAGCTGACAGCGGAACAACACCTCGCACCGCCCCCTCCGTTCCCATCAGCCGCCTCCCACTTGCTCGTGTCCCTTCCCAGCGTGCCCGGTCACCGCATGTCTCCTTCATGCCAGGCACCGCACCCCCTGCCCCTGTCTCCACTGCTGCCGCCAATGCTGAGTCTGTGGACATCCAGCGGCAACTGCAGGTTGGTCAGGCTGCGATCCTTAATGTCCTCCATGCCCACGGGCAAACCCTCAACAACATCGAGGCATACTTGGAGGGCATTCATTCATCGCAGGCTGACCAACGCAACTTGCTGAGGTCCATAGACTCCACACTGACTGCAGCAGTGGGTCTCCTGCCGCGCGACCTACCCCCACCTACCCCTGCCCCATCCACACTTCCCACTCCCATACCTGTCCCACGTACACCCAGACGTCGGCATGCACCCACATCAACAGACACAGGCACCACACCAGCAGGGAAGGTCCACCGCACTCCTCCTGACACGCACACACAGGGTGAGGTAGGCACACCCACTGGGTCGGGGGGCAAACGTGTGACACGCAGCCATAGTGGGAGTCCGCATTCCACCCAGTCCACTCCCTCCAAATCCCCTCCCCTCAGCTCTCCTGGCCACATCTCCCCCAAGGACTCCTTCATGGCCGCTCTGTCCCTGAGCCCCACAGTGACACCACCCCGCAAGCGGTCAAGGAAGTCCTCGGTCACGGTGGTTGATTCTCCCCCCCTGTCTACGCCCTCCCCCGGTGGCGCTGCGACCCATCCCTCTGACCCCCCCCCTCCTTGGGGCCTGTGGATCCTTCGGGTGCAGGGGACTCCCTGGAGGACCTTGCAAAGGTGTGTAGTGCCATCCTGGCCTCCGCCTTTGGCCCTGCCCCACCCCCTGTGGTGGAGTCCTCCATCCCTGCACCCACAACGCCTCCCCTTTGCCCTGATGTCCCTGCGGTGCCTGGTGCTTCCCCCCCCCCCCTGATGGCCTCACCCCTGTGGAAGACGACGGTATGTAACTGTGCAGGCAAGCTAGGGGACACGCATCCCACTGTGTCCCCCATCCAGCTGAGACTTATTGACTGCCCTATGGCCTTTGTGAATATTTAACTGCCTGCAATCCACGGACACTGTGATCATGCTGAATAAAGCTTTATTTTTTTTTTCATTCTGACACTACTGCTATGCTGGTATTGGTGTTGGTGGCGCTGCTACATGGTTTTGGGTGGTGTTTATGTGTTGGGTGTGTGGGAAATGTAGTAGTGGGCTGCTCATTGGGGGGACCCTGGGATCTGTGTGCCATCACAAGGTGTTCGCTAACTTTCTTTGTTCATGTAAGCAGTTACTGCATGGTGCAATTGTCCCAGGGTGTATTCCTCCCTCTGTGTACCCTGATATCTTCCCTGCAGGGTGTTCCCAATCTTTAGCGCAGAGCTGTGTCTACATGAGCTGTGTGTGTGACGGAGCCCTTCTACTTTGGCCATGCATGCAGGGCCATGTCTCCACCTGCAACATTCGTGGCATCCTTGGTGATCACTGTACTTGTGTGTGGAGTCTGTTGACATGAGTTCATGGGGACATGTTCCCTTGTAGGCAGTATGCATGTGGGTACTTCCAGCCTCACACACATGTGTTGCACACCTCCTGTCTCTGGGCACTGCTGGGAGTGTTAGGCACCCACCCCTCCTGTCTCAGGGCACTGCTGGGAGTGTTAGGCACCCACCCCTCCTGTCTCAGGGCACTGCTGGGAGGACTCTGCACCCACCCCTCCTGTCTCAGGGCACTGCTGGGAGTGTTAGGCACCCACCCCTCCTGTCTCAGGGCACTGCTGGGAGTACTCTGCACCCACCCCTCCTGTCTCAGGGCACTGCTGGGAGGACTCTGCACCCACCCCTCCTGTCTCAGGGCACTGCTGGGAGTGTTAGGCACCCACCCCTCCTGTCTCAGGGCACTGCTGGGAGTGTTGGGCACCCACCCCTCCTGTCTCAGGGCACTGCTGGGAGGACTCTGCACCCACCCCTCCTGTCTCAGGGCACTGCTGGGAGTGTTGGGCACCCACCCCTCCTGTCTCAGGGCACTGCTGGGAGGACTCTGCACCCACCCCTCCTGTCTCAGGGCACTGCTGGGAGTGTTAGGCACCCACCCCTCCTGTCTCAGGGCACTGCTGGGAGTGTTGGGCACCCACCCCTCCTGTCTCAGGGCACTGCTGGGAGGACTCTGCACCCACCCCTCCTGTCTCAGGGCACTGCTGGGAGTGTTAGGCACCCACCCCTCCTGTCTCAGGGCACTGCTGGGAGTGTTGGGCACCCACCCCTCCTGTCTCAGGGCACTGCTGGGAGGACTCTGCACCCACCCCTCCTGTCTCAGGGCACTGCTGGGAGTGTTAGGCACCCACCCCTCCTGTCTCAGGGCACTGCTGGGAGTGTTGGGCACCCACCCCTCCTGTCTCAGGGCACTGCTGGGAGGACTCTGCACCCACCCCTCCTGTCTCAGGGCACTGCTGGGAGTGTTGGGCACCCACCCCTCCTGTCTCAGGGCACTGCTGGGAGGACTCTGCACCCACCCCTCCTGTGTCTGGGCACTGCTGGGAGGACTCTGCACACACCCCTCCTGTCTCTGGGCACTGCTGGGTGGACTCTGCACCCACCCCTCCTGTCTCAGGGCACTGCTGGGAGTGTTAGGCACCCACCCCTCCTGTCTCAGGGCACTGCTGGGAGGACTCTGCACCCACCCCTCCTGTGTCTGGGCACTGCTGGGAGTGTTAGGCACCCACCCCTCCTGTCTCAGGGCACTGCTGGGAGGACTCTGCACACACACCTCCTATTTCTGGATATGTACGCTTGGAACATACACGGTGGGGGTACGCTCCATGCATACGAGGGTGATGGTACGGGTCGTACTTACACTGTTGGGGTGGGTGTATGGTACGTACATACGCGGTTGGGGGTACGCTCCATGCATACGCGGGTGAGGGTACGGGTCGTACTTACACTGTTGGGGTGGGGGTACGCTCCATGCATACGCGGGTGAGGGTACGGGTCGTACTTACACTGTTGGGGTGGGGGTACGCTCCATGCATACGCGGGTGATGGTACGGGTCGTACTTACACTGTTGGGGTGGGTGTACGGTACGTACATACGCGGTTGGGGGTACGCTCCATGCATACGCGGGTGAGGGTACGGGTCGTACTTACACTGTTGGGGTGGGGGTACGCTCCATGCATACGCGGGTGGGGGTACGGTACGTACATACGAGGTTGGGTTGGGGGTACGCTCCATGCATACGCGGGTGAGGGTACGGGTCGTACTTACACTGTTGGGGTGGGGGTACGCTCCATGCATACGCGGGTGAGGGTACGGGTCGTACTTACACTGTTGGGGTGGGGGTACGCTCCATGCATACGCGGGTGGGGGTACGGTACGTACATACGAGGTTGGGTTGGGGGTACGCTCCATGCATACGCGGGTGAGGGTACGGGTCGTACTTACACTGTTGGGGTGGGGGTACGCTCCATGCATACGCGGGTGAGGGTACGGGTCGTACTTACACTGTTGGGGTGGGTGTACGGTACGTACATACGCGGTTGGGGTGGGGGTACGCTCCATGCATACGCGGGTGAGGGTACGGGTCGTACTTACACTGTTGGGGTGGGGGTACGGTACGTACATACGCGGTTGAGGGTACGCTCCATGCATACGCGGGTGAGGGTACGGGTCGTACTTACACTGTTGGGGTGGGGGTACGTTCCATGCATAGGGGGGGTGGGGGTAGGGTCCGTACATCTCTATCCCCGCGCTATGTGATGCTTGTGCGGGCCGTACCCAGGCCTTTGCCACGTGGGTATGATCCATCCCGCCATTGTTGGGGTGACGTGGGTGTGGGCGTGGTACGTCTTGTACCCACGCTCTTGAGGCGTGGGTACGGGACGTACCGGTCTGGTTGTGTTGCCGGTTCGCGTGGTGACGGACTTCCGTTGTGGCGGTCGCTGGCTTAGCTGGACACGCCCCCACCCCCTCGTAGTGACCAGGGCATGGGTGTCAGGTATGTCCTGGGCATGTGTGGTGTGTGACTTTGGTGGGGGTTTTGTGGCCTGCCCTGGTCCTGCCACCCCCACCCCCCCCCCCTTTCCCCCCTCCCTTAGTTGTTCTGACCTTCTGCGGCGTCTGGGTCGTAACCTGTAGAGGAGGTGGACTGCTATGAGGGCCGGGATGACCCGTAGGTTCGGGTCCATGTCTGTCCGTTGCGTACGGGTCCTCCTTGTTCGCGTCGTCCTGTGTGTCCGTCGCGTACTGGTGGTCCTTGTTCGCGTCGTCCTGATTTCCCGGCAGTTTTTGGCAGCCGGAAAATATTCACCGTGCGGGATGACGTCGGTGCGAATCGTGATTCCTGGTTCGTGAATGGCAGGCTGCGCGCGTCCCGACGTCAGGTCGGCCCTTTCCCGGATCGCATTGGTAGGTTTATTTTGTTCGGTCGGGCTTTTTTACGAATCGTACGGAAATGGTGTTCCGTGCGAATCGTAATTCCTTGTTTGTAAATTTTGACGACCGGGTACGCGTCGGACGGAGAATATGCTCCGTCCGACGGTTCGTACCCGGTTTTTACCGGATCGTGATCGGCACCTAAGTGTAGAATACGCCACTAACATAAGGTTTGCACATCAAATAAAACTTCTAACAGCCCTAGCTTATGTACCAACCACAGATGTTGCAGAACATTACAATCTTTTATTAGAAAGTCCATTCTACAAACAAAATGAAGTAAAGTTATCTCCCCTGTTAGATTATTTTGAGGATACCTGGGTGGGGAGACTACACAGATCAGGCCATAGACGTCAGCCCAAGTTCCAAATACCTTGGTGGAATGTATATGTAAGTACACTCAACCAACAAGCCAAAACTAACAACGCCGTCGATGGCTGGCATAATGCATTCCTAACTTCTACTGGGAGAACAACTCCAACACTACAAAAACTACTAATTGCCATACAAAAGGAACAAAGTTTCCAAGAATTAAGAATGCAACAATCTGTCCTACAATTAAAACCAAAACAGTCTAGACAAACTACTCAAATGTATAATTACCTACAACAACAGGTACAGCTATACCCATCCACAAGAGGACTTGAGTACTTAAATATAATAGCTCAAACTCTCTTCTAAACCCTTTTCTAAATATTAACCCACAATTCTACTAAAACAACTATCACAACATAAATAATCCACTTTATTATATCACATATTTAATTATGTGGTCTAAAATATATACATCAATTATATGGACATATATTTAGACAACATAATTAAACAAACCAAGTACACAACAACAATATTAAATATATAAGGTTTGGCCACCAAGAATAAAAATATTTAAATGAACTTACCTGTGTATTAGCTCCAATGGGATAATAACATTCCTTCCAAATAAATCCAGGGAGTTCAAAATCCATAGGTATCCAAAAAAAAAAAATCCCAATAAAATGTAAAAATACAACTGTTTATCGAAAACAACGTCTACGCCAAAAAACGACTATCCATTAACCATAAAAATCCCGAAAAATATTAAAAAGTTAAATAACCTCTCCTGGAAACCCAAACAATAAAGGAAAAGTTAAATAAACATTAGTAAACACAACTAATACACACTTCCTTTAAAAAAAATAAGGTGTTTGAAACCGACGAAAATATCTTCTCCGTAAAACCTACAAAAGAGAAACAAACATTCCCACCCACCCACAAACACACAAAACGCACGTACAAACATCACTACAAACGTTATTCAAACACTATAAAACTTTAACACACCGAAATAAAAAAACACTAACAAAGCCACAAACACGGAACACAACGTTAATTATAAAACCGTATACAAACTATTACTAACACCCTAACTTCTAAAACATCAATCAATACACACTTATTACAACATAACTACTTCCACAAAACACTTAAAACTATTTAATAATAAAGCAAATAACTCTTACCTTCTCAAACGCGAAACAGCTCCGAACCGCGACCTGGATTCGACCAAAATAACCCAAAACAACAGCGAGCGGTTACAAAATAAAAGACCCAAACAAACATAGGAAGTTTGGAAATTAAATCAGCAGGGTTTTACGTGAATGCTCAGCCTGGACTTCTCACTTTATGAGTAACGATAATATTGCCCACCTCAAATGGTCAGCTGCTCAAATGACCACCAAGACAACAATTATCCACAAGTATGAGAGGCAACATATTGGAAGAAAGGTAAATTAATGTCAAAATAAACAATTGTGTTTCGAATCCACACAGTAGTTGAGTATTTGCTTGAATTCCTTTAATCCAAGATTTAGTGAGACCAGATCCGCAGCCAACGCATTTCGCCCAAACATGGGATTTTCAAGGCGAGTTTCAACAATAAGAAATATTTACACGTCAAAACGGGGGGTAGTATGACGAAAGCGGCAGGACCCAGAGTTCAATCTAGGTAATAGGTCGATAGCTTTAGACCGTTCGTATGGTATATATCAGACAGTAAAATGTGTAGTCACTTTCTCCGAACTGGTCAGTGTAGAAACAGCGAGTGATTAGAAAACAGTCGAGGTCCGAGGAACGATGGAAACCGTCGTATAGAAACATAACAACTAAAAAAATACCAATAAATGGCCTAACTATTTATTTAACATTACACATACAGTACAGAATATAAATTTTTAAATATTATACAGCTATAAAAATCAGATTTTTTAATTTTTACTTATTTTGTGTGTTCATATATTCATGTCCAAAATATACAATAAACAAATATATATCCATTATAAAAAAATATTACTATAATACAAATGTTAAATATTAATTAATGTATTACATGTTTATTTCAATGATTTAATTATTAGAATATGCGTAATAATAAACAAAATTTTCTCTCGAATGAATATACATTCCAACAACTATAAAATAAATATTATTTTCCTTTCTACTATTTAATTTAAAAATAATTTGGAATTTGCATTCTGATATAACTTCTATCTTTTATCCAACCCAAACTAAAATCTACAGATTTTTTGTCAATTAAATCCAATTAATTTAACTATTCCTATTCAACTCTATAATTAATTCTAATATTTGCTATTTACCAAACTTAATTAACATACTACTCCCACTACATACTGAACTTAATTAATTTACTATTCTCAGTCCATTCTATATTAAATTAAAATAAATGCTGGACACTGAACTTAATTAATTTACTATTCCCACTCCAATCTATATTTTATTAAGATAAGTACTGGACACTGAACTTAATTAATTTACTATTCTCACTCCAAACTATATTAAATTATAGTAGGTGCTGGACAATGAACTCAATTAATTTACTATTCCCACTCCACTCTATATTTAATTAAAATAAGTGCTGGACACTGAACTTAATTAATTTACTATTCTCACTCCAACCTATATTAAATTAGGGTAGGTGCTGGACACTGAACTAAATTAAGTTACTATTCCCACTCCAGTCTATATTAAATTAAAATAAGTGCTGGACACTGAACTTAATTAATTTACTATTCTCACTCCAACCTATATTTAATTAGAGTATGTGCTGGACACTGAACTGAATTAATTTACTATTCCCACTCCAATCTATTTTTAATTAAGATAAGTGCTGGACACTGAACTTAATTAATTTACTATTCTCACTCCAAACAATATTAAATTACAGTAGGTGCTGGACAATGAACTTAATTAATTTACTATTCCCACTCCACTCTATATTTAATTAAGATAAGTGCTGGACACTGAACTTAATTAATTTACTATTCTCACTCCAACCTATATTAAATTAGGGTAGGTGCTGGACACTGAACTAAATTAATTTACTATTCCCACTCAAGTCTATATTAAATTAAAATAAGTGCTGGAAACTGAACTTAATTAATTTGCTATTCTCACTCCAACCTATATTTAATTAGAGTATGTGCTGGACACTGAACTAAATTAATTTACTATTCCCACTCCAATCTATATTTAATTAAGATAAGTGCTGGACACTGAACTTAATTAATTTACTATTCTCACTCCAAACTATATTAAATTACAGTAGGTGCTGGACAATGAACTAAATTAATTTACTATTCCCACTCCACTCTATATTTAATTAAGATAAGTGCTGGACACTGAACTTAATTAATTTACTATTCTCACTCCAACCTATATTAAATTAGGGTAGGTGCTGGACACTGAACTAAATTAATTTACTATTCCCACTCCAGTCTATATTAAATTAAAATAAGTGCTGGACACTGAACTTAATTAATTTACTATTCTCACTCCAACCTATATTTAATTACAGTATGTGCTGGACACTGAACTAAATTAATTTACTATTCCCACTCCAATCTATATTTAATTAAGATAAGTGCTGGACACTGAACTTAATTAATTTACTATTCTCACTCCAAACTATATTAAATTACAGTAGGTGCTGGACAATGAACTTAATTAATTTACTATTCCCACTCCACTATATATTTAATTCAGATAAGTGCTGGACACTGAACTTAATTAATTTACTATTCTCACTCCAACCTATATTAAATTAGGGTAGGTGCTGGACACTGAACTAAATTAATTTACTATTCCCACTCCAGTCTATATTAAATTAAAATAAGTGCTGGACACTGAACCTAATTAATTTACTATTCTCACTCCAACCTATATTTAATTAGAGTATGTGCTGGACACTGAACTGAATTAATTTACTATTCCCACTCCAATCTATATTTAATTAAGATAAGTGCTGGACACTGAACTTAATTAATTTACTATTCTCACTCCAAACTATATTAAATTACAGTAGGTGCTGGACAATGAACTTAATTAATTTACTATTCCCACTCCACTCTATATTTAATTAAGATAAGTGCTGGACACTGAACTTAATTAATTTACTATTCTCACTCCAACCTATATTAAATTAGGGTAGGTGCTGGACACTGAACTAAATTAATTTACTATTCCCACTCAAGTCTATATTAAATTAAAATAAGTGCTGGACACTGAACTTAATTAATTTACTATTCTCACTTCAACCTATATTTAATTAGAGTATGTGCTGGACACTGAACTAAATTAATTTACTATTCCCACTCCAATCTATATTTAATTAAGATAAGTGCTGGACACTGAACTTAATTAATTTACTATTCTCACTCCAAACTATATTAAATTACAGTAGGTGCTGGACAATGAACTTAATTAATTTACTATTCCCACTCCACTCTATATTTAATTAAGATAAGTGCTGGACACTGAACTTAATTAATTTACTATTCTCACTCCAACCTATATTAAATTAGGGTAGGTGCTGGACACTGAACTAAATTAATTTACTATTCCCACTCCAGTCTATATTAAATTAAAATAAGTGCTGGACACTGAACTTAATTAATTTCCTATTCTCACTCCAACCTATATTTAATTACAGTATGTGCTGGACACTGAACTAAATTAATTTACTATTCCCACTCCATTCTATATAAAATTAAAATAAGTGCTGGACACTGAACTTAATTAATTTACTATTCTCACTCCAAACTATATTAAATTACAGTAAGTGCTGGACAATGAACTTAATTAATTTACTATTCCTACTCCAGTCTATATTTCATTAAGATAAGTGCTGGACAGTGAACTTAATTAATTTAATATTCTGACTGAAATCTATATTTAAATATGGGATTTGTTAAATTCTAAAATATATTTAAATTTTGTAAATATTAATATTTTTTAAATTAAAAATATATAAACATTTTAAATTAACTTCCCACCCTTATCCCCTATAACCCAACATTCCGCTCCTAAAATTATTTGTAACATTCTAAATTCAATTTAAAATTTCTAAATTAATTTGTTACAAAATTAACAAATATATAAACATTTTTAAAACACTTCCCACCCTTATCCCCTATTAACCAACATCCCACTCCTAAAATTATTAGTAAAATTCTTAATTTATTTTACAATTTGTAAATTTTTTTTTTTAAATTAACAAATATATAAACATTTTTAAAAAACTTCCCACCCTTATCCCCTATCAACCAACATCCCGCTCCGAAATATATTTGTAAAAATCGAAATTTTATTTCCAATTTATAAATATTTTTAATAAAAAATTAACAAATATATAAACATTTTTAAAACACTTCCCACCCTTATCCCCTATAAACCAACATCCCGCTCCTAAAATTTTATTTAAAAATCAAATTTTAATTTACAATTTCTAAATTAATTTTTTTTAAAAATTAAACAATATATAAACATTTTTAAAACACTTCCCACCCTTATCCCCTATAAACCAACATCCCGCTCCTAAAATTATTTCTAAAATTCTAAATTTAATTTACAATTTCTAAATAAATTTCAAAAAATTCTAACAATATATAAACATTTTTAATACACTTCCCACCCTTATCCCCTATAAACCAATTTTTTTTTTAAATTCTATATTTAATTTACAATTTCTAGAAAATTATTTTTAAAAATTTACAAATATATAAAAAATTTTAAAACACTTCCCACCCTTATCCCCTATAAACCAACATCCCGCTTCTAAAATTATATGTAAAATTCTAAATTTAATTTACAATTTCTAAATAAATTTCCAAAAAATTCTAACAATATATAAACATTTTTAATACACTTCCCACCCTTATCCCCTATAAACCAACATCCCGCTCCTATATTTTTTTTTAAATTCTAAATTTAATTTACAATTTCTAGAAAATTATTTTTAAAAATTTACAAATATATATAAATTTTTAAAACACTTCCCACCCTTATCCCCTATAAACCAACATCCCGCTCCTAAAATAAAATATACATTTCACATTTTAAATTAAATTTAATAATTAATTTTTACAATATATTAAAAAAATTAATTAACTTTTTTAAAACACTCCCCACCCTTATCCCCTATAACCCAACATCCCGCCCCTAAAACAATATAAATATTTCTCATATTATATACATTTTAACTATTTATACAAACAACTTCAAAATATTTACTAAACACACAATGACGATATTTTCACATGTCGAGATTATTACTAACGATATTACTGACATCGACATATAAGTAAAAAAAAAAAACGATATTTTTCACGTCGATATTAGCTATTTCGATATTTTGGACATTCGATATTTTTGACTCGATATTTATGTCCCTCGATATTAAAAAGTCGATATATAGACTGCTCACCACTGTGATACCAGTGCCAAAATAGCAGTCAGGACACCATTTTCACATGCCCATCCCAACATTTCCACGTGGAAGAATCGTTTGAGAAGTTATACAGAGTTCATATGAGGATCTCATTATATGTCAAAAAAACATAGGGAGAAAAGGCATTTTAATATTTGAGCCTGTGCGGCCTGAATAGTAACTAGTTTCTTTTTATTGTAAGGTATGTTGCAAAGCATTCAGTATAAAGTGTAATGAAACATTAATACTGACAGCTCAGTGATCAGTGAATAAATGTGCAGAGCCGTAGAACTGAATATATACTATTAAAAAAAGAGTAGCACAGATGATTTAGATAGAGTTAGAACCAGCAGTTCAGAGACAGTAGCAATCTATTGGGTTTTAAATATTCCTTGTTTCGACTCCATCTGTCATTAATTGAACAGACCCTTCCTCAGGACAGATGGCTGGAGCCACTTAACGTTACCACCGTTACAAGCTGCCAATTTCTTTGCAGCCATGAAATGAACATGAGAGTGGAGAGCTGCGCCTGGGACATGAGGGTGCACTAAGTCCAAGGACCTGTGAGAGATAAGGTTGTCACCTTGATGGGAAAAATACCGGCCATACTGACGAGTACAGCATGGATTGCAGTAATCAATGAGGCAGCATCTGGAGGTCTTTGAAAGAGGTTTGGTACAATAGCAATTAAGTGGCAACTAATCAAACATTGCCCATTACTCGGTCTCAGTGAATGTTTTTGGCACTGTGCAATGGTAAATACTGTCTACACTGATTTACAAAGGTTGCAATTAATGTCCCACTACACACCAGAGAATGTTGGTTAGGGCAGGAGAATAAATTACCTGACCCAGAACCTGACCATTAAGAAACCAATGTAGATGCCATCTGCCAATGTTGCACAGTTGTGGTGGATGTGGGGGGCGGTATATTCTAACCAGGATCTGAGTTTTGCAGACCAATGTCATTTCAGCAGAGTAGTGGCCTGGAACCATCTTCTTTCCTCAATGGAGAGACTGGTGGAGAACAACAGCATGCAGGTTTAAATGGCATACACATATTAGTATGAACAGGATTCATGAGATCACCAGGTGGTCAATCTGTGAGGAGGATACTGGACAATAAGTGATGTAAAACAGGCCTAGAATTATGTGCAATGTTTCAGTGAATGGTTCATTACATACAAGAGGTGACTAGTGGACGGGGAAGAGTTAAAATAAACCAGACTACAATTTTGACTTATGCAGAGCAGTCTGTAGTCTGCCAGTGTAGACCACTACACACAGGAAGACATTGGTGCAATGGAAAGTTCAATCAAAATCTGCACCAGGACCTTATACAGTATGGACCAGTATAGACCAGATTGGGCTGTGTGTCCCAATCTGCCGAAGGGTAGAGAAAAAAGGGTGGGGCTGCCCTCCCTGTCAAAAGGCCATGTCCCAATCCAAAGGGGGAAATATAGGCATTCTCCCTCCAGGAGGCAGGTTTGGAGTTTGTCCCCAGAAAGCTCCCGCTGGGTGGGGTGGGGGTAGGAAGCCCACTAGATAAAAAGAAAAAAGAAAAGGGAGGGCCTACACTGGCATAGGGCCATGCGGTGAAGTCCACAAAAAAGAAAGGAAGGTGCACTCTATTGCGAGTCATGCAAAACCAATACATGTAGTAGAAATAGTTTTCTTCTTTTATTTGCCGTCTTGATTAAAAAACACAGGTACACAGCCAACGCGTTTCGTTCCCTTGTGCCTTGGGAACTTCGCCAGGGCTGTGATAAACATAGAAAACCCACATAAATACACATATAAAATACATATATAAATTACAATATACAAAACATAAACAATAATGACAAAAATAAAAAGTAAAAAGATCAAAACATAACAAACTCAGAATTTGTACAATAAACACAACAACAAACAGAAATACCTATAATCACAGTCAAAGTCTTTTTCTAAAAACAAACTGCACGTACAGTATATGACATCTAAAAGTAGAGACATTCATATTTCGCATAATAACATTAAGGTGGGATATAACCATTGTGCAGAGCGAAGACAAATATATTACTTTTTAACAAATGAAATACCACATGGCCATTGTACAAATGGAATAACACATGACCATTGTACACAAAACAAATGGTGGGAAAAAGAGCAACTAAAGAATAAAAGAGCAAACAGTAATGAGTAGAAAGAAAGAGAAAAATGGAAAAGAGAAATAATCAGAACAAAGAAAAACAAGAGAACCAGGAAAAGAAACAGAATACGCAAATATCTTGTCCAAATCATCTCTAAAGAAATACGCAAGTGCAGAAATAAATAGAATGAAAAAGAAAGTGACCAAGATATGCCACAAACCACAAGAAAAAATAAAAATAAAAAAACCCAAAAAAAACAAAGTACCTAGAACACCAAAAGTAACCACAGTGCAGGATATCGAAACCTCCATATGGCACAGGGACAGAATCAATCGTAATCGGAAATGCAACTTCCATAAAGGGATAGAAAATTGGAATAAAGATCAATTGCAAGCCCTCCTTACCTTACTACAGGTATCAAGAGTGTTCAAACCAACCCAAATTAAGGTAACTAATCAATGGGTTCACCGGAATCTAGTTTGATATTCAAAGTCGCAAGTACATATAACTCTAAAAGGAAAAAGTAGTAATTGGAAGCCAGTTTCTAAGGAAACACATATATATATAGTGTCATGACATAAACATCAATGAAACACAATTGGTTCCCACAGCAGCGTATACAGGATTCATCATCAAGACCAGTAATAAAAACGGACTGCAAGTTATGATTTTCAATAACCAAATATATAAGAATATGTTGTGTGGAACATAACAGAAAAAGAGCATCCAAGGAATACCCATTCATGGCAACGATCGATTCCATCTAAGAACCCAAAATTACGATATTCTAATACCATATTAACAAAATATTAACAAAATAGATCAGCATAACATAGAGTACCACAATTTAATAGAGAGGGATACTCCAAAAGTCAGTCCAACACACCAAAATTACCTGAATTCAATTTAAATACCCCATACGGTGTCAATTTAAAATTAACCCCTTCAGTGCCCATGACGAGATAGTCTCGTCATGGAGCGCGGTTGCGCTGTGCCCATGACGAGACTATCTCGTCATGAACCCCGCCCGCTAATGAAACGCCCGGCACAGGGCATGGAAAGGGCGGGGCACTGAAGAGGTTAAAGCAACCAAGTTCGCAGTGCATAAAAGAAAAGATCCTGCACAGCATCTCACCTTAGTAGGTATAGATTATGACTTCAATATACCGCTACTTCAATGTTTTAAAAAACAAACAAGCAAAAGGTGGAGAAATCTCCAACCAGTATCTGTCAAAACGAAAAAAAAAAAAAAAGTGAGGCGAAACGCAAACAATCAAAATTGACAGCAACAAGAGTGCACGACACACTGTAGTATGCGGTCATGTACAAGAGTCCGCCCGGCAGCACATACCTCTATTCAGTTGTCTATACACGAAGCAGTATGATAGCTGTCCGTTCCATCAATATACACTGGTATTTACTACCATAGATCATTCTTGACTATACTAGATTTTTACACAATATAAGAATATCTGATATGGTTTTAATTTCAGGTTGCGACGTTACAATTTATTGATGTTTATATTGTCGATGTTATATATACATACGCAATGCTTTGCGGGTACATTGCCACTTGTATTGTGGTATTGGCCATTATATATATGAGCCCACCACATAATATGTCACCTGTGAAATATACCCTTTTTTTTGCATAGGATAGTCGGATTTGGTTGCCATCTCCGACTAGGATACGGTAATTGTACAATCATTTGACTACCAATGATATACATAGATTTGTGTGGCTTTGTGGCTGTTGACAGACTCTAATTTGTTAAATTATGACGGATATATTCTACTTTCTTACATCATTCTTCTACCTACGTGGAATTCTTGTCTTTATATTAGAGTTTAAAATAATTCCTCGTGTAACTCAGTATGTAATCCGATGGCCCTACATTGTACGAGGGAATTCCAATATGGCCGCCACCTCGGTGGGATTATCCTGTAGAAATTGCTCGTGTTTCATGCTCTGTCAGATTTGTGTTACTTCTTTGCGATCATGTGATGATATACCGGTCTCCACTTTTAACGTTGGTGACTTATGTGTGTACCTCTTTGTGGACATCGATGGAACGATAACTCAATGCCATTGTGATGTATATAATTCTGATGTCTGGAGTGTCATGACAGACTGAATTCCGTGAAATCGTAAGGGGTATATTACATTTTGGTCTTATTGTTTTTTTCTTTTGTTATAAGATACTTGATTTGTGAACTTTGGTTGAATTTTAGATATAATTCATTTTGTATTTATCTATATATTCCTTTGGTTTTATCATAAATCAGGACATTCCAATATGGCAACTATTCTGGTGAGTTCATTTCATATAATACTGTCCTTTTTCTATGTTTCTTTAGACGCGCACGACGCCTCTTTTCAGGTCACGTGATGCTTTAGCGCGTCCTTTTAATGTTGATGCTTGATGAGTGTCCAGTTTCACGTATGTTGATGGAACTGACAGCTATCATACTGCTTCGTGTATAGACAACTGAATATAGGTATGCGCTGCCAGGCGGACTCTTGCACATGACCGCATACTACAGTGTGTCGTGCACTCTTGTTGCTGTCAATTTTGATTGTTTGTGTTTCGCCTCACTTTTTTTGTTTTTTTTCCGTTTTGACAGATACTGGTTGGAGATTTCTCCACCTTTTGCTTGTTTGTTTTTGAAAACATTGAAGTAGCGGTATATTGAAGTCATAATCTATACCTACTAAGGTGAGACGCTGTGCAGGATCTTTTTTTTATGCACTGCGAACTTGGGTGCTTTCATTTTAAATTGACAACGTATGGGGTATTTAAATTGAATTCAGGCAATTTTGGTGTGTTGGACTGACTTTTGGAGTACCCTCTCTATTAAATAGTGGTAATCTATGTTATGCTGATCTATTTTGTTAAAATTTCGTTAATATGGTATTAGAATATGGTAATATTGGGTTCTTAGATGGAATCAATCGTTGCCATGAATGGGTATTCCTTGGATGCTCTTTTTCTGTTATGTTCCACACAACATATTCTTATATATTTGGGTATTGAAAATCATAACTTGTAGTCCGTTTTTATTACTGGTCTTGATGATGAATCCTGTATACGCTGCTGTGGGAACAAATTGTGTTTCATTGATGTTTATGTCATGACACTATATATATGTGTTTCCTTAGAAACTGGCTTCCAATTACTACTTTTTCCTTTTAGAATTACATGTACTTGCGACTTTGAATATCAAACTAGATTCCGGTGAACCCATTGATTAGTTACCTTAATTTGGGTTGGTTTGAACACTCTTGATACCTGTAGTAAGGTAAGGAGGGCTTGCAATTGATCTTTATTCCAATTTTCTTTCCCTTTATGGATGTTGCATTTCCGATTACGATTGATTCTGTCCCTGTGCCATATGGAGGTTTCGATATACTGCACTGTGGTTACTTTTGGTGTTCTTGGTACTTTGTTTTTTTTGTTTGTTTTTATTTTGATTTTTCTTGTGGTTTGTGGCATATCTTGGTCACTTTCTTTTTTATTCTATTTATTTCTGCACTTGCGTATTTCTTTGGAGATGATTTTGACAAGATACTTGCGCATTCTGTTTCTTTTCCTGGTTTTCTGGTTTTTCTTTCTTCTGATTATTTCTCTTTTTCATTTTTCCCTTTCTTTCTACTCATTACTGTTTGCTCTTTTTCCCACCATTTGTTTTGTGTACAATGGTCATGTGTTATTCCATTTGTACAATGGCCATGTGGTATTTCATTTGTTAAAAAGTAATATATTTGTCTTCGCTCTGCACGATGGTTATGTCCCACCTTCATGTTATTAAGCGAAATATGAATGTCTATACTTTTAGATGTCATATACTGTACGTGCAGTTTGTTTTTAGAAAAAGACTTTGACTGTGATTATAGGTATTTCTCTTTGTTGTTGTGTTTATTGTACAAATTCTGAGTTTGTTATGTTTTGATCTCTTTACTTTTTATTTTTGTCATTATTGTTTATGTTTTGTATATTGTGATATATATATGTATTTTATATGTGTATTTATGTGGGTTTTCTATAAGTATTACAGCCCTGACGAAGTTCCCAAGGCACAAGGGAACGAAACGCGTTGGCTGTGTGCCTATGTTTTTTAATCAAGACGACAAATAAAATAAGAAAACTATTTCTACTACAAGTATTGGTTTTGCATGACTCGCAATAGAGTGCACCTTCCTTTCTTTTTTGTGGACTTTGTGGGAAACAAGTATCTTTAAACAGCAGATACTGGAAGTTGTTGCACTCGTATGCTTATATGGATGAATAATGGAAGTTTAAGTGCTTGACCTAGGTCAGCTGTTTGTTTTCTTTGTTGTTTTATGTAAATCCTTTGGATTATAGACTGTTTTGCACTTGTTCCCTCCGTAATTTTAAGCACTAAAATGTCTAGATTTGACGATGGGAGAGAAGAAATGGCTCAGAATTTGTTTGGTATAAGTACATTGGTTGAACCAACTTCACATGATGCAACTGGTAAAGTGAGTTTAAAAACACTCTTTCTTAGACTAGAGCGGTTAAAAAAACAGGAGTTGTCCCATTGGTGGGACGGGATAACACTCCAACAATAACTAGCGAATAAGAAAATACCCAGGGGTTTAAGAATTTTAATCTTCCCCACATTCGAGGATTTAAGTGAAAACCTGTTGAATGAGTGGGAGAGTAATCTGGGAAATGCATCACAAGTGATGATGCAAATACTAATTCGCCATGCCAGGGAAAAGGGTGAAAAGTTACAAGGAGAAATAGAGGCCTTAGAAAAAGAGATTAATGATATGGAACAAAAAGATCTGATTGAAAAGAACTTTACTATATTAAAGAAAGTAATGGAAGAACATCAAATCTGTTTGAAAGATAAGAAATTGAAAAAAATCAAATGGGATGACAGAGACTATCGAGACGGACGTGTATACACGTTCGCAAAACAATTTGACAATGTCCAGGGAAGGGAAGAGAGAAAAAGAACTAGAGATAATAGGGAAGAAAGCGATGATGCTCGCTCCATCAGTAGTGTTTCTTCATCATCAGTAAGCAGTGTAGCTTCCAATGCACAACATGAGATCTCTTTAGGGGAAGGGGCTTCTTCATTTCAGAAGGTGCTCGCAAAACTCCGAATAAGCAGCCGATTACAGCAGAAGAAAGATCAGCCAAAACAAGGAGGGGAGGCAGGAGGTCCAAAGGCAGGTACAGGCACAGGTCGAGGGTCAATCAGGAAATTGAATGCAACAGCAAAATCGTAACTATGAATAGGAGTTTGCCCACTGACATTATGGGTGACAATGATGTGGATAATGTTTGTGATTTAAAGGTTGTTAATTTGACCAATAAAACTCTTGATAAGGACGAATTAGCAGTTGTGAGTAAAGGTTTGAATATTTGTCCAACCCAAGGGGGGGGGAGCTCACTGAAGTACATATTGATCTGTACAAATTCACAAGAGTATTGAAACTTAGAGATTACTTCGCAAAACAAACATCCAAAATTGTCACTCCTACAATTAGATCGGAAGATACTACACATACGGTGGCTGATATTCTAAATATCTAACTGTTACTCAATCTAGATGACGATGATAATCATGATATGTCTACCTTACTCAATCATTTTGACATTGAACAAAACTGTGATATAGACAGTGGCCTTAAACCCAGATCAAGGTTGACACCTGCTTTTAATTACCACTCAAACATAGATGTTTTCTATGATAGAGTGAGTAAAGACTTGGACAAGTTAGAAACATCAAAAAGACCAGTGTCGCGAGTTAACCACAACAGTACCGCCAATGAACGAAAAGCACTTAATAGACTTAAACTTAACAATACTATTGTCATAAAAGAGGCAGACAAGGGCGGTAATGTTGTGGTTATCAATCATTGTGACTATATGTCTGAAATTGCGCGCCAACTAAGCGACACACGTTGTTATCAACAAATTGCAACAAACCCTATTAAGAACATTACTTTGACAATCAATATGAAGTTATGTGAATGGAGGGATACTGGTTTACTATCCAAGGATGAGTTTAGATACTTGAGAATAGACAAACCGAAGTATCCCTGCATTTACATTTTACCTAAAATACATAATGGTGGTGCCTTCCCTCCAGGCCGCCCGATTATTTCAGGAATTGATTCTCCTACAGAAAAATTGTCCGAATTTGTGGATCGTAAACTTCAGAAACATGTTTTAGATCTTCCCTCATATATTAGGGATAGTAAAGACATCTTGGCTAAATTCAACAATTTCCAGTGGTCCGAAGAATTATGCTTTGTTACCATGGACCTGGAAAGTGTAACTCCCCACCCTTCTACAAGCGCCTTGAGACCCTCTGGGTATGTAGCGCGCTATATAAATCTTTTGACTTGACTTGACTTGACTTGATTTATAAGAACTTTGGGATGTTGGCTGTCAGATCATTCTTAGACAGAGAATCTGCTGATCATCATGACTCTAATGAAATGATACTTGAAATGATAGACATCATTTTAAGTAACAATTTCTTTCTACATGACACAACCTGGTTTCATCAGATACCCGGGACTGCCATGGGTTCAAAATTTGCTCCCTCTTACGCCTGCCTCTTTATGGGGTGGTTCGAGAGGGAGTATGCCTGGCATAGACATGCCTCCCCCTGGACTGAATACATTGTGTTCTGGGGGAGGTATATTGATGACATTATTATGTTATGGACAGGACCCATGGAAGCACTTTATGAATACCATACATACCTGAATGCTAACCCTTTTAATATAAAGCTCACAATGACGTACAATAAAGAAAAGATCAACTTTCTTGATATTGAGTTTTACGTTAAAGATGGAACGATACAAAGTTCTCTGTATAGAAAGGAAACGGCATGTAATGCGGTATTACATGCAGAAAGTGCACAAGCTTGTTCGGTCATCAATAATATCCCCTTTGGGGAGATGACACGGATAAGAAGAAATTGCAGTGAGGAGGACACATATCAAAAAAATGTCTTGGAATCTAAGAAAAGATTTTTAAAATGTGGATACGACAAGGGGTTATTGGATAAAGCTGTAAATAGAGCACAACAACTTACGAGGGAAGATACCCTTCGTAATAAACCCACTATATCCACATCAACAAAAAAAGAGAGGGCACTCAGGTTTATTACTCGGTATAATAGTAACAGTGGCCAAGTTTATAAGATCTTAAGAAAGAACTGGAGTTTGCTTAAGGATATCCTGGGTCTAGATGAACACCTGTCTAATGGACCTGCTATTACTTACCGTAGGGGAAGGTCCCTACGGAATATCCTATGTTCTAGTCATGTGGCTAATGTACGCACTACCTGGTTACCTCCAAAACCGAAGGTTTTTTGACCTGTGGATCCTGTAGTACTTGCACACTTGGAAGAAATAAAACTATCACTGTCACTTACAATACACCTAAATTGTATACAATTGCACATTTTATCAACTGCAATACAACACATGTGATTTATGTATTGGGGTGTAACTGTAACATCATTTATGCAGGAAGTAAGGTGCGCCCACTTAAAGTTCGAATTCAGGAGCACCGTAGGGCTATACTTAATGGAGATACTCGGTATCCCGTAAGTGAACACTATACGAAAACCCATCCGGATGATATGTACCTTTGGTTCCATGGAATTGACCATGCACCCATTAATGTTAGGGGTGGTGACCGAGAGTTACTGGTCAGGCAGACAGAGGCGAGATGGATTTGTCGTCTGAAAGCCACACAAATAAGACATAATACAGATAGGGAGTTTCACTACTTCCTTGGATAGGAGATTGGACAATGAGTCGATGAGACAATGAAACAATATTTGTGTTGTTACTGACAATTGGCTATACTGTCTCTAATAATGTATTTGTTGGAATTGCCATGTCGAGCATCCGCTTACAACTGTAATGGTATTTCCTTATCAATCTCTTTTTTCCTTTCCACCCCCCCTCTCTCTTCTTAATCTGTCAACTAAATTCGATAATTTTTTCTGGTTCGATCTCTAAAACCGAATGTTGGTATAGGATTTCATTCTAAGATATGGATCTGATGTATAATGACACTTAGATTATCGGTGACAGTCATATTTATAGCTTGTCTAGACTTTTGCAATTGGTTGTCGATCTAGTCAGTAAGATAAGATGAGTTTGTGTATGTGGTAGTATCCGAAAGTCGTATGGTCTGACTGACAGTTTCTATATATTTACTCTACCCGTACTGAACTATAGTTTGGAACACCTAATTTGCTGATTTACCTTATTGGATTATCGTTCTGGTATATTTATGCAGTGTTCATGTATATACACTGGTATTTACTACCATAGATAATGCTTGACTATACTAGATTCTTACACAATATAAGAATATCTGATATGGGTTTAATTTTAGGTTGTGAAGTTACAATTTATTAATGTTTATATTGTCGATGGTATATATGCATACGCAATGCTTTGCGGGTACATTGCCACTTGTATTGTGGTATTGGCCATTATATATATGAGCCCACCACATAATATGTCACCTGTCAAATATACCCTTTTTTTTGCATACGATAGTCGGATTTGGTTGCCATCTCCGACTAGGGTACGGTAATTATAAAATCATTTGAATACCAATGGTATACATAGATTTGTGTGGCTTTGTGGGTGTTGACAGACTCTAATTTGTTAAATTATGATGGATATATTCTACTTTCTTACATCATTCTTCTACCTACGTGGAATTCTCGTCTTTGTATTAGTGTTTATAATATTTCCTGGTGTAACTCAGTATGTAATCATAGGGCCCTACATTGGCCGAGGGAATTCCAATATGGCCGCCACCTTGGTGAGTTTATCCTGTAGAAATTGCTCGTGTTTCATGCTCTGTCAGATTTGTGTTACTTCTTTGCGATCATGTGATGATATACCAGTCTCCACTTTTAAAGTTGGTGACTTATGTGTGTCCCTCTTTGTGGACATCGATGTAACGATAACTCAATGCCATTGTGATGTATATAATTCTGATGTCTGGAGTGTCATGACAGACTGAATTCCGTGAAATCGTAAGGGGTATATTACATTTTGGTCTTATCGTTTTTTTCTTTTGTTATAAGATACTTGATTTGTGAACTTTGGTTGAATTTTAGATATAATTCATTTTGTATTTATCTATATATTCCTTTGGTTTTATCATAAATCAGGACATTCCAATATGGCAACTATTCTGGTGAGTTCATTTCATATAATACTGTCCTTTTTCTATGTTTCTTTAGACGCGCACAACGCCTCTTTTCAGGTCACGTGATGCTTTAGCGCGTTCTTTTAACGTTGATGCTTGATGAGTGTCCCCTTTCACGTATATTGATGGAATGGACAGCTATCATACTGCTTCGTGTATAGACAACTGAATAGAGGTATGTGCTGCCGGGCGGACTCTTGTACATGACCGCATACTACAGTGTGTCGTGCACTCTTGTTGCTGTCAATTTTGATTGTTTGCATTTCGCCTCACTTTTTTCTTTTTTTTCTTTTTGTTTTGACAGATACTGGTTGGAGATTTCTCCACCTTTTGCCTGTTTGTTTTTGAAAACATTGCAGTAGCGGTATATTGAAGTCATAATCTATACCTACTAAGGTGAGACGCTGTGCAGGATCTTTTCTTTTATGCACTGCAAACTTGCGTGCTTTAATTTTAAATTGACACCGTATGGGGTATTTTTTTTTTTTTTTTTTTTTTGAAAACCTTTATTAACAGTTCAATAAGAACAAGTATGGGCCTACAACCCCCCAGGGCCGGCCGCTAAGCAATCAGATCAATAACGACAAGTACAAACACAGGCAGCACTTCGGGGAGCAAAATCGTACTACTAATACTGTGAACAGCGTAAGTAGGGCACCAGGAGAAAAAGGTTTTCATTTTATGATGAGACAAGGCAGTAGGATCAGGTGACAAGCAATTTTAGAACAACGATCACGGAGCTGCAGAGTAATGAACGTTAGCGATTTACAGCAATCTATTAGGTCGATGGCGCAAACACAAGAACATCAGGATGGGGAAGAACATAATATACAGTTGCGCCCGCAGTCCCCCGCCAAAACTCCCCAAGAACACCTCGGAAGTTGTGAACACATGGAATGGCAACGAGGCATAGCAAAAGGGAGTGTATCACGCTGATCCCAGAAAAAGAAAAAACAAAAAGAATCAGTAAAGAAAAAGGAGGCCATGGAAAAGGAGATGAAAGAATACAGAATCCCCTCCCCCAACCCCCCACCCTGCACCTCTGCAAATGAGTACGGCCCCCCCCCCCAGCAGTGTGCCTGTCGCCCTGGAACCAGACCCGAAATATAGAAGAGTAGGGAAAAAGAAGTAGGAAAAGACCCCCACCAGGCGGGGGGTAGAGAAAGTATTTATAAACTGGAGGAGGGCCTTCATAACAGACCCCCGGCGTTCTCCCTCCCGCACGGTAAGGTTCCCCTAAAGTGAACAAGGAACAGCACAAAGACAATCTTCTCAAACCACGATGGGGAGCATTATGTACCTATTGTGCCAGTAGCCATGTCAGGAGAGCACGCCACCTCTATGCCCGCCCGTCCATTAGGCGACCACCCCCGAGGGGCCAGCCTCATCCCTGACCACTCTTTGGAATTCTGCCCATGCCAACCCCTCGACCCAGCACCATACCCAATGTTCCTAGGCAGAGAAATGTCCAACAACGACAGAGAAGCGACGCACACAGGTGGGGTGGAAGTCTCTGAACATCAACACAGTCCGCCGCGTGAGGAAACAGGCTTCCCAGTGCTGCCCTAGGATCTGCACTGCATGCAAGGTTCAGGGAGGCAGAAGCAGCCAAAGCAGACATTAGTTGCAGGAGTTGTCCCTGGGTCGTAGGAGGGCATGTACGGGATGAGGCCACCACATCACACTCAGGTCCAACGCCTCCGGGACAGATCAGGCCCTCAGAAGGTCGAACACACTGTAGCATACTGGCCGGGGCGTCCAGTCGTGCACTAACCTCAGGGGTGGCCGCCACAGCATCCTCCTGCACGCAGTGTGGGTAGTCTCTGTATTCGTGCGGACAGGCGGGCCGCCACTGCCCCAACTCCGACGCCACACCATCGAGCCTACTCCCCAAGATCACGAAACCATGAACCAAGGAGGAGTGAAGAGTACCAAGAGCCTCAAGGAGGTCGCCGTACCCCAGCTCAGCTCTCTGCGATCTCGCCGCCATACTCCCAGAAGTCGTACGCTCACAGGCCCGCCGCGGCCCAGCGGACAGGATGGTAGGCTTCATCGCCCAAAGATGGCCGCCAAGTATGCCCGACCCTCACAGGGGCCGGGACAAGCGTCGCGATGTCCACGTCGCGGGTGACCGGGTTCCGGGGGCAGGCAAAAAACTATCCGTGGTCACGGGCAACAGTCGTCCCCACCACGGACCAGCCCCCGTGGAAATCCGGGGGCGGCCCGCAGCGATCGGGGCAGGATACGGACGGCGGCCGGGCAGCTCACCAGCAAGGCAGGGGCAGTCACCGGGGAACCTAAGAGTTGCACCCCCGGTCAAGCACTCGGTCCGCTACGCTGGGCAGTAGAAGTGACCATGCCGAAATGTAGGCCGAGTTTGGCACCGCTCCGGTGGGCCGACTCCACCCAGTCACCACTGGCCGCTGTTGTCGCACTGCCACCCGGACACGGCGTCCACTCGATGTCCCGGCTCCAGGGCCGCACAGGCCGCAAAGTTCAGATGCAGTTTTCTCCGGTAATACCGCAGCTAGAAACCTCGGAGTCAGACAGTCGGGAGCCCCTCTCCTTCAGAAACACGACCACGTAGCACAGGTTAAGGATCTCAGGCAGGATATCCGTGCGGGATGCAGAGGTTCACGGAGCCGGGAGTCTACGCTGCCGTCCCGGTCGCCATCTTGGCTCCTCCTCCCGTATGGGGTATTTAATTTGAATTCAGGCAATTTTGGTGTGTTGGACTGACTTTTGGAGTATCCCTCTCTATTAAATAGTGGTACTCTATGTTATGCTGATCTATTTTGTTAAGATTTTGTTTATATGGTATTAGAATATCATAATTTTGGGTTCTTAGATGGAATCGATCGTTGCCATGAATGGGCATTCCTTGGATGCTCTTTTTCTGTTATGTTCCACACAACATATTCTTATATATTTGGTTATGAAAATCATAACTTGCAGTCCGTTTTTATTACTGGTCTTGATGATGAATCCTGGATACGCTGCTGTGGGAACCAATTGTGTTTCATTGATGTTTATGTCATGACACTATATACATGTGTTTCCTTAGAAACAGGCTGCCAATTACGACTTTTTCCTTTTAGAATTATATGTACTTGCGACTTTGAATATCAAACTAGATTCCGGTGAACCCATTGATTAGTTACCTTAATTTGGGTTGGTTTGAACACTCTTGATACCTGTAGTAAGGTAAGGAGGGCTTGCAATTGATCTTTATTTCAATTTTCTTTCCCTTTATGGATGTTGCATTTCCGATTACGATTGATTCTGACCCCGTGCCATATGGAGGTTTCGATATCCTGCACTGTGGTTACTTTTGGTGTTCTTGGTACTTTGTTTTTTTTGTTTTTTTTTATTTTTATTTTTTCTTGTGGTTTGTGGCATATCTTGGTCATTTTCTTTTTTATTCTATTTATTTCTGCACTTGCGTATTTCTTTGGAGATGATTTGGAAAAGATATTTGCGTATTCTGTTTCCTTTCCTGGTTTTCTTGTTTTTCTTTCTTCTGATTATTTCTCTTTTTCATTTTTCCCTTTCTTTCTACTCATTACTGTTTGCTCTTCTATTCTTTAGTTGCTCTTTTTCCCACCATTTGTTTTGTGAACAATGGTCATGTGTTATTCCATTTGTACAATGGCCATGTGGTATTTCATTTGTTAAAATGTAATATATTTGTCTTCGCTCTGCACGATGGTTATGTCCCACCTTCATGTTATTAAGCGAAATATGAATGTCTCTACTTCTAGATGTCATATACTGTACGTGCAGTTTGTTTTTAGAAAATGAATTTGACCGTGATTATAGGTATTTCTCTTTGTTGTTGTGTTTATTGTACAAATTCTGAGTTTGTTATGTTTTGATCTCTTTACTTTTTATTTTTGTCATTATTGTTTATGTTTTGTATATTGTGATTTATATATGTATTTTATATGTATATTTATGTGGGTTTTCTATAATTATTACAGCCCTGACGAAGTTCCCAAGGCACAAGGGAACGAAACGCGTTGGCTGTGTGCCTGTGTTTTTTAATCAAGACGACAAATAAAAGAAGAAAACTATTTCTACTACAAGTATTGGTTTTGCATGACTCGCAATAGAGTGCACCTTCCTTTCTTTTTTGTGGACTTTGTGGGAAACAAGTATCTTTAAACAGTAGATACTGGAAGTTGTTGCACTCGTATGCTTATATGGATGAATAATGGAAGTTTAAGTGCATGACCTAGGTCAGCTGTTTGTTTACTTTGTTGTTTTATGTAAATCCTTTGGATTATAGACTGTCTTGCACTTGCTCCCTCTGTAATTTTAAGCACTAAGATGTCTAGATTTGACGATGGGAGAGAAGAAATGGCTCAGAATTTGTTTGGTATAAGTACATTGGTTGAACCAACTTAACATGATGCAACTGGTAAAGTGAGTTTAAAAACACTCTTTCTTAGACTTGAGCGGTTAAAAAAACAGGAGTTGTCCCGTTGGTGGGACGGGATAACACTCCAGCAATACCTAGCGAATAAGAAAATACCCAGGGGTTTAAGAATTTTAATCTTCCCCACATTCGAGGATTTAAGTGAAGAACTCTTGAATGAATGGGAGAGTAATCTGCGAAATGCATCACAAGTGATGATGCAAATACTAATTCGCCATGCCAGGGAAAAGGGTGAAAAGTTACAAGGAGAAATAGAGGCCTTAGAAAAAGAGATTAATTATATGAAACAAAAAGATCTGATTGAAAAGAACTTTACTATATTAAAGAAAGTAATGGAAGCACATCAAATCTATTTGAAAGATAAGAATTTGAAAAAAATCAAAAGGGATGACAGAGACTGTCGAGACGGACGTGCATACACGTTCGCAAAAAAAATTGACAATGTCCAGGGAGGGGAAGAGAGAAAAAGAACTAGAGATGATAGGGAAGAAAGCGATGATGCTCGCTCCATCAGTAGTGTTTCTTCATCATCAGTAAGCTGTGTAGCTTCCAATGCACAACATGAGATCCCTTAAGGGGAAGGTGCTTCTTCATTTCAGAAGGAGCTCGCAAAACTCCGAATCAGCAGCCGATTACAGCAGAAGAAAGATCAGCCAAAACAAGGAGGGGAGGCAGGAGGTCCAAAGGCAGGTACATGCACAGGTCGAGGGTCAATCAGGAAATTGAATGCGACAGCGAAATCGTAACTATGAGTTGGAGTTTGCCCACTGACATTATGGGAGACAATGATGTGGATAATGTTTGTGATTTAACCCCTTCGCTGCGGCGGAAATTTTGCCGCAGCGCTGGGGGGTGCGGGGGGGGGGGGCAGCGCGGTGGCCCTGTGCTCATGACGGAGCCACGCCGTCATGAGCCACGGTTGAGCTGTGCTCATGACGGAGTGGTTCCGTCATGACTCCGCCCACAGCGCTAATCGCCCGCACAGGCAGGGAATTAGCGCTGCGTGGGCGGCGTGGCCGCCAACGGCCGCAGCATGACGGAGCCACTCCGTCATGAGCACACGGCAACCGTGGCTCATGACGGCGTGGTTCCGTCATGAGCACGGAAGGAGTTAAAGGTTGATAATCTGACCAATAAAACTCTTGATAAGGACGAATTAGCAGTCGTGAGTAAAGGTTTGAATTTTTGTCCTACCCAGGGGGGAGCTCACTGAAGTACATATTGAGCTGTACAAATTCACAAGAGTATTGAAACTTAGAGATTACTTCGCAAAACAAACATCCAAAATTGTCACTCCTACAATTAGATCGGAAGGTACTACACATACGGTGGCTGATATTCTAAATATCCAACTGTTACTCAATCTAGATGATGATTATAATCATGATATGTCTACCTTACTCAATCATTTTGACATTGAACAAAACTGTGATATAGACAGTGACCTTAAACCCAGATCAAGGTTTATACCTGCTTTTAATTACCACGCAAACATAGATGTTTTCTGTGATAGAGTGAGTGAAGACTCGGACAAGTTAGAAACATCAAAAAGACCAGTGTCGCGAATTAACCACAACATCACCGCCATTGAACGAAAAGCACTTAATAGACTTAAACTTAACAATACTATTGTCATAAAAGAGGCAGACAAGGGCGGTAATGTTGTGGTTATGAATCATTGTGACAATATGTCTGAAATTGCGCACCAACTAAGCGACACACGTTGTTATCAACAAATTGCAATAAACCCTATTAAGAACATTACTTTGACAATCAATAGGAAGTTATGTGAATGGAGGGATACTGGTTTACTATCCGAGGATGAGTTTAGATACTTGAGAATAGACAAACCGAAGTATCCCTGCATTTACATTTTACCTAAAATACATAAAGGTGGTGCCTTCCCTCCAGGCCGCCCGATTATTTCAGGAATTGATTCTCCTACAGAAAAACTGTCCGAATTTGTGGATCGTAAACTTCAGAAACATGTTTTAGATCTTCCCTCATATATTAGGGATAGTAAAGGCATCTTGGATAAATTCAACAATTTCCAGTGGTTCGAAGAATTATGCTTTGTTACCATGGACGTGGGAAGTCTATATACATGTATTTATAAGAACTTTGGGATGTTGGCTGTCAGATCATTCTTAGACAGAAAATCTGCTGATCATCATGACTCTAATGAAATGATACTTGTAAGTAACAATTTCTTTCTACATGACACAACCTGGTTTTATCAGATACTCGGGACTGCCATGGGTTCAAAATTTGCTCCCTCTTACGCCTGACTCTTTATGGGGTGGTTCGAGAGGGAGTATGCCTGGCATAGACATGCCTCCCCCTGGACTGAATACATTGTGTTCTGGGGGAGGTATATTGCTGACATTATTATGTTATGGACAGGACCCATGGAAGCACTTTATGAATACCATACATACCTGAATGCTAACCCTTTTAATATAAAGCTCACAATGACGTACAATAAAGAAAAGATCAACTTTCTTGATATTGAGTTTTACGTTAAAGATGGAACGATACAAAGTTCTCTGTATAGAAAAGAAACGGCATGTAATGCGGTATTACATGCAGAAAGTGCACACGCTTGTTCGGTCATCAATAATATCCCCTTTGGGGAGATGACACGGATAAGAAGAAATTGCAGTGAGGAGGACACATATCAAAAAAATGTCTTGGAATCTAAGAAAAGATTTTTAAAACGTGGATACGACAAGGGGTTATTGGATTAAACTGTAAATAGAGCACACCAACTTATGAGGGAAGATACCCTTCGTAATAAACCCACTATATCCACATCAACAAAAAAAGAGAGGGCACTCAGGTTTATTACTCGGTATAATAGTAACAGTGGCCAAGTTTATAAGATCTTAAGAAAGAACTGGAGTTTGCTTAAGGATATCCTGGGTCTAGATGAACACCTGTCTAATGGACCTGCTATTACTTACCGTAGGGGAAGGTCCCTACGGGATATACTATGTTCTAGTCATGTGGCTAATATACGCACTACCTGGTTACCTCCAAAACCGAAGGTTTTTTTTACCTGCGGATACTGTAGTACTTGCGCACTTGGAAGAAATAAAACTATCACTTTCACTTACAATACACCTAAATTGTATACAATTGCACATTTTATCAACTGCAATACAACACATGTGATTTATGTATTGGGGTGTAACTGTAACATCATTTATGTAGGAAGTACGGTGCGCCCACTTAAAGTTCGAATTCAGGAGCACCGTAGGGCTATACTTAATGGAGATACTCGGTATCCCGTAAGTGAACACTATACGAAAACCCATCCGGATGATATGTCCCTTTGGTTCCATGGAATTGACCATGTACCCATTAATGTTAGGGGTGGTGACCGAGAGTTACAGGTCAGGCAGACAGAGGCGAGATAGATTTGTCGTCTGAAAGCCACACAAATGGGACATAATACAGATAGGGAGTTTCACTACTTCCTTGGATAGGAGATTGGACAATGAGTCGATGAGACAATGAAACAATATTTGTGTTGTTACTGACAATTGGCTATACTGTCTCTAATAATGTATTTGTTGAAATTACCATGTCGAGTATCCTCTTACAACTGTAATGGTATTTCCTTATCAATCTCTTTTTTCCTCCCCCCCCCCTCTCTTCTTAATCTGTCAACTAAATTCGATAATTTTTTCTGGTTCGATATCTAAAACCGAATGTTGGTATAGGATTTCATTCTAAGACATGGATCTGATGTATAATGACACTTAGATTATCGGTGACAGTCATATTTATAGCTTGTCTAGACTTTTGCAATTGGTTGTCGATCTAGTCAGTACGATAAGATGAGTTTGAGTATGTGGTAGTATCCGAAAGTTGGACGGTGTGACTGACAGTTTCTATATATTTACTCTACCCGTATTGAACTATAGTTTGGAACACCTAATTGGCTGATTTACCTTATTGGATTATCGTTCTGGTATATTTATGGACTGTTCATGTATATACACTGGTATTTACTACCATAGATAATTCTTGACTATACTAGATTCTTACACAATATAAGAATATCTGATATGGTTTTAATTTTAGGTTGCGACGTTACAATTTATTGATGTTTATATTGTCGATGTTATATATGCATACGCAATGCTTTGCAGGTACATTGCCACTTTTATTGTGGTATTGGCCATTATATATCTGAGTACACCACATAATATGTCACCTGTGAAATATACCCTTTTTTTTGCATAGGATAGTCGGATTTGGTTGCCATGTCCGACTAGGATACGGTAATTATACAATCATTTGAATACCAATGATATACAAAGATTTGTGTGGCTTTGTGGGTGTTGACAGACTCTAATTTGTTAAATTCTACTTTCTTACATCATTCTTCTACCTACGTGGAATTCTCGTCTTTATATTAGTGTTTATAATAATTCCTGGTGTAACTCAGTATGTTATCATATGGCCCTACATTGGACGAGGGAATTCCAACATGGCCGCCACCTCGGTGAGTTTATCCTGTAGAAATTGCTTGTGTTTCATACTCTGTCAGATTTGTGTTACTTCTTTGCGATCATGTGACGATATACCGGGCTCCACTTTCAACGTTGGTGACTTATGTGTGTCTCTCTTTGTGGACATCGATGGAACGATAACTCAATGCCATTGTGATGTATATAATTCTGATGTCTTGAGTGTCATGACAGACTGAATTCTGTGAAATCGTAAGGGGGATATTACATTTTGGTCTTATCGTTTGTTTCTTTTGTTATAAGATACTTGATTTGTTAACTTTGGTTGAATTTTAGATACAATTCATTTTGTATTTATCTATATATTCCTTTGGTTTTATCATAAATCAGGACATTCCAATATGGCAACTATTCTGGTGAGTTCATTTCATATAATACTGTCCTTTTTCTATGTTTCTTTAGACGCGCACGACGCCTCTTTTCAGGTCACGTGATGCTTTAGCGCGTCCTTTTAACGTTGATGCTTGATGAGTGTCCCCTTTCACGTATATTGATGGAACGGACAGCTATCATACTGCTTCGTGTATAGACAACTGAATAGAGGTATATGCTGCCGGGCGGACTCTTGTATATGACCACATTCTACAGTGTGTCGTGCACTCTTGTTGCTGTCAATTTTGATTGTTTGCGTTTCGCCTCACTTATTTTTTTTTTTTTCGTTTTGATAGATACTGGTTGGAGATTTTTTCCAGCTTTTGCTTGTTTGTTTTTGAAAACATTGAAGTAGCGGTATATTGAAGTCATAATCTATACCTACTAAGGTGAGACGCTGTGCAGGATCTTTTCTTTTATGCACTGCGAACTTGGGTGCTTTAATTTTAAATTGACACCGTATGGGGTATTTAAATTGAATTCAGGCAATTTTGGTGTGCTGGACTGACTTTTGGAGTATCCCTCTCTATTAAATAGTGGTACTCTATGTTATGCTGATCTATTTTGTTAATATTTTGTTAATATGGTATTAGAATCTCGTAATTTTGGGTTCTTAGATGGAATCGATCGTTGCCATGAATGGGTATTCCTTGGATGCTCTTTTTCTGTTATGTTCCACACAACAGATTCTTATATATTTGGTTATTGAAAATCATAACTTGCAGCCCGTTTTTATTACTGGTCTTGATGATGAATCCTGTATACGCTGGTGTGGGTACCAATTGTGTTTCATTGATGTTTATGTCATGACACTAGATATATGTGTTTCCTTAGAAACTGGCTTTCAATTGCTACTTTTTCCTTTTAGAATTATATGTACTTGTGACTTTGAATATCAAACTAGATTCCGGTGAACCCATTGATTAGTTACCTTAATTTGGGTTGGTTTGAACACTCTTGATACCTGTAGTAAGGTAAGGAGGGCTTGCAATTGATGTTTATTCCAATTTTCTTTCCCTTTATGGATGTTGCATTTCCGATTACGATTGATTCTGTCCCTGTGTCATATGGAGGTTTCGATATCCTGCACTGTGGTTACTTTGGTGTTCTTGGTACTTTTTTTAAATTTTTTATTTTGATATTTTCTTGTGGTTTGTGGCATATCTTGGTCACTTTCTTTTTTATTCTATTTATTTCTGCACTTGCGTATTTCTTTGGAGATGATTTGGACAAGATATTTGCGTATTCTGTTTCTTTTCCTGGTTTTCTTGTTTTTCTTTCTTCTGATTATTTCTCTTTTTCATTTTTCCCTTTCTTTCTACTCATTACTGTTTGCTCTTTTGTTTTTTAGTTGCTCTTTTTCCCACCATTTGTTTTGTGTACAATGGTCATGTGTTATTCGATTTGTACAATGTGGTATTTCATTTGTTAAAAAGTAATATATTTGTCTTCGCTTTGCACGATGGTTATGTCCCACCTTAATGTTATTAAGCGAAATATGAATGTCTCTACTTTTAGATGTCATATACTGTACGTGCAGTTTGTTTTTAGAAAAAGACTTTTACTGTGATTATAGATATTTCTCTTTTTTGTTGTGTTTATTGTACAAATTCTGAGTTTGTTATGTTTTGATCTCTTTACTTTTTATTTTTGTCATTATTGTTCATGTTTTTTATATTGTGATTTATATATGTATTTTATATGTGTATTTATGTGGGATTTCTATAATTATTACAGCCCTGAGGAACTTCCCAAGGCACAAGGGAACGAAACGCGTTGGCTGTGTGCCTGTGTTTTTTAATCAAGACGACAAATAAAAGAAGAAAACTATTTCTACTACAAGTATTGGTTTTGCATGACACGCAATAGAGTGCACCTTCCTTTCTTTTTTGTGGACTTTGTGGGAAACAAGTATCTTTAAACAGCAGATACTGGAAGTTGTTGCACTCGTATGCTTATATGGATGAATAATGGAAGTTTAAGTGCTTGACCTAGGTCAGCTGTTTGTTTTCTTTGTTGTTTTATAGGGCCATGCGGTGCACTGATGTTCATATCTCGTCGGGTCCACCCATCCTTTCATCCATCTGAGGTCGATAAAATGAGTACCATTTAGTTGGGTAACAATAAACATATGTCATTCAGCGCCAAGATACCTACAGGTGAACGTGCACTTTACAAATACACATGTTATGTCACAGATGGACAATAAACCCACCGCTTTCACTTACCCATTAGTGTGTGGGTTGCATAACTCTGCTTCACCTTCATTGATCAGTATGGAAGAAACAGTGTTAGAAAAACGAGATTGTTGCCTTTCCAGTGCTCTATCTCCCAAGTGGAACCCTGCTTGGAGATTGCCATGATAGGGTGATTCCCAAGCAGGGATCCACTCCACTAGACACCAGAGATTGTTTAGGATGAGGGAGCGGCACTCAGGTGCATGGGCCTTTGCTTTTCCGAACCCTCAGCATTGACATCTTTTTGCCCCCCTGAAGTGCATCTGGTCATTCACACTCCCAATCTGCCCCTCTTGGGGAGGTCACATAGATGTCTAGACAACCTTGTCTGGTGCCCCTGGCCATAGGAAAGGGATCACATGTCAGGTAGATAGCTTGATCCCTAGCCACTGGTTGTGAATGTAGTAAAGATAGTAGTTTTGAAAAATAACCTAATATGCCAATTCTTCAAAGCGTGGCCATCAAGAAGTGCCATTCCATTGAGTTAAAAGCTCTAAGAGCATTCAAAAGAACTGCTGCAGCCTCTAGGTTTTGGTTTAGTTGATGTAGAGCCACAATCACTGTGCGCAGATTAACCACTGTAGACCTGTGCGCTACAAATCATGCGTGACAAATTGTGTCTGTGGACAGGGGACACTATGCCCCCATCAACAGAGAGGGCTGAATTGCTATTGCTTCAGCGAAAATCTTGTCTAGATTTAATAATAACAAGTGGAAAGATGCACATTAACTGGGGCCTTTCCTGTGTTTTGGAAGCACTGTGATAATAGCAAACACAATATGATGATGGACAGAGTGCTGAAACTTTGAGACTCACCCTCAGTCACAGATCTGGGTTGAATCCATTATTGTTTTTCTGCTCATTGAGCCACCCCAGTTTGGACCTGCCATATGCAAATCAGTCTTGACCCTGCTCCTCATTGGAAAAGGCCAGCCTGAACTGCAAGGCCAGGCCCTCCCTCAACCAGAAACAAGCATCCTGGGACCGGTTTCGGGATATCACCCCTCATCAGCCAAGCTATCTTAAATCCAGTGGCAAAGTGAGCTGGGGACCCAGGTCTGGGCATACCATGGCCATTTAGGGTGAACATAGCAAACACAATTTGATGACGAATGGAGTACTGAAACTTTTCAGACACTCACTCTCAGTCACAGATCTGGGTTGAATCCATCATTGCTTTTCAGCTCACTAAGCCTAACTGGATTCAAGATAGCCTAGCTGATAAGGGGTGATACTCCAAAACCTGTCCCAGGATGCTTGTTTCCGGTCTAGGGAGGACCTGGACTGGCAGTTCGGACTGGACTGGGGCTTTGTGCACAATGTGCTCGTTCAACAACGAATGTTACTGTAAAAGCTCTGTCAGGAGAGTTTCCACAAAGGTATCGAAGGTGCCCCTTATTTGTCAATTCAGCAACTCCAAGAATCCCATCATTATTATGATGTGAGTGTGCTTCTAAGTCTTCATTTTTAGCCACAACCATTTTGACCAGTTTCTCCATTTTAGCAGTTTTGCCATAGTTAAAGTGTATCCAGTGCTGCAAGGGTCCCACGCCAAGTTCCATTAGCAGTGGTGGGAAGGTAGTGGGCAATTAAGGTGTTCTTGTAGTCACTGCTCTGGTTCTTCAGCAGCAGGGCAATGTGCCCACCTCACCAAACCCGTCAATTCCACAAAGGGGTGGTAGCAATGTAAAGTGTAAATGCAGTAGGCCGCTATCTGAGGGCTTGGTAGTTGCCAGACCAGGCATGCCTGGGACACCAGCAAGACCAACATTTGTTTAGAAACAGGATAGTTGGGGCGAACTGCTCTGCAGCACCTACATCGCTTAACCTTCTGTCATGGCACTGGGGTTTGCAGGGTGTCTCCACAGGGTAACAATGCTAGCTCATATGTGTGAGGCAGGCCTGGGGGGTCTTCTGTGTCCACCCGACATGGCAGGCAGACTGTGGGGGCAGCCTCATTTTCACTGATGGGCCCTAACTTGGCCAAACCTGCGAGGACAGCCCAACAAGGAAGCTGCAGCTGAATGGAGAGGCCTGCTCTGTCCCTAACGGGAAGCTGTGGCTTCCCTGCGCCAAACAGCATTCAATGCATATCTAGCCATTGAACACCTCATTTAAAGCCCTCCAAAGCTCCATAGTAATGATGTTGGTAGCAAGTCGGGTTGCAGAGCTCCTAGCTACGATGTCATCTTGGCTGCCAGGCATGCTACATCGTGGTTTGTGATAGAAACTGGTCACGGGTGAAGCATGTCGAAATACATCAAGTACATAAATCTGATAAGATGGCAAAGGCAAAGCACAGTAGAGGTTTGGCGGCATCCAGTGCCCCAGTGGGCAGCCCAGTCGTAAAAAATGTTAGTTTGACTTTTCATTAAAAAATAAATTACATATACCCCTGTGTTTCTTTACAAAAAAATGGGCTGCATTTAAAGAAATAATTATTGCTTTATTTAAAAGCAGTCATAGGCATGGTGGTATGCTGACCTCAGCAGATCACCATCCCTGGGATGGCAACGATTCATAGTGGGTCGCAATTTGCTGCCTACCTCATTAGTATTCATGAGGTAGGTCGAATTATGACCCACTACAAATCAGATTTTGTGAACCGACCCATTAGTACATAGGTTGGGTTACAAAACAGAATGGATTCAGTAAAAGGTAATGAGCAATTTTCAACACATTTTATTAAATCCTTCTTCATTCTTTGTACACCTGGCCCTTAACTCTTCTACGCCTTGTGTTAATTTATAGGAGAGGAATCTTGGTAAGAATCCTAAAAATGCCCTGTTTTGTTTTGGGCTGATACTGGTCTGTGAACACAATGAGATGCAGAGCGATTAGAGTAGTTAGACGCCATCAGCTGCAGGACAGAGCAGCCACACTCTTGCTGCTATGCCAGTTGCTCGCTTGCCCCGGCCCGTACTGCACTGCCCGTATAGCCCTTACTTCTCGCTCCATTCCATCAGTCGGAGCGTGGAAGACTGTCCAGGGCTGAGGCTAAGGGGGGTGCCCATGTGACAGTTAGAGACAGCAGTATGCACAGAGGACCCTACAGAGGAGCTGTGTAGTCTGAGGAGGCTTGAGGAGAAGGAGCTGAGCACCAAGGGTCAGAGGTGAGGCGCAGAGGCATGGGGTGAAACGGCTTTGGCTGCTGTCTGCCCCCACCACCAGCAGTCTACTTTCTCCTACCAATACCACCGATGTTGCCCCGAGGCTGTGACCATGGGATCCGGCCACAAAGCCTGGGGCCCAGGGAGTGAAGCGGTAGCAGCGGTAGGGTGCTGCCTTGTGGCTGAGCCCAGGTGGCCCGGATGCAGCTAAGCTATGCCTTTATGCGGCTTGGGTTTGCCTGTTGTGCTCTTCCATCATCGGGCCAATATTACCAAGAGGAAGTAAAGTACACTAATAGGGGAGTGCACGGAAATAATCAGCTTTGGATCTATAAAGGATCGCAAAACCCACACACTCATCCGTGCAAGGCCATTGTTATTGTTATTTAATTGCTATTTTACTGTTGCTTTATCAACTAGTGGTCCGTATCAAAGATAATAGCCCGGTTTTAAACCTAGCTCTACATTCCACAGGGCACAAAGCGGGTCTCAAACAAGAAGCTTCTTGAATCAAATATTCCTTACCCCACTCAAAGCCATCTGGATTTTTGGGGATAAGAACACACAACTCTCTTCTCCTTCGGGTGGACACTCGACAGTAAGACAAGCACAAAGGCCCTTAAAACGGAAAAGGATAAGTCCTTCATCCCAAGTATTACCCTCAAGAACCAAACAGGACATTCAGGGGGGTTAAAGAATATCTGATATGTAATTGGAATCCCGTTGATCTAAAATAATAAACCAAGTAACTTTGCCATAAGTGACATTTTTGCATGTCTATTCAAGAAAAGAAAGAGGCAAACAAAGTCACTGATAGCACCAAGTGAAGCGTGGGGATGGAGAAATGGTCACTGAGGGGCCTATTTACAAAAGACCTCCACATTTGTGGGAGAGGCCCAACTCATGGTGTAGTCCTTCACTTGTGGGGGGGACCTCTGCATTAGGGGCAGCAGTACGGAGGTCCCACCACGAGTGCAGGGGCCTTCGCCACAAGTGCAGAGGTCCTTTGTGAATCAAGGCCTGAGTGATGGGTCTTGAACAAGCACTGTCCTAGGCAAAAGCATGCAGGTATTGCACATGAATTGCTCTGTGAGTCAAGCTTCTCTGCCCTTGAGGGGGTTGTGGTGCGGGTAAAAGAACTAGAACAGTAAACGCAGTAAGTGCTTTTATTGAGATGAAGATGGCATGGACCACCAAGTAGAAAGTGAGGGGCCAAACCCCTCCTGCAATCTTCATTTCACCTGTGATCATAATTAGGAACAGGCCTTTGGTTACAAATGGTTCTTCTCTGAAATATCAAAGGAACAAAGATAGAACTGAACCATCGACTATTAGAATGGAGAAAGAAGATCATATCTTTGCAACAAAATCAGCAGGATATGACAAGAAGAAATTTGTATATGATAGGAAAGGCCTGATGGAAGAACACCTATGGACACCACCAAAAAAGACTTGTCAGAGAATGGGGCTGAGGCCCTAATAAGAACCTTATCAGTTATCACAAATGCTAACAAGTCACATGGTGATAAATTGGACATACAAATCAATGTGTTACAAACACTTTCCACTTTCACTATGATAATTGACACCAAACAGGAGCGATTGACTTAGCTAATAAGGCAGGCTTAAGACTTAGGCAAAGATAAACCTGGTTTGTGCCAATGCGACCCATTGGTGAAAAAGAGTGTCACACTGCCGGAAGTCATGACAACATTGATTTAGGACCTAAGGGAAGAAGATGCAGCAAACTCCATAAACAGAGGAGAGAGAACTAAAAGTGGAATAAAGTGGTCACTTAGTGGCCCTGAGACAGCCGCAGCCACTGCAGGTAGGAGAGGTGGGGTGGTGGGCCGGCTGGGGGCGGGGGGATTTCGAGAGACGACCACAAGAGAAAAATAATTAATTATTTAATTTTCGCTTGTGGCCGTCTCTCGACATACCCACCTAGCCTTCCCCACCGCCCCACCGCTCTTACCTGCAGCGGCCGCGGGTGCCCTGAGAGCTCCACAGTGCCTGAACGACACATGCACGTAGCTGAAGATAGGGTAAAATCAGATTCCAAGTCAAAAGTAAACAGGAACAGCTTCAGTCCAGCGTGAGCAAGGATAAGTCACTTGACGACGCGGAAGACACTGGGGTACCTCTAGTTCCAGGGAAGTAGAGGGAAGTTACTAGCGCTCAGGAGGACAACAATAAAATGTGCTTCCCAGTACCCCCAAAGGCAATCAATAATAAAAAACAGGATGATCAATGGGACGGCCCATCAAGGAAAAAAAAAAGTGCTTAAAGAAATTAAATGAGAAAGGTCCGAAAAAGAAGTCTCAATCGAGCCCTTACACTTGGGAAATGCGCTATCTACCCAGTGTTCACACAAAGGAGAAGTCAAGAAGACTCCGGTGAACCCCCTGCAAAGCGGGAGATAGGGGAAAGTGATTTGGTCAAAGGAAGAAATGACCAAAGCCAGAATGGGAAGGGAAGATCATGATGGACCCGTGGGTCAAAAGACCCGAGTAACAAAAAAAAAATGGATACAAGCACTTCAACAGCAGCACTTGCAACCCCTAGAGAAGCACAGAAAACCACAGGAGCACAGCCAAGGGTGGGTGCAGTAGTATTGTATGACCTGACAACAACGTTAAATCAGCTTGCTACGGATCAGAAAACCAAAAGAAAGCCAGGAGCACAGAGGGAGTGCCAACAACCATCTGTGAGGCCATCACCAATCCAGACTACACCGGAGAGGGCTGTGATAGGGGCAACCTATTCACCTCTGGACCTCTTAATGGGCGAATCAATATATAGCATGGAGGAAGATCGTTTACTACTGGTAATAAAGATACAGGCTGTAAATGACAAGACCCGGAGCAATAATCCTGTGGCAGATGGGACATACTAAATAGATAGAATATGCTCAGATTAGTCTCAAAACTTTCAGAATTGGAAAACTTGATATCACAGAACATCAAATATGTTGCCTTAAGGAGAAGTTGGAAGCTTGGGCTACAGGGAAACAGCTGATTCCATGGTCCCAAACCAGATTTCAAAGAAACCGCAACACCGAGGAAAACCAGCTAACCCTGACCTAAGTAATTGATGAATACTCACGACCCAAATCCCTGCCACTTTATGTGCTTATTATCACAGCTTATTCGCTCTTCCAAATTGTAGCAGTTAAGCACAAATAAGTTTGGAATTTAATCTGCCAGAACAGAACCTGGTGCTCTGCACAACATATGCATCATATTCCTTAAAACTAAAATCTGCTAATGCCAGCATGATGAAACACCTCCTGTGGAAGAAAATTCAGGAGCCGAACTCTAGGCAGGGGTCAAGTTTTAATCAATTCTATTAAAACATTGAAGGAGGAAGACCTCATCAGTGTAAATCTCCCTAGGAAAGTGACAGCAAAACTTCTAAAGAAGAATGCAAAAACATTAGTAGCTGACTAAGACTTACCTGGACCTAAAGGGTAAGGCCCATTGCAGCTGGCCAATAGACCTCTAAACTCCTGGCATTCTGCCAGATTATTTGAGTCTGTCTTTCTCTAATCAGGCAAAGAATAAGCTTATGAGGCTGTGTTTTGGTCTGAAACTGTTCAGATGCTATTGGTACGGACGTAAGAATGGAGAAACCAGCAAACAGTGTAGAGTATGTGCTCAATCAGATGAATCACTGACGCATGTGATGTGTATTAGTGAAAGGCTAAAAACCCTGAGGCAGCTCTGGTTAGGATCAATGTTCCCAACAATGAATATCAGATCTTGCAAGGATGCAGTTCTCTGCTGTCCAAAAGGGGGAATCGTGCCAGCTTTCAGGGCGTTTCTTAAGATTTCTTAATCTGTTGCAGAAGAACAGCAACAGGCAGCAAATACAGTTATGTAACATAAGTTCTCATTTATGCCCAGATGGAATAAGAGAAATGTTGACATTGAAACTTTCTTAGGAGCATTAAATTACTTTTAAACTTTTATTGGCTATGTGCTAAGCACTTTGGGGAACTTTTGCACAACCATGGACATATTAACTTTGTGCTTCAGGCGATCATGTTATTATGGTTGCTAGGGAGGGTTGAGTGCAATAAGGGAAATGTGCAATATTAATTTTCTCACCATGGATTCTAGGGAGAATTATGTGCACTAAGGGAAATGCACAAACAGATTTTGATATTGGGTTTCTCCTTTTAACATATAAGGATTGTGCACTAAGCACTTTGAGGATATGGACAGGATAGATGTGGTGCTACAAATGCCACCAATGACTCCTCGCAACTGAAGAAGTTTACTGTCAGATTCCAGATTCTAGTTTTCTTCAATCCTCTGAAGCCTTTGTCTAGCAAGGAGGTTTTTTTGCATTTTAATTTTTCCTCCTGAGACAGTGGCAGCTTCTCAAGGCCACTTGCCTACCACATGTTCCAGTTTTTGGTGACTTGCAGCTTTAGGAAACAGTCACCCATGTATTGTACAGCGGAAGGCATAGACAGGATAAGTGGAAAGTGTTCAGACCATAACAGTTGGATGCCCCAAAGTGGTGCAACTGTGAAGTCTGGGAGGTAGTATTTAGACAAAATAACAAAAAAAATATCGAGAGGCAAAATTATTGAGTTGTAAATACTGTGCTGAAAAAATATTGTGTGCAAAAATATCATTGACAAGAGTATCGATTATAAGGTAAGTAATACTGATGTTAAAAAAATATATGTTGTTAATATCGATGTTAAAAATATCTATGTTTTTGATATGGTTTACAAAAATATTATTGTTAATAGTATCGTTATTTGTAATGATCTTTTTGCATTTTAGTATATGTTTTAATTGCATATGTTATAAATTGTTTGTATAATTATTGTTAATGTTGATATTCTTTGTGTTACTATTAAATTACCTAACGGTAGCAGATTAAATATTTATAACTTATATTTACGACCCTCTGTCAAGTGCCAGGAATCTACCCGCATTGATATGTTAATTGTGCACAAGGCAGGTCTCCACACAAATACATAAAAAATATTGGGGGGTGATTTAAATTGCCAGTTTGAACCTCTGGATTTGGCCAACCACCATTCTCTGGTGGAGGAGGATAGGGTATGGTCAATTCCTGCTCTCACTATGCCCCCTTTTAGCAGGTGGGCTCCCTTGGCATGACAACTAAATGCTCTATCCATGAATTTCATGATTTGCACCAGTAATGGGCAAACCAAATCTGATAGAATGGATATCCATGCTTTTAATAGAACAGGAAGTACTAGTCTTATTGAGTATATATTTCTAGATGTTAAAATGTGGCCGTTCCTAATAGATAAGGTTGTGGTAGCCAGGCATGATAGTGACCATAAAGTGCTTGAGATGGATTTGGAATTTCCAAATACCATAAACCAGCAAGGTTTCCCGCAGCCCCTGGATGAGAGGTGTAAGCTTACCAGTAACAAACGCAGAATCCGCTGGCAGGCTGTGGCCAGGTCTGAGAGAACTTTGAGATCTATATATAATAAGGTAGGAACAGCTTTGGAGGTATTTAGTACTCTTAAGCTAGGACCTGATGATGAATTAGCTGTACAAAGGGTTGAAGAAGCACCCAATTTCCTTTTTTTAGCATAAAGGTGGACTTTTTCAGAGGAGCAACTAGCAAAGGGCCGAGAAGTAGTGTACCATCCTGGTTCAACGAAAAATGTAGTTTGGCTAAAAGCGCTCTATTTACTGCCATCAAGAGCTGCAGGACGGAAGTTGTTCAGGAAAAGAGAGCTAAATATAAAACAGTTCTAGCATTGGCAAAACATGGAATGGGACTGCCAGAACCGGGACCTTCTTTTAGCATCCTCAAGGGGAAATAATCAAACCCTATTCTGGAATGTAATTGCCACTGTGGAATGGGAAGTAAGATCTAAAGCTGATAACAATGTAGCAGGTGAGGCATGGATAGCCCACTTCGCTAACCAATACCAACAAAAACCAGCAGCAGGTAAAGCAGCTTAATCTACAGTCATTTCCCTGTGTGCTGGACCAGAGCGGGACAATAGAGATTTTCCCCTGATAACGTGTAATGCGCTGGAACAGGCCATTAGAACAATAACCCCACGGAAAGCCCCTGGCATTGATAAGATCCCAGGAGATCTGTTTTTATCAGAAATAGATGTGTGGACACCATATTTTACAGTGGCATTTAATGCTATTTTAAGGGGTGCAAGTCTACCAAAGTCTAAACATTTTAGCAGGGTTATACTGAGCAGGCTCCAGTACTGGCTTGAAGAGAATGATATTCTCTACCCTCTTCAAGCTGTGGATCAGGTCTTTAGACTGCAGATGATTTATTGGAAGACCGTCAATCTCAAGAAGAGAAGGCTGTATGCAGTCTTTGTTGATTTAAAGAGCTGCATTTGACCTTGTTCCTAGAGACCTGTTGTGGATACACCTCACAGAACTGGTTATCCCAGCTTTTTTCTGCAGTATAGTTGAGAGACTGCATCAGAAAAACTATGCACAAATTCGATGTGGCTAGTTGAGTGAAGTTACCGATCCTATCCTAGTGAAGCGTGGCATAAGACAGGGTTGTGTATTGGCCTCCACCCTTTTTACCCTGTTTTTAAATGATCTGGTAGTTTTTTTCAATAGCTAGGAAAACAATGCCCCGCGCCTAGCGGGCATGAGGGGTCCGGCCCTCATGTTCGCAGATGATACTCTTGTTGTCAATGACTCCTATAGGGCTGCAGAAAATACTCAATTGTTTTAGAAGATTTTACAGGACGAGGGGGCTGGAAACTAACATTAGTCAAATTAATTTATGTTTTTTAACCCCTGCTCTTCATCGCGCCCCAAACCTACTTTAGACAATGTCCCCCTAGAACAGGTACGCCTCTATGATTATCTTGGGATCACACTAGATGAGAAGTTAGATTGGTCATCTTATGTTGATAAAAGAAGACTAAAACTGGAGCAGCAAAGCGGGGGTTTGCTGAAGTTGTATAAAGGGTCGTTTTGTGAATTTGTAGCACCGGTAGACCAACTATATACGTACCAGGCACTAGTGGTCACCCTTTATGGTGCAGAAATATGGGGGCACAGAAACATCAAAACCTGAAAATGGTAGAAAAATGATTCATTAGGCAACTTTTGTGCCTACTGGTCAGCACTACTTCATTTTTAGTGATAAAAGATCATTATGAAAACCCAAACGTTTTTGATGATAATGAACCAAATTTAGCAAAAACATTATATATTCAGTTTCGACATGGAAACCTGCCCTTCAAAAGGTTTTGGTCAAAGTAATTAAGTCATTTGAATAACATAGAACAGGGGTGTAGCATGTGTGGTTATAAGAAGAAGAATATGCTTTTTTTCTGTCTATTGTACAAAGAACCGTGTGCCAAATGGCTGATTCCAATCTGTCGAAAGCTGGGTGTTAGTAGGTATGAGGAAGCTTACAGGATTTTTCAAGCTGACACAACCTTTTATCTGGTCTTTGCAGTGTCCAGATATTTGTTCCATGCCTGGCTAATAAGAAATAAGATGTAGAAAACCACCAAATCCTAACTTAAGTGGCCTCTTTTATTTTTATATTTTTTTAACACCTTTTATAATCTGAGTACTTATTAGCTTTTATGTGAATCTGTAAGGGCCATGTGCGTTTTTATTCTTGAAGTCTAATGTTGTGGTACTTTGTTTTACAACTTATTTAACTTATTGATGCTGGTTTTAATGCTTGGCTTTTATTGTATTTTTAATGTGTATCTCTTTTATGGTATATTACCGAAATAAAGAGTATTCGAATCGAATCGTATTTATTATGAATTTTTTTTTTATATATATTTTTTATTTAAATATTTATGTTTCTTGGTATTTAATGTAGTTGTTTTATTTTATTTGTTTAAAGTGAACTACTGTCTTTCTATTATTACATAGACTGGAGTCGGCATAGAAAAGTTTACCCCTCCGCAATCCAACGCTTTCTCTACAGTTGCACAGACTTAAGTGGGCCTAGTAAATTTTATCCCTCCTGAATCCAACTCGTTCCCTGCTGTTGCATAGACTGGGTTGAGACTAGTAAATTTTAACCTTCTGCAATCCAACACTTTCCCTACTGTTGCACTGACTGGAATGGGAATAGTAATATGTACCCCTTCTAAATCCAACGCTTTCCCTACTGTTGCAGTGACTGGAGTGGGAATAGTAAATTGTTACCCCTCCGCAATCCAACACTTTCCTTACTGTTGCACCAATTGGATTTGGAGTAGTCATTTGTACCCCTCCTGGGACCAATGCTTTCTCTACTGTTGCATATACTGGAGTGGGAATAGTAAATTGTTACCCCTCCCGAGTCCAACTCTTACCGTACTGTTACACTGACTGGAGTGGGAATAGTAAATTTTAACCCTCTGGTATCCAATGCTTTCCTTACTGTTGCACAGAGTGGAGTGGAAGTAGTAATGTTACCCCTCCTGAGTCCAACACTTTCCCTACTGTTACACATACTGGAGTGGGAATAGTAAATTTCACCCCTCCGGAGTCCAACCCTTTCCCTACTGTTGCACAGACTGGAGTGGGAATATTAATTTGAACCCCTCCTGATTTCAACACTTTCCCTACTGTTGCACCGACTGGAGTGGGAATAGTAATTCAAACACCTCCTGAGTCCAACACTTTCCCTACTGTGGGAATAGTAAATTTTACCCCTCTCGAGTCCAACACTTTCCCTACTGTGCACAGACTGGAGTAGGAATAGTAATTTTACCCCTCCTGAGCACAACGCTTTTCTTACTGTTGCATAGACTGGAGTGGGAATAGTCAATTCTTCCCTTCCTGAGTCCAAAGCTTTGCCTACTGTTGCAGCCATTGGAGTGGGAATAGTATGTGTGTAATTCTTCCAATTTTAAAGTTCTGTTTATATTGATTACATTTGAATTATTATGATGTTTTGTGTATTTAAAATTATGTCATTATTATTAAGTAATGTTTGTAAGATGTAATATATGTTTTGTAAAGTGTATTTTTTTATTTTTTATGTGTAATTAAATTGGTCTGTTATTACAATGTTTTTACAATTCATTTGCTATTGTTTTTTAATTTATTGTGTTTGTATATATACATATATACACATTTAATTTTTTGTTTTTAAAGTTTACAAAAAGTTAGGAAATTGTAATATAATTCAAATGATTATTTTAATAATAGTTTTAAATTGTTTATTTTTAAATGAACATAGATATATATGAGTTTTTTTAATACCTATAACATTTATTTATTTTTTAATTATTTAAATATATTGAATTATAATTACTGTTAAATATTAATATATTAAGGCCCCTATTACAATGTCGACTCAACACTGTTTCAGTGTAGGAACCGACCGACCATAGGTCGGAAGTTTCGTACACAGTATTATGATGCGACCGCACCTGGTGCCGTTGCTAACTTCCTATTCTCTATGGGAGCTTGTGCTGTGGGCGGTTTCTTCCCTGTAGCACAAGCTCCAATAGAGTAATGGGAGTTTGTGCAAATCTCTGCACTGTGTGGCAGGCACTAGTGATTTACAGGGGGGCACCGTAGGTGCCCCCCCCCCAGGCCCATAACCAGAGGCCGCGGAGCAAGGCACCCAAAGTCACTTTCCAACAGGCTTTCCATGTCGGAAAGCCCAACATGCAAAAGCCTGACGGAAACCAACATCATAATCCCTACTGCAGGAACGCCATAAGTAAGGGATTATGTGGCAGTTTCCGACTGGCCAATGGGCTTCTTGAGCATGTCGGAAGCCAGCCAGATTGAACGGCTGGTTTGAATTCCGATCGGCATAATAGTAATATGGCGGTCGCAATTCAAACCAAGGATGATGGTCGAAATGCCTCCAACCTGCGGTCGGGGGCTTACCAACCAACATCCAAATTAGGGTTTTAATATTTATTACTTTTAATTATATATATGTTAAAAAACTAATTTTTTGTCTTCGATATAAGAGTATAACAATATTTGTTGGGATATTTTTGTTATTTACTTCATACATATAGGGTAACAACATTTTTGTGTTAGCTATTTTTGACTCGATATTTATATACCACAATATTTGTGATTTCAATATTTTGTCAATGAACCCTGGGAGGCCATGGAGCCAGGCACTATCACCATCCAGATGCGAGGATACAAGGGCTAGAACAGCAGTTCTGAATTCTCTTTTTGTAAGAAACAATATGACTTTCTTTAGAAGACAGAGCTGGTACCAGGCAGTCTTTGTTTTTTTGGCAATGTGTTCCTCAAGGTTTAGGAAGCGGGGTTTTCCATATCTCAGTCTTCAAGTATAATCATTAAATAACCCCCACCACTGGTTGTAGGGACCTTTATTGGTCGACAAAAAGAAATGAGACGCAAACATCTACATAACAATAAATCATTAAAGACTTTAAATTACTTTAAATAAAGAGAGTTAGTGTGAGTTAAAGGGTTTTATTTTCAGATCTTTTAGTCTTTCATCTATTAATTCATTAGGTATTAATCTTTAGATTTCACCATTAAAAGTTAATATATTCCAACAATAGATATTTGATTACAAAATAGAACAAAATGTTCGTTAAGATCACAGTCAAAATAATAATAGGACAACAAGCGTGTTCCATAAAGGAAACTTCCTATTCTAAATAAATTTGGTATTAAGAGAGAAAAAGGTGTCAGCTCAGAAACTTAATGAAGAGTTCTGATAAGAGAGCGAGATAAATGCGCAAGCATAAAGCCTTCGTAAATCAGACTGGAGATTATTCACAGTCATAAACCAACAGACATATAGAATTAGGGTAAACAACCTTTCATGTAGAGAAGTCTAGAAATTCAGAGAGGAGTACCTGGCCTGAATGTCGGGGAAGGAAAATCACTCTAGGAACACTCACTACTGTAAAAACACACAAATTCTATGTTATAACATTATTTTCATTCGTCTTTGTGATCCACTAATAGAATATCAGAAACTCATGGGAATAAGCACGCCCCCCATTCTCTCATTGAATATAATAAACTTTCATGCATTTGTCCTTGAAGAATTACAATGTTATTTTTTTGAGGTCCAAATTCTTCTCCCCACAATCATCCTTCCGGTCGTTTCGTCTCCTCCCGGTGAGAACTGTACTATCAATTGCCTAATACAAAACAAGTGTCTATTCATTAGAAACAGTAGGCTTCTGAAGTTGTAACTTCTTCAGAAAAGGAAACAAAAACATCTTTGCACAAACAACTATTCAATGTGAAAATAGGCCTTTACGTGTTAAAGCAATATTTTTTATTTAACATGGTATCGACAGATAGGCTAAATTAATTCAGCACATTATCATGGGCAGGCCTACAACATTTAAGTACGGTTACCATTATACATTTTGCATTTAGCATATGTTTTATTCAAACGCAAACTTGTGTACATTATTAATAAAAGTGTTTTAACAGCAGTTAAAATTGGTGGCAACAGGGGTCAGGTTGGTGTCCGGGATGAATCCAATTGACCTGACATTTGGTGAAAGTTGGGGTTTCAAGCCAGCAAGGTGGTTGTATGATAAAGGCACGCATGGCTAAACCATGTGTGCCTCTGCCACGCAGCCTAAACCACAAATGCGTCTTAACCATGCATTCCTTTACCACGCATGCCTTAACCATGTAATTAAGTGTTAAAGGCACGAATGGTAAAGGGGCATGCATGGCTAAGGTTGCAACCCCCCACCCTAAGCTTCAAACTCGCTACATGCCCCCCCGCCCTCCCCGCCCCAAGGTCCAAATACATTGACCTCCACCCAACCTCCACGCTGTCCTTAACCCTTAACAAACACTACCTGACCCCCTCCCACCCCCTGCGCTGTCCCTAAATCTACCTCAACCCCTTTCGCTGCCCTTAGGCCTAAAACCCAAACCCCTATTTTAAACAAGCATTGGCATAGCCAATAGGTCTCGCTTTTGGGACCTTCAAAGTATTTAGTTATGCAGCACAACATCCTTGGTGCAACAACAACTGTTGCATGGCTAAACACTTATAAGGTCCCAAAGGTGAGACCTATTGGCTATGCCAATGCTTGTTATCAGATAACATTTGACTTATCTGTAAGGTGAAAGGTTAGTCTCATCACGCTGCAAGGGTTTAAGCCTCAGACCCAATGTGGATTTAGGCAGACAGAGCTCTTAGTATTTTGTTTAAGGCTCGCTGTCTTTGGGGACGAAAGAACAGCATGCGCAAGCAACCAATGAAATGAAGTGCGTTTGCTTCCAGAACTAATTCACTAAAATGCCCTATTTTCCTGCCAGAATAAAAGTCGCTGCTAGTCAGGAGGGCTGTAACAGAGATGCTCACCAGAGCCTTTTTGTTTTGACACAATTTTCACCGCCGTGTCTGGGTTTCCAAACGTGTTACAAATGGCCAGGTGGTGTTGCCATTCTCTCGTGATTTATAGTGCCTGGCTGCCGCGGGGGTAGGATGTCTGATGTCGATAGGATTTGGAGCTGCGACCTACGTCACTCCGTACCATATGGCGAGGCGGAGGCACCTGGATCGCCTCGTCTCTCTGCTGGGCGCTGATAGAAACAATAGTCGCCTCGTCGCAGCTCTGTGCAGACAGTGATTGCAGTGGGCATTCGGTGTGTATGAATGAATAGGAAGTGGTGCACAAAAATGAATTGTTGCACATATGTGAAGCCTCCAGTCTGGAGCGTGCCACGTGCTTGCATTCGATGAGTTACCGCTTTAATGCAGTTGTTATGGGACAACTTCATGAGGCTCAGTGTGAAATTAGCGCTTAATGTGTTCTCGGGAGAAAGACAATTTATATACATTGATCCTTATTGATTTTTGTTGTCTGAATCGGGATGGCCATGGAAAGCTTCACCCAATAAGCAACATAGGACCAATAGCTCAGTGCATCATCCATAAGGCGGTGTGGGGGAACGATTACTCGCATCGAAGTTTGGTTGTCTAGGCACGCTCCTAAAATCACAATTGTCTGGTGTGTTTACAGTTCAGAAAAACCCACAATGTAACACTCTGGAAGGCGTGTGCACAATTATGATAATGTTCAAGCTGATAAAACAATGCAAACCAAAGCTCAGACATGCAGGGTGTTCCATGTGTGATAATACACAACCATAAAAACAAGCATTGGCCGCGCGACCCTGACAGTGAGGCGGCCGCGAAAGTAATGAGGAAGAGAGTTGTGTGTGCGCGCGCGCTAAACCGAAGTAAAAAAAACAAGACGTGCGGCCGAGTGGTGCGCGCGCGAGGGTCAAAAGCAGACATGGCAGGAGCCACAAGACGTGCGGCCGAGTGGTGCTAATGACCCGTGAAAGACAGATGGCGGCTGCACGCATGCACGCTCACGTGAACGCAAGCGCTAGGCCAGCCAGTAGCACTTTGAAAACTCACCTACTAAATGTCTCGCAGAGCAGTGCATGCGCTGATTCAGCAAGACCTAAAAACTACCCTGACCCCCCGAGCTCAAAAAACTACCCTGCCCTCCCCTAAGCCCTAAAAACTACCCCAACTACCCATTCCCCTACCCCTGCGCTGAGGCCTAAAACTCTGTCCCTTAACATACACTCCTCGACCCCCTCCCACCCCCACACTGTTGCTAAAACTACCCCAAACTCTTCCACTACCCTTAGGTCTAATACCCTAACCCCTAATTAAAAAAACTACCTGACCCTACCCCAGCCCTGTAAACAACCCCGATCCTCCCCCAGCCCTGTAAACTATACCCCAACCCCCCCCAGCCCTGAAAACGGCCCCTGACTTCCCCAGCCCTGAAAACTACCCCGACCCCCAGCCCTGAAAACTACTCCCAAATCCCCCAGCCCAGAAAACTACACTAATCCCCCAGCTCAGAAACCTACCTCCTAACCCCCAGCCCAGAAAACGACCCCGACCCCCTGCCCAAAAACTACCTTCACGCCAGCCCAGAAAACTACCCCCGAACCCAACCCTGCCCTGCCCCACTTACTTCAATGTAGGTCTCTTCCTGCTTCTGTCCCTGCAGCTGCCAGCATCTAGACCGCGCACTTTCTTAACCACGCATCTGGGTGGTTAAGGCAAGCGTGGTTACTCTTGCAATGTTGAAACATGCGTGGCTAAAGCCGTGGTGTTTCGACTGTTTCCCCATCAAGGTTCATATCATTGAGCCCGTTTTGTACTGTATCTTGTTTGTTGTTCATAGCAATTACCATAAATTCTGTTTTGGTTGAGCTAAGCTTAAGGTAGACACCGGAAATCCAAGCCTGAATGATGTGCAAGCAGTGTTTGTTGTATTAAATGGCTGAAGCAGAGGGACTTTCAAGTAGAGTTGTGTGTCATCAGCATATTGGTGAATCTTGATGCTTTGGTTTGTGAATACAGCACCAACAGGCTCCATTTAAATGTGAAGATGACAGAAGACATGGGATCGTGAGGTGCTTCACAGGTGATGGGGATATTTTGTAACCAAGAGGTGCCCATGTGAACAAACTGGTTTTGGTTGGAAAGGTAGCAGAAGAACCAATGAAGGATATTCCTGGTGGGTCCCATTCGAGACTCCAGGGTATGTATGAGGGTGGGATGGTCGACTGTGTCGAAGGCACCTCAGAGGTCCAGGAATATCTGAAGGCAAGGGTCATATTCATCACATTGTTTAAATGTAACTTTCTTTACACAAACCTATGACAATTTTTAAAAGGCAATCTAAAAAGCAATTTTTAACACAATAATATCATATTTTTCATAATAATTTCAACAATACATTTTTTATAAAAAGCACTGCTTTAAAAGAAAGTTAATGTGGTAAAGATTGTTATAAAAACATTATTGGACATGATTATGTAATTAGATTGTGTTTCTTTGAAAAGCATTTTTACTGCATTGAACATCTAATATGAATTAACAATCATTTTCAAACTACTTTCAATTAGTGATTTTTAATACATTTTCATAAACACATTGTGAGAAGTTGGCCTGATATATGATGTCACTAATTCTAGTGTACACCTTGTATCAGTCCAAACAACCCTTATGGTGATTGGTTGTAAAGTCAACCTTATAGACCAGCTATCCTAGTGGTAGCATGGACAAGAGCAGTCTTAGGCTAAACTCTGTACGGCATGTGAAGCCAGCCGTTATACCATATGTAATCCCTTGAATACCAAATGAAAGGACACCACAACAGATATATATAAAAATAGAATGTATTTATTCTAGTCAAACCCTCAGCACTCTTTATGAGATTCGAGGTAAGTACAACACAGTCTTATTTAAGCATACATTAAGTCACACAGGTAAGTAATACAGTTAGGCCCTAGGGGCCACGCAAACCATATACTAAGTAAGTGGTATAAGAACTACTGTCACGAACACAGGATAGGCCTAGGCCTAGGGAATCGCTGGGGCTACACTATACTACCAAAGGTTAGGAAGCGGGAGGCCCACGGGATTCAGGTGCAGAGTGGAAACACTCACGCGTAATGCGTAAAAGTCGATAGAAATAGAAGTTATTAGAAATTAACAGTTTTAGGACACTTCTGGAATAGCTAGGAGTTCTAGACTTGGAAACTAGACCCTAGGATAGTCAATACCCTTGTGAGCACCGGAGTACTCAAGTTACCTAGCCCACGGGCTGCGGGTGCATAGGTGTGAACTTGCGTCGGGTTCGTCGTTGACTCCTATGGATGCCTGAAGGAAAGTTGCTGACAGGCAGTCGGTGAAGAGTGTTCGGTGGATCCCAAGGATGGAATCAAGAAGGAAGGATACCTGCAAGCAGAAGGGACAGAGTCTAGGTCACCAGCCAGGAGCCGGGAAGGAACCAGGAAGGGACCAGGCGATGTCGTGCAGATGCAGGTGAAGAGGTGAAGCTTGTCGCAGCAGCCACGGGTACCAGGAGGCGTCGAGGATGACCAGGACCAGGAGGCAAGCTGTCCCACAAAGGCTCTTGCTGTCGGCGGCGTCGATGTCGAGTCAGGACCCAACAAGCCTTGGCAAGCGGAACCCACGCAGAATGGAGGACTTGCTTCTGGTGCAGACCAGGAAGGTCTGGGGTGCTTCTCTTTCACAGAGGAGCGGGTGCCAGTCTGGAGGAGCCGGACCAGAAAGATGAAATCAAAGGTTCGTCATCGCAGAGGTCACTAGCCAACGGGCCAGCAACCGGACAACACATCGAGCAACTCAGGTGCAGAAGGGCCCCACGCAGAACACGTGAAGTGTAGAGAGCTGATCTTCTTTGCAGATGGTGCTCGGGATGGGGGCTTCTCAATTCCCCAAGCACAGCCTCGAGGAAGCCTCAGAAGTCGCGCTAGTCAGTTACTAGCCACTTTTCCCAAGTCGCCGGTCCCACGTCCCCCGTCACCTCCACGGGTCTCAGCTTCGCTGCAGATGTGGATCTGGGTCAGAGGTGTCTGGAAGTCTCGGCGCTGGTCAGTCTCTGCAGCCGTCCCTCGTAGGATCAGTCACAAAGTAAGCAGCGGTCACTGGATGGTGCCTGGTTGCCCGGGGGGTCACTCCTTGGCCACAAGGGAGATTTCTTCAGTCTTCTTCCTGAGGTCGAATGTCGAAGGTCCAGAGTTTCTGTTCAAGTTGCAGATTCAGGTTAATCTAACCTCTGCAGGGCTCAGCTACCTACTGATATACTGGGCTAGTGGGCTGGGCTTCCTGCAAGGTCCCTCCTATGGGTGGGACCAGGAAGGGGGGTGGCTACACCCCCTTTCCTTTGTCCAGTTTCGCGCCAGAGCTGGGGCTGGAGTGCCCCAGCGCCGGTTTGAACTGGACTATGCATGGGACACCTTGTGTGCCCCAGGCATGTCTCATTCCTTTCAGCCCTCCCTGCCTCAATACACTAAAGTCCGTCTGGGGAGGTGCTAGCACCTCCCCAAGCAGGAAACCTATTGTCCAGGCCTCCCTGGCTGGGAGGGCTCCCAGCTGCAGGAGGTCAGACTCGTGTCTGTGGCAGCAGCATCCATTTTGTGATGCTGAGGCTTCGGTCAGAGTTAAACAGCAAAGTAGGATTTTAACATGTCTCTCCCTCTAGAAGGGAGGAATAATATCCTCATCACCAGAAATGGTATGGGGGTATTATTCCAAAGTGTTAGACACCTTACACGACATGTTTTGATAAAGCCAAACCATAGTTACCATAACCATTTGAGATTATAAGGTACTTTAAGAGTATATGGTAGGCTATATCATAGAACAGCTATAAGGACATGGCTCTGAAAGCTGCAGACAGGCTCAGCTCATGCTAGAGCACCATCTCACATGTTACCAAGCACTCTGCCTCCAGGATTGTTAAGGCCTGCCATAGGAGTGGCTCACAGGTACACATGTGTCTATTTTAAGGGTAGATATAGGTATACTATATCTAAGCAAGGGGTGATTACACGACCTTGCCCCAGCTGAGTGATCAGCCAGTTGTGTCTGATTGGAAGGCCAGGGGTGGCATAATACATGCTGCAGCCCCTGGGAGGCCTAGGGTACACCTATGCCCTGGGTACCTAGGGTACACTGTACAGGGTCCAATAAGGTGACCCTTACCAATTGGGTATGTACCTAGGGTACATGGGGTCCATTTTAAGGAGAGAGCAGACAGCCTGAGACCCTGAATGGCAGGATCTCAGGCCAACTAAGTCGAAAAACCAGCTAGACACTAGGCAAAAAGTTGGGGGTAACCATAGTCAGATATCCACCTTCCTACACACATTAGCAGGTAAGTTAAAGTGTACATGATGCCGTAATATCTTGTATTTTGTGTAGGCTGCGAATATCGAATCTGGAATAGTGACGTGACAGAATATTGGTGCAACAATATCAAGGGCAAAATATTGAAATGTATATTTCTACACATTTTTCATACCTAACTCCACAGGTGATATATATATTTTCAAAGGAGGTAGATGTGGAGCTAAGAATAGAAAATCCTTACCTCTCTCTCTGCACTTATCTTTCAATATTTTGCTCCTCAATATGGTTGGAATGGGATTCGACATTCCCTGACACAATCCTTGTATTTAGGGTCACAATTAATAAAAATTTGAATAGATATGTAGTATTGAACATATTCACTTATCTTTATTTTGTTTTACTCATTACATTTCAGCAGACAGAGCTGACCCGAAAACCTTCACTACAGGACCCGGAGCACAGGTTAAGATTCTCGACTGCAAAGCAGGCAGGAGAGCTGCCCACCACCAGCAAGGAGGAGGAACAGCAGATCAGCCAAGACAGTGTGCATGTCCAGAGACAGAGACATGCTCCTTGTCTGAGAGATTCTGGCTCAAAACTGAAGCTATAAATCTGGGGCTGGATGATGTGGACACCACCAGCCAGAAAGAAGCAAATATTGGGGCTTCTCTTAGCCTTAAGAAAATATTACCACTGGTGTCCAATGAGCAGATAGCAACACATCACATAGACCTGCACCCACCTCCTCCTTAACTCCAGAGTCTCCCATATAATTGGAAGTTCCTGTTGTACCTCCTGCGCCACCTTCTTAAACTCCTGCAAGAGCCCATCCAGAACGAGACCAGTAGTCAATGCACACTTTCACCCCTAACACCCAGAGCCCTCAAGTGTTGCTCACTCCCTTCCCCCAAATGATATCTCATTGGTTGCATTCAAGGACGTCTTGAGGTCAATCAAAGAGTTTCAAGAATCAAACTCCTGAGTTATCTGGGAATTAGTAGAAGAGTTTCTTTGCTTTTTGATTTAATAATAAAACATCATTCCAAGAAACATAAACGGAAAACCTCTGAAACATGATTTATACCCATCCCTCCACAGGCAATGACTGTTAAGGGTAAATGATTATTATGTAGGATATTAGACTTTTGTTTTGTTTGCAAATTAGACAATTATTTGGAATTTTGATGGCAAATTAAGAACTGATTATGTGGAACATTTTTTTCCTATTAATTTGTGTGCAATTTATGCTCCTTAATTTACAGCTTTGGTTCTTGATATTCCCTGGTGTAATTTTATTATTTTGTCACGCCTATGCCAGGTTTCTAATTCTCCTATGAAAAAAAGACTATTTATTTTCCTTTTGTCCAATTCCAAGGACATATATGTTTTATAAACGTTTTGCATTGCATGTTTACAAAATGTCACATATTTTTTTTTATTGAAAAATCATACTAAATCTTTTTCTGGCATGAGCATGATAGGTCTAAGTATATAAATAATTGTAAAATTATTATTAATCACATTTTAAAACCATACCACTTATAATTCCAACATAGAATAGAACTTAAGTTATGCTTTACTCTGTAATGCGTTTAAAGTACTGAATTGGTCACAGATGACATTTACACAGGAGCTTAACCTATGACTCCAATTACGCAATAGTGGTGGTGAGTGTTGTTGTGGCTGTCTTGGTGTCTTGTCCTTGTGGTGGTTGAATTGGTGACATTTGAGTTGGTCGTGGATGAGCTAGTGTGGTTACATTGTTCATGGTAGTGGGTTGTTGGTGGATGAGTTGGTAGTGAAGGCGGCAGTGGTAGAGCAGGTGATTGGAGTGGGATGGCTAATGTATAGTTTATTTATTTATTTATTTATTTTGAAGGTTTTGTATAGCGCAAACAAGACCCTTGCGGGTATCAGAGCGCTTTACAGGGCAGATGTAGGTAATAGAAACACGCACAGAAAATATAGGTTAGACTAATACAGAAATAGTAACTAATACAGAATAGCAAATATATACACGATAAATAAATAGTTCAAGTGAATTTGACAATGAGAATCGACTTCACTTCTTTTTTTTAAAATGCCGTGGAAGGGTTCTGTCTCGTTTCGAGGGGCAGGGAATTCTAAATCCTGGGTGCCATTCCTGAGAAGGCCCCTGTTGTAAGTTTACTTCCTAGCAAATAGTTGTAGTTTCAGTAGAAGGTTATTGGAGCTCCTGGTGGCTCTTTTACCACCAGAGAGCACCAATTTTTTCCACTAGGTAACTCTGGGTTTTGTGATGTAATTTCTTGTGTGTCATACAGGTGATTTTCAATTGAATTCTAGCCTCGAAGGGTAGCCAGTTGAGGGCCCGAAGGTCCACTCTAGGGATTACTAGAGCTTGAACTGCATGTTTGAAGTCATTAGCGGGCAGGAAGGGTTTCAGTTTTCTCAAGGTGTTCATCTGAGAATTTGCCCCCTTTGTAGAAGCGCTGATGTGCTTCTGCATATTTAGCTTACTGACCAGGGTCACTCCTGGCGATTTCACTAAATCGATAATGAGGGGTTTACCAATGAGTGCTGTTAGGTGGTTCATCCACTCGAGGATGATGGTCGAGTGGCTCGGGGGAGCGATTAAGAGGAATTCGGTAGGTGTTTAGTTTCAGATGTTTTTTGGCCAACCAGGTTTACATTTTAAGGAGTGTTGCATTGAGAGATTTGATGCCCTCAAGGGAATGGATCTTTATGTAGAGTTGTGTATCGTCCGCGTACATGTGATAATGGACCTTCGAGGAGCTGAGAAGTTTGGTGAGTTGTTCCATGAAAAGGTTCCATGAAAAGGTTGAGAAGTGAGGGGGATGATCCCTGCTGTACTCCTAAAGAGACTGGGGTGGATTTGGACAGGGATAGATTAACCTTGAATCTTTGTGTTCTATTTTGCAGGAAGGAGGTGAACCAGCTTAGAACAGATCCATATAAACCCATTCTGTATTTCAGGAGATCTAGCAAATTGTTGTGTTTGACTGTGTCGAAGTCCGAGGATAGGTCAAGCAAGATTAGCAGACAGGCTTCGTTTTGGTCCAGGATTTTTAATGCGTCATCTATTAGGTGGGTCATGGCTGATTCGGTACTATGCCCTGCACGGAAACCACGGAAGTTGTTGCAAGAGCTAGACAACTGGGCTTGTGAGTGGTGTGTCAGTCAAAGGTTGAGGTGCCTCTTGAGAATCTTGCACATTCGTTGGCCTTGAAGATTGACTTTGGTATTTGTTTGCTAATATCTTTATTGCTTTCATGGTCAAGATATATTACCTTGTGCTTTCTTCTCTCAAACTATGGAGCAGTTCATGGTGCATCTTTGCCACGTCTTGATAACAATTTCCAAAATTATCCAATCATCTGACTGGCAATCATCTGAGGAAGTCCTTTAAGGTAGTCTGCTATCTCACTGAGAGTTGTCCCCATTGCTTGAATATCCCCTTACAAAGTAGCCTGATGTTGCAAAAATTTGTCCTCCCAGAGTAAAGGATTACATCATGCCAAGCCCATCTACATGCGTGCCATCTGATGTGGCCTGCAGGTCGACTAGCACGAAGAGGGTTATCATTTGTGAAATGTGTGTGGGATATTGATGGAGGGTTTCTGACCATGGGTGTCCTCTATCCCAGATGACAGCATTAGTCTGGTCCCATGTGCACATCTGCCTAAAAAGAAGTGCACTTCTGTGCCAGGGCTGATGGGCAATACTTAGGGGCTGATTACGAGTTTGGCCGTCCACGGACTGCTAGACTCGCCGAGGCCCGGCGGTGGCAACTTCTGATCACCCTATTATAACTCGGTCAGTTGGACCGCCCTGGGACGGCTGCAACCGCCAGGGATCAGAGATCTCAGGTGGCGGCGTGATGGTCTTGAGGCCGCAATATGCTTGGTGGGGCTGTCGCGGAGTTTCCTCTCCGCCACGGTTTTCATGGCAGTCCCTCCTTCATGAAAACCGTGGCAGAGAGGAAACAAAGGGGCCTTACAATGCCTCCTTTTGCCTCAAGGCCTGGGGATGCATGCAGGGGAGCACACGATGCCCCCTCCACCTATGAGCATGCACCCCAGTACCTGCACGGCATGGACTGCAGCAGTCCATGCTGTCCAGGTACTAACTTTGACGTTCCCATTGTGGTGCCTATTTCATGGGCACCACTCTGGGAACGCCAAAGAACCGCCTGGCAGACATAAGAAAACTTGTAATCTGGCGGGTTCGCACACAGGTTTGGCGGTGCGGCGGCGGGGCAGTCCCGCACCGTGAAGCTCCATTCGGGCCCTTAGTTGGAACATAACTTTGTTTTTGTGCAGGACAAAGGCCATAACACAGGTACCCTTGAACCGTGGTGCAAGGGTGCTGCCTTGGCCCTAGGCAGCACATAGTGTGCCAGAGCCAGGAGACAGCAAAAGTGCGCCATTTCTTCCTAAATATAGAAAATGTTGGCTGTCTCCTTGTAACGCAGATAAGTCGGGCAAGTAGACTTGCTGGGTTGCGTGAAATGTAAGTAAATCTGCCCGTATATAGATGCATGGAAACACCGGAGGCTGTTACTATCACAAACCTCATTCACGTTCTTAAATATGATTCCTTGCACTCTGACCTCCTCGTGCCCTTGTGCATAATGAGAGACGCCACGCGCTCTAGACTGAGAACCCCCACAAGATGAAATGAACGTCAACGTCAGCCAGGTCTGCCAGCTCAGGAAATGTGCTTTGATCCGGCGCTGCCATGACAGAGTGACTAAAGGGCACGCCACCCCAACACGCACCACGGGAGGAGGGGGGCGGACACGTTTTGGCGCTGCGTGGCAGCACCGTGAGCGAGTCTCTGAAAGAAGAAATGACGCACGTCGTCTGGCTATCGCAGCAGAATCATTTCCAGATATAGGTGAAGTATAAAAATAGCAGCGGAAAAACAAAAAAATATATAGCAGGAAACTTACAGACTTCCAGGACGCGAAGAGAAGGGAGGCGCGGAGCTGTTTCTGGAGATAAGGCAGATTGTTTAAAGCGCTAGCGCATTCATCAGTGGCTTCAAGGGCCGTGACATTCATCTCAGGTCAGGGCGGTGAGGTAAACAGACAGGCGTGTCTGCGTACGGAACAACGCAGCCCTGTTTCTTTTCAAGCGCTCTACATCCACTAGAGAGGACAGGGGAGATTAGCAGAGCAATATGACTAAGGGACATACTATAGAAACTTAGCACTTGCGGGGAAAAAGTAATTGGCAAAGACAACTTTGTCAGCGTTTGTTTCGTCATTGTTTTTGCAAAACTTTATTATTGGGGAAAGAAACTACCGGACCTTTGCCAATCTAAAAAAATATCATAGGCTAAAAGCAAAAAGACTTAGGGGCCTGGCGCCACTACATTTTCTCTATCAGTGATAGCAATGCATTTGAGGAAAATACGTTTTAAACTATTAATCATTCTACATGTGTAATGAAGGTTTTGAAAAAGAAATCCTCATTCATTAAACTTTTTCTTTTTTTTAAATAAAAATACAGCCCACTATTTGTTTTATTGCAAGCATCTATCAAATACACAAAGGCCACCGTCTTAACGTGGTGGGCAAATGGTTGCTTTAAAAATTACAAATATGAAATAAATAACCCATGTATATAATTGCATTGCAACACTATGTGCTTCTAAACACACAGATGTAGACAGGTATAAAAAACCTGCTTAGTATTAATGTACACCACAGGAAAATATGATTATAATTTGCAGAGAAAAAAGTTACTATTTGCTTTGAATTACTGTAACCTGGAGACATCTCTTAAGCACTCAATGATGACTGAAATACAAAGGAATGATCAAAAAAATGAAAAGAAAATAATTAGGAATGTAAAGTATTGGCCCACCAGCCCTGGCAGTGAAGTGCACTTCTTTTTAGGCGGATGTGCACATGTGATCAGACTATTGCTGTCACCCACAGTGCAAGAGAACCAATGGCTGGTGTGGGCTGACCACGGAACCATAACGTATGCTGTGGTGGTTGGAAGTAAAAAGCAAATGATAGATGAACAGACCAAAGGATGAAGAAGGCTAACTCAAAGTTGTTTCATCGCTTCTGTAACTTTCTTCAGTTGGTCAAGCTATTTCAGAAGGTGAGGGCTGTCCTCATCCCCTTATGCCCTCCATCCGGTCTCCTACTGTTGCTTCTCCCTATCATCCTCTTCAGCTTCTGTCTTTCTTAAAGGATGAGGCTGAAAAAAATATTTCTCTTGCCTTCACTCAATGTGCAGCTTACAGCCAAAGGTGCCAGGTTATAAGGGCTCGTGGGACTTGGGTCCCACCAATAATGTATGTTACCCAAGGGTTTGGTGAGGACCTTTTACACTGTTCTCTGGCAGAACATGCGTGACGCTCTTGCATTGCAAGGTGTCTGCTTTCAGATAGACCGGTCTCAAATGGAGAAAGAGTGATCAGCATTTCTAAAGGGGACTCATCAAAAACATATAATGCTGTAATTAAATGCCATTTCTCATACCGTTAGTGCCAAGCCTTAAACATTCAAGGAAGTTTGTGTACTGTACATGTTGAAAAATTGCCCTTTTCAAATGCATTAAGCAAATGTACTCTTGTTTTAAAATGTCATTTTGACTCATTCATAAGGTCATCTCCTCAATATGTGGAAAATATACATGTCACTTAAATTAGTAAAATAAATGATATGTTCTTTTGGCATTTCCATTTGCGATAACATCTGTTGAATTTTAAATATAAAACATGATCATAGAACTGTTAAATCCCTGCATATGGTATATGTACGAAAATATGCACTTTATAGTGTGGTTGGTGCTATACAAAATGAATAAATAAGTTGCTTATATATTGTTCTCGACTTAGAGTGAGTTCATCATTCCAGGGTCTTTTCCATGGACCATCATGCTTTTGAGTAAGTGTATGCTGTGGGGCATGCTTGTCATCTCACCTCCCCAAAGAAATGCTCATATGACTTGGGCCCCACGAATAACTTGGTCAACCTGGCTCCTATGCTCACAACTTCATTCCTCAACACCTCACTGTCTAAAATGTGGCTGGATCCCACACGGAGACCACTGAATGTCACTGTCCCTCCTGGTAGAACGTATCTACTATAGCCTTTAAGTCCGCCATTGCGGGCTTTACAGGCCATTAAAGGCCGGCTCCAGCGTTAAAGGCCCGAAAAGAAGGCGAAGGCCTTTAACAATGGAGCGTGCCTTGAATGGCCGGTAGAGCCCACTATGGAGGGCTCTAAGGCTATTAGAGCATTTCGCCCCTAGGGGGCAGAATGTTCTAATGTGTAAAACAAAGGCCTCACAGAGACCAAGCTGATTGAAATCCCCTCGGGCTCTGTGAGGCCTTTTGTTCACAGCAACAGCTGTGAACAAACATTGGAATGTTGGTGCTCCGGGCTTCTACCGGCCATTAAAAGCCCAGAGCACTCCATTGTTTTCAATGGAGCTCCCAACATTCCAGTGTTCTAATGCAACCTACCTCCAGTTCCTGAGTTCCAGTGTTCGATGCCGAGCATGGCTAAAGTAGCATCAGCAGGGGTCACGTGAACTGTCTCCAGCACCTTATGAGAAAGGCAGTGCGTTTGTGCCAAAGACTGTTAAAGCACCCCTCTCTGACAGGCTGGGATGGGGCCTCTGAAGCTGAGCCACCAAACAAGATGCTATCTTGCTCACTGCGCCATTCTGAAGGGCGATCACTCCCAAGGGCTAATTCATTTTGCCCTTGAGTCCTACACTTTGCAAGTTGATCACTGCACCATCGGTTTCAACCATTCTTGTTACACGATGCATAGCACTATCAGCCTTTTATTTTACTTAGGTTTTTGCTTAGCTTATTTCATAGATTAGTCACCTTCCCCCAGTGTAACGATTGGTCTCACGATCCTTATACCTTGCACATGTGATCAGAATTCAGTGCAGAGCACTTTACATGTAGCGTTCTTCTGCACTTTTTATTCCAACAGCAGGTCCTGTGTCTTATAACCTTTATTGATTCAGTATTCCTTGCGTCAGTGCACAGAAGCACTGCACTTTCTGCAATTCCTGGCCTCAGAGGAAATTGTGTTTACTGTAGATACCTTTCTGAGGCTGGTGATTAAGGCAAGGAATCTGCTCGGGTAGCTTTTATGATGACCACTAGCTCTTTCTGTATGTTGTTGTTTTTACCTCTCATAAACAGATATTTTTTACACTATTGCTGAAATGTATTGTACCAATTGTCATTTTACCTTCAAATGTAATATGTTTTCTATGAATTAACCGCAATTTTAGCTTGAATATGAAATGTGTTGTTTTCTGTTTATTTTTCCTGCGGTTTGTTGTAGTGCCATAGTAATTTATAGGTAGGTTTCCAAATTATGCAATTGTAGTTGATGTTTTTCGTGATTTGTGTCTCGTTACTTTTAGCCTTTAATCTCTATCTCTTTCCTCAAGGATCTAAGTACGATATAGCGATGTTTTAGTGTGTTTTATTATCATTGGTGTCTTGCCGCATATGATTGTATTTACTTTTGTGGTTCATATTTATATGACTGAATAAAGATCTTGAACTAAACTCTACGTGAGTGTGTAGAGGACAGGGGTTCCTCAAAACTGTTTTTAGGTCTCACTGAGCCCAGCGCATGTGCTGGCTCGGAGAGACATTTTAGAGGTGAGTTTTCAAAATGCTGCTGGCTAGCCTAGCGCTTGCGTTCACGCGAGCGTGCACGCGTGAACCGCTAGCCTTCAGCAGCACTTTGAAAACTCATGCTTTAGCGCATCATCGCGATCACTTTCGCTTTCAGAGCGATCGTGATGACTTTCGCTTTTACGGCCGCGCGGCGTTGCTTTTACTGCCGCGCGGCCAATGCTTCTTATGTTTATGTGGGCGCAAAGTATTAATAAACTGAGTTTTTATTCACAATGTGCGTACCATTGAGCTGGTTTATTGGCGCCAGGAGACTGTTCTGTTGTGTGCTGTTTGTACTGGTAGTTAGTATTATTAGTATTCTAAGAGTGTTCCCTCTCTTCGCCGCCCCCTTATTTCCTCTAAAATTAAAATGTGCACATTCAGGGACGCTCTATTTTTACGCTGCTGTTACAGTTAAGCTCTTTTTCCTTAATCAGTAGGTGGCAGTTGCTATTTTCAGACATTTGCTCTAGATATTCTGTAACGATTCTCTTTTTTGACATCTTCTGCTGTAATCGTTCCAAATGGTGCCAGATTTCTTCGGCTCTCCGAAGCCGCGGGGATTTCTTTCCACTCTCAAACGCAAGCTGTCTCTCTTTGCACCCGGTAGCATCTCTGCAGAAAGTGAGTGAGGCATGGTGGCCCACGTCCAGAGCCGATATTTAACTGCCTCAGAGCACTGCCGTTTAAACAAAAATGCCATCTTTAAAGTGTTTCGGTGTGCTATATTTTTAGTGCTTTGAGAGAATCTTGAAGAACGCGGACAGGCCTCCACAGATATTTGCACAAGGCTATTAGGGTTGGCAAAACTTGTCAGAGGCAGTGAAATGGGGACAGGAAGTGACATATCGGGCTTTACAGAACATGTTGCTTTCTCCGCTAAAGTCCTGGCGAGCTTTAACAAGCATTTTCAATGCAATAGGTCTCGCATTTACTAGAGTTTGAGCTATTAGCATTGTAAATGACAATGCCTTTTATTTACTTGTTGATTTTTAAAACATAAATAAAATGCATTGTTATTTACAATGCCAATAGATTAAACTCTCACAAATGCGAGACCTATTGCATTGCAAATGCTTGTTTTTAAGTGCCTACTGATTGATTTTACAGCACATTATTCATAAGATATTGGTGGTAAACCAATACATTTTTTGGGCAGTTCTGATGAGATACTCAAGAAATATGCCAGTACAGAATTTGGTACAATATCTTTCTTCGTTGCAGCAAATAATTAAAATTTGCTTTTATATGGCTCTTATGACTTTAATTTTGCTGCTTCTGTATGTTGTAAGTGTTACCCAATTTAATTTTAGTGGTACATATGAGCCTAAAAGATGTGTGCTGCTGTACTGAAGTCAACCTTGGGTCTGCCTGACTGAATCCCCTACAGTATACCCAATCCTGAGAGCAGACCACTGTCCTCCAACGTACCCGGATTTACCCTGTCTCCTGTGTGGGCAGCCCAGCCTTGATTGGACTCAGGGAGGGAAAGAGTATCACTCTAGTATAATAGCTGCAAGAAGACATTTTGAAACAGGAGGTGGTGGTACTGGATACGCGCAACACGCAAAAGCTGTAATACTTATCCAATATATTTCCGACATATTTCTTTTGGACTTTTAGCAGAAGGCACCAAATACTTAGACACTGACCATCAAATTATAAGAACTAAACTGAAGACTAGGGAGACGAGCTCTGGCAAGAAGGCCTGAGGCGTTTTTGACCACTTCTAGGGGGTCTCTGAAAACCAAGAGCACATTGCAAAAGAGCTTTTAAAGAAAGACTCAACAGCATTTTAATGTTTGAAATGTTTGATGTGTCAGTGATAAAATAAAATGCAAAATTAGACATATTGTTTTCTTTCAAATTGCCTCGGGTGATGCACATTGCACTTAACTGTAGAAAATTAAGAAAGCGCCACTGAATTTTGTCTTTATCTCGTGCAAGAACTTTCCCCAAAACTCAAGCAGAATGTTTTTACCTTGTTAGGAACATTTGACATTTAAAAAATTGAATGGTGCAAAATATTGGTAGTTGTGCACTGGAGAGCTATCAATCAAATACTCGAAACCCGGGGCCAGGGGCAGAGGGTGAATGATTTAATTTGTGTCACACCTCTTGCACGAACAGCACGGCGAGCAACGCTATTGGCGGTTGTTTTCAGTCAGGGAAAGATTTCGCTTTGGAAATACTCTCACACAGCCAGCAGAGTTTATTTATGAGAGAATAAAAACGCGGACAGCCAGGCTGCCAGCCTCGTGACTGTGGGTCCCTTATTACGCTTGAGTTTTGAACGTGCTTTCCTGCAAGGGGCCTTTCTCTGCTGTTCTGGCAGGGCCGGGATAGGCCAGGTCTGCTGGTAAACTGAAAGGGTTTCCTTTCTCGTGCCTTCCTTTACACTCTGCAGCTTCCGGTATGATGTGGCTTTGAAGTAATTCCGGCAGCGCACTTCCAAAGCTTCCTTTCAGACTTCAGTCACATCCGGTTTGGAGTTACACAACACACACAGCTGCGAGTTAAGGGCAATAGCGGGAACCTGAAACATGCACCATTCATGTTTTTATAACGTGTTTACAAATCTTAGTGATTCGGACAACTAGAGCTGAGGCAAGCCAGGAGAAAAATTGAAGTGACCAGTTACAAATCTCCCTTTTGGATCTAGTTGCGAAACATGGGATTTTGGACATTAAAATATGTAGACTAGCAGAACAATCTAGTACAATCCTACTGGTTAACTAAAGCTGCTTCCTGAAACTATGGACTCCATTTTACAATGATAAAAAACAAGGCATCCCATTTGAAGCCAGATTTAGGATACAAATTGAATTTTCTCCTTGGAGAGCAGTAAAGTTATGTGTTTTGGACTACAGTGGATATCAGTTTAAATAATGTTTAATCAGGCAAATTAGTCTGTTAAAATATACAATACAAAAACATTGAAGGTCATTTAAGTTGACATCACTGAAGATGCGCAGTACCTACGTAAGAGCCCTCCATTATCATGGGCCTTAAAAAATGAATACATCGTGAAACGTGTCAGCTGTGATTTATTTGTTTGTTTGTAGTAATAAGAAGAGGATTGAAAACTGAATTCATTTAAACTGATGCCAATTAGAAGTGTGTCACAATGGGTTCACTGAAGCTGAATTAAAGCTGATAATTGGTGGGCTCCGCCAGATATTTTTCTTACTTCAATGTGTTTTTGGTTGAAAATTTGAATAATGCAAAAAGGTAACCGGTAATTTGAATAATAATGAATGTTTTCATTCGGCTTCAATAACTATTCTGAGCAACAATGAATGTATTTATTGTAGTTTGTTAATGTATTACTCACTCTCAGCGGCGTAGCGTGGGTTGTCAGCTCTCGGGCAGGCAAGATCCTTCCACTTTTCTTTTAAAATGTTACGCCCCTAAGAATGCCCCTAAAAATGTTGCACCTGGGGCAACCGCCACTCTGCCACCGCCCCCCACACTTCGCCACAGGCCACTCTAGTCACCTGGGTCTCTCAGTACTTGGAAAGTGACCTCACAAACAGCGATAAGGGGAGCAGGTTATACCAATGCTCTTTCAGCCATGTTCCTATATTGTCAAAACAGAACCAGAGCAATGGTTTCTTCTAGGCTTTGTGGCAAAACTTTGGTAAGAAAGATTCCACTCACTGAAAACCTCAAACCACCAATACCAGTTTGATTGTTTCAAGCCTGTGGTTAGTTTCTTCACTGGTGTGTGATGTTACTAAAGATTAGAGAAGCAGTACTTACCGAGGGCTGCAAAGCTAAAGAATTATTTTTTTGAGGGATTTTCAGGCTCCTTCTTTCACAACATCTATTCCGCGGATCACTGGGAAAGCCAATAATTATTCCGGTGACTGACGGGTTGCAGAAAGATGAAGCGGCGTGGCTATCAGTGGTGCAGTTGGTATAGTGGCACCGGGGCCCAGAGGTGGGAGAGGGGATAAGTCTGCCCTCTACTGGCTGCAGTCAGATTTCAGTTCACCCTCTCTGAATGATTTAAACACAGAGCCTGTCTGGGACCTAGTACACTGTTTACTGATTAGGGAGGAAACAATAGAGGAAAAGTGAGAAATGAAGGTAAAGGAAAGAAAGAAAATGAAAGGTGAAGCATAGAAAGGAAAGAAGAACACGAGAAAAAAAGGAAACAGAGACAAAGACGAGCGAAGGGGACGGGGCAGAGGACTACAACGGGAAATAAGAATGGGAGGAAGTTGATGGAAGCTAAAGAAAGAATCAAAGACAAGATACAGATGTGAGAGAAAGGAAGGCGACAGAGGAAACATGCAGATTAAAGCGAGTTGAGTGAGAGGAGAGTAAGGTGCAGATGGAAGAGAGAGAATATAGGGGGAATTGTGGGAGAGATGAAAGGGGAAAAGAAAGACTGTAGAGGGTTTAATGTAACGAGATGGGAGAATGGGAAGAAAGAGATATGGACCAGTGAGAGACAGAGAGAGAAGAGAGACAGAGAAAGGGATAGTGAGGAGAGAGGAGAGAGAGTGAAATGAGGGCATTTAGGAAGATAGGGAGAAGACAGCTAAGATGCGAAACTTGTGACCTGTGACAGGTACAGTGACACCCAGGTCCAGGGGTGCGAGGGGCCCAATGTAGCCGAATTATGGCTGCCTTTTATTACTGACCTGTAGTTCAGAGCCCCATGTTTCTCTTTTGCATGAGTGTCCATGGCACCCGGCTATGCTCATGGGCATGGCATGGTGTGGATTGAGTTGTATGCTGCGACAGTTGTGCAGAGCTTGATGTGGAGGCAAGGGTGATTCTGGGGTTGGTGCAGGAGATGATAGTGGAGCCAGACTGTTACCCTGGTGTACATTTTTAGAGTGGCAAGGCCCCCAGTTATGACAACAATGACATCTTTAGAGAAAAATGGTACAACATGAGGTCCTCAAGCACGCAATGCATTTTAGTGTTTTGAATACTGGTGTTTTTCTATGCCAACGAATATCCTGAAAATTTATGACGAACAGTACATTTTAAAGTCACAGAAACAGCACCTGTGCACACAGTTTGACTGTATTTAAAGACAGTTTTACAGGGCTGGTTGCAAAATATCTAATATATAATTTAAAAAGAATTTTAAAAGGAGGCTTGGAGCCCCCCCTCCTCTTCAATGTTTTGGAAAACTCATAAGCACATATAATGTTTTTTTCAAAGAACATTAGCTCAAAAAACTTTAGTAAAAACTGGCAATAATGTCAAAAGAAAAATGCACAGGGGCAGGATAGAGATTTGGGATTAGTCCTCAACGCATTAAAGAGTAAACATACCAAAACTGGTAGTAACTGTTTGACATAAAGAGTCAGAACTGGGTGAGTTTTTAGGTAGTTCTCAGCACACAGCATATCTGCCACTGAAGCCTTGGCATTCACTTGGCAGTTGACTTCACAACATGGATCTAGAATCCTGCCCTATGCTGACCTTTCTCTCATGTTTTGCCTGCATTGTGCCCTTCATTTGACCCCTGAGAAAGTCTCTACTATCCAGTGAAAAATAAATCATCCTCTCTGCAATGCACTTTATGCTCAAGGTACAGACAACCCCATGTGGCATCATCTATTAAGAATATCTTGCTTAGGCTGACATAGACATGCTTCACCTGATTGAAGCCATCTCCTTCTGCATTGAAGCTGTACAGTGGACAGTACTTAATTTGTAAAAATATTAATTGCCAGCGCCCTTCATAAGACGTTCACTTATGCCTGCACTACCCATTGCCAAGGTCAGCTCTGCCAACTACAGTAACAGCACAACTACTAACCATCACACCCCTAACGGTTGAGAAAATTCTGTCTATTCCAGGCCCCCAAAGCTGTAAGAATGGCGCTCGGCATCACTGAAGTTGACAATACGATGTCTATACGCCGATTATGATCCTGAAGTGATTGGAGTTTCCTTCTCTTTACCTTCAGCCCCCAGGGGGGGATAACTGCCATTGTAGTTACCGCAGCCTCTGTTGTCTCCGTTACTGACCTCGCCGCTGTTTTGATCCGTGGCGTCCAGCCCTTGCACTTCTTGCACTCCACCAATGTGCGGTTCCTCCTCCGGGCTTCCGCTGCAGCATTCGACTCTCTCTGGCGTCCCTTGCTGGATTCGGGCGTCACGGGAGTTTCAGAGAGTGAGGAGCGGACTGCAGAGCTCTAGGCGAGGCTGGACGCGGGATAGGACGTTCAACTCGGCTCCTGTGAGAGGTATCACCCTGGAGGGAGACACAGCAGGCTTTCTGAAGGCGGCTGAACAGCTGCCGACTACCGAAGGAGTGTGTGAGGTGGTAAGCCCAGTAGGGGGAACGGCAAATGTTAAGCAAGCCCAGACTGCCTGTGCCACCCGATGTTTTAAGCGCCAGGGCGGGCAGGCAGTCGCTCAGGATAAACAAGATCTTAAAAACAGAAGGAAGGGGGTAAAAAAGAGTGTAGTTAAACCCCGCAAAAATATCGTCACCGCAGTTACTACTACTACAGCTATTATTAGGAGATCACAGCAGACGACGGGTTCAACGAGCAAGTCGTCTGCCCAGACAGATAGCCCGGTAGTTCTTTCAGGCGTCACATCTCCAACGGAAGCGGTTCCTTCTGTTCCTGTTGTATCCTTTGAGCCAGCAGCCACCCCAGTGGCAGGTAAAGCTTATACTTTAAAACAGAAACGAAAAAGCCAACTGGGGGGGCTCTCAAAAGAACACCTTCCTTGAGATCTTATTTCAAGGTGTTACCCCAGATTTTGGCGCTCCCCAAAAGCCCAACCTCTATTAGCTCAATGCAGGACTGCTTAGAGCTTCCAGTCATGAGCTCCGCGGAGCTATCAAGTAATCTTTCTCAGAATAACCTGGCCTTAGGGGAACCCTCGTAATCTCAACAGAGGGTTATGTCTCAGACCGGGGGCGCTGTAGCGGTACTATCGGATACCACTGAATTGCAAGATGACACAATTGTGTCACCTCCTGGTGGAGAGCCTTCTCTGTTTCCAATAGAAGAACAATCAGAGTACTCTGTTGGGCAAATGCTGAGAGCACTATCTCAGGACATTAAATTAGGTTTTCAGAACTCAACTGCCAACCAGTTGGAGATCAGGAGTTTCTGCGAATCTCTGGAGACAAAAATTGACCTTCTAAATACCAGAACGGCAACACTAGAAAGCAATGTTACAAATTTAACATCGAGTCTTCGACAAGCTGAGGATAAAATAGAGCTCTTAAAAACTAGTGAAGCTAACCAAGCGGAGAGAATGGAGGCCCTGGAAAATAACAGTAGAAGGAACAACCTCCGACTTCTTAATGTTCCGGAGGAAAGAGAAGGGAGCGATATTAAGCAGTTTATTGTTTCCCTTCTAAAAGAAGCTCTGGGTCCAGACATATCGGAAGAGGAGTTATTGCGAGATATACAAAGGATCCACAGAGACCCATTTCGTAAATCCCCACAAAGACAGAAGCCCAGGAAGATTCTAGTTAACTTTATGACGTATACCCTTAAAGAGAAAATATTAACTCTAGCTCTCAAACAGAAATCACTTTTAGCCAAAGGTTTTTCTTTTCAGATTAGGTCAGATCTTTCAAAAATTACTCTTGAAAGACAGTGGGAGCTAGGTAAAAGACTGGAAGACTTCCGTAAGCTGGGTGCTGTGGCCCAGCTGAAGTTTCCCGCTGCCTTGAGAATAATGTACAATAACAAAATGTACAATCTTAGATCTGTGGAGGCAGCGGATGGGCTTCTTCAACAACTTGGGGGAAAGTAATGCAAAAGAAAAAGGAAAGGAAAAGAAGGATAAAAAAAAAAAAGAAATAATAAGATTATTCCTTCATTTGTTTGGCTTGCGGGATGATAGAATGGGATAATAAAAGAATAGTATAGGCATGAAGTTAATTACAGTTGAGTGCTTCGCACTATGCAGCTAAGGTGCCGAATTCTGGACTAGGTCCAGACTCTTGGGGCAAGGGTTTCCATGGGTGGGTTTGCAGGGGTGGTAGGGGTGGTAGGGTTGGGACGAGGGCACGGGGGGGTGATAAGGGTGGGTGTTGCATTGGGAAAAAAGAAAAAAACAGTCCTCATTTTCCTTATTATAGTCCATTCCGTCCTTTTTTTTGGGAGTTAGAAGTATGATAAGTTTGTGTGAGATTTACAGTCAAGAGGGTTTTTTTTTTGAGGATGACTCGGAATCATGAATAGCTTAGGCATTCTCTCCGGGAATGTTAATGGCCTGCGCACTAATTCAAGGAGGCATCGGATTTTCCAATATTTACGGGATAGTAGTGCGCGGATCATTATATTGCAGGAGACACATTTAACTGAGTCAGAATTATCTGTTTTAGTTAAGAGGTTGGGCTGGTTGGATTTTACAGTTTGTACCACTCAATCTGTTAATACCAGGGGTGTAGCTATATTGGTTAAAAAATCGGCCCAAGCAACACTTCTTTCTAAAGTCGTGGATTCAGGGGGGAGATGGGCCATAGCAGAGTGTCAAGTAAAGGATGTAAAAATAACAATTGCAGGTTACTATGGTCCAAATCAGGACGACCCTTTATCTTTCAATGGCATGACATCTGCTTTAATAGCGTTTTCTAGCCCAGTCGTCTTGGCAGGTGATTTTAACCTGATCTTGAATCCCCTGTTAGACAAGACCTCACAGTACAGGCCATCTACATCCCACAAAACTAGAGCATGCCTTACTGATTTTATGAAACAATTGGGTTTCTTAGATATATGGAGGATAAAGGCAGGGACTAAAAGAGAGTACTCTTTCTGCAACTATAAATATGGGCATAAGTCTAGGATTGACTTTATTTTAGTGAGTCAATCAATAAAAAGCTGGGTAGAGGATATTTTTTATCTTCCGTCTCACCTCTCTGACCATTCTGCGGTTAGCCTAGTCATCAACAAACCGGCACCCCCAGTGGAGAGGACATGGTCAATGGACCGCACTCTACTTTTGCAGGAAGACATATTAGTGGACCTTCAGGCAGAAATTGAATTATTCTTGGCTAGAAATGCCCTAACAGCTTCAACCACCACTATATGGGAGGCTCTTAAGGCCTACTTGAGGGGGCATAATACAAGTATCTCCTCCTATAGGTCAAAAAGGTACAAGGCAGACATCGCAGATATCGAAAGTAAAATCAAAGCAATCCAAGTAGTTATTGATCAGGGCAACCGAGAGAGTATTGAGGGTGCACAAGAGACTCTACGGTCCCTGAAGGGGGACCTGGAATCTGTCCTTAATTCCAGACTATCACAAAGATGGGAAGCTAGCAAGATCGCCCATTTTGAGTATGGGGAGGGCGCCGGGAAACTTCTTGCCTGGAAAATTAGATCAGACCGGGCAAGGAACTATATTAGCTCAGTTTCTAAATCTGGGACATCGTACACCTCTGACGAGGACATCAAAACACAATTTTATTCTTTTTTTTCGGATTTATATAAGGAAGAGGGAAACCATGACTCCGCTAAAGCTCAGTCCCTGTTAAACAATATAAATCTTCCTGGGTTAAATTTAGATCAACAAACGAAAATAGATGCACCTATTACATATGATGAGGTATATAGGGCTATAATGAGCTCAAAAAAAGGGAAAGCAGTTGGGCCGGATGGTTTACCTTCGGAAATATATATATGCTTGGCTAAAGAGATCACCCCTTTTCTAACTACCTTGTTTAATGAAATCCTACAAGATGGTACTCCTCTTCCTCCCTCGTGGAATAAAGCGACAATATCACTAATATTGAAGCCTGGGAAATCAGCTTCAAATTGTGAATCCTACAGGCCAATCTCAATTTTGAACACCGATTATAAAATCTTCGTTTCCATCATGGCCAATAGATTGGGAGGAGTCGTAGGTGCTCTATTACATCCAGACCAAAAGGGCTTTGTTAAGGGCCGTCACCTGTCTGATTTAACCTATGATTTAATTGGAGCCATTGATATGGCTTCAGCATGGTCTCTTCCTTTGGCGGGAATGACACTGGACGCGGAGAAGGCCTTCGACAGGGTCAATTGGCTGTTCATGTCGGAGGTCTTGGCCAAACTTAAGCTAGGCGATAAATTTAGACGAGTCATCTCTCTAATATACTGCAATCCATCGGCAAATATCATGGTTAATGGTTCCCTCACAAAATCTCTTGCGATAACAAGGGGTACGCGTCAGGGATGCCCTCTTTCCCCTTTACTATTTAATTTATATATTGAACCCTTTGCACAGATGTTGCGAGATGACATTAGGGTGTCTCCATTTAAATACGGAGAGTGGGAAAGGAAAGTGGCACTTTATGCCGATGACATCCTTATTCTGACAGACAACTTGAATATGGCGTTCCCAGCTGTTATCGAACTAGCCGAGAAATTTGGATCCGTTTCAGGCTATAAGATTAACACCTTGAAGACGGAAATTATGGCCTGGAATATGTATGTAGACTCTCATCTTCCTTCCTTAAAAACTGATATAAGATATCTGGGTGTCCATGTCCTACATGAAATTGATAAGATTCCCTCTCACAATTTATCATTAATTATAAAAGAAACTAGAAAACTATTGAAAAATTGGGCCAACTTACCTCTGTCTATGTTGGGTCGGGTTAATCTGATTAAAATGTCAATCTTACCAAGGTTTACTTTTCTTTTTGATTGTATCCCCTTATTTTTTGAGAGTGCTTCTCTAGCAAAAATACAGAGTGAACTTAACACCTTTATTTGGGCTTCTAGAGGGTCCAGGATCGCCTGGAAGAAAATAAGAAGACGTAGAGAGAAGGGCGGCCTGGCAGCCCCAGACCTACAAATATATGCTTGGGCCTTCCAATTCGCCCATTCATGGATGCTACTAAAGGTTCCAATAAGTAGCGGTATGGGTTTGATGTTCCTGTCCATGCTAAGAGTGAGTGGCTTTTCCGAAGATGGCTTTCTATTTAAATATGAGGATCCCAAGTTTAAAAAAAAAGTTAGATTAAAGGTTTTATGGGGTTTGTTAAAAACTTGGGTTAAAATGCGAGCCGCAATGAAGATGGGGTATTTTTCTAACCTAGCCCCAATCTGGGACTCGCCTGGGACACCTGAGTTCCCAAAGGATAGTTTGTCCTTACCACTGAGGATGGCCGGTATAGCGAGGTGGGGTGAACTTTTCGTGGAGGGCTCACTGATCCCTTCGGAGGCCCTCCGGGAAAAAACTGGTTTCTCTATCTCTAGGTTTAAATTTCTCCAGCTCTCTAGCTGGGCCACCACAAATCATGCTATTAGAAGCAACTACATTTTAGGTAGGGACATACAGTTGGAGACACAGGCTGCGCAGAAACCTCCATTTAGAAAAGAAGTTGGCTTTTGGTATCGCACTATTCTTGAAGAGATCGATGGTGACTTTAAACTCCCAACTTCACTGTGGAATAGCTACATTCCACAGGTTGATCTTGAGCTGTTGTGGCTTAATTCGTGTAAGACACTATGGGATATTGTAAAGCCTGCTTGGTTAAGAAGGAGTCACATCTTCACGATCCATAGAGCCTATTTTTCACCATAGAGGCTAACTAAATTTGCAAAAGATCTTCCTGTGTGCTGTGCTAGATGCGGTGAAGAAGCGGCGTCAGATGTCCATATGTTTTTGACTTGCCCTCTTCTATCGAGCTTTTGGTACCAAGTGGGGAAAGTTCTGTCTAGCTCTTTAGAGATATCTATTACCCTTGACTTTCCTCTGATTTTCTTTGGATTAACACCCAATCTGACTGGTCCACCCAAGCATCTGCTATTTTATGCTATCTTAATAGCAAGAAGAGAGATTTGTTGTAAATGGAAAGATCCCAAGCCTCCGGAATTTTCAGACTGGCAGGCTTCTCTCTTAAGGATATCCAGGATGGACCTTATAAGACCAGGAAGTAAGAAGAAGCAGGAATTCTGGAAACTTATGAAGTGGTGACGGGGTTTTTTTTTTTTGGTTTTTTTTTCCCCCTGTCCAATGATTTTATTGCCCTTCCTGCCTAGACAGATTTCCTCCTTCCCAAATATAGGGGATGGATGAGTTGCTATTGCCTTTCTGGCCTAGCAATTGGGTCCCTAGTGTATTTCGCCGTCGGCTAGTGTTTGAGAAGGAGATACACCGGTAAGCTTGTCTGTCGATAAAGTTTACAAATCCAGTGCACTGAGGCGGTGTCACTCTTTTCTTCTCGCTCCAATGCCTGGGAGGCTTTAAATGGGCTGAATATGTGGACAGAAAAAAAAAAAAAAAAAAAGAATGGCTTTGACAGTAGGTATTAATACTTGTTTTTAATGCATATTGAATTAATAGACAACTGTTGTTGTGCTAGTCTCTAAATTAGGCAAACAGTGCCACCATGTGGCAGACTCTCATAAGTGCCAGTGTTGACAGTTCATTGCCAGTCCAGAGCACCGGAAACCATGTCTAAAATTAAGCACTGCAATTAAGGAGCAGAGGCTTTGTGGTATGAATCAGTGGATAGGCTTCCTGGTTAAAAGGCACTTTAGAAATCCATATACCATTATCAGAATAGAAACATCACTTCTCAATGGTATTACTAACACTTCTAGCCAGGGCTGCCATACCTTGAATTGTCTGTACCACGGGCATATCTGAACCTTTAACATTGATTAGGGAGGGTGAAAAGCACCATTATTAAGAGATTTCCCAAGCAATTTGGGGCTAGTGACCTTGGTCATATCTTAATAGAAAGAGATCACATTACAGGAAGTTTGTATGACATTCAGGAGACATTTATCCGCAAGACAATGTATAAAAGTTACAATCAGATGCGATTCTTTAAAATCACGTGCAGGAATTACCAGGCGTCCAATACATTCCCAAATATGTATTCCATGCACTTATCTTGATAATATTAATATATAGTTATAAATCGCTAACTAGTAACTATTTTGACCAATAAGGTCAAGCAAAACATCAGACAAACACACAAATTTATCATTATGAAACTCTCTGTTTACTGATGATCAAGAGAGACACCTTATTATTCACTTAAACACCGACCAGAACCATACAACCTACTCAACAATGGAAAGAATCTTTATAAACCAGTTTAGAAGCAAGGGTCTGTCTGGTGCCAGTATAAGTTATGTTAAAGGATTCATGATAGATGGGAGGAAGTAACATTTATATTTGATCAAAGGCCCTTTACACAGGGTATAACTATCTCATCAGCCCAAATATAGAAAATCGTGACCCAGATAAATGTCAGCATTGAGCATGGGGTCGGAGTTTACTGAATTTCACTCTTTGCAGGACACTTGATGGACATTGGGGAGCTTTTGTTGAGGCTTTAAATATGTTTATGTTTTTGGAGCTAATACATCAGAAGCAGTTTGTGGATTACAACAGAGGAGCTCAATGGTGCAACAATTTGCAAAAAGATGTACATTTCTCTTTCTGTCAAGGGCAATGTTCAGCACTGGGCAGATACACTGCAAAATATCTCAAACCTAAGGTGTAAGATTTTGATGCATCCTCAGGTTTTACATGTTTTTGTAAATTGGGGGGTGCATCGAAATCCATGGGAGCTGTGTGGGAACACCCACGCAATGTCCATGGAACGCCTTCCCAAGGCAGAGTAACGCAAAACAGTGATTTGCGCTGTGTTGCATTACACCACATTTTTGGAGCCACACAAAGTGGCTTTGCATGGCTTCAAAAATCTGTCATAAGGTTTACTTTGCTTTTGCACCACCATGCGTGGTGCAAAAGTGACGCAAACGGCCTCATAAATAGGCCCCTCAGTTTCTGCTGATGGTCTTCACAGGTGCCTTCTCTTTGAGTTTGTATGAAATTGTAGTCCAATAAATTAATACATTGATTTGATTTGAAATAGTTCCAAGTGCCACATGTTTTAGCGTATCGGGGAAATTATCCATAGGGCTATGAGAGTAGCCTCCTCCTCTGTCACAAACAAGGTTTCATATGGTCCTTCTGCAATTATCTTCTTACAACAGTATAATCCCACGAATATCACTGGTAGTACTGTGACATCCCTGGAGCAGAAAGTTCCTGTTTTGCAAGTTCCTCCACAAATAATCCCATGGGGTTTGAAGCAGTCCAGACATTAAAGAGACCTTTCCCAAACAGCTGGATTATCAAAAAACCCTTATAAAAATGTCGGTTTTTGTGGCCAACACTTCGGAACAAGGCTCCCATCACATCATACAATGTTTATTTCAGAATGTTAAATGGAACAGGAAATGCGAGCTCATACTGGAGTTCTCAATTTCTAGTAGTTGGATGCAACATGCCACACAACTTTTTCCTCCGTGAGCAGATCTAAGTTACACCAAACTGGGTGAAGAATGGATGAAGAACAACACTTGATCAGACAGTTCCTGGCTGTCCACAAAACGTAGGGCGACTATGTTTTTGTTCATCCAAAGTTCCTGTTGCTTGTCCTTGTGTTGCCTGATAAAGAGGGAGTTCTCAAAGGCTCATTTGAGAAGGTAAGAGGAAGAGGTTTCAAATGCATTTATTTGTGCATGATAGCCGAAGTCAGCTTCTCTGAATGAGGGGCTGGTGGTGGACCACTCCCAGCTTGTTATTATTTGCTCTGTAGGAGGGGAAGACCAGAGCTGCTGACTCTGGAACTGATGAAGAATGTTCGAGTATGGCCTGCACTCAACATCCAATGATTCTGGGCAAATCGCTTAATGTCCTTAATCTTTAAAACTGTGTAGTATCATCTGATGCTCGAGTAATAGAGCTTATTGCCTTAGGGCCAAGTATGAGTTATTTAAAATGGCAACAAAAAAAAATTCAAGGGTAAGGACACAACCAGCACTTAGTTATTTCCCTGGGATGTGCCCATAAGGACACAACGGGAAGGTTGGGCTGATCTGGGATGGCACAACCCTCAATAGCCAAATAAAGCACAGACCTGGAAATTGAGAGTGGTGCTCACCTTCATCCTGATGGTACTTTTAGAAAAGACGTGCAAACACATTGAGCTACTTCTGTTGGCCAAAACATTATAGGCTTTAAAGACCACATTTCAATTTTGTGATTTCCCACATGGAAAATGCTCAGAAATTGAGTGCAGGACTGTGCATTTACAAACACGATGAGTCAGAAACAATGATTACATCCTTTTTTTAAGTTTCAAAGAAAAAAGACATAACACTCTATCAAATTTGGAATTGCATCAACCTGAATGCTTACAGAGCACAGCCCGCTGACAACAATGGTACATAGTTCCGCTCCCCATGGAGAGACGTAGGCAGCATACATCACTTGAACATTGACTATATCATGAACAAGTAAGTTACCTAATAATTGAAGGAAATCATAAAATAGCGAGATAATGTCTCCCACATGCAAGTAACAATTCAACATAAGAAGCAGGTAAACAAGAGTCCAGTAAGCCTCGCCACCGTATTTATAACTGGACATTTTTCAACCCGCACTCGAACCCCTTCTCATCTTTCACAACCTCTCCCATGTGTCTTTTATGTCATTTCTCTTTTGTGATCTCTTGCCTCTAAGACTCTCTTCTATCCCTCTCTCGAATGGTGTCTAATACACTCTTCCAGTTTCCTTCGATATCAGTCTATGTCTCCCTTCTCCTGTTCTCTTTCACTCCCTTTCTCTGCTCTTTTCCTGTACCCTTTTTCTCTTCACTTTCCTCTTCTACCTTCTCCCTCACTCTGCCAATCTTCCTCTCTATCCCTCCTGTCTCTTGATGTCCTATTTCCCATTAGCCCACTTCACATATTTTGTATCTCTCCTCCTTGTATACATTGTCTTCATCACTTCTTTCCCCTCTCGGTTTCCCTTCCTCTTTCTATGCTCCTCTTTCTATATCTCACTGCTCTGTCTGCCTCTTTCACTTCCTCCCTATAGCCCTGTTCATCTCTTACCTTCTTAATTTCCCCTGCTCACTCTTCCTATCCCAGAACCCTTCCTATCTCTATTGTCTTCCTTCACTCGGTTCTCACTCTCTCTACATTTACTCAGTCCCCCTTTTTCTCTCCCCTGCCCATGATTTCTCTTCTTGTTTTCCCCATCCCCCCACTGCTTTTATCCTATGATTTAATTACTCATGTTTTTAGTTCTAGATGACGGAGGGAAGTGTCATTAGATTTTAACAGCCCATCTGAGAAGTGCAAGAAGTACTGGTGATGCTCCTTATATGCTAAGAAGTGTTTTTAACTCTCCCCATCATCCACCACTGTTGTACAAACCTTTACAGTAAGGTGTGTGCAGGCAGTGGGCGTGGGATACAATAAATGTACAGTCCTTGCCCACTCTAAGCGATATTGCTAACAGATAATGTAAATATACATGTTTGGCTATATATATGACATGTCATACATGCCTGCTTCTCAGCACTCTTTTCTTTCAGAAATATGAACTGAAGGGCATGGAAACATCATGACCTGTCCAGCATCAAACAGTTTGGTCAAATGGGAAAGTCCAAATTACATCCCATGTGGTCAGCCTCACCATTAGACCACACTAATATAATTTTCTTTCACAACAGATGCATACAATTCACTGCCATACACACAAGCAGGACATTTGTTCATATGCACAATGACAGACTGGTTGGTCGTCTCACTACGTATTCTGTGCTTTTAGCTACTCCCTTGCTGTCTGGTTTCTATGGCCTCACACCTCGCCTGAGCTGAACCTCTGAGGAGTTTGTACATCTCTCTCCGAAGCTCCCTGGTGCAGATAAGAAATGCAAAGAGAGCTGGAATCTGATATTCAGAAGCAGAATTGATTGTGGTCTAGTTAAAAATTGTAAGTTGTTAAATCATCCGAGCTTAAAGAGCCAACCTTTTTCTGATTAAAGGAGGAGATGGCTAGCTCCATACACCCTCTCCCCAGCCAGAGACATGCTTGTGATTGCAGAGCCGCGCCCGCCTTAGTGTGAATACCAAGGGAACGCAGGTCATTTAAGCAGACAGTTCATAAAATCATCTCATTGCCAACATCATTTGGTAGCATGGAGGGGGAAATATTAACTAAGTGCAGTCAGGACCTTGATGGACCTCCATGGCTATGGCCCTGTTTTGCAACATCCTCTGGGAGACTATCCTATATCAGAGAGCCTGTGTCACCCTCAACACTGTCATCCCCATACCAGCAAGTGGCCAGAGTCCCCATCTGCCAGAACTACACTCAAGGAACAACAGCAACAAGGTGATAGATGGAATCCTTGAAACAATCTCAGCCGTTACTCAGGCCCCATTCAAGTCCATTGTTTTCCAAACTCAAGCTGCACCTATGGGAGCAGAACCCCGATATTCGAATGAACCCTAAAACCCTAACATTTAGATCACCCTTGATCTTGTGATGCATCATCCACCACCCTTTCATCATTAGCCCCAACATAAATTAGCAGAGTAATAAAATAACTAGGAGTACACGATAATTGAGGTCTAGATCAGGGAATAGTTAAGGAGTTGTATCATGAAATCTCAAAAATCAAGCGGAACAGAATACAGTTAAAATATCAGACATAGCTGAAGAGTACAAGATCAGAAAATCAGAAAAAAACAAAGCCCAAGAGAACAGCAAAATCATTAGAGAAAATTAACTTGGGGGCATATTATCAAGCCAGGCGATAAAATTATCGCCACTTTAGCAGCAGAAAACCACCGCTAAAACGGCGATAATGGGCTTGATAATATGCCCTATGGAATTCCAATTGAACCTCAGGTTAGATGTCCTTCGCATCTAACATGGGCTTCAATTGGAATTCCATAGAGCATATTATCAAGCCCATTATCGCCGTTTTAGCGATAGTTTTCTGCCGCTAAAGCGGCGATAATTTTATCGCCTGGCTTGGTAATATGCCCCCAAGTTTCAGGAGAAATAGAGAAAATGTCTAGTAAATAATAGTCAGTATTACAAAGGAGAGTAAAAGCATTTCTAATAGGAGGGAGAAAGTCTCTGTTAAATGAGGCAGAGTTCCTGGAGGAACTCGGAAAGATTCTGGCTCATTCCCAAAACCACTATACACAATTCTGACATAAGCAATAAACAAAACACTGCAAACTCACAGTGGCATAATGAGAGATAACGCATTCTAAGCAGATCGGAGAATTATACATCATTATAATGCAAATAAAACGAACCCACCTCTAGAAAAGACTCGAGCAGCTTCTTCACTCTTGCTATCCAGAGATGCACAACACATTGTGTTACATCAGTCAACCAATAGCCCATACACCATTGTTTTCTACCAGGCCCACAGCAGGAAGCTCTACAGCGAAAGGGCCTTGAAACTGTTACATCCAGAACACGAAGAAAGCTTCATTCACAGTACGTTCACTCGAAGGAGAGTAACTAGTTATGTCACAGTGTTCAGTGCTCCGCGGAAACAAAGACTGTGGGGAGAGACAACATTCAAGGAGGGCATTGATTGGGAGGGGAATGAGGAGGAGCAGTTAGACCACCTCATCAGAAATTGCAGCATCCATTTTAATAAAACGGTGTCCCAATAGAAAAATGTAGCACAACACAATCACATTGATAAACACACATAACTTTTTGAGCAAAATTGTTTCAGATGTAATTTTATTATTTCACCGGTTATGGCTAGAATTCATCATAAAAATAATAAGTACTCAAAATAATTTCTTTTACCTAAAACTGCCCATTAAAAAAAAAACTTCCACACTCTCTATTGGAGAGGCCCAATAGGCCAAATTCTGTGCAGGGTTGGTTGTGATCTCTATTGGAGGGAATCTTGTGTAGCAGTTTGGGATGGACTGTTCCCGCGAGGAGCCTATTCTGTGCAGATTTGGATAAGGTAGGTCACTGTCTAGAGTGGCATGAAAAACGATGGACTGGTTTCGCGGTCCAAGCGATCGCCAGTGGCTGAGGTAAATCAAAGTAATCCATCCATCCCACAGTTTGCCCAGTTCTTGCTGTGCAAGGTGTGCTTCATTTTTGCATGTTTATTAAACGTATTTATTGCCCTGCAGTATCGGACAGGTTCTTTATTCACATTGGAAACTGAGAGCCAGTCTGGATTCCAGTCTGGCACTTGGGTATTGCTGCATATATTCAGCTTTAGCAAGGACTGAGCAGGTTGTAGGGGAATCTGCGTTACCCCGCTCAAGTGCTATAGGTGGAAGGGGCGGCGGTAGTCCAGGTAATAGTAGATCCATTCCCACCTGCATTCAGGATGAGTGGAACAACTTTACTTTCCCAACTCACAAATTACAGCTGGACCCACAGGGAAGGTAACCACCACTCCCTCTGCTTCCGCACATATTTAAAGTACAGAACAGGCATTGTTAAAAAAGTTACCTACTCGAATGTGTCTTTAGTGTTGATGCATCCTGTGTTGCTAGGGCAGAACATGTTAATGTCTTGCCTTACATTTTGGGCCCTCTTATAGGGTCAATCAGTGGTTTATTTGTAAAAAAAACAAGTGCCCATGGCTCTTGTCAGGAGCCAGCTTGCACCAGCCCATTTATCCTGTTATTACCGCCTAAAACAGAACCAGCTACTAACCATGAATGTGGGGAGAGGATGTGGTGTAATGGCGAGAGAACCAGGTTTGAGTCTCAGCGTCGGCTTAACATCTTGTGATAATGGGCAAATCACTTAATCTCCCTATAAATTAATGGAGCCTTAACTGTTGCTCCTGAAAAGCGCTGGTGTTGATGATTAAGTGCCCGTGCTGAGCATTGGAAACCACCAGCTCAAATTTAGCACTGGGGTCATTATTTTACAAATGTAAAGGCATTCTTTTAAAGGGGTAGCACCATTTAAGTGTCTGTACATTCTGGTATGTTTCTTGGTCTTCCTCAAACAGTATAGAGGGAAGAATGTGTACAGAAAAATTCCATCTTATGTCTGAGGATCCCATCACTCCAGAAGAGAAAGAGGTGCTTTCCCTTCCTCATACTGAACTGCAGGAACTATTTTCTAGATGCATTGCCTGTTGCTTTTGAGGTATGCAGCTGCTCCTCCTCCCCTTAAAAGACTGAACCCTGATAACAATGATCAGGATTTACTTCCTTAAGAGAAGTATGTTTAAGGTGCTCAACATACTGATGTTGTGAAGCATATTTGTGAGCTGCTGGGTTCACAGGAACCTGAGCTACAACGTTGGGGTGATTATTACACTCACTGTGAAACCCCATCCATTGATTCCCATCCTTCTCATCGATTCTAAAAGGGATTCCTTTGAAGCTATCAAAGAATATCAACAGGACAAGTTTTCCTCTGGAAGAGCTTGATAATCACTTTCCTTAAATTCTTAAGCTCAATTCCTTTTTGGAAGCATGTCCTCTGTTTCCTCTGTGACCCACCGGATCCTATGGATAAAAAAGTTGAAGGGTCGCTGAAGTGATCGTATGCAGCATCAAACATTTCCTTAAGCGCCTATGCAGCTTATTCAATGAAAGGCTTCGCTGAAAGACTTTTAATCTCTTTTTGATTGCATCCACAAAATAAGATCCAACGTCTTTGCTGGTAAAATGGAATGCTTCTCCAACCTTCTATCCGATATCACTTTTGATATTCTGTGGTCTCCTGTAACTTTATCTAGGGCTTCTGTGAATGCTCGTAGGCAGCTTACAATGAAATCATGGGAGGAGGAAGGGGGTCAAAGAGCCTTAAGTTCACATCAAAATTTTTTGGTCAAAAACTGGTTGCTCAAGATTTTAATGACTTAGTCCAGAAGATGGCCAAAGAGCAGAACTTACTTCAGCATTTTCAGATCAAACCAGCCAAGATCCATTCCTTTGTACCTAGAGGTGTTCTACAAGGTTCTCCATAAGGACGATGTCCCTTTTGCAGCCAAATCTAAAGCTGCGGAACTGCGCTGTCTGCCAAATCCCAGTCCAAACCTAGATGACAATGCCTCAGCTGTCCTTGTGGGAGGTTGCAAACTCATTTGTTTCAGTTTCTCCAGAGCAAAAAGGGCCTAGATTTAAACCCACCTCCATTTAGTTCTAAAAGCAGAAGGACCTTTAACACCCACCCTGGATTTCAAACGAGGTCAACCACTATATCTGCACATCTGCTTCAAGATGAAAATTGCAGTCGGTGATACCATTCGTTTCTGTGGGGGATTTCCTAATAACTATAGGCTTAAAGGGTGTCTACTTTCATATTCCCATTCACCCAAAGTGTCAGTGTTTCCTGAGATTTTCAGTGGGTCGCCACCATTACAAGTTCAGAGTCCTCTTCAGCATATCATCTGTACCTCACATTTTCAAAAAGCTATACTGGTGGTAACTTCTTTACAATTCAAGGTGTTCAAATTATACATTATCTTATCTCAAACAAGGACTGATTAACTCCTGCCTATTCAGTTTTTTAAGGTAGAATCAGAGCCCCTGAGAGGGTGCTCCCATTTTCATGAGCTGGTGCTTCTTCTGAACTTGAAAACATCTCAGATGGTTCTAGCTCAGACAAATCAGTTAATTGGGGCCATATTAAAGTCTGACTTGGCTTTTTCTTTCCTTTAGGGGATAGATCTTGAAGCCTCCTAACCCAGCTCTGGAAATTGTTGACGTGTTATTCAGCTTCAGCCAAGGACTGGCTGTAGGTTTGAGGTCTCATGAACCCACTGCAGTGGCTTTCTGGACTCGGTTGCATGTGATGCCCCTTTTGAAGCACCTCCATTCATATTGGAGTCGGGACTCAATGGATTGTGAAGCACTCATTCTTGTGACTCCTGGAGGTTAATGTTAGTGGTTAATTTCCGAACATTTATTAAAAAGCGTTCCTTTGGCTCCCTCGGACACTACTGATTCTCAAACAGATGTGAAATTATTGGAGGAGGTGAACCACACTGAAGGGTAACAATTTGTAAGGTCAGTGGTCCAAAAGGGAAAGTCTTCAGTTCTCAAACAGGAGAGAACTTTGACATCCATCATACTCTCTTAGGGTTTGCACTGGTTCTTCAAGGCCACGTAGACCTATTCAGGATTGAAATTCAGTTAGCAGATGCCTACATCTACCATCAAGGAGACACCGAGCATATGATCATTTGACATAAAGATGCCACCACCTATTTATGGGCGAAAACACACATTTTCTTGCAGTCATCTTATCTTCCAGAAATTGACAACCAAGTTGCAGAATGCTGAACCCGGGTGTTTTTGTCCTCGGGGACATGCCATCTGTCTTTGCAGTTATTTCAGCTGGCAGCAGCCTAGTCAGCCTCCTTTTACTGGACATATTTGGCACAGCAAAAACGCTCTTCTTCCACAGTTCTTTTCAGAGTCAAAATGCCTGTAGGTATTGGCTTTGTCTCTGGTTTGGACCCTGGACCTTCTGTTTGCGTTACCTCCTATTCCTCTCCTCTCAAGTACACTGAGAAAGGTTTGGGTGGAGATGGCATCAGTGATCTTAAAAGCTCCCTTTTGGCTGTGGCATCCATGGTTCCCACACCTTCTTCACATGACAATGGCACATACGTTCCACATTTCACCTCCTAGACGATCCTCGTCCTCTTCAGTATCCCAACCTCTCACCATCTGCCCTTTGCCACCTTCACCTCACAAATTGTAATTTGAACAGGTAGGGATACAGTCTCAGGGTTGTTCTACAGTTGTGGCTATAGATCTTCAGGAGTCCTTGATGCCATACAGTATAGCTTGCTAGGTAAAACATTGGATCCATGTAAGACATACTGTCATGTGAAAGATTACTTAGATCCTAGATTGTGTGATCCCTTTTTCATCCTGGTTTTTCCTTCGTAATGGTTTATTGAAGGGTTTAGCTCCTTCCATTTCAGGGGTTCAATGAGCAGCAGATTGCAGTTTTAAAGAATTGTGGTGTTCACTTTCTTAAGTAATCCATTTCTCTGCATGAGTCCTTGAAGGTTTCTGTTACAAATGCCCTCTGCACCTCATTATGATGATACATGTATTTTAAAAAGAGTGGTTTAAGAATTTGACAACTAATTCTGCGAAAATGTAGACAATTGAGTAGTAAATAAACATTAAAATAATTAGACCGTATCCCACCAGTACAGTTATTTTCCATATCTAAAAGGGTGCAAAATGTCAAAGGTTTAAAGCGACCTGGAATTTTAATAGTAGCAAACGTAAGTGGGGATTAGGAAATGCATATATATATGAGGATACTCACTGATTATCTCAGGGCTCCATCATATAACAGGCTGCGGGTTTCGTAGATAAATACCGTAAGTCGGCAAGCCTTGATTCCCTCTTCAAATCCTCCTTCGAAAGATGAGGCAGCGCCAAGACCTGAAATTTCCCAACATTCAATTTAGCCGCAATAGCTACTATTCTGTTTTTAACCCTCGTTGCCCATTTTAATTTGCTGGTAACTACTTTTTTGGCGCAGATGACTGAGATTTTTTAGGTCTTGCGCCTAGCGATGCATTGCGCAGCACTGCTCGCACAGCGAGAGTCCTTTTGTCCGGGGTTTGAAAACGGAGCCTGGAATCGCACACGCTAGTGCGTGTGCTTTTCCTTTTGTCTTCCGCAATTGGCCTTTGCGTGCGTGTTTTTCAAAATGACGGCACGCAATAGGCCAAAGGCGGGCACATTGCTCCACCCATGGCCTATTGGTGTCTATTACGTGCACCAAAGGCCATGTGTTTTCAATTATCGTGCCCAGACACGGGCGCGATAATTGAAAACACATGTTTCGCTGTGGTGCGTACACGCGCACCACTCGCGGGCGTGTTTTTTTTTTTTAACTGAAGGAGCCTCAGTACCAGCGCCTTGAACTCAGCCCTGACAGTTTCACAGCAATCGGCCACAAACGCGACATTTTCTTGTAACTTGTTTTAAAGAGCACACATGCCGTGCTTTTAACGGCAGCCGCGCACCATTATTATTAGCGGCTCGCAATATTTACATTAGTTATTTGTTTTTAAAAGTTCATCCATTCAGCGCTTGCTCTTTAACTTTAACATCGGACATTATTGGCGGCTGCACCCCGCCTTGCTGAAGTGAGAGAGAATTGAAAGAAAGTGGCATGCTGATACGCATGCGCGCAATGGGGCACATGAGCAGTATTGACGACGGGCATCAGTGTCTGCAGTGGGAGATGGAACAGCCTGCCCTGGAGGCAGCATAGCCAGCACTCCGTAAGCGTGGCAGAGCCCGGTAGCGAGGCCCGGTTAGTACACAGATACCTCATAAGCACCCCTCCCACTGCTTTTAACTGCATCAGCACTGCAGGTGTAGGACAAGCCGCCAGCCACTCAAAGTCCACTAAGGTGCCACTCGGCAATCCAGTTGCAGGGTCCAGCGCGAAGAAGCCTGGACATCGAGGCAGGACACAAAGTAGTGTCATGGAGCGAGGGTGCTTTATCTCAGACAGCAGCTCTAAGCATGCTGGGACTTGCAGTTTCACTTCTGTCACAAGTGTGGACTTACTCGTCCCAGCATCCTTCACGCAGCTGACTGCTCAACACTGGCCTACACCCCCCTTTATGGAACAAGACGGAGACGGTGCGCACGAGCCTCCAGCCTACTGGTTCATATGTTATTTAAAGCACTGAACAACAGCATAACCAACTCCAATAAACACTGCACGGTGGCCCGTAGCTCAGCGGCTTAATGCACCTGCTACAGAGTATGTGCCGGTATCAGAACTGTCTTCTGCACAGCCTCAAAACAGCCGGGAGCGAGTCCTGTATTCCAATTTATAGATTGTACCCTGCTCAAGGCAACTGCTGGAACTATTCGAGGCTCTGGGGATAAACTCTGCCTGCAGCAAATGGAATAACAATTTTTATTCGCCAGCAACTGTTCACCTCCTCCTGTGGCTGAGTAGCGACTCACTAATTAATTCTGATTCTCCCGCCCCCAAAATAAATGGTACTCTTGTTATCGACCTAGAAACATTAAAGGTGCATCAATGTGTGAACCAGTGAAAACGCATACATCTCTGTTGCTAGGGCATTAGCCATCGGAGCTGCCACAGCCCACTCTGGCCACAGATGGGTGGCGAGCAGGGCCAGCTTTGACACTGGTGGCGCCCTGTGCGACAATGTCTGTTGGCGCCCCCCCCAGTGAACACCTCTGCCACGGATACCCTCACTAGCACTCTTTAACAGTGCCCCTCAAGTCTCCATAACCACTGTCTCTCAGATTATTTTAGTTTTATAGTACCGTTCATACCAGTGTAAGGTGTCAGAGCACTTCACATCACACACACATACGTATGTAAATCAGTCTATAGGAAATGGTACATCAGACAGGACTACAAGGTGTAGGAGTGACATCTCATCGATACTTGTAGGCAACAAAGTTTAAGAGTACTTATTCTGGAAAAGCACACATTCAGAATTTAAAACATAACATCATTGTTAGGGGTTCTCTTTAATAATAATTATTATTTTCTACCCAAATTAACCCTTTTCACACGATTAGGATGATGAAAAACTGGGCAAAAAACATATACCTTGCAGTTTGCAAGCAGTTCTTTAATGACAGTTAATAACTCAATGTTCTATATTAGGATTTTGACTTATAAATGACAAGTTACAAAAAGAGCTCTCTTACAGAAGCAGTAACCTACTGGCCTACTTAAATTATATGCACTTTGTTATCTGCATAGTACACGTTCTTAGCAGCAGGCATTTTAACCCTCTGCGCTACCTTAGGATGAGTCAAATCTTCCACTAGACAAACCTCCGTTCTCTTTCCAGGAAGAGGATTAATCACCAGAGTTTTCTTGACATTTTAATTGATGCCTGAAAATTGCTGGAGGCCATGAACGCGGCAGCAGGTGCTTTAAAAATGATTATATACTTGTAAAAATGACGCCCCCACCCCAAGTCAGCGCCCGGTGCGGTGGCACCGATCGCACCGCCCTAGAGCCGGCCCTGGTGGCGAGGCCCTGAATACCTTTTTTGTCACCGTATTTCTGGCAGGTGTCTTTTTTCCACAAACGAAAGAGCTGCGTTTGAACATGCCTTAAGTAGCATGTCTGAACTAACATTTGTTTTTAATTGGCTCCGCATTTTTTGGTTAAAAAGACAACAGCAGCTGATGACTTTATTTTCTTAAAGGAAGAGTACAGTGAGTTGGGCACACCCTTACCAGCTTAGCAAAATAGGTAACATTATCTCTTGGCCAGAAGATAAATAAAGCTTTTAGCAGTTCAACCAACCTACATCACCTACAGTTCATATAAAAGTCATCTATTTGTAAGGCATTACTTTTAAACAGCATACTCAGGACTTTATTCCGTAACATGCAATTTTCCCTAAATTACCCTTCACTACATTTGTAAAACTCGTCAGCTTTTCTGCACTCTTGCCACAGTATCCCTGTGCATCTCATATTTACTCCTTTCTGTATTCTTCACTCCTGACTCTTGTACACTATTTCTCTCTCCTTCATACTTCCACAGCCTCCTGTCATTTCTTTCTCTCATCCATTTTCTACAAATTTTTCCTGCGATATCTTTAACACTCTGTCTTCCATTTTTCCACAAATCTTCTTTCACTCTCTCTTTTTCAGACACGCACTAGCTGTCAGCCATCCCCATTCTCAGAAGAGCTCTGCTCCTGTTTGGACATCAGCTTCTTTAAGGGGCCGCTGCACAGCAACAAAAAACATTCAACGTTGCTTTTTAGGACACATTTAGGGGAATGCGAACATGACACTTCTTTCAGCTTTTCACAACACTCTCATCCGGGGTGGGCAGCCATCAGCAGAGTCCCGCTGGTGCCGAGTGAGTGGATTTCAATGTAAAAGGCGCCTCACGTTACTCCTTACATTTTAATTCATAAATCAGAGAGCTGCAACAGCCTGTAGGGAAGCACAATCCTCGGCTCCTAAACAAGTTGGCAGCATATCACACGTCGTCTCAAGCCGCGCCTTGGGAGCTCATACACACATTCTACCTTTGCATTATGGAACTTGTGGTCTTATAATTACTGGAAGAAAAGCAGCATTACATTGACAGAATGGAAACACTAAAACCATGGCGGTGTACGCTCTCTGGCTCTCTCGGAAGAGCTCTGTTCATTTTCCTGCGATAACTTTAACACTCTGGGGCATATTCTCAAGCCCCTATCTCCACGTGAACGTCACTTTTGTTGACGTTCCTGTGGCGATAGGGCCAGCGCTCTATTCTTAAGGCAGCGTTAACCCACTTAAAGTGGCTTAAAGCCACGTTTAGTAGCTTAACGCTGCCTTGAGAATAGGGCCCCTTTCACGCTAAACTTAGTGTGAAAGGGGGCGTGCAGTGGGTGTAGCGGTGGGCGTACCACCGCAACACCCCTTGAATTCGATGCTGCCACCTATTATCAAGAGCGGCGATAATAGGTGGCAGCGCCGAACTTAAGACCAGAAAAATCCTGATCTTAAGGTGGCAAAATGAGGGGATATGCTTAATTTCTCCTCGTATTTGCTATTTCCATGTGTGCTGCCTTGTGCAGCACACATGGAAATAGCAAAATATCAAGGTTTGTATATGTACAGGAAGGTGTCCCTTTCTGTACATAAACAAACCTTGAAGCAGCACACATGTAAGTTACTAAACCGCATTTTAGGTTTGTTTATGTGCAGAAAGGTACACCTTCCTGTACATAAACAAACCTCCCTGCTCGCAGACACCCTTGCACACCCTTGCACTCTGGTGCAAGGGTGCCTGCGTTGGCGTTAAGTCGTGAGACTTAGCACCATCGCAGGGGGAAACGGCAGGCTGCACCATACATTCTTGAGAATAGGGTGCAGCCTGGCATTTCCGAAGTGGCGGTGAGTGGCGTTAAGCCTAGGAGGCTAACGCCTCTCACCGCCACTTCCTCGTGAATATGCCCCTCTGTCTTTTTTTCCACAAATCTGCTTTCATTCTCTCTTTTTCGGACAAGCACTAGCTCTCAGTCATCCCCAATCTCGGAAGAGCTCTGCTCCTGTTTTCACATCAGCTTCTTTAAGGGAACAGTGCACATAAACAGGAAATAATCGACTTTACTTCTCAGGACCAATTTACGCGCTAAAAACATAAAACGTGCCTTTTCAAACTTTCACTCCCTCAAACACAAGCTCTCCTCCTCTTCTTAGGGTGTTTTCTACATACTCAAAAATAGCTCTTTAGGCATCTGTTGCCTGCTCTCCCGTTCTTTCTCTTTCTCATACACTCTTTCTCCTCCTCTATCTCGATGTCAATAATCACTATCTTCACAAACGAACTATCCCTTGCAGTCTTCCTTTCTATCTCTTCTCTACAGCTCTCACTACTATCTATTCACCATGCCACATAATTCAACTAAATAAATACACAACACACAATTCCACACCTCACAAATAAACAACTAAAAATTACAATACAACACACATAAATCCACTACACACCGCAAACATCCACTACACTACAAAACAAAACACATAGGTAGAAAACATCATTTACAACGCCAATAGCTCTAACTCTAACAAATATGAAACATATTGCATTATAAATGCTTGTCTTTTCTTTCTTTAAACAACAATGTTCTCTTCTCCTGATCTGCTGCTGCCCCTCCCCCCTTTCTTCCTCTTACTCACTCTCTCGCTCTGTCTCGCTCCTCCTCACTTGCGGGAAAACCATTACTTCAACAAATGGTTCTTCCTCTCTTTCCTCTCCTTTCATTTATTTGTTCCCCTGTGAAATGGATCAAAAAAAACAATAACAAAAACACTTTGCCTTTAAATGTCTTCCTTTTCAGAAGTGCAGCCTCTGGGCGGAGAGGAAAAAAAGGTTTAAAAATACTAAAAAATAACAAGCTTTTGCAAATCAGTAGGTCTTACATTACTGAAAGTTTGAGCCATTTGCCTTGCAAATAATAATGCAACGCCAATAGCTCAAACTTTCAGTAATGTGAGACCTATTGCATTGCAAATGCTTGTTTTTTTTTCTCTGTGACCCAAAATTTGTCCCAGAAGAGTATAGTAGATTTATAAGCAAGAAAATTCTAAGCCTGTAGGTCCCCTTCTAGTCTTATTGTTGGAATCATTGCGCTTTTAGGTAGGCCCAGCAATTTTTTCAAACATTTACCTTCACTTTTATCCCACTTTACATCAGAGCAGAGACACAGTAATTCTGCTCGGCATAGACATAGTGTGACACCACTGCTTTGTTAGCAGTAAAAAGCAGGGTCTTAGTCCGCCCTCCAAACACGTTTTAAAATTTTGCCAGCTCTCCGATTGTGGATACTGCCCGGGCAGCTACAAGTTTTTTATGAAGGGCCCAGTCTAGTTTATTATTAAACGTCATCCCCCAATACTTACAGGAGGTTACCACTTCCACAACTTTATCTCCCAATAACCACTTATATGGTTTCACCTTCTTCCCAAAATGTATTATGTTTGTCTTATCCAGATTGAGCTTATGCTTATTTGCCACACAGTACTTACTGGACAGTCCCAATTTCCATTGGAGGCCCACCTGGGTCAGTGCAAGGATTGCCATGTCATTCACAGAGAGAAGGCAAGGAATATGTCTTCCCCCATTTTCGGAGAGAAGGATTTAAGATCAGAGAGAACTTGTGGCAAATCCGCAAGAATTTGAGAAAACAATGTAGGAGCAAGAACACAGCCCTGTCTCAACCCATTTTTAAGCGGTATTCTCTTCGATAATGCCCTGTTTAAACCCAACTCAACTTGAGCTCAATTATCTCAGTGTAGTTTTTGTAGGATTACAAATAGGCTATGGAGAATATTTATATTTTGCAGCTTATCCCGCAAGATACTGTGATTCAAAAGGTCGAAAGGCGTACCTAAATTCTACAAAGCAACAAATAAGACTTCCTGACCTTTCCATTGCCGTCAGGCCAATGGCCCACAGGCTAAACCAGTATTCAACTGTACCAAGACCCTGCTTGAAGCCTCCTTGTTCCATGGGCATGAGATTTTTGTCCTCTATCCAATCCTTTATGGACAGAAAAATTACTTTGGAGTATAATTTGCTCCAACATCAGGTAGGATTATCAGGCAAAAGATCCTGGGATCGTCTGGGCCTTTTTAGGTCTCGCCTGGCTATCGCGTAAGTGATCGCTCAGCGAGACTTATGTAGGGGCTTCAGAAAATGCTCCCAAAGGCTTCCCAGGCGGATCGGGTGGCGGTTACGCGCACAACCACGTGCATTCCATTTGCCACCAGCTACTTCCTGCGCGTGCGCCGCCTCACGCATTCAGAGAGATTTAGTAAGGGGCACAAGACCTTAGGAATGCGGTTTATGGCCAGTGCATGTGAGGCATTCAAGCCCGAAGCTGGCATCTGGCATCGGACTTGAAAGCAGCAGACTGCTTTCGCCAGCGCGCGCTCAGCCTCACTTCCTGCATCCCCTCTTACAACAATTAACTTTCGTTATAACTCACACCCCATATGCTCGTTCCCACCCACCCTTCCTTTGATGTCCGCTTTTCTTGTTGTTTACAAACCACGCCACACACTGCTGCACGCCACACACTGCTGCACGCCGCACACTGCTGTACGCCGCACACTACCGCACGCCACACACTGCTGCGCACACTGCTGCATTGCACACTGCTGCATGCCGCACACTGCTGCACGCCGCACACTGCTGCATGCCTCACACTGCTACACGAAACACTGCTGCACGCCTCACACTGCTGCACGCCTCACACTGCTGCACACCACACACTGCTGCATGCCACACACTGCTTCATGCCACACACTGCTGCACGCCTCACATTGCTGCATGCCTCACACTGCTGCACGCCGCACACTGCTGCACGCCGCACACTGCTGCACGCCACCTACTGCTGCACGCCGCACACTGCTGCACGCAGCACACTGCTGCACGCAGCACACTGCTGTACGCCGCACACTGCTACACGAAACACTGCTGCACGCCACACACTGCTGCATGCCACACACTGCTGCACGCCACACACTGCTGCACGCCACACACTGCTGCACGCCGCACAATGCTACACGAAACACTGCTGCACGCCACACACTGCTGCACGGCACACACTGCTGCACGCCGCACACTGCTGCATGCCACACACTGCTGCACACTGCTGTATTACTCACTGCTGCATGCTGCACAGCACTGCTGCACGCAGCACACTGCTGCACGCAGCACACTGCTGCACGCCGCACACTGCTGCGCGCCGCACACTGCTGCACGCCGCACACTGCTGCATGCCGCACACTGCTGCACGCCGCTGCATGCCACTCAGTGCTGCATGCCACACACTGCTACACGAAACACTGCTGCACGCCACACACTGCTGCATGCCACACACTGCTGCATGCCACACACTGCTGCACACCACACACTGCTGCACACTTCACACTGCTGCACACCACACACTGCTGCACGCCTCACACTGCTGCACGCCTCACACTGCTGCACGCCACACACTGCTGCACACCGCACACTGCTGCACGCCGCACACTGCTGCATGCCGCACACTGCTGCACTCCACACACTGCTTTTATGCGAGTTTATGCTACTGACATTGTAAATGACAATGCCTTTTATTTGTTTTAAAACCAAAACATAAATAAAAGGCTTTGTAATTTTATAATGCCAATAGCTCCAACTCTTATAAATGCGAGACCTATTGCATTGCAAGTGCTTGTTTATGTATGGGCTTGATTACTGCTCCCTTCCAGCTAGCTGGAAAAGTTCCAGTGCATGTGATAAAAACGAAGACTTTAGAGAGGAAGCTAGCCCACCATTTTGGATTTGATTTCTAGATAATATCTGGAAGATTATCTGGGCCGGCTACCTTAGTTAATTTAAGGGATGATATTAGTTTATTTAAGGACTGCTCAGAGAATAAATCCAATAACTCCTCCGCTGAAGATATTTACCTCCCCCTCTCTGTTATCTCCTGGGCCATACCATGACCCAAGCATCTTCCGGAACCGTACACTGGAGAGGTTCTTTTACCTTGTTGCACCCTTCCTGCCCTAACTTCCAAAATGTATTTATGTTTTACAGGGTGTGCAAGGTGTCATGTTTAGACCTTTAGAAACTGTTCTTTTCTTTTGGCTTTCTGTGAAAGTCTCTATCCTCGTGGCTGCTACTTTAGCTATAGATTGTGAGAATTCGGAGTTTAAGGTCGCTCGAATAGAAGTATAGCTGCCTCTTGGACAGAAGTTAGTGGGTCCCTGTCATAAGATATGTAAGGCTGCCAGTTGGGCACACTCTAACACTTTATTGTCTCATTACTGCCTGGATGTCTTAGGTTCCGGTAGTGGAGGGTTTGGGCTGCTTCTGTTTAGACACCTAAAGTTGGTTACATGGCATTCTGGTTTACAACTCTTATTTCAGTGTACTGCTAATTTGATTTGTACATCCTTATGTAAGTCAGGACTGGGATACCAAAGACTGGTTAGGTAATGTTCAGATTACATACGGTAATCTCAGTGGCGGCTGCCACCAAATTGCACGGGTGAGGCGGGAGCAGGGAATAAAAAAGGAATTTAAAAATGAATTCCCTTGCTCCTAGACCTCTGTCTCGCCTCGTGTCATCCTCTTCTGTTCCCGCTTGAAGCATGAAGCACAAACAGGCGCCCCAACCAATCACAATGCTGCAGTGCAGCGTTGTGATTGGTCTGAGCGTCGTGGTTGGGCGCTCAGACAAGCAGTGGGAGCCTGCGCATGTTCCTCACCAGGTTGTGCATTACAGTCTGGTGGGGAACATCATAAAGTGCGCATGACTGTTTGGCCGGCCCAAGACGGCCTGTCAAGCAGTCATGACCACTTAGGTGCCCACCACTCCTCCTCCCCTTGCTGACTGTGACTCAGCCAAACCCCTCCCCACCCTGCCCCGTAAACCGGAAAAATAAAATGATAATAACATGGTGTTATTACCAATTAAGTTTTCTTTTATCCACTGCTCGAATGGCAGTGGGGCGACGCTCCTCCACCTTATCAGGGGAGCCGCCACTGGGTAATCTTCATTACTCCACGTCCTGGTTTTCCTCGTCCCATCCTCCTTCCTGCTCGCCCTCCCTTCTGGCCTGGACACATCGCCGCTATATGGCCTATGAAAACCCAGGCTGTGTGACAACGGATTACATCGAAGGTCTTCAGCTAACCTACGAACGGAAGAAAGATTCCCTGAGAAGTAAGTAAAAGTCTTTCTTCCCAAATATGTGATAATGGGCAATTTCCTCATGGCAGACATTCCTCCTCATGTATGCCAGGACTGGCGCGAGGAAAAGTAGGGCTGGGAGGGATGAAGATTACCGGTGAGGAACTGCAACTTTTATCAAGTTTTTTTTCCTGTTTTGCCTCTGGAACAACATCTTGAACTTTAGGCTTCCAAGACTTTATACAAGGTTAGAGCATCAGTCAGAGCTGTGTTACTCGAAGGCAGCTCATGTTTAGAATCCTAGTCCCGAGAATACCATCACCCTCTGCGCGCTTTTTATGTAACTTGTACACTTCACCTTTGACATAAAACGAGGTAGTATGCAACTCACTTTATATTTATTCAAAATGTTGATTTATACATATGGTCAATGTCATATAGCCTTTCAGGTTTAACATCAATATTTAACTTTACCTTTAAGGTGTATACACAATGGGGATCCTAACAACCCCCGTTCATCCTGGACAAAAATGAAGTGCTGGGAAAGAGTCTCTGAACTGAAGCTCGCATTCCAGGGGCCGGCTCTCAGCCGCCATGTTCAGCCCCGCGAGCTCAGGGGCGCTTAAGAAGACAAGTGGCAGCGCGCGGGGAGCATTCAAGGCCCAGCTCTTTCAGAGACGCCATGATGTCATTCCTTGTGAAGGGTGGAACACACTGCTTGCATGAGAGGTGTTATAGAAAACCAAATTCCTTCTGTGCCGTGTTATTCAGTGAGGCACAATGCTGTCCCTGTGGCCTTGTCCCCCCTCGAGTCTGCCTCAATGTGAGGTGGTGAAGAAAAGCCCCGGTGTGCAGCCCGGCTCAACACAGCCTAGGCCCCGGCTTTATTTTAAAGGACAATTAACTGATCAGTGCGAAAAAGGCATTATTTGTTAGTAATCTCTGTTGATTGACATCAAGAATTGTTAGACCCTTGTGCAGGTGGGTACCTGTAGATTTAAGGGAAAGGCCGGAGAATGTCATGCTTTTTATATGTGCCTCAATTCTGTTATGTAATAAGACCTTGCTTATGATGTAGCGCTTCATACATCTCTTCTGCCTTCTAACCACTATATATAATGGGTGAGACTATTACCTAATTACTCAGTTCTCAATCTAACGACGATTGAAAATAATGACCTCCAGATAAATAGATGTCAGGAGAGAGCGTTTAACCCTCACAGTCATGTTGCCTGAACTGTGGTACAGGTGAGAACACCTAGAATGTTATTACTTAAGCCATCAAAGCTTGTTTTCACTGAAATGTTTACGTTATTATGTTTTTGGGAGTTTTAAGATCTGATATGAGTCAGATGATAAGAAACAAACTTACATCTGATTAACTGATAAAGGGACAGCAAAGTTTTCCAACTGTTTGAAAAACAAAAAGGTGGCTATTAGTAGAAGGTGGAAACAGATGAAGAAAGTTCTAAAGTGGTGCTGCCAGAACAGAAAATAAAATGCAGACCTTGCGGTTTTTTTTTCTTGGAAGAGTATGCTGTATGGAGCAGGATTTATTGCTAGATTATAGTGAGTGAAGATTTCAATTACAAGCCTTGGCAAATTCAGTAGGTCTGGCTTGCATTTGGGGTACATCTTAAAATATTTTTTTTAAAGTCTCCTACAGTGAAAAAACGCAACAAAAGATGATTGTTTTCTGTATGCAATGCTTCTATGAGAAAAATAATTTGACCTTCCATCCACTCTGTTCACAGCAAGTTGTTCTTTTATTAATGTTTATTTGGTTGGCATTTATGCCACAATTTCTTGACCAGATTTCTCGAATTAGCTGTAAACCATATATCGTTTTAGCCAGTTTCCTAGGGAAGTTGTACTATAAAATGTAATGTTTGACTCAATTCATTTAACTTTTTTGGAATACTTTAGGGCAACCCAAAACACCCAAGGTGGCGCTCATTAGTCTCTGTGCTATGTTGTTTTACTCAATTCATTTGAACATCGTGCTGTCAAATACACCATTTGGTACTATTTCTTCAAGGATATCATCCAGGGGAATATCCCAAAGGTATTGCAGGAAAGGAGTGGCTTGCTTGATCTTCTCACTTGGTCTCCACAAGTCAAGGTAGGTTATTTTGTCTTATCAGTTTTAAAGTTGTACAGCAGTGGCCCGTAATCTCTATTATGAAAGCTACCTCGGCCCAAAGAATTCATCTCGAGCTAAAAATAAAGGGTATCACTGTACAATAGTTACCATATATGTTAACAATACACTAGTGGCCAGCCAAATATTTCAAATGGGGTTGCCAGCAGAAATGTCAGGAAAAGCACTAAAATATTTTTCAAGCAAATACCTCTTACATTTTGAGCAAACAAACTAATTTCTTCAAATTTCCTGTGTGCAACAAATAGTTTTTGCCTTCAAAAGTTTGCTTTCTCTGCTCATTTAGAACTTACAATAATTTCTTATATTTGCATTACACTGTATAATCCTGCATTAAGTGCCTTTGTGACGTTGATTCTGTGCCGTTTTTTAAATTTTTATTCTTTAATAAAATCCTTAAACTTGTAATTGATCTAGAACTCAGTTATTGAGGGGCCCATTAAATCCATCTCATTTACTTAATGAACAGTATTTCTGATATTTTGGGAGGTTGCTTAATGGAGGGACACATTGTCTCAATAAACTGAAGTTTAACACAGTGTCTCATCCAGGGAATGTGGGAACTCTAATTGAGGTAAATTTTGGTTGTGTCTAAATTTTGGCGTACCTTTTTGCTCCCACACTTTATGTCAGAGGTGGCCAAATGTAGGTCAATCGGTGGCCAAACGTAGGTCAATTATGCTCCTAATGTGTGAGCGACGGCTTCCAGTATCACAACTAGACCAAGAATACCCAAAATATGCCAAGAATGACATTTAATATGCCAAGAATAACACTTTATTATTTCAGGGCCAGTACCACGCCGCAATGGGCCCAATTGAGCCAGTGAGGAACACCATATGATGGGAAGTAACATAGTCTTTTAGTGGTCCTTAACGCAGGCATATCTTTTAGGGTAACACTGTTTATCGATGAGCTACACAATGGCAATCACACACACATTAATGTTCACATATGCACACACACAAAGATGATGGGCAGTGAGGTTCAGAAGAGGATCTCAACTCTGGACTCAGCTCCTGCTCTCCTTAGTGGAGAAGACCTCAGAGACAATTGTTACGACCTAGAAGACAGATTGTAACAATATAACATAAGGATTTTAACTGTATGTGGGCACAAAAAAGGGAATTATGTAGCAGAGTTAGACCAATTACTATTTTAACACATTTTAGAGGAGAAAGGTGGCTAACCAATCTACATAGTTAGAGTCCATGCAACAGGATTTATAATGGAACCTGCTTGAGAGATATTATGGTAAAGCTGTCCTCAGCAACGTTGACAGAGTAATTTCTATAAATGGCCCTTTCAACTGCGGAAGTGACATTTTAACCCCTTCCCTGCGGGGGTGATTCGCCCATGGTGCGGGGGGTGGGGGGAGGCCGCGGCACCTCTGTTCTCCTGACGAGCTCAGCTCGTCATGACTCACAGTGGAGCTGTGCTCATGACGAGCTCAGCTCGTCACGACCCTGCCCACTGATTAATTCTCCTGTACAGGCGGGGAATTAATCGCGCGTGGGCGGGCCGCGGCCGTTATGACGAGCTCAGCTCGTCATGAGCACAGCTCCACTGTGACTCTTGACAAGCTGAGCTTGTCATGAGCACTCAACCAGTTAAGACTAAATTATACTTTTATTCCAGGGCCTATCATAAAGCACGCTAAATAAAAAACAGCACTTTAGGAAATCACAAGAGAACTGAGGAAAAAACCAATCAAGTACAGATGGGCATACCCAGTCACACTAATATTCCAATAAGACTCTAAAACACATACAATAAGAACATCGGAGGATGGGAAAGACATATTGGGCGCCTCTCCAATCCAATGCTCTTATTAAAAGACTGCAAACATAAAACAAGAGCATATGGGAATAAGCAAAGCATGCCAAGAAATTTAAAAAACAAGATTGACCTCAAAAGCAACACTTGCAAGTGATGAGGAATTATGTTTCAATTTCAAGCGTATATATGGTCCACTATAATTACAACTCTAAAAATTCCAAACTTACATATGGTCCTCTATAATTACAACACTAGAAATTTTCTTTAATAGGCCTGAATGTCAGCTACATATTAATGACGTTCACTGCTCTCTGTGTTGGGAGGCCTTATGGGGGTGAAAGGGAGAAATATGGCCATGGGTGTGCTTTCCCTACAAAACCTGGGGTGTACCAATACCCACCCAAAGTTGTAAGTTTGATGTTTGAATATATAAATGGGGATTTGTTAAGGGTGGAAATAGCCAAATAAAGAGAGATATAGGAAAAAGAACACACATAGAAACAACAACACTATGTGCACTCACATTTGTAAGATGCAGGGAAGCGACACTAGTAGTAGCCCTAAATATCAGAATATTTAGAACTCCATTATCATGGTTAATTTTATAACATGGAAAGTCAGGGTCTTTAACTCCCTAGTTAAGTGCCACAAACTATGAACAGCGCTCTCTATATAATATAGAGACAAGAGACACACTTTCTACATAAATATACTATAGTAGTGAAACATAGGCTATACTCAAACAAAATACACTACACGGTGAAGCAAAAAAAATTGTGGTATAATGGTTGCAATACACATAGATCTACCACTTGATATAGAAGAATTCAAGAAAGGCAGATATGTCATGCTAATCGGGACAATAGGGAATTCAGATCTTAGTCCAACCAGGAGAAATTCCTCCTAAAACTCTTACAATTTTTCAATCTAGCTCATTCAACTGCTTTGGATAGACACCGAAATGACAGATATTTTAAGCAGGGACTGTTGATAACCCTAATCAGGGCACTTTCAGCAAACAATTTACATGACATTTGGAGACAAACACTCCCTAACATCAAGAAGTTGTGCACCTTATTGAGTTATCACAGGTCATATTCTAGGATGGATCTGGTTTCGGGTTCGGTGTCATTACTGACACAACAACCACAACATATTTAACTTTTGTAACTGTTGGACTGTGCCCATTCTTCAGGGTCATTCCCAAACTCTTTGTCTTCACCTTCCTGTTTTCTGAACATGTTTTTGTTGGCTTTTAGCACTCTGCACCCTTTACCAATGCTAACTTGTGGCAAAGTGCGTGTGCTCTTTCCTCAAAACATGGTAGAATTGGCTTATAGCCAATTGACATATTTAATTTACTTGTAAGTGCATAGTAACATAGCACTACCTGTGCACAGGGCCTGTAAATTAAATGCTAGTTGTGGTCCTGCAGCACTGACTGTGCCACTCACTTAAGTAGCCGTAAACATGTCTCAGGTCTGCCATTGCAGTCTGTGTGTGCAGTTTTAAACTGTAATTTCAACCTGGCTAAAGAAGCCTTTTGACAGCCCCAAACCTTCCTTTTTTAATACATATACGTCACCCCTAGAGGAGGCTCTGACCAGTCCAGAGGCAAGGGTGCAGTGTATTTAAAAGGTTGGGACATGCACTTTTAAGAATTACATGCCCGGGAAGTGAAGAACTCTTACATTCATTTTTCACTGCTGCAAGGCCTACCTCTCCCATAGGATAACATTGAAGTAAACTTATTACATTTAATAAGCTTTAACCTCCAAATGTGGACAGGTAACAAGATCATGTTTGGTGTCTTAGGAATTGTAATGAAAAATCCTCTCTTATGGAAAAGTCGGATTTTAAATAAATTTTTTGAAAATGCCACTTTTAGAAAGTTAGAGTGGTGCCTACAAGCGATTCATAAAAAAAACTGTGATTCAAGATAAATTTGTCTTAGATAGGGTGACATCTAATGACACCCATTACAATAACTTTGAGAATTTAAAAAAGAATCAATAAGAAAATCAATTTCATCAGCCGGGAGTATAAAAAAAATGTATATTTCAAAAACAAAATTAGGGGTACAGAAATAAGATCAATCAACTCATAACATACATTGACAACAGAAAACATGTATATTAAACATACAAAAATATCCTGGTTCTCAATGTATAAAGTCCATCTTCAATTAGACAACAAGTCTGTCCTATACATAGGATTCATAACTCATATCAAGTCATTTAATAAAAACTAAAGAAAGAAGAGAAAGAAGAATGGGTTAGGCATCAACGTTTCAGTCTCTATTGCGCTAAATCAGTGAGACCATCTTCAGGACAAAATGAGGATCATATGAAATTTCCTGATCCCTTGATAAAATAATTTTAGAGAAAAACTAGAATTTTCAGGGAAGAGATCTTCATTTTGTTGATTTAAGCAAATGATGTAAATCAATTGCACTTTCAAAGCAAGAAGGAAGAATAAGCTTCTTATTATAAGAACGCCACAGCATCCATAGTATGGTCATGGTAGACATCCCAAAAAAGTAATCTTGAATCACAGTTTTTTTAATGAATCCCTTGTAGGTACCTATATCCTACTAACTTTATTACCCAAGCTCCCAAGGGTTGTTTGGGTTGCCCATTATTTTTACTATACTTTTAGAAAGTTGGCATTTTCCTTACTTAGTCATTTAGGGCCCACAACCTGTCTCTGGGTCACATGACTGGGTGTAGCTGACAGTTGGGCTTTGTGTATTCCTCCTAGACAGCCATACAGGATAGTGCACGTAGATGTGCCTGGATGGGCCATCCTTCGCAGGATGGGACAGCGGGGCTGGGCACAGCCCGCCTTACACTTGAATAGGCTGTGTCCTGCCTCCACACAAAGGGCTGCATACCCCCTGTAGGTAGTCTGGAGCCAGGTCAAGAAAGTCAGTAAACCGGTGCACTTTAAAGAGAAAGTTATAGAAGCTTCTCCCACTTCAAAGGAAGCACCTCGTAATAGATATTGGACCTCAGGCACCAACTCTTGGATCTCAGGCACCAACTCTTCAGTGCACTTCTGGACCTGTGGAGACACTGCCAGGAAGAAGGACTGCTGTGCTGCTGAAATGACTTCCACTGTGCTGGGCTACCTCCCTGCTAAACCATTGCCTTGCTCGACTGCTGTCTGGCTGGATTGCTGACCTGCTGCCATGCTGCCCTCCTGCCTGAGACTGGGGGATTGGACCAGCACCTGACCCTAGGACTCCCAAAGTGACTCCAAGGGCTTGTCTGCTGGCCTCCTGTTCAGAGCCACAGAGACATAACAGGCTCACATTCACCTGAACCAGCACCCAGTTCTAGCTGGAGCCAGCCCGTGACCCTCAAGTGGTGCCCCTCAGGTCCTAGACCCTTGGTGTGGCCTCAAAGAGGCTGAATTGATGTTTTTAGGTTCTTTGCAACCATGAACAGGCTTGTTGGCATGAAACCTCATCACTTGCATGGCCCACCAATGCAAAGTACCAACATCCCTACTCTTTGCACTCGCTGTGAGCACCACCGCAAAGCTCCGGTCTATCAGCGATGCCGAAAGGCTCTTTGCACTACAGTGACGACCGTCCGCGACACCAGGCCTGCTCATTGCGCTACTTCATAGACCATCTAAGACCCCTCTCTTCTCCTCCCGATTCCCTCCACCACAAATGGGTATGTTTGCACTGGACTGAGAAGGTAACTTTTCAGCACGACTAACCTGTTCTCTGTATCTGACTCACTCTCCATCGCAATCGGTCTGAACTTGTGACTTTCGCCTGGTCTCGCACAACCACATAGTCGTGAGTGGTGCTTTGGACTTTTTGGCATTATTTTCAATTAAATCTTTAAAATTATCTTGTTTTATTTATTACATTTTGCTCTATTGTTCTAAATTGGTGTGGGAGTTTTCTTGTGTTGTGTTTTCATTGTATTACTGTTTGAAATGCTGCATACATATTTTACACATTGCCTCTATGTTAAGCCTGACTGTTCTGTGCCAAGCTACCAGAGGGTTGACTACAGATTATTTGGGATTTGCTTGTGCCTCAACCTGACAATGATTGTGGTTGCTGCTTGCGTAGGGATTCACCTCCCCCCCAACCAGTAGCCCAGTTTCTTATAGTAGTGATTTCGGACCACACTCTTATAACGTGGGATGGAAATATAGTCACACCAGTACTTAATTTGTAAAAAGGGGCCAGGCATAAATTTTTCTCAGAAGCCTTCTGACATTGCTGCTGAATTTCAAGCTTGCTGACTGTCTAGGCTGTGCTGCCTCACCTCATGTCTCTTTCTTTCACCAACATACTCTCCTTGCCTATTTATCTCAGTTTTGCAATTGTTATTTGATCCCTGCTTTCTCCCTTTGTCACTGGTTTCCAGTTTTTCATTTCTTCTTCCTTTCTCCCATTGCTGCCTTTCTCTCTCTTGTTTTAACTCCAAGTCTAATGATGAAAAATATGTTCTGGTCCCAATAAAGAGTGTGAGTTGGCCTTACCTGCTACCACCTGCTCAAATTAATTACTGAGTCATACTCCCTAAAAAACACAAAATGTGGCATTTGATCACACCTTCCTAAAGGTGAATAACGATGATAGAAAACATACAACTCTTTAATATGCTTTCAAAGCCGGCATCAGGGAGAAGTGTACACCCTCATGTACGGACCAAAGCAATTTTAGAATTTAACAATAACAAATCTAGAGAATGAACTAAAATTAACAGAGTAACACAGCAAATCAACGGGCATCATCAGCTCCCTTAAGGTACTCTCAACACTCAAAGGCAAAATAAATACACTGCTAACAGAAAAATCCAAAATAGCCCTTCTGAGACTTAAGCACTGCTTTTACGAAAAAGCTACTATAGCAGAACAAGAATTAGCAATCACATTAGAGATGACTAGGGAAAAAACTAGAATCCCCAATGTAATGGACACCAAGGGAGTTATTTTATTTGGAAAATAGGGGGCCCCTGCAGAATTGATAATACACCTTAGCAGGGAAATAACAATATGGGAAAAGGGGGGAAGATAAATTAAAACAAAGTGTGCAGTAAGTACAAAGAATTGATGTGGGCAGATCAACTCTAGATTATCAACTAATATTACATTATTTAAATTAGAAATACATTTATGAATATGAAAAAAACTGTGACAATTTTATATTACAAAATACTTTTTCTTTTGTTTTTTTTTGTATAAATAAATATTCTGATTATCTATTTCTTAGTTGATACAAAAATTATTAGTAAACAGAGATGGTTTTCACAATGACTGAATTGTCTAAATGATATACATGACTAGATACATGTACTTCCATAGAACATCACCACATAGATATATTTCCATAGAACAAAACAAAATCCTGTTTATGATGACTTTCTTCACAACGCGTTTCGGCTAAGCCTTCATCAGGTGTCCGCTCATTGTGGTTAACTTTTTTGTGACTTGACGTAGCTGAAAATAGATGTAAATAATTCTAGATGATAAATCGTCTGAGATCTAGGGTCAAATCTGATCGGTAAAACAGATGAACAAGACAGATGGTCGCAATACTTGATTGTAGTCAATTTATTCCTTTTATTCAAAGGCACTTTAATCTTTTAAAACATCACACAATTGCTTGCCGCCAACGCTTTTCATCCCTCATGGGACTTCTTCAGGGCTTCATCAGAGTTTGTGTCTCAGTTGCAGATTGGCACCGGCGTACTCCAATACATGTTGTCTGTATTAAACAACATAATTCTTTCAACTATGACATATGGTGCATCATATTCCACTAAAAACAATTTCGGAAATGCTGACTTCCTTTAAAACAACATGCCGGGTTCTATCATGCAATGTTCCTCTTTTATGGCGTGCCGAGGCGCACGTGTCGCAGTTAGATACCAAGGGAGTTATGACAAACACTGAAATGGGAAAGGTAAAAACAATGTGTTAAATTTAAGCCTGGGCGTTGAACTACGCTCCGTTTGCGGAGCTTGCGAAGTTTAGGCAACTTCGCGATTCGCGTAGAGCGCGAAGTTGCAGATTGCTACGTAATCTAGCGCGTAGTGTAGTAGTTTTGCTTCCTCGCGCGCTCAATATTCATTCTCGCACGCGCGGTAACGTCTTACCGCGATTCTGCGATCGCCAACTTGCTTTTCTGTCCGTTCGCGAGCGTCACGAGATTTGTAATATGGCTGCCCAAGCCCGCGAGACTGTGCGAACGCGAACACGTCATTCAGGCGCGCGAGCTGACTTCCGGCGGCTGTCTTGGTAAGATCGCGATCCCGAACAATCAAAAACTACAATCTGGCGAAGAATATCTCTCGAGCTTCATAAAACCTTCTCTAAAATGATCATTTTGCTCAGAAAAACTCCTCAGATTGTGATTTTGCTGTAGTCTTTTGTGTAAGGAGGAGTCCTTTAATTTTTTTAACTCTTTTTTTCAAGAGGAAGGAAGTGCCCCTGAGTCTACAACTTCCTGTTCCTGTCCAGCAGGCTCCTCCCAGTGCTTTGTGCATGTGCTGTTCACTTTCATTTGGATTTGGAGCTGGAAGGATCACTTTTTGTGTCTGTCTTCTGCATCATACCATTGGATTGAATTTATTTGAGGACTTTTTGATTTGAGATTTAATTTACTACAAGTAAGTTGCTGAATTGGTGTGTTTGTTTCATTGGGGCTTGTTTGTACCTACATTTTTCTGGGATTTTCATTGCTTTTTAAAATTATTGTTGTGGCAGGTGGCCTGTACTTTCAATAGGGGCCTAGTTGTTTTTCTCTGCAATTTCAGCCAGTAGGGTACCCATGGGTCTATGTTTCGTGGTGTCTGTAGAATTTTCAACATCATGTAGGGCATGGATGGCATAGGATTGAAATGCTAAATGTGGCTGTGGTGTATTTCACTGTTGGTGTGTGTGTGTGTGTGAAATACCTTTGTTGGATGTGTGTGCTTGATGTGTAACTTCTTTCCAATCCTTTCGTAGCCCTGTTGATTTTCATTTTTGTATTAAAGCTGTGTTGTTTAGCAGGCCTCCTTTGTCCGGTCATATATCATAGGCCTGCTTCAGTTCATTGTTTTCCATGGCCTGTTTGACTGTGAGTGCCCATGTGGCTTGTGGCAATTTTGTGGTGGTAGTTTAGTAGTGTGTGCTTCTTTTTCCATAAAGGCCTGCATTTCTTTTCTTTGTTCCCCTTGGCTTATGCTTGTTGTTGTTGTGTCCTCCTGGACATGTGTGTGGCGGCCATTTTGTGAGGGCAGGCATTGCGCTTTTGCCATAGGCTATCATTGACTGTTCCAAGCTTGTGGCCTAGTCTGCCAGTAGGCCCAGAGGTAGTCAGCCTCAAATCTTTGGTGCGTTATTTAAATTTACAGTTTGTGTTGTCTGTTGATTTTTTTTACACCATGTATGGCTTTGGATTTTATTGCAAAAGGTGTTTTTTGGGGTGGAATAGCAGTTTTTGGGTGTGTGTTAAATAAATAGGGCTTTTTAGCGAGTAGGTAACCCTAGGGATTCAGCTTGCGTACTTTCGGAAACTCTGGATAGCGCGACAACGCGAACTTACAGTTTTCGGCATTTTCGCGCTCTCAATATGCGTGTTCGCGCACGCGATAAAGCCTTTTTGTACAGTTCGCGATCCCGACCACACAGCATTTGCAATCTGGCAAACAATATCTCGCGAGCAACATATATCCTTCTCGAAAATGCTGATTTTGTGCATTTTGCTAAAAAAACTCCTCAGGTTGTCATTCAGCTGTAGTGTTGGAGCACGGAGAAGCTTTTATTTAAAAAAAAATATTTTTGAGAGAGGAAGTAAGTCCCACTGAGACTACAACTTCCTGTTCCTGTCCTTTGTAATCACTTTTTGGTTATTATTGTGGTGGGTGGCCTGAGAATGTGTGGCGGCCATTTTGTGGAGGCAGGCATTGTGCTTTTGCAATAGGCCTGCATTGTCTGTCTTGTATTCCTGACCTTTTCTTGTTTGTGTGAGTGGCCTGGCCATGTGGTGGCGGCCATTTTGTGGTACCAGCCACTGTGCTTTTTCCATAGGCCTCCAAGCTTGTGGCCTAGTCGTACAGTAGGCCCAGGGGTACTACTCATCAATCATCACGGGTGCATGGAATTTAAACAACTGTTTTTGTGTTGTGTGTTAAATTTCAACATCATGTATGGCTTTGGATTGAATTGTAAAATGTGGCCTTTACTTTTTTTCGGGGGTAGATTTAACTTTTTGGGTGTTGTAAATGAATGCCTTTAGATTTTATGTGTATATGTTCGTTGTTGTTGCTCCCTGATGCTGCATCCATCCCATAAGATGCACAAATTTTTATTTAGGGCAAACAGGCTAGACTACATTTATGTTTTTGTTCTTTGCTATTCTTCTTCCTGAGTGTACACAGTACAAATACACCAGGATCCCTGGCCTTGTCAGTCTCTTTAATGGCTGGCTATACTGTTGTTGTTCACTGACTTCATAAAATTTAATAATTGTGACCACCCACCAGACACTAAGAAGTTATATATTATATTATTGATCTTTTGACTGATGTTCTTCTGGCTTTTTTGCTTTTAGGTGCACAAAAGACAGAGAAGGTGTGTCATCATCATCCACCGTTGTGGTGCCAGACCGACGTCCTACTGCTGTACACGACGTGACGTGTGAGTGACCTGACCAGGCATCTCTGCAACTTTTGCAACTGAGTGCTGTTTTGACATCTGAAGAAGATGCCCCCAAAGAAAGCAGGTAGCAGGTCCTCCGGTACCAAGAAAGTTGCCATGGAGAAGAAGGAACAGAAGAAGAAGGAAGTGTTACTTAAGTCTGGTGTGCCTCCCAAAACCTTTTTTGGGACACCAAAAATGACGCCTGCAGCAGCGGTGTCGGGGGGCCAAGCTGGTGGGCAGCACCTCCACATCAGTGGGCCCAACCCACCAACCCAGGCCCAAGCAGATGAGTGTGGAAGAGGTAGCCAGCCTTATGGTGGAAAGCAGTGATGTTGAGCCTGAACTAAACTTATCGCTATCTCAAAGTAGTACACAATCAACGCAGGAGGGAACACAGCAGATAAGTCGTCAACAGCCACAACCACCGCCTGCAATAGTAGCTGTAGTTCCTCCCGAACTAGGGGCAGTTCAGGAAATTGAGCCTCATGCAGAGGAAGAAGAGGAAGCCACTCCTTTAGAAGTTCCATTGGCTTCCAAATCCCCAGCAAGGAAAAGGAGGGTTAGTACATCAAGTTCTTCACCAAGCCCCCCTTCTGATGATCTAGATGCCACTTGGAAGCCACAAACTGAGTCTGAGAGGGAAACACGTCACAAGAGCAGGCATGGGAAAAGGAAGGTTCCAGAAAGCCTTACACTTATGGAGGTTGATGTAGAAGAGCAGGAGAATGATGATGATGATGATGAGCCAGTCATCACGAACATCGCTCCCGGGCCTGAGGAGATGGAGACCAACATTTTTACACTATCCAAAATGGCTGCGAGGGATGTAGCACACATACCTCCAACACAGGTAACACCAACACGACCTCCAGCTTCCATATTTACATTAGCAAAGGGCCGGCAGCGTCCTACATCCAGCACAAGCACCACCTCAGCAGAAGTAGGTAGTGGTACTGCACAGAGTCAAATTCAACACACACCCTCCAGTTCATCCGGCATTGGAAGTGGGAGTGGCACCTCCAGCAGGAGACAAAAGTTACACTCCCCAGTGTGGGACTTCTTTACGGTTAGCGGAAAGGAGGAGAACATTGCTATATGCTCCGTTTGTCATACCTCTGTTAGTCGTGGTAAGCTTGGTACAAACTATGGTACCGGAGGCCAAATGACCCATCTGAAAAAAATCACGCAATCCAGTGGGAGGAGCACCTTAGTCGCATGAAAAAAACTGGAACCATTGCTGTTGGGCATAAACGAGTAGAAAGTCCGCTCACGGTGGAACAGGAAGAAGAGGGAGACATTCTCTGTGGTAGTGGTACACAAAGTAGCCCTGTCCCCAGCACTGCAGTGGTAACGCCCACATCCTCAGCCACATCTCATTGGCACAAGAGTAAGAGTCAGCCTGAGACACCAAGGAGTACTGCTGGCCCAAAAAGTGCGACGTTGACCACAGGAAGGAATACCATGCAGCCTCCCATTCTTAGCATGTTTAGTAGGCCGGAGGGGCAGTATGAATGCAACCACCCAATAGCACGTTTGTACAATGCGAAGCTAGCTAAAATGTTAGCACTGGACCTTCTCCCTTTTTCTTTTGTTGAAGGGGTGGGTTTTCTTGAATTTGTGACCACCATCTGCCCAAAATGGAAAGTTCCCAGCCGCTACTATTTCGCAAGAGTTGCTGTTCCAGCACTACATCACGACGTGCTGGAATTGCTTGGAAAAGCCTTAAAACAGAGTGCTGTTCAGAGTATACACCTGACAACAGACATGTGAACCAGTTGCCAAGCCACTGATTACATGTGCATCACTGCACACTGGGTCTCTTTTTCGGGTGTTAAAGATAAGATATCTGACGGTGTTGTTGACACCGCTGAGATTTTTAAAGACACTCGCAAACATGCAACTGTAGCCAAGTTTGCTATGGAGAAATCTCATACTGCTGCAAACATTTTGGATGAGTTTAACAGCAAGGTGTTTGAGTGGCTGCGACCAAGAGGGCTTACCATTGGTTTTGTTGCCACGGACAATGGCAGCAATGTAGTTAGGGCCATGAAGGATGGTGGCTATTTCAGGGTGTTATGTTTGGCACACTGCATTAACATTGTTGTTCAAGACTTTCTGAAAAATGAAAGCAAAGTCAGCAGCTTACTGACCACCTGCAGAAGAATATGCACACATTTCAACCATTCTTTTAAAGCCCGGAAGCAGCTGAGGGTCATTCAACGTGAGCATAAAATGCCAGTCAAAGCACTCATCCAGGAGGTGCCAACACGTTGGAACTCAACGTATTACATGCTTGAGCGTCTGTTTGAGCAGTACATACCACTTAATGCTTATGTCATGAAAAGGTCAGGGGATCCTACTGTGAAAGGTATGACAGTTGTGATGGCCCAATGGGACCTCATCAAATGCCTGACAGAGATGCTACTTCCTTTTGAGGTCTTCACACGTGAAGTGAGCAGGGAGGACTGTACTATGGGCCAAGCTATCCCATTGTGGTACATGCTAGAGCAAGAGCTGAAGGAGGTGTCAGAAATGTACGCAGGTGTGGATGACAAAGTAGATGCATATTATTTGGCAGACACCTTAGTTGCTCGCTTATCTGACTATATAAGGATTCAAAATAACATTGTGTCACATCCACATTACATTACTGCCTCAATTTTGGATCCACGTTACAAATTATTGCTGCGCAGTAATGAAGTAATTCCTTTTTCAGAAGTGGATGTTGCCCAGTACAAAACTTTGATAGCTGAGGAAGCCACTGACTTTGAAAGCGAAAGGATCTTAATTAGAGGCCCGCCCCCCCAGGGCAGAAAAAGTACTGCAGGGCACTCACAGTCAAGTTCTACTTCAGAGGCCGAGAGCAGTGCGTTTGCCTCCCAGCAGTCAACAACACTGCCAGCAATAACATCAACAGCACCAACAGGATCATCAGGCACATTTAAAAAAATGGCAGGTGATTGGTTTCTACGGAAAGGGTTTTGTACGTCCATGACTGATGCAAAGGCAAAAGAGGCCAAGCAAATCGGAGCACCCCTGAACATTGAGCGGATGGTTCAGGCCTATCTAGATGACACAACAGAGGTCTTCATGGAGCAAAGCCCATTGGTGTATTGGTATGGGAAAAGAAGCCAATGGCTAGTGCTCAGCAGGCTGGCGATAAAGTATGTGGCTTGCCCTGTTGCAAGTGTCTCTTCAGAGCATGTTTTCAGTGCTGCTGGTGCCATTGTTACTGTCAAAAGGACCAGTCTCTCGCCCAAAAGCGTTGAGAGGTTAACCATGATCAAAATGAATCAACACTTTATACCACCGGAGTACAAAATACGTGAATCACAGCAGGAAGAGGAGAGCGACTTCGATGACATAAGTAGTGGGTTGTTAGACGTACTTCTGTCCGAACCACCAGAGTTTGAGGACGAGCTCCTCTTCCCTGACAACTAGGCTTTCAAATTGTTCTCCCTTCCTTTATTTGTGTGTGACTGTGTATCTGTTTTTCTGGTTCAAAATCTAATCACAACAAATCCATCAACAGTCTCCTCTTTTTATTTCCCTATTGGAGTTGCACGTCTGTGCATAACTGTCCACTCCACTCCTCAGGGTCCTGCTCCATCTTCCTTACTCTCCCTAAGTACATTTCAAGCAAGCCAGACATTGGATGAGATGGAGAATAGTACAATACATGTTGCCTCTAACAGTCCCTCCATAAGAAGTGAAACGTGACTCCAGCTATATTCTGTTTTGTTTCCAAGCCGAAAGAAACTCATCACTGACTGTCAGAAGGCTAGGCAGGCATCAGATCTGACAGCCAAAGAGAACAGCAAGACAGGTAATGAGTGATTATTGTGAATGATAGCATGCATTGCATTGGATGCTGGCTGACTACGAATAATTGTGCATGAAGTAGAACTATACTAGTTTATCGACAAAGTAAAAGTGACTCAGGTGTGGTGACATAATGTTTCCTTGTTGTTTAATAATAACCACATTGTACTGCTACCACTGCAGGTGCCGGCCAATATCCGTTGCAATTTTGTAATATGGAATATATTATAAACTTAATCAGTCACTACATACTGAGTTGGTGTTGGAGAATACGTACCACACGGTCATCATCATGATGCTGCTGAGTATACTATCTTTGCACACAGTCAGTTGGATCGGAGAAAATTGATGGAATAACTGCGTTTCATGGGCTGACTTAAAAGGTAAACAGTTTGAACAAGAACCACAGCAGACCTAGGCTAGATGTCCGTGTAGTGGTGTGGACTGGAGTAGAGTGTAGTGGTATGAGGGACAGTGGCGCATTGATTTAGTCAATTCATTTGGAAAATGCTAGGTTGCTGCAGTGCATATGACATTTCTCTGGCTCGGTCAAAATGGAAGTAAGGGGTAGGGTGCCTGGCCTGTGCCGCGGTTCTCCTGTTCTGTGGTTGTGCTGGCTCCTGAGTCCTGTCCCGTTGTTGTTGTAGCTTAATGCTGTAGAGTAGACACTATGTATCCTATCCAAGCTGCCTCAGTCTGAAAGCGTTCTCTCCAGAGTCTTGTCTTCTCGTATTGCACTCCACTGTAATTGAGTTTATTGTTTTAAATGCAGTAATTTTTCGATACCCCGTTTGTTTTTCCATCTACACTTACAGGCCGGCCTTTAACCTGTGCTATAGTGGGAGAAACGACTCACACTTACCTTACCAATCCGCATCAGGCAGGCAGTGGTACCCAAGATTGATGTGCGGAGTGTCCATGGAAGGGAGGACCAAGAGGAACGACGAGAATGATGCAACTCCACATTTGGACCAGGATAATACAGTAACTTTAGTATCATTCATCATTCGTCTTTAAATTTATTTAATTGCTTTTTTTTCTTCAATCATTACGACTGTGTGTTGTGGTTTGTTTGGTAATTGATCCCTACAACTATTTTGTAATTTGCTTTGCTAGCTTGAAAAATAAAAGTAAGCCCGGTACAGCATGTAATTTGGTTCGGTCTGAGCTCTGAGGGCGGCAGACAGGCAAGGCAAAATTCAATTTCTTCCCTGTACTGTCTCATTGGGTAATAGTAGTTATAGTAAGTGCAACTCATTATCATTAACCATCAAGTTCTCTTTCTCAGCATGCATGCATTTGCTTTTTCTCACTTTATACTTTGATTTCTTTGATAATGGATCATGATCGTCTTACAAGATTGTGTTTTACTTTTGTTGTGTCCATGCATACTGTCTGTTTTTCTTTCTCAAACCTTTCCCAAAACCCCACTTCCCATCCATTCATAAATCCCTAACCCTCTTCCCCCGGGCTGTGTGATTTATATTGAGGTGTGATGTGATGACTACATTAAATGTACACTAACAATTGATCACACGCTTGCTGAGGCAGATGTGGTGAAAGCAACACTAATTGAATTTCAACTAAGGCAGGGCAAGGATCTTCTTCTGCTTGCCCACCCATGCTGTAGTTTACTTTGTGTTCTGTTCTACTACTCCTCCCACAGTCTCTCAGTCAAGTGACTTTCTCTTTCTATTGCCAGTGTCTACTACTACCACCACAATAATGGCATCTTCTCCGTTAATTTGGGAAACCAACCATGCAGCCATCAGTGTGCCGAACTTCATCATCAATCACAGGTAAGATAAGTTTGGTGGGAGGTATGGACTAGGAGGAGAGACTGACAGTACTATTATGACAATTAAAAATAACTCAGTGAGGGGTACTGCATCTATCGGTTTGTGTGTTACAAAATCGGCAGATCTTTTAAATCAAACACTGGTTGTGGGCATGCAGCAGCACGGAAACAAAGTAACAAACCATGTAACTTAGATTGAATTCGGAAAACTGTAACCCACCACAAAACATTAGCATCGTATAAGTAAATAGTATAAAATGTAATATCCTCTAACAAAAATAAACTATCCCACTCTGACCTAACCCACCCCCCAGCCCTAACCCCAACCAATTTCCAAAACGAAGCGAAAGTGCAAGAGTCCCAATGTCCGAACGAATCCCCAACGCCCAAAAACCCACCCACCAACAAAAGGAATTAAAAAAGGGGCAAATGACGAGGTCCTCTATTGTCGGCGGGCCTGCAGATGTTTGTCCACCAGGATCTTTACCCGCTCCTCTAGGTTCTCCTCCAAGCGGGCCATCCGGCGGAGCAGATGGCGGCGAAATGTCCTGCAGTTACATGCAGGGTGGGGGGCAGCAGTGCTTGAAATGGAGGCGCGGCGGCGGGCGGCTGCCGGACCACGGCGCCGTGAAACTGGAGGCTGTGCCTGACTGGGGCTCGGGGCATTGGAGGAGTCTGCAGCTGCAGCCGCCTCCTCCTCCTCCTCCTCCGCCTGAGCCACCAGCCGGCGATAATGTTCACAGATGGCCTCCAGTTTACGGCGCCGGGCCCTAGCGGCCAACTCCTTCCGAGATGGTTTTGTGGATGTGGAAGGAGTATCTATATCAAGAAAGAAAAAGAACATGTTGTAGCCAATACTCTTAGCAAAACAGAAACACTAAAAGCATTCTACACATAGTGTCACAGTATCACTAGCAAGCACAGTTCATAACATTTGTGATTTGGTGGTAAGTACCTCTACTCCTACTTCCTTGGACTCTAACATTTGTGGGAGTTTCCGACATTATAAATATAATCGTACTATGTACTCTGGTACACCAGTCGTGTTGTTCTTATCTGTAGTTTAGCCCAATTCCATAACCTTGTTGTAGCCGGCATTCCAGCTCAGTCAGCTAAGCTAAGCTTGCACCCAAGAGAAACAGATATGAGCCACATGATGCAGACTCACGTTAGTTTTATTTACTACTACTGTCTGCAGGCAGGAAAGCTCATATTTTTGTATGACGCCTTACGGCCGTTGGCACTGGCCTGGGTACTACAAAAAGGCTGATTATTTATCTGATCCAATGATCATTGCTTATATTCATATTATAGATGCTAATACGATACGACATCAGGTCAGTAGCGGTCGGTGGTGGGAGTGCTGCCGGGCGGTGACGTGGGAAGGTGCAGGGTGGGGATAGTAAACTATGGATTAAGGACAATCACAGGTAATTAAACAATACATAAAATAAATAAATAATTGTTGCACGCACTGCATCGCATTCGGCGGTGCAGTGCGCACATTGAAAATAATTTTATTTATTTTTATGTTGATTACCTGTATTTGGCCGTAATACACAGTTTACTCGCCAGTGCCACCCACCCGTCCCCTCCCCATGTCACCGCCCGCCAGCACTCCCACCACCAACCGCTACTGCAGAGGGTACTTTGTTTTCATTGATTGTGTAACCAATAACCATAAATAACAGATAGGCCACCCTTTGCAGGCTGGCTGACCCAATCGAAAATACATTAATAATAATAGGTAGGGAGTGGTCCCCAGAGTGGGAAGAAGGGGCTTCTGCTTGATTATATATATATATATATATATATATATATATATATATATATATATATATATATGACGTGCTTGCAAACTACTGCAAGTCTACTGTATTCTGATAATACTACCTATATTCCCCTACGCTTTGCTACTGTCGCGCAGTTTCTTTTACATTTTCTTCAAAGTAAGAATCTCCAGTGACACTTTCCACCTATACTGTCTATTGATGATAGTACATCCAGGCATACACCCATTAAAGTAAACGTTTATCCTTCTTTTTTATATATCTCATACTTAGTTGATTTCACCAACAACCACCCATGCTACCGCTCCTTCCTTGCTTGCCTTGGCTTTGAGTTTGAATTTGAACCAAACAACGCTGATTCTTGCTATCTAGCACTATCCACCCATACTGTGTCGCCGACCCAGGCAGGCATTCTCTTTCACCTTCCACCCATCCTTCAACAACCCATTCATCTGATCTGATTACTATCAGCCACCTATGCATGCTTCCAACAACATATCCTTCTCTGCCAGTCAGTCATAATATTTATCTTGCCCGTCCTTCCACCCTTAGTTCTTTCCCTCTTTGTTCAACACATCCATCAAGGTCATCTGAGTTTGTCTTCTCCATAAAACCTTCACAGCTGATTTTGGAGTCAAATAGAAGAGGCCATTGGTTACTCAACTCACGCTGCTAATGCTAAGTAGAGGGTGTCTTCTTCAACCGTTGTATAATGTTCACTACAACTTAATAAGTCGCACAGTACAGTGAAATAGTGAACACACTTCCATCTAGTAGTAATGTCAAGAAGTAATGAATATAACTTACCGCCGCCGGCCACTGCTGCTGGCTCCCCCCCTGTCTCTCCTGCAGGTGCCGCCAGTTCTCCTGCCCCCTCCGGAATGGCCGCATCGCCGCTGGCCCCGCCGGCACTGGTGGATGGTAGTGTGCCTAGAAAAAAACATCACAAATTTTTAGATGCCTGGAAACCTCCCCCTATTTTAAGTGTTCACTTGGAACATTGAAAAAAAAGTTAATACAACATACATCAGCACTAGACAGTAAGTACAGTCAGTAGACAGACACTAGTAGTGATATGGTTCCTAGGGTCATCTAGTCCTACTCTACTCTTTTGAAAGTTAGCCTGAGCTATGTGTAACCCTTTTAGATTCATCATGTCGACTACTACTCTTTTGGCGCATATTTAATTATACCTGCCAGCTTATTGACATGTGCAGTAGATGCCTTTGAGGCCACTTGACTGTTGCGTAAAAGTGAAGAGGTCGAAAAACAACCCACTTATTGAGTTTGTTTAGTCCATATTGCTTAGCCATCACATACATGTTACACTTTTTGCCATGACTGCAAAATGCTTGCATTCACCAGTATACTATCTAACGGCTAACGCGCAGCATTTTTCTCATATAATAGGCGGAAGAGCATATTATGATGCAAGATGATGTAACCAGTATTTCTACGTTCTACGGTGAGGGGTCTTCCAGAATTCAAATGATCTTGGCTCTTGTTCTTGTTGTCATGTTTACTGTTTTAATCTTAGGCTTTTTGCTGGCTTATTGACTATGGCTGTAGTAAATTAAATTTCATATTAACGATGTACAGAGTTTGATACTTGTTTCAAATAAACCTTTTGAACTTACACATAGACTCTGTGGTATTTGGTGTGGTGGGGTGGACTTACACAAGTGAGTGAGCAAAATGGTGTTATTATGTTTTGGGTTGTCTGTCTCAGTCATCATCAACATTGTGTATCTTCTTCGTGGGGGGTGTCGGGAGTGGGACCCTAATGTGAGACACTATAGCTAGTCGGTCAGGGGATCGTGGGTTCTTCGGACTGAGGTGTGATCAGTAAGGTCCAACCTCCCATCAACAACATCCTATTTTGTTGTGCATAGTTCTGTATGTGGCTCTGCAGAATCACTAGACAATAGTAGTATCATGTACTATCCGATCAAAAATACTAGTCAAATATCTGGTTGACCATTTTGTTTGTGGTAATTGTCAAAGCCTCAACATTGAGAAGACTTGAAGAGGACAACCCAAAGGACAGGACACAGTGGCTAGAGCTATCGGTCAATCAGAGTTTTATTATTCCAAAGAAAACCTTCTATAAAGAGTGGGCAACTGTGCAAGCTTCGCTACAGACAGAGTAATAATAGTAATAGTAGTAGTAGTAGTAGTAGTACAGAGAGTCATAGCAGAGGCAGTTAGAAGCAACTTAGTTAGAGGCAGGGATAAACAGAATTTGGAAACAGATAGTCAAGGTCAAAGAAGTAAGCTTTTGTAAAAAATAGAATTAGAAAGTGGAACCATAATTTATAGTTCGAAAAAAAAAGAAGCAGTAAAAGTTAGGGAAATATAAATGTCAATATAACCACTGGAGGACTTACTGGGGCCAGCAGCAGGAGCCTCGGTAGATGAGCGGTCCTGTGGTTCCCCCGCCGACTCCGACCCCGTCTTCTTGCCCCTGGGTGGTGCTGATGATCATGTAAAATATAATAAAGAAAGAGACAAACATTAAGGAGTGTTGTGAAACAAATAATAATAAATCATTTGGAAAAATAAGTCAAACAACATTTTAGGAAACAACAATTGCAATAAACTTGACCTATCTAATCAGATGGATCGACTACTGGCTTCTTCCTGCATTCACGGATCGTCTACTTATTTATGAACACTCCAGTGTTCCATAATCATTCTGATTACAATACGAAGCCAAGTAAGTACCACCTGACCTACACCACCTATTCCAGACGGGCCAATTGTTCACTAAGTCTGCATTTCCATTTTTTTCAGCCATCAAATGCATAGATGAGATGGAGGACACATGCATACATTAGTGCATACATACAACAAATTGTGGGTTGGTTGCATGATTCTGATCTAGTTCTGCTACTGACTGACCATGCTAAGCCTACCACTCACTAAACAAAGTACAAAAGGTTCGACGGAGGACTGTGGTAAGCAGCATTCAATGACAGAGGAGGCGTCACGCAGACCGCATAAAACAATTATTAACTAATACTAACAAACTAAACCTAGTATCCAATATCCATCCACCACTATTTCACAGTAGGACAATAGAAGGACTAGCGTCTCTCTAGCAAATCACATTACCTAACTTCAGTTCTGTAAAATAAACTAACATAATCAGCATCAGCACAAGCTAGCGCAAACTAAGTTGCAAACAAGTAAGAGTACCACCGAGCACCTGGGTCCTTAAATCAAAGAACATTTAGCTTTTTGGAACGTAATTTACCAGCAACGCTTGGCACGCAGCAGTAATCTTGTTGTTCATCAAATTTAATATAAACAATAAGTTACTCACCAAGCCCGACGACCTCGACACCTAGCAGGTCCAACAGGTCCTGCTCCCGGTCCAGGATGTCGGACCACCGGTGGGCTAGCTGATTGTGGGTGCGCCAGACCCCAGAGCACCGGAACACGGCCCGGCACACCTTCGCCCACCAACGGTGCCGCTCCTGGGTAGCGTACCCGGAGCCGGGCCTGCCGCCTGCTGCCAAGGTCAAGGGGAGGTGGCGCTGGATGAAAAAAACAAGGGCGGCCACCTCCTCCTCCCCAAACAGTTGCCGGGCCTGCACCCCGGCAGGACGCAATCTGCCGCAAGGCAGGCGGCCCTTCTCTGCTCCTGCAGGTCCCTTGCCCTTGGCACTCGGTGTGCCCTTGGCCATGGTTCTGGGGTGGGTGGGAGGCGGAAAAGAAAAGTTAGAAGGGAAAAAAAAAGTTAGGGGGAAGAAGATAGATAGAACTTTATAAAAGTATCAAAAACACAGTAAAAGTAGAAATAAAATGCAAAATATAAACTTAGGCAAAGAGCGAGATAGATAATAACTAAGAAAAAGTCAGAAAAAATGCTTTAAAGACAAAGGATTGCAAAGATAAAGGAAGGATACAAAAGTAGGCCCAGAACCATAGCATAGAGTGAAAAACAAGATGGGCGCACCCATTCGCGACCGCGCGGGTAAGTTCGCGCAATATTTCTCGCGAATATGTACTATTCATCGCAAACAAGTAAAATGCGCTCCCGAACACGTCAATGCACATCGCGAACACGCTATCCGCGACCTAGAACAGGAAATAGGCATCGCGAGCGGGCGGGACAATTGAAAAACAAGATGGCCGCGCCCGTTGGCGACCGCATGGGTAAGATCGCGAGATATATCCCCTGAGCATGCAAACAGATCCCCGAACACGCTCACTGCGCTCCCGAACAAGAAAAAGCCATCGCGAACGGGCGCACCAAGCAACTACGCAAGCTCGCGAAGCTACCCGAAGGTCGCGTAGTGCAAGTACATCTTCGCGAAGCTTCGCGAAGCGCGGCTACGCGAACTACGCCCAGGGTTAGTTAAATTCTTTAATAAATTATACACAAGCAAAATTTGAGACTACAACACCAAAGAGTTCTTTCTAGAAGACTTGGAGCTACCAGTTCTCTTCCCTCAGCAGTGCTTAATTTGAGCCAGTGGTGTTCAGTGCTTGGCCCCGGCACTTACTTGTCAATACCGGCACTTATGACAGTTTGTTTGTCTAAGTTAGAGTTGAGCACAACAACAGTTGTTTGTTAACTCAGTATGCTTTAAAATGTGTAATACCCTCAGCCCAAGCCATTCTTATAGCTTTGGGGGCCTGAATTGTCATGGTTGTAGAAGTGTGATGGTCAGTAGTTGTGTTGGTACTGTAATTGGCAGCGCTAACTGGGGCAATGGGTGGTGTAAACTGCAGTAGCCTCATGAGGAGGGCCCTTGCACTTCTTGTGATACAATTAAGCACTGGCCCACAGAAAAGATAATCACTAGAACCCCATATTATGGATGAATATATCATAGAGGTACTAAGAATCTTCCAGTGAGTGAAACCTCTAGGACCAGGTGGCCTAACAGCACATTTTCATGAATGATTCTCATCCCATTGGACACCCCACCTAGTGAAACTCTAAAATTCCTTTAGAGGGATGGGACAGTCACTCCCGCTATGAGAGAAGCCAACATCTCATTAATTCACAAAGAATGCTGCACATCTTACGGGCCCATGACTCTCTCCAATTTAGATCTCAAGATATTTACAAAGACCCTTACTAGAAAATTTATTGTATTGATGCGCTGCCCCTGGCCAACTAGGTTTTATAAAATTCATACAGACATTTGATAACATAAGATAAGTTCTACATTTAATAGAAAAAAGCAATAAATAAAAAATCCCAACTATCATACTAGCCTTAGATGCAGACAAGGCGGTTGAAAAGTAAGTTGAACATATCTGAGAAACATCGGAATAGGAACCATGATGAAAAGAAATATCTGGGCGAGTGATTTCATCCCAGTCTCCTCAGTATTAATCAGTTGTGACAAAACAGCATCATTCCATCTGAATTGGGACACAATACAGGGAATCCCCTCTTCCCAGCCCTCTTTGAACGCTCAATAGAGCCACTAGTCCAGAAGACTAGCCGGACAGTGAAGTTGTAGCAGAAACCCTGTAGGAGCCAGGAACACAAAATCCACTTACTTGCGAATTATACTCTGCTGACACTGAATAACTCCTCAATCCTCATTCCCTGCAATACTGGCAAATATTGAAAAGTATGGAGCGGTTTCCAGACTTAAAGTTATCCATGATAAGTCTGAAAGGATGGGGATAGGCGTATCACCTATCAGTCTGAGCAACATATCACCATCCTGCTGGGCAAAAAGGAAAACCCAAAAGTATACACATAACTCCCACCATTCGGGGTCTCTATAGGATTAACTACCCCTCACTCAGGTCAGATATTAAAAAAAACACCTTAACCGATGGCAGCCATTATTCATTTCTTGTTTGGGAAGAATGACAGAATTAAAAAGAATTCTTCATACTCCCAATACTAATATATATCTTCTGAGCCCTTCCCAACCCCCTTTCCAAGGGGACATGCAGGAATTGCAGAAAGTTGGGGATATTTTTATAAGGGGAGCTAAAATGTCCAGAATGGTACTAACATTGTTATGACACAATAAAACAGACGGCATTCTGGGATCTTCCTAACTTTGAGACCTAGTGCAAAACCGCTCAATTAAGGAACACTTTGAAATGATCGCTACAGTAATCAGAAAACATTGGCCTCATTTGGAGAGGCATTTAGGAGTCACTCCCTTTGGGTTTTACTTTAGTTGGAACACAAGCCTGCAGCGGCATATGTCATATATATAACATGGCCAGTGTTTGGCATAAGGGATGATGTTTCACGAGATCCCGGAATAATTCTATTCTCATCATCCTTCTCACCAATAAACAATAACCTGGAATTCAAGCCAGCCAAGAGGAGAAATACCTTTCAGCATTAGAGATCAAAAGATGGATGAATGGCGAGGGACATATTTCACCTAGGAAAAATCAAAACATTTGAAAAGTGTAAAAACTGCCAAAATTAAAGAACAGGATCAGCTCCATTACATCAAACAATTAAACCATTGGGTTACATCACTCACTCTACTGAGGCGAGCATGAGGGCCCTGACAGACTTCGAGAAATTATTTACAAAGTCCAAAACCAAAAGTGGTCTAGTATCCAACATCTATGGAGTATTAACAAGCACAATAGCCCCACCGCAATGTCCTTACATGAATACCTGGAAAAAGGCACCGGGTACAGAGATCCACCTAGATTAATAGCAAAGGCTATGGTGAGAAATACCAAAGATAACCCACATTGCACAAAATAGAGAAACACTTTTCAAACTTATGTTTAACTGATAGAGGACACCAAGTAGGCTAAATCAAGTGTGCCTGGGAGTAGATTCACGCTTTTGGCGACAATAGGTGGTGGTGGGAAATGACATACATATCTGTCTGCAATGCTTGCACTATCCAAATATTGGAAGGGAATTCGAAGTCATATTAAAAGGGTGATGGGTTTGCCTATACCAGATGATCTGGGGATGTGATACCAGGCTATCAAACAATATTTTATTACTAATCTCTAATATGTTCTTTACAACCAAGCATGGGATAGCAACGATATGGACACGATAGGAACTGCATGGGTTAACAGTGGAGTGTCCCACAACCCCGAGCCTTCACATTCTATTCTGCCTGACCTTAAAATGGCTGTCCTTGCCTAATCCCTGGAACTTTTGCTGCCGAGTGCATATCAACCCAACACTCACCTTGTTTTTTTACAAAGACCTGCTTGTAGCGACACCAGCTCTGTGCTTTCTGCAAAGGGTAAAGAAAAGGAAACTGGATAGAAAGAGAATGCAAGAAACAGGCACTGAGATATCGGAACCAGATCTTCCTGTCACTGCGAATTACACACCCCGGATCATTTGGCAAAGTTTCATGTAGATAATCTTACAGCGCAACAGCCACATGATGTCCTATTAAGAATCGTTTAACTTTTCCTCTAGAATCTGAGTCATCCAAGTAGAACCTAAAGTGGCATTTAATGCGTATTGCCAGGGCGAGCTGGAGGGTGAGGCGGGCAGCGCTTCACAATAACACCGGTACTGATGCTGCCGATGGAACTATGACGATGCCCCCTGGGTGGAAAACTTTAATGTTGTACTTACCGCGGAGCTCGATCAACATAGCTGATGCCCGGTGGAGCTGTTTAGGCAGCTATAGAGGAGTCTGGCTCTGGTTCACCCCCTGCGGCCGTCACCCACTCAGCCAGACATTGGACATTGTTTTTCCTTGTCTCCCTGTTGTGTTTTTCCGTCCCTCGGATGTGTTTTTCCTTCCCTCCCCCGTATCTTCCCTCCGTGATCCTATGGCTGCCTCCCCTTTCCAGACCCGCATGGAGTCAGCTACCTTTATGGTTTTTTAATTGATCTTTGTTTATCCCGCCATTTTTTTTGCTAACCATTTTGGCTCCTGTGGGTCCTCCATCTTGGTGGTATTGACCGATCCTCATTGCTGCTAGACTACTCCTTGTTCGCCTGACTGACCTTTTTCCTCTAGTCTACCCCCCCAGGTCTCCCACACCCCTCTCATCGTATACTTTCACCGTTACACTGGATGTGTTTTGGATCGTTGGTCCCCAGCTGGTTAGTCTATCACTCACTTTGACTTCTTTGTCCCCCTGAAGTACTTTCCCCTTTGCCAGTCTGCCTGACACTATCTGCTTTCCTTACCCCCTTTTTACCTTTTCCCCTCTACCTTCCATTCCCCATCAGACGTGTGTCCTGGCTATGCTATGAGCTAAACACTCATTTTTTTGTGTAATCACTGTTTGTCTCCAATGTTTATATTTGGCTCCTGTAACTGATGCAATTCTGTAACCTGTAACTCGCTGATTCCTCATGTAAAGCGCTCTGATACCTCCAGGTCTAGCCAGCGCTAAATAAAACTCTGCAAATAAATAAATAAATAACTAAATCTACATATCCATTGATATAAGGTTGGTTGAAGAGACTATGGCCAATCTTAGAAATCTAAATGCTCACATTAGACCTATGAAACAAAATGAGTAAATTCAGTCTGATATGGAAACCACTGATTGACTATCTGAAATCCCAAACTCCATCACCATGTTGTCTTCACACTCGAAAACGTAGACTACAGTAGAATCACTGACCACTAACCGCCTAGCGGTGAAAATATGATATAATCAATATAACATCCAGGGCGTACTATATTAGGGACTTACAAAAAAGAAAGAAAGACTTTTAGCAAATCTTCCTTATTCTGTAGCAGTACATGCTCTTCAATTGAGTACAGGGTTTGGGGGAGGCCTCGTGTAATTTATGATACTGTACATTGCTATTAGTATTGCATTTTTCCGGTACATTATTGCGTGGTGTTCCTCTGTGGATTATTTTCTATGTATAAAACAATACTTGTCATTGAGAGAAAAAATATATATTGTAAATCACTGATCAGCTATTCAAATGAAAAGAGGCAGCAACAGGATAACAAGTATTGAGGAAATCAATAAGTCTGGCATTAGCTGTCTTCGTCTTTGTGAATGCTTGTTTTATTTTATCATAGTTTTTGTAAAACTGTGTTGGAGGAGTTGACAGGTCCTTGCCAATATAGAAAAAAAAATGGTTAAAAGCAATCATATGTTTTTTGTCTCACAAAACACACATCGTCATAGCAGTCTCTTGCACTGAAAGAAACTCTTTTGTGTGTGGATGAGATTCTTGTAAAAGGGCAGAATGTTGTCACAAGTTAGCCAATGACTGAAGTAGGTTGACCCATTGCCTCATGCTTTCTGTTGTAGTGGGGTGAAGGAAAAATGTGAATAACACATGGATGAAGACAGGGCGGCTTTAGCGCTGGTTGCGCCTAGTGAGAAAAACTTTGACGCCATCTGACCCCAAAAAAACTCTTCTCCGTGAGTTCCCTCACGACCACACTCTTCCAGGGCCCCTCATTCCTCCATAGGTCCTCTCTCACATGCTTTAATTTGATTTCTAGTGCTACTCATACAAGTGTAGGGTGTCAGAGCACTTTTTATCACCCACATTATACAGAGCCAATGATTCATATGTGCATAAATCAGTCTATAGGGAATGTTACGTAAAATAGTGAGAATTACAAGGTGTAGGAGTCACATGTCACAATACTGGTAGGCAGTATATTTATTGAGAATTGGTCTGGAGAAGCACAAATTCAGAATTTAAAATGTACTGCAATGGTCAGCATTACTATTAAGAAAATATTTCTATCCAAAGGAACCCTTTTTAGCACAATTAAAATAATGAAAGACTGGGGGAAAACCAGAACGTTCTCACCTATACCATGCAGCTAGATGACAGTTTATAGGTCACTTTGCTATATTAGGTTTGTAACTGCTGAACTGCCAGTAACAAAAAGATCTGTGAGAAAAGCAATAACCTACTGAGCGATCCACGTAAAATACAGTTCGGTGATTTGGGTAGGACATTTTCTTTGCAGTAGGAATGTAAACCCTCTATGCTACTTTAGTTATGAGCAGAAACTACCACTAGATGTTATATGTTATATGATGGAAGTTTATAACGCGCACAGCTACTCAAAGTGTGTCCCGGCACGAGCGAGCCCAAGGGGGGAAGAGCAGAGGAGAGGTCTCAGCAAGAAAGGAGAAAAGACAACCTTCCTCTTCTTTCCAAAATCCTAGAAAGATGCGTACTCCAACAACTAACCCAACACCTGGACAACATCGACCTCCTTGACTCCCATCAGTCTGGCTTTAGAAATGGATACAGCACTGAAACCATGATCCTCAACATCATCGACGATATCCACAAATCACTCGACTCAGACCATTGCTGCCTCCTCATCCTCCTAGACCAGTGGTTCCCAAACTTTTTCGACCTGCGGCTCCCTTGATCTAATTGCCCATTGGCCGCGGCTCCCCATCATATCACTTTTTTTTTACAGGTGCGGGGATGTAAGCCCTACTTAGGGACTACTTCCAGTTTTCTCCCTGACATTAATTGTGATGAAGCTGATCAAGGTATTATAATCATATTTATAACAAAATAAAAATAGAACTGTAATTTAATAAAAAACTTTAATTGGTTGAGTATGTATATGTGCGTGTCTGTGTGTGTGCGCACACATATATGCATTTGCGTGTGTGTGTGTGTGTGCATGAACATTTGATGTCATTTCTCTTTCATTCTCTTCTGGGGATGACATAACCTCAGTGTCTCAAAGGTTAAACTAATATGGCAGAACCCCTGCAAATTCTTGATTTAGTTTAGAAACTGAAGGGCCCCACATTGAAAGAGGAGAGCCAGTGCCAAGCAAATTAGTGACTCATCATCATTGTTCATGGCATACTATTTTACACAGTCAGAGGGTCACTGCATGGGTCAAATGGACATCATAAGTCAAGATAACTTTCGCCTTTTTTTCCGTGCCACGTGCAAGGCAGAGACTGCTTACATTTACCACTGCAAGAAAAACTAATATTGAATATCACTTTCTCCAGTATTGCTAAATGCAATGTTATCATAAATCTGTCCAAAACCTGTAATTAACAGTTGGTCCTTTAAAAAAAAAGTTGCTTTACTACCACAATTAGACGTGGGGCCTACAAAACTAGCACAATTATTTTATTTATTATATTGACGTCATTGGTTCCAGCAAAATAAAGTAACGTAACCAATTTATTTTTAAAAGTTGGTGTGTAAACGTTAGACCAGTGCAAAGAACTGATGTTTCCAGCACAAACAGCAAACAATTCTTAAAGTCTGAGGGCGAGCAGCGGGGCCGGGCCTGTGCAACGATGCCAGTAAGTGCCAAAGAAAGGCAAGCCAAGTGCTGCACCCTGCATTTTAATTTACATGTCATTGAGGAAGCAGCAGTGATTAGGGCCGGTTGCTCGTCTCTGACAGATGACAGCTCAAAGAAGAGGGGGTTAGGGTCTAACCCTCTTCTTAGAGCTGTCATCTGTCAGAACCGAGCAGCCGGCCCTAATCACTACCTACCGCAGTCTTCCTCAAACACATGTAAATTAAAATGCGGGCTGCAACACTTGACTTTCCTGGCTTTGGCACTTACTGGTCTTGCTGCACAGCCCAGGCCCGCTGCTCGCCCTAACACGGTTATGCAACAAGGCCAGCAAGTGCCAAAGCCAGAAAAGTCAAGTGTTGCAGCCTGCATTTTAATTACACGTCATTCATTTATTATTATATTTTTCATTTCTACCGCCGAGGAAGCGCATGGGTGAACCTACTTGTAGGTAAAGGAGAGGGTCTCTAGAGTTGCGGAGGAACCCAGGCAGCAATAACGCTTGGCATCTCTGAATGCAAGTCGTATGCCTGGCCCGCCTAAACTACGTGAAGCACGTACGTGGGTATGGCGGTTGTACGCTTTGGGCAAAACCATGATTCCTAATTTTACAGGCAGCACTTTCAACTCCCCCATGTGTTGCACTGCAGCTGGGCCAAACCGCGATTACCGATGCCAGCTGACAGATACCATTTTTACGTCCCCGGTATTTATGCGCTGCGACTGGGCCAAATCAAACTGCCTGCCGCTATCGGTAGAGCTTTTAATTCCCCCCTGTAAACATTACATACTCGGGGCGAAAAAAGACTTGTGATTTTTTAATTGTTCACATTACAACACCAGATATTTTCCCTACATTTCAAAGACGAGCGCGGCGCCCCTCGCAAGTCCTAATGGCGCACAGGGGTGCCGCGGCGCACAGTTTGGGAACCACCGTCCTAGACCTATCAGCAGCTTTCGACACGGTAGACCACAAACTTCTCATTAAGGCTCTCGAAGAAAGAGCCGGACTTGGCGAGGTGGTCCTCGAATGGTTCTCATCCTTCCTACACAACCGCACCCAAAGAATCAAAATAAAAAACTTTGCGTCCGACCTGCATCCAGTCAACAAAGGAGTCCTGCAAGGTTCAGTGCTCTCCCCGCAACTTTTCAACATTTACATGGAACCCCTCACCAAACTACTCAAAAAAGCCAAAATCCGCTTCCATCTTTATGCAGACGATACACAGATCTACCTGGAAACCTCCTCCATCAAGGGCATCCAAAGACTCAATGACATACTGAGAGACATCCAACACTGGCTGTCTAACAACCACCTTAAACTAAATCCTGAAAAAAACGAAGTTCTCCTCATCTCGAACAAAGAGGAGAACATCCAAATTGCTGAATGGCTAAAAGCTATCGATGCGCTCAACGAGAACCTCACCCTTGCCAACTCTGTCAAATCACTAGGTATCATGCTAGACCCGAAACTGGACATGACCTCACACATCAGGAACTCAGCTAAAATAAAGCCTTTCATCCCGCCTAATGATCTCATACAGGCCACCCAAGCATTGGTGTTGTGAAGAATAGACTATGGGAATGCAGTCCTCACAGGATTAGCAAAATCACATCTTGCTCCCCTCAAACTAACGCTCAACGCGGCAGCCAGAATGGTCACCGGAATCAAGAAATTTGATCACATCTCTCCGGCACTCAGATAACTTAAGTGGCTCCCAGTGGAAATGCGGGCTAGCTTCACAACAGCCTGCCTCACACACAAAGCCTTGCACACTGGCAAACCCGAATATTTGGTGGCCAAACTCAAAAAAGCTGGTCCGACCAGGAACCTCAGAAGCTCGAACTCTCTTCTATTCATTCCGCTGAAAACTCGAAAACAAAAAACTGCGGCTCGATCCTTCGCCGGGAGGGGGCCCAAAATCTGGAACTCTATTCCCCCCACATCAGAACTACTAACTCTTTTGCCAAATTCAAAAGCGAGCTCAAAGTCCTGTTCCTCGACCGCTCCCTAGGGAACCGATAGGAGCAGCCAGAGCATGGAAGCAGACACCTCTCATAGCTTCGACTCTATGTCCATAAGCCTCAGAACCGAACTCGCCGCTAATTGACCTACACTATTACTGTATTTTGGGATTCTCTGCATTGTAACTGTTGTAAAGCGCTCCGATACCCTCGGGTCAGGCAAGCGCTATATAAAACTTCTTAAATAAATAAAACACCTCCTAAGGTATACCGGACCAAGCCCATAGAGAGCAGCATGTGCCATTGCAAGGGCTTTGAATTTGACCCGAGCGTTCACAGGTAGCCAGTGCAGGTTTCACAAGTGCTGCCTGACGCTGGTTCTTTTGGGGAGGTTGAAAAGGATTCTAGCTGCGGTGTTTTGGACCACCTGCAATTTATCTAGTAGGTAACTGGACAGGCCGGCGTACAGTGCATTGGCATAATCAATACGGAAGGTGATGAGCGCTCTGGTGACCGTTTCTTTTGCCGCTATGGGGAGTAGAGGCAAAACAATATTACATAATTTCAGTATGCCAAAACACATTCCTCTCAGTTTATTAATCTGACTGCTGAAACTTAGCTTTTCGCCAAACCAAATTCCTAGGTTCTCGACTGGATGCCCCTGAGGAGAAGGCCTGGGAGACTTATCAGGCCAGAAAGCGTGCCAGTACTGAGGAGGAAAATGACCAAAGAATAAAATCTCGGTTTTATCCTCGTTGCATTTGAGCTGGGTGGCGGTGAGTCAATTAAACACTGCTGGTAGACAGGTTTTGACATGGGAAGAAGACAACTTATATTTTTCCCAGGTGAAAAGAATTTGTGTGTCGTCAGCATATGTGATGACTTTAGCACCCAAGTCTTCTGCCATCTGGATGAGGGGTGACATGTAGACGCTGAACAGCAGAGGGCTCAAAACTGACCCCTGGGGAACCCCAGTCCGTAGTTTCTGGGTGGTTGACGCGAAGGGGGGCATCCAGACTTGCTGCGTTCTACCCTCCAGAAAAGAGTTTGGCCTCTTCATGGCAGATTCACTAATGCCAAGCCCCTGTAGGCGGGCTAGGAACAGGGTGTGAGGCACTGTATCAAAAGTGGCCAACAGGTCCAAAAGGACCAGGGATGCCCTGCCCCTAGTATCTAATGTTTCCCGTATGGCCTCAGAGATTTCCACCAGTGCCAATTCCGTACTGTAGGAGGCTCTGAAACCTGATTGGGCCGGGTGGAGGAGGCCGTGTTATTCCACAAACACGGTCAGTTGTTTATTGACCACGTTCTCACAGACCTTAGCCACAACAGGGAGCAAAGAAATAGATAAATAGATAAAACTCCAATCTCTCCCCAGCAGGAACATTAATCACCAGTGTTATCTTGACATTATTGTTGCCTGAAAACACCTGGACACACAAGGAACTCTGCAGTGGGTGCTTTTTAAATCACTGTTATTTCTAAACATGCCCCCACCCCCCCGGTCAGCGCCTAGTTCAGCTGCACTGGGACTGGAACCAAAACCGCCCCTGGCAAACTGCTCGGCCGGCCCCCCTGAGGGCCAGGGGGTTGTTTGGTAGGGCTGGTTTCGGACGATTTTGTCACAGGGGGACGATATTTCCAGCCCCGGTAACAAAAACGGCCCCCCAGGAGCCCAAACAAGCCCCCATCCTGGTGGCCCACCGAGGAAACGCCCGGTGCCTGCTGTGGCCAGTTCTGCCCTGGTCACACCGCCCTAGAGACGGTCCTGGATGAAGAGGGCTGGCTCAACGCCACTGTCAGTATATTAGCTATACAATTTTAGTAAAATCAAAAGGTCTTAGGTAATGCTAGACCTAGAAATTACTACAGAGAGAAATATTCTGGATAGAAAGGGTTATATCTACGTCACCGAGAGGCATGACTGAGAGGCAGATAGGACTATAACCATAATCTTTCCGGCAGTACACAGGTGGTGAACCTGGCGGTTTTCATTTAGGCATATGTGTGGTAATCTAGGATGTTAATATTTTTCTATGGGCAACTCATGTGTTTTTTGTGAATCCTACAAAAAGGGTAACTTTGCAAAAATCGTATGCAGAAGCCTACGACTCACACGGATTGTGAGTGAATTGATCCCTGAGTTTGACGCAGAGAATTTCTCATCTACGGGCATCGTTGGTCTCTCTCAAATGTGACCTCAGTGGCCGACTTTGGAGCTGAGGAACCGGGTTCCAGTCTCGGTGTCGGCTCATCATTCTGTGATTCTGGGCAAATCACTTAATCTCCCCGTCCCTACCAAAAAAGCAATGTGTCCTTGTGTGATGTAACTGGTGTTCATGTAAAGGCTCCAAAACCTCCGGGTTGAGTCCACGTTTTATAAAACGGATTTTTTTTTTTTTTACAAGTGCACAAAACACACATTTTGCGTTTCGAAGACCCACCCTGCAGAGCACATATTAAATTATAATAGCAAACGCCATGAAGACAGCTATTATGACAAGCCCATGGAAACCGTTCCACAACCTTCCTGTGTTTGCACCAGATGAGGTGTTCAGATGTGACATCCAAGCTAGGAATGCATGTATCGTGTAACCTGTAGGGACAATGACATCACAAGCTTACACACATTCCAAATAGGTGTGACCTTTCTGACTAAGCACGGGAAAGATTTAGACATGTTTTCAAAAGTCCTTACTGGTTTCAAATCGGCGCTCGGCCATCTGTATGAGCAGAAACAGAACAAAACGTAATGTTAGGATACAGCTCACAGTTTCAGAGGAAGTGGCCTCAGAATGTTTTATTTTTGTATGACTGGAGTGGAAGGGTGACACACAGGACAAGAGGGGGGAGGAGCTTAGCCGGAAACAGATGTTTTTTAACCTATTTCTGCAAATTAGAATGGATACATTTCGTTCCATATAATTGTCACTTCGGACTAGGTCAACAAGGCGACTCTGCAACGCCCAACACTGCTGAGGCTTTCGTCAGTTCACGTAACGGCCTCAATTCGACGAAGAAGTAACTTCAGGATAAAATAAAGAGGATTAAAGGTATGCACTGACTACAAACACGGGGCTAATCAAATTTTGGTGCAAACTCTGGCCTGCGCCTAAAACTGAATTCCAAGGTGGGTAAAGCGAATTTGCTTATGAGGTAACTGCACGTGTGCTGAGTGGTGATACACAAATTAAGTGCTGCGTTCTATTTGCCCACATATTTCACGACAAACTGGCAAGAATCTTGTTGACAAATAGCGTGAAATTCTAATTTGGGCACCCTGGTTCTTTATCTATCGATACCATGTCACAACTTTCAGTCAGGCTGGATTTTTCAGCTAGTAACACTAAGCATGCTGGGATTTGTGTCAATACTTACAATGGGAAATGTGAAACTACATGTCCCAGCATGCATAGACTCTCATTCTAAATTGGCTGCAGGTAGTATTCTGTGCTAAAATCGGCATAGCAAAACGTGTGCAAATTTCACAGCGTCTATTTCCAGAACTAATTTTGCCAGGACATACTAGACAAAATGTGTGCAAGGAAACAAGAAGAATCTGAGTCGTGCAGCTTGTAGTGGGACAAAACATGAGATGTTACTGCTTTTTTTCACTTATTCCTTTCCGAGGAGAGTAATCCCGCAACAAGGAAAACCCTGCTCTGCAGAATCTATATTCCCACACATTGGATTACCGCACCCCATCACCTAATCACTTAGGGGCATATTAACAACGGCCAGCGATAATTATCGCTGGCCGTGCTTTGCGATAATTATTTATCGCCCTGGTAGCGCGTTATTAACAACGCGTTACTCCAGGGCGATAAAAATTCCAGAGATAGCGAGGTTATCGCCCTTTTGCAGGGAGCATCGCTGGTTTTCCAGCGATGTTCCCTTCAAAACGGCGATAACCTTGCTGATACGACCCACAGGGTCGTATCAGCATAATCCACCCCAATGTTGGGGATAGGTAAGTCTGCATTTTAGCAGACGTTAGTTTTTGGAGAAAACAGCTGTTTTCTCCAAAATCTAACGTGTGCTAAAATGCTGGGGCAGCCTTGTAAATATCGCGATGTGAACATCAGCGATATTTACAAGGTTGTCCATCTGGGGTACGCCCAGTGACGCCCACTTTGCATCTCTTTAGAGATGCAAAGGGAGGCGTTGGGTAAAAGGGTGCTAACATGCGATTAGGCAGAAATATGGCACTCTCCTCCCCTCTCCCTAGCATTGGCACAGAAATATGGTGCTGTGCGCCCCTAACACACCTTTGCACTGTAGTGCAAGGGTGTCTCCATGAGTCTAGCATCGGTTTTGTTCTGGAAGGTAACCTTTCCAGTACAATATACCATGCTTAGACAACATTGAAATCTTTTCCCTCTTTGTATGTGGGCTGGACAGTCCAGCACACATACAAAGTCGGAAAAGAAAGGAGAAACGAAAGCATTTCTCCTTCATAGCGCCTATTTGAAATAGGCGTTATTTTCTCACGCTAACCCTTGTCTACTTTTTTTTAGTAAATAGTGTTCGGCGTCAGAAACCGTGGGTGGTTGCATGGGAACACCCATGCAACCACCCATGGTTTGCCCCCTTGGTGCTAAGTAATGAAAAGCAGCTTTGAGCTACTTTGGAGTGTTTTCCAGCACTAAACAAGTTTAGCGCTGGAAAGTAAATCAGTAAAAAAAGATTTTGTGTAGTTTTGCGTCACTTTTGTGATGCAAACACAGGGTTAAATCTTAGTAAATAGACTTCTTAGAATGATGCACAACATGAATCAAATCCATTTTGCACTATTTTTATGCTTACCAAATAGGAAACGGAGCATTCGGTTTTGTTCTAAACGTAAGAGTGGCCCCATTCCCACGTAACCAAATAGCTCACTAAACATTTTTTACTGAGTAAGAAACTGGCAACAGAGAACATTATTTTGTATAATTTAGGATTACAAAATCAACATACCTAGTGCAAAACAAAGTTACAATTCTGCCCTTTCAAAATAGATAACCAGTATGACCCATCAGCAAAGACGTTTACCCTTCCCTTACTAAGAAAGAAGCAACAATGTTTCCAAAATGTATTCGCCCTTGTTATTCTTTAGTGCAAAAACTCCACATGACATTGTATCTTTCAAGTGAATTGTTACTAGGCCATCAAGACATTGGAAGAGGGTTTCAGTGGCCCGGTTCATAAAACTATTTGTAAATTCACTGCTTTTTTCTCAAGTGTAAAACCACTTTTGCCTTTCACAAAATAGAGTTTTCCATATGAAACAAGGTGGATATTTATCAACTCCCACAACCCACCTGCTATTTCCTCTCCCACTGCTGCTGGAAGTAATGGGCCTTGACTTCAATGTAGGCTAGTCAATGGGAGGAGAATCAGTGACCTAGCTAGGTCTTGGGCCGCCCGTGGTGGCCCCTGCGTTTGCCGTCCGTGGTGGTCAAATCTAAGGGGGGAGTGCTGGTGATTCCTGTGGTCGCCTCCCTGCGACCGCCGGAGGTAACGGGGGTCCGGCCTCTGCCCCCAAAACTCATGCCGCCTGTGGTGGACCGCCCCCCCCCCCCCCTTGCGACACCACTGAGGAGAATGGTGGCATGGTAGCTGGCACAATCATGGTGGTACATGCACTGTCACATTCTGATCTCTTTTTTCAGTCCGGTAGCCCTACAGGGCCGTCAGGCAGAAACACCTGTCAGAGATGCCCGGGCACTATGCCTGCCTCACTGGCCTACTTGCATGGCAGTACAGCGGGATTCCTGGGGATCACCAGTGCCCAGTGGTTCCAAAGCATTCTCTTAATCTCTAGAATTACTTTCTCCTAGGTGGTTAAGCTCCGCTGATAAAAAGGCAATCCCATAGATTCCCTTGCAAGTAATGTGTTTCACTTGGAAGGGATTCTCAGGATTTCTTGAGTAGGGCGGAACTCACAGAATTCCGTGGAGTTATATAAAAACACCATGAGATTCCACAGAGATCTGCCCTTGGGTGGAAAAAACGCACATTGCACTGCTCGTGCGGTGATTTGGCGCTGGTACCACGTTCCACACTGAAAATTCTGCGGAAACAGCATCGCGCAATGTGTAAGAGCGCTCAGCCATCCAAGTCAATTTTGGTGCAGATGGAGTAAAAAATCTTCTTGAGAAGCAGTCCTCTGACCACCACACTCCTCCCACGAATGCTTGTATTAGAAAATCACGCTGGAAGGCTTCCTAGTGACTGGAAATTGCGCTAGGGGGCGCCAAGTATTGCCTGAGCTTAGTAGCTCATGTTTTTCACTATGTCATCACGTTGCTCGAATGGGGAAAATATTCTACCACGCTGCCATTGGCAGAATTTGTCCGGAATTCTGCGTTAAAAGAGTAACACGGAGTCGACAAATTCCTCCAATTCAGTGAATGGAGATACAAATTCCACATTGGCCTAGTTTTGAGGTGCAGGGATGAAAGAAGCCATATCCCCTTCTCCAGGACTCAATGAATTCCCATGATGGGAACGATGGGGATACCACCCGCACAGAGCTGGCGGGCTCCACCACAACTCCAACTCCATCCTATCATTCCGCCAGGCTTTGAAAAGATTGGCTGCCATGCGTCAGCTCAGACACCCTTGTACCTTCTGTCAATCATAGGTTTTTGTACTGGAAAGGGACCATAACAGTACAAAAACTATATTTTAATACTTTCTTACTACGTATATGTGCTGTACTATACAGCACACATGCAAGCTTTGAAATATTTTGAAAAAAAGTAAATTTTTCTCAAACCTTATTGCTGTGTCGAGGAAGCATATGTTTTTGGTGCAAATCTTTGTCTACCTATTATAGTAGCTAGGGATATGTGTTAAACCCAAAGGGTGGTCACATGGGAACACCCATGTACCACCCATTGAAAGCCCCCTTGAATCAGAGTATTGCAAAGTGGTACATAGTGCCACTCATCATCATCAAAGAACTTTATTCATCTTTCATAAAACCATCAAAGCGTACAATAGTTGAATGTAAAGCAAATATTTGCACCAATCGTATACTAAATTCAGTTACTTTTGGTGTCAAAATTCTGTGATGAAATTAACAAAATAGCAGGAAAAAATAGGATGAAATACAGTTAAAAAATAATTTAAAGCTCCCTAAAAGCCAATTACACAATCAGTATAATCCCATAATCTCAGCAAAAAGTATAAAATACAATGTTCCCTTAAACACTAACCACACATTCTACTTTTCACAGTAGCATTTATTGCTAGGTGGGCATTGAGGTCAACCATCACGTACTGGCATCCCAGACGTATTTGTCCCCTTATCCGCTTGTGCCACAAGTTTCTGACGTCAGTACCAAACATTCAATAAAAATCAGTTTACAGCAAAAACACTCAAGTCCGAAGTATCAGTCTCTAAGATCCTCTAGGTGACCTGAATGTGCCTGACTGCCTTATTCAGGCATATTGGTTGGATCCATTTCCTTCGAAGAAGTAGTATTTGGCACAGAAAAATAAAATGTGTTCCTCAGTCTCTGGGGCCAAGCCATGTGGGACATATAAATGAATCTAGGTCATTGGCCTTGTAGCTAAAGGACCTTAGTGGTAAACAGCCAGAGCAGAACCTGAAATATAAGTTTTTCGCTGTTGGCGGCGAAATCATATCCAAGAAGGGCTCAAACATGGGGCTTGGCTTAATTGTAAAAACTGGATAGTTAAGTGTCCTGAGGTCACGCACATAGCATACCGATCTGACATATATGCCCAATACTTCGCCTTTAAACTTGCAAATTCTTGTTTGCTAGACCTCTCTGGACTATCCCACAAGCTAGTCATTCCCAGAAACCTACACCAAAGTGCAACATGTTGGAGCCACGCTATTATTTTTAGCACGCGATTCGTTCATAAATGCTTCAATGACTCATTTTAATCAGTTAACTCAGGCGTGGTTCACAGCCGTAACCAGTACATGAGGGGTTCTAGTGAAGCAAAATCCCTAATTCTGTTGATCCCAAGATTGAAAAACAAAGGGATCAATGGAGTGCTGGTTGGGTCAGAAACAAGAGATCTTACATAAGTATTCTCATACACTGCCAGTCTGTGAGTAGCAACATGTCCTCAGAGCTCAGCTCCGTAGAGAGCAGCACTTTTAGCTTTGACACAGTAGACTTCTAGTGCGGAGGTTATTGACAGCGCCTGGTTCTGCTTGTGGTATCTCGATTTTTACTTGGACTTATGACATCAAGTAAGATAACTTTTCTCAAGTTGCGGTTCCCATCCTGACAAATCAGTCAAACTGAACCCCAAGTAATCAAAGCTCTTTACCCTCTCGAGGGGTTTGTCTGAAAATTTAACTGCCCATGTTCTGGCATTACCCTATCCAAAGGCCATGAATTTTGTCTTATCTACTATAAATTCCAGACCCCTAGCTGCACAGAAAGCTAGGAATTTGTCTAATAACTTCTGGCGGCCTATTGAGGTCTTTGAGATAAGTAAAGAATCATCTGCGAAAAGCAAAATTGACATTTTTTTCCATTTAGAATGGGGGAGTCATGTCTTCAATCCATAAGTTAATTAGCCACCTCATTAGTGCCACTCAAGTCAGGATTTGTGTAAAATCCAGCACAATATTTACTGCTGGGTTTGCGTCACTTTTGTAACACAAACCCAGCACATGAAGTTCATAAATTTCCACCTGGGTGGCAAATGCCGCCAATGCAGCCTTACAATGCACAGTTTAGTGAGTTGTCAGGGGTGGCAGAGGCTGGGCATCATCATCTGACTGGCCCTATCTCTGCCTTTACCTTTTAGTCGGAGGCCTGGAGGAAAAATTGTGTTTTTCTGTTACATTAAACATCCCAACTTCTGATCCTTCTGCAGGGCTAGTAGATCTCAACAGGAGAGTCACAGACTAGCATCTCATGATGTCTTCACCATGTGCTGCACTCTATTAACATAGGAGCTGTGCTACATCAACAGCAATGTGTATCTGTGCATCAATAGGCCAGCAAATTTCCTGACACCCAGGCAACATGTGCCATGACATTTATATTCAGTTATCCAGTGAACCATTCCCTATGGGTGTTTGGAGCACAAGGCCCCACTCATGACACAGCCACCAAGATTGATTGTGCATTCAAACCTGGTGGTACTCAATGTACAACTCATTTACGATGCCAAGGAACACACCAGGCACATACATGATAGTTGCAATTTCTCGCAGTGTCGCAGATTGAAAACTTGTAAGCTGGAAAATAGCAATTTGTGACTAATTGGTGAGTATCATCACAGAGACACATATATTGACATGCAAATTGTGCTTGACTCTACCAACAGCACTACGTGGAACACATATTTTGCATGAACACCACTATAGGTGAAAATAAAACATATAAAGGTATGTTCAATGTTACTGTCAGATGCATGTTTGTGACACTATTCATACACTAAAGTAAATCCATTTCACACAAGCTGCACTGCCTGTCCTTTTAACTGACTACTTCATGTTTCGTAGTAGACATGATGAATAAACTTTTATCCACACTTTCAAACATTAAGGAAGCTCTGCATTCCAATGGTCTCCCACGTTGTCTTTCAGCCACCAAGGCTATTGTTATGCAACTCTTCCCCAGGTCATCAGTAGACCGATTTTTTTATCTTTCCCTTAAATAGAAACTTACTCTTTTTAGATACTATGACTTCCAAAAACATATGCTCTCCCACTGATTTCTCCCTCGTCGATCTTCCCTCACCTCTTCCTGTTGTCAGGCCACTACATATGGCATGCTCTTTAAAAGAAGTTGTTAACAAAAACCTTGTGCTGATTCCTCTGAATCCTATTAAAAGACTGGAAGTAATTCCTTTCTTCCTCATGACAGCACAGAGGAAGACTGCTTTGCACTGTGTGACGAGGCATGAAGTGTTCCTCCTCCTCCTATTTCCTTCCATAGTGTGAAGAGAAATCCCAGAAGTCACTAATTTGTAGAACAATAGTATGCATCCCAAATTAGAACATTAAATGATACAGTGAATTTGAGAACCCTGGCAAAATGGCCCACCTCTGTCACAGGTAGAAATTAGGCTGGGTAAAAGTTTGATTAGGCTGGAGTAATCATGCGTAATTTAATTTAATTTACGGCATTTAGCGTTGCGCTTGTTATATAAAATGTCTGAGATTACATCATTAGCCACATGTTGCAATTGAAATTGAATTCATGTAAAACTCCTACCATGCAAGCATGCAAATGGCAGAACTTGGCAGAAGGTTCTTCATGTCACATGTAAATTTGCACTAATTTGTTTAGGGTGGAATACTTCCTAGCAAAAAAATTGACACAAAACAAATTGCCAAAAATGCCTGATCGGCATTTCATGTACCTTCATGTAATGTTTCGGGAATTTCACACACTTCCCACAAATTGTGCCCAAGCCTAGTAGGATTTCACTCTGGATTATACAGTTTATAAAGACCCTTTTTAGGTCGAGCCTAGCGCAGCGCGCATGCGCTGCCAGACTTTATGTAAGGGCTTCAAAAATCTGACCACATGCTTGTGCGTATGCTTTTGTTTTTGTCACAGGCTATTGGCCTTTGCGTGCGTCTTTCTAACAAAGACAGCACACAATTGGGCAAAGGCGGGTGAATGTCCCGCCTTTGCTCCGCCCACGGCCTAATGCTTGCGGTTACCCGCACGGGCGCCATCTGTTTTGAATTATCGTGCCCAGACGCGGGAGCGATAATTGAAAACAGATGGGCTGCTCGCTCTCCCAAGCGCGCGCGCACCACTCGCGGGCTTTTTTAAAAATTGTTTCCTGGCCCTCGGCTGTGTTATCCGGCAGCCGCCATTGGCTCTGACCCGGGTTCAGTACTAATCGGAGCTCCCAGGTCAGTGCCTCAATATTGCCCACACAGTCGTCACTTCTCACTGTTAGATCGAGAGATCGAGACGTGTTTTCTAACAGTGCGCATCAAGCACAGCGCCCTTCTTTGTGACTGCCACATGGTGAAAGAGCCTTCTCTTGTTTCATATGACAACGGACGGGGCGCCGGGCGGGCTCCTCTAGGGCAGGTTTCTATAAAGCAGCAACTTCCGATCTAAGGACACCCCTCCCCTTGACTCTCACACAAATATAGAGTGCAAATTGATGCATTTTAAAAAAAATACGTAGAATTTAAATAAAAGTCATTAAAACAGAGGCGGCGTCTTTATTTCGGCATGCGGACGTTGACCCTTTGTTTGTTTTGCTGCCCCCCGACCTATCGTTCTTCACATTAAATGATGAAGCAGCAGTTTAGTATTTCCATGAGAGTGAGGGAGAGCATTGGGGACGTGGGTGGTGGAGAGTGCGCCGGAGAGTGAAATGAACAAGCTAGGTTGCACAGATAGATGCCTTGCACTGCCCCAACCCAACAAACCCAGCAAGGAAACACTGTCATGACTACCTGAGAAGAAAGGGTTAGGGCTGCAGGGCCAAGCTAGTCACAACCTCCATATACACCCTCAAGGTCGCAAGTGTTTTGTGACGGTGAGAGTCACGAGTGGAAAGGTGCTGCGATAACGTGCAAGCTATTTTATAGCCAACTAAAAACATTAAAAACTTCAAAGCCACACAGACATCCAAAAGAAATTCTGAAATGCCTCAGCAGCTTGTCTAATGCCGTGTGCCTACTCCCGTCAAAGTACTTCACTGAACATGGTCTAAAAAAAAATTAAAAAATAATTCCTGTATGCATATAAAAACTGAAGATTTTGGTCTTTGAATTTCAATCAGCTATTTCGGTCAGCCTGTTAGAAAGCAGTCCATCTTCTCATGCATCTCTTCAATTTGATCATCAGGAGTGAATGTTCTGATTACTGTAACAAAAGCCGATTCTACTCTTAACCAGCAGCCAGAGTGCGCTAACGCGAAGGCACAGCTCTAGGCATGTGCTGATTTACAGTGACTAATAACCTCCACCTCTTGCATATCATAAATTTAATCAAAGCTTCATAGATTGCTAGTTAAGGAACATTTTGAGAGTTTCATTTTAAGAAACCCTCCACTGAAAACAAGAGCATTTTCTTTCATGAAAAATAAAAAGGCGGGGCTTCTGTTGCATTATGCTAATGCAGAGAAGCGGCGGCAGGAAGCGTCGGGCATTGCACAGACCCATGTCGGGGGCCTGTGGGGGTCTCCCTCCTTGGGTTCCCGGCTGAGAGTGAAGTTGGGGGGGCCGCTCCCGGGGGTGGCTATAGCTCCGCCCGTAGCACCCAGAAGCAGAGCAGCAGCGCTGGGCAGAGCGGGGTCCCATGTTGGGGACCTCTGGGGGTCTCCCCCTCATGTGTGCCCGGCTGAGAGTGAAGTCAGGGGGGCCGCTCCCGGGGGTGGCTGTGGCTCCACCAGTAGCACCCAGAAGCAGAGCAGCAGCGCTGGGCAGAGCGGGGTCCCTTGTTGAGGGTCTCCCCCTCTTGTGTGCCCGGTGAGAGTGTGGTGGGGGGTGCTTCCAGGTATATAAGCTCCAGGTATATAAGTTCTCGAAGCCCCACTAACTAAACAGACCTATTGGCTATGCCAATGCTTGTTACAAGTTGGGACATTTTTTTAAATTTTAACCTACATGAATACTAATTACGTGCCCCTACTGATAAAGATAAAATGACAACTAAACTATACATGGCTATAGCTAGCTAGTATTTATCACCTCCAAGGAACTAGAAAACAAAATCGTATAAACTAGGGAGCAAAAACCGTGAGGTCAGTAGCCAAATAGTGCTCCACCTACAAAGTAATGGAATTATTTAAATGACCATTGTGTCATTTGATATATGGAGCTCTATTTGTATGACAGTGTAGGGTTTATATAGCACGGACTGACTAAAAAAAAATTCATTAGCAATTCAAGTGACTAAATTATCTTTTACCCTTGAGTGTTAAATAGTACGAGTCAGGGTGTGCTAACCTTGTCTTGGAATCCAACGGGAGCGATGCACTCGTCTATCTCTCACCGCCTTCACCAGTGACCAAATACAGAAAATATCAGGCTCAGTGGTAGAAAAGGGGAAAGAGGAATGGGATAACAAAGAAAACAGTCACTGGACTCCACAACGTGGACTCATCACTTTTGCTGGTCAAAGTCCACAGCGTGGAGTTAGTATCAAGCCAAACAGATATCTTTAATAACTTGCTGTGAAGGTTCTGGACTGAAAGGATATATTTTAGCAATATCTCTGTGAAACCGAATTCCTATACCTTGATGTGGAACTAGTAATTCCTGAAACTAAATATGCAAAAATAAAAGCCTTAAATATTTACTCACTGACACTTCTCCCCATAAATGGAATAACTGCCCCATGATTTGTCAATGTGCTGTCAGCCGGTCAGATGAGTTGTAGTTTCCACTGACTCTTCTACCACTGTCAGGCAAAAAAAAAATTAAAATCTGCACTACATTTTTACTTCTGTACCCCTGTTCATTTATGTTCTTTCAATTAATGTTGGTTGGGTTTAATCAGTTGTAAATAATTTGTTTGATTACGTTTCATTGCTTTCACTGCTCTTTCACTTCCTATGGGCACCTAAAGTTTGTTGCTAGCAACTATAATTTTATCCCTAAATGATCCCCTTGTTTGCTATTTTCTTTAGCTGATTCTGCAGAAACTGCCAGTATTTCCTTCCAGGAAAAAGACTCAGCTAAAGTGGGTTTGGAGAACTTCCCCCCTGAGCACTCCAAGTGCCAAGAGCTAATAACTCCAGTCCTGTTTCCTAATAGTGTCCCCCAAAGACATTCTCCGCAGTGGGGCTCCTACTTTGTAAGGAGGTCTTGTTCTCACAGAAAATATGGAGCTTGAAACAGTACCAGATCACAATTCCTGTGTGTCCCCTGCCTGGTCGCTGAAGGACCCTGCTTTTTCTTACCAGACTGTTGGAAATTGGGTTACTTGTTGAGGGGAGTGACGCCCTACTCAAACAGCAACCCTAACTTTTATCAGGGTGAATTCACAAGCAATCCCAAGTTAACCTATGCTTAACCCTCTGGTAGCTTGGCGCAAAAGTAGTCGGGCAAAGTGATTAGCATGTATGCAGCACTTCAAACAGTAATAAAGGGAAAACACAACACAAGAAAAATCTCACACCAATTTAGAAAATAGTTTTAAATTTAATAAATTATTTGAGATCACAATGACAAATATCCAATCAGTAAAACCAGAAAAATGCAATTTCAAACCTTTAAGTGAAAATAGTGCCTAGAAGCACAAACCACCAACTGTGGTTATCTGGTCACGCTGGATTGGGGCAAAGTCACAGGTTCAGGTTGGCTGTGATGGAGCACAGGACAGATACAGGGACCAAGTGAGGCCAGCGGAACAAAGTACCTGAAATCTTGATGTGCGGAAAGTAGCGAGATCCCACATCGAGGATGCGTCTCGTAGCGGCAGTTCTGAAGAAGCTGCGGGTCTGCGATGCAAAGTTCTATGTGGTCATCGAGGATGCCATCGATGTGGGTCTTGCGATGTGAAGGCCTGCGTGAAGGACGTGCCATGCAGCAGCGATTTTGAGAAAGCTGCGGGCTGCGATGCAAGGTCTTGTGTCGGGGATGTATCATACTGCTGCAGATCCGGAATTGCTGTGAGGAGATGCGTCAGAATGCATCGGTTCTGCTCACAGGACAAAATCTTGGCTGGCAGAGCACCTTCAGGTCCACTACCAAGGATCCAGGGATGGGTTGGCACCACATGGAGAGCAAGACTCACAGTAAGTAGAGTCCAGGCGCTAGGTTCAAGGTGGTTGGAGCATTTCTGTCTCAGAGGCTCTGAGCAGGAGGTCAGCCAAGCTGCACTTAGAGCAGGTCCAGTCCTTCTCTCTCAGGCAGCAGGGCAGCAGATTAGCAGTGCTTCTTGCAGAGTAGCACAACAGTCCTTCTGAGTCTTCCGCAGGTCCAGAGGTGTACTGAAGAGTTGGGTCTGAGAGTTCATTATTTATAACTGTTGCCCACATTGAAGTAGGAGAATGTTCTCGAGGTTTTCACCCCAGAGGTGGTTGTTCTTTCCTGCTGACCTGGCTCCACCTTTTCTGGGGTCACAAAAGGACAGTGTCAAAACCCTTTGTGAGTGTGCCGGACAGAGCCTTTGGGATGTGCAGGTTTTGTAGTTGACAGCCCCTACCCCTCATCAAATCAGAGATGGCCTACCCTGCCAACACCTATTCCCCTTTTGTCTCACTGTCTGGAAGCAATACACAAATACCAACTACCAGCTACAGATAGAACCTGCAGGCACCAAATAGTTGGGGCAAGAAAAGGGCAACTTTCTAAAAGTGGCATTTTCAAAATCGTGACTTAAAATCTGACTTTACCGTTATTATAATTCGTTAGACACCAAACTCGGCATTTCTACCTGCTCCTAATTGAAAGTTATCACTTATCAATTGTAATAAGTTTACCCAATGTTATTCTATTGGAGAGGCAGGCCTTGCAATAGTGAAAAACCAATTGAAGAGTTTTTCACTGCCAAGAGATGTAAACGTTAAAAGTAAATGCCCAACATTTTAAATACACTCCACCCTGCCCTATGGGTTGTTTAGGGCCTACCCTAGTGGTGACTTATATGGATTAAAAAGGAAGGTTTCGGCCTGGCAAAAGGTTTATTTTGCCAGGTCAAACTGTCAGTTTAAAACTGCACACACAGGATGCAATGGGAGGTCTGAGACTGTTCAAACAGCTACTTTTGTGGGTGGACATTGAGTGCTACAGGCCCATGGGTAAAATAAAGAGGCCCAAACCTCAGCCTACTCAATCAATGGTACCTCGGTATATGAAAACTTAGAACAAGTGGTTCCGTGGTGTTCAATCAAAAGGACCTTTGAGGTTAAAATACTTGTCAAACTTGGTCATTTACAAAAAACACAAATGTATTTTTCTTCCCAAAAGGTGCTAGAAAATAAATCATTAAAGTGCAGACGGAGCAGCGCTCATACATGATATATTGAAACAACTAAAATTCACATTTATTCATTGTGGGTATCCATAATTTAAACGACTCAGTCCAGCATAAATACTTTTCCGGAGCACAAATTTTGACTCGGACAATTCAATAGAGCCAGTTGCAGTGCTCCAAGAGTGTCCCGACGGCCCTGATAGTAATGGGGAGGTCAGAAGACCACCACCACTGTGCCCCCGCGAGTCTGGCAGTCCATGGACCGCCAGACTCGTAATAAAACCCTTTGTCTTTTATCTATGTGTATTGGTATGGAGTGGAGGAGATGTATGTGGTTTGGAGTCGAATTATGTGGGTTGAATTGGAATTGTTAGCTGTGGTATTGTGTGGGTTGGAATTGTGTGGTGTGTACTGTATTTGTGTAGTGGACTTATGAGTCATGGTGAATAGATAGGGGTGAGCGCTGCTAAAAATAGATAGAAAGGAAGGTAGAGAGTGATAGGTAGCTTGTGCATGAAGTGGTGAATAGAAGTGGAGTATGCCCCCTTCTGTCACATTGCTAGTGATATAGGAACAATTTATCATAGCAGCAGAACTGTCATGTAGCGCACCCAGTGCTGCAAACTACGATGACTGGGAGCATTATAAAATGCTCCCTTTAACTTAAATTGCATTTATATGACAGCACACTGTGCTGCAAGTAGCTTTGAGTCCCACAGGGTTAGTAAATGCCCCTTTTACCTTTTCCCAATCTACTTTACCCTCAGCCAATGTTAGCAAAGGCATGTGGTGTGTCATAAAAGTGTATCCAATGTGTGCTCTAGATGCATTTGTCCTAGGTGGAGTTCAAATCCCACTCCATGATGATGAGCTAGGGAGAGGTAGATGATCATGCCGATCAGCTCTGCTACACCCCTGCCTCCCTGTGCACAAATCAATGCCAAAATATGCCTGTCCTCATCCACATTGTGGAAACTGTTGTCTCAAAGGCCTGGCATGTGCATAAGCTGGTGTAGTCTCTAATTGTTCCATGGTTCTGTTGCTCCAACATGCAACACAATGTGGAGACCAAGATCTTTTCTCTTCGATGGTGGACAGTATTTCAATGCACACATATATGCCACTGAGGATAACACACGTCTCTAGTTCACTAGATAGCAAAGCTCGGAATTCAAAAACGTCATCTTTTCCTGAGACAAAATTAAGGCCCAGATAACAGCATTTGATAATCGCAAATCAGCCTTAGAAATCGCTAGGCTGCTGCTTCAGGGGCTTGAGCAGGAAAGTGCAATATTTTGTATAGATTTTTAGTTGAAATGATTAAGACCATAAATTGTAAAGTCTATTTTTGCTTAAATCAACATTAGTAAGCTTACTTTTACCCATCCCTCTCTAGTCCCTTCCCTAACGTACTTTGACTCATCTGTTTTCCTCTTCACAAAAGTATACAATTTGAATACAAGTGTATTATTTTACTGTTTTGTATGTAGGGCTAGATATAACACAGGGCGTAGCTTGAGATCACTAGACAAGGATCTGGTGACTGTACCGAGAGTTTTCAGAGCAAGAATGGGGGAACGCTCTTTCAGGTACCGCGCTGTAAAAATTTGGAATAGCCTACCGATGGAATTAAGAAGGGAGCCATGCGAAAGTAGATTTCGTAAGCAACTAAAGACCTGGCTATTTGTGCAACACAGCAAGGATAGGCCTTGTCAATGACCTTATATCGCGACCTAGCGTGCAGGTAAAAGCCGCTTCTCCCTGAGCCATCTCTAAGCGCGGGGACACACCGTTGGTGTAACCATGAGCTCTACAAATGTATAAGTAAATAAATACCAGGTGCTTGTTGAGAGGCATTTTTGTGGAAAGAGACAATTGGCTTGCCATACTTTATCTCCAAACTGAAAAAGTTATACTCTGTTTAAAATAGATGTAGAATGTGACTATGAGGACACATGTTCTGGTCCATTCAAGAGTGGGAGACATTTGGCATTCAAGCGTTAGAGAAACCAAATTTAGTAGCAGGCTTAGTCTCCAAGTTAAATAGCAGGAACTCTCTCTCTCTGTGTCTATGCAATCTTCACACATTGATTTGAAAGCATGGATTAGTAATGCTAGTTTCTTAGTAATGAAACATATCTAATATCCTTGATTCTTCCTATAGCTGGTGTGTTGGGTATTTCTGGCCTCTTTCTGACTGCTGGGAAGTATAAAAAATACAGCACCTTCAAGCAACACAAGATCACAAGCTTACTTATGACAAACGCCCTTGAAGGAAAGAGGCAAGTAATCATAAAATCACCCTCCCAAGCAAAGGAAGGTCCCTCGGGAGCTAAAGCAGCTCTTTGTGGTCAATTGTGTTAAAGGAAAATAAAAACTCAACATAATAGAAACCAACGGAAACAGACAATTTCCACTGACATTACCAGGGCATACCACACAGAGCAAAGCTGCCTCAGTCTCACATGCTCTAATCCCCGACTGTGCGTTGTAGAAGAGGTTTACTCCTTCTAAACAGCTTTAATTTCTCTCCATTGTCTTCCAAAACTGCAATGGAAATTGGTTGATAATTGCAAAATAGGTCAACATAATATTTTGATTTCTTTAGGTACGGAAACATAGGCAGTTTTCAGTCATCCCTCTCACGTATTGACTGTTAACCATTTGCACAACTTTTGAAGTTTTTTTTTTATTTACCTAAAAAGAGCAATACATTTTGTCACTTTTGCAGGTGTTTTTTCCATTCAGGCTGTGAGTCACAGGTGATCTTGGGGAGACATTGGCATGCAGCTGCCAAACTAAGACAGACCCAAAATGCCGTTTAACCCGATTGGAGTACTCAAAAATGTGTGAAATTCATTAAACACTAGAGCTCATAGAATATCTCTACAAATGAATCACCTGTAATTGAGACACAGGTAAGACGAACCATGGTGTCCATCATCTTGTAAGGAGGATCAAACGGCATACAAAGTTTTTTCATTCTGAATAGAGCAAATGTATAACCTGTATGGTAATTCTTCAGAGTTATCTGATCTGCATGATGTCAAATTCCTCCCCAAAAATGATCCATCTGTTATAATACTTGTTTCAGTAGCTTACAATCCCTTGAATGTCATTGATTACTGAGGGCCCGCCTAGCAGGATCAGGCCAAAAATGGGCCCTATGACACAAAGTTTATTTTATATCTGTAAATTTACACTGCCTCTTGGTTGTTGACTGTATCTCCTAAAGTAGAAGGGATTACATTGGCCTTCTTGGTGCCTTCAAACCTAAAAGACTATGTCAGCTTCTTAAGTGGTATCTAAATTGCCTCAGACTTACCACATCTTTTTAAGGGTGACAGCGTGTCCATTCACAAGCACAACTAAAAACCAATGTCTCCAAAGGATACATCCCACTTGCAGATCATGCTGAACATTTCCAAACTGTAATCTGCTTTCATGCTCTTCGCAATAATGATGTATGATAAAGATATGCATACTTTTACTTTATTGCTTTGCAGCATTTGTATAGAGCTTCATACCCTGATTAGACTATGATCCAATCCAAATTCCATCAGGTTTTCCTTGCCTCCTCTCGTAGCGGGCCATTAAAAAATCACCTGCAAGACTGTGTAGATTCAATCCAGAAGCGTCTGAAGGCTTGTTAAACTACTGATAAAAACTGTGCAGAGGCCCCTCAGAAGTAACAGGAACCAAACCACTAGAGCTACTGTAGAGCCACCAGTACAATGTTACATGACGTCAGGAAAGGGTGAGAGAGATATTAAAATAAAGGGTCAGTGAGTTAACCCAAAGAGTGTTAAATTATTACAGTAGATGCTGAGGTGCAGTGTAAGCACACCTGTAAGAAGAAGGTTTTATGTTAAGTGAGAGGGTGTAAATGGGAGATGAGGGTACAGGTGTCGGAACAAAAGTTTAGAGTGTCCTGGCCAAGGCCCTTTCCGGATCATTGGAGAGCAAAGCAGGGAGAATGCCAGAGAAGATGCCTGTAACCACTTGCCCTTCACTTGGATGTCCGAATGTTATGCTCTATGAGTAGAGGCAAAGAGATTAATAGAGACGGAGGCCAGGAAATGAGAAGGAGAGGGAAGGAGGTGGGGGAGCATTTGGATTAAAGTGAATGAAACATTGTCTCCTGTGGCCTATGATCTGTGCTTAATAGGTCCCAAGAAACAGATCCTGGGCATGGCGTTCAGATGAGCAGTTCTGTTGAGTAGCTCAAGCATGGAAGTGAAACAATGAAGAGAGCAATAGGCCTATCAAATTGTATTTCAGAATCACCCAGATTGAATTTTCCATGGTAGAGCCTATCATAAAAGGTAAAAAGATGGTAGATTGTCAGTAACTCAGAAAACAGGGAATCAGAAAAAAAGGCTAAACAGTGAAAGAAGTATCTTCGAAAGAGTATGTGTCTAAAAATTAAACTATGACACGTCTTTAGGCTAAGGTAACGGCTGCATGCAACAGAATCTCACTTGCTCCATCATCTCAAACAGATAATACGCTCATGCCTAAACTTCCCACAGTACCATATGTCACTTCGAAAGGTTCTTCTCACTCACCCCTCGGCCAGACCTCAGACTGAAGGCTAAGAGTTTCGGCAAAGTTCACAGGTCCAGTGGATACAATACTTTCGCATACCCAGGTGACTGGTACGTCACCTCCTTTCCAGCTTGGAGCCCAAGGTTTGCTGCACCCAAACAACACGGCAATCCCCTAATGACGCATTAGCACTTTCTTTTCAGATGTAGGCAGGACCTTCAGAGAGGCAGAGAATGTGACAGAGCCTGTTATCCCTATGCAGAAGTGTGTTTTACAATGATCGAGGAACACTGTGCATGGTTCAGGCCCAGTTCGCACTATATAAAACTGTTTTTTAAAATACTGCTTTTGTGCCGTAAGTTCACATTTGAAAAGAGATGATAAACTGCACTAAACGTATCGACTCAGTTTTAGCACAGAAGCAAAACTTTACTGAATCTGACCCTACGTGTCCCGAGCAGGAAATAAACAAAGTAGTCCCCAAAGGAACATATTAACATCTACAGCATGAGGAAACTGTAGTTGGCCGGTGCTCCTGAGCGAAAAACGGAAGTGATGTATCAGGCCACTAACCAATGAGGAGCCAACAAAGAAGAGCGACGCAGGTGTCAGCCTATGGTAGGCAGCAGGCTGGATTATACTCCGTATAATGACTACAACACGTCTTGCAGACAGCGCATGCTCGACCAAAAACAGAGTTTATGCTTCCAGCTAAGCTTATTAGTCATGTACTTGCCATAAAAATCTGCAATAAAAAATTCTACAAATTCTGCTAACGTTAGGAGAACAACATGGGTGATACCCAGCATGCAAGTGTACATGGAACGGGTAATGTAACCCTTTTTAATTTTCATGCACATTACTTACAAGTAGGTCTCTTACCAGTACACAAAAAGGTACTAATTGCTTTGACCAAGTATAACCTAAAGACATAGGGGCCTATTTAAGCGAAAATCATGCACTGCAGCGCAGCAAGTCACCTTGCTGCGCTGCACTGTACTGTGTGATAGGGAAAGGGCAGAAATGTGACGTATTTAACAGAACAGAGTAAGGCAGTGCAGCGATTTGCGCCGAATTATCATTCTCCAGATCTATGGAGCCACTCAGGGCCATGCAGAGTAGCCTTGCGTGGCTTCTTAAATCACATGTTAAGGTTTGCATCACTCTTGCACCACGTTGCGTGGTGCAAGAGTGACGCAAACCGGTTCATAAATAGGTCCCATAGATTAAACACGAAAGAGCCACTTGTTATCAGGAAACATGTAGTCACTCGCAGTGCAACGGAACCATTGACTGAAGTGGGCCATTGGTAATATGCTGTAGTTGGAGAGAGAAATATGTTAATGACAGTTAAATACATGAAGAGGACTAACCCAAAGCCCTTCTATGTATGCTTATATATATCATTTAGTTATATGTATATTTGTATTTATATTTTTGATTACATGAGGTTAGCGAGACTACTAAAGCGGTCTGTAGGCTAGACATAAAAGACACTACAGAAACCGACAAAAGTAAAATTATCCCAAAGATAATCTTTAAATGAATAAAACCCATATCAAGCTCCCGCAGCACAAAGAGTTGCTTATATGTGGTCACTAAACACTATGGTTAACATTCGTAATGAGTGTTTATTAATGCAGGGGTGCGGCCATACCTCTGAATATGATGTTTTTTTAACCAGTATTAGATTTAAACACCCGGTATTACGTTTTACACTGGAGGCGTTTGTTCAGCTGCTGAATGCCTGGAAATATATCCTCTGCAGGATGTATATTTCACCATTGCGGTAATTACGCTATCGGTATTTGCATTCTGTTGGTGGTAATTCTGTTGCTTCAGTAGCCTCAGCTGAGTGGTAGTTCACTGTGGATGTTAATGGGGGCACAAGTGTTTACCATTAACACAATATCCAACGAGCAAATATCCTCACTTTTCAACAAACCTTTGCTCTTGGCTGCAAATGTCGCTGTAGTCCTCTCTCATAGGATCTCTGCCTGTGATGAGAGCCGCTGGCAGACTGTGATTAATCCTTCTCTGCCTCTGGTTCCTTGCAGGTTCGCTAAATTTGAGTCTTGTGCCCTTGTTGAACATCACACTTTCTCGTGGGACAAATTAAGCAATATAATACACAACATGGTCTGTGTTAAAGAACGTGGCTGCCATGTCTGCTCCAGGATGCTATCAAACATGAGGCTGGTGGCCGGGGGTACTCAGCACCTGCACAGCTCGCCGCCTCAGACCAGTAAATACAGACCTTTAAGTGTCATCTTTGTGTAACAAAACAAATACAAATATTATCAGTTCTGTAAACGGGCAGCTACTCTCAGGTACTGGCGTACAGTTCTGTAATTTGAAAGGGACAGTTCCAGAACTTCTCAGTAGGGTGCAATGTTTAGAATGGGAGAGTACCGGCACTTCTCAGCAGGGTGCAATGTTTATAATGGGATAATACTGGCACTTCTCAGCATGGTGCAAGGTTGATAATGGGAGAACACCAGCACTTCTCAGCAGGGATACAATGTTTATAATGAGAGAGTACTGGAACTTCTCAGCAGGGTGCATTGCTTGTAATGAGAGAGAGTACCGGTACTTTTAAGCAGGGCGCAATTTTGATAATGGGAGAGTACCAACACTTCTCAGCAGGGTGCAATGTTTATAATGGGAGGGCCCTGGCACTTCTCTGCAGGGATGCTGGACCTCATTTACAAGGAACTGACACATCTACATAGCTGCGTCAGTTTCCTTGCGCCAGCGCCAAATGTCCTTGCGCCACCAGGGATGTGCTGTATTTACAATACAGTGCTCCATGGTGCAAGGATTTACAGATGCGCCAGAAATTCCGACGCATCTTTTGGCACAAAAGTGACGCATTGCTGGGGTTGCTCATGAAAGTGAAGCAACTCCAGCACTGCGCCACAACAGATAGGTGAGTGTTTCCAGTCCAGGGAGGACCTGGCTTGGCAGTTCGGGCTGGACTGTTCCCATGAGGCACATGGTCAAGACTGATTTGCATATGGACAGGTCTAAACTGGGGCGGCATGGTGAGCAAAAAAACGATGGATTTAAGCCCAGATCTCTGTACTGGGGTGAATGTATGACATTGTTCTGCATTCTGTCCATAAATTGTTCTTTATGCATTACGTTTATAATGTGAGCATACCGGCACTTCGGAGCAGGGATACTGGCACTTCTTAGCAAGATGCAATGTTTATAAAGGGAGAGTACTTGCACTTCTCAGTAGAATCTAGTGTTTATCATATAAGACTACTGGCACTTCTTAGCAGGGTGCAGTGTTTAAAAGGGGAGAGTACCCGCACTTCTCAGCAGGGATACTGGCCCTTCTCAGCAGAGTGCAATGTTGATAATGGGAGAGTACCGGCACTTCTCAGCAGGGGAAATGTTTAAAAGGGAAGAGTACCCGCACTTCGCAGCAGGGATGCAATGTTTATAATGGGACAGTACCGGCACTTCTCAGCAGAGTGCAATGTGTATAAGTGGTGAATAATATCCGCACTCCTCAACAGGGTGCAATGTTTATAATGGGAGAGCAAGTACCTGCACTTCTCAGTAGCAAACCGGTATCCCGGGTTAGTCTGTGCCTGTGCGTCTACATTTTCATTTCAAAATACATTCGTAGGAAAGCCGGCATGGTTAAAATTCAATTCCGTGCTTTGTGTCCTCTCTGCATTTAACAAGGAAGCGACTTGTCTGTGATTTTTAGTACTTTACAACGGGTGGTTTCAGAAAGTGCCCTTTCCTGTGTTGTGGGTGAGGTGTTTGGCCTTGGAGTCTGCGGCAGTTCAACTCTCGCGCTGTGCGCAGGGCTTGTTAAGGCAGAAGAGAGTCTGTGGTAATAACTATCCCGCTCGGCAGGCTGTAACTTCTAAAACTAGACCATCTGAGCAGGCGCCAAAGGACTCCAGCGGAGCAGGCCAAAGGCGAGGGAGCGGAGGGGCCAGACAGAGTCCGCCACGTCACAGCGATGTTTGACCCCTGAAGACCCCAGGAGCAGACAGGCCTTTTCTTTCTAAAGAATTGCACAGCGCAAGTCCAGACGCCATTTACCTCGGAATATCTATAGCTGAAGGGCCAGACGTGCCGCTCTTTATTGTGGAAAAAGGCGCGTATTCAGAACATCAACATTTCCTTTTTTTCGGCCTGAAATATCAGTAAAGCGCTCCCTGCACGGCCAAACACCAAAGTGGTTGTGAGCTGCAGGTTTGTTGTGTTTATACAATAATGATGCTGCAGACGTGTAGTGTATGCACCAGTGCACTTTATGTATGCGTTTGTTCGTGTGAACGTCAAATCCAGAGCGTGACTGTGCACTATTGTGCGTATGCAAATGTTTCATTCTTTGGTCTTCCTTAAAAGTCCGTCTTCCCTTGCCTCCGTCTCCGATTATGGTCACAGCTGGGGCCTTGCACGCTGTGTTTCGGCCCACACTGAACACAGAGGAAGTGACAGTGAAGAATATATTGCATTAGTAAATCTCACAGCCCTGTGCCTCAGCATATGAGGGGTTTTGTGCGCTGCTCGGAGGCTGCAGGGCCCGAGGTGCTGCGAAGCTCATACCACGGACCCGGCATCTCTTGAGGGAATACTGCAACCCCTGCCTCACCCCAAGATATTCACGGCTGCCAGCGCCATTGTTTACCATGTGGGTCTCTTCACGCAGATGGCTATCATGCCGCCATGGAGATGATCAGATTAATACCACAACTGTGATTGGATGGGGTCTGTATATATACACCTGGGAAAGTGACAAATTTTGGCAAGGGGCAATTATCAGATGTGGATGCTGATATGTCATAGAATATAACAGCTTAGAAATGTATGACTTGTAAAACTTCAGAAAAATACTATAAAGTATAATTGGTGGTAATTTCTTTGAATTTCGTAAAACAGCGAGGAATCTTAATAAAATTAAAATTTTACTACAAGAAAAGTGTGTCTTTGAATGTACCTTGAATGGCCACAGGACAGTGGGGCGGCTCCAAAGGAGAACATTTAGTTTAATTGGATGTATGAGTCCCCGCGAGGGTGACGGTGTCTACTGTGGCGCACCAGCACTGGGCCATTTTTTAGGATTAACGTTTTCTCTAGAGAGTCGATGCCTATACAAGATGACCATATTCACAATGCAGAACCCAAAACTATGAGTCACAGAATGTAAAGTATTGTTGGAAAAACAAAGGGCTAAATGGAAATAGCCAATAAAGGGAATCTGTCCACCCTCACACACAAACACCTGGACAGCAGGCAAGTGTCACTTCGTAATTCCTGCTGCAAGAAAGTGACTGCCATGTAGAGCTTGACAAAAGCACATTGTGTAGAACAACTGTGTAAACGACTATTATGGTGTAGTCAAAATGATACTCATTTGATCAGTGTCAAACCTTCGACAGGAAACCACTAACCTGCCAAGCCGGATACAGCGGGAGCGATGATAGATGTCAGGTAACCCTGTCCCCACTACGGAGCAGTCCTTGAGCGTATATACGTCACTCAACAGACAACTCCATGACAGGGGAAAGGGAAAAAAGGGACAAAGGAAACAATAAAGGTGCTGCTGCGAAATCACTCTCAGAGGGAAGGTAATAGACCTTGGTCCAATCCTGGTTCTCCAGCTGTCTAGCCCCGTGTTCCCTGCAATGAGAAACAAACACAACACACATGTACCAACAACAGCCATCAGTGAGGGTAGTACAAAGTTAATTAGAAGCAGACACTCGCTTCACAGTGATTGTTGCAGAGTTACCCTGTAGCTGATTGCCAAAGGCATGAACAAACCTTGTCAGTGCTCACTGGTATTCAAACTAAAAGATGCACCTTTTCCTGCGATCGAACCACTCCCCACCAAACACAAAATGAAAAGTACTTAGCTGGGAAGGACGGTGAGCCGATCGCGGAGGGTAATTCAGGCACCTTGGTCCATTGAGTGCCGTTGTAGGAGGAGCACACGCAGAGGCAGTTTTGCAGAGAAGCGCCTCCGTGCCCAGAGAACGCTGTTGACAAGCCGGACTTCGTGACGGCTTTGAAAGCGCTCCAGCGCTATGTTAGAGTACCCCCTGCTGGCAGAAATGAAAAGGAAACTAAGAAAGAAAAGACAAGCCTTTCAAACGGCTTGATAAACCAGCGCCTCAAAGCAGGAGAAAATGGCAAGGTGACGGGATCCGAGCCTTTCAGTCGGCTCGCCGACGAGCGCCAGCTCGGAAAACGAAGTAATCCTGACGAGGGGCAATGACGAGTTTACGAACTCGGAGGACGCCGAGTAACGGCTCAAGGATGCGCTCCAGCGCTCGCGGGGTAGGTCTCGTGCAAGGAATCCAGGCAATACGGTCGCTGCGTGTAGAGCACGACTGTAGTTGTTATCGGGAAAAAGGAAATCCTTTCGGGTCAATGATAGAGGCAGGTCAAGCAGCTCGATGAATTTTGCGAGATTGTCAAGCACCGGGCAGCCCCTGGGCGGTGTTTATGAAGGCGTTCCGCTAATGAGGCAGGTGATGGCTCCTGCAGGATGATGGGGCACGTAGTTCTGGCATTCAAGAAACATGTAACTACCCACACATGCTCACATCTAATGTGGTTCCCACCACTAACTACGCTTGGACGTGACAGAACCCCCTCTCAATGAGCGGCGTCCCGACGGTCCGCCGGGTTTAGACGGAAACCGCACGTGAAAGCGTTTGAGTAGCACAGGGCAATGTAGGTTAGCCCTGGGTTCCCAAGAGCGGTCTTCCGGACCATACCCCTTCCAATCAATGAGGTAATGAACTCTCCCTCGGACTAGTTTGGAGTCGAGTATACGTTTTACTTTGTATTCCTCTTCCCCTTCAATATCTAGTGGCAGAGGCTTCTGAGGCAATCTGGTCTGGGGAAGGCAGGGTCGTAACAACGACACATGAAAGACCGGATGGATGTGCCAGGAAGGAGGGAGTCTTAGTTTCATAGCCACAGGGTTAATTATCCTGTCAACCAAATAAGGTCCTACGAATGTTGGTTTTAGCCGCGTATTCCCCTTCAATCTCAAGTGCCTGGTATTGAGCCATACACTGTCCCCCACCCCATAAGAAGGCTCTGGGGAACGACTTTTATCTGCATAGCTCTTGTCACGGATTTGGGCCTTGCTTAACTGTGTTTTTGCATCTTGTAACACTCTACGGAGATGTGCATGGTGTTCGTGTATGGTAGGGTGTCTGGACTGTGCGGGCCGCTCAAAGGGTAACATGTTGGGGTGGTAACCGGTTAGGCAAAAGAACGGTGAACACCCTAGAGAGGTATGATCGGCGTTGTTATATGCAAATTCTGCCATCCAAAGAAGCTTGTTCCATTCTTCCTCATGTTGCAAGGTAAAGCACCTGAGATACTGTTCTAGCGTTTGGTTCAGTCTCTCTGTTTTGCCGTCTGTCTGCGGATGGTAGCTAGACGAGAGGTGAACGTCTACCTTTATAGTGTCACATAACGCCTTCCAGAATCGCAAAGTGAACTGGGTTCCTCTGTCCGTGATGAGCACCGCTGGGATTCCGTGAGAACGCACAATGTGCTGCAAAAACACCTGGGCCAGTTCCACTGATGAGGGCAATTTGGTTAGGACGATAAAATGTTCCATCTTGGTCAAATGATCGACAATGACCAGTATGGTGTTATGGCCCATACTGGTTGGCATGTCCACTATGAAATCCATGGACAGCGTATGCCAGGGAGTCAGAGGTATGGGGATTGGTCGCAGCAAGGCACTCGGTTTTTTATGTTGTGCTTTCCCTCGGGTACAAATGGCACACTCGGAGACGTACGTAGCGGTATCTGCTGGCAAAGCTGCCCACCAGAAATGCCGTTTCATAGCTTGCACGGTTTTTAGTATACCGAGATGTCCACCCAACGTCGAGTCGTGAATCCATTGCAGGGCTTGTTGTTGTAAGGGACCATTCGGTATATACAACTTATTGTCATGGTATAGCATTTCGTTAAGGGTTGTGCAGCTCTCACGTTCTTCATCTATCCACGCCTGGGTGTTGATTCCTTCTATTTGTCTCTTCACCTCGTCCAAATACTCGTGGGTAGTTGTAGAGGCCAGGATCGTTTCAGGGAAAGACGCCCCATGCAGTATCACAGGCGGTTCATCCGCTGGAACTTGGTTGGGCTCTGGCGCGGGAGCTGGTCTTGATAAGGCATCGGCCTTGCCATTTTGAGGTCCTGGTCGGTACTTGATTACGAAGTCGAAATCTGAAAAGAATAACGACCAGCGGAGTTGTCTAGGAGTCAAGGCCCTGGCAGTTTTCAGAAACAGCAAATTTCGGTGGTCCGTAAATATCTCCACTGTATACTTGGCCCCTGGCAGATAGTGTCTCCACTCTTCGCATGCTCTTTTTATAGCCAACAGTTCTTTGTCCGTGATACTGTAGTTTACCTCACAAGACGTTAACTTCTTAGAGAAATAAGCCACCGGATGTAGTTGCCCCGTGCTGGGGTGTCGTTGGGAGAGTATGCCTCCGATGGCATAATGGAATGCATCTGTCTCTACCACGAAAGGAAAAGTGGTATCAGGGTGTCTCAACACTGGTGCTTGTGTGAAGCGTCTTTTGAGGCTCTGGAAGGCCTGTTCGGCTGCGCCGGTCCAAAGGAACTTAGCTCCCTTCTTTAGGAAATGTGTTAAGGGTTGTATGATGCGGGAGAACTCCTTTATGAACCGCCTGTAAAAATTTGCGAACCCTAGAAAGCTCTGGAGGGCCTTTACGTTGGAGGGTGATTCCCACTGAACTATGGCTTGTATCTTTTTGCTGTCCATACACAGACCGTTGGGTCCTATGATGTATCCTAGGAATTCCACTTCAGTGGCATGAAAAAGACATTTCTCCAATTTGGCGTACAGAGCGAATCGTTGCAGTCGTTCCAGTCCCGCGACACATGATGAACGTGTTCTTCCATGGAAGAGGAGTAAATGAGAATATTGTCTATGTAGACAATACAGGATACGTTCAACAGTCCTCGTAGTACCTCATCCATGAAGTACTGGAAGGCGGCGGTGGCGTTGCAGAGCCCAAAGGGCATGACCTGGTATTCATAAAGCCCAAACTTCGTCCGGAAGGCGGTCTTCCATTCATCCCCACTTCGCACCCGCACCAGATGGTACGCTCCCCTCAGGTCTAGTTTAGTGAAATTTTTGGCTCCTTTCAATTGATCCAGTAAAACGGGTATCAGGGGTAAGGGGTATCTATTTTTGATGGTCACTCTATTGATGGCCCTATAGTCAATACAAGCTCTTAGGCCGCCTTCTTTCTTTGGTATGAAAAAGAGCAGCTAAGAGGCAGGGGAGGAAGAAGGGCGAATGAATCCGGTGGACAACAGCTCGTCAAGGTACTGCTGCAAACGTGGTTTCTGCCTCTGTAAGAGCGTACACTCGACTGCATGGGATAAGGGCTCCTGGTTCTAGGTCAATCACGCAGTCGTAGCTCCTATGTGGGGGTAACCTCCCTGCTTCTTGCTGGCTGAAGATGGAGTGAAACTGTCGGTATTCCTCAGGCAACGTAGAGGCACAACACAAGGTCTTATTGCTGACGCCCATAGTGAGCAACCCCGCAGGGTTTTTGACGACTTCCGAATTTTTAATCATGTCTTTGGTACAATGCTCCTTGCAGAAAGTGGAGTTCATCGAGACAGTGCGTGCCACCCAGTGCACCAAGGGATCATGATACAATAGCCAAGGCATCCCCAGTATGAGTTTGAAGTGGGGAGCATCAATCAGGTCGAATCAGATGTGCTCAAAGTGGTGCACCCCTACTTGCATCAGGACTTTTTGCGTATGGAAACGTATCATTCAGGATGTCATGGCAGACCCATCCACTGCCTTCACTGGTTCGGGATTCTTCTTCTTTTCACACGGTATACCTATTTTCTGGGCGTACTGCTGGTCGATGAAATTGCCAGTAGCCCCAGAATTCAGCAGGGCATGGACCACGATATTGTCTCCAGAGGGCATTTCCAGGGAAACACATACGTTCAAGTGGGCCACAGCGGATTGTGCTGTATTAGCCACGGCTGAAGAGACCTCTTCCTCCCGGGGCCTCAAACAAGGGGTCTCGGTCTTGTTTGAGAGCGTCAGTTTCCCGAGTCTCCTGAAGCGTAGTCGACAACCAGTAGGTTCTGGACTCCAGGGCTGGCCTTGTTTATGAGTCGGGATCGCGTCTTACATTCTTTGATGAAATGTCCTGGTTTACCGCAGTACATGCACAGCCTCTGTTTTCTTCTTTTGTCTCGTTCTTCTTGGCTTAAGGGTCCTCGTATTCCACCTACTTGCATGGGTTCGGTTGCGTCGGGGGCGGACGAGCGTTCTTCTGCCACTGGTTTAGGACGTGGAAGGTAGATCCTTGCTTCCGTTCGGTAACGGTCTCTCTTCCGCTCTTGGAGTCTGTGATCCAACTGAACAGTGAGGTCAATCAGCTCCTCGCAGGTGTCTGGCATATGCACGACCTGTGCTAAGACGTCCTTCAGTTCTCCTTTGAGCCCTTGGTAGAACATGGAGGTCCGTTTTTCCACCGGCCAATGGGTTTCAACGAGAAGCCTGTTGAAGTTAGTGATATAGGTGAGAAGATCCTGTGGGCCTTGTTTAAGGATGAGGAACTCTCGATCCAAATATAGGTGATGCGCCTTCCTGTCAAACAGCTTGCGCATCTCAGTGCAAAAGTCCGAGAAGTTGTACAGGACCGGATCGTCTCTCTCTATCAAGGGAAGGGACCAGCTAGCCGCATTACCCCACAAGCAGAACATCATGAAGGCCGTCTTGGCCTGGTCGGTGGAAAAGACAGTGGGTTTGCACATGAAATGCAGCCTGCATTGACTCAGGAATAATCCGAATTTCTTAGGGTCTCCAAAGAATCGCTCAGGAGGTGCAAGGGGTAGATGTATTGGCTGTATCAGATGCACGGAGGGGGGTCCTGCGCCCTGTGTACCCCCACCCTGGGATTGGTTTGTGGGTCCAGAATCAGTAGTGTGAGCAGTTAAGGGTGGTGGCAGTGTCCAGTCTCTTATGTAGGTGCCACCCCCCTACCACCCGTAGGTCTTGCTCGAGACAAACCAGCTACCTCCCGTCTCATGGAACCCATCTCATTCCGTAACACAAGATTCTCTCCTCTGAAGGCATTTACCTCTATCCGCAAGGCGGTCAAGGTTTCTAGTACCGACGTAAGGATTTTGGATGTATCCATCGCTCAGGCTGTAAGTAACCGTGGGCTTGTCAATCTGTCAAACCTTCGACAGGAAACCACTAACCTGCCAAGCCGGATACAGCGGGAGCGATGATAGATGTCAGGTAACCCTGTCCCCACTACGGAGCAGTCCTTGAGCGTATATACATCACTCAACAGACAACTCCATGACAGGGGAAAGGGAAAAAAGGGACAAAGGAAACAATAAAGGTGCTGCTGCGAAATCACTCTCAGAGGGAAGGTAATAGACCTTGGTCCAATCCTGGTTCTCCAGCTGTCTAGCCCCGTGTTCCCTGCAGTGAGAAACAAACCCAACACACATGTACTAATAACAGCCAGCATTGAGGGTAGTACAAAGTAAATTAGAAGCAGACACTCACTTCACAGTGATTGTTGCAGAGTTATCCTGTAGCTGATTGCTAAAGGCATGAACAAACCATGTCAGTGCTCACTGGTATTCAAACTAAAAGATGTGCCTTGTCCTGCGATAGAATCACTCCCCACCAAACACAAAATGAAAAGTACTTCGCTGGGAAGGACGGTGAGCCGATCGCGTAGGGTAATTCAGGCACCTTGGTCCATTGAGTGCCGTTGTAGGAGGAGCACACGCAGAGGCAGTTTTGCAGAGAAGCGCCTCCATGCCCAGAGAACGCTGTTGACAAGCCGGACTTCATGAAAGCTTTGAAAGCGATCCAGTGCTATATTAGAGTACCCCCTGCTGGCAGAAATGAAAAGGAAACTAAGAAAGAAAAGACAAGCCTCCTTTCAAACGGCTCGATAAACCAGCGCCTCAAAGCAGGAGAAAATGCCAAGGAAACGGGATCCGAGCCTTTCAGTCGGCTTGCCGACGAGCGCCAGCTTGGAAAACGAAGTAATCCTGACGATGGGCAATGACGAGTTTACGAACTCGGAGGACGCCGAGTAACGGCTCAAGGACGCGCTCCAGTGCTCGCGGGGTAGGTCTCGTGCAAAGAATCCTGGCAATACGGTCGCTGCGTGTAGAGCACGACTGTAGTTGTTATCGGGAAAAAGGGAATCCTTTCGGGTCAATGATAGAGGCAGGTCAAGCAGCTCGGTGAATTTTGCGGGATTGACAAGCCGGGCGGCCCCTGGGCGGTGCTTATGAAGGAGTTCCGCTAATGAGGCAGGTGATGGCTCCTGCAGGATGATGGGACACGTAGTTCTGGCATTCAAGAAACATGTAACTACCCACACATGCTCACGTCTAATGTGGTTCCCACCACTAACTACGCTTGGACGTGACAATCAGCCTTCAAATGATTAAAGTTTGTCAACTTCACCAGGTTTCAAAACTGTGACGTGTAGATTAATCTCGAACCCAACAATTAATAACTGAGAGCAGAAAAGGATCCTATTAAATTCACTATTGGCAATAGGCAAACAGCCTTTCTAGCGAAGCATAGCAGCCTGGTTTAGAAGGGCTGGTACTGTCCCTCTCAGAAATGGAAACCCTGTTGACTGGTTAGTTATACTGTTCAGCAAAAGCATAGTAGTCCTGATGAGTGGTGCTCATATTGTCCCGATAAATTATAGGAGGCCTCTCTGCTGAGACCCAAGAAGACCGAATCCAGTCTGCAGTTTATGGTGTTCACATTTAAAGGGGAAGTGGGCTAAACTTTCAGTGTATAGTGCCTTTTTTTTGAGCTGGTGACATAACTGATTTACCTATGGTTTGTCTCTATATTTAATGCCACAGTAAGAATTAAAAAACACAACATGACTGTGGTGACCAGAGGTGGAGGTAGACAGTGCTGTCAAAGCAGGATTAATGGCCTAGCTGGATCCTGCATGACCATCCCGACTTTCTAGGGCTACAATTTCTGCTCTTCCTGATATTGCTTGGTCCCAGCTGTCCCATTAGTGCATCCCCTGCAGGAGACACGTGAAATATCAGCAGCGCTTTTTGACTATGAGTATCGGTGGCATGCCTGTATCGGTGGGTCAATGCCCATGTACCTGTGTTTCAAGATATCTTTATAATTCAGCCATGTCCCATTGATGGCCAAATGTGTGTGCAATCCACCATTTACCAAACGTTTTCCCTAAAATGCCTTTGAGGAGAACTATAAAACAGTGTTAAATTGCCTGTCCAGTATATGACAATATTTTTGTCAGACTGTACTTTAAAACAATGTGCCTATTATATTTCCAAAAATTGCTTTGGGAGAAGTACCCAGTCCTACCAAAGTTTTCTTTAAATCCTCATCAGCTTTGGCATGTTATCGCTCTGATGTTCTTTAAAATTAAACATGCCCCTAATTTCCCAGGAATTGTCCGGATGAGAGCCTTCACCAAGATTCCCGGCTTATTTTGATAATTTGCTCACAAATGCAACAGTTTACTATACTTACTTCAATGTACCTCTGCGCTGAATAATATAAATAATCAAAAATACTAATAATGCATAGTTTTCATTTAAATAATTGAATATTATGCACATTTTCAAACAATTTCCTACATAGGATTTCCTAACCTGATCCCCAAGAAAAAACATTAACTTCCTCACTCAGTAACTCTTATCAAGGACGACATAGTATCGGCTATCCACAGCACTGCTTAGGGCAACCACTGTTCTTTCGAGTGGAGGATGCTGTGATGCTCACAAGCTACTTGCCATTTAGTCAACATGGAGGAAAAAACCTGTGGCTGGGACTGGCTTGCTGATAAGGATCTGGCCAACATAAGTCTAGAGAGATGTTCGTTATCGCTTGCGGCAGATTCCATGTGGGGGCGATTGGGACAACTTCAGAGGCTGTGGAACCGCAACCAGATCTAAACCATGACACCAGGGAATCAGAGCACAAAGCCTGAATGACTGAGGAGGACATGACGCTGAGTCGCGGAACTCCAAAGTCTGGCAGTTAATCTCAATGCAAACTAAGGGGCTGATTGGCAGACAGGTTAATCTGTCACAGCGTGAGGAATATTATGCCCACCTTCTTACAAGTGCCAAAATATATAATGCACTTTGATAAGTCGCGGAACTCCAGAGTCTGGCAGTTAATCTCAATGCAAACTAAGGGGCTGATTGGCAGACAGGTTAATCTGTCACAGCCAGAGGAATATTATGCCCACCTTCTTACAAGTGCCAAAATATATAATGCACTTTGATATGGCCGAAGTTTTATCCCTCACATTTGTGACAGAGTTACCTATCCAGCAAACTATAAATCATGCCCTTAGTCTTCGGATTAGAAAGATCCTTCTAAAGCATCTCGGTGATCTTATCCCCCACGCTTCATGCCACTGATGAGATGACATTGTGTTGCATATAATAAACTCACCTTATTCAGCCTCCCTGACTTTTTTCACCTGCATTAAGGTTGTTTCATTACTGGCTTTATTTTTATATGCAGTTGCCAGTCACTGTTGTTTCAACCGAAGCCACAATTCCTATCACACCTGGAAAAGTACAGAGCCTGTGACTCCACATAATGTGACGCTTACAAGTGCCCCCGGTTTAGCCAGTATGAATTTCTTTAAGGTGGTCCCCACCATTAAATGAGGGTCTAATCCAAAATGATAAACAGTAGCAGAGCATAAGTGAAGTCATTTCCAATACAGGATAAGCCTAATGAAGAGTAGAGGGGGCAGCGCCCGATGCTGTGCGTTCCCCACTGCCTATACCCCTCCTGGCTCACATTGCCCCAAATCAAATGCTGCAGACCTCGATCCAACAACATCCACCGACTGAAAGGGTCAGAGCCTCATCTGTCCCAAAAAGAGCAAGAGGATGTAGGTGCACACCTGCAAATGGCCGGAAGAAAGCTTCAAAGAGCTTCCACTAGAGAAAATGTCAGAATCTCTGCATCTTTTCTACACCATTTAGATAGACCCTGTCACCTAGTATTCCTAGCCGCGATTGATGTTATCTTTGAAAGACCAAGAGAAACTAAACCCACAATGCCTGAAGAGCCACGTTGTAAGTCATAAGAACCCTCATCGCCAAAGAAAGCCCAATAGTCCACCTTAATTTCCAAATTTCACTCTGCTGTCTTCGAGTTTAATTTTACGTCACCTTACTGTTTAATACCGGCTCTTATAATGCATTTTTCCCCCCAATTAATCATTTTTCAACCATGGATCATTTGGATACATTATTAGTTTCTTTTTCATAAAACTCTTGCTGCAAAGTAAATTCTATTTTTCAGTTTGACCTGAAGCGATAATCCCATACTTTCCTTAAGACATACCCTTTCTGAATTTTTGTAAGAAACTTTCCCTGTGGATATTAATCTATTACCATTGTTAAAGCATAAGTGAGGCATTAATATTTATTCAAGACTTCGCCTATTTCGCGTAATGGCCCTTTGTGATCATTTTAGGCACTGTAAGCGTGTTAAGGTAGCCTGAAACATATTCAATGGCCATTGTGTCCACAGATCAGTGTGTTGGATCTGAGGGCCCTACTGATAGATAGAGGCGTATTGTTTTGATTAAAAGGTATTTTCCATTTGCCTGGGATGTGTCCTTACCCCTCTTCCAGTAGGTTGTTTTTACCTTACCGCTCACCCATAACTGCAGTGAATGGTTCACAATGGAGTCCACCAACCCAGCTTTAGATCCATGAGCCGGGAACACCGTGGTCTGAACAAGCGTTTTCTGACTACGCAAGCTTGACCACACTTGCCATAACCATGCATATGCTGTGACAACGCATATGCATGGTTAAGGCAGTGCGTGGTCTAGCTGCTGGAGGATGGAAGTAGGAAGACGCCGTAGTGAGGTAAGTGGTGCTGGGGAGTAGTTGTTAGGGCTGGGAGGGGGTTGGGGTAGTTTTTAGGGCTGGGAGGGGATAGGGGTAGGTCTTATGGCAGTTGAAGGGATTGGGGTAGTTTAAGGGACAGCGCAGGTGGGGCGGGGTAGTGTAGCTTACGGGAAAGGGTTTTAGACCTTAGGGCAATGGGAGGGGAATGGGTAGTTGGGTTCGTTTTTAGGGCGGGTGAGGGGTCGTTGTAGGTTTTAGGGCAGTGGAAGGGGTTGGGGTAGTTTAAGAGACAGTGTGTGGGGGTTGGGGAAGTGTACAGAGCGGCAGGGTTTTAGGCCTTAGGACAGTGGGAGGGGAATGGGTAGAACGGGTAGTTTTTAGATGAGGGTCGGGGTAGGTTTTTAGGGCAGTAGAAGGGGTTGGGGTAGTTCAAGGGACAGCGACGAAGACAGGGGGTCTGGGTATTGTACATAAAGTGGCAGGTTTTTAGGCCTAAGGGTAGTGGGAGGGCAATGGGTAGGTGAGTTTGTTTTTAGGGCGGGGGCTCGGGATAGGTTTTAGGGCCGTGGAAGGGGTTGGGGTAGTTTAAGGGACAGCGTGGGAGATCATGGTAGTGTACGTAAAGGGGCAAGGTTTTAGGCCATAGGGCAGTGGGAGGGAAATGGGTAGATAGGGTAGTTTTTAGGGTTGGGGGGTCGGGGTCAATTTTAGGGCAGTGGAAGGATTGAGGTAGTTTAAGGAACAGCGCAGGGGTTGGGGTACTGCACAAAAAGGGTCAGGATTTTAGGTCTTAGAGCAGTGGGAGGGGAATGGGTAGATGGGGTAGTTTTTAGGGTTGAGGTCGATGTAGGTTTTAGGGCAGTGGAAGGGGTTGGGGTAGTTTAAGGGACAGCACGGGGGTTGCGGAAGTGTACTTAAAGTGGCAGGGTTTTAGGCCATAGGGCAGTGGGAGGAGAATGGGTACATGCGGTCGTTTTTAGGGCTGAGGGGGTCGGGTACGTTTTAGGGCAACGGAAGGGGTTGTGGTTGTTTGACGGACAGTGCGATGGGGTGAGGGGGTGGGGTAGTGGCAACCTTATCCACACATACCCCTTTACCATTCATGCCTATACCATGAAATTTCATGGTAAAATCCTGGGTGGTAAAGGAATGCGTGGTTAAGACGCATTCATGGTGTGGGCTTCAGCGTAGAGGCACGCTTGGTTTAACCATGCATGCTTCTATCTTACAACCCCGTGAGCCTCATAAAGGCTGCTGGAGCAATAATGTTCTACTTATGGCAACCAATCACGATTAGCTAAAAATTTGGGACTGTGGACCTGGACCTATCTGCCAGTATGTACTTAATATTGTTACCATTTTTGTGGGAGGGGTCTCAAAAACTAGAAAAAAAACTATAGCAAGGTTTATATCAAGCCATTAAAGCATAGATAACTCAGTGGCCCCTTTATCAATTACTATTTGTGTAATTTTATCCAGCTATTTTCCTAAAAAAAGAATCCATATCAAAATTGTATGGAAAAAGTAACTTTAAGGACCAACACCCTATAATCTTTCCCAAATTTGTCAAACCAAGCCAAAATAAATTTTTTTTTCAACCAGATGTACAACATTGCTATTTCATCAATTTAATCCTCCACGCTGACTCAGCATTACTTACCTTTGCTTAGACTTTGTTAAAGATAATCAACCATATTTTTTGGGTATTACTGCCTTTTGAAACCAATGAGTAAATGCCTTGTTAATATTTAAAAATGGGAGAAAGTGGCTAACTGTTTGGGCTGACGGTAGCTAAGGGGCTGAATACGACTACGGAGGCGCTATGTAGCTGTGGTGCGGGCACTGCCGCACCGACGGTCTGACCACCCTATAACGAGTTTGGCGGTCAGACCACCATAGGACTGCTGCAACTGCTGGGGATCCCAGATCCCCAAATGTGGTGAAGCAGTCTGAGGCCTGCGGTATGCTTGTCGCGGCCACTGCGGCACCGCCAAGCATATTTTGAGTTTCCTTACTGCCATAGTTTTCTTGGCGGCGAGCCTGCCATGGAAAGTGTGGTGGTAAGGAAACATAGCGGGTCCTACAGGGCCCCCTGTTGCCTCAGGGTCAGGGGATGCATGCAGGGGCACATGGTGTGCACCCCTATATGCATGCACCTCCAGTTTCTGCACAGCATGGAATTAACATGCGGAGCTTGCTTTGGCATTCCCATTGCGATGCCTTTCTAAGGCTCACCACCTGGGACAGCAAAGCGCCACCCGCCAGACCAGGAGAAAACTCCTGATCTGGCAGGCAGTCGGCAGAAGAGTTTGGTGGTGTGGGAGCGGGGCACTGCCATGGCAGCCCGCTCCCACACTGCCAAACTCGTACTCAGGCCCTTAAGTATCCTGGTTGCTGATAAATGGACTTTCACATGCAACACTTATATGCATCTGTGAAATAAATAAAGGTTCATAAAACCAATTTTCAGATTCCGCCATAGTTATAGAAATACTGTTTACTTATTAATATTTAGCTTCTTGCTAAATGAGGGTTTGCGTTTCAAAAGGAGGTTACTAAGGGCTGTACGGGCGCTCATGCAGTGCTGTGCACATTTGTGCCGCACAAACAGGCTCTGTAATGGTAAGTAAATATAAGCAATGCCTTATGTCATTTTGTGCCATGCGAGCACCTGTGCAAAACCATAGTAACCCCCCCTTTAGGTGGTGACAGATAATACCTTTCAAGGCAAAATATGTTGTGTCTGGTGTTAGTTATTACTCCCCCTGCATTCTGACATTCCCAGACGACTTCTTGTTTTTTGCATGATATCCATGGATTTTTCCACCTGCTGCTTGTCTCTCAGTGCCCTGCCACTTCTGAGCTGGCGTAATACCTTGCATTCTCCATGGTTCTTTTGTGACTAATGGTTCAGCTGTGGGTTTGCAAGATGGTAATGATGCAGGCGCAACCACAAGAAAAGCTGGCTCTCACGGCTACTTGTGTATCGGTTAGTTTCTCACTTGCCACAAACTATCCTACAACAGAGTAGTCCTAACAATGCAATCCTGAACCTTACAGGGAGACACTGCTTAACGATCAGCAACTCCTCGTTGCCTCGTGCCAAATAATTGTGCATTCTCTGTTCCATAATTCAGTGCCCCCATCTCACACAACACCTGGCAACCCTTTCGTGTTTGTCACATGCAGCGTTAATAGGGTATAAATAGACAGTGTCTATTTCAGGTGACAAATAAAATTAGCGTTTAGATCAATTGCAGGTTCAACACTTGTCTTTCTTCTAATTAAGGGTTTTGTTAAAGGCGGTAAACACCCTCCTTTTGCATCAGTTTCAAAGAATGTATTCAGCTTAGGACAACACCTTTGCTGCAGGGTGATAAACTCTTGAGTTCCCAATTTGTGAAGCTGGCACACGGCGTGTGAAACTTGCTTGTTGCAGGCCCCAGTTACAGCAATGGCGGTGCTGGGCTCGGCTGCTGCAAAGATGGAATCGCTTCTTCCTGCAGGACCAAGACAGTTGCTTGTCATCAATTGGCTCCATTAGTATCGGGGGATGAGCGGCTCATCATTAGCTCATCATGAGCCTCCTTCATGATTCACAAGGGAGCAGGATCTGTGTTTCGGCCCGGGTGCACGCGGCTCCACATGCTTTCCACACCACATACCATGTCTGCCTCCTACTTTTACACATCCCTAGTTTCTCAAACGTAATCAATGAATAGGCGCGTTCATATTGAGAAGGCTGGAGACCACAGGCCAATGTCTCCATAAGAGTAGGGATGACAAGCAGGCATGAGTAGATGGTCTACAGAAGGCACACACAAACACCCTCACACATGCACACACACGCCGATGGCCACTGGCTTCAATTAAATGTGCATTCACTATTTTAATTCCTCACCCAATTGAAATCAGTGGTGTGCTGTTCAGAATACAAAAGAATATGGTTCTGCGCTAATATATATATTTTTAAAACTTGGATACAGGATAATGTGCTACATATTTATAGACAGACAGACTGTGTCTCTCTCTCGCAGTCTCTTAAGCCTCAATCATGTTCTTACTCATGGTCTTACTCATTGTGAACTCTTATTTTGATTGCTTCTTTTGTTTTAGCAACATTCATTCTGCCAAATTTGGTTACAGCCATAATGCCACTGAAGTGCGTGTCACATTAAGGTCCAAAGACGGAGAAAGTGACGATGATGTGTGTGTGTGCCTGGGCTGTGTTATAAGAAATATTCATATTCTCCTGCAAGTCACTATTATTTTCCCACTTTCGAGACTATTTCAATGGGTCTAAATGGGTTTATATATTGTTTGCCCCCATTCTTTTGTGGTAAATTAAATGCAAGGCCTCCTGTGGAAAATACCACATAGCCACATTAAAAGGCATTCAACAGATCTGCAAGCAACGTCCTTGGTATGGCAGCCAAACTCATTTTTTTGTGGAGTTTAGGAAATAGAATTCCTTTGTCTTCCACTGAAGGATATCTACTGATGCCACAAAAGAAATGCTGGCTCCTCCAATACATCACTTCATCAAGCAATTACACAAGACCATAGGCCATCCTTCCTGGAGCTTCAAAAGATGCACAAAGTAAGAGATGGGCATAGCCGTTTAGATGCGTGTATGTACATGACCAGTGAATTGTGTCAGTTCTCTAAAGGACAACAGCCGCTAAAAATAATGATGCGGGGCAGAATGTTGTTTGTGGTAAATCAGACACACAAAAGGGGTGATGGAAGGATGCCTGAAATAAGTCTAACCACTGGCAATCGCTTGGGGTAGCCTTCCAACCCATCTTTATTTTGCCCATCATGTCACCTCAAATTTGAATTGCATATGCCTTGGTCTGTCTTGGAGCCACTGAACCAAGCTACCGAGCTGATGAGCCATTTTCAAGGTGAAACCGGTCCTAGGATGCTTGTGTTCTGGCTTGGTGAGGACCTGGCCCGGCATTTAGCGCTGGACTGTTCCCATTAAGCGCAGGGTCAAGGCTGATTTGCATATGGTAGGTCAAAATTGAGGTGGTATGGTGAAAAAAAGAGCGCTGGATTGGTATGCTAACCCGAGCTATTGGCAGTGGTTAGACAAATTGCGAGGATTCCTCCTATCACCTTTTGTGTGTTAGTTGTTTGTGCTAAGCAGAAAGAGGCTGACTCACAAAAGGAACGCTTGCTACTTACATCCAATATGTATGAGTGAGTAAAATATGCTTGATACCCAAGGGAAATATACAAATTTGTTGAAGCCTGAACTATTAATGTTTAACTTACTCATATTACATTTAAATTCATATTTTAATTTTTTTATTTATTTTCTGTGCTTTGTGTAAAGTTCATGTGCCATAAATCGGCCTTTTTAGATCGCAATGTATTTCTTTAAAAAAAATGGTTAAGCATATAGACCTGGTGTATAAAAGGATTTTTCAGATTTGGAAGCCCAATATGTGCAACTTCAAAAATTAAAGTCCAATTCAATTAAAGGTAATTTTTGCAACACATTGCATTTTGTAAGGCTTAGAGGGCTTGAACGGGGCATCCCACTGTCCTTCCCATTCTTAGTGTCGTGTAGCAGTGATTTGCAAGCGCAATTACTGGTGCAAACCGTTGATCATATAAAGACCTGTTAAAGTAGACAGTATTTGCATCGGGGAAGCGTCCACTTTGAGAAAGAGAGCCGTGGGCATTGGGGAAGGGGTTGGTGGGGAGCAGACATTGGTCCAGGGAAGCCCCTAGTGTGCTGCGCTAAACTAAAATACAATTTTTGAGATTTTGTATACATTAATGGTAACCTGCTCCTTTCCCATCAAATATTAAAATGCTGGCCTCACTAACAAGCTTTCTTTAATCCAATGTACTTTTGCAACGAAGTTGAGAATCAGCATATACTGTTATTTCTTGTTGAGCAATCTTCAAATAGCTTTTATTTCGGTTAAAATAACCATAAAAAGCACAATAGCATACATACAAGTAGTATATAAAAAAGTAAGATGAAATGCAACAAGTATCAAATCTCATATAAATACACAATATTTGTGTCAGCAGCTGAATAAATACAGGCTAAAAACTGCAAAAGAATTTAAAGGAAGGGTGTTTGTTCAGTCTGGGGCATTAACATTGTAATCCTTTCTTCCTACGTACATGAATATTGAGCAATCAAAGAGGAAGGAGTGATTAGTGTAATTCTCTAAGAAAAATTGGAAAAAACTGACATACCGATTATGTGTACATGTGTCGATTAAACTAACTTTTTTATACAAAAATACTTGAAACATTTTTTACTTGCACTACTAGAGTATTGTAACTATTTTGTTGTAATTATTACTGGGAAACTGCATTTCCTAAGTTGTTTAAGTTTAGCCAAAACCTCAGATGTGGCAATAAAACATTAGCGGTAGATTTTGCCTCAATTACTTTTTCAAAGAAATAGATTGATGATTTGGTATTAAATGGGTTAAAACATATCTACAAAGTTTAATTGAAAAACATCACTAATGGAGCAGTAAAGAAACCTGAACTTACTGTTTAAATGTTATAAAACGTTTGTCTGTGGTTAACACAAAATGAATGATCTAGTTGATAGTTCAAAAAGTTATGGAAGGCATTATGGCCCTGATTATGATGTCCGTCAGAGTTGCTTCCAACCAACACTGTTTCTGTGCAGTAACCGCCCGACCATAGATCAGGGGTTTTGAGCACCTGATTCCAATGCAATAAACTTCAATTTCTCTGTGGGAGCTTGTGCGGCGGGCGGGAACTGCCCATAGCACAAGCTCCCATTTTGAAATGGGAGTTTGTGAAAATGCCTTCACCGTGTGGCAGGAACCTGAAGGTGCCTGCCACATGGTGCAGGAATTTTCAGGGTGCCCCCCAGGCCCAGATGTGGAGGGCCAAGGGGGAAGGGAGCCCTGCTAGGGCCCCCCAATGTCGCTTTCCGACAGCCTTTCCATGTCGGAAAGGCCAACATAGAAAGGCTTTTGGAAACTGACATCATATTCCTGATGGCAGAAACTCCATCCTTAAGGGATTATGAGGAGCTTCCAACAGACTGACAGGCTCCTAATGCGTCGGTCTGCAGATCACGGAACATTTTACATAAGACCAGCTCTGCTGTATCCTGCCGGCGGCTTGAAGTTGGTATGCCCTGCTCTCCTGGGGCCGGGCTTGGCTCCGCCCCCTACACCCGCTGCCTAGAACTCACCAGGGCTCCTCTGGATATTGGACTCGGTCGGCCGGGCTTGGCTCCGCCGGACCCCAACCCCCATCATCCCTAGGGGCAGGACGCCTCAGAACCATGCGCCAGGAGGCGCTTAAAGGTGGGCTCGGTGCTGAGTCCCTCGGTGCGCTGCTGTATCCTGCCGGCGGCTTGAAGTTGGTGTCCCCTGCTCTCCTGGGGCCGGGCTTGGCTCCGCCCCCTACACCCGTTGCCTAGAACTCACCGGGGCTCCTCTGGATATTGGACTCGGTCGGCCGGGCTTTGCTCCGCCGGACCACAACCCCCATCATCCCTAGGGGCAGGACGCCTCAGAACCACACGCCAGGAGGCGCTTAAAGGTGGGCTCGGTGCTGAGTCCCTCGGTGCGCTGCTGTATCCTGCCGGCGGCTTGAAGTTGGTGTCCCCTGCTCTCCTGGGGCCGGGCTTGGCTCCGCCCCCTACACCCGCTGCCTAGAACTCACCGGGGCTCCTCTGGATATTGGACTCGGTCGGCCGGGCTTGGCTCCGCCGGACCACAACCCCCATCATCCCTAGAGACAGGACGCCTCAGAACCACGCGCCAGGATGCGTTTAAAGGTGGGCTCGGTCCCTCGTCCCGCGAGGACGCGCGCGGGTCGAGCCGGGCTAAGTCCGGGCAAAGGGCGGGCCGTCTGTGGCCGTCCGGGGCCGTAGGAGGCTGGGCTGGGCCTACCCTCCTGGTTTCATCACTACTGCCCGAAAAGGAATCCAGGAATATTTGGTACGCCTTGATCCGTTAGAGTAACTACTTGTTAATTACTGAATTCTTTGGACATATCAAGTGGTACTATAGTAAGTTAATTGAGTGATTGTTTACTTTTACTAAACAAGACGATCAATAAGCTTCTTATTCTATTTTACTTATGTGCTCAGAATATTTTATATGTTGTTTGACTAGGTACGTATTTTATCTCGCTCTCTGCATCCTACCCCCTCTATATACAAAGGGGTATCCCCTCTAAATACGAAATATACATCATGTCGAAACGCAAATTACAAAAGGGAACGAATAATTCTGCCGAGATCCCAGGCTCTACTATCGATTGTTACTTGTTAAGGCGGTCAGCGCCATTAGTGTTGAGATAGATAAGGCGGAACGGCGCCTTTCGCTAGGACTAGGTAATGGACCGGGTTCTAGTAGTATGATTGATTCACAAGCGGAGTGTAACATAACTAAAGATCTATCTATCACCCCTCAACTGAACACTTTATGTCCAGGCTCCGTTCCAGACCCCCCGGATGTTAGAGAAGCACATAGCTTACCCAATGGTTCACCACTCCCCAAAAGGAAAAGGAGCTGTAAGAAAACTCAGCAAAAACAGGGGGGAACCAATAAAGGCGTAAAGGCCCTGGCACCTAACCCTATAGTGGAGCATACACCTAACTTGGAATCTATATGCGATTCACAGGTTAACAAGATTATAGTTGCCCTAACCCATACATTAGAATCCCACCTCAAACAATTATATGACAAAATAGATCATCTTGATGATGAGGTAGTGAGACTTAATGGGGCACTTAATATTTACGAAAATATGGCAAAAAAGAACACACCTGGGCAACAGGAAGGACCACAAGGAACAGGAGCTACACCTGCTGTAGGGGATGCATTAGATATCTCCAGGAATGGAAGAGCCGGAGAACAGATAAATCCTAATCCCAGAGAACGAAATACAATGGCTAAATCAGCCCCTCTGGACTATAGGCAGGAATTACCAAGGAATAGCTATCCCCGGGAGGTAGATAACCAAGCCATTAGGAGTTTGGGAACCCCACAGGCATTACCAAAACAGGTAGAGAAAGTCCAAGAGGAGGAAAATAGGGCTAGATCTATTAACCTACCCCCGGAATGCTGCCCGTATGTGGCAGTATTGGTGAATATTCCCTCTCTCAGTCCGAGTATTACAGAAACACATGCTTCCCTTAAAAATAAAGTGGTGGATTGGCTAAATCGTAACTGTGGATACCCTGTCAATCATGCGGACCAGATCCTTACGACTAGAAGAGTAAATTGGATCGGCCCTTTAAGGAAATCAATGAAGGGTGATTGCGTTATTATTAATTTTAAAAATCCATATTATGCCAGGATTACTCTGGACAGAGGTTCCACTTTAACTGATATTGAAGGTAGAATTTTAGCCCTTCCACTTGGTTTCTTTTATAGCCATCTAAAACAAGTTACACCTTTGGCCACAGATCCGGTACACCGTAGAGCTAACTGGACATCGCCCCCACTACTATCTTTTGCTCTTCCGACACATAATAGATTTCAACCACTCAGTAGTCTTGAGCAGAATGATTGACATAGTCCTCCCCGCCACGTTAAAGGAATGGCGGGATTCAGGAGTAGTAATATACAAGGGGATGAGGGATTGATAGGACTAGTACCTGTAAGACAGAAGCCAAATACCATGGGGGATAAAGGTACTACGAAAGGTTGGAATTTGAGCAAAGCGCTGGTAGAGCCCCCTGAGGGCTATATGAGCGAATCCATGGAAGTAGTTATCTTCCCCCAGGATGTGATTTCTACGAATAATGTGCAGAGGGCTGCCCAGCATCCAATTATTAAGGTAGCCGAAGTTATCGAGAGCCCTATAGCCTGTGGTCTAAGTATAGCTACCTGGAATATAGTCGGACTGATAAAGAAAAGAGAGATGCTAGGATGGACGGATTTTCTCGGTAAACATGATATTATATGTCTCCAGGAAACTTGGTGCCAAGACTATGTTAATTTTGATGGGTTTGTTTCTTTTAATTTACCCGCTCTAAGCTCTACAGTAGGTAGAGCGAAGGGGGGGCTGTTAATACTTATGTCCAATAACCTGCCCATTGAAGTTAAAACATCTATAAACGTTGGATGTCATTCTCAAATACTTTGGCTACACCAAAAAAAAAGGACGAGATGTTCTGTTAATCAATTTCTATAATCATCTGTTTGATTGTACGCGACACAAGGTAGTTATAGAACTGGAGAATGCAATCGAAAGCCTGGGTAAAAAGATAGGCGTTAACTTTGATATTATTTGGGTGGGCGATTTCAACATACAAACATGCCCCCTATCTGCGACAAAGGTCTGTGGGTTCAGGAATGATTCAGGAGACAATTGTGTACATTTCCCACAAAACTCGTATGGCGACATTTTGAATTCACTTTTGGCCAAATTTGATCTGGATATCCTGCAGTGTGCAAAAGATGGTTCTGGTAACTTAATTCCTACCTTTAAAGGCAGAAATGCTAATACTATTATAGATCACGTATTGGTTTCTGTTAATATTGTTGCATTTTGTACCATCCCGAGGATAGAAGATCTATTACTTAGTGATCACAATTGTATCAGTATGACAGTTGCCGTATGGGGCGATAGATGCCCGGTAATACCAACTACAATTGGAAATATAACCCCGTGTAGATCTAATGGCACTAGAATAAAATGGAAAGGGGTTAATCCAGACAAGGTAATTAAAATCATTGTCACTACATGTTATACTGAGTTACTTGAGAATCTGGATGATAAAGCCGAACCACCTCTGATTTTAACGAATTTCTGTAAAATTAATGGAACTATCAATAGTATCATGACCATAACGTCTAATAAGAAATCTAAACATGATAGAGGATGGTTTAATCACGCCTGTACTCACTCTTTGAACCAGCTCAAACAAGCACTATTTAGTAGGAGTAGGGACTTGGTGCTTGTCAAGACCTTAAGACAGGCTTATAAACTACATTTAAAACACAGAAAGAGAGAGCTCCAAGAGGAGGCCTGGGATAAACTCACAATGGCTGCGGATACCTCAAATAGCCTGCTTTTTTGGGAAACAGTTAATTCACCCTTTTTTAAAAATGAGGGCGTTCCCGAAATGACTTCTTATGTTAGTAGTGAGGCATGGGTCGTGCATTTCTCTAGTATTTTCAACCCAGGAAATGTAACCATGACGGATGCAGGTGAAGTTAGTCCCTGGCCGATTCTACCACTTAATATTACATTAGCAGAGGTAGAACAAGGAATTAACAGCAGTAAGGGAGGGAAAGCCCCGGGCCCTGATGGTGTCCCAATAGATGTCTATAAAGCCACACCTGCTCTTTGGGGCCCCCTACTAAATAGAGTTTTTAATGCTACCGTCGTTGAAAGTGCTCCTTCCACATGGGGCGAATCTATTATTATCCCCATATTTAAGAAAGGGGACAGATCTGAGGCAAAAAACTATCGGCCGATCTCTCTCCTAGACTCATCTATTAAAATTATGAGAAGGGTTTTACTTGTCAGACTAGAGGAATGGGAGGAGGACAAAGGGATTTTAACTCAATCCCAGTATGGCTTTAGGAAGGGACGGGGGACCCTTGAACAGTGTATAAATCTCGATTTAGAAATTGGAAAATATACACGTGCTAAGCAAGGGTCCCTCTTCCTATGCTTTGCTGACTTAAGCAGTGCATTTGATCTAGTGGATCATGCCATGCTATGGCCGATTCAACTAGAGCTTGGTGCCCCAGAGCCTATTATTTTCTTTTTGGCTAGGCTTTACGAAAAATTAGTAACATCAGTGCGGTACGGCCAAAGGGGCGAGTGCACTCCTAAATTTAAGGTTAAATTAGGTATCCGGCAGGGCTGCGTTCTTGCTCCGCTGCTTTTTACCCTTTTTATTAATGAAGTGGATGCAGCACTTAAACTTGTAAAGTCTGATGCACCCCAGGTGGAAGGACAAGCTGTGCCTGTTCTGCTGTATGCAGATGATGCAGTACTTTCAGCTAGAACAGCAATTGGTTTACAGAGGTTAATAGATAAGTTTGTCGATTTTATCGAGGGCAGAAGGTTGCAGATTAATAGGACTAAAACATATGGCATGGTCTGTGGCCTACGGCCCGTGAAAATTAAATCCTTCTTTATAGAAGGGCAGAGAATACAAACAGTAGACAAGTTTTGTTACCTAGGGATAACTTTTTCTAGCAACGGTAAATGGTCACAGGAAATAGTGAATGTTAGGTCCAAGATGGCAAAAAGTGTACATGGTGTCTTCAGGTTTGCCGCAAAAATAGGGGACCGTCGCATCAAAGACATGATGCATATTTATCAATCAAGATGTACCTCAATTGCACTTTATGGTGCTGGGGTCTGGGGCCATTACCCCCATGGTGACTTGCAAATAGAGGAAAATATGTATCTTAAAAGGTTGCTCCGTCTACCCACTTCAGCGTCTTCTGATTTAATACATAGCGAAGTGGGGTTAACTACCTGGCGGACCTTATTGGGCTAAGACCATTATTGATCTGGAGATCTATATGGTTGAAAGAAGAAACTGCATTGAACAGAAAAATTATTAATGACTGTTTCCAACTAGATAATTGTTTAAAGATCCCTTGGCTCAATTATATAGTACAAACTTTCAAGGATGTATTCGGAATTAACATCCTAGAAAACCCCAATGATGTAAGAAAAATGTCTAAGACTGAACTAAAAAACACACATCTGAGGGAGAGAAATATTGTAAGACAAAAAACTAGTGGGCATTTAACAACTAGCCAGTTCTACTACTCTCAGACACAGAGGGTTTCCAAGCATATTTGAGTCAGGTAACTAGATCTTCACATCGATTTGTCCTTACAAGAATGAGATTAGGTTTCGTTCATCACTTGGTAGCATTTCCCTGTGTTAAAAAGTATCCTGATTCCCCTTGCCCATGTGATGGACGTTCCAAACAAAGTACTCTGCACTTTCTCCTTATATGTGATCTGTTTTTAAACTTTTGTATTGCTTTTCTTAAACCTTCTGTTCAAAAAATATTGCACTTTAACCACTAATGCTGCTATGAGTTTACTGTTTACAATGCGGGAACCGGATATATGTTTTTATGCAGCGACCTATATTCTGAGATCAATTTATGCAAGGAAAAGTATGACATTTTAAATCTCAATTGTTAGAATTTTATTAATCTAATGTACCATACTGTCTTTTTAACTATGTCTTTTTTTTAATGTGCTTTTATGGTTGTTTTATACTAACCGAATTAAGCTTATTGAATTGAAATGCGTCGGTCCGACCATAGCAGTAGATGCGGTTTGGACCGCAACTGAAAAGCTGTTGGTTGCAGTCTGAACCGCAACATAATGAGACCCTAAGTTTAAAAACATCAATATGTAAAAAATACATTTGTTAGATTTTTATTTTTCATTGGCATGGTTGGTTAGATAATTCTAGAAATTTAAATGCCATTTTGTAAATAGTAAAAATGTGTTAAAACAATGTTTTTCTTTCAAATATTTTGCTAAGATTTATCCCATAAACATATAAAACCTAATACCCCAATTATTGGAGGCTATTTTATGAACAGTGAATTTTCTTTCATCTTGAGTTAAGAAAGAAGTTATTCTCAATTATTAAATATTAATGTATTATTATTTCACTGTATTCAGTACTTTTTAAATGAGCATGATGAGTTGGTCACAGAGTTGGAAAATGAGTCAGTATTCAAGAAGATCTTGGCCATGGAATTATTGTACACCCATGTTTCACATTTCTATGGTTCAGCGTAGAAGACACTGACCCCAGGCCTTAGTGTTATTTCAAAGGACCTTTCCATGAAGTTCAAAATAAAAATAAAGCATGCAATTTTTAAAGCAGAGTTTTTATGCTCGTTATCCTGGTCTGTGAGCTCTTGACACACCCAAGGAATTTGTCAACCTTTCTTCGAAGTTTTCAAACTCAACTTTGTTTCCACTCCCCCATTAATGCTGGCAATCATAATTAGTTTGTGGACCTAAATTTCGAGTCATTAAACCCATCAATTATATTGAATTGAGGCTACCTGGTTGCTGAGGTAGGTTAGCCGCAATGCCTGGCCAAAATCAAGGCCATGTGGAGAATCTCTGTCAGTCAGAAATATCCAGGGTTAGCCCAATTCTGACACTAGGCTCACCAGTTGTACATCTTCCTCCCTTTTTCTCTTTTCCTGCAAATATTTTTTCCACTTCAATTCATGTGTTATGAATGAGAACTTAGTTACCTGGAAGGTGCTTGATTGGAAAATGAAAAGTTACATACTTCTCACAACTTAGGCAGCAGTGCTAGCCCTCAGGTCAGAAAGAATGCTAAATTTCAAACAGTAGAACTAATGATCAGATTACGAGATCTTACTATTTCATTCAGAAGATAAGTCTTTTAGATGACTCTAATGTTAGAGTCCCAAGAGATCAGAGTTAAATTGACAATATAATAATCTCAAGGTATCCACATATACATGGCCAATGTAAAATGCTATGGTGTGGTGTGATACTGCTGCAGAATTACCACACTTGTTACCATCTGTTGCAGAATTTCCAGATAACAACAAAACTACTTCTAGCTACTATGGATCTAAAGTTGCAAAACAAGTTGTGCCATCTGCTGCAGCACTGTGGAAGACAATTTGCAAATATTAGCTGGTCGTCTTTCAACTGTTGATTGTTATATTCTGATAGCAGAGATGTATGAATGAGGTGAATCTTTTGCCCAAATAATATAAATGCCCCTACTTAAGGGCTGGGGAAAAGCTTTTGTTTGGATCATGGACACTATTTGATATATTTAAACATAGTTCAAACGGGTTTGATTCCTGTTCATGGAAATGTTTTTTACATTATCAATGAAAATTCATGTTAGTTCCCAGTCACTGCATTCAAATCAGCTGTTATTAAAACAGAGCTCTCAGACTGTTTGAAAATCTCAAATATTTAAGGTCTGAAGTGGTCTAGGTCATGCGTTGCGCTGTATAAAAGTCCAATATAAATAAGTATATACATGATATCTAGAACCTTACAATGCCCCCCCACAAGAAATCTACATTATAAAAATTCAGTGTAAAAATGTATCCATTGCGTCTGTTTCTTAATTTTTGTTGTTGTAATATATTTATTCAGCAGTCAGCCACAAAAGGTACAAACAAAATTCATCACATTTATCTTCTATTTGCAAACAAAAGTTGATAGTTAAAGGAATAACACATAAAGTCTATTCATTAAATTCAAAAAATCAATTATTAATAAATAGTAGTAAATCATATGCAAACACCAATAACAATACTGTAGGACCTTGTTAAAATATGAAAGCTCTCCTAAGTGCAACTCAACTTGATACAGGCTTCTTGCTGGCACATGACAATGAAGAGGCATGGTGTTATTCCAAAATGTATAACACAAAACACTAAGGGTCTGAAATAAATCACAGAAGTAGGCCAAATAGGGAAACTAACATCTCAATTCGGGTCCAGCAAGTTTACCTCAAACCTTGTATGATGGCTCACTTCCCTCAGTGATAAGCCAATTACGAGTTACTGTGTATCAGATTGGACTTGACTACCATGTAGCCAGTAATCAATTTGCCTGAAGTCTTTTTTGCCTCACTATCCAAACTGACAATAAGTAATGAGATACCAAAAAAAAAAAAATTAAATGCCAGGTATCGCCCTTCAATAGTCTAGACACCTTTCTATAATCCCTATGGCCTAAAGTTCGACATAAAGGAATTAACCATTTCTTCCGTGCTCCTAGATATTCAGCAAAAATAGAGCAGACGATCTGCCGTTTCGTCATCCTGCACACAGGATGGACACAAGGTACCAATTACTGGTGGAACCCGGGACCATTTAGAGGTGAATGTGTGGATTGGAAGCTCAAGTATAATTGCTTTGCCCTGTGGGGTTCGACCTCATCAAGGAAGCCTTCCATAATATATTCGTCCTTTTGAGTTAGGAAGGAGGTGGTCAGGTGTCCATGGGCCGCATATCTAAACACTAGGTGCTGTTTCCATTGCCCATACCTAGAACTCTCTCCTCTTCTGGGTTGGATCATAAACACTCCAACTCTATACTCAGCAATGTCGTTCTTATATATTCCAACCAAGACAGGTTCTGCAACCCATTTACTGAAAGGATATCAACCAACCCTCCGTGTAGGAGGTCAGCTTTGGGGTTTACCACCCTCTTTGCAAATATAAGAACAGCCTAACCCTGACCTTCTCCGTAATAGGTTTGAGGTCCAGATTTAATCTTAGGAGAATGAGCAGAGCACTGACAGGAAGTCTAGTCAACAACCTTATAAAGCAGTTTTCTACGACCTCCAGAATGAGCATGTTCTTATTTTAATGTTTCTTTTTTTATTGATTTTATAAAATTATTTCACAGACAGACAAAACAAAAAGATTCAATATCAACTTTCATTGAAGGGTTTAAGATTGTATGCATCAACATTTCCGTTCCACATGTACATTTCTGTGCAATTGTAAACAGAGGGTACGATAGCGGTACACTGCATTATATCTGAGGCGGATATTGAGAAGGTAGGTAGTATGGGGGCAGCAAATATCTTATCCAATAGAACGGGCTTGTAGGACTATTGTGTGCCGGTTCTAGGGACGGGTGTGGAGGAGTTCTGTATACAGGACCATCTGGGTTAGGTGAGTGTGGGGGCGAGCTAACTGTAGAGGCCTGTTGTGTCGGTGTAAATAGTGGCGATATATATGCCAAATATCTTTAGGTCGTGAAGTTGGAGGTTGAAGTGTAGTGTATATGTCGGTCTGCATATCACAATAAGTCATGCACGGAGCCATGCTTCCTTTTTGGGGTGTTATCTGGTGCCCCAGTGCAGCGCAAGCTCTCTTTTGGCCAGTAATAACGCTATGGCGACGAACCTCTGGTAGCAGAGTTTAATATTGCTAATTATTCCCAGCAGGGCCAGCTTGGGGGAAGAAGAAAGCGGTATGGTAGTTATTTCAGTGAGCGTTTGAAATACTTCAGTCCAGTATGCAGCAATCGGTGGGCATGTCCAATTCATGTGTGCAAAATCAGCATCAGGGGCAAGGCATTTGGGGCAGCTTGACGATATGGCAGGGTCATATTTGGACAGCTGTCATGGAGTGATGTAGATCCGATGTATGAATTTGAAGTGAATTAGTTTTTGCCTATGGTTGGGGGAGATCCTTTTAATTTGTTTGTGGCTGCAAGCCCATTCCTTGTCAGTCAGCGGTTGACCCAGGTATTCCTCCCAGCGATGCAGCACCCACCTGTCCTGCACCTGCTTAAGAGCCATGCACACCCGATATAGCTTGGTGACCAAATGAGAACCATCTTTTTCCTTTATAAGCAGTGTGAGAAGTGTGAACTCCTCAGGCGTGGAAGGTAAATAAGAAGTGGCCGAGCGGAGTGCACCGAGCATTCTAGTCACTATGAATTTATCCATATAGGACATCTCAGTCCGCACGGCTAGGTGTGTTATGGTTATCGCATGCCCGTCCGGAAACAAAGAACCAATGTTATGCAGTTGCAGCTTGTTGAGAGTGCGTTGAACCACCACTTCAGAGGTGAGCGGTAAAACAGGTTTTGTGACAGTGGAAGGTCGGGCGAATATAGAGAGCCAGTACCAAGTAATCGACTGAGTCTACGCCACGCATAGCAGGTGGTAGATAAGGGTTGTATGTCATTTGGATCGAGCGGTATGCCCAAAGGAAATAATGCACCTAAGGGGGTGGAGGCGGCCAAGTCTTGTTCAGGTTTGGTGTATGGTATACGGGCGTCTGGGCAAATTAAGCTTGTGCAACCAAATAATAAAGGTGTAGATCAGGAACCGCAAAGCCTCCCCGTTCATAGGGGAGTGTTAGGGTGTCCCAAGCTATCCGCGGCTTTTGTCCCATCCAGACCAACCAAATAAGCAGGCCCCGCAGTTGCATGAAGAAGGTCTTAGTCAGTGGTATTGGTATGTTGAAAATAAATATAAAAAACGGGGAAGGACATTCATCTTAATAAGGGTGATGCGTCCAGCCATTGATATTGGTAGTTGGTCATCAGTGAGGTGAGCAGGTCCATGGCTGGCCCATAGCTAAGGTGAATAACCTGCTCCTTATTCCTATGTAGCGTGATACCTAAAAATTTAGTACTGTCCTCTGCCCATCGAAGAGGAAGATCATCTCCTGTCGGGTTGGTCGAATCTGTGATCGGAAAAAGTTCTGATTTGTCCCAGTTAATTCGTAGCCCAGACATGTCGCTGAAGCAGCAGATCTTGTCTATAAGAGGCTGTAAATTTGTGCTGGGGTGTATGATAAAGAGCAGGATGTCGTCTGTGTACATGGACATCAGCAAGGGACCTGAATTCAATTGAAGGCCACAGAACATATGTTTATCCTGTAAGTGTCTGACTAGGGGATCCATTGCTATTATGAAAAGTAGGGGAGATAGGGGGCAGCCCTGCCGGGTGCCGCGGGAGACTAGAAATTGAGGGGAGAGGGTACCATTTACTCGTAGCCTGGCTGTAGGAGATGAATATAGTAAAGCGACCAAGGCAATAAAGTTCGCTGGAATGCCAAGCTTGCGAAGTGTAGCGATGAGAAATGGCCATTCTAGAGAGTCAAATGCCTTCTATGCATCGAGAAGGGCCACTGCTGCGGGACCGACTGCAAAATCCTGTTTATCACTGAAAATGTAGTCCGGAGATATAGGGCGGTGGATGTATGCGGAATGAAGCCTGATTGTGCTGGTGAGAGAATTTGATCCAGTAGCAATGATAGTCTGGTGGACAGCATCTTAGCTAATATTTTATTGTCAAAATTGATTAGGGAGATGGAGCAATAAGATGTACAGTTGGTGGGTTCCTTACCTGGTTTTAACAGGAGAGATATAGCTACTTCTCTCTTGGAGGGAGGGAGGATGCCTTTTTCAAGCAATTCGGCATAAACCTTGAGGAGATGGGGTGCTAATGTTTGTTTGACTGCCTTGTAAAGTATCCCTGACTGGCCATCAAGGCCGGGGGTCTTCGATCCGCCTAGGGCATCTATTGTCTGAGTAATCTCCCCGATAGTGAAGGGTTCACTGAGGAATTGTGCCTGCCCTGTGGTTAACCATTCCATTGTGACCTCTTCCAGGTATACCAAATGCTGTGTGAAACCTGCAGGAAGTTTAGTTGCATATGGAGACCTGTAGTATGCGATTAGTTCTGACATTATATCATCATTGGAGTCGTCATATCTTCGCAGTGCCGTTATATGTCCGGTTCCCCGGGGGGGTCACACTAGTCGCGTAAGGGTGTGGCCAGGGTGTTCCCCCTCTCCACACCTATTCGCCACGTGGTATTTGCCCAGCAAAGTGGCCTCTCTGTCCGCATGCTCGTTGAATTCAAGTATGAGTGTGCTGCTCCTGGTAAGAGTGTTTGGTGTAGTAGGAGAGTTGTCTAGGTGTGTCAGTTCTGCCTCAACGCAGACAAGACTGCCAAGTATCGAGCGCAGAACCCCGGCCTGTTTGGAAATGCAGATACCGCGAATGTAAGCCTTGAAGGCTTCCCAGAGTGTTGCATATTGAGGCACAGAACCTTCGTTTAGAGTGAAATATTCATTAATCGCCTCATGTATTTTAGATTTAAACAGCATGTCCAGTAGGGCCTTGGCAGGGAAGAACCATCTGCATTCCCATCCAGTGCAATATGGAATTTTTAAATGGAGAAGCATTGGAGCATGATCCGCCAGTGTACAGGCAGAGTTTCTATGCCATTGATCCACTGGCAGCCTAGTGCTTCAGTAAGCCGATAATCTATTTGCATCCAAGTCGAATAAGGTGGCGAGTGGAAAGTGTATCACGTTATGTCCGGGTTGTACGAGCGTCATATGTCGTGAAAGGTTAGGGACTGTATTAAGTCATGTAATGCCAGGTGAGCATGCGGATTTGTGTTTTGTATGAAGTTAGAGGATTCGTGTCTGGGGTCGAGCCACGGGTTTAGATCCCCACCGATGAACAGCGCATCATAGTCGTGGTGATTAAGCAGAGTATGGCGTTCAGAGAAGAAAGATGGGTCGTCAGTGTTGGATGCATACACATTGAGAAACAGAACTGTTTTGCCCATCAATGTTCCTATCACTAAGAGGTATCTCCCTTGAGTATCCGATATATTAAGTTGACGTGTGAAGGGGAGGGTACGGTGAATAAGGAGGCAGACTCCTCGGGAATAGGTGCTGTAGCCGCAAAATATCTATGAGTCCCCCAAGATGCAGCCAATGGGGGAGAATGTTGTGGTGGAAGATGAGTTTCCTATAGGAATGGTATTTTAATGGTGTGTCTCCTATGATAAGCTAATACGAGCTTGCAGTTCCTGGGGTTGTTAAGTTCCAGTACGTTCCAAGTAATCAACTTGGCCTCCACAGTAGTGTCAGAAATCATGTTGTAAAAAAAGGTGAATGCATGCGTGTCTCCGGTGTAAAGCAGCAATTGTGGTACATGTGGAGATGGAAACATGTAAAGGGGAGAAGCAGTAGGTAACATAAAGAATCAAATTAAGAAATATACACACAAAAAAGGAACCCCGAGACAGAGCAGCAATACCCACCCTCCACCCACATCAGGGCTCATTGGCTTGGCAATACCCGATATAACACCCTGCAAAAAAGAAAGGAAGAAAGGAAGAAGAAAAAGAAAAAAGAATCCCAACAATAAACCATTCAGATTCATCCATAGGGGTGGACAACTCCCCGGATGCTCAATGCCCATTTCTGAAACTATGCAAAATGTAGAAGAGATATAAAAAAACATTAATGGCATACGGAGATGTCGTAACCCTCTGTCCGTGTCATTTGAACGATCAACAGAGTGTCAAGTAAAAGTCATCAGGAGCCAGGGGTTCAGGCGATCATCACTCCGAGGTGAAGCGCTCAGCATCTGCAGCCAGCTGTCGATCAGGAGAGGAGTGTCCAGAGGAGCGAGCAGGGCTTCTACGGGCGTTATTTTGATGTTGCTTACAGAAAGCCAGCACATCGGCAGGAGTGTCAAAGAAATGGTGTTTGTCGTCCACTAGTACCCTCAGCCTTGCCGGGCATAGCATGACGTACTTTAGACCGATTGTGCGGAGCTGTCTCTTAGCATTTGCAAATTTACGATGGGCTTCTTGAACTGCGGCCGTGTGATCTGGGTAGAAGGAGACTACAGAACCTTGATGTTGCATCAGGGCATTTTCTTGGGCCAGGCAGAGGACTGTGTCACGGTCCCTGTAGTTGAGCAGGTGGGCTATGATAGGCCACGGTGGTGTACCAGGGGAGGGCTGGCGTCCAGGGATCTGTGTGCTCTTTCCACAATGAAAGTATTGGAGCATTTGTCTGCTCCGAACAGTTCAGTAGACAATATTTCGACAAATGGCTTATGGGGCCCAATGCTTGTGGATTCTGCCAAGCTGAGGATACGAATGTTGTTTCTTTGTGACAGAGCCTCTAGGTCTTCATTTTTTATGGCTACAGTCCTGAGCAGTCGCTCCATTCTCTCCGGTTGGCGTATAGTATCTTTGGCTTGGTCATGGTGGGTTGAGATACGCTGTTCTGCTTTGTCAAGCCTAATGTTGTGCTCATCTAGACGCTCCCCCATTCTGTCCAGCCTGGAGGTGAGGGAATCAAATCTGGAGTCTATGGCGCCGAACCCAGCACGGAGCTCCGCCATTATAGCCGCCGCACCCTCCAGGTCGGGCGCCTGATTGTTCCTCTCCGGCCCCTACCCAGCGTTCAGGCCCCAGTCTGGGCGCTCTAATGTGCCCGGTTTTTCAAAAGTCAGCCAACGTTGCTCTGGATCCTCCCAACCCATTTCTGTGGTCTGAGCATGGGTAACAGCTGAGGACGCCACGGGGGGATGATGGAGATGTCGTATCGAGCTGGGGCAATTAAAGAGACAATGACCGCAATCGGAAGCAGTCACCCAGCCAAGCCTCAAAGGATGTGGAATCCCACAGGGGGTGGGAGGGGGATATTTGAGTTACCTGTGCTTCAGGCACCAAGAGTCTATGTTCCACAGGTCAGCAAGCAAAGGGGGGACCATCCTGTTTAAGTTAGGGTCGCTTCCCATGCGTCATGTAGGTGACGGTCTCCTCCAATGTCAGCCACCTGCACTTCCGTGATATATGAGGGCTCTCCCTTCGGTGTCCACGGGCTCAGTTCCAGATTGGGGAGGTGCGCATATGTTATCACCGCCTGATGGGGGAGTACGCGGTGGTGCTTCGAGGCCCAACAGAATGGAGGCAGTAACAAATCTGGCTTGTTCTGCCTTTCCACCGGGTCTCTGTGCTATGCCTTTGCGTCAGGTCGCTTGCAGCGATGCTAGGCGCTATCTTTTCATTTAGGTCCCCAATGCGAATGTTTTTCACCCCCTATTAGAGACTACATGGTCAGTGATGTCCACGTCCCCTGTCCCAGGGGTTTTTTGCCTTTTTTGACGTCTCTCTATGTGTGCCTCTGGCCTGCTACGACAGTGCTGGGTTATTGGTCGGTGGTGTACGCACTTGTCGCTGCCAGTGCTGCCCGTCCGTGGCCGCTGCTTCGACCGAGGGCTGTTCCACTATCGTCCACGAACCACGGCTCAGCATGGGGGAAGCACGCATGCTGGGTCCCAATATGGGGGCGTTGCAGGGCCCAGGGAAGGGGCCGGTGCTGGTTCTGGTTCACGCGGGCCTACGTGATGGATCTACGCACCAAGCCCGCCCACTAGGCCACGCACATCGCTGCACGGCCCTGCCAAGTCACCCGGGCCCCAGCTGTCGGTGGTGCCCGTTTCTCACCATGGGTGCTGCGTCGGCGACAGGTCCACTCGCCTCCAGTCGTGGTGGTCTGAGCAAGCCGGGGACCCAGCAAGGCACCGCTGCTCCGGCCTGAGGTTCGCCCGCGGGCTCTGTCGCCGCGGGGCCTCTGAGGCTGTTTGGGTCTCCGGGCATCGCCACTCACCCCAACAGGACTCAATGGCCACTTGTAAGGAAGAAAGCAGGATCTCTTCACCCGCATCCACGTCACTGCAACATAATATGTTTGCCTTGCGACATCTCCGAAGATGAGGGCAGCAGGATCATGAGGTTTTTTCTAGCATAAGGGCAACGGGTGCCGGAGCTTCAATGCCATGTGGCCATCTTGATTGACGGCTTGGCCACCCCCCCCCCAGGATGAGCATGTTCCTAAAACCCCAGAGCTTGGTCCCATACAGGGCTGACCCCAAAATATGGAGACTTTACATTTGAAACACTGGACTAATGTGTCTAGCTGAGATAGAATGATACAGTTTTGCTATACCCCAGACTGCTGTTTAATTCATAGCCTACATGTAAGTAGGTGTGGTTGCCAATCAAACTGCTCAGACAATGTAATGCATAGGTATTCAAATGTGCATACTCTTTCCAATGGCACAGCCACAAGTAGGGGGTAAGATCTAGGTGATTTACATGGGTTAAAATATATTTGTTTCTTCCAGTATTAATCTCCAGGCCCCTCCGTTTGCAGAAGATGACAAAGCGATCAAAAAGATATTAATAAAGTGGACGGTAGGGACCTTAAACCCTTCTTGGAAATTGGGATAATCTCACGCCCGCCATGTAAATGGGAGTGGGACCCCCTTCAGGATGACATTAAGTAGGATTGTCAGATAAGGTCCCCAAACTTTAATATCTGATAGATAGAAGTCCAGTAGAGTTTTGTTTAACCACAGTGCTTTATTAAGAGTGATCTGGCATATAGCACCCACTGTTTCAGTTAGTGTTCTTTCTAAGGAAACACAAGCTGAAATACAGAACCCAACTCCCCCTCCCTTTAAGGAACTTCCTCGAGCTATGTTTAAGAAGAGGTCTGAGAAATGCTCAGCCCACTCTGCAGCTGTTACATTGCAGTATGATAGTGCCTGAAGATTCGAGGTACCTGTAGCTAAAATATTCCTAGATCTAGTCATGTTTGGTTTTCCCATTCTATTTTTACATATACTATTGTGGCTTTATCTATGAATCTGGCTTGACCATGACCCTGAATGGCCTTAGATAATGCCTTCCTAGTGTAATTTGTTCTGTCGTATGTGTACCTCCCCTCTTTATCTGAATTTGATCTCCCATTGCATGCCCTTAAACCATGATTTAAAGTTAGACCATTTAATTGGATGACTGCGGCTGACCATTTTGTAACTGGTTTTATAGAATGTGCTGGAATTGACCAAGACTGGTCCTCCTCGCTAGCTCTGTCAAGAGATCTTAATTTGAGTGGTTCAAATTTACAATTAAAGTCAAATTTTAGTATTTTATGGAAACTCTGGGGGGATATTAGCCAAATGACCATTGGGTTGCTGTATTACTATATATGTCTATATATATTCCTGGTTTAATGACACAGATCGACTGTACAAATTATACATTTGAAAGATTTCTTTATCGCTAGTGGTGCAGTGCAAATTTGCCCACCCTTTATATGTCACAAATATGTCACAGATACTTAATGGATACATAACATGAACGTACACTTAGCACATGTTTTTTTTGTGGTCTACTGAATTACTGTAAAGTGTTGCACTTGACATCATTATTAAAGAGTGCATTCATTGTAGGATTAGAGAATTTACTCACACTATGGGCTTGATTTAGATCTTGGTGGAGGGGTTATTCCGTCACAGCAGTGACGGATATCCTGTCTGTCAAAATATAAATCCCATAGGATATAATGGGATTTATATTTTTGTGGATGGGATATCCGTCACCGTTGTGATGGAGTAACCCGTTCCCCAAGATCTAAATCAGGCCCAATGTGTCTTACCATAACTGATCAAGATATTAATTGAAGTCTTAATGAATAAAACCATCCTTACCTAGTAGATAACATACTTAGTATTAAAATGAAATTCAGCTTTCATAATGTGTACTTAATAACTTGAATGACATTTATTGATTAGCAAACTAAATAGAAACCATCTTCATATATGTAGATTATGATTTCACGGAAAACAAGTTTATTTAATGTGTGCATTAATAGTCCATATATTTGATTTAAATGTAGTGCCTAGCCATACTGACACATGACTATTTTAAAGACTTACTGAATGTTACATGAAATCTGAAATACATTTATATTCAGTTGTGCTTAAATATGCACACAAATATTAAATGTGGACCATTGAGTTATTTCCAGACTAATCCTGTTTTTTTACCATGCAGCATCATTTCTGTTTTCCATTTTCTGCTAATATGACATTTCTTGCAGGTATTCACATGCATTGTTAGTTGTAGAATATATACAATATTGTACTGGAGATAGAGGGGAGAGACTGAGAAGAAAACCTTGACGAAAGAACATGAGGTACCAGAGTGTTAACTGAAAAGCATATTCAGCAATGTTTTTGATGCAACATGTACATAAGAAGGAGATGTTGTTCCCATGTCCAGTGTGAGACTTTCTCCCGATGTTGCAGTCTGCAACATGAGAAATGCACTAGAACAATGGACCCCTAATGATACATACAAAGGGGGTGTTACCTGGAGGACTTTTTGTGTTCAAATTTAGTGTTCACACTGTTGGAGTTTCAGATGCCCCTTTCACTCTTGACAGATGCTTTCCTGTCCCCTTCAGGTTTCCTTACCATGGATTAGTTTAGACTCTGAAAGGTTTAGACCTCAATGCTTCCTTTTGTTTCTTTCTTAAGTGTGGCTTAGTTTAACACTTACCCTCTGACCCATAGAAGACCCTTGACAGACCTTCCGATATACTGACACCTTTCCTACTTATTTTTTCACTGCTTTGTTTAATTTCCTTTATGGAAATTCCTGTTTTGAGACTCTTGGATTTTAGAACCTTTCCTATAGCTGGAACTCAACCAATTGTGATTTAGATTAATTAATGTATAAGCAACAAAACTACTAGCTCTTTTCTGAACATCAAATATACATTTTAATCTTTTGTATTGCTGTGACTGAATTGCTGGTCTGCCTTTTATTGGTTCGTCTTAATTTCTTCCACAGAATATTCTGTATTACTATAGCATAGTTCTAAGAGTCATGTATCTTAACTTGAATTTAAATTTGTAATAAACTTTCTTAACCCATGGCTATAGATTTCTGGTTCTCATTGTGTAGCCAAATGGGTTGCACTGTTAACTGAATTTGTTTGATGTCATGGCTAACTCCCATCACCTCTCAGTGGGAGAAAAAAGGGTCCATCGAAGGACCAATGGTAAGCAAGTGCATCCAGAAAACGCTGGTTTACTAGTTTGCAAACTTAATAACTGTAAGTTGGGAGAGCCCATATCCATTACCTTAATCACATGTTGCAGAGTAGATTTTACCCATATAGTTAGGCGCCCCACGCTGGATGAACCCTCCCAGTATTCAAAGCAGGGAGACTAAAGTATGCAAGCCCTATGTGATCTAATGGGCCTAAGACCCAGGTCACTTGAAAAAGACAAAGTCAAAAGTGCTGATGAACTGGCACCATTCAGAATCGTTCATTTTCTATGCCAGGCCTGCGACATTCTAGGAAAGTAGCTTCGTTTTAGGCCCTTGTTGTTTAATAATACATTCTGTTATAGCAGATTTTAAAATAACAGTGTCCAGTGGAAATAAACTGTTGGGACTCGAGGCCCTCAACTTTTCCATCCCTAACCCGTCATTACCACACTCATTTTGCATTCCTTCTCCCAATGTATCAAGTACACATTTAACCACTGAGGAGGCTACGGTGATAGGGCCCTCCACAGTCCCTCCCATTTGAGTGCAGTTTGGTCCACCCATTCTATCTTGTTATTCCCCAACCTCTACAGAAAGGAGGTTTGAAACAATTGGAAAGTGGGAAATCTGGCTGAGAGTTTACTAAGCGCGTTCTAGAGTCCAGTGGGTCAGGTCTTGCACTGATTCCACTTCCATCATTGTGTGGTTTATAAAAAAAAAAGGCTAATGGTACAAGTTGGACGCCCCCGTGTTTGTTTATTATATTAAGACGATCTTAAGATGGAATGAACGTATTCTGGCAGCGCGTAATTGATAATTATACTGTCACCATCACAGTCTTTTGGACTACTCCCAATCCAGTCCACCCGGGTCGCTAGATTCACTTCTCTGTGTAGATAATTTATATCTTTATTATAGTCCCTTAACCAATGGATACTCTTATGTTTTTTAGTGACTCCGAAGTTTCTGTAATGGATGATTGTGGGACATATATAATATAATATATATAATCACCACCTGGTATAGTGTGGATTCAGGAGTAAGATGTATTTGTGGTGAGTTACTTCTCTTTAGTAGACAAAGAGTGACATTAGGATTGCCAGGTTTGATAGCCTCCTTATGTATAGTCGGTATATCAATACCAGCATTGTCAAACAAATTAATAATAATCATTTTCCACTATAATGGCCCCCATACTGGGTTCATCGACTTGTACTGGATTATACTTATGCAAAGTATTTGTCCTTAGGTCGGTTCCTCGTACCCTTTCAAAAAATTTTAATGACCATTTGTACCTTTATCAGATCCAGGTAAGACCACTGAATTCACTTTATCACCTTTCAGTAGCCCCATGAGAGACTGAACAAGGGGCTTAAGATTTTGTATTCCTGTTTTAAAATATTTTACTTAAATCATAATACTTTCATTACTTGTCCCTTGCTTTTCATTACTTATCACATCAGCTGGTCTAGTTAAATGGATGGGAAAAGAGGAGATTACAACCAATTGGGCCTGCTCATGTGCTTTCCACTTTCTGCCTTCTTTGGGCCTTGCTTCTCCTTATTTGATCTACTGGCATACGCTATCGCATTTGTTTGAGCACTATTGTATCCTTTTGTATGTACTATAGCAGCTTCAGTTGAACATTTGTGCTGGTTCCCTTATTGGTTGCATCCATACCCTGGGCACTAGCTTTTTCTGCTTGCCCTCTCTCTTCTGAATTTTACCCCATGGCTCCTCCCCCAGCATATGTATTTGTATTTGATTTTGTCTGTGCCTTTTTAAATATCTCATAATATTGCTGTCTCAATGCAGTGATGTAGCGTGGATTCTCTCTTACGTTGCTACTCCGATAACTGTTTCAGTGTCCTCTAAGGAGTAGATTTACCACGTTTACACACTATCCTGGGCCCCTTCTCCGTGTGTAGTTGAGCTTTATTTCTGTTTTTGGTTGCCCTGTGGACACTTGATAGGTTCACTCACTCCAAGATGGCCGCCGCCATAACGTATTCATTCTATGGATGCAGCCTCACGTGCCATGTACCGACACACACTTCCGGCTAGTCGGCCCACCATCCTGATAGCGGTTGGGGTGTCTGCATGGCAACTGAGATATCACACCCGACCTCCCAGGACAATGAATTCCACCCTTTCACTCAGCAGGTTTTACTCCACTGATCAATGAGAATTGGTTATTTTACTTACAATAACCACATCCCAAGATGGCCGCTGCATTTGACATTCCCTTCCATAGATCCAGTTTCATGCTCTGACATTACGCACTTCCGGGTAATCAGCCCGCCCCCAACCCAACACACCAGCCTGTATATCTACTAGGTATCCTGCCGGGAATTACTCCTCCCGGGTCGAGTGGCGCGAGGGTAGGTTGACGGCCCATTCCGGCAGCAACCTTCAAGTAAGTGTTACTGCAATATTGCAGTGTTCCCGTTTGTCAGTGATGGGTCATGGGAGTGGTTTGAATGCTTATCCGTGATTCACGGGGTGATGGTTACGAGTGGATGGAATCCCGCAGTTGAACTTAAGAGTAATGACCAAGACGCGGTGGTTTCAGTGCTCCTATATAGGTTTTAACACTATACGAAGTCAGTGCATTGCAACAGCTATTTTTCAAACGGTTCTTTGGCGCACTATGCTTGGCTCTCCGTGGGGTTACGGGGCCCCCCATGGCTAACGTCGGTTTCCTCTCCACCGTGGGGATAGACCGGGCCAGCCCTAGAATTCACCCGGGGTGCTGGCTACTGCGTTGCGGTGCCTTGACTCCATGGCTACGCATCTCTGGCTGGTTGATACCTTATCTGGGCTGGCATTCACCATCCATGCGCCTCTTGTGTGACTCCATATAAGTTTCCTTCGTGGTGCTTCTTTATTACTCTACAATCCCTTTTGTACCATGGCTCGCATTACTTCAGCTCATATGACGGGATCGCACACGGGCGATATTGTTTTACGTGTGCTGACACTACATGTCGGGCCAGTTGCCCTCCATGCTCTGCTCTGTTTTCCATTTAACATTTTGTCTCTCATTAGGACACCAGAATCTTGGTGTCCCGGTGGCGCCACGGACAGGAGCAGGGATACACACCACAATAGGTGAGTGCCCTGTAACTCCTCAATGTAGATACTTGTTGTTGTCTTGCAAATTACTTCCTCATAGGGAACACCGCACTTCCAGTCTTCTGTTTTAATGATGCTTGTTTTTAATTCACTTTTTGAGGAGAATATCGACTAACTGTAGAGTAAAGTCTTTTCACACTTGGTGATAATGGACGCATCCTTGTGTCATATTGTCTAGGGAGTGATCACTATTGTGTGAGATCTATCTGTACAGTACTTACTTTTAATCACTGCCTATGTTTGGGTTACCTTCCGAAAAATCTCTTTCTTTCCCAGGTCCCCTTAGACATATGGCGAGATCGTTTCCCATATAACGCGTGGCAGGTAACAATTGTACTTACCACATTGTGTAGATAGTTGACAGTTCAATAGGTCCTGAAGAATTGCCACGGATCACTAGGACCACCAGGCATGAAACATGTTGACCACCACAGAAGAGCATAGCCAAGCTGAACCATAATATCAGCCAGCTGCCACTCTGTTTTTGTTTTAATCAAGTGGAGAGCCACTCCTAATAAAATCCGATTTTTGGACTTTCCAACTTGTTTTAACCACACACACGCATTCACATCTACACCACTAGGTCCCTCTCACACACACTACACCATACGGCCAGGAACAAAAGATCTCCGCTAAAGAGCCCCTTTAAGGGTGCCCGTCGGGCATTGCAGCGCCGGCCCGACGAGGAGCAGGTCCATATGTGTGTGTCAGCCCGGCTGAGACAGCCTCGCGGGCTGGCGTCCGTCTAATTGCAGCCGCACCAGAGTACTTCACGGGTCTTTAAAAGACCATTTACTCGTTAATGAGGCTTTTGTTGCGTTTCGCCCCTTCTTACAGCCACTCTGCCTATGGCTGGAAGACTTAGCCCCCCCCCCCCCCGAAATCTTTATCAGCCCCCCCCCCCGAAATTTGGCTGCAGTTGCCCGCCTGATCTTCACCCCAAAAAATGAATCTGTGGTTTGGAAGAAATTGTGTTCATAATATTGTGTTCCTCGACGTCCATGCAAGACAAAATCGTTATCTGTAGGTGAATAACATTTTCAGTAGCATCCGATGATAAGGTATACTTTTCTTTCTTAAGGAAGGTTTTTTTTGTTTTCTTTTACAAATCATTTTGGTCCTTTTATATCAATATTTGTGAAAATGAGAAAAAAGGGTAAAATAGGTATATAAAAGGGCTACAGATTACCACAGTGCGCGGATTAATGTTATATAATTTATTTTGACCCGGCGCACAATTTAGTCAACACTGCACCATCACTTGGTCCTCCACTCCCGGATAATTCGAGTGGCCGCGAATAAATATCATGAAATGCCAGCACAGGAGTCATGAATTCACGATTATCGCGTGAAGAGAGTGTCATATGGGAGTATGCCATCAGCATTTAGTGTCCCTAAATAACTCTTACACATCGCTGGAGTAATGGCTTAAAATAGCTTTGGAATGAAATAATGCTGCCTCAAAGTACCAACTCTTCATTGTCAGTAAAAACATGCTCTCAGTCCCCAGATGTCACATTTTCATCTTTAGGAAAGGAATTTATGTTGCACACAATTTATCCAAATACCAACTTTTTGTGTTTTTTTTTGTTAGAAATGAAGGCAATTTTGTGGACAAAATCCTTTTTCATGAATGGCTGCCTACACAAATCCTTGTGCTCGAAGAGACAGCCGCCATATGCGAAAGTAAAGCATTATAGGCCCAGATAAGCCTTGCATACTGCAAGGGAGCTCACCAGTTCCAAGCTTTCTCTGCTGTGTCTGGTGGGCCTTGGAGGTCACACATTTAAAAGAAGGAAGGACTGACTCAGCCTTTATTTCTGTCCAGTGCAACAAACCAAGCGCTATTGAATTGGTTTATAGTAACACTGTTACCTGATTCCTTAATACTACTACTACTAATAATAATAAGAATGGTAATAATAATAACAATAATAATAACAATGATAATAATACTACAAGTAATATAATAATCCCAAAAGTATCATTATTATTGTTGTTGTAATTATTGTTATAGTTGTTGAAGGATCTATAATAATAAAAACACTAACAACAACCATAAGAATAATAATAATAATACGAATGAAAATAATAATAATAACAATAATAATAATAGTACTAGTAATATCATAATAAAAAGTATTATTATTGTTGTTGTAATTATTATTATAGTTGTTGAAGGATCTATAATATTAATAATAATAATGATAATAACAAACATTATTGTTATTATTATTGGTGATGCTGTTTTTGTTATCATTATTATTATTGCTGAGGTTCAACAATCATATAAACAGCAACATATAGACTGCTGTAGCTTTACATGTCCATCTTCTAGCCTCATATGCTCGGGATCGATCATCGCATGTCCAGGTTCATGCCAGTCACATGCCGATGTGCCACTTTGTATGCCAATGTGCAGCCATGTTATTCAAGGAACCGCTCCACAGTGCCAGGCTCCGCTTCACTGTTCCACATGCGGCCTGTGAAGGCTCAGGGTCCGCTGCATGTGGCAAATTACTACCTCATATGTCCACGAGCCATGGACAAATGCCAAGAGCAGGCTTCTGTGCCCAGGCTCAGTCTCACGTGGCCTTGAAGCATTTCATCTGCTTATGTACAATAATCATATATCATGGGACTCACGTTTCACCCCTCTGAGGAGCTCTGGGGGCTCTTTTGTTACCATTCAGAAGGGGTAAGGGACACAATTTGAAATTACACTGTCAAATGCACCACAGTAATTCAGACAAATTCAACCATTTCCATTCACCTCTTCTGCTCTGCTTGTGTGTGCGTGTGCGTGTGTGTGTGTTTGTGGGTGGGTGTATAAATGACTTTATGGAGCACTTGAACGGTGCTGGATGAAATTTTTGGACTAATAAATATTGCAATTTGTGAGGCCCTGAAGAAGAGATATACGAATGAAATAATTTGCAAAACACACGTTACCCTACTAAACTGGATGCTTTTACCCTAATATTTTAATACCACAATTATTAAACTAAATGCAAATATTCAGACAACAGTCTCTGAAACTTAGGGCCTCATTTACAACGTTTTGGTGCAGGGCGGCGCCACAAGGTTTCTTGCAGCGCTGCCCTGTATCAAAAGAAATGGGCAGGAATGTGCTGTATCTATGAGATATGGGTCATTCCCGTCCTCTTTCACTGTGCAGGTGCACAAATGACTAACTTGCACCAACGCAGGCACCCTTGCACCATGTCCATAAATGAAGGCGATTTCCTCTTAGAAAGAGGAAAACACGAGGAGAAGTAGGGTAATTGCTATTGGCCCAGGGGGCAACGCCGACTGATGGCGGGCCCCTAAGACAGGTGCGGGCCGGTTCAGAACAATACTGGGCGGCGCCAATGGTGGCCCTGCAAGTTCAAAATGTTCACAGGTTTTGCCAATGATTGGTGATTGACCAGAGGGCGAGGGGGAGTGAGCGGGGGGGGAGCCGGGCGAGGATAAGAAGGGGAGCTCTTCCCCACCTTATTTACCTGTTTCCTCGCCTGGCTGACCCTCGTCAATGGCCTTGCTCCTGGGATCTCACCACCCCTGCCTGCTGCTGCGAGGGATCGCAAAAAAAATAACCAGTTGATGGACAGAATGCAGAACAATGTCATACATTCACCCCAGTACAGAGATCTGGGCCTAAATCCATCGTTTTTTTCTCACCATGCCGTTCCAGTTTGAACCCAGCCATATGCAAATCAGTCTTGACCCTGTGCCTCATGGGAACAGTCCAGCCCGAACTGCCAAGCCAGGTCCTCCCTGAACAGGAAACAAGCATCCTAGGACCGGTTTCGGGGTTTCACCCCTCTTCATCCAGGATAGCTTGATTCCAGTGGCATGGAGAGCAAGGGACCCACGTCTGGGCATACCCTTCCCACTCGGGGTGACAAATGCAAAAAAAACAGTTGATGGACAGAATGCAGAACAATGTCATACATTCACCCCAGTACAGAGATCTGGGCCTAAATCCATCGTTTTTTTGCTCACCATGCCGTTCCAGTTTGAACCCAGCCATATGCAAATCAGTCTTGACCCTGTGCCTCATGGGAACAGTCCAGCCCGAACTGCCAAGCCAGGTCCTCCCTGGACAGGAAACAAGCATCCTAGGTCCGGTTTCGGGGTTTCACCCCTCTTCAGCCAGGATAGCTTGATTCCAGTGGCATGGAGAGCAAGGGACCCACGTCTGGGCATACCCTTCCCACTCGGGGTGACAAATGCAAAAAAAACAGTTGATGGACAGAATGCAGAACAATGTCATACATTCACCCCTGTACAGAGATCTGGGCCTAAATCCATCGTTTTTTTGCTCACCATGCCGTTCCAGTTTGAACCCAGCCATATGCAAATCAGTCTTGACCCTGTGCCTCATGGGAACAGTCCAGCCCGAACTGCCAAGCCAGGTCCTCCCTGGACAGGAAACAAGCCTCCTAGGACCGGTTTCGGGGTTTCACCCCTCTTCAGCCAGGACAGCTTGATTCCAGTGGCATGGAGAGCAAGGGAACCACGTCTGGGCATACCCTTCCCACTCGGGGTGACAAATGCAAAAAAAAAACAGTTGATGGACAGAATGCAGAACAATGTCATACATTCACCCCAGTACAGAGATCTGGGCCTAAATCCATCGTTTTTTTGCTCACCATGCCGTTCCAGTTTGAACCCAGCCATATGCAAATCAGTCTTGACCCTGTGCCTCATGGGAACAGTCCAGCCCGAACTGCCAAGCCAGGTCCTCCCTGGACAGGAAACAAGCATCCTAGGACCGGTTTCGGGGTTTCACCCCTCTTCATCCAGGATAGCTTGATTCCAGTGGCATGGAGAGCAAGGGACCCACGTCTGGGCATACCCTTCCCACTCGGGGTGACAAATGCAAAAAAAACAGTTGATGGACAGAATGCAGAACAATGTCATACATTCACCCCAGTACAGAGATCTGGGCCTAAATCCATCGTTTTTTTGCTCACCATGCCGTTCCAGTTTGAACCCAGCCATATGCAAATCAGTCTTGACCCTGTGCCTCATGGGAACAGTCCAGCCGGAACTGCCAAGCCAGGTCCTCCCTGGACAGGAAACAAGCATCCTAGGACCGGTTTCACGGTTTCACCCCTCTTCAGCCAGGATAGCTTGATTCCAGTGGCATGGAGAGCAAGGGACCCACGTCTGGGCATACCCTTCCCACTCGGGGTGACAAATGCAAAAAAAACAGTTGATGGACAGAATGCAGAACAATGTCATACATTCACCCCAGTACAGAGATCTGGGCCTAAATCCATCGTTTTTTTGCTCACCATGCCGTTCCAGTTTGAACCCAGCCATATGCAAATCAGTCTTGACCCTGTGCCTCATGGGAACAGTCCAGCCCGAACTGCCAAGCCAGGTCCTCCCTGGACAGGAAACAAGCATCCTAGGACTGGTTTCGGGGTTTCACCCCTCTTCAGCCAGGATAGCTTGATTCCAGTGGCATGGAGAGCAAGGGACCCACGTCTGGGCATACCCTTCCCACTCGGGGTGACAAATGCAAAAAAACAGTTGATGGACAGAATGCAGAACAATGTCATACATTCACCCCAGTACAGAGATCTGGGCCTAAATCCATCGTTTTTTTTGCTCACCATGCCGTTCCAGTTTGAACCCACCCATATGCAAATCAGTCTTGACCCTGTGCCTCATGGGAACAGTCCAGCCCGAACTGCCAAGCCAGGTCCTCCCTGGACAGGAAACAAGCATCCTAGGACCGGTATCGGGGTTTCACCCCTCTTCAGCCAGGATAGCTTGATTCCAGTGGCATGGAGTGCAAGGGACCCACGTCTGGGCATACCCTTCCCACTCGGGGTGACAAATGCAAAAAAAACAGTTGATGGACAGAATGCAGAACAATGTCATACATTCACCCCAGTACAGAGATCTGGGCCTAAATCCATCGTTTTTTTACTCACCATGCCGTTCCAGTTTGAACCCAGCCATATGCAAATCAGTCTTGACCCTGTGCCTCATGGGAACAGTCCAGCCCGAACTGCCAAGCCAGGTCCTCCCTGGACAGGAAACAAGCCTCCTAGGACCGGTTTCGGGGTTTCACCCCTCTTCAGCCAGGACAGCTTGATTCCAGTGGCATGGAGAGCAAGGGACCCACGTCTGGGCATACCCTTCCCACTCGGGGTGACAAATGCAAAAAAAAACAGTTGATGGACAGAATGCAGAACAATGTCATACATTCACCCCAGTACAGAGATCTGGGCCTAAATCCATCGTTTTTTTGCTCACCATGCCGTTCCAGTTTGAACCCAGCCATATGCAAATCAGTCTTGACCCTGTGCCTCATGGGAACAGTCCAGCCCGAACTGCCAAGCCAGGTCCTCCCTGGACAGGAAACAAGCATCCTAGGACCGGTTTCGGGGTTTCACCCCTCTTCATCCGGGATAGCTTGATTCCAGTGGCATGGAGAGCAAGGGACCCACGTCTGGGCATACCCTTCCCACTCGGGGTGACAAATGCAAAAAAAACAGTTGATGGACAGAATGCAGAACAATGTCATACATTCACCCCAGTACAGAGATCTGGGCCTAAATCCATCGTTTTTTTGCTCACCATGCCGTTCCAGTTTGAACCCAGCCATATGCAAATCAGTCTTGACCCTGTGCCTCATGGGAACAGTCCAGCCGGAACTGCCAAGCCAGGTCCTCCCTGGACAGGAAACAAGCATCCTAGGACCGGTTTCACGGTTTCACCCCTCTTCAGCCAGGATAGCTTGATTCCAGTGGCATGGAGAGCAAGGGACCCACGTCTGGGCATACCCTTCCCACTCGGGGTGACAAATGCAAAAAAAACAGTTGATGGACAGAATGCAGAACAATGTCATACATTCACCCCAGTACAGAGATCTGGGCCTAAATCCATCGTTTTTTTGCTCACCATGCCGTTCCAGTTTGAACCCACCCATATGCAAATCAGTCTTGACCCTGTGCCTCATGGGAACAGTCCAGCCCGAACTGCCAAGCCAGGTCCTCCCTGGACAGGAAACAAGCATCCTAGGACCGGTTTCGGGGTTTCACCCCTCTTCAGCCAGGATAGCTTGATTCCAGTGGCATGGAGAGCAAGGGACCCACGTCTGGGCATACCCTTCCCACTCGGGGTGACAAATGCAAAAAAAACAGTTGATGGACAGAATGCAGAACAATGTCATACATTCACATTCGAGGGATCGCGGCAGTGGAGACGCCCTAGGGAGGCGCATAGATTTGACGCATTCCCAGATTATGCTATATTGTAGATCTGGGGATGTGTCAAATCCATGGGCATTGCCTGGGAACACCCATCACAACACCCATGGCACGCCTCCCTAACGCAATGTGAAGCAAAGCAGTGACTTGCGCTGTGTTGCCTTACTCCATATCAACGAGGCCATGGAAAGGCACGTAGGGTGGCTTTGCGTGGCTTGTAGATATGGATCTGCCCTCTTTGCCACCAGAGCTTCAAAAAAAGTGACACTCCGGCGGTGCACAGGTTTGGTAAATAAGTCCCTTAATTTTCATCCTCTGACTACTGATGATAAAATACAATTTATGACCTCAAAACCTTTGTCTTAATTTGAAGAACTTACATAGTGACCCAGGGGAGTGTGACTATATTGAGGTCTAAATGAGTCTCAGAAGAGCTTATTTTTCTCCTAAATCTTTGCTTCAGTCTGTCAGCATTGGTTGAAGTCTGTGTATCTGTTGGCCTGTATACACTGAAGCCTGTGTGATTGTTGGTCTGAGAATCCATCCCTTTTACACGCTAGGAGTGCAAATTTAGCTTTGTTTCACTGAGTTCCCAATTTGTCTCAAGGGTTAGTTGGTGCCTGTAACTCACAAGTTTTCATGAGTGCATAACTTGTTCAGTGTTTTACGAGTACTCTAAAACCTGGTCGTTTCAGGAACTTGCTAGAATTTTGTACACAAGTACATACATACCTCAACTTTTCCTTGATTTTGGCTCAACACAAATTACACTTATATACACAATGCATGCAAAGGTGCTGATTTTCACGCACAAGTCCAACTTGCATGGGATTTCGCCTGTTTCGTTGTTTTTAATAAGAAACGCCTGAAATTCGTGTGGAAAAACTTGCATACTGCCAAGTCCCTCCTTTATATCTGTCAATGTGATTCAGTGTACGCATGTGTGTTGTTCTGTGTGAATGTACGTGTACTCTGTTTGCGAATATGTATAGACACTAAACAAAGAAAACACTGCCTCTTTCAATGTCTGAACGTCAAGAAATCCTATGATGTGTGTGAGGTGTAACAAATGTTTAACCTACCCTGACCTCACTATTGTCTGTCTGCATTTTCCCGGGAGAGCTGGTGAAAAGAAAAGTAATTGGTTACTTTGCAAGTTTAGTACAATGCACATTAAATACAGTTATTAATAGCAGTGAGCAACATGTTTCATGGAGGTAAAAACGACCTTCTGAGTCCATTAAATCTAGCTTACAAGTCAACGAGGGGGTTGGCGTATTATACGGCATTTATTTGTAACCACACATAAAGGAGGGATGTTTTCACTGTCCGTATGTGGTCTTCAGATATACCTATTATTAAGCTAAAGATGTGAAATCGGTAAGCCTCAAAAGAATTTAGAATCATAAATGTTTGAAAGCGTTCCCCCGGGAGGTTGCGGAATACGTTCCTGACCACCCGGAGGCCCACCTCTCCTCGAGTTCGAGCAAGAGCGGGGAGGCCCTTCCTGGAAGGGTCTCGTACCTAGGATCGCACACGCTGCACTACCTTTTTCAGATAGAGGGACACCACACAGTAGTTCTTTGCAGGATAATAGATTTTATCATAGGTTATTAGGGATCTTTATGATCCGGAAGGCAGGAGCAGAATTTGTGCCACAAGCGGCAGTGGTCTCGTGATGAGGGGTAAGGGGTAGCGGGACAGTCTTTGAATCAGTGTCTCTGCGGAGTACCCGCCGCACAGCTCTCAATCCTCGAGCTGAGGGGGTGTTGCTTCTCTCGGCAATCTCTGCCGGTTCTCTTGGAGGAGCGGGCCGCGAGTCACTCAGCAGGCACCGGAGGTTCGTAGTTCGAGGAGCCGCGTCGGCGTCAGCAGGGCTCAGATGGATCAGAATTCGGGGAGCCGCGACAGCGTCAGCAGGGCTCAGATGTTTCAGAGTTCGAGGAGCCGCGACAGCGTCAGCAGGGCTCAGATGGTTCAGGGTTCGGGGAGCCGCGGCAGCGTCAGCAGGGCTCCGATGGTTCAGCGTTTGAGGAGCCGCGACAGCGTCCGCAGGGCTCGGAGGGTTTCAGCGTTCGAGGAGCCGCGACAGCGTCAGCAGGGCTCAGATGATTCAGAGTTCGGGGAGCCGTGACAGCGTCAGCAGGGCTCAGATGTTTCAGAGTTCGAGGAGCCGCGACAGCGTCAGCAGGCTCTCATCAGTCCAGGTCTTCTCTGCTTCCCATCCCTTCAGCACCCCTTGTTATACTCCCCCTCCTCTTTGAAGTCCGGAGTCCTCGTGGAGAGGGGTCTGGTGCCTGGGGGCGGTGTGTCGGGGTTCTGGTCCTTTGATCTGTTCAGGGGGGTCCCGGAGGGACTCCAGACACCCAGCGGGCGAGGCGCCTGCTCACCGGGAGCCTGGTGGTCGATCGAACCTCCCTCGGGGAAGAGACCAGAGGTGTGACCGGATCGGCGCCTCTCGGTCTGGTTTTGGGGGGGTTTCGCCCTCCCTCAGCCGGGCATGCGTGTTGGGGATCTGGCCGGCCCTCGGGAGGCTGGTCCACGGGGGCCGGGAGGCTGTAACATCGAGGTTCGGCGTGGTTGCAGGGTAGCTGGCTGGTCGGGAGGACCCACGCCACGAGGCCGGTCTCACACGGGCCCCCCCCAGCTGAAAGGCGGGGAGAACTACCCATCCACTTGGGAGTTCTCCTCGCTGAAGCGGAAGAATCGGGACAGGCCGTCCGCGTTGGCGTGGTCCGTCCCGGGGCGATGTTCCACCGTGAAGTCCATCCCCTGGAGGGAGATGGACCAGCGTAGCAGCTTGGGGTTTTCTCCTCGCATTCGCATCAACCACTGCAGGGGTCAGTGATCCGTTTGTACTCGGAAGTGTGTTCCGAACAGGTAGGGCCGTAGCTTTTTGAGGGCCCAGACTACTGCGAAGGTCTCTCTCTCAATGGTGCTCCACCGCTGTTCTCGGGGCAGCAACCTTCGGCTGATGAAGGCTATGGGCCGATCTATGCCCTTGTCGTCGAACTGGGAGTGGACTGCCCCGATGCCGTGTTCCGAGGCGTCCGTCTGGACCACAAACTCCTGGGCGTAGTCGGGTGCTTTGAGCACCGGAGCCGCACACATGGCGGTTTTTAGGGTGTCGAACGCCTTCTGGCAGGAGGGAGTCCATTGCACTTTCTTGGGGTGTTTTTTGGAGGTTAGTTCTGTGAGGGGGCCTGCGATGCTGCCATAGTTCTTAATAACCTCCGGTAGTACCCGGTGAGGCCCAGGAAGGCCCGGACTTCCGTTTGGGTCGTGGGGGGTTCCCAGGACATGATGGCGTCGATCTTTGGCTGGAGGGGGGCGACCTGCCCGCTTCCCACCTGGTGCCCCAGATAGGTTACGGAGCCGTGCCCAATTTGACATTTGCTGGCTTTGATGGTGAGGCCGGCCCGGCGCAGAGCCAGCAGGACTTGTCGGAGGTGCTGGAGGTGTTCGGTCCATTGGGAGCTAAATACCGCTATATCGTCGAGATACGCTGCGCTGAACCCCTCTAGTCCGGACAGGACCCGGTTCACCAGCCGCTGGAAGGTGGGCGGGGCATTCTTCATTCCAAACGGCATCACCCTAAAGCGGTAGTGCCCATCCGGGGTGGAGAAGGCGGAGCGCTCCTTGGCTCCCTCGGTGAGGGCAATCTGCCAGTACCCACTCGTTAAGTCGAAGGTGCTGAGGTAGCGAGCGGCCCCGAGGCGGTCAATGAGCTCGTCGGCACGGGGGATAGGATGAGCGTCCGCTCGGGTGACCGCATTGAGTCCTCGGTAGTCCACGCAAAACCTCAGTTCGGAGGCGACACCCGGGGTAGCCGCTTTCGGAACCAGGACTACCGGGCTGGCCCAGGGGCTGTCGGAGGGTTCAATCACCCCGAGGGCCAGCATCTTCGCTACCTCGGTCTGGATGTTGGTTTGGACCCGATCAGGGACCCGGTAGGCCCGGTGTCTCACGGGCGGGCTGTCGCCGGTGTTCACGTCGTGGACACACCAGTTGGTGACCCCAGGGGTTAGGGAGAAGAGGTCCGGGAACTGCCTTAGGAGCTGGCGGCAGTCGGCGGACTGTTGGGCTGTGAGGGTGGTTGATAGTCTCACCCCTTCCACGGTACCATCGGTCTCTTTCGCCCCCAGGGGGTCTGGAAGGGGCTCGGTGTCTTCTTCGGCCCCATCGTCGGTGGCCAGAAGCAAACTCAATTCTGTCCTTACAAAGTGGGGTTTGAGGCGGTTCACGTGGAGAACCCGGAGGGGGTTCCGCGGGGACTGCACATCGATGAGATAGGTGACTTGGCTCTTCCGCTCGACCACCTTGAAGGGTCCAGTCCATTTATCTTGGAGGGCGCAGGGCTTCACCGGGGCCATGACCCAGACTTGTTGGCCCAGCTGAAACTCGACCAGCGTAGCATTCTGGTCATACCAGCGCATCATCTCTTCCTGACTAGCCTCGAGGTTCGCTTCTGCGAGTTCTCGGAATTTCCGGGTCTGGTTGCGGAGCGCCAAGATGTATCGGAACACATCCGGAGGGGTCCCCCGGGGGGTCGTTTCCCAACCCTCCTTGACCAGGCTCAGGGGTCCCCGGACGGGGTGTCCATATAGCAGTTCGAATGGGCTGAACCCCAGGGATTTTTGGGGAACCTCCCGGTAGGCGAACAGGAGGCAGGGGAGGAGGACGTCCCACCTCCGGCGTAGGGGTTCCGCGAGGCCCATGATCATTCCTTTTAGTGTCTTGTTAAAGCGCTCGACTAGGCCGTTCCCTTGGGGGTGGTGAACTTGTACGATACTCCGCACTGCTGCCAGAGGGACCTCATGTATCGGGAGATAAAGTTCGTACCCCGATCACTCACGACTTCGCGGGGGAACCCCACGCGGGAGAAGATCCCCATCAAGGCCCGGCCTACCACGGGGGCCGTCACGGTGCGGAGAGGGATGGCTTCGGGGTAACGGGTGACATGATCCACCAGGACGAGGATGAACCGGTGGTTCTGGGCTGTCTTGGGGTCCAGTGGTCCCACGATGTCGATCCCTACCCGCTCAAAAGGGGTACTGACGACTGGGAAGGGTTGCAGCGGAGCCTTGCGCTTCCCCCCACTCTTTCCGCTGGCCTGGCACGTGGGGCAGGATTTGCAGTGGGCCTCCACATTTGCTCGCATCTTGGGCCAATAGAAGTGGGTGACGAGTCGCTGGTAGGTCTTATCTTGGCCTAAGTGTCCGGCCAGGGGTACATCGTGGTCCAGGCCCAGGAGGAGACTTCGAAAGCGCAGGGGTACCACTAGTACTCGGGCCGATCCCAACTCGGCCGACTTCTGTTCGCTGTACAGGAGGCCGTTTTCCCAGTATACCCAGTGGTTGCCAGTCTGGTCGCCTGCTGCTTGGGCCTCGGCCTGTTGTCGGGGTCCAATGAGGGAAGGGCAGGTGGATTGTTCTTGGCAGAATTCTTCTCGGGAGGGGCCTCCTTCGCAGTGCCACTGGGCCATTTCTGGCAGGTCTTCGAGCTCGGTCAGGGGTTCGGGGTCGGAAGGCATGGACCCCTCGTCGGGAATGGTCGCTTCGTCCGGAAGGGGGTCGTTGGCCCCGGGTGGCACATCTGGGACCTCGGGGATGGTGGCGGTGCTCCGCGGCATGGCCTCCCCCTCCTCGGAGGAAGGCACTCTGAGAGTCATCGAGCGCGTGGTGGCGCATACCCATTCGGATAGGCCCATCATCTCGAGATGGGCTCTTTGTTCCACTTGTCCCTACGGGGAATTCTCGAGGTCGTTGCCCAGGAGGCAGTCCACGGGCTGGGAGGTTCGTACCGCCACCTTTAACTTGCCGGTGACTCCCCCCCATTCGAAGGGAACCAGAGCCATCCGGCAGAGGCTCTCGGAATTGTCTGAGGATATGACGGGACAAAAGGCGCCGGCCAGGATCTGATCTTCGGAGACCAGGTGACAATGAACCGCCGTGACACTCGCCCCCGTGTCCCGGAGGCCCTCGACGCGGTGACCATTGACCGTCACCTGCTGTCGGTACTTCTTCGTGTTAGCGGGCAGGGGTGCTCCGGGGACCATCTCCCGGTCCCCTAGGGAGACCAAGGCCATGGCGGCTGGTTCCCATTCTTCGGAGTCTTCCACCTCCTCCCCCAGGGCTACGGAGCCCATTTGTCGAGCCGGCGTAGTCGTTGTGGCGGTTCGCTGGTACATGGGACATTGAGGGTCGCTGGCATAGTGTCCGGTCTGTTGGCAGCGGAAACAGGTGATCCTCATGCGAGGCCCCGGCCTCCCCGGTGGCCCGGTGCTGGCTGGAGGTGGAGCTGGAAAGGGTGGAGGTTGTCCTCTGGGGGGGCTGCGTGGGGATCCCCCCGGAAGTTCCCTTGGCCGGCCTTGATTCCCTCCGCCCCTCTGGCGGGGGGGCCCTGACTGTGGCGGCCGTAGTCTCCCACGGGACCCCGGGAGGCCCGGGTGTTTACCCACCGGTCAGCCTCGACGGCCAGTTTTCGAGGGTCTGTGAGTTTGCTGTCCAGGAGGTGCTGGCATAGTTCTACAAAGCAATTAGCGGCCAAGTGTTCCCAAGCGATCAGGTCGAACAGCTCCTCAAAGGTGGAGACCTTGCTGCCCTTGATCCACCTGTCCAAGGCCCGGCTGTAAAAGTTCACGTACTCCACCCAGGTGGTACCGGGTATCTTCTTGCAGTCTCTAAACCGTTGCCGGTACATTTCAGGGGTGAGCCCATATCTGGCTACTAGGGCCTCTTTCATGTGACTGTAGGAGTGAATTACCGTGGAAGGCAGGTCCAGCAGGGTATCTCTTCCCTCGCTCAGGAACCGGCCCCACAGCCCAGCCCCCCAGTCTTTCTGCGGGACTCGGTGGGAGGTCATGGCGACTTCGTAGGCTTTGAACCATTGCTGGATGTCGTCGTTCTTATAGTATTCTTTCACCACATCTTTGGGGATGTGGACCTTTGGTTCCACGGTGGAGGAGAGAGGTCGAGTTTCCGGGGGTCTGACCTCTGCATTCTTAGCCTTGAGCTCGATCTCCTTCAGGCTACGTTCGTGCTCTAGCTGGAGTTTTCTTTCTTCGTGTTCTCTTTGTCGTTTCTTTTCCTCAAGTTCTCCTTGTAGGCGTAACTGTTCTACCGCCAGCTTCTTTTCGGCCAGCTTTATCTCTCCTTCGATTTTCAATTTTGCTAGTTCTAGTTCGTGGTTGCGACCTCTTTCTCGGTCCGCTATTTCCTCTGGGGATAGGCCCCCCTCGGGGGCGCCGTTCCTCCCCGGGCTGCTTCGGGGTTCGTTAGGAGGCTCTCCTTCTGTTTGTGTCTGGGGAGTCCCCGCCTCGACCCAGGTTCTTAATGCTTCCTGGAAGTCCTCTTTCGTGCTTAGTCCGGTGGTAGCGATTGCAAGGTCTTTGCAAAATTGTTTCAGTTCTCGGTGCGTATAAGATTCCAACTGGTCCTCTCGGAATGTCGTGCTCGGGTTGGTGCCGGCGGCACCTAGGGAAGTTTCTCCTTCCATTTCTTCTGGGTAGTGCGTTAGCCGTCTACTGCACGATCTCTAGGTGTTGGCTCGGATCCCGCCACTGCCACCAATGTTGGAAAGCGTTCCCCCGGGAGGTTGCGGAATACGTTCCTGACCACCCGGAGGCCCACCTCTCCTCGAGTTCGGCCGAGCAAGAGCGAGGAGGCCCTTCCTGGAAGGGTCTCGTACCTAGGATCGCACACGCTGCACTACTCTTTTCAGATAGAGGGACACCACACAGTAGTTCTTTGCAGGATAATAGATTTTATCATAGGTTATTAGGGATCTTTATGATCCGGAAGGCAGGAGCAGAATTTGTGCCACAAGCGGCAGTGGTCTCGTGATGAGGGGTAAGGGGTAGCGGGACAGTCTTTGAATCAGTGTCTCTGCGGAGTACCCGCCGCACAGCTCTCAATCCTCGAGCTGAGGGGGTGTTGCTTCTCTCGGCAATCTCTGCCGGTTCTCTTGGAGGAGCGGGCCGCGATTCACTCAGCAGGCACCGGTGGTTCGTAGTTCGAGGAGCCGCGGCGGCGTCGGCAGGGCTCAGATGGATCAGAATTCGGGGAGCCGCGACAGCGTCAGCAGGGCTCAGATGTTTCAGAGTTCGAGGAGCCGCGACAGCGTCAGCAGGGCTCAGATGGTTCAGGGTTCGGGGAGCCGCGACAGCGTCAGCAGGGCTCCGATGGTTCAGCGTTCGAGGAGCCGTGACAGCGTCCACAGGGCTCGGAGGGTTTCAGCGTTCGAGGAGCCGCGACAGCGTCAGCAGGGCTCAGATGATTCAGAGTTCGGGGAGCCGCGACAGCGTCAGCAGGGCTCAGATGTTTCAGAGTTCGAGGAGCCGCGACAGCGTCAGCAGGCTCTCGTCAGTCCAGGTCTTCTCTGCTTCCCATCCCTTCAGCACCCCTTGTTATACTCCCCCTCCTCTTTGAAGTCCGGAGTCCTCGTGGAGAGGGGTCTGGTGCCTGGGGGCGGTGTGTCGGGGTTCTGGTCCTTTGATCTGTTCAGGGGGGTCCCGGAGGGACTCCAGACACCCAGCGGGCGAGGCGCCTGCTCACCGGGAGCCTAGTGGTCGATCGAACCTCCCTCGGGGAAGAGACCAGAGGTGTGACCGGATCGGCGCCTCTCGGTCTGGTTTTGGGGGGGTTTCGCCCTCCCTCAGCCGGGCATGCGTGTTGGGGATCTGGCCGGCCCTCGGGAGGCTGGTCCACGGGGGCCGGGAGGCTGTAACATCGAGGTTCGGCGTGGTTGCAGGGTAGCTGGCTGGTCGGGAGGACCCACGCCACGAGGCCGGTCTCACAATAAAGTCAGCATATGTTCCTCCTGCATGAAAGTCAACATTTAAATCTAAAAGTCAGAATTTGTCTATTTACTTAAACACTATTTTGTGGCTAGTGTGACCACATGTATTCAAAAGTGATCTCATTCCTTATAATACACCAAGCTAATCAGTGTAGATCCAACCAAATGGAATATGGCTTGTTAGATTTGCAACTGAATATCTTTGTTAGATTTTTATGCCCATTCTAAATTATAGGAATGATAATTGGAAGTGAGATTTATTGCAGATTAAATGACTCAGCTGCAACTCCTGCTTCCATTTATTAGTGATACACGGGGTACGAAATATAAAGCAAGGGGTAGTCTCTTCTACAAAGAAGAATTTAATGGAAAAATCTATAAGGAAAGAACGTTACTTAATGGAAGACTTTTAATGCACCCAAGGAGGCTGAGCATACGTTTGGAGTGAAGACATGCATGCAATTGGGGAATGAAGGTCTGAAAAGGGTCTTTGCACTTAATTGAACTAATTTGGAGTCAGAGAGACTGTGGGGCTTATTTGCAAGCCCCTTGCGCCACAGGTGCATCACTTTTTGTTTACGCGCGGGCGACGCAGTGCACTGGCCCATATTTACTAGGCCATGCACAGCCACCTTTCATGGTTTTTCATGGCTTGTAAATACGGCCCCTTTTCATGCATCTCTTTTCGTGAAAGTGGTGTACCATGGGTGTGGCTCTGGGCGTTCCCATGCAAAACCCATGGATTCTGCCGCATTCCCAGATTTACAACGTTTACAACGTACCGTAAACCATGAAATGCATCAAATTGTAACAAATCTTGAGAAGAAACCTTAATACCCAAAAGGGACACAGTACCACAAAGAAAGGAAAAACAGGAGGCTCCAAGATTTATTATGACTTATAGCAAAGAGAGTGGTAAAATTGTGAATAAAATACAAAAATATTGGCATCTAATCGCAAAGTCATTAAAAGATCTACTAGTAAAAAGTCACTTCCAAGAAAAACCAAAAATAAAATGGCTCTTGGAACAACAAAGAGGTTTCAAAAACTGCAATACATGCAAAGCATGCAAAGTTGGGATTAATCAGAGACATATTCAAGATTGAGATGGAAAAATGATAGAAATTAATGAAAAAATCACCTGCACCACTAAATATGTGATATATGTCATCAAATGTGATTGCAGATTACAATATGTAGGGAGCACCATTTGTATGTTGCAAAAGTAATTCTTGAACATATAAGGACTGTGAAAAACAAGGATATGACATATGCAACAGCAAAACATATGACACAATGCCAAAATAGTAACTGGTAAGCAATTTGCCTTTTTGCATCCATGCAGTGACAACAAAAGAACGCGGAGGGCATAGAATAAAGAAACTTCGACAATTGGAACCGCGCTACATAATGAGATTAAGAACCAAGGCGCAGTCAGGAATCCACAATGATGAAGAGTTATATGTACATCTAGTGTGAAGAAAATTTCATAAGAACAAGGGTACAGGAATACAAATTATCAGTTCCACTAATGGAAATTAACTGCAGACAATGATAGAATACCAGAATGAGAATCAACAAGATTAGCAAAAATGGAGGACTGTGAAATAGAAACCCTGGTCTAATAATGGGAATCACGGGTAATATACCCAGACCATTAAGGCATCGGGCAAAAATCACTGGAAATAAACAATGCTAAATAAACAAATGGGTTATGGCACTGTGACAAATTATGATGATTAGAATTGTATATTAGGTACAAAACCCTGTTTTAGTGAAGAATATGACAGCAGCTTAACAATAAGCTGTTGATCAACAAAATGAGACAATTAGAGATTTTTTAAGCATAGTACTATACTGATTACTATCCTGGTTGCACTAGCGTATTGCCAAATTTGAAATCAACAACAGTCAATGTGACTTTTTCTGTAAATATTTGTAAATAAAATTGCATAGATAATTTGCACTACATCACCCACAATGCCACATAAGGGGCCAACGAGGTGTGTATAAATAGTACAATACAAAAAGGACTCACTAACCGTGACAAAGGCCCAGCGAGGCTGAAACGTGTCTATGACTTGATACTTGTGTAATTAAATTTGAGTACCGGATTCTAGAGTGCAGCGTCCTTGGTCTGAAAATGAAATACAGGGATTGGATTCGGCACCCACCGTTGCACCCGCTGCTGTGCGCGCCAGTAATTGGAATCACATTGTGGAGCATATATATGTATCTATATATATATATATATATATATATATATATATATATATATATATATATATATATATATATATATATATTATCTACTGGCGGTCGCCAGTAGATAGTTATAGTTAGGACCGTGTTTCCATAGGTAATCCGCAACATTCTATATGGAATAACTTTGGCGCCGGTTGACGAATCCTTGTGAAATTTTCAAAATAGGTGGGGCGCTCCGCTCCGCTCCTACCCTGAAAGTCTCGGGGGATTCGTCAAGCGGGGGCTGAGAAAAAGGGGGTCCCAAAACACGTTTTCCCCATGCAATTTTCCATAGGGACCTTTAGTCCAAGGTACAGCCCGAACGGCTGAACAGAATTACTTGAAATTTGGCAGAGAGGTAGTCCTCAGCTCAGGGATGTGCCTATTGCATATATGGAGTCAATCTGTTCAGTAGTTACTGAGAAAATTGCAGTTAAAAGCTCATACATATCTATAGCCGCGCACCGTGCGCGCACCGTGCGAGCACCGTGCGCGCACCGTGCGAGCACCCTAACGTGCGCGAGCGTAATTCTGATTGGTGGTTACATGTTAGTCAACGTTCGAATCGGTCGAAATCAGGAAGTGTCGGCTGCCATTTTGTTTGTTTTCAGTGCGAGAGTGAAAAAGGAAGGTGGCGAACGTGAAAAGGGGGCAGGGTAGAGAGTTCCTGACACCCTAGCCTTTGTCAGGGGGTCCCTGAAGGACCCCGAAGGCAGAATTTTTTTTTTTAATTTTCTAAAAAAAAATCGTGGGGGTGCGCGCACCGTGCGCGCACGGTGAAAAACAAAAAAATGTTTTTAAAAATGTTTTAATTTTTTTAATACGCAGTTTATTGTAAAATAAATATATGCAAAAAATAATAATACATACATAACTTAGCATTTAAAAAACCGTACAAATTCACTGAAAAAACCATAGGTTTCACACACGTTATAGTTAGGAATTAGCATTTAAAAAACCTTGCAAATACACATGTTATAGTTAGGTGGATATTTCACTCGTAAAAAAACAATGAAATTCCCCCGTTATAGTTACTTCAGATAACTATAACTCGCGCGACTGCCACTCTATCACAAGGATGATGTCATCAGTGATGTCAAGAGTGATGCCACTGACCATGTCATGAGTGATGTAATATGTGACGTCATGAGCAGAGGATTGCGGGCGCGCGAGTTATAGTTATCTGAAGTAACTATAACGGGGGAATTTCATTGGGTTTTTACGAGTGAAATATCCACCTAACTATAACATGTGTGAAACCTATGGTTTTTTAAGTGAATATATATATATATATATATATATATATATATATATATATATATATACATAAAACTATCGCGTTTTAGCAATAATTGTCCAGCACTCCAAGAGGTAGAGGTCATTCGTCTTCTTTATTTTCAGTGATGTTTACATCAACGCGTTATGACAGCTTGACGCTGCCTTGTTCATATATATATTCCAATCGAAACTGCTCAACAGTAAAAACGCCACTTGAAAATATGCCCGGATGGGCGTGACTATTTAAACAGAAAAACGCAGGTGTGAGATAATTTGTTAAGCTGCATTTCACCACAAGCCGAGCCAGTGACCAAGGGAATAATCCTGAAACGCGTATGGCAAGTCGGCAGATTTCGTGCTTGAAAGCCTTGACTGTGTGTGAAGCTGCCTGCCCTACATTAAAGGTGAAATCGTATACATCGCATGTGGCATTTTTAATGTTGAGCAGTTTCGATTGGAATATATATATATTATCTACTGGCGGTCGCCAGTAGATAGTTATAGTTAGGACCGTGTTTCCATAGGAAATCTGAAAATTCTATTTTGAATAACTTTGGCGCCGGTTGACAAATCCTTGCGAAATTTTGAAAACTAATGGGGCGCTCCGCTCAGCTCCTACCCTGAAAGTCTCGGGGTGATTCGTCAAGCGGGGGCCGAGAAAAAAGGGGGGTCCCAAAACACGTTTTCCCCATGCATTTTCCCATAGGACCTTTAGTCGAAGGTATAGCCCAAACGGCTGAACAGAATTACTTCAAATTTGGCAAAGAGGTAGTCCTCAGGTCAGGCATGTGCCTTTTGCATATATGGTGTCAATCTGTTCAGTAGTTCCTGAGAAAATCAAAAGTAAAATCACATATATATCTGGGCGGAGCCTAACCACACATCTCATCGTGAGATCTGATTGGCTGTCAGCACTTCATCCAAGAAGTGTTGGCAGCCATCTTGGGACCAATATACATGATAGCACCTCATTAAAAAGGATTGCAGTTAATAGAAGGTTTTAAGACTTTAGTTACATTATAAATCATTTGTTGATGGTACCATACTCATTTTAGGAATTGTGGTGTGTTCTAAGGTGATTTTACCATGTGAAAAAGCCTTCTGCTGTGATATCATGAATCATGTTTGAGAGAAAACTATTTTCTCATGCTTTTCCCACAGAGGTTTGGAAGGTGATCTATAAGCTAAACTGAGAGCATATTTTCTGTAAATTCACATTATCTTTCTCAGTCATGTGAGAATGAAGTCTGACATTCTCAGTAAAACATGTACATCCAACAAGGGCAGAGACTGTCAGTTGATTCCTTTGTGTTCTACTGCAGCTTCCCAGAGTGTTCTAAAGAACAACTAGAGCGCTAACAGTCCTACTTATGACAAACGTATAGCACACCTGAAGCCATCTTGGTTGGCATAAAGTGGTAACTCTTAAAACATTTAATTTAAAAAGGAACAAAATGTGGGGGTTAATGTTGCCATAGAAAGTATGATTAGTGCTGCAGAAAGAAAAATTAGGGCACATTTTGAGTGACTTCTCAAATCCTCTTCTATTTCATTAAAAAGTTCTGACATGCAGACTGAAACATGCACTTTCAATACCAGCAGCAGATTTCCCTGGTGAGCAGTAGCTTTACTACAGTGATCTAATAAGCAACTAGAGTGCTAACATTCTGAATTTATGGCAAATGTGTGACACATCTGAATGCCTTATTGATGGAATCAAAGTAAAAAACTGAAAGTATTTCCTACTGAGGAGACTGTAGTAAATGAGGAAATTAGGAAACTTCATAACAAATAAATCTCCCAAGATGGCCACCAGAGACAAAAGAGCCCAAATGTAGCCCAAATATCACCCAGATGTAGCCCAAGTATAGCCCAATGACAGAATGTCCCAGAGTGTTCTTAAGAACAACTAGAGCGCTTACTGTCTTACTTATGACAAAAGTATGGCACACCTGAAGCCATCTTGATTGGAAAAAATTGGTAACACTTAAAACATTTAATTTAAAAAGGAACACAATGAGGGGGTTCATTTTGCCATAGAAATTATGATTAGTGCTGAAGAAAGAAAAATTAGGGCACATTTTGAGTGACTCTTCTATTTCATTAAAAAGTTCTGACATGCAGACTGAAACATGCACTTTCAATACCAGCAGCAGACTTCCGTGGTGAGCAGTAGCTTTATTACAGTGCTCTAATGAGCAACTAGAGTGCTAACATTCAGAATTTATGGCAAATGTGTGACATATCTGAATACCTTCTTGATGGAATCAAAGTAAAAAACTGAAAGCACTTTCTACTGAGGAGACTGCAGTAAATGAGGAAATTAGGAAACTTCATAACAAATAAATCTCCCAAGATGGCCACCAGAGACAAAAGAGACCAAATGCAGCACAAATATCATCCAGATGTAGCCCACATGTAGCCCAATGACAGAAGAGTGCAACACACTTATTTTTTGAGTATTTGCAGTTTTATATAGTGCAGACTTGTCAGGTATTGGAGTGCTTTACATGAGCATTGGTTACATCACACAAGACCAAATTCATTTTGGTTGTAGACATGGGGAGATTAAGTGATTTGACCAGAATCACAGAATGTTGAGCTGAAGCAGAAACTCCAACCTGGTTCCCCAGTTGCAAAGTCTGCAGCTCTGGAAGTAACACCACATCCTCTCCCCTAGGTGCAACATTTAATCAAGTGGTCAACTGGATAAAAAAACATTAAGAATACAAATAATGTAAAAGTTCGTTGTCGCTATTTTAAAACTCAGAAAATATGTCCTCATTATAGTTTTTTAGAGCACTAACCATAATTTTGATGCAAATAAGACCCTCTCATATATGTAATTTCTAAAGGAAATACTCTAGTATTACAGTTTTGATTACATCAAGATGACGTCAGGCGTTCCACACTTTTGTAATAAATGTAGAATGTTAGCAATCTAGTTGTTCATTGGGATACTGTTGAGAGGCAGAGGCCAGGGGCACGGACTCTGAAAATTGAAGGCAGGTAGGAGAGTGCAGATGCAACAATTTGACCACACTGGGCAGGCAGGAAGGGCAGTGGCAGCACAACAGACTATGGAGGGCAGTGGAAAGAGGGGCAGGGGCAACAAACCAACAATACAGGACTGGCAAGAGAGGTTGTGGCAATATAATACACCATTGTGGGCAGAAGGAAGAGGCAGTGGTAGTACAACCATACATGCCAACAGACCCGTTTCAGCCAGGAAACGTCCAATGTTTTTAAGCTCAAATGGGCTTTATTTGATCTCTCTCCTGTCTACAATCCCCTCTTTTTCAATGTAACTCAAAGGGGAAATTCAATACCCCAGTTTTTTTTCAAAATCTCCCTCTTACCAAGTTCAAAATGATCGCAAGTATGGTACATTGGATCATGGTAGGCAGGAGGAAGTGGGGTAGGGACATGGACTTGGATAACAGAGGACAGGAGGGACATGGAGAGATGCACCAAACTGACCCTACAGGGCAGGCATCAGGGTTTGCAGCAGCACAATACACCACACAACGCATGCGGGACAGGAGTGCAGCACAACAATCCATAGAAAGCAATAGGAAGGGGACAGGACCATGCACATGGACAACAGCGAACAGAGGGGAAAGAGGCAATGGTAGCTAGCTGACCATAATGGGCAGACAGGAGGGAAAGCTGTAGCATAACAGACCATAAAGGGCAGGAGGGACGGATCAGGGGCATTACAATGGAACAGACAAGCCAGGAGGGAGGGAATAGGGGTCTGCACATGGAAACAGAGAGCTGGGGGCAAGGGGGCAAGGCAGGAGCAGCAAGATGACCATGGAGGTCAGGCAGGTTGGGCACTAGAAACAAAACACACCATGGAGAGCAACAATGAGACTATGATGGCATACACACAGACCATGGAGGGAAGGTGGGAGGGGGTCAGGGGCAGCTAGCTGACCACACAGGGAAGGTGGGAGGGGCCATGGTAGCACAGAAGACCATGCATGGCAAGCGGGAGGGTTAGTGGCAGCACAATGGCTATGATGGGCAAGAAGGAGGGTGCAGGGGCATGCACAAAGGACCATGGAGGATAGAAGGGAGGGTCAGGACCAGGGCACAGACAAGAGAGTTCAGGGGAAGGGGCCTCACAACAGAGCGCGCGGGCAGGCAGGAGGAGTAGTTGCAGCACAACAGACCAGGGAGGGCAGAAGGGTGTGGCAGTAAAATGGACCATGGAGGACAGGAGGAAGGGGATAGGGGCATGGCATGTGGACAGGCAGGGTGGAGGTGGCAGGGACAGGTTACAGTCATCTGACAATGCTAGGCAGGTGGGAGGGGAGTGGCAGCTCAACAGAACACTCAGAGTAGATAGGAGTGGCAAGTCCATGGAACATGGTGGGCAAAAAAAGGATGGAGCAGGGGCATGCACAAAGACATCGGAGGGCAGGGGGAAGGAGAATAGGGGCAGCAAGCTAAGCACAGAGGCTAATCAGGAGGTCAATAATGGGCCATAGAATTGGGCAATGGAGGGCAGGAGGAGTGGACTGGTACATCATGCTAAATGGAGGGCAGTGGCAGTGCTCCAGCGCGGAGTGCAAAATCCCTCCCTACCGTTGCGGACCAAAAGATCTCACACACGCACACTATCCATGCATTCGCTGGTGGGGCCCATAACACCAACACACACTCACCATCAGTCCGTACGAGAGGTGATTATCCTTCCAAGTGCTGGATAATGAGGGAGGAAGATACCACTTTACCCTAATGAGCAACAAACCCACACACCCTTCTTATACTCATTAGGCCCTAGATTCTACATTTGGTATTCCCCTCATGACCGGGATGGATCTGTTAGTTGTAGATTTAACATTAACATTAACATTAGATTTAAGTGAATTTCTAATACTCTAATGAACCTTTTCATTAACACATTTCAATGAATAAACAACCCAACTCATTTCTGTAGATGTTCAAATCCAAATTTATATTAATATTGCAGATTAAATCATTCATTTGATCAAGTTGCCATTCATATTTACCTATTCTGGCTAAAGTCGTCCTCTATGTCAAATCTGGCAATCTCGCAAATCTATGCCCATCAATTTAGCAGATTAAGTTCATCAGGATTTTGGGCATTAATTCAGTCCGTCAAAGATTCAGGCTAACAGCTGTCCTGCAGTGTCACCGTCCTCTTCGTCAGCATATCATCAGGAAATCGAAGGAGCGACCCTCCAACCTCTCTATTCTATGGGTTTTATAATAATTTCAATAGCAAAATGTAACAATATTGAGTTTTAAACTGTTCTGATTGGCTGATCAGGGGTCAACCTCTCCGTTCCCATAAAGTTTAGTCCATGTTGTCAGCATACTTGCTGGTTCCGGTTCTTTAATAAAGCCTTTTGTCTGTAGCGCTGGCACCTTTCCCAGTGGCCTTGATAAGTACAGCTTGCCTGGGGTCAAGACAGGGCCATTGTTGCTCATCTTTTAGCGCAGGCACACTTCACCCAAGCCTGGTTCCGTGTCGGCAGTTGGGTTAGACACCAAAAGCAGCCATCATTTGATAGGCCAGAATAGTCAACTTAAGCAAAGAAACACAAAAACGTAATTAATACATAGAAATGACTAATTAAATGTTATTCCCTCGCTAATACCCATATGTGTGTGTATTTATCTAGCCAAAAGCAACACTCAATGCGGTTTATACTTACTAAATAAAGCAGGAATCACAATTTCATCACCAAAGCGACATATATCATGCAATGTTCTAATTATCTATCATTAATATGCGTACAAAATTTAGTTCACGTCATTAATTAGGCCATGCAGATGCAAATCCCACGTGTATTTCGGTCATTAATAAGGTTGATAAGTTATTTCCACATCGCTCCAAACCATTAGTACGATTATGATTAATTAATTAATCTAATTAATAAAACGACATGCAAAATGGGATGGGTATACAAAAATTTTCCATAACCCGCTCCAGCAGCACCACATCAGACCATGCATGGCAGGAGGGAGGAGGCTAGTCCATGGATTCAGACAACAGAGGATAGGGAGGAGGTGGATGGGGCAGCAAGCTAAATTGTTCAGAGAAGGTGGGTATTAGGAACTTTATTGTTTTTAAAATGTGTGTCTGTGCAAACTACTTAAAATATGAACAAGTATGCAGCATAATCTCACTTTTATTCAGGAAGAAGAGGACGTTTGTGACTGTGACTCCGGGCTCACTTGGCAGAAACACCCCCTGACCCTCCACCCCCAATTGCAAAATGTAATGCCCGTGACAAGGGTAGGTGGACGTAGTGTTATATAGAACATAGTCCTGAGAGCACGATTGAAAATGAAAACTAGATATAGTATATGGTATAAACTATGCACCAAAAAGTGTGATATAAGATGAACCGGGGCGTGAAATATAATATGCAATACATTGTGCGCAATGACAGATTCATTGGAGAGCACGAGATAGCACATGCACTAGCGCGTGCTATGCGATATGCGCCTTGGAGTGTAATATGCACAGGGCAGTGTTTTGTAACCTAACTTGTCTCTAAAGTTGTAATATAAAATATGTGCTGGGGAGTGTAACGTTGCTTATGCACTGTGACAAAGATATGGATCCCAGATTGTAATATATATGGCATAGCGCTGTGAGTTATAACATTGGCATCGAGGAAGACACCTTAGATGGGGCAATATAACCCGTGCGAAGGCAAGTGTGGCATGACATATTCACGGGGTGGTGTTACAGTGCACATGGGCTAGAGAGTGTCATAGCATATGCACTAGCTGGTGGAATACAACACAGAGGTGTGAGGCACTCGGCAGGCACTGGTGGGTGTAACATAGCATTGGACTCAGCCAGGAGCACGCTGTGACTCTCAAGTGAGGTTCGTCTCCTTTCCAGAGAGTAAAATAAAAAGTATTACACATCCGGCGGTGGATGTGTGTTTTATTAACCGTGAAGGGGATTTCTTGCATAGTTTGGTCGAATATTTGTCGATTCCCCTTTGAATGGCTTGGTGTGCGTGTATATTAAATGTGCCTGTCAATAGCTACCCATGTTTGTATAAATAAACGACAAGGGTGTCTACTTGGAGACTACCCACGGGCGGGGGTGCCGAGATTAGGCACGGTAGGACGTCAGACACGTCAGAGCTTCACTAGCGGTGTAAATACATTCCATGTGGATTCATTCTATGCATAGTCGCCTTTTAATGAATATCACGCAAATCGTCATGGTGATAGGTACATACGGTTTGTCCAGCATGTCCTCAGTGTTTCTATAAATATATATTTTTTTTAAATAATAAAAAACAAAGGCCGGCCCCGGGGGATGGGGTCCCCGGGGCCATAAGTGGCCTGAGGAGGGGGGCAACGCAGCCCCCTCCTAAAGAATTTTTTAAAAAAAAGGTTATGACCTGGGGGTTGGGGTCCCCGGGGCCGATTAAGGCCTTGAGAGGGCCAAATGTATTTTTTTCAACCAAAAAAATTAGGGTGCAGGCCTTGGGGGATGGGGTCCCCAGGGCCAGTAAATTAGAAAAAGAAGGGGGGCCACACAGCCCTCCTTCTTAAAAATATAAAAAAAATAAAAGACCGGCATCACGCCGGAGGCCACGCCCCCTCCTTGCAGCATTCTGCAAAGGCACCCCCTGGCCAGTTGTAAGTTGGGGAATTAATTCCCCTTCAATACTGAGGGTCCCTGAGGGCCAACTAGCCCAACAGGTATCTCCAGTATGCTCCAGGGAGCTGCGTTGCAGACAGGTGTTCTGAGGCCACGCCCCTTTTTACACCTCTATGCAACGCAGCTCTGTGGCGCTTACTGGAGGTACCTAGTGGGCTAGTTTGAACCTAGGGACCCTTAGAATTCAAGGGGACTTAATCTCTCAACTTAGAACGGCCACAGGGCACATTTACACAGTGGTAAAGGGAGGGGACGTGTGCAAACACGCCCTGTGGCGCGTTTTAAGTTGGGGAAATAATTCCCTTTCAATCCTGAGGGACCCTGGGGGCCAACTAGCCCACCAGGTGCTTCCAGTAAGCGCCACTGCTCTGCGTTGCAGAGAGGTGGTGCAGGCTGTGCCCCTTTTTACACCTCTCTGCAATGGCGCTTACTGGACGTACTTAGTGGGCTATTTTGCCTCTAGGGATCCTCAGGATTCAAGGGGACTTAATCTCCCAACTTAAAAAACGGCCACAGGGCGTGTTTACACAGTGGGGAAGGGAGGGGACGGGACCTGAGGTGACGTGTGCAAACACGCCCTATGGCGTATTTTAAGTTGGGGAAATAATTCCCCTTCAATCCTGAGGGCCCCTGGGGGCTAACTAGCCCACCAGGTGCTTCCAGTAAGCGCCACTGAGCTGCGTTGCAGAGAGGTGGTCCAGGCCGTGCCACTTTTTACACCTCTCTGCAACGCAGCTCTGTTGCGCTTACTGGAGGTACCTAGTGGGCTAGTTGGACCCTAGGGACCCTCAGGATTCAAATGAACTTAATCTCCCAACTAAAAACGGCCACAGGGTGTATTTACACAGTGGTGAAGGGAGGGGACGGGGCCTGAGTTAACATGTGCAAACAAGCCCTGTGGCGCATTTTAAGTTGGGGAAATAATTCCCCTTCAATCCTGAGGGACCCTGGGGGCCAACTAGCCCACCAGGTGCTTCCAGTAAGCGCCACTGCGCTGCGTTGCAGAGAGGTGGTCTAGGCCGTGCCCCTTTTTACATCTCTCTGCAACGCAGCTCTGTGGCGCTTACCAGAGGTACCTAGTGGTCTAGTTGGAACCTAGGGACCCTCAGGATTCAAGGGGACTTAATCTCCCAACTTAAATCGGCCACAGGGCGTGTTTACACAGTGGGGAAGTGAGGGGAAGGGGCCTGAGGTGACGTGTGCAAACACGCCCTGTGGCGCGTTTTAAGAGGTAGTTTTAATCCACTGCCCTATTATATACTAGGGGCTTACAGAGGAGGTCATGCTGATCACAGGGGGACCCCAACGCATAGTGTTCCCTAGTGTATGTAGGTGTTTTCACTGTATTCTGAGTGTCTTTTAACATAGCACTGGCTTTAGGACTGGTTAGTCAGACTCAGTTACCACCAGTATCCGTCTGAAAAAGTTGAGGGTACAGGATGATTTTGCAATTAGGCTTCTTTCTGCTCTTCTGTTTGTTCTTTCTGCACGTTGTCCTTCTTCCTGCACTTTTCTTCGTCTTTGAGGACTTCTGTTGCTTCTTTCTGCATTTCTTATTTTTCTTTCTGTGCGTTTTTTCTTCTTTCTTCACATGTCCTATCTCTGTAGGCATAGTTAGAAATTCGCATTTAAAAAACCTTTGAAATTCACTGAAACAACCATAGGTTTCAGGCATGTTATCGTTAGGAATTAGCATTTAAAAAACCTTAGAAATTCACTGAAAAAACCATAGGTTTCAGGGGCGTTATAGTTAGCTGGACTTTTCACTCGTACAAAACCATTGAAAATCCCCTGTTATAGTTAGTTCAGCTAACTATAACTCACGCGCCCGCAATGCACTGCTGATGACGTCACATATTACATCACTCATGACATGATCAGTGACATCACTCATGACATCACTCATGACATCTCAAATGACATCACTGATGACATCATCCTTGTGATAGAGTGGCAGACCTCCTCTCCCCCTAATATAACCTTTGATACACACATTCAAAAATAGAAACTAAAATTTTCAAAACAATGGACATACCAATATCAGTTACAACAACCTATTCAGTAATTCTAAGATCCACATACACATCCACTCATTCACCAACAGTCCTATACAGTCACTCATACATGTACTCACTCATCATATGTACTCATACACCTATTCACCCTGTTACACAACACCACTCATCCATAGAGTTACTCACACACATAGTCACTCATGCTAATAGAGAAAGAATCAAACATCCATTTACTTGCATATACAGTGATACACACACCACCACACTTACTTCTACAGAAACTTACACATACTTAGTCTTTCAAACAATCACTTATAGAAACACATACTTATTCATACAGGAACTCTTTCAATCTCTCACTCTCACATATACTCACTTATATACACCAATAGTCACATATACTAGTTTAAAACATATGTAGTTACTCATAAAGACACTATTGAGACAGTCATTCACTCACTAACACACCCATGCACACACTCATCCACCCATACAGTCCTGCACACATGCTGTCTTCAACACATACAAACAGTGAGTCACTCATTCATGCACCTATGCACTACGTAATACCCCCCACCGAACCATACAGACACTCAGACACTCATACTGACACTCAAAAAACCAACTAATAACCTATATAGACACTCATGTAGCTACTCACCAACCCATGCAGCCACTTATACACAAAGTGAGAGACTGATACAGATATTTACATATTTAAACATTACTCACTAAGCCATGTATTCACTAAGATACACTTAATCAGTCAGTTATACAATCAATTTTTAAAAAACAAATCATCCATTTAGACACTTATATACCCATTTATTCTTCCATCGACCTTGAGATATACATATATAAAACATATGTAATTTTCAGAAAAACACACATTCACTGGATGATGTCATCAGTGATGTCATCAGTGATGTCATGAGTGATGTCACTGACCATGTCATGAGTGATGTAATATGTGACGTCATCAGCAGTGCATTGCGGGCGCGCAAGTTATAGTTAGCTGAACTAACTATAACGGGGGATTTTCAATGGTTTTGTACGAGTGAAAAGTCCAGCTAACTATAACGCCCCTGAAACCTATGGTTTTTCAGTGAATTTCTAATGTTTTTTAAATGCTAATTCCTAACTATAACATGCCTGAAACCTATGGTTTTTTCAGTGAATATATATATAAATATAAATATATATATATAAATATATATATATATATTATCTACTGGCGGTCGCCAGTAGATAGTTTTAGTTAGGACCGTGTTTCCATAGGATATCCGCAACATTCTATTTGGAATAACTTTGGCGCCAGTTGACGAATCCTCGCAAATTTTTCAAAACTAATGGGGCGCTACGTTCCGCTCCTACCCTGAAAGTCTCGGGGGGATTCGTCAAGCGGGGGCTGAGAAAAAAGGGGGGTCCCAAAACGCATTTTCCCCATGCATTTTCCCATAGGACCTTTAGTCCGAGCTACAGCCCGAACGGCTGAACAGAATTACTTGAAATTGGGCAGAGAGGTAGTCCTCAGGTCAGGGATGTGCCTTTTGCAGGTCTGGTGTAAATCTGTTCAGTAGGTCCTGAGAAAATAGCATTTAAATCAATATATATATCTGTAGGCGCGCTCCGTGCGCTTACGGTAAGCTTACCGTACGCGTACAGTGCCGTGCGCGAGCTCAATTCTGATTGGTGGTTACATGACTGTAAACATTCGAATCGGTCGAAATCAGAAAGTATCGGCCGCCATTTTCTGTCTCTCGCACTGAAAAACAAAGGTTGATAACATGAAAAGGGGGCAACGAAGAGAGTTGCAGACCCCCTAGCATTCGTCAGGGGGTTCACAGAGGACCAAAAAGTATGAAAAATAAATGTAATAATTTTTAAAAAAAATCGCGGAGTGCGCGTACGGTAAGCTTACCGTACGCGTACGGTAAAAAAAAATATAAAAAAAAAAAAGAATTAACAATCACATTTAATATATAAATCTAAGGACCCCCAAGGGAGAAAAAACCAATTGATATTTTGTAAAAAATGGCGAGGCGTGCACGGTATGAAATGCGCACAGAGCGCGCACGGTGCGCGAAACGCACCGTGCGCGCAAAAAAATTAAAAATAAATACATAACTTAGCATTTAAAAAACCGTACAGATTCACTGAAAAAAACATAGGTTTCACACAAGTTATAGTTAGCTGTACATTTCACTCGTAAAAAACCAATGAAATTCCACGTTATAGTTAGATCAGGTAACTATAACTTGCGCGACCGCAATGCACAATGTGTCATTTCAGATGTCATCATTGATGTCATGAGTGATGTCACTGACCATGTCATAAGTGATGTAATATGTGACGTCATCAGCAGTTTATTGTGGGCGTGCAAGTTATAGTTACCTGATCAAACTATAACGTGGAATATATATATATATATATATATATATATATATATATATATATATATATACACTCCACTGGTTCCCAGTTACCGGGTGATTGCAGCGCTCCTCGTGGGTGCCAATCCCTGCGGTTGAACCACACCGCTTTAAATCCACCAAAAATCCCTCCAGCCGGAAAGAAAACGGGATGCACTCTTGAACAACCTTTTACGCGCTTTATTTTCTTTATAATTTCACTGCATGGGGTACAGGCAATGGATGACCTACGCGTTTCGGTATCCCAGATACCTTGCTCACGATCAACTGTTTGTTTGATTCCGCCCTCTTTAAGTTCAATTGAAATTACATCATTTCCTGGCGGTTTTCAAACACCCCTTTGCATTCTGGAGAATGTAGTTTTGAAACCCATTGTTTCTTTATGTTATGTCTGTCCTTCTTATTTGATTACACTCTGATGTTGTGTTTTATAAGAAAAAGTCCAGTCGCCATTATTCTTCATGAACGCTTTATCTTATCTCTTTATCTCCTCTGGTGGAGTTTAATCTTATGAGTGATGAGTCCTTTTAGGTCATTGGTTACCATTTTATTCGATTGATTCTGCGATGTTTTTATCCCTTGACTGAATTTTCTTATATTTTGCTGTTTTCATTTTCATGGCTTCTTTTTTATAGATGTATGTAGAGCTCTTCTGACTGATTAAGGCCGTGCGGATGTAATGTGCGTAATTTTAAAATGTACCGTGACTCCTTCTGTCGCAATTGTCTTTCTCGATCTCCCCCACATTCTTTTCTTGGAATGGTCTCAATTCCATAGTATTTTAATTTCTTCCAGTCTCCAGAACCAGAGGAGATAAAGAGATAAGATAAAGCGTTCATGAAGAATAATGGCGACTGGACTTTTTCTTATAAAACACAACATCAGAGTGTAATCAAATAAGAAGGACAGACATACCATAAAGAAACAATGGGTTTCAAAACTACATTCTCCAGAATGCAAAGGGGTGTTTGAAAACCGCCAGGAAATGATGTAATTTCAATTGAACTTAAAGAGGGCGGGATCAAACAAACAGTTGATCGTGAGCAAGGTATCTGGGATACCGAAACGCGTAGGTCATCCATTGCCTGTACCCCATGCAGTGAAATTATAAAGAAAATAAAGCGCATAAAAGGTTGTTCAAGAGTGCATCCCGTTTCCTTTCCGGCTGGAGGGATTTTTGGTGGATTTAAAGCGGTGTGGTTCAACCGCAGGGATTGGCACCCACGAGGAGCGCTGCAATCACCCGGTAACTGGGAACCAGTGGAGTGTATTTATGACACCGGGAGCAGTGACCGCTGAAAGAAGAAACAGAAAGTGAAAAGGACACACCGCTCGGGGAAAAAGAACCGAGGTAAGAGTGTGTTGAAGAGAACAGTGGCAACATTGTTTCACATCGGTGATATTTCAGTTTACTGTCGGACGGTAACTGTGCTAAAAATCCGCATCATGGGGGGAGGAGCCTAGCGCGCAACCAAGATGGCCGCGTAGGTGCGAGGCTCCCGAGGACCTCCGCAACCTCCCACGACTATCCTGAATTTATCCTGTCTCGGATGAGGGGAATGTGTTGGTGAGCCTGAGCTGAGGTGGCACCCGTTTCCCGTTGTCAAATTGGACCTCGGACACCGGAGTGAGCACCGATTGAAGTCTGCTGCCTTCTCCTCGCCAGACCCCGGATTTGCGCTGAGGGGTGACCCAGTGACAAAGTGAACAACAGCGGCGGGCCGGGCCTGGCGAGTCGCGCACCCCGCGCTTTCGCTTTCGCACCCCCTTGCAATCACTGCAGGGTTGGGTCGCGGGGCTCTTTGTGTTGGTGTGGTCTCGCTGTGGGGACTTGGCCTGCCCGCCGGCTGTGACCCACCCCGCCGATCGGGGGTGGCCCCCCCCGGAGCTTGTGGCCCTGATTGCCTGCCCTTCACGACGTGACTGGTGCGACCGGGAGACTAGTGACCATGGCCACCAAACAAGATGGAGACCGGGCAAAGACCAAGCCGACCCGGCGTGGCACCACCCATCAGGCCAACAATATGGACCGCTATACCCTCCAGAAGGGATCTCCCGGCGGACCGCACAAATCCCCTGAGGACCCTCCTGATGCCCCGGACCTGCCCACGGATCTGACTCTGCGGGATGTCATGGGCGCCATTGCCGAGATGAAGGCCTCGGTAGGCCAGCGGTTCGACACACTGGCACAGAAGATCGACTCGGTCCTCGTGGATGTTGGCCTGGTGAGGGCCGATCTTTCCAAGACCAACGACCGAGTTGATTCTTTGGCCCACACCGCATCGGGCCTTACTACTGATGTGGCGGCGCTACAAACAGAGGTGCGTCGGCTTAGTCAGGCGAGCGCGCTTATGGATCGGCGCCTGGAGGACTCCGAGAGTCGGGCCCGGAGAAACAACATCCGCATCATCGGAGTACCCGAGGGACGGGAGGAAGCGGCGGCGGACCTATTTGTGGAGGACCTGATCGCTACCCATCTCCAGCCATGGGGGCTGAGTAAATTCTTCGCGGTGGAGCGGGCCCACAGGGTTCCCGGGGGAAGGCCGAAGGTCGGAGCCCCTCCGCGGCCCCTCATTGCCCGGATTTTCAACTTTCGGGACAGAGACGCTATCCTGCAAGCCTCCAGACTGTTGGGGCCGGTTAAGCTTGACAACATGGAGGTGAACTTTTATCCGGATTTCACCCCAGCGGTCCAGAAGCAGAGACTGAGCTTCCAAGGCGTCAAGCGCCGTCTTCGGGACTTGAACCTTAAATACGCAATGCTCTTCCCAGCCAAGCTGCGAGTGGAGGTAGAGGGTCGCACGCACTTTTTTGATCGCCCCGAGGCGGCCGGAGACTGGCTGGACACTCTGTCTGGGGATCGTGATCTGGGGGGCGGGGGGGGGCGGCGGGGGGAGACGGCACACTGGATCGGGACTGAGGGGGTGATGTTGGGCTTCACTCTGGACAAAAATGTTGCCACTCTCGATTAAGCATCTGTCTGTATAATTTCCCCTCCTATGGAGGTTGTGTGGGGTCTCTTGGGGGTTCTCCCTCCTCCTCTAGGGGGCTTAGCTAGTTTTTATTATATATATGGGGCGACAGGCACACTGCACGTTGGGGGGGCTGTTCGGGCTCATGCAGGGGTGTAGGGAGGGGGGAGTTTTGTTGGGGTTGGTGGGTAGGGATGGGGGGGTGTGGTTCGTTTTCACCACAAGGCAAAAGTATCATTGTGCTAGCTCTATAGTGCTCTCGGGGGGACGAATGGTGGCTCTTGTTTATGATGGGGGGTAGGGAACTAACTCTGTTGTCCTGGAACGTGAATGGACTGGGGGACAGGATTAAACGTGGGGTGGTCCGGCAGTTCTTGAAGCGAATCTCGCCCGATGTAGTTTTTCTGCAGGAGACACACCTCATTGGCAACTCCTTCTGCGCCATGAATCGGCGTGGCTATCGCCTAGTGGCCCATTCGGGCTTTACGTCTGGCTCAAGGGGTGTGGGCATCATGGTTAAGAACTCGCTTCCGCTGGAGATTGATGAGGTGCTCCATGACGACAGGGGACGTTACGCGGTCTTGGTGGGAAGGATGGAGGGCAAAGTGGTGGTTTTTGTGTCAGTATACGTCCCACCGGGGCTGCAGTCGACTACCTTTGCGGACCTGGGGCGCCTCCTCCTTGGCCTTCCGGGGGGGATTCTGGTGGTGGGGGGGGGATTTCAATGCGGTGGTTTCCGGGACTGTGAATCGTCACCCCCCTAGGGACCTCCCCCGGGCCCAAGCGTGGCTCTCTGGTCTATTGGACACTTTGGGATTGGTGGATTGCTGGCGTTTAAAACATCCCACGCAGTTACAGTATACCTTCCTTTCGGGGGCCCATGGTAGTCTCTCACGACTAGATTATGTCCTGGTCCCGGCGGCCTATGTTGGGAGGGTGGGAGAGGTGCGCCATTTGGCACGGGGTATCTCGGACCATTCCCCGCTCCTGTTACACCTGGACCTTTTTCCGAGGGGTGAGGGTAGGGTGGTCCCGATCAATCCCTGGTACTTGCGCGACCCCACTATTCGCGCTGAATTGATTAAATCCCTCCAGCGCTACTTTGACGAGAATGTGGGGTCCGTGCTTTCGGCTGTCTCACTGTGGGAGGCAATCAAGACAGTACTACGAGGAGAGGCCCTGTCCCTCATTTCCCACACCCGGAGGCGCGAGCGGGAGGAGGTGACCCGGGTGGAAGCGGAGATAGCCGAGTTGGAGGGTAATCTAGAAAGTGGGGTGACGGATGCCGTATTGCATGTCCTCCAACTCAAGCAAGCGGCCTATAGGGCCCTCGTCACGGAGGCAGCCAGGGGCCTCAGTAGAGAGCAACAGGGGAGATTGTATGATGTGGGTGATAAGGCTGGTAAATTGATTGCGTGGCTGGACAAAAAGGAGAGAGCGAGTCGTGTAGTCCCGCTGATTGAGAAAACAGACGGTGTGTGTGTTACTGAGCCGGAAGAAATTGTCTCCTGCTTCGCGGACTATTTCCGTGGGGTGTATTCCCCGGTGTCTTCCTGCTCTGAAGAGGATTCCCGTACCCTGCTCAGGGATATCGCGCTGCCTTCCCTTTCGGAGGAGGACAGAGTGTCGTTGGACGCCGCTCCAACCTCCGACGAAATCGCCCTCGCCATACGCTCGGTCGCTTCCGGCAAGGCCATGGGTCCTAATGGTCTCCCCATCGAGTTGTACAAGTTGAGACCAGATACGCTGGCACCACATCTCCGATCGATGTTCCTGGAGGCCCATTCGGTGGGCTCTCTCCCGCTGGACCAGCGTCTGGCTACAATCGTGGTTATCCACAAGGAGGGGAGACCTCGGGACCGGGTTACATCCTATCGGCCCATTTCGCTACTGAACGCGGAGCCTAAAATTCTCGCCAAGGTCCTGGCTAATCGGCTGGTCGGCGTGGTGGGCGAACTGGTTCACCAGGATCAGTCCGGCTTTATTCCCCATCGTAACACAGCTCTTAACTTGCGGCGTTTGCATGGGGTGCTTGCACGTGTTCAGTACATACGGGAACCGGCCATTTTGGCATCCCTGGACGCCACCATGGCGTTTGATACGCTTGAATGGCCATACATCTGGGCGATGCTTGCGAAGTTTGGCTTTGGCGCAGGGTTCATCAGTTGGGTCAAATTGCTGTATCCGGGCCCATTGGCGCAGGTGGTGGTGAACGGTAGAGTATCGGCTCCGTTCGAGCTGGGCCGGGGCACACGGCAGGGCTGCCCCTTATCGCCGCTCCTTTTTGCGCTTGCCTTGGAGCCCCTGGCGGAGTGGCTGCGGTGGGAGCCTTCCATCCGTGGTCTCCGTTGGACCCCCGAATATGAGGACCGCGTATCCCTACACGCTGATGACATCCTTCTGTACCTAGCTTCCCCACGTAAATCACTGATAGTACTGGTTGATGTTTTGCATTCATTTGGTCGTAACTCCGGCCTTGTCATCAACTGGGCTAAATCGTGTGTGTATGTTCTCTCTGGGGAGGCTCCTATTCTCCCGTGGGGCTGTCCGATCCAGATCGCCCCGCAGGGATTTCGGTACCTGGGTGTCTTCATTACTCTGGACCCGGAGGCCCGGTATGATCGGAACTTGCTTCCCCCCCTCCAGCGCCTGAAGGAAGATGTCACGCGCTGGCGGCGCTTGCCGCTCTCGCCGCTCGGCCGGGCGGCATTGTTTAAGATGATGTCTCTGCCGCGCTTCCTCTACGCTTTGCAGAATACTATGGACCCCGTCCCAGCGCGCTACTTCCGTGAGGTGGAGAGTTTGCAGCGCCGCCTGTTCTGGGACGGGAGGCCGCGTATCGCCCTGGCGAAGCTGACGCTCCCATGGTATGACGGCGGGATTGCCCTCCCGGATATCAAACGATACTATTGGGCCTCCCAGCTGGCTGCGATTAATCACGGCCTGTATGGGCCCGCTTTAAACCCGGCATTCGAAATGGATAAGATGCTACTCCCGGGTGGGGACTATAATCGAGCGCTCTACTCCAGCACGCCCGACGCTCGGCTGACCGGCCCCACGCGTGTCATGGTGCGAGTGTGGCACGCGGCTAATGTGGCGATGGGGTGGAAGGATCGTCTGACCCGGGCGTCACCACTATACGCGTCCGAGCAGTTGGGCTCCCTGTGGACCTCGAAGGGCTTCGAGAAGTGGGACATGATAGGCATTGGCAAGGTGGGGGATCTCTGGACGAGGGGAGGATTTAAAACGTTCGAGATGCTGCAGATGGAATTCCACTTGCATGGCAGGGAGTACTTTCGGTATTTGCAGATCCGTCATGCACTGGGCTCCGTCTTCCCGGACGTTGCATCCATCCCGGAGTGTTCCCCCCTTGAGGATAGAGTGCTGGATGGACACGTTCCGGACAGCACGATCTCACTGATCTACAAAAAACTGATCAATGACCGCACGGGATTGCTGACTGCCCTTCGTGAGGCTTGGGTTGCCGATGGACTGGAGCTGGACGACGAGGACTGGACCCTTGCGGTGGCCTCCCCGAAAGAGGTGGCCATACCGGCTCGCCTTCGCTTCGTCCAGCTCAAGATACTCCACAGAGTCTACATGACGGGGCCGAGGCTTCTGCGTATGGGCTATGCTGTGGACAGGTTGTGTAAGCGTGGGTGTGGCGCTTTGGGGACCTTTCTGCATATATTGTGGGAATGCCCGGAGGTGGAGCGATTCTGGCATGGTGTGCATGAGGTCCTGCGTGTGGTTACGCATGTGGTGCTGCTACCCGAAGCGAGGAGATGCCTGTTGAATGTGTGGGAACCTACCGACTACTCGGCGCCACAGACGTGGTGGGTGACTCTGGGATATATGGTGGCCAAGCGTGATATTGCCCAACTGTGGGGATCTCAGAGGTCCCCGACTGTCTCGGCCTGGAAGGAACATATGGATTGGTGCATGTTTCGGGAAAAGGTGGTGTATGTTGCGAGAGGTAAGCCTGGGACATGGGTGAAAGTCTGGGGCCCCTGGAACGCCTACCGCGGGGGAATCTGTACTCCACCGTTATTGCCCGATCCGTCGCCTGCCCCATCCCCGTAGCCGACCCATCTTCCCTGTTCCGGGCATTGAGTTTTACCCAGCCCTAATCCTGATCTCTTCCCCTTCTTGATACTCCTATGGATTGGTAGGGTCCCCCTCTCAGGGGAGCACATGCTGCTATTTCTGATTGTAGATTGTCTTGTGGTTTTTGTTTTTTTCTGGTTGTTATTTCAGTTTAAAATGAAACCGTACATTGGGGTCCGGATGGTGTGGCTATCAACGCTGCTAACTCCTGTGCATCTTCCTTAGCCGCAACGCGTGCTCTACAATGTGTATCATATGCTCCTTTTGTTTACTAGCGGCCGGCCGGAAGGTTGTAGGCCCATCTTTGTATATTTTTTGAGTTTTGTAATAAACGGTTTCCAAAAAAAAAAAAAAAAAAATCCGCATCATAGGTTTCAACAGGAAAACACGCGGCTAATTGAGCGTTTTAAAGTTACAGCAAAGTCCGATTAACAACCGCGCAAAGCAACTATTGCAAACAATTGGGGAAAACAGACGGGCAAGCAGAAATGGAGAAATGAGAAGCTAAAAGGAATGAGATGCTGGGCTCCATGTTTGAAAAGGGCAGTGCAGATAAAGACCCGGGAACATCGGGCACGACAGGAAAAACGGACATCAAAAGCAAAATACGTGTATGGGAGAAATTAAGCCGCAAAGAGATAAATAAAGCTTGGGAGCTAATCACTCTGAAAAAGTATTTGGAAGTACAACGAATCCCTAGAGGGCTGAGAATAATGTTGATGCCCAATCATCAAGACGCATCAAATGAATTATTGCAGGAATGGGGGGATTTTGTTTTGAAATCATCGTCAGTCAAGGGATAAAAACATCGCAGAATCAATCGAATAAAATGGTAACCAATGACCTAAAAGGACTCATCACTCATAAGATTAAACTCCACCAGAGGAGATAAAGAGATAAGATAAAGCGTTCATGAAGAATAATGGCGACTGGACTTTTTCTTATAAAACACAACATCAGAGTGTAATCAAATAAGAAGGACAGACATAACATAAAGAAACAATGGGTTTCAAAACTACATTCTCCAGAATGCAAAGGGGTGTTTGAAAACCACCAGGAAATTATGTAATTTCAATTGAACTTAAAGAGGGCGGGATCAAACAAACAGTTGATCGTGAGCACGGTATCTGGGATACCGAAACGCGTAGGTCATCCATTGCCTGTACCCCATGCAGTGAAATTATAAAGAAAATAAAGCGCATAAAAGGTTGTTCAAGAGTGCATCCCGTTTTCTTTCCGGCTGGAGGGATTTTTGGTGGATTTAAAGCGGTGTGGTTCAACCGCAGGGATTGGCACCCACGAGGAGCGCTGCAATCACCCGGTAACTGGGAACCAGTGGAGTGTATTTATGACACCGGGAGCAGTGACCGCTGAAAGAAGAAACAGAAAGTGAAAAGGACACACCGCTCGGGGAAAAAGAACCGAGGTAAGAGTGTGTTGAAGAGAACAGTGGCAACATTGTTTCACATCGGTGATATTTCAGTTTAGTGTCGGACGGTAACTGTGCTAAAAATCCGCATCATAGGTTTCAACAGGAAAACACGCGGCTAATTGAGCGTTTTAAAGTTACAGCAAAGTCCGATTAACAACCGCGCAAAGCAACTATTGCAAACAATTGGGGAAAACAGACGGGCAAGCAGAAATGGAGAAACGAGAAGCTAAAAGGAATGAGATGCTGGGCTCCATGTTTGAAAAGGGCAGTGCAGATAAAGACCCGGGAACATCGGGCACGACAGGAAAAACGGACATCAAAAGCAAAATACGTGTATGGGAGAAATTAAGCCGCAAAGAGATAAATAAATCTTGGGAGCTAATCACTCTCAAAAAGTATTTGGAAGTACAACGAATCCCTAGAGGGCTGAGAATAATGTTGATGCCCAATCATCAAGACGCATCAAATGAATTATTGCAGGAATGGGGGGATTTTGTTTTGAAATCATCGTTAGGCCTAATTGAAATATTGGTAAAGCATATAGAAATTGGCCTTATCAAAATAAAGGAACAACTGTGTGAAACAGAGAAGGAATTATCTTCACTAAAGATGACCACTGAAATGGTAAAATTTAAGGAAGAGTTGGAAGTACAAATCGATCAACATGAAGATTCAGTAAGAGAACGAAAACATTCCAAATTCATCAGGGATGCAAATGATTACGCTGAGGGGCGTATCTTTACTTTTTCTCGCAAGTTTGATGCAATGAAGGAACAAGCAACCTGGAACATCGCAACAAGCTTCTCAAGTAGTGCCTCCTCCCTAATCTCGAATGAGCCCAGTGATGGGGAACAACAATCTGAAGCAAATAGGAGCAAGTTATCTTTTTTAGGGGACATGCGCCTAATATTGCAACAGAGGCAATGGGAACAAAACCGACCCACATTTCAGAAACAAAGGGGAAGAGGAAGAGGACGGAAATGGTCACAAAGAAACCCAAAAGAAGGGGCAATAGAAGCAAGTGTTACCGTGGAAAAAACGGGAGCAGAAACAAGGAGCATGCGCAGAAAGAACAAGTAAAGGATGAATTACAAGTAGTGAACTTATCCAAGAGATCAATTTCAGACACAGAGAATTCGTTACTAAAAAAGGGGGATAAACTTCTGCCCTACAAGCAAAATGGACTTAGCACAAGTAAGAATCGATTTGTACCTATACATACGCAAAATTAAACTGGCCAAATTTTTTGGAGAAAAAAAACAGTATGGTAAAGTTAAAACATCGGAAGAAAAAATACCTAGTGTGCAAGTGAAGGATACGGAAAGTTTTTTGACACTACTAAATTTGGATATAATGGAGGGAGAGGAAATCCCATTAAGTATGGCAGTCACACAAGGAGGAGCAGGCCTAAGCGGGATGAAATCGAAATCCAAATTTTATCCTCAATTAACACCAGGAAACAAAATAGATCTGTTTCAAGAAGCGGTTATTCAAGACCTATACAAAGTAAAAAGACCAGCATTCACTGACAATTTAACCAAGATGGAACGAGAAGCCCTACGGAACCTGACAATGGATGATCAGATTGAAATCAAAATGGCAGACAAGGGGGGAAACATAGTAATAATGGACAAAATAGCATATGTAGCGGAAGCACACCGCCAGCTAAGAAACACAAATTACTATGAAAAATTGAAAAAGAATCCCACCCTAGAAATAAAAGAAAAAGATGATAACAGGCTTCAAGAGTGGACAGGACGGGAACTAATAAATGAAGAAGAATGTAAATATCTAACAGTATCCCATCCAATTACAGCCACAATTTATTTCTTGCCAAAACTCCATAAGGATCATAAAAAACCACCGGGCAGACCTATCCTGTCAGCGAAAGGTTCATTGTTAGAACCAATGGCCAACTATATTGATTTTTTCTTAAACCCCTACGTAACTCAACTCAGCTCCTACATACAGGACACAACAGACCTGTTAAGACTACTGCAAAACACTCCCTGGCAGGACACATACCAACTAGTCACAATGGATGTTATATCCTTATATACTAACATTGAAAACGACATGGGCCTGGAGGCATGTGACTATTTTTTGAAGGAACGCAACATCAAATACAGTGAACATAACAAGATGCTCCTCGAAATGTTATCAATATGCTTGAACAAAAACATCTTTGTCTTCGGAGATGAGGTGTATCGCCAAAGCAATGGGACTGCAATGGGATTTTCTTTTAGTCCCAGCTACGCCTGTTTAGCGATGGGATATTGGGAGAAAGAGGTTGCATGGTGTGAAAGTAATGACAGTATGGTGAGCAAGGTCGTCAGTTGGAAACGGTTCATTGATGACCTATTCATCATCTGGGATGGCACAGAAATGGAATTCAAGGAATACTTCGAGTTACTAAACAACAGCAAAACAAATATAAAGTTCACATATGAGATCAGTAATGAAAGAGTGGTATTCCTTGATACGGAAATATACATCAAAAATGGCCATATACAAACAACTTTACACAGAAAAAGCACAGCAACCAATGCCACCTTGGAAGCAACAAGCTTCCACCAAAAAACCCTCATTTCAAGTATCCCTTATGGGGAGTTCTTGAGAATTCGGCGAATATGCAGTGAAGAAGATGAATGGCGGAGACACGGGCAAAATACAATGGAAAGATTCAAAAAAAGAAAATACAACACCAACACAGTAAAAAAATGTTGGGAAACAGCAAACAGCAAAACGAGAGAGGATTGTATATCCAGAAAATCAAAGAAAACAGAACCTGAGACCATACGGTTAATAATGGATTATTCATTGGAAAGCAAACAAATAGTAAGCATCTTGAGAAAAAACTGGAAGATACTACAGTTGGATCCTACTGTGAAGGAAATAGTGGGAAATCATCCGACGGTAACATACAGGAGAGCGAAGAATTTGAAGGACCATCTAATCCACAGCCATTTCAAAGGAAAAGATAAGGAATCTACATGGCTGAAGACAAAAGGTTTTATAAAATGTCACATGTGTAAAGCCTGCCAAATTGCCCAACAGACAAAAAACATAAGGATGGCAAACAACAAGATCTGGGAGATTCGCCAATTAATAACGTGCAAAACGCAATATGTGATTTATGTGTTGGAATGTCCCTGCCCACTGAAGTATGTGGGGAGCACCATCTTTGAATTGAAAAAAAGAATACTGGAACACATAAGGGCCACAATACATAAGGACAAATCTAATGCGGTGGCAAAACATATGGAACAGGTCCATCAAGGAGACTGGAAGAAATTAAAATACTATGGAATTGAGACCATTCCAAGAAAAGAACGTGGGGGAGATCGAGAAAGACAATTGCGACAGAAGGAGTCACGGTACATTTTAAAATTACGCACATTACATCCGCACGGCCTTAATCAGTCAGAAGAGCTCTACATACATCTATAAAAAAGAAGCCATGAAAATGAAAACAGCAAAATATAAGAAAATTCAGTCAAGGGATAAAAACATCGCAGAATCAATCGAATAAAATGGTAACCAATGACCTAAAAGGACTCATCACTCATAAGATTAAACTCCACCAGAGGAGATAAAGAGATAAGATAAAGCGTTCATGAAGAATAATGGCGACTGGACTTTTTCTTATAAAACACAACATCAGAGTGTAATCAAATAAGAAGGACAGACATAACATAAAGAAACAATGGGTTTCAAAACTACATTCTCCAAAATGCAAAGGGGTGTTTGAAAACCGCCAGGAAATGATGTAATTTCAATTGAACTTAAAGAGGGCGGGATCAAACAAACAGTTGATCGTGAGCAAGGTATCTGGGATACCGAAACGCGTAGGTCATCCATTGCCTGTACCCCATGCAGTGAAATTATAAAGAAAATAAAGCGCATAAAAGGTTGTTCAAGAGTGCATCCCGTTTTCTTTCCGGCTGGAGGGATTTTTGGTGGATATATATATATATATATATATATATATATATATATATATTACCTACTGGCAGTCGCCAGTAGGTAGTTATAGTTAGGACCTATTTTCCATAGGAAATCCGAACATTCTATACCCAATAACTTTGGCGCCGGTTGACGAATCTTTGCAAAATTTTCAAAACTTTTGGCCAGATTTGGTCCGCTCCTATCCTGAAAGTCTCAGGGTGATTCGTCAAGCGGGGGCCTAGAAAAAAGGGGGGTCCCAAAATGTGTTTTCCCCATGCAATTTTCCATAGGAACCTTTAGTCGCAGCTACAGCCCCAACTGCTGAACGGAATTACACCAAATTTGGCAAAAAGGTAGCCCTTGGCTCAGAGTCATGCCTTTTGGTTAAATGGTGTAAATCCGTTCAGTAGTGCCTGAGAAAATCAAAAGTAAAATCACATATATATCTGGGCAGAGCCTAACCACACATCTCATCGTGAGATCTGATTGGCTGTCAGCTCTTCATCCAAGAAGTGTTGGCAGCCATCTTGGGACCAATATACATGATAGCACCTCATTAAAAAGCATTGCAGTTAATAGAAGGTTTTAAGACTTTAGTTACATTATAAATCATTTGTTGATGGTACCATACTCATTTTAGGAATTGTGGTGTGTTCTAAGGTGATTTTGCCATGTGAAAAAGCCTTCTGCTGGGATATCATGAATCATGTTTGAGAGAAAACTATTTTCTCATGCTTTTCCGACAGAGGTTTGGAAGGTGATCTATAAGCTAAAATGAGAGCATATTTTCTGTGAATTCACATTATCTTTCTCAGTCATGTGAGAATGAAGTCTGACCTTCTCAGTAAAACATGGACATCCAACAAGGGCAAAGACTGTCAGTTGATTCCTTTGTGTTCTACTGCAGCGTCCCAGAGTGTTCTAAAGAACAACTAGAGCTACTTATGACAAACGTATTGCACACCTGAAGCCATCTTGATTGGAATAAAGTGGTAACTCTTAAAACATTTAATTTAAAAAGGAACAAAATGAGGGGGTTCATTTTGCCATAGAAAGTATGATTAGTGCTGCAGAAAGAAAACTTAGGGCACATTTTGAGTGACTTCTCAAATCCTCTTCTATTTCATTAAAAGATTCTGACACGCAGACTGAAACATGCACTTTCAATACCAGCAGCAGACTTCCCTGGTGAGCAGTAGCTTTACTACAGTGATCTAATGAGCAACTAGAGTGCTAAAAATCAGAATTTTTGGCAAATGTGTGACATATCTGAATGCCTTGTTGATGGAACTAAAGTAAAAAACTGAAAGTATTTCCTACTGAGGAGACTGCAGTAAATGAGTAAATTAGGAAACTTCATAACAAATAAGTCTCCCAAGATGGCCACCAGAGACAAAAGAGCCCAAATGTAGCACAAATATCACCCAGATGTAGCCCAAGTATAGCCCAGTGACAGAATGTCCCAGAGTGTTCTTAAGAACAACTAGAGCGCTTACTGTCTTACTTATGACAAAAGTATGGCACACCTGAAGCCATCTTGATTGGAATAAACTGGTAACACTTAAAACATTTAATTTATAAAGGAACACAATGAGGGGGTTCATTTTGCCATAGAAATTATGATTAGTGCTGAAGAAAGAAAAATTAGGGCACATTTTGAGTGACTTCTCAAATCCTCTTCTATTTCATTAAAACATTCTGACATGCAGACTGAAACATGCACTTTTAATACCAGCAGCAGACTTCCGCGGTGAGCAGTAGCTTTACTACAGTGATCTCATGAGCAACTAGAGTGCTAACATTCACAATTTATGGCAAATGTGTGACATATCTGAATACCTTCTTGATGGAATCAAAGTAAAAAACTGAAAGCATTTCCTACTGAGGAGACTGCAGTAAATGAGGAAATTAGGAAACTTCATAACAAATAAATCTCCCAAGATGGCCACCACAGACAAAAGAGCCCAAATGCAGCACAAATATCACCCAGATGTAGCCCACATGTAGCCCAATGACAGAAGTGTGCAAAACACTTTTTATTTTATGTGTTTTTGCAGTTTTATATAGTGCAGACTTGTCAGGTATTGGAGTGCTTTACATGAGCATTGGTTACATCACACAAGAATAAATTCATTTTGGTTGTAGACATGGGGAGATTAAGTGATTTGACCAGAATCACAGAATGTCGAGCTGAAGCAGAAACTCCAACCTGGTTCCCCAGTTGCAAAGTCTGTAGCTCTGGAAGTAACACAACATCCTCTCCCCTAAGTGCAACATTTAATCAAGTGGTCAACTGGATAAAAAAACATAAAGATAACAAATAATTTAAAAGTGCTTTGTCGCTATTTGAAAACTCAGAAAATATGTCCTCATTTTAGTTTTTTAGAGCACTAACCATAATTTTGATGCAAATAAGACCCTCTCATATATGTAATTTCTAAAGGAAATGCTCTAGGTATTACAGTTTTGATTACATCAAGATGACATCAGGCGTTCCACACTTTTGTAATAAATATAGAATGTTAGCAATCTAGTTGTTCATTAGGATATTATTGAGAGGCAGAGGCCAGGGGCATGGACTCTGAAAATTTAAGGCAGGTAGGAGGGTGCAGAGGCAACAATTTGACCACACTGGGCAGGCATGAAGGGCAGTGGCAGCACAACAGACTATGGAGGGCAGTGGAAAGGGGGGCAGGGCCAACAAACCAACAATACAGGACTGGCAAGAGAGGCTGTGGCAATATAATAGACCATTGTGGGCAGAAGGAAGAGGTAGTGGTAGTACAACCATACATGTCAACAGACCAGATTCAGCCAGGAAACGTCTAATGTTTTTAAGCTCAAATGGCCTTTATTTGATCTGTCTACTGTCTACAATCTCCTCTTTTTCAATGTAACTCAAAGGGGAAAATCAATACCCCAGTTTTTTTCAAACTCTCACTCTTACCAAGTTCAAAATGTTCGCAAGTATGGTACATTGGATCATGGAAGGCAGGAGGAATTGGGGTAGGGACATGGACTCGGATAACAAAGGACAGGAGGAGCATGGAGAGGTGCACCAAACTGACCCTACAGGGCAGGCATCAGGGTTTGCAGCAGCACAATACACCACACAGGGCATGCGGGACAGGAGTGCAGCACAACAATCCATAGAAAGCAATAGGGAGGGGACAGGACCATGCACATGGACAACAGAGAACAGATGGGAAAGAGGCAATGGTAGCCAGCTAACCATAATGGACAGACAGGAGAGAAAGCTGCAGCATAACAGACCATAAAGGGCAGGAGGGACAGATCAGGGGCATTACAATAGAACAGACAAGCCAGGAGGGAGGGAACAGGGGTCTGCACATGGAAACAGAGGGCTGGGGGCAAGGGGGTAGGGCAGGAGCAGCACGATGACCATGGAGGTCAGGCAGGATGGGCACTGGAAGCAAGACACACCATGGAGAGCAACAGTGAACTATGATGGCATACACACAGACCATGGAGGGAAGGTGGGAGGGGTCAGGGGCAGCTAGCTGAACACACAGGGAAGGTGGGAGGGGCCGTGGCAGCACAGAAGACCATGCATGGCAAGCAGGATGGTTAGTGGCAGCACAATGGCTATGATGGGCAAGAAGGAAGGTGTAGGGGCATGCACAAAGGACCATGGAGGATAGAAGGGAGGGTCAGGACCTGGGCACAGACAAGAGAGTTCAGGGGGAGGGGCCTCACAACAGACCATGCGGGACAGGCAGGAGGAGCAGTTGCATCACAACAGACCAGGGAGGACAGAAGGGTGTGGCAGTAAAATGGACCATGGAGGACAGGAGGAAGGGGATAGGGGCATGGAATGTGGACAGGCAGGGTGGAGGTGGCAGGGACAGGTCACAGTCATCTGACAATGCTAGGCAGGTGGGAGGGGACTGGCAGCTCAACAGAACACTCAGAGTAGATAGGAGTGGCAGGTCCATGGAACATGGTGCGCAAAAAGGATGGAGCAGGGGCATGCACAAAGACATCGGAGGGCAGATGGAAGGAGAATAGGGGCAGCAAGCTAAGCACAGAGGCTAAGCAGGAGGTCAATGATGGGGCATAGAATTGAGCAATGGAGGGCAGGAGGAGTGGACTGGTACATCATGCTAAATGGAGGGCAGTGGCAGCACATTAGACGATGCATGGCAGGAGGGAGGAGGCTAGTCCATGGATTCAGACAACAGAGGATAGGGAGGAGGTGGATGGGGCAGCAAGCTAACTGTTCAGAGAAGGCGGGAAGGCCAGTGGCAGAACAACGGCCTCACAGGGCTGTAATAAGGGAGCAGGGACATGGACTTGGACAATGGATGGCTAGGAGGAGGGAAGGCAGGAGCAGCAAGCTTGGGTGGGGGCAGCACAATGCCAGGCCCTGCTTCCACCCCCCCCCCACCAGCCATTGTGATATGCATCTTACTTAACGTTAAAAAAATTTTGCTGAAAAAAACAAAGATTACAGGGACGGTATAGTTAGACTCAGATTTCACTCATACACAACCAGTGAAATTCAGCAGTTATAGTTACCTGAGCTAACTATAACTTACACCCCCGCAATGTACTGCTAATGACCTCAGACATTACATCATTCATGACATGGTCAGTTACATCACTCATGACACCACTCATGACATCTCAAATGAGCTGTGAATGGAATGGAACTATAATTGCTAGAACTTTATTTAGAGATAGTGTGTGTGTATTAACACCCCTTTTTCTCCTTTCCATTATAATACACAACATGCCCAGATTAATATGGCTGATAGCCTTTCACTTTAAAGTAATGTGTAGTCCATTGTTTATGTTGATGTTTGCAATTCTAAGTATGTTTATTATGAATAAGTCACGTTGACGAACATACAGGTATGGCGGTCACGGGGCAAGGTATGGTGAAATGACATTGTGTGCATATTAACACTTGTTTTCTTTTCTTTATTGTATCAATTTTCACATCGTGACCAGGCCAATATGGCCGCCAACTTTTTGGATTAAAGTAATGCACTGCTGATGACGTCACTGACGACATCTCAAATGACATCACTGATGACATTATCTACGTGATCATCTGATGCACCTCCTCACACCCTAAAATACAGACTACCATTCTCGAAACCATAGACACACCAATACTAGTACAGCTACAATATTCTGTGCACTATGCATGCAGACCTCTAATCAGCTACATAGCTTTGATACAGTCTTTTAAATACTCAGTTAGTACCTATGCAGTCTAGGAATCCTTCTGTCTGTCCCATGCACTTCTCCATTCAACCATCCAGCACTATCTACGTATCCTATCACTCTGCCAATACCTCAGCACTAATAAATTTAGCATGCACTCTCTTTGCAGTACTGAAATTACTCCGGTTATTAGTCATATACTTAAGGAATGGCCTAGTCACTAACACAAGTGCAGGTACAAAATTTTGTACACTATGCATGCAGACCTCTAACCAGCTACATACTATTGATACGCTCTTCTAAATACCCAGTTAGTAACTATGCAGTCTAGGAATCCATCTGTCTGTCCCATGCACTTCTCCATTCACCCATCCAGCACTATCTATGTATCCTATCACTCCACCAATACCTAAGCACTTAGAAATTCAGCACGCACTTTCTTTGCAACCCAGAAATTACTCCAGTTATTAGTCGTATACTTATGGAATGGCGTAGTCAAAAACACAAGTGCAGGTACAATATTTTGTACACTATGCATGCACACCTCTAACCAGCTACAAACTATTGATACGCTCTTCTAAATACCCAGTTAGTACCTATGCAGTGTATGAATCCTCCTGTCTGTCCCATGCATTTCTCCAATCACCCATCCAGCACTATCTACTTATCCTATTACTCCACCAATACATAAGCACTTATAAATTCACTACACACTCTGTATGTAATACTGTAATTATTATAGTTACTAGTCATGAACTTATGGAATGGCCTAGCTACTAACACAAGTCTATAATATTTTGTGCACTATCCAAGCAGACCTCTAACTAGCTGCATACTATTGATACACTCTTCTAAATACCCAGTTAGTACTCATGCAGTGTAGGAATCATCCAGTCTGTCCCGTGCACTTCTTTAATCACTTATCTACCACTATCTACTTATCCTATCACTCCACCAACATGTAAGCACTTATAAATTAAGTGTTCACTCTTTTTGCAGCACTGTCATCATATAAAATGACCTAGGCACCAACACAAGTACACATAAAATATTCTGTGCATAATCCCTACAAATCTCTAAGCAGATACATACTATTGGTCCACTCCATTAAATACTGAAGTAGTACCCATACAGCGTAGGATACCTCCTGTCAGTCTCATGCAATTCGTCAATCACCCATCCAGCACTATGTTCTTATTGTATCAGTCTGCCAATACCTAAGCACTTATGGGTCAGATTTACAAGCACCCTGCGCCACCAGTACATCACTTTTTGTAATGTAGTGATGGCGCCAGGCACTCCTTCATATTTACAAGGAGAGGAAAAGCCACCCTGGTGGTTTTTCCTCTCCTTGTAAATACAACCCCTTCTTACGCAGAACTTTGCGTTGAAGGGGCGTCCCATAGGTGCTGCTGTGGGTGTTCCCACGCAACACCCATAGAACAAGACACATCTCCAGATTTATGAGAAATCATGTGAATGCTGCGCCATCCTAGTGTTGGTGTAGCAAGGCGCAACGAGGAGAATTGTTTTCATTTCCCCTCATTTTTTCCTCTTTCAATGCGTGCTGCATTCCACAGCATACATTGAAAGAGGAAAATGTCCTTACTGATTCTTTTTGTGCAGGAAGGTGTCCCTTCCTACACAAAAACAATCTCCACACGACACAGACATCCTTGCACCATGGTGCAAGGGTGCCTGTGTCACCGCATGGCTGCAGTTTGTGCAGCAGTGCAGAGGGAAGCACAGAGTTGCAACATATTCATGTACATATGTCACATCCCTGTGCTTCGGAAGTGTCACAGTGCAGTGCAGCTAAAGAGCTTGCAGTGTCACGCTGCAGTACTTCCTCATAAATCTTCACCTATATATTCACCATACACTACTAATGCATTCTTTCAGTCAATCATGCTGTATACATATATTCAACCAAACTTTCAAACATTACCTTGCAATTATAGTTCTTTCTTTAACCAGATAAGGTAGTTCTGATAAGAACTTTTTTTTCTTCTTTTTTCTTTTGCATTTTTTTAAAATAATTTTGTATTTTCTTAAAAAATGAACAAAAAAAAGAACGAATAAAACAGGAAACATTTGGAATTACTTATCATTCCAAAAACAAAAAAAAATAAAAAAAAAACATTAACAATGATTGTTGCATTGCGCAGCACAAACTGCATCCACCGACTGCTCACCGAAGCATATAAGTTTCTTACACTTCACGTAGTGTTGCTCGAGAAAGGCGAATTCTGGCCTAATGTCCATTGCAGGTGTTCCTGAGGACGCTCCAGATGTAATTGCCACAGCAGGTGAGGGGTTCAAAGCAGCTCGTCCCATTTCCTCCCGAGCAAGATTGAGAGGATGTGTGGTCCGGAGATGCTTGTACATAGAAGCAGTGCCACAAGAGTATTTTTTTTCACTGCCTCTTGACAGGACTCGGTCACAAATTTTGCACGTCACCTTTCTCGCATTTAATTTCTTCTCTCCACATGGAAAAGTGAAGAATTTCCACACAACAGATTCCGGCCACTGTGAACGTGGTACCTCCTGCAAGAATTCTTCTTCAGAAGATACTTCCTCCTGCTGTTGCTGCTGTCCAGATGCCATTTTGTTTGATATTTTTTGAAAAACACCAAAAAAAACAAGCAAAAAGGGTTCTTGTAGGAAAAGAGATGTCTCTCTAAAGATGCTCCAACAAGAATGATTAAAATGGGTGGGTCCCTTTAATAGTTACAGTGGGAAATGTTTTGAACCAATGAAATCTTTTTTTTTTAGGTCTCATGGGATCCGCGCACTCTGCGCTCACGAAGCACGCACCCGACGCGACTTCGCGAAAATATATTTTAAAATAATATACGTTTATTATAAGTACAAATATATTATTTTTATGAATATCTTAGATAGTCTCTTGCCCTAATATGTATATTAAACACACATACATATCATTTTAGAACATAAACCTTTTTTGCGGGAATCGCGCACCCAGCGCGCCCCAGCACGTATATGACGTCACACCTCATCATACACTAGTATAACCTTTCATCGCTCACTGTAAAATACAGAGAACCATATTTGAAACCATTGACACACTAATGCCAGTTACTACATACCCACTCACTGATTCCTAAGTCTACACACACAACTACCCATTCAACAACAGAATCACTTATACATGCAGTCACTAATTAATAGAACACTATCAAATGCACTTATACACATATATAGACATTGACACATCAGTAGTCATCTTAGTCGGTTATGCAGTCATCCTACTCACTCATGAAAAAAATTAATCACATTTACATTTACTCACTTACACAATTATACACACAATACCTCATTTATTCAAACACATAGTAACTCATAGTTAATATGTTAAAAACTCACCATTACAATTATACACTCATTCATATAGTTACTCTCACAATCACTGGCTCTTATATATACTTATTTATATACACCAACTCTCACATACAATGCCTTTTATTTTTTTACTTTATTGAAGATGTACAACTAAAACATATATTTGCTCACCAACACACACATAAATACACCCAGTCACCCAAACAACTGTTTCCACATGCACTCTTAAACCTATACACCTAGTCAATCAACCATTCACACATCTATGCATAGCGTTACACACACCCCATCCAATCACACACAAACTCAGTGTCCCATACAAATACTCACCCAACTAATCAATAACTAATATACACACTCATGTAGTTAGTGACCAACTGATGCAGCATGTTATACAACAGAGACAGTGATGCACACATTCACATAGTTTAGTTACTAATCCATGTATTAAGTGAGACACTTTTAATTACTCACTCAAACAGACAGTCAGACAGCTACTAAATCCTCCATCCAGACAGTTATATATCCACTCAATCTTCAATACAGATTGGTATATATATAATACATATTTAAATTTCAAACTAAACCACATTCACTGGATGATGTCATCAGTGATTTCACAAGTGATATCATTTGAGATGTCATCAGTGATGTCATCAGTGATGTCACTGACCATGTCATGAATGATGTAATATGTGACATCATCAGCAGTGCATTGCGGTCGCGCAAGTTATAGTTAGCAGAACTAACTATAAGGGAGGAATTTCTATGGTTTTGTACGAGTGAAATGTCCAGCTAACTATAACAACCCTGAAACCTATGGTTTTTCCTGGGAATTTCTAAGGTTTTTTAAATGCTAATTTCTAACTATAACGTCTCTGTAACCTATGGTTTTTTCAGTGAATATATATACACACACAAACACACACACAGACACACACACATTTTCACTGAAAAAAACCAAAGGTTATAGGGACGTTATAGTTAAGCTTAGATATCACACGCACAAAACCATAGAAATTGAGCAGCTATAGTTACATGAGCTAACTATAACTTACACCCCACAATGCACTGCTTATGACCTCAAATATTCCATCACTCATGATATCACTGATGACATCTCAAATGCCATCACTGATGCCATCACTGATCAGATCACCCACACAACCACTCACACACCCATAGAACCACTCACACACCCACTCACACACCCATAAAACCACTAACACACCCAGTCATACACCCACACCATCCCTCACAGACACATACATGTGGGGTATGAGTTATAGTAAGCTTTTGACTTAAAAAGAGTGGGCCACACGGACCCACCTCTTATTCCGTAATTGCCTCAAGACCTACCACCTCCCCGGGGCACAAAAGAATAGAGAAAAGGAAATGGAGGGGGGCTGTGCAGTTTCACTTCTGGGCCCAGGGACCTCCATTTCCCTGGCGCATGGCCCAACAGAAAGGGGGGCCATGTGGCCCCCTCTCCAAGGCTATATATGGCCCCCACCACCTCCCCAGGGCCAGCCCATAGAAACAGGATGAGGGAGGCCACATGGCCCCCCTCCTGGAGCCCTTAATGACCCCAGGTACAGCCACCCCCTATGACCAGCTTCCTACACCCAGGGTGCTCACCCCGGGACACAGCTGTTTGCTCTCACTTTGAGAGCTCCTGCCAAGTCAGAGCAAACAGTAACTCCACTATGAATAGGCAGGAGCAGGAAAACTGCTCCCGCCCACTCAGAGCAGAGTTTTCATCTATTTCCCTGCATGCTGTCCAGCCGGCAGGGAAATAGACAAGAGGATTTATACTGCGCACGGGGAGTTGCATGTTTAGCAGCTCCCTCTGTGTGAGAGCAATGCCAGGGACCGCAGGGGCTTTGAGGTTCCCCCCCCGCGGTCCCTATCACTACACACTGAGTGCCCTGGGTGGGTTATAGAGCACCCAAGAACAGGAGTCCCAGCCCCGGATAATGGGCTCCCCGGGGCTCCCTGGGGCCAAAATCGGCTCAGGGAGTGGGGCCGCGTGGCCTCCTCCCCTTCCAGTAATTGTCTGGACCTAGAGATGGGGTCCCTGGGCCCAACATCAGCCCGGAAGTGGGGGTCACAAGGCATAAAAGGCAAAAGAGATGGTAGAAAACAAGCAGAAAAAGCAAAACAAAGGGTGGAAAAACAAACAGGAATGGCAAAACAGAGGGCAAAAAAATTTACACAAAAGGCAAAACAGAGCAGCAGAGGTCAAAACAGAGGGCAGAAAATCAATGGAAAAAAGGTAAAATGGAGTCCAGGAAAACAAGCAGGAAGAGCAAAACAGAGGGCAGAAAAACAAGCAGAAAAAGGCAAAACAGAAGGCAGAAAAATGAACAGAAAAGCAAAACAGAAAGCAGAAAAACAAGCAGTAAAGGCAAGTCAGAGGGCAGAAAAATGAGCTGAAAAGGCAAAACGGAGCAGAAGAGGGCAAAACAGAAGGCAGAAAAATTAGCAATGAAGGCGCAAAAGGGAGGGCAGAAAAACAAGCAGAAAAAGCAATATGGGAGGCAGAAAGATAAGCAGGAAAGGCAAAACAGAGGACAGAAAAACAGGCAGAAAAGGCAAAACAGAGGGCAGAAAAATTAGTAGATAAGGCAAAACAGCCATAATTGTGCAGAGTAGGCACAAACAGAAGGCAGCAGGTAGACAGCCAGCAGAGGGTAGTGGACTGCGGGCAAGCTGGACAGGAGAACCATTGCTAGCACGAGGCACTGCTTAATTTTTACAGAAATGAAACACTCATTGTGAAACACTTACATAAACATAGTAGGTGCCCCATTGAAGCTCCACTTCTGTTAAGAGCAAATGATTCTGACCTCCTGGGCTTGACAAAGGCAAAGCAAGTTTGTTTTCTTGGCAATTCCACATTGAAAGACGATATGAAATGCTTTGTGGAAGTGAATACATCATTGATTCATTAGAGCTTAATCTGTAGTGACTGTGACGAGTGGTACTTTCTTGTCCTTACCTGGTGAGAGCAGAGTCCATGGTTCTCCCTTTAAATTACTATGAGTATTCAAATGTGCAAAATCATCTGAAGCTCCACCCATATGGCCCTGACCCGTTCACATTAATAGTATGCAATGTTTTTGCTGCCTTTTGCCAGGATGATGGACAGCTTAACAAAAGAACCCACAGCATGTTTCCCACTGATTTTGGTGACGCGTTCTTGATGCCGAGGAATATGTGGACATCTCCACCAAACAAAGAAGCACATGCTTCATATAGTTATGAGGAACTACCCTTGTTTGGTGGAGATTCACCTCTTTGTATTCTTGTTGTCTTCTCTGTAGGTTTATTCATGTTATCACAAATTTCTGGAGGAAGACGCAAGAGGAACAGTCACATTGCCGAAACACACACAAGGTCGCTGGAGACATTGCCTCCTGGTACATTATGCAACTGTAGTGTAGAATATGCACTAGTTATTACCCAAAGAGGTAGCACTTACTAATTAACAAGTATAAAGTACTCCTTTTGGGTAGATTTTATTCTGTAAAACTGTGGCTATTGTTATAAAAAAAGGGGCAGGTGAGGTTCTGTTCTGGCCCAGCCACTCACAGAGCTACTGACACCTATACTCACATACCCACTCACACACCCATTCAGCCCCTCTCACATCCACTCACAGACCTACACACCCACACCCATTCACACACCCCAGCCTCTATACACAGCCACTCACTCACTGATACAACCAGTCACACACCCACACAACGCCTTACATTCTCATTCACACATCCATACAAACACTCACACAACCGCTCACTCACTCATACTGCCACTCACATGACACCCACTCTCCAATACAGCCACTCACAAACCAACTAATTTAACCAAACACCCACTCCAACAGCCACTCATGTAACTACTCACACACCCATACAACCACTCACATACCCACCCACACACCCCTACAGCCACTGACACACCAATACAATAACTCGCATACTCACACACCCATAACACCACTCACAACCCCATTCACAGACCTATCCACCAACATACATACCCACTGACAGACTTATACAGCCACTCACACACCCACTGACAGATTCATACATCCACTCAGACACCCTCGCACATACTAATACAGTCACACAGCCACTTAGATGACATATGTTAGAAATAGTATCACTCATTAGCAGTGCAGAAAGAATAGTAATTTAACTTATGCAGTAGCTTAGTATATATCTTTAAGTCTCAGAAAATTTTACAAAACACTTACACTCACTGGATGATGTCATCAGTGAGGTCATTTGAGATGTCATCAGCGATGTAACTGACCATGTCATGAGAGATGTAATATGTGAGGTCACAAGCAGTGTATTGCGGGGGCGTAAGTTATAGTTAACTCTGGTAACTATACATGCTGAATGTTTATGGTTTTGTTTGAGTGAAATCTGAGCGTAACTATAACGTCCTTGTAACCTTTGAATTTCTAAGGTTTTTTAAATCCCATTTCTGAACTATACCACTGGCCACATGTAAGTCCCTTGTAAAAGGTACCATGGGTACCAAGGCCACTGTGGCCAAGGTAGGCCTCTAAGGGCTGCAGCACTTATTGTGCCACCCTTAGTGGCCTTGTACCTTTACATACACACACACACACTGCCATTGGCATAGGTCAGCCACCCCTCTAGCAGGGTGCACTATACCAGTGGTGAGGGTACAGGTGCATGAGCCCTATACCCCTACAGTGTCTAAGCCAATTCTTAGACCTTGTAAGTGCAGTAATGCTATTAAGAGTATATGGTGCTGGGAGTTTGTCATTACGAACTCCACAGCGCCATAATGGCTTTACTGAAAACTGGGAAGTTTAGTATCAAGCTTCTCAGCACATTAAACCCACACTCATGCCAGTGTGAGATTTAATGAAAAAAATGCACTCAGAGGGCATCTTAGAGATGCCCCCTGAAAAACGACCAGCCTCTGGTGGGTTCCATGACGGGTACACACCAGCCTGCCACCACGAGACATGTTTCTGGACCCCTGGGGTGGAAGCCTTTTGCTCCCTGAGCCCAGAAACAAAGCCTTTCCTGAGTAGAGGTGTTCACACTCCCCCAGGCCAGGAAGAGCTATCTGTGGGAGGGGAGCTACAAAGACCTTGCAGCCTTTGTAATGCGACCCCCAGCCTCTCCTGCTATCAGGAGCAGTCCCCCTTCCTGTCTCCCCTCCTTTTCAGGGGAAAGACAGGTGGGAAAAATTAGCCAGCCCAGTAGGTGTGCCCACCTCTGCCATCCCCACCTCTCAGGTGGGTAGGCGAGGTAAAGCTCACTCTTCGGTGTCCGCTATCTTGCAGATGGCAGGCACTCCCCAATCGGGGATTAGGGATTGTGCTCACTCCCCCACGTGGGCTGAGCACACCAAGGGTGTAGTCACCCTAAGGTCAGTAGCCCATTGTCTATTGACCTCGAGATCCCTAAAACGCCCCCTAAATACAGTATCAGGGGGCAGCCCTGACCCAAGAAGACAGATTCCTCTAACCTACGAAGAAGAAGGATGAAAGAAGACGCCCAGCAGAGGCGACTGAAGACAGCAACTGACTTGGCCCCAGCCCTACCGGCTTGTCTGCAGTATCCAGAGATCCTGCACCAAAAGTCACCTTGTCCTGCAGCCAGCGACCTCCAGAACCCTGGGAAGACTGACTGCCTTTAACAAAAACTGGATCTCCTCTGAACAGCAGCTCTGTTCAAAAGAAACTCCCAAGACAGACTCTGACAAGGACAAAGAAACCCGACGTCTGGAACCACAACTGCACCCGTCACCTATGGCCCGAGTTTGAGTGGCCCACTGGTCCCAGCGAGGTCCCCCAGCGCTCCAGAGTCCTAGTCCACCATGGCTTGGCCCCTCCAGGACTCACCCACGTTGCGTGCAGCCCCGGCACAGAGACCCCCCAACCGTGAATGTCCTGGTAAGGTGAAATCTGACCTCAAAAAACACCCCTGCATCCAGCCTCCCTGCTCCCTGGAAAAAAGAACCTGAGGTGCACCTATGTCCCCGAGCCCTATAACTTACCTGCCAAGCTGTTGGTTCCTCCCGGAAGTCTTCCTGGACCGATCCTGCAGATAAAAACCAAAAACAAAAATCCCATTAAAAACAACCGGGCACCCAACGCCAAAACAGCACCCTGCACTCAGCTGCTGCTGCGGGTGCACTTTGTGTGCTAAACCGCATACCCCATTGCCCTGAGCCTAACACCAGGATCTTTGCTCTCACAACCCTGTAGCCTGCTTGTAAGCAGCCATTAACCGGAGGCCCCATATCCCCCATTGGATAACACTGGGCCTCAGCACTCTGCCTTAGTGCCGCTGAGGGTGTAACAAGAGAGCCTCCTTGACCCTGGGAGAACCCTTGTTCATACCCCAGAAACTCATCCCCAAAGACCGAGTACTTACCTGGTAACCTTTAACTTCATTTCTCTCAATAGGGACCTATTGATTTTCTCTGAAAAATATGTGGAGTTGATTTGTATGGAAACCTGAAAAATAACAATAGTGCAAAACTGATTTTACTTACCTTTTCTCTAGGAAATGTCCTAGTGTGATATTTTGGCATATCACACTGAGTAGAAAAAGTAATCTGAAAAGTAATGAAAAGGTAATCTGTACAGTAATTTCAATAACTTGATTTACCTGTATTTCAAACAACTGCATTTAAACTTGCATTCACTTGTAAACACTGCATGATAGTTTGCAAAGCATTTATTTCACTTACCTGTGCCAGGCTTTGGCATGGTTCTAGAAATAAAATAACTAATAATATTTTTATACAAAACAAATTGGTCTGAGTTCAGTCTTTGAGTGTTTGACATCATTGTGTACAACAAATGCTTAACACTACCCTCTGATACAACCTTACTGCTCGCCCACACTACCTCAAATAGAGAATAAGGTGCTATCTACTTTTACCTCTGCCTACCTGAGGGATTCCACTGAACTCTGTGCACATTATACCTCATTTTGGTATAGTATATACAGAGCCAGTATTTACATATTGATTTGCATTTTATAGGTACGAAAATGCACTACATTTGAACTCATTCGTTTCAATAGTCTCCCGAGAACCTCTCTGTTTACCTAATGTGGTATGACACATTACAAATTGCATGAAATTATCATACAGATTAGATTCTGTGCACATAACAAAAGACTGAATCACTGTTTTCAATGTTGTGCCTTTAAAGATTGCCAGAGACTTGAGTTAATACCATGAAAAAGGTAATACGTTTTCTGGATTTTTCTCAAGAACACAGTCTGGAAGTAGGCTTTACAGATCCCTGACTATGGACTTTGGCAATGTGCTCACTCGAGAAAAAAGCCAACTGGACTGCAACCACTCACAATCCACTGAGCACTATTTGAATGCGATGCGTTTCAGGTAGCGATCGATCTTACAGGGGTAATTAGTGGAACTCAAATCCTTTGTCATTAAGGAAAGGCACACCCAAGAACTTTGAATGTTTATTTTTAAAATCAGATCCCTGTCCTAGTGTAGTGCATACAATATAAATTGTAACTATTATGAAAATAAACAATAAAGTTGCAACAAGATTAATCAAAAGTGTGAATAACCAATAATATTGTAACATATTATATAATCATATAGCTTTCTTTGTATCTATATTTACCATCCCTCCCTCATCTCTTTGGCTAACTAAACTAATCTTAGCACCAAAGAAAGATCCTTATTTCAGTTTGAAGAGGTTTCATACTTGCGTCTCTCATCTAAACAATAGAGCCAGTGCCACTAATCTTGTCTTCACTGACAGGCAGACCAATAAGCCTACTGAGTGAAAGCCAAATGTGCCTCCTACAAGCCTCCAGCAAAGGAAGTTGATACAGTTCTCTATGGCCCCCGTCTCAAGTCTCTGGCACAAAGGTCCTCTTTATCTCTTCACACTATGTTCTTACCTCATTTCAAATATCTGATCATTGATGAACGTCTTAAAATAAACAATTAGCAGAAAAGGCCTTGGCACCCTAACACTCACATTCTGCAGAACTGTGCCCTTTACTTTAAAAACAATAAATGAGAAGTGAATTTATCTGTTTCCATGATCTTTGTTCATTATTGAAAACAATCATAAGAACAGAGAATATGATTCATATGAAATAACATGAATATGTTCAAGCAGAATTTATTATAATGTTGCATTGAATAATGAATGGGCATTGTATATTTAAAAATGTATATCTAAATAACCATCATATATATTTCAAGGAGGGGGATATGTCAAAGGATGGAAAAATGATAATCATCATAACATCCCCATAATGATAAAAATGATAATAAATATATGCAATATATTTATATATACATGTATGGGCAATAATAAGTTAAAGTTAAAGAAGAATACAAACTGTCTCATTTTAAATTTGTTTCATTTTGTACACATGACAATTCCTTTGTCATGAGATGTAAAAGAGACCAAGCATTGTTGTGTTTTGGTGCAGTTTCATCAGTTTTCTCCAGATGTTACCTTAAGTCTCTCAAAATATGACGAAAGGTAAAATGATGTCTTTGGTGATGATGATGAAGGTGAAGCGGTGATAATTTTCAAAACAGCGCCAACTAGACCTGACAGCATAGACACAGTTGGAGTTGAAGATGAGGCCTGTGCGTTTTGCCAAACAACACCAATTGTGCAACAGAATGCAGATACTGTTGGCTGTCCAATGTTCTCCAGAGCTGGCATCAATTGTGATGGTGCAGGCCCTACCGGCATTGGTGGATTGTCTTATATAGCTTGCCTAAGAACCGCTAATTGTATTGTATTGCATAAATGTCCTCATTTTGTTAAATAATTCACTTCGAAGTAGAACACCATTGTTTCATGACATTGTTATTCAGTTGAGTAGATGTTGCCTCCTTCACATGAGCATTAATGCCGGCTTTATTTCTATAATAGGGATACAATGAGACTTGCACAGCCAACTACCAGAAGTGCAGCTGAAACTCCACCAAACAGGCTCAAAAACAACAAACTGAAGAAGGAAGGAATAAATCCCCAAATACTATTAAAGGCTGTAAATAAGTCAAATCCAATTGTCTTGAAAACACAATAAATGCAATAAATAAAGCAAAGTGTTAAAAACTGCATCTGTAGAAGTTGTTGGATTTCAGACAGAGACCGCGTTGTTTGCAGGCAAAATATTCTGCCGCAGAGATTAAACACACCTCTTTATGTGCTGTGATCTCAACAAACTTATTTAGCTTATCAATGATTGTATTTATTATGTCTATTTTTGGCCCTGCAGTACTTTCAAACAGTTTCTTTGGAGGATGATGACATGTAGCTGGGAGTCAACCCCCAGCAATTTTCATTAGTTCTAATTAAATATGAACCATTCCCGATGATGGAATGAATGGAGCAGTTGCTGCAAGTTATTTACAAGCAACACAGGGATTCCAAGGGTTACAAGTCTCGGATAGAGTTATGGAATCACAGAGGAGTGAGTATCCTAGGGATTTCTAGTGGGTGCTACATGCAAACGTGTTTATAATGAGGGATTTTATTTTGTCCTACATGGAAATCAAAAGGGAACTTTCAGGCATGGTAAAGAAAGGCATTGTTCATGACAGCCTAAAGATGCATGTATTTGACAATCAGAAAAATGAAAGGTAGTAATTGGCAAGGAGTTTACTCCATGTAAGAGCGACATTAGGTGAGGGTCTTTGGCCACAGAAAATGGGGCACTCTCTACCCCCATAAAAGAGTATACAATGGTTCTTTTTTCATGGTTGTAATCTGCCTTGAGGTAAAATGATAAGGACTAAACACAACAGCTTCATTTGGGAGCTGCAGGGCACTTTATACATTTTAAAGTTGGTAAAACCCAGTTTCATTGTGTTATTACTCACATCTGAGTAGGTTATTTAGAACTTCTTTCAAAAATTGAGGACAGAATGAATAATGACGAAAATTGTGTATACTCATTTTGAGAGTCTTTGAAAACCTTTGCCATTCACCTTAAAAAAATGTAAATGTTATACTGAGGGTCTGGTCTGTTTCCTAGCGGGGCAGCAGCTTTCAAAAGGAATCAATTCATACACACATCAGTACTTGTTGGCCACAGCGCTATTCCATCTGAATTGAATAGAGATGAGTTATACATGCCATTCTGTACCATTTCACTTAACTCATTATCAGCAATGTTCTATCCCCATTTCCAGTTTGAATTGTTACAATGGATGGCATATTTAAATCTCCAACAGATGCAAAACTCATGCATATATTTTGCTAGATGGTTTTCTATCAAAATATAATTTCTCTGGGGGTCATGCATGCTCTGAATAGAGTATCCATGCCTTCAACCTGCCTTCAACCTGGTGACCCTATCACTTTATTTAGTTATACTTTCTTTCCAATATGAACAACTTTTGGACCTCAAAGGAGTCAATAAATTGTGTTGAATAAATACATCTGTAATTAGATATCACTGTCCTTTTCAATTTTTCTACCTCTTGGGAACAATTAAACACAGACAGGTCGGACCTGTCATCAGTATTAAAATGAAGGAATCCTTTTTGAAAACCTCTAGGACTATTTATGGGCGGGACAATGCTCCCACTGGTGTGCAATTATATATTTATTCTGGGTGTCGGCTGTCGTATTTATGTATGCAATGGTATCCATTATAATGAAAGCAAAACAGCTCTTGATAATTTTCTGCATTTATATAAGGATTTTTTCTGGCTAAGGAGACATAGGAACTTTAGTCTATCATCAAATACTTAACACATTTATGTCCCACGAATTTGAAAACTGCCAGTTATAATAATGTTATCTATAGATGTTTTTTAAAACAGAAGGGATTTGAATAATTTCTGTTGGACCCACCATTTGATAAGGGACCTTTTCCCAATCAACAGTGTCCAGCACAGGATACACAGTGATGTTCACAGCATGATAATTCCATCATACTCTATGAGACGAAGAATGCAGCTGTAATTCCTGAGCCACAGGAAATGGCACTGTGTTATCAGGAATATAACTCCCATGTACTAAAAGTAAAATTATAATCAACATTATAATCCTCTTTAAAATGAATATGACTCCATATGCAATCCAGATTTAAGAGCGCAGTGGAAAAAGGTATCAGTCACAGAACCACGAGCAAGCAAGAAGTCATCTGTGCTGTTGTTTGACTGGCAGAGGGATAATTATTTCTCTTTTGTCAAAATCTGTATCAGAGTAATTTTCATACAACACAATTTCTGGCAGTGTATCATCTCAATTGATGGTGGTTCTGTTGTCAGTTTATTTTTATTTATTTTATTTTATGGTTTGTAACGCGCTAGAATCGACTCTAAACAGAGTATCTCTGCGCACAGAAAAGAGAAATAGAAAGAAGGGAAATAAAAGAAAGAGAAACCAGCATCAACAGATCAGCATACAGTTCAATTTAATTAAAATAAAAATGTTTTGAGTTTTTCCTAAAATTAAGATGTTCTGGGCATTGCCTGAGCTCAAGAGGAAGTTTATTCCACAAAGTTGGTCCGACAACTGAAAGAGCTTTACCACCTTGTCTGACCTTTTTTTTGATTGGTATTTTCAATAAAAGTTGGCTACTTGACCTAAGAGAACGTGTGGGATTGTATGGGATAAATTTATCCTTCCAATGGGAAGGTCCACATCCATGTAGATTCTTATGGATCAGACAACAAGTCTTAAAATGTATTCTCTTGCGGACTGAAAGCCAGTGTAATTTATCCAGGAGGGGCTTTGATGGCGTTCTTGGAGGGGCGTTCATCACAAGCCTTGCTGCAGTGTTTTGTATCACCTGGAGTTTTGCTAGGACACTCTCATTGGCTGACAGCAAAAGTCCATTGCAGTAATCCAGGCGACTCAACACTAGTGCCTGTACCAGGGTTTTTCTGATGGAGTCCGGTAGAATTGGAAAGACTTTTCGTAGGAGTCCAATAACATGGAAACATTGGCCAACCACCCAGTTGCCATGTTGTTTGAAAGTGAGCTCTCCATGGAGACAAACCCCTAGGTTTTTTACTACCTGTTTAGGTTCTGGCACTTGGCCAAGCTCACATGGCCACCAGTCCGATGTCCACAGCGTTCTTACCTCCCCAAAAAGCACAACTTCGGTCTTATTTACATTGCATTGGAGATAGTTCGATGTCATCCAATTTGCCACAGCCTTCATGCCTTCGGAAAAGGCCGTCTTCACTTCATGTGTGAGCTTTTTGAAAGGGAATAAGAGCTGGGTATCATCCGCGTAGGAGACGGGGATGAACCCAAAGTCTCTTAGAATTCTGGCCAGGGGTGCCACATAGATGTTAAAAAGAGTCGGGCTCAGACAAGAGCCCTGTGGCACCCCCTTCGTGATGCAAGTCTCAGTCGACCGAAATGAGCCCATGTTGACAGCTTGAGTACGGTTAGATAAAAAACTCTTTAACCAAGCTAGTGCTGTGCTCTCAATGCCAATCATAGTCAGGCGTTCGATTAAGATTTTATGGGATATCGTATCGAACGCTGCAGATAAATCTAATAGTACCAGGATAACAGAATATCCTCTGTCCTGGTACATATGAAGATCATCTGTCACCGATAACAGGGCAGATTCGGTACTATGTTTTGGTCTAAAGCCAAACTGAGAGCTGTCTAGCCTACCAGTCTGTTCAATATAGTTTGATACATGTTTATTGACGTGTTTTTTTATAAGTTTCCCCAAAAAGGGAAGTAGGGAGATAGGCCTAGGATTAGACATATCAGTCCAGGGAATGGAGGGGTTTTTCCTGATAGGCCTTACTAATGCTTTCTTCCATTCCCTAGGAACTTGACCCTCCACCAATGAGAGATTTACGAGACATTGAATCTGTGGGCTAAGAGTCCTACCTACTATCGGTACAATTCTGGCCGGGATGATGTCTGAGGGGCTCCCACTCTTAATCTGGCCTAAATAGCATTCAGTCTCTACAAGGGAGATGGAGTCCAAGGCCATTGATCCTGCTTCTTTTCCTTCTTCCCAGAGGGAGGGTATATCTCCTGTGAAGGATAGATTGGATCTAGTAATGTCATCATGTATCCTATTTATTTTGTTGGTTAAAAACTGAGCGACTTCGTTGCATAGTTGTTGTGATGCTAGTTCAGAAGTTTCGCAAGCAGCTGGTTTCACAAATGACTGGAGGGTTTGGTATAGAATCCTGGGAGTATTTCCCGCGGCAGAGAGAAGAGACTCTATATGAGCTTTTCGGGCGCATCTAATTTCTTTGTGATAGGTGGTGAGAGCTGCCCAATAATGATTCCTGTCAGTTTCCCCATGGGTCGTTCTCCACACCCTTTCTAGCTTCCTAGCCAGTTGTTTAAGTGATTTTAAATGCTTCAAAAACCATGCTTCTTGTTTACGAGCTAGGCGTGGTTTAAACGTTTTCATAGGGGCAATGCAATCGACCGCTTTAAGAATTGCCTGATTATAATTGTCTAAAACCGTGTCAACATCATCTGCAGAGCCAATGTGAGGTACGGTAAATTGCTCCTGGAATACTTCAGGGGAAACCTTATGCCATTGCCTGCGTCTAGTAGGAAAGGGGGCTTTACCTGGATGTGAGGTATGGAATTCCAGAATGAAGTGATCTGTCCAATTTACTTGTGTTGGAGGAACACATGTCATGGTGGAAAATTTATTAGTAAAAATGAGGTCCAGTGTGTGACCAGCTAGGTGTGTAGGACCAGTATTCATATGAGTTAGTCCAAACAAAGAAAGATCAGTCAGTAGGGACTGTGCATCTCCATTATCCTTCAGGTCACTGTGCACATTGAAGTCTCCTAGGAGTATATATTCATTCTCAGAATCAATGTGTCTAGCTAGTATCTCCAGCAATAAGATGTTAAAGCCGGCACAGGGACCTGGGGGACGATACACTAGTTCATAATAAACTATCATTAGAGAGGTTGCACTTCTCAATATTACTGCATCATGGTTGCTCATTGAAGCTGGAACGTGGTGTACAACTGGAGACATAGTGAGGTCAGAAGTCCCCGGAGTGGGGCTAAAGGTATCAACATGGCTGTACTCTTCCTCGGATAGATCCTCAGGAATAAGGGAGAGGATGTGTTAATCTACTCTGAAGGTACTTTTAGTGTCAATGGGGGTATTATGAATGAATGAGGGCATTTATAAAGCGTACAGCAACTCAAGAGTGTCCCAGCACTAAACGTAGCAAGTCAGGAAGGAAGGCATTAGTCACTGAATAAATTGGTTTTTAACAATTCCCTAAAGGCAGTCTCATTTTTAGTTAGAGAGGGAGCTGGTTCCAGAGAGCCGTTACCAGAAAGGAAAAAGTTGTGCCCTCTCGCCTCTTTTTCTTAAAATGTGTCCTCATATTCAAACAATTAGGACCTGTGTCGTGGAAGGCACGGTGAGCACTCGAGAGAGCTTTAAAAATCATTCAGTTTTGGACTGGATGCCAGTACAGTTGTCTACGAAAGACAGCTACTGACAACCGCTTTGAAATTTTGAAAAGTAGTTGAACTGCACTGTTTTGCATGACTTAGAGGTGATGTATCAGGTAATCAGGAAGGTCAATGAAGAGTGAATTTAAGTAGCCAAGGTGAGAAAGGATCAGATCATGAGCTACACATTTCTGCACATCCAAAGAAAAAGAGAACCAGATTTTTTTCAAAGTTCTCTGGCTCCAAAGGCATGACTTGACTACCGAGGAGATCTGTTTCTTCATAGTTAAGCCAACCTCAAATAATACCCCCAGGATCCTGGCTGCAGTCATGGGGGTGTTGGGGTGGGGGGTAATCAGCTGGCTAACAGCCCATCCATCTGAAGTATTGGCCCAAACAACAGAATTTCAGTTTTGTCAGGAATACATTGGAGGGTGTTGGCAATAAGCCAGTCCATGACTATGAAAACAGTATCTGTGTATCCTCAGCATGAGAAATCATTTTGATATTAAACATCTCCACCGACACAGCAAGGGGCAAAATATACACATTAAAAAGGGTCAGGCTGAGCGCAGAGCCCTGAGGGACCCCACAGTGTAGGCTTTTGCTTCTGATCAGTATTGCCTCATCCACACCGCCTGTTCTCTAGACTCAAGAAAAGAAGAGAGCCAACCAAGGGCAGAGCCAGTCACACCAACCGCAGAAAGCCAATGTAATAGAATCCTGTAAGATACATTATCAAACGCTGCAGAGAGATCTAAAAGAATCAGTGCAATGTTAAAACCACAGTCTACGTTCCACTTTAGAAGCTCAAAGATCTCTAGTAGTGCAGTCTCCATGCTGTGTCTGGCTCTAGAGTCCGACTGTGAGGGGTGTGGTAAATTAGAAGTTTCAATAAACTCGGAAAGCTGGATATTGACCAATTTCTCCAAGATCTTCGAAGGAGCAGGAAGTAAGGAGATAGGACGAAAATTAGAAAGCAATTTTGGACCTGCGTTGGGTTTTTTCAAAAGAGGAACCACATTAGCCTTTTTCCAAGAACTAGGGACTAATCCTGAGCCTAAAGAGGACGAGAACAGCTCCAGGTAGATGGGACAGATTATATCAGTAATTTGGTGCAAAATATGTGGGGGGAAAGGGTCTAAAGGAGAGCCAGATTTGCAGCTGAAAAACCAGTCTTTTAGGGTGTCTTATGAAGGTGGTAGAAAGCAGGTGAACCTATCACACACCCCACCTTCTGTGAAATCATTAAGGGGTGCAGTCACACCCCCAACTTTAGAACATTCAAGTTTAATTGTATTTTAATCATTTTTTCTTAAAAATATTGCTCCGTTTGCTGCACAAATCTGCATCCGGCACACAAGGTGGCGCAAACCCAGAGGCATCAGAGAACTGTAAAACAATCCTAAAAAATTCCTTTGGCCTGTCCTTGGCCTCAAATCAGGCACATATTGCTTTTTAATGTGATCAATCAACACCTTCCTGTTTTTGCACCACAAAGCAATGTCAGGACTACTGTCCAAGTGCCTTCTACCCCAAGAACAGGAACAGAGACAGCCCTAAGTCTTGATTTCTTGAACGTCATCTCCCAGTTTGGGGAGTCACCCATCAGCAGGTTTAGTAATTGTATCTTTGTTGGTGGGAAAGACAGATTTCTTCATGTTGGATAATTTATTTCTAGCTTCTCGAACAGTTTGCAACAGATTGAAGTGGGGGAGAACACCAGGTGTTTTTAACTCTTCAATCTTTCCAGAGATATCAAGATCAGGAACATTCATTGGTACTCCAAACAGTAATTTATATGGGGTGTCATCACATAATAATACTCTAGGCAAATTATTTAGTACTCTCTTAAACCCATGAAAGCCATGTGGCCAGGGCAATTCTGTATGCAATACTCTAGCAGTCAAGGATTGTTTAAGCATACCATTTGTTCTTTATGCTACACCATTCAACAACAACTTTATCCGGCTTTTGCAATAAACCGTAAAAGTCAGATTGACAAAGAAGATATACAAAAGATCAAATAAATGGAAAACAACTGCCACCTCAGAAACTGCTTACATAAATGTTGTAACTTTACTTATTTAATTGGTTTTTAAAAGGATAAAAATACGTAAACAGAATACAAGATAAAAGGGGTGTAAACAGCTCAAGTCCTGTCGTTATATGCCCTCCACTTGTTAATCACAGCTAGATCTGAGCCTAACAGCAGACTTTAAAAAACTAAGAACATAAGATACTGTATTGCCTGAAAGTATTAATAAAAAGGTGAAGGTAGGACGCACTTGCCTAAAATTAGCTTTTTTAAAATAGGGATAATTTAAGTCTTCCTAGGTAGTTCATAAAAGCTAGAAAACATAAAAAATGGAGAATGTCCTGTGGAGACTTTCCATCATAGCCACAGTGCATCAGATTCTGGCCCTTGCTCTGCCCTCTTGCATGGGCAAGGAGAAGATGAAAAACATCAAACTGGAACCTAGTCAACAGAAAGCGATCATAAGAGCTTGAAACCCCTAATAGATAGGGTTCAATAAATTGCGTCGTTTTTAGTATGATAAAGCTACGTACACTAGGCTTCCTTAGCTCCTGGTCTTTCCTGACTGATGACCGCTGTCCAAAAAAGGCCTCCTTTATCTGACCCAAATCCTGCTTGCTGCTCGATTACGGATTAGGAAAAAGATCTGCTCTTCCAAGGCTTGAAAAACACTCACTGGTGTATTTGAGCCACGGTATATGGGAAATAAGATCAAGGGTCATGCAGTCTTTTTAAAATATGTTTGTTTAAAGCAGTCCCTTGGCAGAGCCAGATTTTTATCCAGAATGAACAGGGGAAAAGGCCATCAAATCGGAGAAATAGGCCATACCAAGCTCTTCATGGGCTACAAAGGTAGAAGTACCCTGAGGTACAGCTTGGAGCTGTTTTCAGAAAGATGTTTTCAGCTCTTTCTAGATCTTCATGAGCGATATAACCCCAGATTTCACTACCATACAACCCCTTGGCAATGCACTTAGCCCTATAGATCTGCAAGAGTGTCCCAATCAGTCTCATGCCCAATCTAGAGGTAAAATTAAAGATAGCCACATCCTGTGTAAAATCCCCTTTCACTGGCCTCCAGTTCATCTTGGTATACAACAGAACCCCAAAATAAGAAAAAACACTAGTTTCGGGCACTGACGTGGAGCCAACCTTAAAGGTGTAGGACTTACTTGAGCGAGATCCTACCTGCATCATGTCCGATTTAGAGTTATTAACCAGCAGGTATTGGTCTTCTATAAATTGGACAAAAGAGTTGAGCAGCGTTTGCAGCCTCCCCTCAGTCCGGGCCATGAGGACAGCATTGTCTGTGTACAGTAGTACAGGCAGACTGCACCGTCCCACCTGGGGATAGTCCACCTTAGACTCCACTAATACCTTCTCCAGATTATTGATGTATAGATTAAACAAAAAGGGGCCAATATACAACCCTGTCGGACCCCTCTCTGGATAGAAAAGTGTTGAGTGACCTTGAAGTCATTGGTATATCGAACCTCCACCTTCGTATCGCAATGGAGATCTTGTAAAAAGAGAACAATGTCCCTGTCCACCCCAATTGATAACATGATCTGCCAAAGCTTACTTCCCTTGATGCGATTGAACGTAGAGGACAGGTCCATGAAGGCCAGGTGGATAGTTATAGTTGGATATACTTTTTAAGAATCATGAACAGGTTCTGACATTGGTCCACAGTTGACCGACCGTCACAAAAACCATACTGAACATTTGCCAAGATATTATTATCGTCTGCCCAGCTAGTTAACCTGTCTAATAAATGTCTGACCACCTTGCCCACTGAGTCCAGCAGGGGGTGTCACTAACAGCTGTATTAACTATTGAGGTGAGGGCCGGGACCCACAATTTCGGGTTGGAGATATAAAAGTTAGGAGGAATCCCAACGGGTCCGAGTGCCTTATACAAGACAGTCCCACTATGCCCTTCCTTACTTCCTGCTCTGAAACTAATAGGATAAAAAAAAAACAATATCTTAGAAGGTATCAATAGGTGAGAGAGTCATACCAGTATGTAAAATACATTACGAGGAAGAAAAAAAACGGGAGACTCACGTAAAGTTTTTCAAATGTGCACATGGCATCATATATTTAGAAAGAAAGGTTTAGAGATGGTACAGTTGTATCAGCACTGTTAGCGTAAGTTGGAGATGGGCGAAAAAGATCTTTGAGTGCTTAGCCTGCATTCCGGTTTCAGAAACTTGATCAGGGTGGGAGGAACAAAGCGGTGGGATGCCGCTCAGGAAGTTTGTAAGGAGGGATCAAGACGGAGCATCAGCTCCGAGCGGCCATGATGGGCTGGCTCCTCCCTCTCACAGCTGCATTGGTTGAAATGACTTAACAGCATTGTTATCCTAATCAAAGTGTGCAATAAAGGCAAAATGAGTGGTTATAGTACTCTTAACGCTTTTCCAGGGAAAGGACAGAAGGTAAATACTAGATACTGCTAGTGTCTTGTGAAGGAGAGGTAGTGTCAAAACTTTGAAATAAACATTATTATAGCCTAAAAAAGGAATCATTTTCCTCCAGCATTCAAATAATTCCAAGCTTGTATACTTCAACTAGAGCTTTGGAAAAAGGAAACTATTGATAGAACTCCCATTGTAATAAACATAGAACAAAAGGAGGGATAAAGTTATAGTATGCCTCATACAGATAAGGGTGATCTTAAGTGTGGGTTTCATGGATCAATTTGCACAGAAAACCAAAAAGTCATTCAACTTATATTTTTTCCCAGTAGCATCTATGATGCTAAGTACTAGGGTACTAAGCTTTGTCAACCGAACCACTGGCTGTGCTGGTAGCCGGGTTTACCAAGTATGGGGCAGTTGATGAAACAACAGTCATGCATAGGAGAAGTGAGTAACCAAAGACAAAGCAGGAGGTGAAAGGCACCCTCCTACTTGGCCTACCTGGTCTTGATGTCCAAAAACTCCCCCACGAAACCATTAGTATATGCTTTATCTGGAAGCTGCATATGACAAAAGTCTACAGGCCTGAGTCCCAGGATATCAAGAGACCAAGAGAGGGGGCCCAGCCCAGCCTCCACCGGTCTCAGACGGGCACAGACGGGCCCGCCCTTGGCGCCGCAGGAGGTGAGCAGTGCTTGTAAGCGTGCATGCCACACTGGAAATCCGTCCCCTTCCTCCTCTCATGGGCCATCAGGGACACAACAGAGTCCCCAGCTAAGAGAGGTCTCCTCCAACAACAGCAGAACATAAGCGCGTACCGCACCGCAGAATGTGAGCAGTGCTTTTCAGCGCACACGTTGCAGGGAATCCAGCAGCAGGCTCCTCCTCCTCTCACAGGCTGTTTGGGACATAGAGTTCCCAGCTAAGAGGAGCCTTCTCCAACAACAGCACAATTAAAGCATATCTCGCACCATGGGAGGTGAGCAGACCTTTCAGCACGAGTGGCGGGGAGAATTTGGCAGCAGGCTCCTCCTCCTGTCATGGGCCGTTTGGGTCCCAGCTAAGAGCAGTCTCCTCCAACAACAGCACAACAAAAGCACGCCCACCATTCGATTCTGGACACAACGGGTGCAAATATAGCAGTCATGTCTGAGACTGCAACTAATAGCTCCTGAGGCGGAAGCCGGGAGATAGCTTAGCGCTTTTTAAAAAATTATCACTATTGTTATTTTGTTTATTTCTTGGCTCCACTTACCGCCGCTACTTCCTTGGGCACCTTTCCCCTTGGAACACTTGCTCGAGACCCCGCTGCACAGCTGACCAACGCTGTCGCGGGACACACCTCGCCTTCGCCGCCATAGCCGGAAGCGAGGCCACGCCCACCCGGAAAGTATTTTAGGCGCGCGATATTTCTCTTAGATACTCTGAGACTGCAACTAATAGCTCCTGAGGCGGAAGCCGGGAGATAGCTTAGCGCTTTTTAAAAAATTATCACTGTTGTTATTAGCGCTTTTTAAAAAATTATCACTGTTGTTATTTTGTTTATTTCTTGGCTCCACTTACCGCCGCTACTTCCTTGGGCACCTTTCCCCTTGGAACACTTGCTCGAGACCCCGTTGCACAGCTGACCAACGCTGTCGCGGGACACACCTCGCCTTCGCCGCCATAGCCGGAAGCGAGGCCACGCCCACCATTGCGAGGCCACCCCCCCCCTCCCACTGCCATAAAGGATGTGCCTCGGTCGGACGTGCAGCGGACGAGCGCAGCGGGCGCGCCGAAGGCGCGCCTAAGGCAAGCCCGTCTGCGCCCGTCCGCGACCGACTGGGACCTGGGGCCTGTCTCCCTGTTGGTTTAAGGAAATACTCCTCCATAGACATAATCCGACTGCACTCACACAGGGCTCCCCCCCCCCCCTATCCTGTCTAAATGCGAGTCACTAGGACTTCTCTGCACCAGAGATATTTTCCCCGAGATAATAGGTCCACCTTTAGCCCCTCTTCCCAATACTTCTAACGCTCCTTCCCTACCTAATGATCAAACTGCATCCAATCAACTGACCGTGATCTATCTCAACACACGATCACTAGTAAAGCACCAGCTGGAAATCTTTGCTTTATTGGATTCTGAGCAGCCGGATATACTTCTGCTCACAGAGACTTGGCTGAATGATGACTCCGCTCCTGACTTACTTGCAGCGAACCCTACAGGTTACTATATTCTCCACGTAAACAGAGCTTCCGGTAGGCCGGGAGGTGGGGTAGCAGCAATCATTAAAAACTCCATTCGGTTCTCTGCCCTGACCTTAACCGCCATTCCTTCAGTCGAATTTCTTACGGCCAGACTGGAATCCCCCACCACCCCACTTGTCTGCGCGTTAGTCTACCGCCCCCCTCAACCTATGCAGAATTTCCCTTTGTTGTTTGGTGATATGTTGTCTCAACTTGTTATCAACAACTCAAGAATTCTGGTCTTGGGCGACTTTAATTACTGGCCCTCTCATGCCAAGGAGAACGCCTGCTCCATTTCATTTACTGAACTCCTTTCCAGCATGAACTGTATTCCACACATAAAAACCGCTACTCACACCAAGGGCCATATTCTGGATCAGATTTGGACATCCAACCTGGATATTTCCGCTCCCTTCATCTCTCCCTGTCTCTGGTCAGACCATTTTATAATTTCCTTTTCTATCATAGGCATCCCCATTCCGAGAAGACCTAAGGAAGGAAATCTCTCAGCCCGGAATTGGAACAGGGCTAACCTCAACGACTTTGCCACTCTACTTAAAACCTCCACCCCCTCCAGTCTGGGATCTATCGACACCCAAGCCTCTGCTCTTACACACTGGCTGGAGTCAGCCAGCGACATTGTGGCACCCCGTAGACAATTAAAACTTAAACGCCCTCATGATGCCCAAAAATGGTTCACGGACGATCTTAAAGCCTTGAAGCTAGGCCTCAGGCAGGCTGAGCGTCAGTGGCGACGAGACTATGCCCCCGACAAGAAACTGCACTTCGCTACCCTGCTCAAAAATTATAAACTAGCAGTCTTGCAAACTAAATCCATGTATTTTTCAAATAAGATTGTCAGCCCTGCCACTAAAACCAAGGACATCTTCCTTATTGTCGAGGAACTGTCAAACCCAGACAGGATCACCCCTAAACCCCTCCCATCTCGAGCACTCTGTGACTCTCTAAACCTGTTCTTTATTGAAAAGATAGCTAACATCAAGAAGAGTATTCTATCCTCAGCCCTCTCTCACCATCATGGGCCAGAGTCCCCTCTGCCTCTTTTCAATTCCAAGCAGCTGACCCAGATCCCTCCAATCTCTGAGACAGAATTCCTAGCCCTTCTTAAAAAGGTTGCGTCAGGATCCCCCACTGACTGCTGCCCTCCCTCAGCCCTCCGTGAGGCTTTTACAACCTGCCCCTCTCCCCCTTTGGCATTGCTGAATAAATCTCTTTCCTCTGGAACCGTCCCTGGGTCATTCAAACGAGCTGAGGTCACACCTATCCTTAAACAAGCATTTGCAATGCAATAGGTCTCGCATTTATAGGAGTTTGAGCTATTGGCATTGTAAATGACAATGCTTTTTATTTAAGTTTGGGTTTTTTAAAACATTAATAAAAGGCACTGTCATTTATAATGCCAATAGCTCAAACTCGTATAACTGCGAGACCTATTGCATTGCAAATGCTTGTTTACTATTTGATCTATTGAACCACTTGGGTCCAATGTGACGCTTCAGTGCTTTATATTGAGGGGAGACATTCGACCCTTTTATGTATGTGGGTTGGTTGTTTTTGTCTGCTATGTTGGTTTCTTCACCTCTGTTTTTCCTGCCTGCATATTTACTATATCAGGGGCCCTCTTCTTCTTTTTGATGAGTGTTTCCCCCGCCTGGCAGGGATGACGCCCCAGCACAGGGTGCATATGCCAAGTGTGAGGGAGGGCAAGCAGAGGGAGCTGTATTACAGGGCCCTGCCAGGCACACATGCAGCAGCCTGGTGGGGTAACACGAGGAGAGGGATGGGTAGGAAACGGTGCAGCGTTCAGTGGTCTGACATTGTGTGTAATTAAAGGCACTACTTCTCAGATGCTCAAATCCGCGAAATGCCATGTGTTGCTACCAACACTTGATGTACAGATCTGGGAGCCAATCCATAAATCCATCTAAACCTCAGTTGGGGATGTGTGTGTCTTTCTTTATGTGGGGACATGAGGCCCTTGCCAGACAGCTAAAGCAGGCTGTAGGCAAGACATCTACTGCCCAACTTCTGATGTTGGAAAACATTTGTTAGGACAGTAGCCTATGAATTTTCAGCATTTCTAAGGGTAGCGCATGGCACTTTATGATTTAGCATTTTCAAATAAAGTACGGCCCTTGTCCAATTCTTTGCTTTTTAGAAGGTACAAACAATTATGAAACGCTTTATGCTCCGCTCCAGATGTTTTAAATTAACAACAATTTGAGCCATAATCCCCGTTAGTAGAGTAGACTGTCGAGCTCTCTCATCCTCTAGCAGCAGTCATTGGAAACTGTCATGGGGTCATCTAGTGAGGCCCAGGCCGTTTTAACATGTGATGTGAATACACCGCCGCATGTCCTGAAATCTGACAGATGTTTCCGCACGCTCGGTGCCGCTGGCGTCTTATCTTTCTATGAACTGACTGTGATGTACACGGTGACAATGTTTTTATGCATTGATTTTACTCCTTCACATTATTATTTTATGCTGCTCTCACTTTAATGTCTAAATACAGTATTTAATCTGTTGAATCTAACTGAATCTGGCGCAGAGCTGTAGAACAAATTTGTCAATGTATGCAAACATTCAGACATCCCCAATGGTAACTTGGTATTAATATAAAAGTTGAAACAAAACGTTTTTAATAAACAATATTTAACCCGGTTGGGATTTTTTCCTACCACCTGTAATGAACATGTGAGCAGATGTCAGCAGCGAGCGCTTAACCCAATCAGCTAAGATAGACAGGCAGGGCCGCGGGATGTCGAGGGACAGCCTGTCCTCGTTCTCTTAAACCCTGCTAAGTCTCTCTTCTGAACCCTAGAACATCAGGGCTGAGCACACTGGCAGCAGAGAAAGACGAGGCACTGGGGATTCGTGTGTTTCACAAGCAGTCATCACTGGGCCATCCTAAGGAGTTATGGGGCCCTGGGCCAGACATACTTTGGGGTACCCTGTTTGGAACAATTGTAAATTTATGACACATTTTCAGCTCAACCTAACCCCCTTCAGCACAGCTGGGGAGAGAAAGGCGGGTTTACTGATTGGTGAGGTAGAGAGAGGCGAGAAACAACGAGAGGTGAAGAGAGAACAAGCGTTGGCCGCTTTCGCAGCGATTGCCCGTAAGTGGTGTGTGCGAGTGTGTAGCAGGAAGTGGGATAAGGGAGGGGGGTAGCATGGTGAGCACTTTTGCGGATGCTTTGATGTTCTCAGTGGCCGCGCGGCTCACTGAGAACATCAAAGCAGCCACGAAAGTGATCACGATGGATGACAAATGGTGCGCGCGCCCGGCGCACATGCACTGTAGGTGAAGCCCTCAAAGAAGCACTAGTTTGCACTTCCAAATGCCGCTTACTAAAATTCTCGCCAGAGCAGCGCTAAAGCGCTGGCTCAGACGAGACCTAAAAACCCACGGTAGACCCCACAACCATGAGCAACTTTCGACCCATCTCCCTCCTTCCTTACCTTAGCAAGGTCTTTGAGGCTCATGTGACCAACACTTTGAGTACTTTTATCGAGGACTCTCAGTTCCTCGACCATCAACAGACTGGATTTAGACCCAACCATTCCACAGAATCTGTCATACTTTCAGTGATGGAAGAACTACGGAGAGGGGCGGACTCTAACATCAGTCAGGCCCTAGTGCTCCTGGATTTGTCGGCCGCCTTCGACACGGTCGACCACGATATTTTGATCGGCCGTGTCGGGGAGGCCGGCATCCAGGGCCTTGCGTTGGCCTGGATCCGCTCCTTTCTGAGCGACCGCCATCAGGCGGTCCGGCTCTCTCAGTTCTCCGCGGACGAGGTTAAACTTACCTGCGGTGTCCCGCAGGGATCCTCCTTATCTCCTCTCCTTTTTAATTTATATCTCACCCCCCTCATCCGTTCGCTACAAGGCAGTGGTGTCACCGCGTTCAATTACGCGGATGACATCCAGCTGATTTTTAATATTAATTCCTCGGCCCAGTCCGTTGACAATTTTCAATCCACCCTCTGTCATATCAGTGACTGGATGGGGGTGAACCACCTGAAGCTTAACCCCGACAAGACTGAACTCCTGCTTGTCGGGGGCATAGCCAACCCTTGGAATTCCACCTTTTGGCCTCTCAGGTTGGGTACCCCCCCTATTCCCGTCAGCTCAGTGAAGAGCCTAGGGATCATCATCAGTAACGATCTCTCCATGAAGCCACAGATTAGTGCAGTGGTGTCCTCTAGCCTTTTTCAATTGAGAAAAATTCGTAAGATTGCTCGCTTCCTGACCACCGAGGCCCTCACCCTGGTATTACTGGCACTTGTCATCTCCAGGTTGGATTATGCCAACTCTCTCTATGTTGGGTTACCCATTTACCAACGAAAGAGGCTCCAACTAGTCCAGAACCAGGCAGCACGGCTCATCTACCACCAACCCAAACACCAGCACGTACGCCCCCTTTTGAAATCCCTTCACTGGCTCTCCATCAGTGAGCGGTGTAAATTTAAACTGGGCTGCATTATCTTTAAATCCCTTGCTGGCACAGGTCCTCTGTTTATTTCCTCACTTCTGCACCCATATGTCCCTTCCCGCACCCTTCGTTCTTCCTCCCAGGCTCTTCTTCAAATCCCCAAGTACAAACGTAAAAAACATGGAGGACTAAGGTTCTCTTTTCTTGCCCCCTCCTTTTGGAACGCTCTTCCGTTAAGCTTGAGATTGGCCTCCTCATTAGCCCATTTTAGGTCTCTTCTGAAAACCTATCTATTCCGTATAGCCTACAATTAGAATTTTCTTAGCCTCTTGGACTGTTTTGTTTTCTGTCTCTCTGTTTTTAGCGCCAAGAAACCGTTTGGTGTTAGCCGCGCTTTATAAGTTCTTTTTACATTACATTACATTACATTACATTTACATTACATGTTCCTAGAGCAGACATAGCATCCAAAACGTGTTAGCAGCAAAGACAGGACTTTTGTTTGTATGAAAATTTTGAAAAGCTCCTATTACTTTTAGGCACTGCAAGTTGTTTATGACTGCTCAAGCAGTGGCACTGTTTTGTGGCCAAATCCAAAGGAATATGAAGCATTAATTGAGTGAAACCAACATACATTTATATTGATTAACATGATCAAAGAAAATTGTCCTGAGGAGTTAATCAGAGATAGGAAGGGGAGATTGTGCTGGTCTTTTATAATTGTTCACTGTTTTATTTATTGACAAATATTACATTGGTGCACATATATTTTTGTAAAAACGTTCGTAAGTATGGTCACCAGTATTCATGTTGTAGCATTGACACAGTCAGTCAGTCAGTCAATTACTTTTATTCGATCAGTAAAAGATCATAAAAAGAGACAAAACAGACATAAAATCACAATACATAAAATACAGGGCAAAAATACATCAATTACAAATCTGGTAATGGAAAACATAATCAAAATTTAAAAATGTGAAGAGAACATATTTCATAGGTTCAATTCTGAGTTAAAAAGAATAAATAAGGTGTAAAGATAAAATTTCCATCTAAAAGACTAACAGGGATGGAATACTCCATAACTACGGGCCACCGTCCATCACAACCGCATCAATTATGTTAAAAGTAGGCCGCTCTCTAGCACGCTTCTTACTGATGCGAACAGCTGCGACTAAAAAGTTTACTACATAAAAAGCAATAGTAATGTTAGGCAGGAGTTGCAAGAACAGAAGCGCTGGCCGAACCTGAACATAGCCAACCCCTTTAAGTAGAGGTAACAAGTATTTTGTCCTAATCCGTGCAAAATGCTCACAAAACATAGTAAAATGTAGTGTGTCTTGGCAAGAAAAATTATCACAGTCACATGGGGTAGCATTATCAGGGGTAGCCCATGTGGGATAAAAACCTAGCACATAATGTATCAAATTTAAGCGGAATTTGATCAGGAGAGACCTGTGAAGTGGGCTGGTTACAAATGCCAGGTAGGGTTCAAGGCCAGGAACAGTGATTAACCCATAGTTCCTTCTCACTACCGGCTTGTTTAATTCGATGTCCTCCCTCTCGGCCATTAATCTTGTCAATAGTGCGGTCTTAATCCCCATGATGTCCTTCTTATTGATACAGTCAGGGGAATTAAATAGCTCTGGTCGACCCACTATGCTCAACATCTTTTTAACATATACTAGCCATGGAATTGTATGGGCTCTATCCAGGGCGAGGCAATCCTTAAGTATTAAATGGGTTAAAAGAATGTCTTGGTTAAGCCAGGTTTTTAACCAACATATAACAGGTGCCATTTTGATTAAGTCAACAACAAACCCCAAACCCAATTCTGAATGTGTTGTAAAAGTGGGTGTGGACTGGGGAACAGACAGCAAGGATCTTAAAAACTTGTTTTCCACCCTCTGAATGGTGTCATTATTAGAATAGCCCCATATGGCAGAGCCATAGGTGGCTATTGCCAAAGATTTGGCTTTATAAACTTTCAAAATGGCCTCCAGGGGGCGAGTACCCAACCGTTTGGCAAAGCCAAGTATAGCTGCAGCAGATCTTGCCATTGAATTGCCTTTTAGTTTATGTTGAGGGCCCCACGTGCCTTTCTCGTCGAAAATAACCCCTAAATAGGTAAAAATTGGAACCCTTTTGACCTCGTGGCCTAAACAAAAAAAGGATTTAGATTTCTTTTTCCTACTGGCCTGGCCAGTGATCATGACCTGTGATTTTTGGGTATTAATTTTCAGGTCTAATGATGTCATAAAGTCACCGAAAGAGGCCAATAGTCTGTCAAGAGCCACCCCTGAACGCGCCAAAAGCACGGCGTCATCCGCGTATAGGAGAACTGGGATCTTGGTGTCTCCTACACGAGGTACATCCACCGCTGCGTTGGCCAGGGCTGGGTCCAGGGCATTTATATAAAGTGTGAAAAGGAGAGGTGCCAATATGCACCCCTGCCTTACACCCCTCTCTGACTTGAAGCGACTGGTGCACCTTCCCCCCTGGGTAACTCTCACCGAGGCTGATAAGCCACGATGGAGATCCGCCAAAAATCCAACCAGAGGGGGATCAACCCCAATATCCAGAAGAATACTCCACAATTTAGACCTGTTAACCAGGTCAAAGGCTGAGGAGAGGTCCATGAAGGCCATGTACAGAGACCCCTCCTTTGCAATGGTGTATTTGCAAATCAGTAAGTGGAGATTTAAACATTGATCCTGCGTACTCCTGTTAGCCCTAAAACCATATTGGGCGTCAGATAATATACTGCTACCCACCAGCCAAGTGTTCAATCTACCCAGAATGACTCTGCCTAAGATTTTAACGGCAGAGTCAATTAGGGAGATAGGCCTATAACAGGCCGGGTCATCCCTCTGGCCTTTTTTAAAAATTGGAATAATTGTAGATATCGCCCAGGACTCGGGGATATTCTTATGTCTTGCGGCATTGAAAACATTAGTTAGTATTTTGGCCCACAGTTTAGGAGCAGACCTATATAGGTCAGCAGGGACGCCATCAGGGCCTGGTGCCTTACTCTTAGATGTCTCTAGGATGGCTTTTTCTACATCCTCCTCCTTGAAGGCCGAAACTGGACCAACCTGGTTTAAGGGTGACAGCCCCTCTGAATTCCCAGGCGAGACAGAACTATACATTTTTTCGAAGTGGGCTAACCACTGTTCGTCAGGAATACTACATTCCATGGCCTGATTCTCGCTACCGGAAAAAAAGGGGTGATTTATCAATCCCCAAAATTTGGAGCTATCCCGCAGGGTATCCGGTAACAGTAAGTTATTCCAGGCTTCTTCCTGGATCTCGTATGTACGAGCTTTAATAGCCAATTTATACTGTTTCCTCAAAGAAATGATTAGAGGTCTGTTTCTCGGTTTACCCTTTATTGCCTTCAAAAGAGCAGAATGAGCCTTGGTGCAATTGGTATTAAACCATTTTTTACCTGTAACACAGCCTGACTTGGATTTAGCCAGGAGGGCCGCATTTATATGTAGGCAAATAATAGCAAAAGCCTCAACTATACTAGAGTTGGTGTTAGCGTGATCTAGGCATATACCCATCTCTGGTTCAACCTTAGACAGGACTTCTTGAAGGAAAGAAATCGGGGACACCTGAGCCCATTTTAACCTCCTGCCCTGGTCTTTTACTACCAGGGCTCTAGTTCCCAGAATACTAGAGTCTTTAAAGACCAAGAACCCATCCGTGGCAACCTCGACTATCACCGGGTTGTGGTCACTGAATGCGGAGTCCTCCACCCTGTAATTTAAAATCAAAGGAAAAATCAAAGAAGAAACAAAAATGTAATCGATGACTGACCCTGAATTAGGGCCTTTAAAGGTACACGGTCTCTGCCCTTCCATGCAGCGACCAGGTTCAGAGAGGTCTGAGGAAGCCAATAGGCTCTCCAAGGCCTCGCCTGATTTGGTATGTTCAAAATGTGTGGATGATGCGTAGGGAGAACCCTCCTCAACATCCAAAATACAACCTAGGCTGCAAGGATGGACATTGAAATCGCCCATTAAAATGACCTCAAAACTATTATGTGACGCCCTGTATTTATCCAGAACCTCCCCCAGAGATTCTAGATGGTAATTTAGACTGACACTATCTTTAGAGTTATAAAAATTAATCAAAAGCAGAGAAGGTGAATTTGCCACCACTAGTTCTACAGCTAAGCAGTGTTGGGAGCCAGAATCAACCTGTTTAGCAGATCCTTTCAGGTTCAAGGAAACGAGCAAAGCAAGGCCCCCCTTAGCCCTCCCCGCCAAGCTGGGTGTGGCTGGAATATAAAAGTGAACATAACCGTCCAAAAAAAGGTTATTTGCTATGTCCCAGGTTTCCTGCAATGCGATAATATCATGGGACAGAACATAACCAACCCATAGGTCATCCTGGCTTTTGAGTCTGATGCCAGCAACATTCCAGCTTAAAATTTTGCAGGTATTTTTTTTGTGGGTTAAGTCATGCAACTCACTAACAACTACACCCTTTCCCTCAGATCTAATTCGCGAGTTGTTAACAGAGGGAGACGTGCTAGAAGAAGGCCCCTCCAAGCCCGGTCAGGCTGAGGCTTCCGGGTGATATATGTTATCAGTACGCTGAGTGGGAAATATTACAAAATTTGGGTTGGTTCCACTTCTTTAATTTGGGTTGGTTCCACTTGACACAATAGCAATAACGCCATCAGGAGCTTATGAGCTCCACTAATTAGATGTAGTTTAGCTTGTTGATTAAGAATAAGCCTATCTTCTACCCTAAGTTTAAAATGTATGGAAACGTTATATTTAGTGAGGCAGTAAGAGTATTTAGAGGGAAAAATATAAGGAGGCTTTTCTCCTTTCAATGTTGCCTGCATTGCTACTACAAGTCTGCATAGATCTTAGTTTGAAATTGAGTTACAGCAGCTACATTGAAGGTTTCTACTTCTGTCTTTGCAGCTAAATCTGCTGCACCTTTCCCTTTAGCATGAATTCCTTTATTTTTGTGGCCATGGTATTCTGAAAATTGAACAAAGGAAGTTTGTTCTGTAGAACAGCAACCTTTCCCCAAAGCATTTTTTTTAATGGAGTTCCCCTTTAAATCCCTGAATCCATTTAAGTGTTAATGTGGTAAATTTAGATTATAAGCATCTAATAAATGAAGCCAGAATATATATTTCATTTTGCACAATACATCCCCCTCAATCTGTATTCCTACATCATAAACGCTGTCTGGTGGTTTTACATGTCCATCCACTATCTCAATATGTATGTACTCTTTACTTGGAGTCACCACCAGATGTTCTTTGAGAGTCCGATGAACTATTGTCACTTCTGCTGCACTGTCTAGAAGTGCTACTGCCTAAGAGCCGTTCTGAAGAGGTATCCGTAGTTCATAGGGCTTGCTTTTTTGCTAAACAGGCTACCTTCTTTTTCTTAAAGTGAGCGTTTGAGTCTGAAATTCTCACTTCCTTCTTTATACTAACTTCAACTTCATGCGTGGATTCCCTTTTCTACTCTCACCAGAGTCCTGTAAAGGACGGGAAGAACGGCTATCAGGGCCGGACTGGGGATTCAAAAGGAGCACTGGCAAAGATGTTGACACCAGCCCGCTCCCATTGTCTCCTCTCTCAATCTCTATAATTCCCTCCATCCATTATCTGTATCTCTCTCTGCCCTTCGCTGATCGCTTTTTCTAAACCTTCTCCTACCCTCCCTCTCTTTCTCTCACTCTTGAAGCCTTCCCATGCTTGCTGCAATTAGCATTGGGGAGCTGGGGAAAGTGAGAAGCCCCAGGAACGAACGTGGGCTTTCAAAACCAGCCTCCAGGGGCTCCAGCACACCAGGGAATTGCCCTGTGGAATGAAAGACCTGTATGGTTCTAAATTCAGTCTGAGCATTTTCTAATTTCATCAGGTTTGGTGTTTTTATTTTTTTCACCTACCTCTTTGTCCACTTTGCATGGGCACCATTGGATGTTGTCTCTATCTCTATTGTTGATGGTTCTTAAGGTGGTGGAGAACAATTGGTGCATCCTGGTGACCTCTAGATTCCTCTTCTCTCATAATATGTAGAAAGCTAATAGGTTAGCCTACGATGTGCTGCCGCAGAAGATGCGTTAATCCTACTCTGTTCCTGTTGGGGCTGTTGTCTTCCTCCTTTAACGTTTTTTGCAATTCTCTACATACTTGCCTTGCTTCTGCTTGCATCCTGTTAGGGCATGAGTTTTTACCATGATTTCTACCACTGAAGTGAAGAACTCACCTCATTTGTGTCCTAAGAAGATTATCCTGATCTCTTCCGATGAGTACTAAAAGTGACAAACATGTGCATGTTAAGAGAGGTCCAGGCCTGGCTGCAGTCTAATTTGTCAGCGAATACTGAAAGAAATGGCTCTGATCTATAGTTGCAATGATGCATTTGAATGGACTGGTGCAACCAAGCGTTAGAGCCCACGTGCATAAAGTTGATAACCACCTCTGCACTGGGAAAGATGATGATGGTTGTCAAAAGGGCTCACCTAGAATTAGAATGAGATTTGTAAAGCACACTAAACCTGAAGGTGTCAAAGCTCTAGTACAACTAAGGAACCAACAAAAGGAGAGCAAGGAACTAGACTCAATGAAGAGAAAAGAGCCAGGTTTTAAGTTCCTTGTGGAACACAGACAAAGACTCCAGAGCCACAATATGCACAGGTAAAGTGTTCCACTTGAGCTTTGTTGGATACTTGGCCACAGAAACTTAAACCAGGAAGTCTTGCAGGTCCACACAATGGACTAATCTTTTCTGCAGAGCATCGGAATCGCCAAACCTACATATGTAGTGAGATGTCCAGCATTGGCTGCACTTGAATTTGCAAGCGAGTACTGAAAACAATTTGAGAAACAGGTAGTTTTGACAATATTTACCATGAAGTGGACTAGTGCACTCATGCAGTGTGTGCAGTGTGCAACCCCTTTTATGTAAAACTTACAATTTCTTTCAGTGCTTAATTCGTAGAAAGTGTCTCACTTTGGCATACAAACAAGTAAATGATTACTCAAGTAGAGACAAATATCTGCAGTTTGGCTATAAAGCTGCTAGCTTTGTACCTGAAACACAAACATCTGGCTTCAGATCTCAGCCTAAACAAATTGGCAAATCACATTTGAGTTTTTCAGTGTCTCAAATTGCAAATACATGCACTGTAAAAAGTGGATTGTACCATTATATTATGTTGGTAGTTTTGGCAGAGCTTATGCACTCTAAGGTTGCCTGAAAGTGCTGAAGAGAGCTGAACACAATGAATCAGAAGAGAAGGTGAGATGGTCTGACTCTTACCCCACACACCTTTAGTGTCCTGCCGGACATGTAATTATTCCCAGCCACTCCCCCAGGGCTCTAACATTTAGCCCAAACCCATCCACCTCAGGCATCACGAGTGACGTGGGTTTGTCAAAAAAGGGGACCAAGTGCACGTGCTCATGGCTAGTTATATGTACAGTACTCATGTGTCCATGTCTTCCTTACACATGCATGCAGGCCTAGGGCCCAGATCCCTACAATGACGATGAGGTAACCGACCCCACATGTGCACTTGCAACAGCTCTGCGGTTCCTCGTGGGGGGAGTATAGACCGGTGCAGTGTTGCTGATGGCACAGGGTGCCCTCAACACATGAGGCATGCCACACTGACAATGAGGTACAAAGCCCACTGTGAAGAAAGCTGCAGTGGCCTGTAAGCAGGGGCTACAGCGCCACCTAGTGAGTGATAGTCCCGGCCTGTGTTAACTTTGTGAAAAGACTAGCCGCCCTGCTGCACCTGTATTGCTTCACCCCCACACCTGCATCTCCAGTCCCACGTAGCCTGCAGTTTTAGGGAAGTCTGTTGCGGCCTGTGAGGAGAGGTGGCTGCAGCGTCAACTAGTGGTCGCTCACGGCCCGTCACCTGACCTTGGCAATGGTGTCCAGTAACAAGTCAAGCCCCGACAAAATACTTGAGCATGATATGAGTGCCCCTGCCACACTGAACTAAGAAAAGGGAAAAGGGCCTGCAGTGCCCCGTAACCTCGCCCCCAGACAGTGAAAGTGCAAAGGACAAGTGTTTGGCTCTGCTACCAGCAGAAGGACTCCAGGACTGCTAGGTCCATTCCTCCCAGACGAAGATCCTGTTTGATCTCCTTCTGTTGACAATGGCTGTGAGGATGCATGCAAGAGGTGCATGTTGAGGAGAAGCTAGCACAGTGTGCCTGCATGAAGCCACGATCAGGAGGAATAACCACAGCCTTTACCTTGAAAGTTTGCTGCCATTACATGCTGCCAGCAACCGGCAACAACAGTGACCGGGCCCAGCATGACAGCCCACTACAGCGCTAGGAGTGCTGCATGTCCCTAGAAGAAAAACTGCATGCACAGGCCCGACTGCACACACAGGAGAAAAAGCCGGGCAGACTGGCACAAGGCCTAGTTAGGAAAGCCCTTAGAGAAGAACACAAGAGACTGGCCGAGAGAGTGGCCGCCTGCCACCACTGTGGAGAGAGCAGCTAACCAGCAAAGCGCCAGCTGCTAACACAGCAGAGACAATGCCAAGTGGACACATGGACAATGCACTGACTGCATAAAAGAGGCCGTAAGTGCCAGCTGCCCCAGCACAGAATGGCCCCCATTGGCCTGTCAATGAGAATGTCACATGGAGTGACCAACCCTGCTGAGCACGCACAAACCTAGGCAGGACCAAGCGCTGCTATGGTACAGCCTCACGGTGCAAGCAATGTGTCCTCGAGCAAAGGTGGAAGGAAGGTGATCCTCCATCCAGGCAGTGGAAACACCAAGAAGATTCCGGAGAAAAGGGACAGACGGAGTGTGGGTGGTTGCCACATCCATGACAAGAGAAGACGCACAGTCCTATGAACAGAACAAGACCTGCAAGAGGTCCACAATGGGAAAAGACACACAGTACTATGAACAGGCCAGGAGGTGTAAGAGGTCTATGAGAAGAGAAGACGCACAGTCCTATGATCAGGACAGGACATGTGAGAGGTCCATGCAAAGAGAACATACAACACGTAGCCGGACGCCACTTCGCAATGAGAAACCCAGAAAAGGGAGAAGAGAAGTGTGTGTGACCGGACCTGGTCAGAAGAAGAGGAGAGCATGGCACGACGCCACATTTCGAAGGAGGATTGGAGAGGAGAGAAAGGTGTGTGACAGACCAGTCACACTGAAGAACCTGATGACCACAGGTGCACAGGAGAAATGAACAAGTGTCACAAGACCGAGGACTCGTACCACTACCTGAGAGTGCACCCACCAATACAAGCCAGACTCGAGGGGCAGCGATGTCTGCGGGAACCGCATAGCTGCCCCATGCTTCACAGTGCGCCCTCCAGCCACCGTCACCGGCTGCTTGATACAGATAGCATCCCTGCTAGCAACCACAAATGGCAAAAGAGAAGAACCACACCAAGATTAAATAAGTTACGTGGCTGCATAGTCCTTCAAGTCACCCTCACTCCATGCACATCATCGGCACCTGTCGTACAGGTTGTCAAATGGCAACAACACCATCATTGCCATGTGCAGTGCTTCACTCTAACCACCTAAGGAGCGTCCAACCAACAGCGTGTAGCCCTACGCCTGTGAACCATCAAGAGACCAAAGAGGCGCTCCTGGCACCGTGAGGAACCAATCATCCAGGGACAATCTGCTAACTCCACGAGCACCTGGGTCCTGATGTTAACAGCACACCTGACCATGAGTCATCTACCCTTGTGGTTGCACGAGTGACTCAGCCGTGGCTCTGTTGGCGATCCTCCAGTGGCCCTGTGTGGTCCCGCATGGCACACACGCAACCCTGCACACCCACGCGGTCCTGTGGCAACCCAGCAAAAAGGACCTCAAGGGCATTCCTGCACCAAATCGACACCTGCACGAGGAATGGGCCTGAAGCTGCTACACCAACAGGCACCGGAAAGCTCCGGGCCTCAAGGAAGATGTCCAAACACCGTCTATGTCGTCCCAGTCTTTGCAGGTTGTCCTTCACTGAGCCAAGACACCCCAACACTGTTGATACCAACCAACACCGCGAGAGGAGGCAGGACCGACCCACAGGGCATGGGTGAATTTTAAACCAACCGACAGGATGTTGAAGAGTCCGTACTCAATCCACACCAGTGTTCATGCCCAGAGTCATCTGGTTAAATTATTAAAGCATACTGGTCTTACACTTACACCACACCCATACACCACAGGCGTCTGGAGTGACATGAACTTGTCAATAAAGGCCCGAGCGCGCGTGCTCGTGGCCAGTTGTATGCACAGTGCTCATGTGTCCATTTCAACCTCACACCTGCATGTGGGCCTAAGGCCCAGAACCCTACAATACCTTAGTCGTCTACAGCTGCAGACAACACTTCATGTTAGAGAAACAAAAAATGGCGTGTAAAAAAAGCTTGAGTTAGGTTCGTTGTATTTCAAATTCTTAAAAAGTATGCACACAAAACATTCTTTAGAGTTCAGGCGTGCCTTTAAAAGTGTCCTGGCTTCTTGTAAACAAAGCGCCGCTGATATATTTTGGGCGTGGGCACTCAGCCTGGCAGCTCAGTCTTTTCTTCGCGGCGTTTCACTTCAATGTGAACTATGTTGTCATGGCGTCAGGCGGTCCCGCGAGAGTTCCTCTGGGCGATGATTGATGCTAAAACGGATGGAAGTGCAGTAACGCTGCATCAGTCACAGCTCCGGGCCGGCCCTAAACTCGACCCTGTTAGCACAACCTCACTCGAATCATTTGTCTCAGGAGCACCAGGGGATTTGAGAGCAGCTGTAGGGTCGACCATTTCCAACGGGGCATATTTTTGGTGGGTTGTAACGACAATCCTGACCGCAGGTGACCTGCTGAACGTGCCTCTTAGTTTTTCCGGTGTTTCGTTTGCGTCTCGTTGTTTTCCTGCTGTAGTTTCTCTAATTCGCACGCAGTCCGAGCCTTGATACAAATGTGCATGTTTTCAAGGCTGACCAGGCAAACTGGATATCGTCACGAGATCAGGAGTTATTCATAATGCTTTACACAACTACAGAAAAGCAGGACACATCGATCGTGCACTGTTATATATTGCTTGTTCAATTCCAAATGGAGTAAACACTTTTCCAATTAATGAACATAAAGATTTTTGAACTAAGACGAACGTGTAGGTAATAGGTTTCACTGCATCATTTTGAGCATAAATAAAACAAATATTGCTTATACATTGTTTTACACATGTAATAGACATTTTAACAAAGGCATTCTATTGCAAGCTAAAAAAAGAAGAGGAATCTGAATTTTAAAATACTTTCGTGTAAGAAAGGAAAGAAACTGTAGTCTTAGTTCAGTTTCATACACAAAAAGTAGAGAAATGTACACTACCTCAATTTCGTACGATGCATTGTTGCAACGCAGAAGTGAGAAATCATGTTCATCCATGTTTAGGGCAAGATTTAGGAAGCTTTGAACAATGCAACGATGTTGGCAAAACATTTTTTTTTTGTTTAATGTCAAGTCACGTCAAAAATACTTTATTCGATTTAAACACAGTGAATCTTAAAAGTACAAAAAAACCTAGAATTTGCAATAAAAACCGTCCTAAAATATGACCAAACGTATCACTCTCAGATTGAAACCCCCCAGCTGAAAACCGTGATACATAAAAGCATTCCTTAACATTACCTAAAATTGCAAATATAGCACAGCTGTCCATACTTGTTTAAAATCTTTATTTATAAAAAGAGGGCAGATATACATGTGTTGTAGAGATACATACTTTTGGCATATAAAAGCTACGTGTAACGTGTCAATTGCACTAGCTATATCACAAGTACAGATTGGCAGTTCTGAGGGCATTTTTGTTTGATGAGAACTGCAATAAATAGCTGATGGCCATATTTACAGAGATTTGCGTGGTGAATATTTCATATTCCAAGCAAGACTGTGCAGTGCTAAATGTGATTATGCGTGGTCCAATCGCAAAAGGAGAAATCTTGGCACATATTACCACTGGAATCAAGCTATCCTGGCTGAAGAGGGGTGAAACCCCGAAACCGGTCCTAGGATGCTTGTTTCCGGTCCAGGGAGGACCTGGCTTGGCAGTTCGGGCAGGACTGTTCCCATGAGGCACAGGGTCAAGACTGATTTGCATATGTCCAGGTCTAAACTGGGGTGGCATGGTGAGCAAAAGAATGATGGATTGAACCCAGATTTCTTGACTGGGGGTGAATGTTTTGATTTGTTCTGCATTCCGTCCATCAATTTTGTGTCTTTTGCTTTCTCGTCCTAAGTGCGCCAGGTATGCCCAGACGTGGGTCCTGGGCTCACTGTGCCAATGGATTCAACCTATCCTAGCTCAAGAGGGGTGAAACCCCGAAACCGGTCCTAGGATGCTTGTTTCTGATCCAGGGAGGATCTGGCTTGGCAGTTCGGGCTGAACTGTTCCCATGAGGCACAGGGTCAAGACTGATTTGCATATGTCCAGGTCTAAACTGGGGTGGCATGGTGAGCAAAAGAATGATGGATTTAACCCTGATCTATTGACTGGGGGTGAATGTTTTGATTTGTTCTGCATTCCGTCCATCAATTTTGTGTCTATTACAACAAAATGGCATGGCGTGGCGTTGCAAGCAATATAGCTGCGCCATGCTGCATCATTAAAAAAACAAAACAGGGATGCGCCGTATTTACAGAATACAGCACACCCCTGTGTATTTCATTACGCCGGCACTAAAAAAGCTAGCGCCAGTGCAGGCACCCTTGCACCATGGTCTAAGGGTGCCTGCATTGCAGGGATGATTGTCTTTGTGCAGGAAGGGACACCCTTCTGCACAAAAACAATCATTAATGGTATTTTGCTCCTTCTATGTGTTCTGAGCAAAAACCGAGGCGAAATAAAAGTATTTCTCCTAGTTGCACCACTATTCACACTTCCTTTCCAAAGGCGTTAGTTTTTGGCGCTGCCACAGATTTACAGATCCTTGTACATCTCGGGCAGTGTCAAAAAGCAATGAGTGTTGCGTGGGAACGCACAGAGCAACACCCATTGCACACCCCTTTGCCACAGAAAACTGCGACGAGGAAAGCCATATTTACAAGGCGGCATTAAGCCACACAAAGTGCCTTGTAAATATGGAGCAGGGCATTGTGTCATTGGAGCATCAGAAAGAGTGACGTCCTGTATAAATCACACAGGCAATTGCCCAAGTCCAATTAGGCGAATTAATGGAAATATTGTGTAATTAACTCACACAACTTTCCTTCTGAATATTTTTTGGCGCCTGTTTTCATAGTTGGCACTGTTCCTGACACATTACACCCACTTCATAAATTCACTTTGTTCAGTGCCGCACAATGCAATGGCATTTGGTGCTGTGTTCATGTCAACTTTTGTCGCAAAAAACTTTTTCACGAAAATTTGTTGGAGGAGCCATTTGAGCCACTATGCGTCATAAGAGTGCCTACTTTTATTAAATCTGGGCCTTGGTATGCAGTAGTTTCTAATTTCACTAGGCCCTGGTACACAAGCATCAAAAATGGTGCAAAGGAAGTTGTCCTAGTAATTTTTGCGTCGCACAGAGAGAATGAAATAGGACCTCTGGTTGTAGGATCTAATGTTCTCTGTGGCGCCCGGTGCTACAGAAATACTGTGACTGCACAGCCCATTTCTGCTCAGCAGAGCATTGGCCAGACCTAGACATTGATCCGTTAGAATATCCCGTTTCACACTGATGGAAAATAGTTCTCTGTTTTCTTTGTTCTTGGCAGCTTTTTCTTTCTCCACGCACTCGCCGCTCTTATCCCTTCCCCTCTCAGGGGAGCCAGGCACTGAGAAGTGATGGCCTGGGATTTGCAGCCATTATTATTACAGTGACAGTCTTTCAAGCCAGCTTGCACTTTTTGCTCTAAACTCCAGGCTGAAAAAATTGACAGGATGCAAAACCCGAAGGCTCACATATGCTTCAGCTATGTGGTCATACTATTGTAGGGTCCACTTTTTCCTGATGTGCAGCTCTACACCGAATATGTGCATTTTCACTGCTGCTGTATAAAGCAGCAGGAACCACATATGTTCCTTAAGGGTTAATAATATCCACATATGCACTGAATCAACTGAACATATTTCACTGACATAATCTCTAAAGCAGGCGACGAGAGCCTGCCTTAATCAAAACCTGCAGCACAGATGTTTTAACTGCATGATATGATAACAGTGACAGCTAGTGGATTAATATCAGAGAGAGTTGAGCTGTTTTCACAATTAATTCCCAATATGGGTGGAAATGTCAAAACTGCAGTATTTGATTCAAAACGATTTAGGATTTTAAAGGAAGGATTTCTTAAAAGCATTGCCCAGAACTGTCAGTTTTCTGAAAATAGGACAAAGGACCTAGTGACAGGAGTTAAGTGGATCTTCCTGTAATGAATTTTGCAGGCGTTGCTATCCGCGCATTAAGCACGTTCTCAAGTAAGGCAGTGCCTAGCGTGTCAGCCCGAAGCACAACTCATCCCAGTATAGTAATACCATTTGAGTGGGGCAGACCCCTGCCCGCGCAGTATAGAGTCATCGACCTGCTATACTTGGGAGTTGGAATGAAATTAATGAATGAATGCACTATTTTTAGAGTGCTGCTGCTGCCCATATACATGAGCTTCAAGGCGCTAGAGGATGAAGACTAGGGTTGAGTAGTTCCTAAGTGGGACAATTTGGAGAATAACCAGATTTTCAGATTCTTGCAAAGCAGTAGGGCAGAGGGCGCCAGTCTGAGGTTTCAGGGGTAGTTCATTCGAGTACTGTACAACTTGTACCAAAAGTGCTTTCCCACCTTTCCGGGCAAGCTAAAATTTCGGGTTCTAGATGAGGAGGGCCTTGGAAGATCTGAGAGATCTTGCAGGGGTGTATGGTGTAATACGTTTTTGAAGAAAAGATGGATCCGTAATGTGCTAGGCTTGATTTGCAAGAGTAAGTGGTTTAAATTTGATACTGTTTGCTACATGAACCCACTGCTGGTTAAAGACAAGGGAACCCTACAAGGTAACCAAGGACCTAGGGTATCAATTTTTGAAAAAACAGTGGTCCTTGTTGAAGATAATTCAGGAAACACAAAATGAATATAGAAAGAAATCAATTCTATATATATGCTATCCAGCCGGATAGTTTAATTTAATAAGAATAATAAATTGTCAAGGGACAGAATTAATGAACAGTGGGATACAGACCTGTATCCAAAATTCACATAAATACACAGAAAGTGACAATTAACAATTTACAAAAATATTTTTTACAAGAAAACATAAAGCAAGCAGGCGAAACAGAAAAAGTTGATTTTACTCCAATGTAAAAGATAAGACAAGCATGATAGGCGGCTACAGCCGTAACACATAATAACAGAATTGTTGGTGTGTACGGTGTCTTAAAGTGTTGACGACGTTTCGATCCCTATTAAAAAATCATTGGGATCATCATCAGGACAGTTATATTGTTGGCCTAAACAGTTAGACAACTTAATAAGCGTCTGGACTTATGTATCAGGAGTAGGGCAGAAGCCGCACGGTTCACGAAGAAGTGGACACTTAATGGGAGAATTGTAACCGGTACTTGATTTCTAGCCCCAGTTTAGTTGAGGATAGGGGGCACTTGCAAGGATGACCTGATCCGATCGTGGTATAGGCGGGAGTCCAAGAGAATCGATGGACGGTTGTGGAGCGCGGTGGCTCGAAGTTTCGCCTGCTTGCTTTATGTTTTCTTAAAAAAAATCTTTTTGTAAATTGTTAATTGTCACTTTCTGTGTATTTATGTGAATTTTGGATACAGGACTGTATCCCACTGTTCATTAATTCTGTCCCTTGACAATTTATTATTCTTATTAAATTGAACTATCCGCCTGGATAGCATATATATATAGAATTGATTTCTTTCTATATTCATTTTGTGTTTCCTGAATTATCTTCAACAAGGACCACTGTTTTTTCAAAAACATGAACCCAGTGCAGCTTTCTAAGGGGTGAAGAAATAGAAATCCTTTGCTGAAGATTCAGAATCAAATGGGCAACAGCGCTGAGGACAACCTGAAGTTTGGGCATAAGTTGTTTGTTTCCACCAAAATAGAGAACATTCACTCAATATAAACCAGCTCTGATTAGGGTGTGAGCCTTTGTTTTTTGTGAGGCTGCGGGAATGATTCCTAAATTTTCCTAAGAACTTTTAAAAGCGCAAAACAGCAAGAGGCCACTTCGGTAGCTTGGTGACTAAAGGAAAGGTTTGCATTGAATTTGGCTCCAAGGTTCCTGACCACTTCCACCGCGGTTCGGGCGTACCCAGGTCAGAGGGACATCAAGAGTCACTTCAGATAGAAGGTTTGCCCAGTAAAAGGATTTCTGTCTTGTCTGACATTAATTTCAAACATTTTCTCTGATGACTTACAACTCAATCACAACAGCATGAAACAATATAGAAATGCACAGGTGGTTTTGGAGACAGAAACCAGCAGGTGGTTCCTTGGGCTTGTGCCCATGGTATAGTAGAGTTGGCTGGACTTCAGGAAAAGAAAAAGAAGAAAGTTTATTCACCATATTGAAAAAGGGGAAAACAACTTTCTTCCGAATCCTAGAATGTTGGGTCATCTGTGTTGTGGTGAGGACTTACCTCACATATGTAAGCACTGGGATGAGGAAGGCAGATGAGGGGGTAATTAGTATTTTATTATATGCTGCTTCACATGCGCTTTCATGGAAGATGAGTATAAGAGAGGTAATACTAGTAATGGTGGCGATGACAGACATACATTAGTTAAAAAGTGAGAATTTTACTTACTGTTACATTATGGGGGTGAAAGCGGACAGTGGTAGAGTCCCCGACCCGTTTGCGGTACTGCCTGACAAGGTGTCTTTTTAAATCTTTCTGCCCTGATTACTTTAAAAAAATAGTTTTTTAACTTGAGCTTATTTTGGGGAGTGCAAGGGGGACATTTTGTATCTTACCTGCTAGCGGAGGCCTGGACTCAATTGCTGGTCCTTCCTGCCTCGGTCCGACGCGGTAGTTAGTACCATTGCGTGGAGGGCATGGAAGGTAGAGCCAGGCACTTCCACTCTGCAGGGTTAGCGCTCTAGCTGCCGGGCGAGACCTGCTACAAAGATCACATGCCTCAGCAGCCACGCAGTGGGCGTACCGCCGGCGCGCCAAAGGCAAGCCCGTCTGCGCCCGTCTGCGGCCGTCCGGGGCCCGGGGCCAGAAGCGCTGCTGGTTTTGGACAAGGACTGCCTTATAGCTCTCAACAGCTACATGTGCTCTGCCCCATTCTTGGTGACCAATGTAGGCACAGTATAATGGCAGGGAGTGGAAGCTGGGAGTGCTGCCACTGCCCTTTTACGACAAACTCCCTGGTGAAGGACAAGGAGGCAGGTCAGCTACTCAGGCTTTCCTTAATAAATTGGAGGTCCCTGAGGAAACACAGAGTGAATATCTGCGACTACCTGCTAGATGGTCAGGCAGATGTGTTATTCCTCACAGAGACATGGTTAGATGAGGATTCAGCTCTTGAAATTCTAGAGGCCCTCCCTAGTGGCTATGGGATTACCTGAGAGGATAGACCCTCCGGTAGGGGAGGGGGATAGCGATTATCCATAAACACACTATCCAGTGTTCCCTTGAACCGGCAGACATCGTAGATAGCGAGGCAGGTCTTTTCTCTATTACGACAGCTACCATCCACTTTATTAAAGGGCTTCTGGTTTATAGACCTCCTGGACCCTTTTCACGGTTTGCACCTAGTTTGATTGAGCGCCTAATACATCCAGCACGACTGTATGAGAAATTACTAGTGTTGGGTGACATTAATCTTCATTTTGATGACGCATTCAACTCCGGGGCTCAAGAGATTCGCCAGGAATTGGCAGCCTTACAGCTAATACTGAAATCAAAACTCCCCACTCATCGGTTGGGCCACTTACTTGATCCTATTTTTGCTAATTGGGGAGCTTTAGAAATGGAGACCCCGCTCCCGGTTTTATGGTCGGATCATTTTTTGATCTCTTTTAAGGCAAGGATGCCCTTACCGAATGTACAGGAGAAACTCGAGATCAATATAAAATACAGGAAGTGGGCTGGTTTCTCACAAGGGAAATTTAACAGGGCCCTTTTACAGGGAAGGCTACCGGGCGGCTTAGATGTGAGTTCTGCCTGTGAAGCCTTGGATAGTCGCATCACGGAGGCATTAGATAGTAATGCACCCTGGTCGTCTAAAGCATCAGGGAGAAGACAAAAATCGGCTCCCTGGTTTAGGGACGAACTAAGAACGGCTAAGTCAGCATGTAAACGCCTGGAAAGGCTGTGGAGAAGAGACTTTTCAGCCCAGGTAAAGAGTGAATATAAAGCCAGTCTTAAGAGCTATCATGCGCTTATTAGAAAGGCTTGGGCTACCTACTACAAGGAAAGGATTGAGACCGCGGAGAACTCGACTAAAGAGCTGTTCATGGTTTATAAAGAGATATCCTCCCTGGCAAAAATTGCAGCACCCAATATAGGCTCAGTGGAGTCATGCAATCGGGTGGCTGATTTTTTTGCAGAGAAGGTGGAGAAGATTTACTCCGCGTTCCCGGTCTCTGCATTATTATTTATTATTATTATTAAGGGGCATTTATAGAGCGCCTGGTTATGCAAACTGCGTGTCCCCGCGCTGAACTGAAACACTCCGAGGAAGAAGTAGGGGAGGAGCACACTATTTTGAGAAGAGGTAGGTTTTTAATTTTCTCCGGAAACTGGATTCGGAGGGGTCCAGTCGGAGGTTAAGAGGTAAATTGTTCCAGCTTTTTGCCGCCAGGTAACGGAAGGATCTACCTCCCATACGGGCCTTTTTCACCTTAGGAACCTTAAGCAAGCCTCCTTGCGAGGAGCGCAATGTACAAGTTGGTGCATACCTTGAGATGAGGTTCAGGAGTGGTGCTGGCGCCTTCTTAGCGAGGATACGGTGGCAGGTGCAGAGGGACTTAAATTCAACTCTGCTCCTCACCGGCAACCAGTGGAGTGTCTGGAGGGCGTCCTTGGAGTTAGATCTTTTTGGGAGGTTTAAGATAAGGCGGGCTGCAGCATTCTGTAGCACCTGAAGTCGATTTATCGCTTTACAGGTAGCTCCTAGATACAGTAGGTTGCCAAAGTCTAGGCGTGAGGTGACAAGGGCATGCACCAGTGTTCTGCGGGCGGTCGTAGGAAGAAAAGTTAAGACCTTCCGCAGAGTTTTTAGAATACTGAAGCAAATGCCCGTCACCCTGTTGATCTGTGGTCCGAAAGACAGGTCGATATCTAGCCAGACCCCGAGATTTCTGACTTCTTTCCGAGGTGTGGGGGCCTCACCTAGACAAGGTGGCCACCATGCCGACGTCCAGACAGATGGGCTGCCTCCCACCACGAGCACCTCGGTCTTGTTGCCATTTAATTTAAGGCAATTAGTGGACATCCAGGTTGCAAGATCTTGCATGCAAGCCCTGAAGCTGTCCATAGCAAGGCCGGGTGCACGCGAGAGGGAAACAACCAACTGTGTGTCGTCGGCATAGGTTACAATTTGTAGTCCGTGTCCCACTACAATTGGAGCCACTGGGGAGACATAGAGATTAAAAAGAGTTGGGCTCAAGGACGAACCCTGAGGAACGCCCTGACCCAATTCTATGTCTCGGGAATAGTGGTCCCCTTGACGGACCTGGAAACTTCTTCCCGTCAGGAAGGATAGGAACCATTGGAGTGCGGCTCCAGTTATACCTCCATCATTCAGACACTGTAGCAAGGTGGAGTGAGCTACAGTGTCGAATGCAGCACTCAGGTCCAGTAGGATAAGGGCCATAGTGTGACCTTCATCCACCCCCTGTCTTAGGGATTCCACTGCCGTCAGTAGTGCCGATTCCGTAGAATGGCGGGGGCGGAAGCCAAATTGGGTGTCGTGCAGTAAGGCAGCTTTGTCTATGAAATCCATAAGTTGGATATTGACCGTTTTCTCTGCCACCTTGGCAAGATAAGGTAAGAGAGAAATGGGCCGCAGATTATCCAAATTATCAAAGCTGATGGTAGGTTTTTTCCTGAGCGGAAGGACCACCGCTTTTTTCCATTCTTTAGGCACCGTTTTTGTCATAAAAGACACGTCCAGTAGATGCCTGATGTAAGGCTCCAAGGCCCCCAGGCTGTCTTTTAGACGTTTGGGAGTAGTAGGGTCCCGTGGGGAACCCGACTTTACAGATCTGCATATTTTTAGGAGAGTTTCTGTGGGTGGGGTAACAAAGTTGGTAAGGGTGAGTGAGTTTCCCCTATCCCTAGAGTGTTCTACAAACTCAATCCCATTCGTGGGTTGAGTTGGAAAAGCCGAGTAAATTTTAGATATTTTCTCAGCAAAAAAGTCTGCGATTCTGTCGCAAGATTCAGGCGAGCAGTCATCAGGGACAGTGGCGGATTTTCCACTAGAGAGAGTTTTGTATAGTAGAAATAACTCCTTTGTCGAGTTACCTGCTTCGTTGATCTTAGTCTCATAGTGTGTAGTTTTTGCCTTTCTAATCAGTCCATGGTAGACTCGCCTCTCTGACAGGTAGACCTCTCTGGTATCTTTGGAGAAAGCCCGCCGCCATTGCCTTTCAGCTCTCTTCAGTAAGGTTTTAGCATTCCGCAGTTCAGTAGTAAACCAGGGTGCGGTTTTTTGAGCACGGTCACTGGGATTAATTTCAGATAGCAGAGCTGTGAGATCTAATGCATCGTAGATGCGTTTGCATAGGTTGGAGTTAGCTGTATCTGCATCATCTCCCCCTGGGTCGCCTCCTTTTGTTAGTTCCTCGCAGAACTTAGACTGGGAGAAAGAGGCCCATTTTCGCCTTAGGTGGTATAATGCTGTGGGTTGTCGGGCTCTGCCTTCAGGAATGTGAATGGTGAAAGGTACCAGGTGATGATCTGACCAGGGGATGGGAATGGGAGTCTTCGCTTCTACTTCCCCCCAGTTAACAAATATGGGATCTAGTAAGTTCCCTAACTGGTGAGTGGGCCCGCTTACAATTTGATTAAGTTGTAAAGCTTCTAATACTTGGCAGAGGTTTTTGCTGGTGTTATCAGATGGATTGTTGAAATGGAGGTTGAGGTCACCAAGTACCATGAATTTATTTTTACATATCGAGGACTCTATAATGCATTCAACTAGACTCTCCTCGAACCTAGTTGAGGGGCCGGGGGGTCTGTAAATTAACATACCTTCCAGTGTGTGGTTGTTATTCACTTTTATCGTGAAGCTCCCTGCCTCGCTGTCCAAGATAGGCACATAGTTAAGTTGGCAGCGGAGACTTTCCTGTGCAATTATTGCAATGCCCCCTCCTCTGCCTATAGGTCTGTCTTGTCTGTATATTGTATATCCCTCTGGAAGTGCCTCCAAGGCGTCAGGCGTGGATTCCTCATCCAGCCAGGTTTCGGTTAAAAATGTCAGGTCCCATTGTGTTTCAGTAAGTAGATCATATAGATCTAGCTTGTGTTTGCGTAAAGAGCGGACATTAACCAGTCCGCATTCTAGGGTATTGTCCGTAGTGGCCATGCTTCTACCAGGATCGTAGGAGAAGTGACAGTGTTCACAACCTATGTTGTCCCCTACTTTTAGTTTGTGCTTGCACTGCTCAGTAGTGTTAGGACGAAGCGCTAGTAGTTCTAGCTTACTCCACCGTGTATGGTTCGCACGAGGGACATGGGGTCTAGCCCTAGACCGCGTGCGATCGCGGACGGGCGCAGACGGGCTTGCCTTAAGCGCGCCTTCGGCGCGCAAACGGCGCTCCCGCTGCGCTCGTCCGCTGCGCTTGTGCTGGGGGCACATTTAGGGAGAAGGTTGAGGGCGTGGCCTGGCTGGGGGCGTGGCCTCGTGTCGCGAGGGTGAGGCGTTCGTGCTCCGACTCTGGCACCAGACAGCGCTATGTCCGCTGTAAGTGGAGTGGAAGCCTGTCCTTTTTAATCAGGTAGAGGTCGTTTAAAAACAGAAAACAAAACAGATAAGTGTTTTTTAAAAAAAGCAGCAAACCTCCGGCTTCCGCCTCAGAGGGTGTCAGTTTCACTAAGACGCGCTGTTGAACTGCGCAGTCTTATGGGCGGGAAAAGTGGGCGTGGCCTGGCTGGAGGCGTGGCCTCGTGTCGCGAGGGTGAGGCGTTCGTGCTTCGACTCTGGCACCAGACAGCGCTATGTCCGCTGTAAGTGGAGTGGAAGCCTGTCCTTTTTAATCAGGTAGAGGTCGTTTAAAAACAGAAAACAAAACAGATAAGTGTTTTTAAAAAAGCAGCAAACCTCCGGCTTCCGCCTCAGAGGGTGTCAGTTTCCAGTTGCATGAGTTGGGTGCGGGGTTGTTGACGAACCTGTCAACATTATGGAGACAGAACGCCTTGCTAAATATAACATTCCCCTACCCGATACCCTTAATAAGATAGCTATGAGCATTAAGTCAGGCTCACCCAGAGATCCTGCTTCCCCGAAGGTACTAAGAGGGAGTATTGAGATTCTCGAGCCCTGCATAAGACACCTTTTGGAGCTCTCTTTCATCTCAGGAATAGTTCCTAAAAAATGGAAAGAGGCGGTTGTTCTCCCATTAAAAAAGAAGCCCCATGTTAGTATGGACCAATTAGATAATCTGCGCCCCATCTCACTACTACCATACTTTGCTAAAGTTGCTGAGAAGGTAGTAAATATCCAACTGACGGCCCACATCAGCAAACACAACTTACTTCATCCTACCCAGTCTGGGTTTCGGGCTCTTTACTCTACCGAATTAACTCAGCTTCTTTCTATGGAGACCATTCGGAAATATGTAGATGAGGGACAGATGGCGGCCTTAATCTTATTAGATCTAAGTGCCGCTTTCAACACTGTTGCTCATCATACTCTGCTACAGTGTCTTAGAAAGGGAGGGGTGGCAGGTAGCGCCTTGAAATGGATGGAATCTTTTTTGTATGAGCGCAGTTTCCAGGTGACGCAGGGATCCCACTATTCTAAAAACATCAAGTTGAAACAGGGGGTGCCACAGGGGTCCACTCTTAGTCCGACCCTGTCTAATCTCTACGTCACTCCTTTGGCAGAGATTACTGAAAAATTTGGGGTCAATGTCGTGTCCTATGCGGACGATACGCAACTGGTGGTGTCCCTTACACAGGCACAAGAGAAGGCAGCATTCAATTTTGTGACCTGCCTTCAAGAACTGGCATCTTGGATGGCGAATAACTGCCTTAAACTGAATGGCAATAAGACCGAGGTGCTTGTGATAGGGAAAGCACTATCAGTATGGTCGTCGGCATGGTGGCTACAGACACTGGGACCCACCCCTACTCCTTGTGAACAGGTTAAGAACTTAGGGGTATGGCTGGACACCAAGCTCTCATTTGAGCATCATACCAGGCGAGTGGCAAGCACATGTTTTGGAGTACTGCGTGGTCTCCGTAAAACTCTAGATGTGCTGCCTACGGCAGCCAGGAAAACCTTGGTTCATGTCCTGGTGGCATCGCGTCTGGATTATGGAAACGTACTGTACCTGGGAGCGAATGTTAAATGCATACAGAGACTCCAACGTATCCAGAATGCAGCAGCACGCCTAGTCTTGATGTTACCAAGGAGAGCCTCTTCTAAGAGGGCCTTAACCTCCCTTCATTGGCTTCCGATCAGGGAGAGAGTTCTGTTCAAGGCTCTATGTGTTAGCCATCGGATCATACATAGGAAGGGCCCCACCTACCTGCATGACTTATTAACTCCCTATTCCCGACCCGTCAATTAAGATCTAGTGGGACGGGGAAGGTGAGTATCCCTACCATCAGAAGAGCAAGGATGGGTGGATACTCCTTTCTCTATCTGGCAGCTCAGTAGTGGAACAAACTCCCTCAGGGCCTCCGGTTGGAGGTCTCAGAGACTATTTTCCGTAAAGACTGAAAACTCACCTTTTTCCCTATGTTTAGATTCTCCCCGCTACTGTCCAGCTTTGAGGGTCCCCTTTGAGATGTGCGTTTCAGAATGTACCGCAGCGCGGGGACATACTAGCCTAGTGTATCCATGCGCTTTATAAATGTGACTATTATTATTATTATTTAAAGGAAGATTTGTTTCCCATTTTGGCTGCTATATAAAATGTAACAAAAAAAAAAAGGATTTCAATTGCACGAGAGAGCCTTTGCCCCCATTGTACCTTTTATGTCAGTGGCTCCAGAGTTAGTACCAAGGATCTGAGGGATCTGATAGGATGGCGCAAGAGAAAAAGTTATCTTTTAGCAGTCCTTTCAAGATTTGGGGTCAGATTCACTTGTCCTGAACAAAAGATTAAAAGGCCATATAATGGAGCAACATAGGCACAGCCCGGCCAGTGGGACATAGTTGGGGAACACATAAAGGACCCCATTGGAGTACATTTAAATAGAAGTTAAAATGAATTGTGGGATCCACAGATACTTTTTCAGGATTTGCAGAGCCTGACATATAAAGTGGCGCTCAGGGATCAAGATAGGCACCAGAGAAAATGGCTGACATTTTAAGTGTAGGGCGCCAATGACTAGGCCCTGCAGCCAACCCATGCTGCAAACAATTGTAAGCAGCTGGAGATGGTCATAGGCAGGGGGTTGGGCTCAGGGGCTGGCATCATTTCCCTCACATTTCTGTGGATAATATTCTGGATTCTGTAATGACCCACACATTTCCTACAAACCAACAATCCTACACATCTCTTGATAAAAACGTTACTCCACTTGTGTGGCTTGGCCTAGTGCCCGCGACACAAAAGCTCCCAAAATGCAATGTGGAGACATAGGCAATAGGGGTAGTTGCGGTATTTGGGCCGGTAGCCAAGCAGGGAAACCTAACAAAACCTAGACACTCTGGGGAACCAGCGTGGTGTGTCTTGCATGGATGACACAATGTTTTCTCACCCACAATCCTCTGCAAACCTCAAACTTTGCCTAAAATCATGCATTATTAGGGGCCAGGATTCTGTCAATTTCACCCTTTAGGTTACCGTCTTACCCATGGCTTCACTTAGGGACTCGGCCTACGGACGTGTGGCTATGGCGACCTTGGCAATTGATACTTATGGGTGCTCTCATTAACCTTGAGCATCAACAGGTCAGTTGACCCGCAAGCATAGCTATTATTCACCCGTCCCTCACGACCTCTTAGAATCTTTGTCTGCACTCACACTAATGCATAATTGTGCCTCTCTTAAAGCGCGAGGGGCACTTTGGCACGTAGTTCCATGTTATTCCACCCATGTCATAGGTTGATATGCACTGCTCACTGGTGCCTTAATCCATCGACCATATTCAGAACCACTATAACCCTATCTCTTTTCTCCTTTTCCCCCCTCTTCTTCCTCCTTCTTCTTTTTCCTTTCCCTCCCCCCCCCCCCCCAATGAACAGGCTATCACTCAGTCATATAATCCTTGTGCCCTGATGATGATCCCCCAATTCTAGTTGGGATCGAAACATAATTGACTCTTGTATCTTGACTCCAAACTTGCTCATTTGAATTTATGTGGTGCACAAGGTGCTTTTTTCCACTGTGACTGGTTGAATATGTATTACTGACAAAGTCACCATGTATATAAATGCCTGAAGTCACCATGTATATAAATGCCCGAGGTCAGGAAATTTGCTGACTTCCAACCTTTTACCCACAAATTTTTTTATATGCTCCTGCCTTATGTTTTTAAATGATTTTGTATTTAATAAATGCAGTGAGTCTCCATTATGGAGAATATCAACACAGGTCCGACTGTGGTCCTGTGCATCATTGTTCTTTACTCTTTTTGAAGGGACCAACGTCTCTTATAATGTAGTGTCTTGCATGAATGACACAATGTTTTCTTACCCACAATGCTCTGTAAGCCTAAAATCATGCATTTTCCTCATATTTCTGTGACAAAAAAAGACAGAATCCTCAGGGATCCACCAAATTACTGCTACCCAGTGTTCCCACACTTGTCCCAATAAAAACACTACACCACTGGTATGGCTTGTCCTTGCACCCAAGATAGGAACAGCTCAAACCAAGGACAGTGTGAGTCTTTCCTGATAGGATTGCACCAGAAAAAACATTACCAGCCGGTTGGGCTGATGGAGAAGGCCAGAGGGTGCTGGTGCTCATTTATGTTATGTTATGTTAAATGTTTTTGTAAAGCGCGCGTACACCACAACGGTTTCATGGCGCTATTGAATAAGAAGTAGCACAAGTATACTGGGCCAGAATGTTTATAGATAAGCCTGTGTGAATAAGAGAGTTTTAAGAAGGGTTCTGAACCGAGGAAAAGAAGTTTCAAGTCTGAGCTCAAGAGGGAAAGAATTCCAAAGTTGGGGAGCAAGGAACGAGAAGCTTAATCCACTGTGTTTTTTCCGCCTAAAAGGGGGGATGACAAGAAGGTTAGAGTGAGAGGAACGAAGAGCACGAGAGGGTGTGTAGCGGAGAACCAAAGAGGAGATGAAGACAGGGCCGAGGCCGGCTAAAGCTTTGAAAATGGTGCAGCCCAGTTTGAAGATACAACGATTGGCCACTGGGAGCCAATGAAGGCTCTTCAACAGGGGACGGACATGTTGATGTCGAGGTTGTTGGAAGATAAGACGAGCAGCTTGGTCCTGAACCAATTGAAGGCGATGCAGTTGGTAGGCTGTAATGCCGGCATACAGTGAGTTGGCGTAATCTATACGAGAAATGACTAAGGCCATGAGAACCAAAGTGAGGGCCTCGGTTGTTAGAAACCTCGAAATCCTGCGGATTCTGCGAAGATGGAAAAAGCAGGATGAAATCACCGCGCTGATTTGGGCTTTCATGGTCAAGTCATTGCTGATTATGACTCCGAGGCTTTTCACGGACTCGGTAGGTTTAGGGGGGTTACCTAACGTAGGAGGCCAAAAGTTGTTGTTCCAGGGATTGGAGGTGCCAGTCAAAACCAACTCAGTTTTATCAGGGTTGAGTTTGAGTTGATTGGCGTTCATCCAATCACTGATAAAACACAAGGTAGCCTGGAACCTAGTAACAGACGTAATGGAAGAATCGATTTTGAACACAAGTTGAAGGTCATCAGCGTAGTTAAAGGAAGCTACCTCGAAATTACGAAGAGAGCGGATCAAAGGAAACATGTACAAATTAAAAAAGAGAGGGGAAAGAGAGATCCCTGAGGGACTCCGCTGGTCAGGTTGACCCTCCTGGCAGAAAAGGTGTCAAGGCGAACAGCCTGAGACCGATTTTCAAGAAAAGAGGAGATCCATTTTAGAGCTGTTCCAAGGATGCCGGCATCCTTGACATGGTCGATCAAGAGATTACGATCGACCGTGTCAAAGGCGGCGGATAGATCCAGAAGGACAAGGGTCTGAGAGAGGTTATTGTCGGCCCCCTTTCTGAGTTCATTCATGACTGCAAGTAAGACCAACTCAGTGGAATGAGCTGGTCTGAAGCCAGCCTGTTGAGGGTCAAGAAAGGAAGAGAGTTCAATGAATGAGCTGAGACAATGGGTGACATGGGCTTCTAGGATCTTGCTGAGGTAGGGGAGAAGAGAGATTGGACGATAGTTGGTGATATTAGAGGGGTCAGCGTTGAGTTTTTTTAGGATGGGTACAACCTCAGCAGCTTTAAAGGAATCGGGAACTAGGCCTAATTTCAGGGAATTATTGAGAAGTGCTAGAGGGGGATCAGGACAGGAACAGAAAGCTTCTTGGAGCAAGAGGGGGGGACATGGATCAGTGGGGGAACCAGAGCCGACCTTCTTTACAAGTATAAGAAAATCCTCTTTCGAAATCAGAGGTATCTGATCCAATACTTGCGAGTTCTTAAACGGGGTCACAGAAGCTGCAGGAGTAATTGGTGGAGGGATGCTACTTTTGATGGTGATCATTTTCTGCAAAAAGTAGTCATTGAGGGCATCGCATAGCTGTTGGGTAGGGAGAGGTTTGACTGTTACTCTATCAGGCAGAGATAATTCGTCCACAATAGCAAAAATGTCTTTCGTTTTAGTTGCAGAGCTTGTAATTTTTAAAGAAAATACGTGGATTTGGCCTGAATTATGGATTTTTTATAATCATTAAGGAGCCCGATGAATATAGCTTTCTTTTCAGGAGAGTAATTGCGTCGCCAACAACGTTCCGCTTGTCTGAGCGTTAGTTTCTTTAGTTTTAAATCATTGGAAAACCAACGTTGGGCATCGTGAGGTCGTCTAAGTGTGGATAATTTGAAGGGGGCAACGATATTGCTGGCAGAGTCAAGCCAGCATTTAATAGCAGCCGCCTGGTTGTTAAGGCAGTCAGTTTCCACGGGAATAGAGGTAGAAAGTAAGGAGCGAAACTCGTCCTTATTAGCCCGGTTCCACTTTCTGGCCCAGAACTTACCCAAGGTCAGGGGTTTGGCAGGGAGGGGAAGATCCAAAGAGAATTGAATAATATGGTGGTCGGACCAGTGACATGGAGAGATGGAAAGGGGAGAGATGGTCAAATTGGCCGTCCAAATCTGGTCCAAGATATGGCCCTTAACATGAGTAGCAGTGTGGACGTGCTGGGTGCAGTTTAGACCAGATAGTAGATCCGTAAATTCCAAAGAATTAGAGCTTTCTTTGGGGTCCGATGGCCAATAATTAAAATCACCGATTATAATCAATTTTGCATTATTAAAAACTAGTTGGGAGATAAGTTCGCCAACCAGCTGAGGAAAGGAGGGAATGGATTGGGGGGGGGGGGTCGATATAAAAGGGCACAGATGAAAGGGGAATGGGGGGACTCAAGTTTTAGAATGAGACTCTCAACGGAGGGTATGCTAGTGACCGTTAATGCCGTGAATCTAAGTTTGTGATGGATGATGGCAGCCACACCACCACCCGGTTTCCCAGGGAGTCTGTTGGCCTGGAGTATATAGTACCCCGTGGGGATTGCTGCCAGGATGTCTGGTAAGGAGTCGGCCGTAAGCCAGGTCTCGGTGAGGAGGAGTATATCGGGTTGGTTAGAATCAAGGCAGTGGAAAATTTCTAGTTGGTGTTTGGGTAGCGAGCGCGTATTAAGGTAATAAAACTCCATGCTTGATTAATTGGAGGGAGGAGAGGGATTGGGGATTGTGGCTGAGTTACCAGAAGGGCGCTCTCTGGATGATAGAAGGGGGAGTACGGAGGGAACGTGCCTGGGGGAAAGTATCCCTCAGGAGGATAGCTTACTTCTTAAGCGGGGGGTGATAGGCCAGTTAGCTCGATGGAGGCGTAGGTCAGAGGCAGAGTAGGATATAATTTGGGCAGAGTGGAATGCCCCTTGCCCCGATCGGCCGCGGACGGGCGCAGACGGGCTTGCCTTTAGCGCGCCTTTGGCGCGCTGCCTGCGCGCCCGCTGGCATCCGTTTTTTATGGCCCCGACCTAATAGCGACTACAGCGCTGTCCAAGACCCCCACCCAAGATGTCTGCCAACTATAGTCTGCCTAGGTCCTCCTGCACCGCGAGAGGGAGCGATGCGGATCCGCACGTCGGCAGTGGCAGCGGTATGCTAGTAAGGTGAGTCTGATTGGTAGCAAGAGGGAAGGACGCAAATAAAGTAAAAGCAAAACAATACAAGTTCCAAAAGTTTAAAAACCTCCCGGCCTCCGCCTCAGGAGTTGAACAAGGTGCTGCGCGGTTGCGCTGGCATCCGTTTTTTATGGCCCCGGCCTAATAGCGACTAGAGCGCTGTCCAAGACCCCCACCCAAGATGTCTGCCAACTATAGTCTGCCTAGGTCCTCCTGCACCGCGAGAGGGAGTGATGCGGATCCGGACGTCGGCGGTGGCAGCGGTATGCTAGTAAGGTGAGTCTGATTGGTAGCAAGAGGAAAGGACGCAAATAAAGTAAAAGCAAAACAATACAAGTTCCAAAAGTTTAAAAACCTCCCGGCTTCCGCCTCAGGAGTTGAACAAGGTAACAAGATTTAACTAATAAGAACTATGGGAATTGCTTTATTTACTAGCATTTTAGGTAGTGCCCACTGTATTTAATCTGTGAAAAGAACACTGAGGTAAAATGATTTCCTTCATTTGCTCTGCTGTTTTCACAGCCACAGCTCTCTAAAACACACCTGTCAAGCGAATCTCCAGTTTCAGAAACAATTCTTTTACTAATCCATTGCCAGTGTCCTCTGAGTTATTTTCAATCCCATTAATCAAAAAACCAGACAACTGAAGCAGCCCACCTGCCTCCAGGTCCAAAGCATGAGTTCTAAACTATGATTTTCTGTAGCCCTGCTGAAGTGTAAAGCATCTCTGGTACTTTCTGGGTAGGAGGTAACGTTTATCATCATTAGTTTTCTGAATCAAAATAAGGATGAAAAAATGAGAATTTCTTTTTAACGTTAAAATAAAAAAATTCCTTGCTAAAATCTAAATTCTCAGAAAAAAGCAACACAGTAAAGTACATTGTTATATACTTCAAGTGTGCTAACACTACTAGAGACTAGTAAACAAAAGCTGCATGCTCATTGTGCAGGATGTTTGGTGTTAATTTGTTGTCTTTTTCAACGGCAAGGAAAATATTCCAGGGTTAAAAGTGAAAAGTCAAAGGAACCTTATTTCAGGAATTTTTATTTTGAATTCTAAGAATCAGTTACCCCTCCAAAATATTATTTGCTCTTTTAATAATTTTAATTGAATGGTTTTATCTTTCACACTCAACAGCAAATTCAACATAGGTACATGTATAAAAACATAACCAAAAGTGCACACTGCCAACGAAAAACCTTAAAATCAATCAAGGATTTTCTACCTACTGAAGCTCAAAAAACCGCTGAGCATGCATCGGTTATATCAAGGTTGAAATATTGAAGTAGGATTGTGCCTCTAGAAGGCCTCCTAAGCAATGCTAATGCATGCAAATTATGATAACATTACACCAATCCTACTAAAATGACTCAATCTCCAAGCTTGGAGTACATTTAGAGCATCCAACACCATTTTTCAAGCACTGCAATTTAACACAACTGCTACTTATTGTGCCATATGGACAGCAATTTTATTCCTTGATTCGACTAGATATTAGATCATTAATGTGACATAAGTGAACATGAATGACCACTCACGATAATGGTGTCTTTCAGATCTGGACTTGTTCTCTCTTTTTTCTCACTTTGGTGTGGCTTTGTCTTTATCTTTCTGAAGTGACTGTTATTTTTCATCGGTCACAATCCACAGATCGTGAACAACTAAGATCTGGGGCCAGATCTATAATAACGCTTTTCAAAAATGGCCATTTCTTTTAACTTTCATTGAATTGCATTGGATATAAAAATTAAAATTCTTTCTTACTGGTTTCAATAGGTTGAGACCTATAAGAATATATCATGGAATGGCCATTCTTTTTAATCACACCGAATCGCATTAGATACAATTGTACAGATTTGTTGCGACTGCTATAAATCGGCTTTATCCTTTATTATATGGACCATCTGTAGACCGATAATTATTACTTTTCACCCCAGTGTGAAGTAATTATTTCTGTTGTATAGTAAATACAGGAATATCGAGAAAAAATGTATTTCCTTTTGGTCTCTGAGGCACACAATAAACTTAATTGGATTGCTCTGGTCTAAAATTAGAAATAAATTAAAATTAAAACTAAAAATATAAAGCGTGGATACATACAGAATGAACTTGAACACATATATTCCAAACATACTTTTATTTTTAAAATGTGGACCGCCTACAACCCGCGATATCAATTTTGATTGACAAAACTCAATGTCATACCCTGGTATCCTGAAATAGACACTGTTTGTAATACGATTTTGTATCACTAATAACATTATTATCGTTATTCTTGTTCCTATAAATGAGTGCTATACAATTCTATGCATTCATTTACTTTCCATTTAATCAAGAGTGTCAGGACCCATATAGTCCTATTTCTATGGACATGCTCTGTGCAGGATAAATAGACGTCAGCAGACGCGCCCGCGTCTTTGTACGCGGAAGTGCCGACCATGGAGAGGAGAACGTGTTTACATGGAACCGAGGTATTTTTACTGGCTCCGTTTCTTATATAATTAGTACACAGAGTTTGTTTTAAGATAAGCTATGGATAGAAATCTTTTTATCTACAAATCCTCTTATTCTATTTTCTCCTTTTCTTTCATGTCCTGCTCAAAGACTTATCAAGGTCTAGGATAACGCGCTCCAAAAACTAAATACATATACCATCACAACGTGCATTGATACGGGGATGTCAGTTACATTTGGGATATGCATCACAAGCATGTGATATCCCGGGTAAGAATAAACTGCTCTAAAACTCTACTAGCTCATGATTTTTACTACTTTTCATCAAGGGGATATAAGGAATCAGCATCCAATTAGCATCACACTGTAACATTCTATATTGCAGATGTACTCAGTACAGAAGTCTTTGCCATTGCGTGATGTAAATGGAATTGGAAAATTGAGGTGAGGGTAATTTACTAGAAGGCAAACTTTGTCATCTTTTAGGATAAACTGGAAATAAACGGTGCCACTCCCTTTTTTCTTCTAAAACCGATACACAGTCTTTACTAACCAATTATTTTTGAGGTCTTTTCTCGCTTTTCACTGATTAATACAAGGGTGCACAGTCGGAGTGGACAATTGATTTTCACTAAGAGAAAGCAAATGCACTTTTGCATTTAGTGGACATTTTTAATTTGTGCCTCTATACTCCGAACTAGCCTATTTGGCCTAAACAAATTTAAGAATTGTTGTGACAACAATCACATCAGTACACCCTATATTTTAATAGGTTTGGTGTATAAAGGCGTGAGCGGTTCTTTGGAAATAACACCACAAGATCAGATATAATAATCGCATGCCTTTCTATGTAAATATAATGTAAATATTCTGTAATAAGGCCATTTAAACTGATGAACGATGTGTAATTTGCGACTTAGGAGTGTTATTAGTTTTATACAATGGCACTATAATATCTCTTTGCAGCCTTGAAAAAGCCCAGGGGGCGAAACGTACGTCGGCTGTCGTTGTTTTTCTTGCCATTATGAACAAAAAATAAAACACAAAAGAAGAACCTGATTTGAGACCTTTCTTCAGGAAAAACTTTCTTCGAACTTAAAGGATGATATGATTTATGGCGCTTTGAACTACAATTATATTTGAACATTGCAATTCTCTTTTCTTACGTTGTGATGGCTATTTGCCTTTGGATGACAGATATAGTGAACTGGTGTGCCCGGATGTGTTTGTAATACAACTGCTACTTAATGAGGAAAAATGTATGGGAAAGCACAAACATCTCTTCAGTAAAAATATTTTCCTCCTCTACACTAAACAAGGCCTTGACATTAATCTCAACAGGTGGCAGGGCAAGACCTCAACATTATCCTGCTCTTTCTTAGTTTTGCTCCCAAGATTCAGCATATCATCGCACATTAAATAGAACAACATCCACAATAGCCTTCAGGTGTGGGTTTCAGGTGAAAAGCAACTCAGTAGTCCTCCCAAACCATTTCTGGTCAATGTGGTCCATCCAGTGCTTAATTTGAGCCAGTGTTTTCTGGTGCTAGGAACCGCACTTAATTGTCAGCACCAGCTCTAGTGACAATCCACCACATGGCGGCGTTTTCTGGAAAGTTTTGAGATAATCACAACAACAGTGTTTAATAAGTCAATGTACATTAAAAATGAATAGCATCTGTCGCTCACACCATTATTAAAACTTTGGGTGGCCTGGGCTAGTTTGAACTGTCATACTTGCAGCACTGCGATGGTTAGTAGTTGTGTTAGTTCTGCCATTGGCAGCGCTGGCAGGACAATGAGTGGTGCAGGCTGCAGAGGCTTCTCGAGAAGGGTCCTGGCGCTTACATTTCTTTTGACAAATTATGCACTGAGTTCATCTATGTAAAGATACAGTTCTTCAAATATAGTAAAGCTTGACAACTTTAAGTTTCTTACAATATTTCATTTGGAAGCTTGATATCTATTAATTTCTTCCAATATTTCCTTCTCTTAGCCCCATGCACATGCCTTGTGCTCTTCATGAGCCCTTTGATGCTGTGCAGCAGGTACTGAGTGCGAAATATGTTTACAGCATAACATATAAACATCAGTGGCTTCTTAATTGCTCATCAAACAACATGTTACTCAGACTACATGTGCCTTCTCCTTCTGGTGCATAGCCTTTGGCTCAAGGAACAACAACAAACTCCATGTGGCAAAATTCAAAACAGGAGTGACATTCACTCAGTCTTTAGTCTCAAAAATTTGAGATTACGTTTAAATTCTTAATACAGGTGTATGGTTACGACATAAAAAGTGATTAAATGACACCACCAAAAGCAAGTTATCATCAGCTCAGCTGCTTCAGCTGTCACCAAATACCTCTCATAGCATTCCTACAATCAACATTCTACAGTGACCTTCAATGACATTATAACATTATGGGGCCGATTATGATGTGGCTCGGAGGGCTCTGACTGACGGTCGGAGCCTTCCGAGCCGCATCGTAATATGCAGGTCGGATTCCTTTCCGAATGCCTCATTTTGATTGAGACGGTCGGAAAGTAATCCGACCGGTCATTCCGGCTGCCTTTCGACAGGCTCAGAGAGCTCGTCCGCCAGTCGGAATGCAGCTTGTAATCTCAAGGGCGGGTCTTTCCGCCCTTGATATTACGATGACGGTTTCCGACATGGTTTCAATGCCGGTCTGTCCGACATGGAAACCATGTCGGAAAGCGTCTTTGGGGGCCCCCAGTAGGTCTCCCTTTGGTGCACAGCCTCTGGTTGGCGGCCGAGGGGGCTCCTATGGTGCCCACTTGTTGATCCCTGCACCCTGTGGCAGGCACCTTGAGCCACGGGGTGCAGGGATGAACTGCACCTCCCATTGTACTATGGGAGCATGCTCTACAGCTAGTTTACGGACAGAATGTATGCTCCCATAGGAGAATATAGGAATACGACCAAACGGTGTTCGGTCGCATCCTAATGGGACGGTCGGGACCGCCGACCGGGTATCAGTCGGTCCCATGACCGATGCTGTGTCGGGCAGAAGTGATTAAGCCCAACTTCGCAATGAGCCCTTAAATGTCACAATGACAGTGGTGAAGAAGACATCTAGAGCGACTGGGATGGGTACTATAAGACTGTGAATGTATAGTTCGATAGGGTAAAACGAGAACCATTCATGAACAAAGTCAACAGTCTCAAGAGAAGAAAGGGTATTAATTACGAATAAGTGGTTGATGGTGTCAAAAGCAGGCTCCAAGTCAAGTCGATTTAATATAGAGGATTAGAGGTTGTGGTGGGCTGAGGTGATGTGAGAGAGGGCAGTTTCAAGATAATAGAAACCAAAAAGTTAGACCAGAGAGAGTCAGGTCGCTTACTGCTGAAGAAGCAGGCTTTGAGTCTATTGAACACTAAGGCCTTCATTATGAGGGCCTGGTGTTAGGTGTGATGTTTATCACACCTTAAAAAAGAATACAGTACGTTTTTTATCTGAGGCGATAAATAGCATTTATTATACGTTTTCCCCTAAAATGGGCATTAGATGTGGATTTTGGTGCTTATCATAGTAAAATCTCGTACCCCGAAATTTTCCAGGCCTTCTTCACCCTAAAGATTCTGCAGGTTTACCGTGCTGAAATGTAATGGTTGATGCCGTTTTTACTATACCCAGTATGTACCGAGTGTATTAAAAATTGCAAAACTCATAATTCCAGTGTGTACAGAAACAGATGTTATCACACATATAGAAAATTATCGGAAAACTCATAAATGGTTGTACGTGATTTTGATAAAGTAAAAATCAAATATGAAGAAAATGGCTCTGACAAAATTATTTCGCGAACCCTTGTTGAAAATTGTTTTATACAATGGTTTTCACCAGGTTGACGGAACAAATCTGCTGAAAGTCAGTCTTGAAGCAAATTTCGTTTCTTCATGTTTGAGTTTCATTTTATGACTTTTGAGGGAGATGGTTCTCCCGTTCTTTTTTTTTTTCAAGAACCTCTTCCATGCCATTTGTGATAATTCTCGTCAACTCTACTCCAGTTTTTTTTTGCTTTGATTTACAAAACCTTTACCTCTCTCCCCTTTACTCCTGTTTTTTAGCAAACCCCTTACTGTTCTGCCCGATTTACCCCCTGTTTTAACATACCACATACTCCCCTTCCCACTATACTCACTTTTTTACACACCCATTACTCCAACTCCCACTTCACTCCAACTACCTTACTCCCCCTCCAGCTTTTCTCCCATTTTTTTTACAAACCTCTAATTACCACTTTACTCCCTTCTCAGACCTGTTACTCTTCCACCAGGTTTAGTCATTTATATTACAAATCCCTTACTTCCCTTCCCACTTTTTTATAAATCTGTTACTCCAACTCCTGCTTTACCCTTTTTTTTCCAAACCCCTTATTGTGCTCAAGCTTTACTCATGTTTTTACAAATCCCTCACTCCCAACTCCTTCTTTACTCTATTTTTTCAAACCATTTGCTCCATTGCACGCCTTACTCCCATTTATTATTTACAAACCCTTGATTCTCCACCGTCTTCACTCCCTTTTTTCAAAGCTGTTACACCCACCCACTTTACTCCCATTTTTATTTTTACAAAACCTTTGCTCTCACTTTATTATTTTTTCAGTCCTCTTGCGCCCCTCCAGCATTAGTCCCTTATTGGAAACCTCTTACTCCACTCCTGTTCAACTCCCTTTTTTCAAAACACTTTGTTGTGCCCTTACACAGGTAGACACAGGTAGCCAGGTTGGGTTTAGTAGACTTCTTTATTAGTTCCATGTAGATAAATACATGTCCTTATTCATGTTGCCAGGCATCTCTCCAGGAGCAGCCTCCATGCTGCTCAGCCCATCTCCAACTGTCACCACTCATCCACACAGGCACCCCGGCATTCCATTCATCACAGTCACACCAACATTCTGATACCATCTCTCACTCTGGCTGAGCAGCTAGGAGACAGCTAGGCTGGATTACATACAATGACACATAAGAGGATATAACATTATCCCCTTCCTTTTAAAAGAAAAATGAAAGTGTGGGAAAACAAGGGAATAACTATAAACATGAAAATATACAGAAGAAGAAAAAGTTCTAACTCTGGGAAGCAAAGCTAAATACCACTTCATAAGAGTAGGAATACTGTGTAAACTGAAGGAAGGAAAAATATTGGCAAGTGAGATAAAATCGAAAGCAAGCAATATCTCCGTCCTTCCCAATAAACAAATTCAAAATGTAGAGAATGGTGGACCACACCCCAGGACAAACACCCAAGGCCTAAAACAAGCAGCAAGGGTGAAACCAACACAAAAAATAGACGTTTACCACAAGGTGAACAACACAGAGAGTACCCACAGTGAGACACTGGGCGACTTATATACAACAACACCTAAAGCGCAGGGTGACTTACACAGAACAACACGTAAGGCGCAGGGCGACTTACACACAACATGACAAGAAGTGCAGCATAACGCGACTTACAAACACATTGAGACCCAATGAGCAGACCCTTGTACAGCACAACATGTAACTGGGGCCAAAACCCATAACCGAACCCTGTGTAAGGGTTAACATCATAACACATGTATATGGGAAGCAACCCGGTAGCTAAACCCCATTTAGAGGTCGCAAAATGTTAAATGTAAAAATGTGACTAGTACCCAAACTCATCCCTCATGAAAGGGAGTAAACTGTGACTGCCACCAACTAAAATATGGGCCACCCATTTGTAGAAAAACATAAACTGTGGCATCACTAAATTTTGATAGAGATGAGGAATGAGGCAAAATAATCCATATGTCAATGCAAACTCCAATTTGTAGTACAATTTTAAACTGAAACCCATGCCGGTGAGTGACCTCTCACCCAAGTTGCACTACACTATGCATACACAGGAACAGTGCATGCCACCTGCAACTTGTTGAAAATACAAATGCAACATGTAGAATCTTGGCCTCAACAATACGAATGACAGAACACAAACACATTACAATATTCGGCCACGTTGCATTATACTTGAACACACAGTTATGGATGCTGAAGCTGTGAGCCCCAGAGCAATGTCAAACCACATAAACCATAAGTAGTATGTAAATGTCCAAAGGCACAGCAGTATCCATAGTTTAGCAAGTGAAACCATTGTCAATCTATGTACACCAGAAAACGGATCTTTACCAAAGACTATCCATAGCTTGAGCCGCAAAACGTTGCCTATAGTCCTTGCGAGGTGCGTGGTCTTCAACATGCTCAAAACCAAAAGTGTAGATAACAGTTGACTGGGTCCATGTGTCAAAAAAGACCAAAAATGAACACAACCACACCCCTCCTGTGTGGCCTCTAGGACGTACTCAGGTTGGCATTGATTCCAACATGCCACAAATGAAAGTTAATTATACAAGAATTCTCTTTCTGTGCAGCTACTCCTCGCAGTTTTAAGTGACTACTCGATCCAGGGCAGTCGCAAAGACAATTATGGAGCACATCTGTAGTAAGCATAACGATGACTTTAATGAACTTGAGCTGCCATTTTCATCAAGTCAATTCACTCTTTGTAGATCTCAGCAAAACAATGTGGCTGGATGTCCCACATGTGGCAGTAGTGTGCCTTATACCACTTACACACTGGCAAGAAAGACCTACATAAAAGTTCAATGGAGCATGTCCAGGCTGGGAAAAAGTGGTTGGGGCCGTCCATTGACAAGGACACTGGTGGGGCTGGCTAGCCTGTAGTAGCTCCAAACTTGCTTCTTGTAGTTACTCTTGTTTCTTGTAGTTGCTCTTGGTTTCTGTATCCTTGTCCAAATGTAGACAGCTTTTAAATCCTTTAAAACGCTTGAGTCCATTTCCAGTCGCCAAAATATGTTATGCACTTACACAGGTAGACATAGGTAGCCAGGTAGAGTTTAGTAGACTTCTTTATTAGTTCCATGTAGATAAATACATGAGTCCTAATTCATGTTGCCAGCCATCTCTCCAGCCCCACCAGGAGCAGCCTCCCTGCTGCTCAGCCCATCTCCAACTGGCACCACTCATCCACACAGGCACCCAGGCATTCCACGCATCACAGTCACACCAACATTCCGATACCATCTCTCACTCTGGCTGAGCAGCTAGGAGACAGCTAGGCTGGATTACATACAATGACACTTAAGAGGATATAACACTCTTACTTCCCCTTCCACTTTATTTTGTTTTTTATAAACCACATACTCCAACTACTGCTTCTTTCCCTTTTTTCAAGCACCTTACTACTCCTTCAGCTTTATTTCCATTTTTCTGCATACCCTTACTCTCACCCCCACTTTACTCCAATATTGAAACCCCTAACTCCCCTTCCTACCTTACTCCCATTTGTTTACATTAATTTATTCCCTTTCCTGCTTTACTCCCTTTTGCATAAACCTCTAACTTTTACTCCTGATTTACTTCCTTTTTTCAAATCCTCTACTCCCCTTTCAGTTTTACTCACATCTACTTTACAAACCCCTTCCTTCCTTTACCGCTTGACTTCCTTTTCCTTTTACAAACCTTTTACTATTTCTTATTCTCCATCCACGCCTCCCTCATCATGTATTCCCACATTTCCCCTTCATACCTCTTTATCGTGCTGTCCTTTAAAATAAACATTTACCTTTTCCACATCAACATGATATTTTTGAGGAAAAGGTGTCTCGTCGTTTTCATCAGGATGACTTTCTTAACTTTAGAAATTCATCAAAATGACTGATTACCCTCATAATGAGGTCATAGGTGTTTGGCAATCTTCATATTACCGGGGCACAGGGATAAAAGGAATGTTGATTCTGTTAGTGAAAGATCATGCTATTTAAACTGCAAATACAAACTTCGCAACTGCAAGTTAATACATGAGTTTCGGTCTGCTCTACGGTCACTGCTCCATGTTCAATAGCTGCTGCTTGCGGTGCATGCACTAGCTTGTGACGGTACACACATAGTGCATGCACGTCAATCACTGGACTCTCTATAAAAACAGATGCAGAATTAACTTCTGTGTTTGTACACCTGGATCATGAAATTACCCCAGAAGGATTTTACAAAATGCAAATACACTGCCTGAAGAGCAAAAATGTCTAGGGGTGATCAGCTATGAGTAAAGGTAGAGTGGTATTCAACCACAACCCTAGTGTATGACTGTTGAAGACAGTAGACATCTCAGCACCAAACTGCATCAGATAATTGCCAGACAGCATCAATGTGCAAGTGGTTAAGAGGTTCTACATGTGTGCATTGTGTGTCTGTATAAAAGCGTCAGTAACTCTAGATATCCCCCAGGTTTTATACACAACTACCTGCAATGCCCCTGCTCCACTCATTCAATGTCCCTGAATTAGTTGTGTGGCTTGCTTGCAAAGGATGGCCAACTTATCGCTAATTGCTGTATTCAAAGATGCTTAAGGGCACGTGTAGTGTTTGCTGCTGCCTGTGCTGTAACATTTCAATGTGTGAGGGAAGACTGCAAGTCTGCTGCCTGTGCTGTAAATGTTGTGTGTGAGAAGTTTGCAGTGCTGCTGCTTTTGCTCTAGATCTGTGCATGTGAAGGAATCTTGCAGTGAGGCTGCCTCTGCTGTATGGGGTACAATCATTTCACAGGACTCATTTGGGCTTTGCTCTCCTGTAAATGTTTGCCTTTACAGGCTGTGCCGTTGCTGTTCTGTGTGACAGGAAAGCTTGCGGTGTCACTGCAAATGCAGTGTCAGTGCTAGCTGTACTCTGCGTGTATGTGTGTGAGTCTGTACTAAAGTGTGGTAAAATGCATTCACTACCTAGGTCCTCATTATTATTATTAACAACTCTTTTTATCAAAACCATGCTCATCAAATAGTACACACGATCAAACATCTCTGTTCTCACGATACGTACATGGTGGTTACAAAGAACATATCTCTGTTTGCCGTATTTTAAATACAATTGACAAGGGCACTTTTACTTCCCATCTTCAGTGTGCCTGTCATTCCCAGTTTACTGCCATCTTCAGTGTGCCTGTCATTCCCAGTTTACTGCCCATCTTCAGTGTGCCTGTCATGCAACAATTATCCCCAGTAGCAATCCAGTGGCTGGTCCCCTGATACCTAGGTCCTCATCAAGAGTTTGCCAGGTTTATTATGGGTAGAGGCTCAGCCTCTAGCCATAATACGACGTGGAATTGCTGGTTCCTTTCCCCCTGGTTTTCACTGATTTTAGAGACAAATCTAGTCAGATTTAAAGCCTGCTCTGAGTAGGTGGGAAAACTGAGAGGGGCCTTAGGAGCGGTGGGGGAATGGGCAGTCAGGAGGCTGTGTGGGGCTGTGCAGGTCCTTGTGTGACAGTGAGCAAAGTTGCATGATCCCCCCAATGGTGATGGAGGGGTTATGTGAGGGCCAGGCTCAGCCCCTGCCTACAGTGTAAAGAGTCCTGCGCTTCTACTAAGTGCGAAACAGTGCCCAGTAAAACATGCCTGGTGTTCCTGCACTCAGTACTTTAGGGTGCAGGAAGTGCGCGTCATTTCTGATCTGGTGCAGCGGTATTTCCTCAGTGATACCGCTTCACCAAACTCGCATGGAGGTCCTTAAAGCCAAAACGATGGGCTATGTCAATAATAGTATAAAGTATCAGTGTGCAGAGAATTATCATTGATTCAGTTAAGTAAATGGTTGCCCATACCTGTTGACATAATCACTCTGTAAAATAGCTTTGAATTGAAAAATGTGTTTTTCTTTTTATGTTGGTGACTATTAGATTACCTACGTGTTATCAAAACAAGGGGACCCCACAATTCAGGAACCTGGGGGTATTTAATATTATTGGGCGAACACAATGGGGCCAGTGGTCCTGTATAAGTTTCTTTTTTGAAGAAAAGGAGAAGGTTTTTACCTTAAATCCTGTACATTTTCATTTGGGACTCAGGAATATGCATTTTCTAATTAAACAAGGCAGGTATAGAGCAGGACACATCCAATATATATATTGTAATCAATGTATTAATTGAAAAATATAAATTTCTTTTTTAATATTGATATACTCTTTTTTATTTTTGCTGTGTAATTTTCACAATCCAGTGCTCACAAGTAAGTGAAAAGAAAGGTGTTCTAGTGAGTGGGAGAAGGTAAAAACATGCAAATCTTAAAAAGCAACACATTAAAGTCCTTTTGATACATTTATGTAATAAAACAAGGACTTGATTACTTATAAGGTCAACAGTGTTTTGATCTTTTTCAGTTGAGATCATCATCAGTACAGGTGTGTGAGCACCTAGTATCTTTGAGAGGCAATTGTATTAGTATGTATCACTCCATGTGAAAGGGGGACGGTTGTGGTTAAGTAGGTGCACCCTTGATGAGTAAACATTAGGCACAATTTTCTTCTCCCTGTTCCATCATCGTGCATCGTCCAAGGGAAAGATCAGAACCTTGCTAACTACTTCTCATGAGTCCCTCTACAATGCCCTGGCATCCATTCTAAGACGACTGAATCTTACATACATTTCATACTGAAATCAAGCACCATAGCTGTCACTTCGTTGGAACAAATTGTCACTGCTACAATTCAAGATAGTGACATGCTGAAACTGAAAGACATTATTGCACATGGTGGCAGCTGCTTCCAAAAGAAAGTGGTGAGGCAGTTGGGGGTAGGAATAATATTTTTTTAAAAGGCTTACCTGACGCTGGCCATGCTGGGGTCCAGATACTTCCATGAGTGCAGTGCAGCTCCCAGACTCCCCACCCAATCCCGACGCTGCTCTCATGCTATTACCCAGCATGTGAGAAGCGCCGGTATTGGTCTGAACAAGCTGGTCTGATGCTCACTCAGGCACAGGGAGCCTGGCCTCTTCTCCACCTGGCAGTGCAACACAGCTGGGTTGGCGAATGCATAACGGTTTGGCCGTCCTAAGATGGCCGGCCAAACCGACATGCATGATTACAGTGCCCACCATTCTGCTCCCTGCTGTTGTCCCTAGAGGATGACCACGCCCCGCCCTAGACTCAGGCCACTCAGCAGACTCAGCTAAGCAAGGGAAAAATAAAATGATAATACATTGTTTTATTATTTTATTTTTCATCTGCTGGCTTTTAGCAGTGGGGCGACGCTCCTCCGCTATTACAGAGAAGCCACCGCTGATTACACATCAGTCTTGGTACCAGCACAGTTGACTTCTTACCAGTGACAGTGACTATTAGAAGTTTAAAAATGTCAAAGATGAACTGACCGTTACTCAGGAAGTATTATTCTTAGAAGTTAGAGAATTATCATTCCGGAGAGTCTACGACAACAGATAATTGAAGTGGCCCATGTAGGACATTGTGGAATTGTTGCCACCAAATGAGCTCTCCGAGACCAAGTCTTTTTTCCACATCTCGACGAGAGAGTTGAAAGAGAATTAGAGGCCTGTCATCTATGGAACTGCCTGTCATCAAAAACCACTCAATACACCTTAAACATGTCAGAGTCGCCAACCGGTACAAGGATGCTTGTTTCCATTCCAGGTAGGGCCTGGCCTTTGCAGTTCGAGCTGGACTGTTCCCATTGGGCGCAGGGTCAAGATTGGTTTGCATATGGCTGGGTTCAATCTGGAATGGCATGGGGAGCAAAAAAACGATGGATTTAGGTCTAGATCTCTGTACTGGGGTGAATGTATGACATTGTTCTGCATTCTGTCCATCAATTGTTCTTTTTGCAGTTGCCAATGCATGCATGTGAAAGAATTGCCGTTTACTTTTTTGGTTCGCTTGACAACAGGCATTACATGATGGTGATGGTTGATGAATACTCCCGTTTTCCATTGATAGAAGATCTCTCATCTATCACTCAAGAACGTGTCATTGAGAGATCAGACAGCATCTTCGTGACCTGTGGAGTTCCTGCAATTTAAAGTCTGACAACGGCCCACCATTCAACAGCCAAGAATTCGGAGACTTTCTCATTTATCTTAATGTGAAGCATCAGAAGAGCACACCTCTTTGGCCACAGGCCAATGGCCTTTCCAAATGTTTCATGAGTACTCTTAAGAAAGCTGTCCAAAGGGGAAACAGCGTTTACCACGCTGTCATCACATCACAGTGCAATTACAATGCGGTTGTTACAGTGACCACGTAGTTAGTACGCGATACCGTTACATCGCAAGTCATTAGAACAAATTGCTGTAGGGGGCGCTAAGGTATTGGAAATGAATTCCAACACTTTCCCTACTGTTGCGCAAATTGGAGTAGGAATTGTAAATAATACTATTCCTATGTCCAGCGCACCTCCTACAGCAAGTCGTTCTGATGACTTGCGAGGTATAGGTATCGCGTACTAACAACTCAGTCGTTGTAACGACCGCGTTGTAAAAGCAAGTGATGTAATAGCATATGTTGTGACATGCTATATTCGTCCAGAGTGCAGTGCTAGGAAAGCTCGACCATAGAACTGTTTTAAATTTGACTCTTTCAGCTTACGTTCGCCCACTCACTCAACCACAGGTGAAAGCTCTGCAACCTTAATATCCGGGAGAGCAATGAAGGCTTAGTTACCTCAATGTACCAACCGCAATCAAATATTGAGTAAAAAACCTGCATGAAAGACTTGGATCATAAGAGGAAAATGAAGGCATATGCTGACAGGCATCAACATGTAAAAGACGTTACATTCACTATAGGAGATCGAGTGCTTGTCCGTCAGCATAGAAAACGAAAGTCTGATGCTTCTTTCAGTGCTGAACCATTCCATGTTGTGACCATCAAATTACAAATGGTGACTGCCCAACGTCCTAGGAAGTCATTATGAGGGACTCCTCGCATTTCCGACATGTGGCTCATGGTTCGTCAGGCACCCACGTCAATGTAGATAAATGTGTCTGAAAGGAAAAGTGAAGAACCCCTGACTGCTGCTGTATCTACATCACCAACACCAGTCATGGACACTTCTACTGCCTGTCCCCAATTTTCAAAGACACGGTCGGGACGTGTGATCGACTCATTGAAAAGCTATAATTATGTAAATATTTGTAAAAAAAAAAAAATATATGTTTTATTGAACAGAGGGAGAGATGTAGTGTGTGAGTTTGTAATGACCAAACCCTTGTAGCTCCTGATGGACTACGTAGAACTGTGATGTAAGCATCAGCGCATAGTGAAGTTAATGCAGGTTTAGAATGTTGAGTTTGCGGGTACACGCAGAAGAATAAAGATGTGTTAAACTAAGCTCTGTGTGTGGCATAGTCATTGGCGAGTACCCCGGCTGGGTAAGATGCTACAGAATTAGTTTTGTTTAAACTACATTTGTTGCTGGCTGTCTCCTGAGCAGTTACTATACAGGAATAAATATTGGTAGTAGGCATACCGAATAGACATTCAGACAAATGGTGCCAGCATTGCATTCTGGTTGAAAGATGAAGGTGCACCAATGTGTATCTTCCATGACCTCATTTTCAATAAATAACGAGAAATTAATAGAAGACCAAGGATTTTTCTACAGTTAAGTTCAGAACAACAGACACCAGCATTTGCTCTGCACATACAAGACAGATGTGCGACGGGTTATACTGGATTGAAGATTCGGAACCTTGAGTTGGAGCTGTGAGCCAAAACCTTGAGCTCGGTGCCCAAAATGATCCAGTATACCTTCCTATTTTTTGTGTCTGTAGGGATGAGAATGCTTATTTTATGTTTATCCTTCAAGTATTTACACATAGATTATTGCATGAATTTATGAAGAAGCAAGAGAGTTTTTAAGTGGAATCTTTTGATCAGTGAGAATAACGCACTCTCTTTTTACCCATGTAAAGTGGAATATTGGATACAATTTAGCTCTCTTTGGTTGATTGAAACCACTCCTCTTTTGGCATTTTTACTTTATATTTAGTCTGATGTCCCATGGAAAATCTTGACTCAATAAGAACCTCATTAGGAGCTGCCCTTAATTCAATTTACAAAATCCTCCGCTTCAATAATACCAATACCGCTGGGTGTCCAATCTTCTGTGTTCGAAATTCGTACATCTTTTTGTGTTTTGGACCTTGAAATGAATGGGGATAACGTGGTACTAGCACACATTTTACAAATTCAAATTTAATGCAGGGTATCCACACAATTGCGTTAGGTAGTATATGGTGATCATCTTGCAGGCAAACACTCATGGCAAGCACAATTAGCATCCGATTCCCATTTGAGTCAGAAACAGGATTTTGGAGGGCTGGAATACAGTGACGGGTGGTGACCCTCAACACAGAAGGAGTGTCGGGGGACCGGGAAACAAACCCAGTGTGGGTCAAAAAGACAATTAAAAAAACAAAAAAAGTTTGTTACCTGTGTTTTGCTGTCCGTGTTTTTGTCTTTCTTCTGGCGTCAACTCGATGGCAGGCACCTCACGGAGCCTCAGGCAACCCCTTTCAGCAAATTCTGACTGCTCTCATGCTGCAGATAAGCAGCATGAGAGCAGTGCAGGTTTGGCTGGAGCGGGCTGCCTCAACGCTCCTACAGGCACTATGTGTCTGCTCTCCAACCAGATGTCTGAGACAGCTAGTTGGAGAGGTTTGCACTGCGCATGTCAGGCTGACTGTCGCAAGATGGCCGGCCAAATTGACTTGCGCAGTGTAAACTGGTGGAGTGATCCCCACTCCCCTGGGACAGTTAGTAGCAATGTCTTGCCCCCAAACACTACTCGGGCTGGGAGCAGTGAAAAATTAAAGGGAAATTCATTTGATTACCGTTTTATTTTTCACTTTTGCTGCACTGCTCCTCTGCCCTAATGCCAGGGCCGCTGCCGAGATGAGGGCCCAAATATGCTCCAAACTCCAATCTTTTAAAACAGCAACCTAGTTATGTTGGGCCAAAATACAGTCTGGCAAAACAATTTGACTATGAAAATAAAAGGGTCAAATACAGTTACAGAAAAGCAAGTGCAAAAACAGTCACCATTACAAATAATTGGAGGCAGTGGTGAACTATGGGTGAGTTGCAGGAGCTAGGCGTACACGGGGAGCAAGCGGAGAATGGGTTTTGCAAAGAGGCCCTTATGGTGAAGGAGGGAAGGGCACAGAGAGTTAGAAAGTGATTATGCATAGTAGGGAGCAAGAAGGGGACAGCATGTGAGTCAACAGGGGAATATAAACACATGTTGCCAGGGTCTTGGTTAGGAGGAGAGGGCCACAGGAGAGGGTGGGTTGAAAAAAAGAAAACAGAGCCTAAAGCGCAGGTAAAAAGGGGTCATTGGTTGAACAACAAGGATGGAGAATGGTACTGAATTACACATGTCCACATTGGTGTATGAAAAAGGGGGCAGAAGATAATCATGAAGTCAAGAAGGAGCATTGGTCATCTTCAACAGAAGAGGAAGGGGAGTTTTGGTGAGCTAATGGGAAAGGGTGTGGAAATTGAGTCTGAAGGTAGTTAAAGCAGACACCACCCATATCCTGCGCAGTTTCATCAGTGCAGAATGGACCATGTACATTTTTCATTGCTTTTAATTTCACATTTTTCCTTTGCAATTATGCTGCAGTTGCGATACAAGGAGAAAGCAGACAGCTGGCAAGCCAATGAAGAAATGTTCATGGTAATTACTGTCAAGTGGGGAAATAGGTAGGCAAAAACTAGTGAGAGGGCAGGGAAAGGAAACAGTGAGGGATGCTGGGTGGGAGCAAGGGACCAAGAGTGTAAGTGGAAAAGAGACTGGCAAGATGATACACACATTTGGGTGTTACTATGAAAAACAAGCATCAATAAAGCCAATAGGACTCGCCTATGCAAGATCTATTGGCTTTGTCAAGGTTTTTCAGCCATGGTGTAGAGCAGCGCATTGTTGAAAGTAAAAGAAAAACTACTATGACGCAGCCAGCCGCTGTACAACATGGTTAAAAAAACCAATGACAAAGCCAAATGGCTCTATTACTTCGCTTTGTCTATGTTTTCTTTTAAGCCAATTTGTATTGCATCGCAGCTGCTGTTTTTGTAGTGTAAATATGCCTCTCATGGATTTTCTGTGGTAGAATTAATGATAGGCTTCAGGGCTGGTATTACAGTGGTGTACTTCCTTCCTCCAAAGTAGATCACAAAAAGTCAAGGTGAATCAATCCCTTTCCCAGCCCTCCTCAGTTTCTATTGGGGTTCCTCAGGGGTCCGCACTATCACCAATATAATTTATTCCTGGAACCTTTGGCAAATGCTCTGAGCTCCACGAACATTCTCTTCCATATGTATGCGGATGACACTCAACTTTATCTGAAAATCACCTCCCCTGAAGAATACATCTCACTCAACTCTATCCTTATGAATACTCAGAATTGGCTAACTGATAACTATCTCATGCTCAACACCTCCAAAACGGAATTCCTTCTCATTGCTCTGCCTGATCACACCCCCAAGATTGACCACTGGCTGAAATACCTTACGGTCTTCAACTGCACTCCCCACATTATCGATTCTGCGAAATCCCTTGGAATCACACTAGATAAGCACTTGAACATGCAGATCCATATTAGCAATGTAAGCGTTGGTGCTTAACACCAGATTAACATACTAAGGAACCTCAAACCATTCCTTCCACAGGAGGACATCAAGATGGCGGTACAAGCTATGGTACTGCCTCAGCTACACTATGGTAGCTCCATGCTCTGTGGCCTTCACAAAACAAAACTTGGCCCCACTAAGTGCATCCATTAATGCCGCAGCTAGACTGATCACGGGTACAAAAAGAAACAATCACATCTCCCCAGCCCTCAAATCCCTAAACTTCCTGCCATATGAAGCAAAAATACAGTTAAAGATAGCCTGCATGACCCACAAAGCCATACATCTCAAGACTCCAATTTATCTGGCTCAGAAATTAGAACTATCTGGAGTTTGCAGACAGTCAAGAAGTGCAAGCTCCTTGGTCTTGAATCCACAGTTCTTCCACAAAACGAGAATGAGTCACACAGCCTTCTCAGGCGCTGCCCCAAAGATTTGGAACTCTCTTCCACCGGAAGTCCGACGAATTTCTTCCACTTCTTCCTTCAAAAAGGAAGAAAAAAAATCCTAATGACTAAGTTCTTGCCTTAAACGGCCCTGGCCCCATTGCTTATTGACTGCCCCCTGATTGACTACTAGATTATTGTGCACCTTTGATTTGCAGCACTCGCCTGCTATGCTCATTTATGTATTGAATTTCCATGTACCGTATCCTTTATACCCTAATTGTGATGCACTCCTATCTTGTTTGTTTTATGTATATTCAAGTTATGCTTGTCCTTCCCACCTCCATACCCCACCTATCCTAACTGTAAAGTGCACTGATACCCGCCTGGATCGCGTTCACGCTCTATAAAACTTTCTAAATAAATAAATATGACTCTCATGGCTTTTCTGTGGTAGAATTAAGGATATAAATTGCGGTAATTGCACAAGGGTGACCTATGAATGCACTTTTCTTAGTTCACACACTGCATTGGTCACTGTTGGGATATATGTCACGTTAAAGAGCACTAGCAGGCGATATGCTGGGCATCCACGTGAAGTGCATGGTTTGATCTGCATGATCTCTTTTGTTTTAGTTCGCCCCTGAAATGTATTGGGCATTTGATAACCTTTGGAATTCAAAGCCTTGACCTTGTATGTATGCGATTTTTTTTAATTGTTTATTTTGGCAATGAGATCTACAATGATAATAATGGAATTGGAAGATTGTTACTCAAACATTAAAAGTCTGATTATTTCTGTTTGTAGGATTTGCAGTCAAATCTTTATAAAAACTGATTTAGCCTTTTCAGCAACTGTGTCATAGTGGTCCTTGCACTGGTGAGCTGACTTCCACCACGGTCCATTTCTAAGTTTTAACTCACATTCTGAGGATGCAGAACACTCCAAGACGGCACACCAGACAACGATATACGTTTTTTTAACTCACACAAAAAAGACTAGAGAGCAACTCTTCCAGATTCAGAATTTCTGACCAGAAGGACTCGCAAAAATACACTAAGCATTTTATCAGCTGACGGTTAACATGCTTTTTGCTATGTACTTATCCCATTTTAGGAGTCGGAAACGTTTGCCGATTCCTAAAATGGTATTCCGAATGGATACTGATTTGGTACCTGGAAGGTGTGTGTTGTAGGCATCCTTTGCAAATACTGAATCAGTAGCTCAAAGGACCCCCTTTGATTCTATGCAAAATGTTTTCTGAAGAGTGTGGCAACTTCTTAAACACACATAAAAAATCTATTTTTTAAAATTAAATGCTGCCCCGTTTTCTTTAAGTAAAATGCGGTGCTTTGAAAAAAAAAAGAACTTTATTGAAAATCAATAACATACATGATGGTTTTCTGACCCTTGCAGGCCACTATCCTTGTGATTGTGGGCAATCAGATTAAGGGGCTCATTATGATGGCGGACGGATATCAGTCCGCCCGCCAGTCCGGCCCAATTAGGATGAATCCTGGCCTTTTACCATTGCAGATGGTGCTGCTGGCATCCGCAATGATAAAAGGATATGCACAGAATTTCCGTGCACCACGTGGCAGGCACACGTAGAGCAGGGAACTGCAGGGGGTACCATGGGTATCCCCACAGTGCACTCCCCCTGAGGGATCCCGCACCGGGCCCCCAAAGCCAATCCCTGCCAGCCTTTCCATGACGGCATCGCCGCCATGGAAAGGCCTATACATCACCCACATCCTAATAGGCACCGCCACCATATTAGTGGCCCAGCTCTGCCCGGTAGGCAATTGTAACGTTTACCACTGGCGGAAAAATGGTGGACTGACTTTGCGTCCGCCGCCATACCCACAGCCATCCTAATATGGCGGTGGGTAAATCCCCTTACGATGGCGGAACGATCGCCACCGCTGGCCCGGTGGTGGCGTTCGTTCCGCCATCGTAATGAGCCCCTAAGTCTCAGTCTCCATCCTATCTATTGAATATAAATTAGGTAGGATGGATTGCGACCACTGACCTAATGGTACATATGATGTAAATAGTACATCTGGCCCTCAGGCATTGGGCAATTATCATGTTAAGCCGAATTAAATTAAACATATCTGCTTTGCTTTGCCTCCGTTAAAAATATTCATCAACGTCAAAACAGACAATAATTGTGTAAGTATGTATTCATTTAAACTGTGCAGTACACATAAACACAAAGAAACTAAAAATGCAGAAACCGAGTTGCATTGCATCAGAATGTTATTCTTAGCGTCCACTGCCCACAGACCTGACAATAGCTCAGCACACCTGCCCTCTATGGGCGTTTGAAATGAGCTCTGGCGCTGTTGTTTTTGGCCTTGTACCAAGGCCTAGAAAAGAAAAACATCTCCACTTACAGGAAGGCAAATTCTCTGTTCCGCTTTCAGTGTGACATGGCCTATGAATTAACATGTTCCTTGCAGTTTGCTTATTGCCCTTTATTCTGGTACATAAAGCCAAAATTAAGTATTAGATTCAGGGCCCTATTTATTTATTGTGCTCAATGGCACTTGCAATATGGCGGAATAAACATGTTTGTGACAGAGTCCCTGTCCGCCAAACTCTAAATAAGGCCCTTAAGATTCTTACTATTGTTATCCTTCTAAAGTGAGTGCATTGTGCAGCAAGCTGCCTCGCTCACGCAGTGATCACCGCCAAGGCGACTGATAAAATACATTCCGATTTCAGAGGTTGAAGTGTTTGAGAAGACCAATAAAGTTAGATTTGTGAGTAGCTGATAGAGATGTCTGATGTATGTGATTTTTAAAATGTATTTTTTATTAGTTTTTGTAATGCAATATACACATAATGCGTGGGTGCTTATCCCACACTGCAACACAACATATATTGTTAGTTGGTAGCCCAACAATCAGTGAGACATCTCAGTCGCATTACAACTCACAAGTTATTACACAGTAAAATGGTGTAAATTGTTCATAGTTTCAAGGGGGCGTGCATCTGGGGATAAAACAGCACACATGACAAGGCTTTCCATAGCCCGTGGTCATCTTGTAACTTATCAGTTCTAGTCTGTGACATTCTGATTTCGTCTGCTCTTGTCCATTCTGCAACGCTGTGGATTTTTCTGCTCAACCAGTGGATCTCCACACAACCCTTCGCAAGGAGAAGGGTGAACTGTACAAATTTCTTCTTAGTTTTATATTTATTTTTTATAACATCTGTGCCTAATAAGCACATGTGCAGGGCCAACGGCGCAATGAGTGACATGTGTATTGGCTCACTACCTCCTCCAAGTAAGCGTCAATCTTGGGGCACTCCCACAACAGGTGGTGATATGTAGCCTCGGGGTCACCACACTTGGGACATCTGCTTTAGGAGGTATAGCATTGTGGTGCACGTAGTTAAAATGAAGCATTCAGAATCTGGCTTTGCCGGACACCTCTTTTATCAATAATAACGCTCGTCTACATTTTGCGTCTGTGAGGTGTATGTGAATTAATGGATAAACAAAATCTGAGAAATAACAGTAGAGGAAAACAAAACATGGAAAGAAAATTAAATGGAAAATTAAAAAAAACATTTTAAAGGAAAGATAATTTTAAGGAAAAAGCCAATATTACATTAAACTTGGAGGGACTTTAGGAATAGTGAAGGCTTTGTGGGTTTAGGGATGGGTGGAGGTCAGGCATAGAAAGAGATTTTTAGGGTTCAGGGATGGGTGGAGTTTAGGGGCGGGAAGGGTGTTTTGGGTATTAGGAATGGTTGGAATTTAGGAGTGGTGGGGGTTTTTTAGGGTTCATGGATGAGAGGAGTTTAGGACTGGTGAGGTGTTTTCATAGGAAAACGATTTCATAGAATACCAGTACTGAGAAACCCTTTAACCTAAACTGTTTATGGAAATATATGCTATACTTCAGGGGACATTACTTTGGATTTATACCTTTTACATTGTCAGACAATTACTTTGGAAGATTTTAATTCGTTGACCCCTCCATGGACCCAAGCACCATCAATCCTTATTCCTGTCACAACCCCTGCCTCCTAAAAACCTTTTACTATATCAAACCGCCACTCATCTCTGACCTTTAAACTCCATCCATCCCTGAACCCTAAAAATCTCTCACCACGCCTAAACTCCACCAATCCCTGACCCCTAAACTCCACCCATCCCTGACTCTTAAAAAACGTTTATTACTGCTGCACTCCACCCATTCCTTAACTCTAAAAACTCTTTTCTATGTCTAAACTTCTCCCATCCCTTAAAACCCCTCACCATAGTGGCATAACACAAAATTATAGAGCCCCCCTGCAGAATATGATGAGGGGCCCCCAAGTCTCCCATATATATGTACTAATCATGGGCTGAAACAAGGCCCCTCGAAGGGTGTAGGGGCGCTCTGAATGGTTGGGGCTTCCCCTATGCTGCAGGGGCAGCATGAGCCAGTTTTAGGCCTCATCCTCACCACCCCTTAACTCCACTCATCCAGAACTCTGAAAAACCCTTATCATCCATAAACATCACCCACCACTGACCCCTAATAACCATCCATCTCAGACTCCTAAAAGCCCCTCAATACAGCTAAACTCCACCCACCCCAATCCCTAAAAACCCCTTTCTACATCCAAACTCCACCCATCTATGAACCCTTAAACCCCTCACAACCCTAACCTCCACCCATTCCTTAACCCTAAAGCTCTTTCTGGCCATAAACTCTACCCATCCCTGATCCCCAAAAAAACTCAGCTCCCCTAAACTCCACCCATTCCTGAACTCTGAAAATCCTTTACGACCCCTAAACTCTACCCATCACTCAGCCTTAAAATCCCTTCACAGTCCTAAACTCTGGCCATTAGTGTACTCTAAAAACCTCTTAATACTCTTAAAATTCCACCCATTCCATAACTGTAAAAAACCCTCAGCACCTCCAAATACCACTCATTTGTGAACCCTAACCACCCCTCAACTCCACCCAACACCCTCACTACACCTAAACCCTTTCTACACCAGAACTCACCCATCAATAACTCCTACAAAACCCTAATCACCATTAAACATCACCCATTCCTGACCAAAAACCCTCGCTACCCTTAAATTCTACCCAATTTTATTGTAATTTTGTGTTTTTCCTTAAAATTAAATTATCTCTCATTTAAAAATTTCCTTTGGATCACTGATAGAATATCGAGGAGAAGAATATCGAGCTACCACAATATCGAGGTAAAAATATCGAGTGACTGAATATCGACTTCCTATCTACAAACAGGTACAAAAATATCAGATCCTAAATATTGTTGTTAATGATATAGTTTGCTAAAATATCGACTTTTTAAATGTCTTAAAAGTAATATAAAATTAATGAAATAATAAATATAATTAAGTAAAACATATTTAAAAATAAAATAAAAAAGATTAAATTAATAAATAAATGAAATGTAAAAGAAATAAACATGCATATATTATTTGTATATATATATTAACTTAATAATATTAAAGAATAATCAATATTTGTAATTATAAAATATAAAAAACATAATTTAAAATATAAAAAACATAATTTAAAATATAATTACATATATATATATAAATAAACCTATAATATAAATATATATTAAAAGTTAAAACATTAAAATAAATATTTTTGAAAAAAAAGAATATTTTACACTACATTAAATATAACAACACTGAAAACATTGCATAGCGTAGGGGATAAAATTACTATTCCCACTCCAGCGAGTGGTACAGTAGGGAAAGTGTTGGATAGTGGGTGGGTAAAAATTACAATTCCCACTCCAGCGAGTGCAACTGTAGGGAAATTGTTAAATAGCGGGAGGGTAAAAATTACTATTCCCACTCCAGCGAGTGCAACAGTAGGGAAAGTGTTGGATAGCGGGTGGGTAAAAATTACTATTCCCACTCCAGGGAGTGCAACAGTAGGAAAAGTGTTGGATACCGGGAGAGTAAAAACTACTATTCCCACTCTAGTGAGTGCAACAGTAGGAAAAGTGTTGGATAGCAGGAGGGTAAAAATTACTATTTTCACTCCAGCGAGTGCAACAGTAGGGAAAGTGTTGGATAGCGGGAGGGTAAAAGTTACTATTCCCACTCCAGCGAACGCAACAGTAGGGAAAGTGTTGGATAGAGGGTGGGAATTTTTCAAAATTGATTTATCTCCCACCATTTTCCCCTATAAACGTCACCTACAATATTGTAAAATATTAATAAAATAACATATTTAATTAACAATTAATGAATTAACTAATAGCAATTAACAATAAAATTAATAACCATCAAATCTAAATTAATTCACACAATTAACACTATAAATTAACTTTTAATAAATAGTATATAAAAAAATAATAAAAATGACATTAAAATTAAATTACTTCCCACCCTACTCCCCTATCAACCCTCAACCCACTTATAAAAAAAGTACACAATTAACATATTTACAAATTAATTATTAATAATTAATATCTAAATGCCATCCGCACCATACATGCCTGTGTTGGGGGGACCCTTGGGTCTCCCCCTGTGTCCGAGTCATAGGGCTGCGGGTGACAGGGGGTCCGACATGGACCCCCAAAGGCAACCACCCGGACGTTTTGCGAGCCGGACACGACGGGTCGCACAGGCTGTCCGACGCGTGCATTGTACTGGCTCGGTCATAATCCGCATCCATTGCACTCCACGGTTAGCTTACGACCGAGACGTATGGAGCGGTTCGGACCCAGAAACGACTCGGTCGGTGAATTTAACGTAGCTCGCATCGTACTTGCTCGCTCGTACAGCTGTACGAGTCGGGCAGAAAACACACGTACGGCTCGTAGTTTTTACAGCCGGATCGCGTTCGGTGCCCTTCCGACCCGGATCGGAATTGGGCCCTAAGTGGTTTCTCAGTTTCCGTTTTTCTATTAATTCACATACATCACCCATCCCATCCAACCCAGAGTGATTACCTGACTGATCAGCAGAAAAAGTTCTTATGGTTTCCCTCCGTGGAGAAAAGATGAGCTTTCCAGACACTGAAGTAGAGGAAATTTCAAGTCTTTTTCTTCAGAACTGTTTTCAAGTACTTAAATTAATTTTACTGTATGATTATTTAAAATCTTTACATTCAAGGCCAGTCGCTTAATTTTCAAGCAAGATGGCAGCATATCAATAAAAAGAAAGTTTTGAAGAGAAAAAGGTTTTGAAATAGTGTAGTAGTTTAATGAAGTACGCCATCAAGTGGTTTTCTTTGGATCCGCATTTCCTTTTTGTGGTTTTGTGGAGGGTTGTAACAGTACTGTAATTGATCATTCCACGGACAGACTTTTAATAGCAAGAGACTAAAAAGTCAAAAAAACTTCCTTTGGGAACTCAATTAATCACAACTCATTATCTACAGCTGTTCATTCTAGCGTTCACCACCATATCCTGTGTTACAGTTTCCCCTTGTCCCATTATTCTTATTACTTCTGATGGGTATCTTCCATTCTATCTTGGAGCACGTTTACCTCATGACTCTCCTCCACAAGGTGTGGAAATATGGATTTTCCTGGTCAGTTATGTCCCCTATCTTGGACCCCAACGGTTCCATGTGTATTTCACGAGTACATATATGTCCCCCCCCAGTTCCAGTTATGAAGACGCAAATACATGTATGCCCACCGTCAACATGTCCTCTGCCAGATCCGCCATGAATAGGCCGGATATTCCATTCTTAAATATGAAAGGCCACCGGCTTTATATGGTTCACTTATGCCATTTTTCAGTCCAGGCAAGTAGGCCCTGATTCTGTCATCAAACTCTTCTTGCCTTCTGCTTCTAAAAGCTCCAGCCCGAGCCTGCATCTGTGACCATGAACTTTGTCTCATTCTCTGCGCGGCTCACGAAGCCTGACATCAGCTTACTCTCTGCCAAGAACTGTATTTCACCTTCGAATTATCTGCTTCCCCCTCAGCCGATGCATTCCTGCCTAGTAGTTTAAGTAAACATTCCTCCAGTTACCAAGCAAAAAGGCCCATCTTCTCTGTCCTCATGCAAGTAATTCATAGCCCTGTTACCATGGAATATTCCTACCCCCTCGCATTCAGTGTAGACACTTAGACGCTTGTACACGCACAGTCAGTATAGAATAGATTCTGTCCGAGAGTCCTTCTTTTATGGATAACATAGTTCTTTAAACATAGGATGTTAGATATGATTTGGGATTAGGTTGACTTGACCTCCCAGACTTCTTGTCTCCACATATAGAGCTAAATGTCAAGTCCCCGTCACCCCCTAGTTACACGTCAATTACACGTCATACTGCTGCGCGCGCATCCATGCCAAGTATTATCTTATAGATCCACCTATACATGACATCACAACCAATCATGTTCCTTTTTACTCATTATTACACCCATTTTCGGTTACGCAAACCAAACGTCAATGTCCTTATCAATTGTTACGCCTACTGTATTCACTTCATTATAATGTATGTACTATAAAAGTTACTTCTTGTCAATAAAGTATGTACTTCACTTCCTGAACCCCCGTGGTGATGGAACTTGAAGCATCCGATTATAATCGACCACCGGAATAAAGTCCATTCCGAAACTCTAATATCACGGATTCTGCCTCTCATTTTACTGAGCTATTTTATAATGTTTCTGTATCAAATTCAGTCCCGGTAAAGGAGAAATATTTACCACATGATGGCGCCCGAACAGGGACACTTTCTCATCTCACGCGCCGGCGGTGCGTTGCAGGCCCGGTCTCCTGCCACAGCTGGACGGACAATAACGCGTACCAGCAGGATTTCCTGTATCTCCCTCCGGTCAAGCGGGGGCGACTGAGACTGCGATCAACACCCAGACGAGGCGGTGAGAAGTGCGAAGTATCCCGACCAGAGCCTAGCTGAGAGAGCAAGATCCGAGGTATATAGAGACCCACCAGTCCGAAGTCAAGCCCAGTGTCCGACGAGTCGAGTCGAGTCGAGTCCGGTCCGGTTCAAGTTCAAGTTACTGAGGCCTTCCGTTTCCGAAGCTACCCGGTGAGTACCATTGCTGGGGAGGCATTTCTGACGTGCACATAGGTTGTGCCGGTCAAGACGGGTTTGGGTACACAAATCCGGTCTGCACTGTTTTAGCAGTGTATCTGTACTGTTTAGCAGTATATCAAGTATTCCGAAGTATTCCGAAGTGTCTAGTTATTGTCTAGTTATTGTCGAGAATTAAGCTTGGTGATTAGTTATGCAGACGATCATCATTGTTGTTTCAGTTAATGGTTTAATGTTAAATGTTTAAAGTGTTTAAGTATGTTCTGAATATCGTGGTATGAATGACTGTTCATTATCGTGTTTATTGTATTAAGTCTGTTCAAAATCAAGTATCAGGTCAAAATCAAGTATAAGGTCAGTTCTCAATATGCCGCTCTTTTCGAAATTAAGACAGATCACTACCAGAAAAGGGGTTCTCGAAGAAGCAGTCCCTATTCCTCCTAGGGACACTCCAGGGCACTTTATGTATCACAAACATGGCTTAGACGCTATATTATTTCTTGATTTATGGGTAGACTATACCAAGGGATTACCAGAAAGTCAGAGGTGGCCCACAGCGGGGACCTGGGATGCAGAGTGCATCATGAAAGTCGAGGAAGAGTTATGGAAAAGAAAAGTCAGACAGTCACAGAAAGACGCCGTTGAATTATGGCGTAAAGAATCACATAGACGAACAGAAAAAGCACGTAGACAGGAGGAGAAGAGTAAAGAGAATTCCAATAAAGTTCGAGAGAATCTATTAATTGAGGAAGGTATCCGAGTAAAATCAGAACAAGTAGACAGACAAAGAAATGCCCTTATGAATGGTATGTATCCCCTCCTGGCCGAAGGATTACCTAAGGCTACTCCAGAGACACCAAAAGACTTGCCAACCCCATTGTTCCCAATAAAGGTACATCCTAAGGGGCATCCTAGAACCGCAGAAGATGTTTTTCTTTCCTCATATTTAGATGACGCAGCTCCCGAGTATGCTAATTCCGCCCCACATAGACCGCATACCAGGGAGGTTCAACGCCAAGATCCAGTACCCGTATCCATGCAGCAACAAATCGAGTCACAAGTTCCGGCAAGCACATCTGTTTCTGTATCCGCTCCTACAGCTACTTCTATGGCTGTGTCCACACCTGCAGTTGCTGTGTCACGTTCGACGAATCCTTTTACACCCGACGCCCCAGATGGGGCCGCGGGAGGAGCTGCCAATGTTTTTTCTACACCACCCAGAATAAATAAACTTACTTTTCAAGAGTCAGCGCATTCACGTACACCCAAACTCCTTAGTGCTCGTGCGCTTAAGGAACTTCTTATAGATTGTAGATATGACCCGGTGCCTGGAAAAGAGGACGAAATGACCCTAGCATCATTGCGTATCAGACGAGCCGCAGTGTATTTAGCGAAGTTACCAGGAATGACTGCGCATCTAGATAATATATATCATTTTGTCCAAACGGGGCGAGATCCAGAATGTATTTACAGAGCTATGGAATACCAGAAAGTAGAGATACAGGGGGAACTGTTACGCTTCCTCATAAACTGTGTGATCAGAAATCAAGACCGACCGGGGGTAGACCCGGAAGCAATGAAAATTCTTACAAGATGGAGCCAGAATATATCGGAAGGGAGACATGATAAACAAAACTGTATAATAGCCATGTGCCGAAAGATCCGTAAAGAAATAGAACGCCTACACGAAGAGCGATTAGAGGTAGACGAGTTCGAACAAAACGAGGAAGAAGGGTCAGGACTGCCCACAGGACAGTCAGACACCATAGCCTATGTAGGTAGAGGAAGATCTTGTAATAGGAATCAGACTAGATGTCATACTGACCCAATACGTCCAATATGTCTAGATAATAACAGGAATTTTCAAATACCTATAATTAATATAAGGTCTAACGAGCATTCGTTCCAAACCGCCGACAAACTACTCCGAGAACGAAGGGGTTATCATTTCCTCGATTCTATGGATGAACAAGATTTATGTTTTAAAAAAAGAATGAGAGTGACCCCTTTGACCAACCAGGGGAATAGAGTACTACTTTAGGGTAGGAAGAGATTTCCCGTGGCGAGAAAATAGTTTTAAAGTAGATTGGGTTGTTTTCAACAGAAGTACAAAACATAAGCCCATGTGTTAGGATATATCTAAAAAACATACCACTATGTGATTTAAAAAGACATCATATTTTATTAAAACCAGTTAAAAACACATAATAAAAAACAAAATTTGATCCAGTGAAGGTTTTCCTATTGCCAGTAAACATATAAGTTCTGCTAGATCAAAGGCACAATAAATATATCTTATTAGAATATATTTATACAAACACAACAGTGCACAATAGTTGTGCTAAACAATTAACAAACTCATATACCAGAAGTGGAGAGACATAAAAAAGACAGTACAATTTGTCATTAATTAACACATCTGTTCGTAAATCTCAACAGAGCTTTTCCTATACACAATATGTAGATATAGTGTCTTATCAAAAAAGCTGCTCCCACAGATTGTGTTGTTGTATTGCGTCGACGCGTTTCGATGGGTTAATTTAATTGTCCATCTTTTTCAAGACAAGAATTGTCTCATCCTCTCAAATTTATTGTAGGCACTGAATGGTTGCCGTTGCGATAAAACTCCTGTTAACAAATGTATCAATAGTGCAAAATTACGTTTGTGGCAAAGAATAATCACTTAAAATTATCTACATTGTAAAATGTTAGAAAAAGTCTTATTAACAGCATATAGCATACTATTTACGCATTTTTTTAATTTCTTTCCACGTTTGAATTGATTTTTCAAAATAAACTATATCGTATAAATTGTCATATGGAAAACATATGCTAAACAATTCAAATTATTTATGTACTATCCTATCAAATGGGCCATTAGAATATATGGGGCTAGAAGTTCGTGAGTCATACGTTTGATTGGATTTAGGGATTACCTTATAGCATGTCTTGGATTCTTCAGATTCGGGATTATCTATTTATTCTTGTAATTGTATGAACAACATCTGAAAAGACAATATGTTACTAAGCCTTCAAGTTGGCCAGATTTTAATAGACCTATCTTACATGCACCAGACATCCCTGGTTTCTTAATCCACTTAGCATAACACCATATATTATATGTATGGTAACCCCTAAACTGTTTGTCACATGTTTCTTATTTTTAACGGTTTTTGTGATGTATTAACAACATACTAAATCTCATCACCTTATCAAGCGGTATTGCCATCAAAATACGTGCAGGATGATTTTTGACACTTCTCCTTATTCTTTCTCTTCAAAGGTTCTTGCCTGAAACATTAACCATTTGATTATGTCTAAACATAACATTTTCATTTTTGGATTTTTCTAGAGCTTTAGAGTTTAAATGCCTACCGTGTTTTACGAGGAAGCCCCTTTCTTTGTTGTTGTTTCTTTAATTCCGAATAAGGTGAGCATATATCGCTTCCTGGTTATATTATTTTCCTCTCTGTTAAGCTCAAATTGACCTAAAAACGAAAGTTTTGCATTACGCTATAGTACCATTATCGAGTAGAACTGCTATTAAGTAGAACATAGTTTTTAACATTGCGTTCTAATATTCCCTCGGTAGAGAGAAAATGCTATAATCTATTTAGTCGTGCATACAATTTAGCCCGATAGTGCACTTGTCTCTAACTCCATAGCCTCACCGTCTCGAAAATCTTAGATGACTGCAAATTGGGGTCCTCTCGTCTTCCCGACTGCCAGCGTCTGACAAACCTATGTCTTTCCGATTTAAAAACCCTGGAGGGCCAGCTCTGATTGGTCCATTGTGGGGAATCAGTATCAGGTGTGTTTCCCAATTTTCCCGCGATAGACTGCGGGAATGGCTGCGGCATCTATTCTAATAGAATCGTATAATCTGCCTTACACGCTCCGGAAGTACTAATTCCGGAAGCGCGGTACATTTCGACCGATTGCTTTGAGCTGCCACGTTAGTATCTCGTATTCGTGATGTCTACGGCGACCCGGATATACTTACACTCTTATCCCTTTTCTATTTTTTCTTTTTTGAAAATCCTAAAAACTTTATTAAACAAACTGTCTGCAACTAGCTTTTAAGTCAAAATTACCGAGACTCGTGAAAACTTATAACCTCTATCCACCATGTTCACGTGGACTGAATTTAATAAAAAGTATATTTTTGCGACCTTTCTTTCTTTTTATTCTTGTTATTAAAATCAAGAATGCATGAATTGCAGTTAGCCCTCACCATAGAGCGATTTTTTCAGATGTTGTTATTATAAGCTAATTGTTACATATATATCAACACATGAAATCTGAAATCAGGATATACATGTGCATGTGCAAATATATACACAACTATTGATTCAGTCATCTGCATTATCCAATTATTATCGGTTGCGCTTAAACCAGACATTGCCCCTTTCAGCATTATTAGGTTATCATATACTATTTGCAATTATTTTTCATTGATTTGCTATCAATTTCATCCAGTCCTCCCTGGTATTCATGCCTGTGTTGATCGTATCTAAATAACACATGTACCATTGTTCACGCATTTTTCTAATTGCATCAAGATTACCTCCTCTCCGACTAACAGTTATTTTTTCCAATACAAACCATTGAAACTGGTTATATTGGTGGTTAGCTCTAGCATAGTGCTCTGTGAGGGGTGCATTTTCCTTTTTGTTTTTTAACGCCGATCTGTGTTCGAGTAACCTGATGCGTAGCTCCCTACTGGTCTCGCCCACGTAGCCTAAGCCACATGGACAGACAATGAGGTATACTAGGTTCTTGCTCCGGCAGTTGTTCAATGTTTTTGAAGTTATAGTTTTACCATTGAAATTCAAAACCTTTTCTTTAAGACAATTCGGGCAAATGGAACATGTGCCACAGGCATAGTTCCCTATAGCTTTCTGGTTGTGCAGGTTGTTTTGGCTGTTGTTTTCAGTTGTTTTGTACGTTTTTACCAATGCATTTCTTATAGTTTTGTTTCTTCTGAAAGAGAATAGGGGTTTAGGTATTGGTGTCTGTACGCCATCATTAAGGATCTTCCAATTTCTATTTACTATATTCTTTATTTTATTGCTTAGTCCAGAATATTGGCTTACAAAGACAATTTTGTCTAAATTACTGTTTTTCTTCTCTTTATCCTTATTTAAAAGGCTGTCCCTATCGTAGAATCTTGCACGTTTAAGGGAATGCTTGATTAGTTTTTTGGGGTATCCTCTTTCTTTTAATTTATTGGTCATAATTTCCGCATGGTGATAGAAATCAGTAAGATTTGTGCAATTACGGCGTAATCTTAAAAATTCCCCAAAAGGGATGATGTCTCGTTGTGACTTGGGGTGGTTGCTATCATATTTTAACAGGGTGTTTTTGTCCGTTGGCTTAGTAAATAATTCCACCTCAAGGTATCCTTGTGTGTCTTTTATTTTAATATCTAAAAAGTCAACGCTTTTATTGCTGAAATTGGCTGTGAACTTCAAATTCTCATCTCCCATGTTAAGCCATTCTAAAAATTGCATCAGCTCAGTTTCCTCACCATTCCAGATAAAAATTATGTCGTCTATAAAACGATACCAGTGGGAAATATTTTCAAAAAAAGGTGCCATGTTGTTGTAGATGTGTTTCCGTTCGAAGTAACTTACGTAAAGGCAAGCTAAGCTGGGGGCACATGTGGCCCCCATGCTTGTCCCTTTGATTTGTTTATACAACTCTTCTTTGAATAAGAAAATGTTATTCTTCAAAACTAGCTTGATGCAGTTTAAGATAAATTGGCATTGCCTGTCATTTAAATTTTCCTCCTCTAGAATATACGCCATCACTTGTATTGTATCATCCTGAGGGATATTTGTGTAAAGTGCTTCAATATCAAGGGTGACTAAAAATTGAGTCACCCTATTGAAGCTAATCCCTTCAAAGATCGAAATTGTGTGGGCTGTATCTTTCAAATATGATTCTTGTTTTTGAACAACTGGTCTTAAAAAGAAATCTGCATATTTGCTTAGTGGTTCCAGTAGTGAACCCAAGCTACTCACAATTGGTCTCATAGGTGGATTCTCAATGTCTTTATGTATTTTTGGTAGACCATAAATTGCGGGAATAATTGGGTTGTTGTTGGATAGGAACTTATATTCATCCTCACAAATAACTTGATCTTCTCTGCCTTTATTAAGATGTTCTAAGACTTCTTTTTTCAGAGCCTCAATCATAGAAAAGGAAGCACGTACATAGTGATCCGCTACGTTTAACAATGATCTCATTCTATTCTCGTAGTCGAGGGTGTCCATGACTACAACTCCTCCGCCCTTGTCTGCGGGTTTGATGGTAATTTGGTTGCAGTCTTGTAGTGTTTTAAGCGCTTTCCTCTGTTTGGGTAGAAGGTTATTTGTTTGATTGCATGTCATGCCTAAACTATTCCTTATCTCTATTTCTGTTATTTTTTCAAAAAGCTCAATGTTTTTATCAAGTTGACTGAGATTGGGAGTGAAAGTGGATTTCATTTTGAAACCTGTGACATTGTGGCCTGGTTCATAGTTTTTATCTTTGAAAAAGTTATTTAATCTGATTTTTCTGAAAAAACTTCTCAAATCCTTTTCCAACTCAAATTTATTAGGAGGGGCCGAGGGGGCAAAACTAAACCCTTTTTTTAGAACATCTTCTTCTTCTTTAGTTAATATCCTATTTGAAAGGTTTACAATAGGAATATCTGTTACCTCCAATATCTTTGATTCCTGGTTTTTAGGTAATCCTGTGCCTGATAATTTGGAGGTGGATGGTTCCTCGCCTGGTCTTCTCTTCCATAGTTCCGATAGTTCCTTTGCCCTCGGTTCGGGCGTCCTCCTAAAAAAGACTCCCGTTCATAATTAACACCTGTTCTAACTTGCTGTTCATTAGTTTGTTCTTCCTCACCACTTGAGCCGGAGGATTCAGAGAAGGTGATTCTCTTATTTCCTCCTCTTGAGTACACCGGTCTCTGGTACTGTGGTTTGTCCCACCTTTGTTCTCTCTTTGTGTTGTAGTACTCTTTATTCAGAAAAGGATATACCAATTCAGCACTAAATTTGTCTATATCCTTTCTAAGTTTAGTGGTTTTTTTTGTTTATAAGATATTCCCGATAGCCATTAGTTTCCAATTCTAACTCCTCTAATTTCTTTTTAGCATCCTCCAAAGCTGTGTTTTGTTTAAATGCTATTTCTAGATCTTCTATTTGTTTTCGCTCTATGATCATTACTTCTTGTGCGGTCTCTATTATAAGAATAAGCCAGTCTCTGCTACAGCGATTGGCTATATGTGTCCATACCTCGAGGAATTTCTGGTTTTCAATAAAAAGTCCAGGTTCATTCCTAATTCGTAATCCTATGGGAATTACTCCAGCTTTTAGGTATTCAATTAAAAAATCAGCGTGGAGTTCAGTTCTAATTAGTTTCTTCCTTAAATTAAGAATTTTTATCATTTGGTCATGGCTGCTGTTATTAATAGTAGTCTTTGTGCCGCCTCGAGGGTTTTGATTGATCAACCTGTTAAATTGGTCCTCGGTGAAACCGAATGTTTTCAACTTATCCATATTGTTCACCGGGCTAGCTATTGGAATAATTGATTTAGACCAAGTCTAAATTCTACTCTCCAGCCCACTGGGCTGTGCTGTAAATGTTTTAAAAAAAGAATGAGAGTGACCCCTTTGACCAACCAGGGGAATAGAGTACTACTTTAGGGTAGGAAGAGATTTCCCGTGGCGAGAAAATAGTTTTAAAGTAGATTGGGTTGTTTTCAACAGAAGTACAAAACATAAGCCCATGTGTTAGGATATATCTAAAAAACATACCACTATGTGATTTAAAAAGACATCATATTTTATTAAAACCAGTTAAAAACACATAATAAAAAACAAAATTTGATCCAGTGAAGGTTTTCCTATTGCCAGTAAACATATAAGTTCTGCTAGATCAAAGGCACAATAAATATATCTTATTAGAATATATTTATACAAACACAACAGTGCACAATAGTTGTGCTAAACAATTAACAAACTCATATACCAGAAGTGGAGAGACATAAAAAAGACAGTACAATTTGTCATTAATTAACACATCTGTTCGTAAATCTCAATAGTTGTGTATATATTTGCACATGCACATGTATATCCTGATTTCAGATTTCATGTGTTGATATATATGTAACAATTAGCTTATAATAACAACATCTGAAAAAATCGCTCTATGGTGAGGGCTAACTGCAATTCATGCATTCTTGATTTTAATAACAAGAATAAAAAGAAAGAAAGGTCGCAAAAATATACTTTTTATTAAATTCAGTCCACGTGAACATGGTGGATAGAGGTTATAAGTTTTCACGAGTCTCGGTAATTTTGACTTAAAAGCTAGTTGCAGACAGTTTGTTTAATAAAGTTTTTAGGATTTTCAAAAAAGAAAAAATAGAAAAGGGATAAGAGTGTAAGTATATCCGGGTCGCCGTAGACATCACGAATACGAGATACTAACGTGGCAGCTCAAAGCAGTCGGTCGAAATGTACCGCGCTTCCGGAATTAGTACTTCCGGAGCGTGTAAGGCAGATTATACGATTCTATTAGAATAGATGCCGCAGCCATTCCCGCAGTCTATCGCGGGAAAATTGGGAAACACACCTGATACTGATTCCCCACAATGGACCAATCAGAGCTGGCCCTCCAGGGTTTTTAAATCGGAAAGACATAGGTTTGTCAGACGCTGGCAGTCGGGAAGACGAGAGGACCCCAATTTGCAGTCATCTAAGATTTTCGAGACGGTGAGGCTATGGAGTTAGAGACAAGTGCACTATCGGGCTAAATTGTATGCACGACTAAATAGATTATAGCATTTTCTCTCTACCGAGGGAATATTAGAACGCAATGTTAAAAACTATGTTCTACTTAATAGCAGTTCTACTCGATAATGGTACTATAGCGTAATGCAAAACTTTCGTTTTTAGGTCAATTTGAGCTTAACAGAGAGGAAAATAATATAACCAGGAAGCGATATATGCTCACCTTATTCGGAATTAAAGAAACAACAACAAAGAAAGGGGCTTCCTCGTAAAACACGGTAGGCATTTAAACTCTAAAGCTCTAGAAAAATCCAAAAATGAAAATGTTATGTTTAGACATAATCAAATGGTTAATGTTTCAGGCAAGAACCTTTGAAGAGAAAGAATAAGGAGAAGTGTCAAAAATCATCCTGCACGTATTTTGATGGCAATACCGCTTGATAAGGTGATGAGATTTAGTATGTTGTTAATACATCACAAAAACCGTTAAAAATAAGAAACATGTGACAAACAGTTTAGGGGTTACCATACATATAATATATGGTGTTATGCTAAGTGGATTAAGAAACCAGGGATGTCTGGTGCATGTAAGATAGGTCTATTAAAATCTGGCCAACTTGAAGGCTTAGTAACATATTGTCTTTTCAGATGTTGTTCATACAATTACAAGAATAAATAGATAATCCCGAATCTGAAGAATCCAAGACATGCTATAAGGTAATCCCTAAATCCAATCAAACGTATGACTCACGAACTTCTAGCCCCATATATTCTAATGGCCCATTTGATAGGATAGTACATAAATAATTTGAATTGTTTAGCATATGTTTTCCATATGACAATTTATACGATATAGTTTATTTTGAAAAATCAATTCAAACGTGGAAAGAAATTAAAAAAATGCGTAAATAGTATGCTATATGCTGTTAATAAGACTTTTTCTAACATTTTACAATGTAGATAATTTTAAGTGATTATTCTTTGCCACAAACGTAATTTTGCACTATTGATACATTTGTTAACAGGAGTTTTATCGCAACGGCAACCATTCAGTGCCTACAATAAATTTGAGAGGATGAGACAATTCTTGTCTTGAAAAAGATGGACAATTAAATTAACCCATCGAAACGCGTCGACGCAATACAACAACACAATCTGTGGGAGCAGCTTTTTTGATAAGACACTATATCTACATATTGTGTATAGGAAAAGCTCTGTTGAGATTTACGAACAGATGTGTTAATTAATGACAAATTGTACTGTCTTTTTTATGTCTCTCCACTTCTGGTATATGAGTTTGTTAATTGTTTAGCACAACTATTGTGCACTGTTGTGTTTGTATAAATATATTCTAATAAGATATATTTATTGTGCCTTTGATCTAGCAGAACTTATATGTTTACTGGCAATAGGAAAACCTTCACTGGATCAAATTTTGTTTTTTATTATGTGTTTTTAACTGGTTTTAATAAAATATGATGTCTTTTTAAATCACATAGTGGTATGTTTTTTAGATATATCCTAACACATGGGCTTATGTTTTGTACTTCTGTTGAAAACAACCCAATCTACTTTAAAACTATTTTCTCGCCACGGGAAATCTCTTCCTACCCTAAAGTAGTACTCTATTCCCCTGGTTGGTCAAAGGGGTCACTCTCATTCTTTTTTTAAAACATTTACAGCACAGCCCAGTGGGCTGGAGAGTAGAATTTAGACTTGGTCTAAATCAATTATTCCAATAGCTAGCCCGGTGAACAATATGGATAAGTTGAAAACATTCGGTTTCACCGAGGACCAATTTAACAGGTTGATCAATCAAAACCCTCGAGGCGGCACAAAGACTACTATTAATAACAGCAGCCATGACCAAATGATAAAAATTCTTAATTTAAGGAAGAAACTAATTAGAACTGAACTCCACGCTGATTTTTTAATTGAATACCTAAAAGCTGGAGTAATTCCCATAGGATTACGAATTAGGAATGAACCTGGACTTTTTATTGAAAACCAGAAATTCCTCGAGGTATGGACACATATAGCCAATCGCTGTAGCAGAGACTGGCTTATTCTTATAATAGAGACCGCACAAGAAGTAATGATCATAGAGCGAAAACAAATAGAAGATCTAGAAATAGCATTTAAACAAAACACAGCTTTGGAGGATGCTAAAAAGAAATTAGAGGAGTTAGAATTGGAAACTAATGGCTATCGGGAATATCTTATAAACAAAAAAACCACTAAACTTAGAAAGGATATAGACAAATTTAGTGCTGAATTGGTATATCCTTTTCTGAATAAAGAGTACTACAACACAAAGAGAGAACAAAGGTGGGACAAACCACAGTACCAGAGACCGGTGTACTCAAGAGGAGGAAATAAGAGAATCACCTTCTCTGAATCCTCCGGCTCAAGTGGTGAGGAAGAACAAACTAATGAACAGCAAGTTAGAACAGGTGTTAATTATGAACGGGAGTCTTTTTTAGGAGGACGCCCGAACCGAGGGCAAAGGAACTATCGGAACTATGGAAGAGAAGACCAGGCGAGGAACCATCCACCTCCAAATTATCAGGCACAGGATTACCTAAAAACCAGGAATCAAAGATATTGGAGGTAACAGATATTCCTATTGTAAACCTTTCAAATAGGATATTAACTAAAGAAGAAGAAGATGTTCTAAAAAAAAGGGTTTAGTTTTGCCCCCTCGGCCCCTCCTAATAAATTTGAGTTGGAAAAGGATTTGAGAAGTTTTTTCAGAAAAATCAGATTAAATAACTTTTTCAAAGATAAAAACTATGAACCAGGCCACAATGTCACAGGTTTCAAAATGAAATCCACTTTCACTCCCAATCTCAGTCAACTTGATAAAAACATTGAGCTTTTTGAAAAAATAACAGAAATAGAGATAAGGAATAGTTTAGGCATGACATGCAATCAAACAAATAACCTTCTACCCAAACAGAGGAAAGCGCTTAAAACACTACAAGACTGCAACCAAATTACCATCAAACCCGCAGACAAGGGCGGAGGAGTTGTAGTCATGGACACCCTCGACTACGAGAATAGAATGAGATCATTGTTAAACGTAGCGGATCACTATGTACGTGCTTCCTTTTCTATGATTGAGGCTCTGAAAAAAGAAGTCTTAGAACATCTTAATAAAGGCAGAGAAGATCAAGTTATTTGTGAGGATGAATATAAGTTCCTATCCAACAACAACCCAATTATTCCCGCAATTTATGGTCTACCAAAAATACATAAAGACATTGAGAATCCACCTATGAGACCAATTGTGAGTAGCTTGGGTTCACTACTGGAACCACTAAGCAAATATGCAGATTTCTTTTTAAGACCAGTTGTTCAAAAACAAGAATCATATTTGAAAGATACAGCCCACACAATTTCGATCTTTGAAGGGATTAGCTTCAATAGGGTGACTCAATTTTTAGTCACCCTTGATATTGAAGCACTTTACACAAATATCCCTCAGGATGATACAATACAAGTGATGGCGTATATTCTAGAGGAGGAAAATTTAAATGACAGGCAATGCCAATTTATCTTAAACTGCATCAAGCTAGTTTTGAAGAATAACATTTTCTTATTCAAAGAAGAGTTGTATAAACAAATCAAAGGGACAAGCATGGGGGCCACATGTGCCCCCAGCTTAGCTTGCCTTTACGTAAGTTACTTCGAACGGAAACACATCTACAACAACATGGCACCTTTTTTTGAAAATATTTCCCACTGGTATCGTTTTATAGACGACATAATTTTTATCTGGAATGGTGAGGAAACTGAGCTGATGCAATTTTTAGAATGGCTTAACATGGGAGATGAGAATTTGAAGTTCACAGCCAATTTCAGCAATAAAAGCGTTGACTTTTTAGATATTAAAATAAAAGACACACAAGGATACCTTGAGGTGGAATTATTTACTAAGCCAACGGACAAAAACACCCTGTTAAAATATGATAGCAACCACCCCAAGTCACAACGAGACAACATCCCTTTTGGGGAATTTTTAAGATTACGCCGTAATTGCACAAATCTTACTGATTTCTATCACCATGCGGAAATTATGACCAATAAATTAAAAGAAAGAGGATACCCCAAAAAACTAATCAAGCATTCCCTTAAACGTGCAAGATTCTACGATAGGGACAGCCTTTTAAATAAGGATAAAGAGAAGAAAAACAGTAATTTAGACAAAATTGTCTTTGTAAGCCAATATTCTGGACTAAGCAATAAAATAAAGAATATAGTAAATAGAAATTGGAAGATCCTTAATGATGGCGTACAGACACCAATACCTAAACCCCTATTCTCTTTCAGAAGAAACAAAACTATAAGAAATGCATTGGTAAAAACGTACAAAACAACTGAAAACAACAGCCAAAACAACCTGCACAACCAGAAAGCTATAGGGAACTATGCCTGTGGCACATGTTCCATTTGCCCGAATTGTCTTAAAGAAAAGGTTTTGAATTTCAATGGTAAAACTATAACTTCAAAAACATTGAACAACTGCCGGAGCAAGAACCTAGTATACCTCATTGTCTGTCCATGTGGCTTAGGCTACGTGGGCGAGACCAGTAGGGAGCTACGCATCAGGTTACTCGAACACAGATCGGCGTTAAAAAACAAAAAGGAAAATGCACCCCTCACATAGCACTATGCTAGAGCTAACCACCAATATAACCAGTTTCAATGGTTTGTATTGGAAAAAATAACTGTTAGTCGGAGAGGAGGTAATCTTGATGCAATTAGAAAAATGCGTGAACAATGGTACATGTGTTATTTAGATACGATCAACACAGGCATGAATACCAGGGAGGACTGGATGAAATTGATAGCAAATCAATGAAAAATAATTGCAAATAGTATATGATAACCTAATAATGCTGAAAGGGGCAATGTCTGGTTTAAGCGCAACCGATAATAATTGGATAATGCAGATGACTGAATCAATAGTTGTGTATATATTTGCACATGCACATGTATATCCTGATTTCAGATTTCATGTGTTGATATATATGTAACAATTAGCTTATAATAACAACATCTGAAAAAATCGCTCTATGGTGAGGGCTAACTGCAATTCATGCATTCTTGATTTTAATAACAAGAATAAAAAGAAAGAAAGGTCGCAAAAATATACTTTTTATTAAATTCAGTCCACGTGAACATGGTGGATAGAGGTTATAAGTTTTCACGAGTCTCGGTAATTTTGACTTAAAAGCTAGTTGCAGACAGTTTGTTTAATAAAGTTTTTAGGATTTTCAAAAAAGAAAAAATAGAAAAGGGATAAGAGTGTAAGTATATCCGGGTCGCCGTAGACATCACGAATACGAGATACTAACGTGGCAGCTCAAAGCAATCGGTCGAAATGTACCGCGCTTCCGGAATTAGTACTTCCGGAGCGTGTAAGGCAGATTATACGATTCTATTAGAATAGATGCCGCAGCCATTCCCGCAGTCTATCGCGGGAAAATTGGGAAACACACCTGATACTGATTCCCCACAATGGACCAATCAGAGCTGGCCCTCCAGGGTTTTTAAATCGGAAAGACATAGGTTTGTCAGACGCTGGCAGTCGGGAAGACGAGAGGACCCCAATTTGCAGTCATCTAAGATTTTCGAGACGGTGAGGCTATGGAGTTAGAGACAAGTGCACTATCGGGCTAAATTGTATGCACGACTAAATAGATTATAGCATTTTCTCTCTACCGAGGGAATATTAGAACGCAATGTTAAAAACTATGTTCTACTTAATAGCAGTTCTACTCGATAATGGTACTATAGCGTAATGCAAAACTTTCGTTTTTAGGTCAATTTGAGCTTAACAGAGAGGAAAATAATATAACCAGGAAGCGATATATGCTCACCTTATTCGGAATTAAAGAAACAACAACAAAGAAAGGGGCTTCCTCGTAAAACACGGTAGGCATTTAAACTCTAAAGCTCTAGAAAAATCCAAAAATGAAAATGTTATGTTTAGACATAATCAAATGGTTAATGTTTCAGGCAAGAACCTTTGAAGAGAAAGAATAAGGAGAAGTGTCAAAAATCATCCTGCACGTATTTTGATGGCAATACCGCTTGATAAGGTGATGAGATTTAGTATGTTGTTAATACATCACAAAAACCGTTAAAAATAAGAAACATGTGACAAACAGTTTAGGGGTTACCATACATATAATATATGGTGTTATGCTAAGTGGATTAAGAAACCAGGGATGTCTGGTGCATGTAAGATAGGTCTATTAAAATCTGGCCAACTTGAAGGCTTAGTAACATATTGTCTTTTCAGATGTTGTTCATACAATTACAAGAATAAATAGATAATCCCGAATCTGAAGAATCCAAGACATGCTATAAGGTAATCCCTAAATCCAATCAAACGTATGACTCACGAACTTCTAGCCCCATATATTCTAATGGCCCATTTGATAGGATAGTACATAAATAATTTGAATTGTTTAGCATATGTTTTCCATATGACAATTTATACGATATAGTTTATTTTGAAAAATCAATTCAAACGTGGAAAGAAATTAAAAAAATGCGTAAATAGTATGCTATATGCTGTTAATAAGACTTTTTCTAACATTTTACAATGTAGATCATTTTAAGTGATTATTCTTTGCCACAAACGTAATTTTGCACTATTGATACATTTGTTAACAGGAGTTTTATCGCAACGGCAACCATTCAGTGCCTACAATAAATTTGAGAGGATGAGACAATTCTTGTCTTGAAAAAGATGGACAATTAAATTAACCCATCGAAACGCGTCGACGCAATACAACAACACAATCTGTGGGAGCAGCTTTTTTGATAAGACACTATATCTACATATTGTGTATAGGAAAAGCTCTGTTGAGATTTACGAACAGATGTGTTAATTAATGACAAATTGTACTGTCTTTTTTATGTCTCTCCACTTCTGGTATATGAGTTTGTTAATTGTTTAGCACAACTATTGTGCACTGTTGTGTTTGTATAAATATATTCTAATAAGATATATTTATTGTGCCTTTGATCTAGCAGAACTTATATGTTTACTGGCAATAGGAAAACCTTCACTGGATCAAATTTTGTTTTTTATTATGTGTTTTTAACTGGTTTTAATAAAATATGATGTCTTTTTAAATCACATAGTGGTATGTTTTTTAGATATATCCTAACACATGGGCTTATGTTTTGTACTTCTGTTGAAAACAACCCAATCTACTTTAAAACTATTTTCTCGCCACGGGAAATCTCTTCCTACCCTGAACAAGATTTAGCCAGGGCAGCTGTCCATTGGGTGGACAGTCCCGGAAAATATAGTGATGATACAGTAGTACGCACATTTCTGAATCTTACCCCAGATGAACAAAGGTTAGCTGGGATTTATATGATTCAACAACTCATTATACTATATCGGAGTCAGCATTCGGACCCTGGTCCCTTGCCTGACATACTGACTGAATTACTTATGAATAAATGGAGAGGTCCAGGTACTGAATTAATTAAAGAAATTCTAGAATCAAGAAAGCAGTATATTCTTTTTGTATGTTCAGAACATGTTCCATTGTCCGTCAAGGAAAGAACTACGTATCACATAGATAGACAGAATCCCTTACGAGAAGTGCACCCAATAAAGGGTGAGGACAATCAGTTTAAACGCGTATTTGTATATACGCCCATATCGAAAATAGAATTGTTAGAAATGAAGAAAGTGGTACCCAGTCATGACAAAGACCCAGCGGGTTTTCACCGAGAAATTAAAGACATGTTACTCATGGGAGAGTATACCTACCCCGACATTATGACAATATTAAAGGTGTTGATGCCTGCTGGCATTTATGAGAAACTCAAGGAAAAAGAGTGGGAGATAGGTGATCAAAAGATAGAATGGTCAGCATTAGAAGCAGAAGAAAGGGCCCGAGGTCCAGGTTCGGGGCTTGGGGACAAAACTAAAGCACTACCAGGTCTACTAGTACAGGTACTGCCACGTTTATTAACTACGAAAAAGGAAGATTGGGGTACAATTTCAGCCTGTAAGCAGAAGCAAGATGAAGACACTAGTGATTACTATGCCCGATTTGAAAAATGTTTTGGTATAAATAGTGGCATAAAAGCAAGTAGCGAATCATACCCACATCTGTTTGTAACAAAATTAGTAGAAAATGCTCTGCCCCCAGTAAAGAATAGAGTATTAAAATTCGAGAGTACCTGGCAAGGTAACACTCCAACACAAATGTTACAAATGTTACAGTACCACCACAATAGAATTAAAGAGGAACAAGAACATGAACACAGACGCATGAAAGACACGAAAATGAAAATGCTAGTTTCCCAGACAGTTCCAGCTGAAGGACATAAAAAGGGTATGACACATTCCGATTCAGCAGGACCTGTAAAGGGGACATGCAATTATTGTAAAAAGCCAGGCCATTACGTACACGATTGTCCAGTTTTAAAACATAATATCGCCATAGGTAAAACACAAGAAAGATCACGGCCACTAAGACAAGATCAGAATGAACAAGGAGCTATGCAGCATGCCCAGGCCATGCCAGCCGCACAACAGCCAATACAGTTTGTGCCAGCTGCACCACCGTTGCCTGCTGCTGCCACACAGACAACAACACGACAAATGTATCAGACCGCACAGTATGAATATCCCGAGTATCAGCGTTACGCATGAACAAGCCTAGAGAGGGAAGTTGACTTACCCCTTATCGAGATTCCTGTAGATCAAGAAGGACCTTATGTACATAGTAAATTATTAGGTCAAGATAGAAAATTTTTACTCGATACAGGGGCAAGTCGAACAACTATAAAACATAGTGAAGTTCCAGGGGCACCCCTCTCAGGCTCACAGAATATTTCCCTTGGTTTTTCAGGAAAACCTATTGTTAATGAAGTGTCACAACCTCTGCCACTTACGATAGGACCTTTGACCCGAACTACAGATTTATTGCTTACTAAATCATGTCCAGAAAATCTATTAGGAATAAAAACGTTAAAAGCTCTAGGAGCTATAATATGTTGTTCTCCGGAAGGAGTAAGATTATTTTTACGTGATTTTAAAGGTCACTATGTATCTAGAGACATGGATCCCCGACTGCAGACCTTACCTACACGTCTATGGGCACAAGGCCCTACTGATGTTGGTTGCATGAATATTACGCCATATCGAGTCACACTAAAGGCAGGAGTGGTGCTACCACGAATGCGACAATACAAGTTACCACCAGATGCTGTAGTGGCTTTACTACAAATCATTGACGAACTCATTGCCCAAGGAGTAGTTGTGGAAACAGACTCCAATATATGTAATTCACCGATAATACCGATTCTTAAACGAACAGATCCTACAGCGCCGCCAGTATATCGATTGGTTATTGATCTGCGCGAGTTAAACAAATGCATTGTGCCACAATTTCCTGTGGTCCCAGATATCTCGTCATTATTGACAGCTATTGATTCCGAAGCAACATTCTTTACTGTAATTGATCTCAAAAACGCCTTTTTCAGCGTCCCAATAGATCCGGAAAGCCAATATTTGTTCGGATTTAGTTTAAATGGACGTAGCTTTAAATTCACACGCGCACCTCAAGGATTTACAGAAAGCCCCAGCATCTATAGCCAAGCACTGAAACGAGAACTTGACAGTATCCACATGCCAGTTAACACTGCCTTGCTTCAATATGTCGATGATCTGTTGATCACCGCAAGAAGCGAACCTGAATGTGAGAAAGCATCACTGACAGTTTTACAATTTCTAGCCGAAAAAGGGCACAAGGTGTCCCCTTCTAAGCTGCAATTCTGTGTCCAGCAAGTTGTTTATCTTGGACACTCGCTGGACAAGGAGGGAAGGCAGCTTACACCCGACCGCATTCAGTTAATAACTAACATGCCAATACCCAAGACACAAAAGGAGGTGCGGGCTTTCATAGGCCTCACTTCATACTGTAGACAGTGGATCCCGCAGTATGCATTTCTAGCAAAACCACTCATTCAATTGACAACACAGGAGGCAGCCACATCGACTGTTCTCCCTTGGACTCAGGAACACACACAAGCTTTTGAAAGCCTAAAGAAAGCTTTATGTCAAGCACCTGTTTTAGCAACGCCATGTTACAAAAAACAGTTTACACTCTTTGTTACAGAACGCGAAGGTACTGCTTTGTCAGTACTCACACAGGATCAAGCAGGGGCACACAAACCATGTGCCTATTTCTCTAGTACATTAGATCCCGTAGCTCAGGCTTTGCCTGCGTGCCTGAAATCAGTAGCAGCGACAGCTTTAGCAATCAGACAAAGCGATGCCATAGTGTTAGGACATCCATTGACAGTTCAAGTACCCCACGCAGTAGAGGTTCTTGTAAATAGAACGCAAACACAACACTTGACTATAGCGCGACTTACAGGATATGAACTTACATTGTTTCAGCCACATATAGAAATAAGACGCTGTAACACATTGAATCCTGCCACACTTTTGCCAGTAACCGGAACAGACCCACTAGCCCATGACTGTATTGAAGTTATTACTGTAACGACAAAACCCAGACAAGACTTGACCGATGTTCCATTGTCAGATCCAGACTTGACATTTTATGTCGATGGTTCATGCATGAGAACAAGTACAGGAGAGTTAGTAGCCGCTTATGCAGTCACAACAGATACTGAAGTCATTGAAACTAATCGTATAAATACTTTGTCAGCTCAAGCCGCAGAGCTCATCGCTCTGACACAAGCCTGTATTCAAGCCACGAATAAAAAAGTCAACATATACACTGATTCACGTTATGCATTCGGAGTTGTACATGACTTCGGCGTGCTGTGGCGAGAGAGAGGTTATTTAACTTCCCACGGTGCCCACATTCAGCACGGACCCCTCATTCACGCATTATTAGATGCAATACATCTACCCACTGAAATATCAATTATGAAATGTAAGGCCCATACGAAGGTTACTGATATCATTTCCCAAGGCAATGATCTAGCCGACAGAACAGCTAAACTGACTGCTCAAACTCAGACCCCCGACATGACAAAGACAATAGTCCCGACACCGACACATTGTATGACCGTTAAAGATCCTACTCTTGACGTAATTGACATACAGACACATGCTACACCAGACGAAATAAAGAAATGGACCGAGTTAGGAGGGATCCAAACGGACCAAGGATGGATGATGAAGGAAAGGTCTGTATGGTTCCTTCCTGATTCAATGGTCCAAGTCGTAATTAACACTATACATAGTCCGGCACATCTAGGAGAAAAAGCTATGCTAGACAGCATTCAACACATTTGGTTCAATAAACATTTACGAGCAGCAGCAAAACAAAAGGTCCGTACCTGTATGATCTGTTGCCAGTTCAACCCAGGAAAAAGTGTTCCCGTAGAACAGGGTGGATTTCATCCTCCTGATCACCCTTTTGAAGTCCTACAGATGGATTATATCCAGATGGAACGATGTCGAGGATTCAAATATGTTCTCGTAGTTGTCTGCGCTCTGTCCCGTTGGACAGAGGCGTACCCGGTTTCAGATTACACTGCCCCGACTACTGCCAAACAGTTGGTTCGAGAATTCTTCCCACGATACGGTTTACCACGTGTTGTCTACTCAGATAACGGCCAGCCGTTCTCATCCGAATTAATGAAACACGTTTCACTTCTGCTAGGATATCAGTGGAAATTCCACTGTGTCCGACATCCCGAGGCAGCAGGTCTCGTAGAAAGACATAATCAGACACTGAAAATCAGACTGTCCAAAATATGCAGAGAGAAAGGGGTCGACTGGATAGTAGCGTTACCAGTTGCACTTTTTTACATGAGAATGGTAGCACACTCTAGAACAGGGCTATCCCCGTATGAGGTGATCTTCGGTAGACCACCGAATATGTGGGGGACGCCTATACCACGCAAAATAACTGATATTGACTGTAATATGCTGACAGATTACTTGGCTTCCTTGATGTCTGCACTACAATCTTCTCGTTCACAGGTAGCTGCAGCCTTTCCCGACAACACTGAGGTGAAACCCCATGACGTTGTTCCGGGTAATCTTGTCTTTGTGAGGAATTTCGACCGAAAGACTCAGCTGGAGCCCAGGTGGAAAGCACCCAAGTTGGTCCTGTTGACCACAAGAACAGCCGTGAAGATCGAGGGCCGCAAGGGCTGGATTCATTCAAGCCACATCAAGAAATTTCATGGACTATCTTCGGATATAGACACTGTGCCCTGCACTCCCTCACAGACTGATACAAAACTCCCTTTTGTTGAACCTAACAAATCTGAAAATTATAAACTAAAACTTAGGCCCAACCAGTCGAGCAATTTGATTGTTTAAGTCCTCTCCAAGGTGAAGCGGTTGAATTGTCTCTGACATGTATCCCTTGGACCTGAGTAGAGAAAATACCCGAAAAATGTTGAAACGACAGGCGTATTGTAAATCACTGCGTAGCCACTGCATAGTGACATTATTAATTTTGTTTTTATTGAGTCTTTTAATAATTATTACAAGTATGTTGTTGCACATATATTACCCTATTTCTAGACATGTTTATAATATTGCTGCTGAACATTCTTTTAGTGACTTACCTCCGCATGAATTGTCTTATAGACTTGCGCTGCGCAATAACACTTTCATTAGTATGTTACATCATTCCCATCAGACTAGTAATGCCACCGATTGTTGGGTGTGTGGCCGACTCCCTCCCTATCAGAATTATGAAGGAGTCCTGCCTTTCTTTCCACATTCATTCACACATAATGGCTCCTGTGGAGCATGGTTTAGTTTAATTAATTCCATAGACTCAGACACAGCAGTTTACCAAGACCATTGGATATGGGGAAACCTGAACCTAGTTTTACTCAAAGTCTGCTACCCTGACAAGGAGGGTCGCCCCAAAAGAACAGGAACTGATCTAGAAAATGAAGTGTATGGATTAGGTAATTTTACACCTAACCTCATGATTCTAAATGTCGTATCCGAAGTTGAGCTAGTCTTACCCACCATGTCAGTATTCCCAGCAAAAGGTGAATTGTGTGTAAGAAAGGTTGGTTCCATACATATGGGCCATAGTAAATGCACTACTATGGTAGAATTCAGTGATCAAGGAAAATCTTCATTCAGAGCTTCTCGCCACTCCTACTTTATATGTGGTCAGACTGCATATATGCGTCTACCCCTAGATTGGGATGGTACCTGCTACATTGCATTCCTTTTGCCACCTGTTTTCCTAGCTCCTCCTGATTATTACAGAAATATTCATTTAGTACACAACAGAGAACGGAGAGATCTCCCCATTGTCGATTACACTGAGACGGCATGGGACAAGTATGTAGATTTTAATAAAGGCATCTTTCCCTATATAGGTACTGTTACTAATAGTAAGCTGATACGTAGATTAACTAGAACCCTTGAAGCAGTAGTGAATGAGACTATTTCCGCCTTAGGCAATTTAACGGAAGAGCAGTCTGCTATGCGGATTGTTGTGCTTCAAAATCGTCTTGTCCTTGACGTCATCCTGGCTGATAGGGGCGGAGCTTGTAGGGTCATCGGATCAAGCTGTTGCGTATTCATACCAGAAAATTCGCCATCTGTATATAAAGCCATCACTCGCCTTCATAAGATTGTAAGCCAGATACACCAGAACCCAGGTACTTGGACTTGGTCCAGTTGGTTTTGGAATGCGGTATCAGCCTGGGGATGGAGAGTTCTATCCTTCCTAGGTATCGGCCTTCTCATACTATTCAGTTGCTGTCTATGTCTACAATGTGGACCAGCGATTTGTGGTCTGTGTGCCACATCGTGTATCCCACATCAAGATTTTCATTCAAGATCCCGGAAGAAGAAAGAAGAACAAATGATGCTATATGAACAGATCAATGGATTGATGAAGATTGATATCTCTTGAAGGGCAAGTAGGGGACAAGGAGGGAATGTGGAAATATGGATTTTCTTGGTCAGTTATGTCCCCTATCTTGGACCCCAACGGTTCCATGTGTATATCACGAGTACATATATGTCCCCCCCCAGTTCCAGTTATGAAGACGCAAATACATGTATGCCCACCGTCAACATGTCCTCTGCCAGATCCGCCATGAATAGGCCGGATATTCCATTCTTAAATATGAAAGGCCACCGGCTTTATATGGTTCACTTATGCCATTTTTCAGTCCAGGCAAGTAGGCCCTGATTCTGTCATCAAACTCTTCTTGCCTTCTGCTTCTAAAAGCTCCAGCCCGAGCCTGCATCTGTGACCATGAACTTTGTCTCATTCTCTGCGCGGCTCACGAAGCCTGACATCAGCTTACTCTCTGCCAAGAACTGTATTTCACCTTCGAATTATCTGCTTCCCCCTCAGCCGATGCATTCCTGCCTAGTAGTTTAAGTAAACATTCCTCCAGTTACCAAGCAAAAAGGCCCATCTTCTCTGTCCTCATGCAAGTAATTCATAGCCCTGTTACCATGGAATATTCCTACCCCCTCGCATTCAGTGTAGACACTTAGACGCTTGTACACGCACAGTCAGTATAGAATAGATTCTGTCCGAGAGTCCTTCTTTTATGGATAATATAGTTCTTTAAACATAGGATGTTAGATATGATTTGGGATTAGGTTGACTTGACCTCCCAGACTTCTTGTCTCCACATATAGAGCTAAATGTCAAGTCCCCGTCACCCCCTAGTTACACGTCAATTACACGTCATACTGCTGCGCGCGCATCCATGCCAAGTATTATCTTATAGATCCACCTATACATGACATCACAACCAATCATGTTCCTTTTTACTCATTATTACACCCATTTTCGGTTACGCAAACCAAACGTCAATGTCCTTATCAATTGTTACGCCTACTGTATTCACTTCATTATAATGTATGTACTATAAAAGTTACTTCTTGTCAATAAAGTATGTACTTCACTTCCTGAACCCCCGTGGTGATGGAACTTGAAGCATCCGATTATAATCGACCACCGGAATAAAGTCCATTCCGAAACTCTAATATCACGGATTCTGCCTCTCATTTTACTGAGCTATTTTATAATGTTTCTGTATCAAATTCAGTCCCGGTAAAGGAGAAATATTTACCACAAAGGCCATGATTTCTGATTAATACCGAATTGCATATACTAGGACTTCAACTCTGTTGGACACAATGTACTGGTCTCTTTTATCTCTAAGATATACAGCATTTTGTGTGTACTAATGACAGGTCACTTTAATTGGTAACTTTTATCCAGTCTTTCCTAGAGTTCAGTCCTTTTCTAACAGCATTTAATCTAGAGATATGCCATTGTTCTTTGAACTTTCTCTTTTGCTTAAACACCCACCTCTTCTGTTGCCTTTGATTTTCTCTAGAATAAACCAATGGAAATCTGTATATGGGAGATAAATTGTTTTCCTGAAGAAGGTGGTCATAATTTGTCAGCCACTGAAACGCGTCAAAGCTTAGTTTGAGCTAAATCTGAGGAACACAAAGATACAATAGATGTTAATTTGATGAACAATCATGTATCTTAATTGTTGTTTCACATGGATGATCAAACTAGAAAGATAGCTGTAATAGTCTTTTGTGTTCTCCCTATTTTTGTAATCTCTTTTTACTGTACATGAATTTAGGTAATGTGCTGTTAATTGAATTTTTATGTATAAATAATTTATAGACGTAATATATCGGTATTAGAGATTTTAATATTTCTTGCAAAATTTGAATACTTTAGTTTTGGGGTCAATATTGAAGGATCTAGGAGACTATGGTGGTGAATGATATAAAGAATGACTGGAGATAATGAGTTGTGATTGCTTGAGTTCCCACAGGGACCTCTCATTCCCCCTACTTTTAACAGCAAGGGACATGAATTTCAGAAAGCATCTGGTTAGTTTGGGATCTTTGTCTTTCAAACACTGCTTCAATGCGTTTTCGCATTTATGTATTTTTAGTTTTAAAAACACTGATCTTAATAGCTGTTTACTCAATGAGAGTACATTTCCACAGTAGCATATAATGTGGGCAGGAACTCTGGCTGCATTGCATAATCGGTATGTGTGGTCCAATTCGCCAGATCCACTGCTGTAGTGATAATACCTAAGGGGGAACAGCCCAAATCTTGTTTATATTAAATCTCTGTTCTCCTCCATCCCCTCGTGGGCTCTCCAAATTCAGCCATGTTTTCATCTACAAATAGCAATTTAGATTTGTTTTTAGCAGTTTAGATAGCTGTTTTGTTGGCAGTCTATTTTCCCATATTTCCATATGTTTTAATTAACTTAAAAGCTGGTGACAACTAAGGGGTCCACAGAGTAGCTTATTGTGATACTGCTTGCAATGCAAGAACATTTATAGATTTGGGATTTAGGGGGATTCACCTTAATTTTAAAAAGTAGGCCACATATGTTACATGAAGGGTGTATGTTTAGGTAACTGAAACTCCAAATGTATTTGAGCTTGCAAGGTACTGACGGACAAGTAGACAGCCACCTGCAAGTTCGATATTGAGCCATATTTGCCGTCATAGGTTATCTTAGATTAGGTAGATGTTGTCATTAGTTTGCAGTCCACTATTTTGGGTATTAACCAATGTTTTTGCCTTATATTAAGTAAATGGGAGTTTGATTGAAGATCACTGTATCATTACCATATTGTAGAATGTTTATTTTTTGTCTTGCTAATGGAAATTCAATTGATGTTGTCAAGGTATATCTATGTCTGCTAGGTATACATTGTAAAGATGGGGGCTAAAATGTATCCATGCTTTAGCCCTTTGTTAGAATGTATTTTCTCAGAATAGGCCTATTGCAAGTTTAGTTTCTTCCAGGTGTCAATGTAGAGGCTTATGATTGCTCTTAACAGCCCCAGCCTTTTCATTTTACCCATTGCTTCCCTCTGTCTATGCAACCAATGGCTGTGGCAAAGTCGAAAAACGATGGCAATAGTAGGCGACCCTTAATTTTCATAGTTTTATGGATCAGTAGCAATAGGGTTAATATGTTGTGTTCTATGTCTTTTGGAATCGGGTTTGAAAGAAGGGAACAAGAAGTTGGTGGTACCCATTCCTCTAGTTCCTTATGTAGGATCTTAGTGCAGCAATGCTATTAGTCAGTAATTCTTTGGTGCTGTGGCCGCCCCGTTTTTGTGGATGGGTGCCAGGAGTGAACCTTTCCAGAACTCAAGTATTGACTTTGAATTGAAACAATTCTTGTAGAGTGGGAACAATATCTGGGCCTGCAGTGTTTCCTATTTACACTGATGCCGGAATTCTGTGGGATCATGGTGCTCCATCACTACAGATAGATTTTAATACGTGTTTCACCTCTTTTAAAAATGTTGGCAACCCAGTGTCTTTGAAGATCACTATTTAGGAGGTGCTTTTTAAAAGGGGTCCCTTTGCAAATAACTTTTTCATGTGGACCGACCATCTTGACGGAGGAGCCCTGTTGCTTTCACCAGTGTTGTCTCTTGATAGGGTCCAATTCACCACGTTCTAGAAGTTTCACAGATCTTTCGAGTTGGTAACTCCATATAGTTTTACCAGTGATTAGTCCTCTCCAGCACATCTCATTTCCCACAGTGTCCTCCTGAAGAGTGCTCTTATTACAGCAACCTACAAAACTTGAAGATTATTACACTTATATGACCTCATGGCCTAATTTAATTTATATTTAAGTTTATATTTAAGTTCCCTGAATATCTCTGGGGTAATGCTGCATTAATAATAATAATAATAAAACCATTTCTAAAGCGCCTGGTTACACTAGCATAGTGTGTCCCCGCGCTAACAAGTGCCACTCCTCCCTGAAGGCTAAAGTCCAGGGCATGCCTGGGTCCTGAAAAAGAAGGCGATCATTTACGTGGAAATAAATGAGTTTTTAATTTTAATCTGAATCTTGCTTCAGAGGGTTCCATGCGTAGATCAAGAGGAAGCCTATTCCAATATTTGCTGGCTAGAAATCTAAAGGAAGCGCCTCCAGTCTTGGCCTTGCGAACGCGGGGAAGTTGGAACAACATTGCTCCAGCAGATCTAAGGTTGCGGATGGGACGGTGGAGCATTAGAAGGTCGCGCAAATATCCAGGACCTTTTTCATGGGCAATACGATGAGCAAAACAGAGAGCCTTGAACCTGATTCGCTCCTCAATAGGGAGCCAGTGGAGTTCAAACAGTGCCATTTTACCTGATGCTCTACATGGGAGGTTTAACACCATGCGTGCGGCAGCATTTTGCACACATTGAAGTTGGTGAATACCTTTTTTACTGAGACCCAGAAGGAGAGCATTGCCATAGTCCAGATGTGGAGTGACTAAGGCATGAATGAGTGTTTTTCTAGCACTGATGGGAAGAAGATCGAGAACTTTACGGAGAGTTTTGAGTAATCCAAAGCATTTGCTCGTGATCTTGCTAATCTGCTGCTTAAAGGAAAACTCTGAATCCAGCATAATCCCTAGGTTTCTAACAGACTCCACCGGGAGGGGAGATACCCCTAATTCCGTGGGCCACCAGGCATGCGACCAGGCGGAGGGGGATTTACCTATCACTAAAACTTCGGTTTTGTCGCCATTGAGGCGCAGACAGTTGTCATTCATCCACCCTGCCACGGAGAGCATGCAATTAGAGAAGTTGGTGGCCGCCTCTGCCTGATTGTGGGTGAGTTTAATTATTAATTGGGTATCGTCAGCATATGTGACGATACCCACTCCAAAGGATTCCACAATATGAGCTAACGGCTCCATGTAGAGATTGAACAATGTCGGGCTCAGACTGGAACCCTGAGGAACTCCATGTCTGAGCTTTCTGAGGGACGATTTATAAGGGGGACAGTGCACCTGGCATTATACTACTGAGATGGCCTTTGCAATTTTGTTCAGGGTATCGCTTAATTCTTTTGAAAGTATCTGGATAAGTAGTGGCCATTATCTTGCACCACTGAAAAAAATTATCTCTGTGCCTTCCTATTCTCAATAATTCTATTCTATCTCTTTTTTCCTCCTTCTTTCTAAAATTCTTCCCACCTTCCAAAGTGCCTTCCCTTTTCTGGACTCACTCTCTCTTTCCCTTACTACCATCTGGCATGTTTTTTTTAAAAACAAATTTTATTAAGTTTTCATTTTTAAATTGGTACAGTGCTTAGGTACGGGTTGTTACAAATAGATGTAGAGATCCAGTAACACATTCCGAAGGTGGGATAAGTTAGCATATAGTAACTGTACATATTTGATTAACCATCCCAACAATCCGGAAAATTGAGACTACAACTTCTAAACAATTTGTTCTCTTTCTAGACCAATATAATAGGAATGTAACCTAATGTACCGCAATCTGCAATTAAACTAAACCCCTTTGGCCATCCTCCCCCCTCCCTCCAGTCCTGTATAAGAGAAAAACACATATATGTATTGTCGTGGCTCAGACCAGCACCGCACATTACTTTATCTACAGTTAAAGAACATCAACTTTACATGATAAATCTATCCCTTAATACATATGCATACATTTCGTTCTGGTTAGGTTTTTCCGTTATTACAATTGCGAGTTAATGTGAGTGTTGCTAGGGTCCAAGTCCAGTGTTTTAAGGGCTTCTAGCATGATGTCCCAGTCCATAGCTATTGGGATTTTACATAAACCTTTAGCTTTCTCCCTTCTTATTGCAGCACTTTCGTCGCTGCCCCAGCGAATTAGCTTGCCGTGCCAAGCATTTCATATTTTCTTCACTCTTCATTATGGTGTTCACTAGGCCTCTATTATTATTCAACCACACTTATAACCCATCTCCTTCTAGTTTGATTTCCTAATTTGGCCTTTCCTAACACTGTGTTGTGATTGATTCTCAAATCTTTAGCTCTTGGTGTTCGTTTGATCCTCAGGTTCATGAGACAGACCTTTTCCTTTATTTCCACTGTCAACCACTGAATGCCTACTCACTCATTTCATATTAATCCAAAGAAAAACTGAAATTACTCCCTTTCCTGTTTTTTTCTTCCCACTTTTGTCTGTCCATTCTCTTTTCAACTTCCCATATATGCCTCTTTCCTTCGTTCTGTAAACCAGGAGTAATTTTTGACTCATTATCCTACTCTCCCCAAATTTCTTCTTTTGCTCAGATATCCAGGTTCAATCTCTGAAAGAGTTGCTCACACATTACCTTTCATGCCACAAAGCCCTTGTTTTAGTTTATCTTTTCCCAAATTACTGTTTTTCAAAATTTGTGGTTCTCCTAACTTGTCTCTTCTTTCTATTTAACACATCTGTTCACCTCCTTTTCAAGCCTCCTTTTATGAATTGTACCTTTCCTTTCCTGATTTCCATCTTCAGTTTAGTATTTTGTTTATTGTCTACAAAAGCATTATGGTCTGTCCTTGTCATATGTGTCATCATTTGTCTGAATCTAACTTCCCATCTCATACTCTCGATTGTGATCTGTTATAAACACCTGGAGGTGACTCTGTTGAAAGTATGCACTATAACAAGAGCAATAGGATACACAAAAAGAAATACAGAAAGATAACATTCTGGAAATAGCTAATTCTCTTAGGGAATGCAAGATTAAGTAAAACAAGTGAAAAACTAAACAGGACGTAAATCGCTTAAATCCATTACCTTAACAAGTTTTACATTCATTATTCAGAAACTGGAATAGTGTTTTTGTCAGTAAAGCTAAGGACATGAATATAGGGCCAGATAGGGACCTGTTTAAATGGCCATTTTTCAATACTATGTGGTCTGAGACCCGGAGGGACCCAGCCCACTTAAAGCCCTTCTCTTTGAACTTTCTCAAGGCAATGGCTAGTTTTTATAACATTTAAAACATATTCTTTGCTACCAATTACGTCGCGAATGAGAGCCTTCTTAAGGTCTGTCCATGTAGTAGTCCTGCTACAGTTTTAGTCACCATTATCACATCAAACACTCCTGGGGGGGTTTTGTCCTTGTTCTTTTTACCTTTTTATTGGGAATACTGAAAATGTACTCCAGTTTTCGTGGACATTTCTAGTACCAATATACTTTGACAACACTTCTACCATGTTATACATACACGAGGGATCGGATGTCACAGAGATTCTCTCTAAGGGCAGCTCCCTCCTTGCAGACAACATCTGTTTCCTCAGAAAAATTACAAAGTCAAACAATGGTGAACAGTTCACAGTGGGCCAGGCAAAAGTGTTTCCTTCACCACTTCAGTCGGTTGATGGACTAACTATTAAAATCAATATAAAGCCCAAGTCACTAAGGACATCTGTATGCCAAACTTTCAAAACACAAAGACAAGTCATTTTGTCCTGTAAAAATGAGCGAGGGCAGAATTAGTGGAAATGTGTAATATTTCACTTCTATGGTTGTCACTTGAACAGGTACCTACCAAATGGATTCTTGGTACCAACCTAGCTCGATGTGTCAGAATTACGTGGCAAACTACCATATCTAAATTGTATATCCAGGGTTTCCATTGCAAGATGACCAGCCATGAATAAATACATCTCAATGTCTGTAGCATCATACATGAGGTACCTATCCATCATGTTATTGATAAATGCTAATGATTAACATCATCTATTTTACTAATGATGTAGCTTACGTTAATTCAGCATACAGATTGTTTAGCTTTCGTATAAAGTAATTCATGAGGGAACATTTGTGTAATTGTAAGCAAATAGGAAGGTACAAGATCTCACTGAATATATTAATATGAACTATGGCATGCCAGTTTGTCCAAACAGATGCCCAAAACAAGATAGGCCTGAGTGTAACAATATCAGTGGTAACTTTAATACTCATTTGAAGCCTAAATAGTGGCATCAGGGTCTCAGACCACAGTTTAAGCAAGTGTTTAAGGGATTTATTTTCTGAAACCAGAAGTGATTGTGCTATTTAGTTACTGCATAGTTCAGCACAACAAACTTTGCATTATAAATCACCAGTATCACATTCCAAGTTAGCTTTCACTGAGTAGCTAATCATTTTTACTTTTATACAACAAATATTTTAATTTTCTCGAACGACAGCCACTCACAAAATCAACATTACATACAATATAGAGTAAACAATCCTCCCAAATAACCATCACTACTCACTCCTAGACATCCTTCCGGTTTATGAATTATTTGGATATATTTTCAAGAAATTGTCCACCTGAACCCTAGAGCATTCATAGAAAATCTTTCCAAAAAAGCTAGGAAGCTATGCTGCATGAAAGGAAGAGAGTAGAAATGCACCATATCCACTAAGATATGGCAGACATCTGCTCTCTAATTGCGCTGGCGCACATCAGGCAGCCTATCGCCAACACAAACACCCTTGGTGGAAGGGTACCTGCATTACGTGGCAGGATTGTATTTGTGCAGGAAGTTATACCTTTCCGCACAAAAGCAACCCATAGAGGCATATTCCTCTTTCTATGTGTTCTGTAGAATGTGTCACAAATTGAAAGAGGAAGCAGTGGAGTGAAGATATTTCTCCGCGTTAAGCCTCTCTCGAGTAGGTACACCATTTTGGTGAAAACCCAGGTTCACTGCCTTTAGTAAATCTGGGATTGCTTTAAAATACATGGGTGGAGGCATGGGAACACCTATGCTCCACCTCTGTAACGGAAACTGTCAGCTACACTAGAAAAGCTTCCACCCAAGAAACTTGAAAGACAATTTACCATTCAGACAATTCTTACAAATCAGGAAGAATGCCTGTGCTAAAGAATGTTTCTTCATGTATACGATATATCAATTAAGTATACTAAACAGATTGATTGCACCCAAGGAAATTGTCAAATAGCAAGGGAAAAGCCTGGCTCATACCAGGAAATGAACTCCTTGAGAAGAAAGACAACAGTACTTCTAAATCATTGATATGTGTTGTAATGCACAAAGCAAACATAGGAGTTTTCAAGAAAATTGTCAGAAAAAGATTGGCTCATTTTGAAATCTTTTAAATGCTCTGTGGCAGATTAACTCTTTGGGCTAAAAAAAGATATATGATATAATCTAGTCAGATCTCATCCACCAATCCACAAGGGTAACAGTCAAAAATGGCTAGACAATTTAAACCAAAAAGGTCCATCTGGCAACCCCAGATATGGGAATTGTGCTCATTGCAATCAAACAATCAATAGTGAAGAATTCATGCACAATTGCATCAAGTTCAAACACACAAGGTTCTTTAATTGTAATACCACCAGAACAATAGATTAAGTATTACCGTCCCCTTATGCATGGTTCAGTCATGATTAGAGGGCTCATAAAGGTCTTTCTTCAACTTTTTAAGCAGGCTCTACTGATAGGAGGGATATGTATTGTTCAATTCTAATCTGGGACCTGTGGTGACATGTATATTAGATGTGTTATTTCTGTATTGGTATGATTATTTTCATGTGTGAATTCCTTTGAACTGAAAAGCATGTTAATTTCAGCAGATGCACCATGTTGACCAACACATCTAAAGTAATTTAACAAAGTAGGATTAAAACAAATGTAGCTTGTGACCTACGAGAATAAAATGAAAATTTCTAGCATGGTTAAACTGTCATCTAAAAACGTAACACCATAAAACCAACTTCTATGCTCTACGCTAAGAAAGCATGAAAAGTAGAAAACTTGCATCTAGATTTTCCTAGGGGGATGAGCACACTGCATACCTTATCCACAGTAAAACAGCGTAATTATCAGGAGTCAAGGCGGCTGTGTTCCCCGCGAAAGGCAAACACACGCTCAGCATCTAATCTTGCTCGCAATTATCTGGGACAAAGGAATTCTCCTGACAGGTGATAAAGTGACAGTCCTTTTATGTTGTATCTTAGCTGAGATGGGATTTGCAACGTCACCTTAAGAATATTTGATTTAACAAATAAGCATCAAGATGCTAGTCTAAGATGCAATCCTTTAAATATTTAAGGTAAAAGTACAACAATTCATACTACAAAATTTTGACTATTGTCTTTTGTTTGACCTTGCCCCGGTATTCTTAAATATCCGCAGTTGGGAACTCAAGCTAGTTATACTGCTCTTATTATGGGGTATATCATGCAGACTAGGGAAAGGCTGCTAGGTTCTACTCTGTATTATTATTATTGGTGTCTGCAATGGTCTGTTGTAGAGAATCGGCCACAGAGTGCTTTTTCATGTGGTTGATGTACGCTTGTCTGTTTTACCTTAATCTAGGCATTCATTCTTTTGCCTTGCACCCCAATGACTTACTGGGTGGTCTATAGGATGGTTCAAATGCTTGCTTGTTGCAAATCTTTTCACATATTAGATCCCCTACTTTAGGGATCCCCCCGTTAGCATTAGTTTCAACCTTCTCTTCGCTCGTGATGATTTCAGAATGGTTCACATTAGACAGCTTTTCACTGACCTCTTGGATACTCTGTAAGACAGTCAATTGTTTTTCCAGGTCAAATATTTCTTCATCTGCCACCTTCCTAGGATTATCTAGGCCAGGCACATACATAGGAACTCTGAAGAGAACCTCTTATGGAGTGCATACCCCCAATATGCTTCTAGGCAAGGTATTTAAGGTTCTCTGGACTCCATACATATTATGGTGCCAACTAAGACTTGAATTTAGTACCCTAGCTTTCAAGGCTTGTTTAATCATGCTGTTAGCCCTCTCAACTAACCCATTGGATTCTGCTCTAAACAGGTTGCCGAATTGCAGACGAACTCCCAGTACGAGTCCTGCAAGCCAGCGTCAGCACAAGTCGTGCTCAGCCCGCAAAGGAGGCGAGACGCTAATGCTGGTAAGGCAGAGCCGCAATACGGACACGTTTCAAGGTAACAATAATCTTGAGACATTGCTAGCTATCATATTTATGAAGACAGCTATATTCTAAATTCGAGAACTGGGCATCACCAGCTCTCACTACGAATAGGTCCTGAGGAATGCCCCACGACCCCCTCCTGGGGCACCAGATGGGCAGAAACATGTCGACCTTTTGATATGGACACCTAAAGTGCTCTCGTTACATAATCTAACCTACTGCACCACTATTTTAATAGTCTCCCCACACACCCACCAGATTAAATTGTATTCCTTGAGGGCAGTGTGGGTTTGACACTTTTAATTTCACGATCATCACTTTTGCACCAATATTACTGATCACTACTAAGAAGCAGTGGTTCCCTCCAGGTGGAGGCAGCATGAAAAACAAGAGACCCAATGATAATGCTGACGCGTATTCTGAAGGCGGAGAATCAAGATAAACCGCCCATACCACCCTAAAATACGCTATTGAGGGTTCTCACAACACCTATTTGGGTGTTAAAGGTTGAAACTAAGATTTAAGAACCCCTACTTCTAGTTACAAGTGATCCATTCCCCTTTTGATTTATGACATAAGCTATGGAAGAAGAATGGATGACTATCTCTTCTAGCTCCCCTCTTTCTTGATTGGATGAACACCCAGTACAGACATGGTATCCCAGAAAGCCCTATAGGCAAACACAGGACCATTATCCGAGTGAAATAAATGAACTGCCCCCATCGCTACCAGACACTGCAATTCCTTTATGACTGACGAAACACTGGCATTTCTCTGTGGCCACACCAATAGGAATCAAGAACATTAATTAATGACTAGCAATATGTATTTATATAAGTTTACCAAATGTATTGGGCCAATGTGGTCCAAATAAATGACCCTGAAAAGTATATTGGAGACTGTGAGGAGAGTTGGCAGGGGTCTCATAACAGTAGATGGTTTAATCTGCTGACAAATGTAACACTTCCTGACATATTCTCTAGTTTATATTAACAAGGCTACCAGTAGCATTGCTATAATTGCATCAACCCCAGCAAGGGTCGACGCCAATCCCTTATGGGTTTCCCCGAATAAATCGAATCTGGCCAGCGCGTTAGGAATTATCCTGTATCCCATTCCTGGTAGAGTGACTACAGGAGTGTGGTCTGAATTAAGGATGTAGGCATATTTAGGAGGAAAGCCTGCCGTTGGCTGCCTTGTTTTGTGGTATGTATGGCTGTTAAAATATCCGCGTCAATCTTTGAGATCTGGTTAAGTTTGCTACTCTAACTGTCTGAATTGCAGCTTTCGCAGTTAAATCAGCTGCACAATTCCCTTTAGCATGACATCCATCATGCTGATGGCCCAAAGTGTGCCTCCATAAACCAGTGGAAGCTTATCTTGTAAGCCATACCCTTCCCTAGAGTTGTTTATCTTTGATCAATTTTCCATTTGAGTCATTGAAACTATTCAATTGCCAGTGTTGCAAATCAACATTGCACCCTTACACACAGAAGGATGAATCAACCACTATATGGGAACTGATGTATTTACTGTTGGTATTGCAAGTAACAGGGCATAAAGTTCTGCATGCTACGCAGTGCTGTCACCTAAGATCTTATTATAGGTGCGTTGCGGATGGATTTTCCCAATCTTACACTACACCTTGGACTGCTGCGCAGGCTGTGAAGTACTTATATATATTTCCTATCCCTGGTAGAGAAGAGCCATCCATGTTGAATATGCTCTGGTAAGACCCAATGGGTAGGGCTTTTGGAGTAGGAGGAATATGATGTTTATATTGGAGAAAAGCTGGTGTATGGAGAGTGGGATCATACTGAAACTTTACATCCACGGAACTTAAAGAAGAGGCCCACTGCATCCACCTTGGGTTTAGAGCGCAAGGTTTTGGAATGCTTGCCTTGATGGCTGCCTCTAGTGCCAATACTGGAGAAACTATAATCCTTAGTTTTCTCTGCGCCAAAGGGCACTCTTTCAAGGTAGCCCTTTGCAAAGCTGCAAGTACTTTTTCAAAGGAAGCAAAACATGCTTTAGCTAGAGAACACAAGCGAGGCTTGTATGCAATAGGATCACTCTGTCACTAATTGTATATCATAAATGTATGACCAGTGAGACTTGGCATGACCCGAAGAACTAGGTTGGTCTTTTTGTCTCTGGTTTGAAAATATTTTGTCTTGAGCATGTTAGTTTGCAAAGCACGGAAGATATCAGTGTGCCTGTTCATCCACTGTTTTGATAAAAACGTGGGAGAAATCAAGTTATACAAGGGCTTCACTTGCTCAGCGTAGTGTGGCAAGTAAGTTTGCCCAAAGTTAAGGAACCCCAGGAGAGATTGCAACTTCTTCAATGTGTTGGGAGGCTGCAAAGTAGCACACTTCTGAAGGAAATCAGAAGTCAGACCCTTGACCTCATTAGATGGTTCATATCCGAGGAAGGTCACCATAAGGTAGGCAATCATGGATTTTTCTAAACGTTAATTCTGTAACCATGTGATGCTAATAGTGTTACAACTTTGTCCACCCTATTCAAGTGTCCTTTCCAAGTCATCATCTGTAAGATAGATATCATCAATATATGATAATACCTTGGGATCTGGTTGTAAAATCTCTATAATGCTCTCTGAGAATAGGCCAGGACTGTTCTTATAGCCCATAGGCAAACGTCAAAATGAGAATTGCACCCCGTCAAAACTAAAGACGGTTAGATGCTCACTTTCAGGTGAAATATTTTTACTGAAAAACCCAATAGAGATGTCTAGGGTTGTTTTGTATTTTTTTAGGCCCAGATTTTTCATTAAACATGTGCTTTGCGCATTTTGCACCACATTTGTTTAAACGGGTTTTTAAATTCCTATAGTCTAAAACTATTCTATGGGATACATCATGTTTGGAGATGGGAAAAAGGGGCGTGTTTATTAGTGAAAGGCAAGGCATTAATATGCCCTGTTATTGCCGTTGATCTAATATTGCTTTAATACCAAGCTTTGCTTCTGGCTTTAAAGGGGTATTGAGCTTGTGCTTGTGCTTGGGGTTTTCTGCATCAGGTAATGACATGTGAAAAAGAATGTTTATCCTATCCCACTTGGGTCCTGTATAAGACCAGAGCCTGTCTGACAGCCGATTCACTAGTATAGATTTCTCAGATGACTTCAGGTACTACGGGAGAAAAAGCTACTCTGATCACTTCCTTCCCCCGGGCACTTCCTAACAAAGATTGGAAGCCAGTCTTCCTCAGCTAGTATGACGTCATAATCATCTGATAAATGTGCCCAGAGACAGCTTTAATAGTGCATGGTATATCTCATTCAATGTGTAATTCTAAATCATAAACCCTATCAAGACGATATAAATGTTTATCTGGAGTTTCAACTTGAATGAACTGAATAGGCCACGTTACAACGCATGCGATACATCGCATGCCATTACAACGTGGTAGTTTCAACAACCGCCTTGTTACATCGCATACCATTACAACGCAAGTCGTTACAATGCTGTAGAGGGTGCTGTATGTTGGAATAGTATAATTTACTATTCCAACCCCAGTCTGTGCAACAGTAGGGAAGGTGTAGGATTTTAAATCCAACACCTTCTGCCCTTTACAGCAAGTCATTGTAACGACTTGCGTTGTAATGGTTTGCGATATAACAACGCAGTCGTTGTAACGACCGCGTTGTAATGGCATGCGATGTTTCCCATATGAACTCATCAGTTGGACTTGCCACCAGAAACCTCTGAAGCGCCTGATGTGCCTCTCATCCTGTGTACCCTTTTTTGCTATACTCCCTCTTTCTTCTGAACTCGGATCGACCCCCCCTCTCGCTGCTCGTTCACCATCAGTGTCCTGAAAAGCAAGTGGAGATCCGATATCAGAAAACTGACACTGTTCATTTTCTTGCAGTCCCTTAAATTATTACCACCCCTACCAGGTTCCCAAGATGCAGGAGATCCAGTCCACCTTTGTTCTTTACCCTTCTATTTCTTCCTGTCTTCCACTGCAGATTTGTTCAATGTCACTTTTAGGCTTTAAATGCAGCCTAATGGCTCGCAAACCTAAGTTATCACGGTCCATATAGGTTTATACTTCCACAGTGCTTTTTGGTAATTTCCACTTATGATCTGGAACTGGAACCACTTTCAGTCTCTGACATACAGCCAGGACTGAAGCTTCTCCCACAATGTTGCTTAGGATAATATTAGAAACTGTAGAAAAGTTCCCCATTAACTTCATTACTAAGTTCAGAGCTGGTGCAGCTCTGTTCTCGTTCTATACTTGTTTCAGTACCTCAGGGAGAACTGCCAATGAAGACGTGCCATGCGTGCTAGTGTAAATGTATGCAAATATGTTTCCCTAGGTGTTACATTCCTCTTTGGCTGGCACCATCCCTAGAGGGAGACACATAGTCAAAAGTCTGTGTTTGTTTTGGGATGTTTTAAATGGATAAACTGCTTCTAGCTGGTTGGTTGCAAACAATCCAGAAGAGAATCTCTTTACGCTTTGTGGGCGCTTTCCCCATGATAGCGTTAATGGTCTATGGACTAATGGGTTGTAATGGTACTGGAGCTGCTGGTCCTAATGCGAGAGCAGGTCTAGAGTTCATGGTACGCAACACAAACTATAAAAGTCTCCTGTATAAGGCAACGGTGTAATTTAAACCTCCTGCTACCTCAGCGAGTGCCAAGATGCCCAGACGAGGAACTGGCATGTGGCTAGCCAAGACTGGTCACATATCTCCTTCATTGCTCAGGGGTTTTAAAAGGACATTCCTGTGTGTGTGTGTGGCAACTGACCAGCAAACCAGTTGTGGTGTTCCTTGATTTCCACATCTTGATAAGCATTATAATGTACAGGTGGTTATGCTGCCTTATGAGTCTGAAACTTCCCAGAGGCAGAATCTATAGCCTCAAACTCCACCCATGAGTAAAATGTCTCAAAGGCATACGCTGTGTGAGCAGCTATTACAAAATGAACTGCCCCCAGCATCGGGAACACCTCGAAGCTTGAGATGCTGAGTAACTGCTTCCATGTAATTGGCACCTATGACAATAGGGGCCGCCAAATGACCGGATTCAAATGAAAAAGAATTAGAAAACCAGAATGGGGAATAACCTTTTCAAAGTCAAGCTTGACAAGCCTACGGCAATCGGTGCTCCCTTATTCCCGGTAGGAGGTAACCAATATTACTGCGGATATCTCTGTAATGGCTTAATAAAGGTTCATGTGTGTGTGTGTGTGTGTGTGTATTAAAAAGGAACTACTCAAGGAGTTCCCAAAACATCTAGGCCCAGCATGTCGGGTTCCAAGGTAGCGTAAACTGAATCTCTGGATCAGCTTTACAACGTTTGCTTTCCCACCCATGGGTGACATGAGTGAACTTAGTTCAATGCACCAACGCTTGAATGTGAAAGACAGGTTTTTGTAGCCCTGCAGAAATCCACAGAATACATAGTTAAAGAGGTGTCAAATCTTTTGGGTTACTAACAGTCTATAAACCGGGATCCAGGGACAACGTGGTAATCAGAAACAAACCTTTTTCATTCTCTTCAATCACACATACACAAAATATGAGCTAAGGATAAACATTTTAACTAAAAAGTGTGTTGATTTCAGCAGGTGCACCCTGTTGCTCAACACATGTAAAATAACCACACAAATGTGACTAAAACAGCACGAATGGAGGTTGCAACAATGAGAATAAAATTAACATTTCTAACATGGTTAAAATGTAATCTAAAAACCAAATACCCTTAAACCTACTTAGCTGCGCTAGACTAGGAGAGAACTGTAAGTTGAATAATTTGCGTTTAGATTTTCTTAGTGTCGATGAGCACATTGCATACATTATTTATAGCAAAACATTGTAATTCTCAGGAGTCAAGGAGGCTGTGTTACCTGCGAAAGACAAACACGCATTGAGCACCAGCATAAATTCCTCCAAATTCAGGCTTGATATCAGCTTTGAGTAAAAATGTTATACAGCAGCAGCATCTCTGGCTTTCGACAATCTAGGGCGAACGACCTCTCCTGACAGGTGGGACCACTCCTGACAGGTGGTCAAGCGATAGTCCTTTTATATTGTATCTTATCTGAGATGGAATTTGCAATGTCACCTTAGGAATGTTTGATTTCACCAATAAGCGTTAAGATGCTAGTTTAAGATGCATTCCTTTAAACATATAAGGTAAAAGTACAATAATTAAGACTACACTATTTTGACTATTGTTTGTTGCTTGACCTTGAAATTGAGGTAACAAGGCACTAATGTCACATCAGGTATTTTGGTTATGTCTATATCAAAATGACTTGACACGTTCACAGTTCTTGGAAAGATAAGGACAGACAACACCTGCGTCAAAGTCAGGCATGGTGATATTCTGCAGCAATACAGAAAATGTAATAGTGGCCTACTTCAAATGGAGTTGGGCTGCCAGTGGTGCTTGTAGTTGGCACTTACATTATCTAGGGACATTTTATTTGAGCCTGGGGGCCACTGTGAGCCACACTGCCCATCTAACAATCATCACAAGTATGCTTAGCTTAAGTAATCTATAGAGGGTTATGCACTAGTTAGATCAACAAATTAAGCATGATTGCTGAAACATTGTTTTAAAACAGCCCAACAGCCATGAAACAATGGAAATCATGACAAGTACGCTTGAATGGCATGCAGATGGTGATAGTTCCACTAATTGATATAACAATTGGATATGCATGCTTCTAATTCTGTCACCACTATGGGTCAAATTACGACTCTGGGAGGCCGAGGACCGCCAGACTCGCAGGGTGCGCAGCAGTGGTGTTCCAGCCACTGCTGCACGAGCGGTCAGACCGCCCAATTATGAGTTGGGTGGTCGGACCACCATTGCACCGCCGCAGCCGCCAAGGAACCACCATTCCCTGGCAGTGGTGCGGCTGTCAGGGCCTCAGTAATATGTTATGTTAGCAGATTTTTACAGCGCATAGCTGCCCCAGCGACAGGGCGTTCCAGCGCTAAAATAAACCAGACACAGGTGTTGCAGGATGATGAGCGTAGAGACTGTAAATCAGTTCAGGAAGAGCCCGGTTTTTATGGCCTTTCTATAGGCCATATGGTTGTCGATATTTCTGAGGGACACAGGTAAGGAGTTCCATAGTGTAGCTGCCAGCCCTTTGAAAGAGCGACACCCGGCTCGTGCTCTATTGAGTCGGGGGATGCATACCAAGTGCAGATCCACTGAGCGCAACATGCGTCGTGGTGAATATCGCACAAGCAGGCTGGAGAGAATAGAAGGGGCTTGCTTAGTGAGAATTTTATGAGCAAAGCATAGGGTCTTAAAATATATTCTCTTATCAACTAGCAGCCAATGCAATTTGGGTAGGTGTGTTGATACCGATTTTTTTTTAGGAAGAGCACGAAGGGATCGTGCTGCCGCGTTTTTTACCCTCTGTAAGCACTGAATTTCGGCTTCATTTGCGCCTAAATAAAGAGAGTTGCAGTAATCCAGTCTAGATTAAATTGTAGCTTGAATAATGATCTGGCGGGTTTGTGAATCAAAGAACCCTAACAGGGGCTTGACTCCACGCAGAAACCCAAGACAGGTCCCTACAACCGCTTTTGTTTGGGTTTCAAAGAACAGACAGCTGTCAACCCAGACACCCAGATTTTTCACAACTTCCTTTGGGGGGCCCCAGCGCATCTGGCCACCATTGTTCTGTCCACAGGTGGCTATCTTTTCCTAGCAGCAAGATCTCAGATTTGCTGGTATTCAGCTGTAGACAATTGGCTGTCATCCACTCTGCTATTGACATCATATCTCCTTGAAATTTGATGAGGTTATGTTTGCAGTTTTTGGAGAAAGAAATAACCATTTGGGTGTCATCCGCATAGGCTACCAATGACAACCCTCTATTTTTCACCAGAGGTTGTAAGTAAATATTGTAGAGTGTAGGACTCAACATTGATCCCTGCGGCACTCCATAATGCACAGCGTATTCCCGGGAACAGAAAGGGGGTGCAGTAACTTGAGATGTCCTGCCCTCTGGAAATGAGACAGTAAGATCTTGTGAGATACTGTATCGAATGCGGCGCTGAGGTTGAGGAGAATCAAGGCCGCGGAGTTTCCCTCATCCAAAGTGCTACTTAATTGCTCCGTCACCGCCAAAAAGGCGGATTCGTTGCTGTACTGTGATCAGAAGAACCCGTTTTGTGAGGAGTCCAATATCTCATTGGTCTCTACGTACTTTGTGAGGAAGAAATTCACAGTGGATTTATTGGCTTTAGCCAAAAAAGGGAGCCAGGATATATGACGATAGTTTTCTGGTTTGGATGCGTCGAAAGAGAGCTTTTTTAATAATGGGGCGACTTTGGCATGCTACCATGCAAGCAGCACTATCGCTGAGGACAGGGCCAGGTTAGTCAACTCTCCACTAACCGGTAGTATATGTTTTTGAAATATACGGAACTGGTCCGGTTTCATAGAGTCTGCTGGAGAGCCTGATTTGATTTTTTTGCATAGACACTCAACCTGTGTGAGAGCTAGTAGCGGAATAATGCTGGTGGTGCTGCTGCGGCACCGCCATGCATATTACAAGTTTCAGGACCGCCAGCGGTAACATGGAGGTCTTTCCTCCATGAAAAGGCTGGTGCTCCTGAAACTAATGGGGCCTGTTGCCTATGTGCATCGGGATGCAAGCAGGCAAGCACAACATGTGACCCCCTGTGTGCATGCACCACAGTTCCTGCATGGTATGGTCTTTATAGTCCATGCTGTGCAGGAACTGTTTTTGGTGTTCCCATTGCAGTGCCCATTTTCAGAGGAACTGCCGTGGGACCGCCAAAACCAGCCCGCCAGAAGTGAGGAAACTCATAATCTGGCAGGTGGTGCGGGCAACCAAGGGCACCGCCAAACTTGTAATTAGGCCCTATGTGCTTCTCTTTCTGTTTTTCTTTATAAATACTGCTTTAGGTCAGTTTCTGCCCTGATGAGACCCTTACAAATTAGTCATATAGTCAAAACATGTTGAAGTATTCTGAAGTCAGACTACATGTGGTAAGCAGTAGGTGATGTTTTCTATGACTCAAGGATAAGTTATGGTTCCCCTGTGTTGTTGCAATATCACACTGATCATTTCTATTGTTTTTACATTCTCAATTACTAAATAATATATGGATTTCTTGATGTGTTATTGTTGTAATATATGCTAAGTGTCTGCATGGGTCATGGTCCTCCTTTCGCACGTTATCTTGCAAAGATAATTTAGTGAATGCTCATCACTTATTTATCAGGATGCTTCTCTCCGAATCAAATCTTCTTTGCAAAGTGAAATGTCTAGAGACAACCAATTCTGCCTTGGCTGTACAATCTTGTCAGCGCGAGATGAGAATATCAGAATCTGATTTCCTACACAACCAGAGCCCTGCTACCACCTGAGATATGATATACCTCCAGCAATTCACTGCAATAGTGACAAAGTGCACACCTTGTTTAAATTGTATCGAATGTCTGTTTTATTCTATTGTTATTCTCTTCTGCCGCGTGCTACCCAGAAAGCGTGGTCAGCCCAACGCCACGCTGTTATGAATACTCCAATGAGAGAGAGGCAACATGTCCCCCCTGCCGGATGCACAGCTTTCACTTCTGTTGCATTTCATAAATGCCAACAACTTCATCCTTTGTCTTCAAATGTTATTTCTTTATTTATTGTTGCATTAGTCTTCAAAATTTATCATTTCTTTATGTCTATCTCGCAAATCACAAGAGAGGCATGTATACATCATCACTGAATTCTAAATGGTGCAGATATGCCAATCCAAGCCTTATCCTGCATCACGAAAGTGTGCGTAAGTTTTGTCCACAAACATCAATCCTGTTTACCCAATGTATTTCGGGCCTGATATCCGGCCCTTCGTCAGGGGTTTGTTAATCTATATATACAAAACACACTGATTAGACTATGCTCAACCCAGTCCCACTACTTAATTATTGTACATAACCACCCATGACGTTCTGCCAAACCAACGTTTTCCCGCTAAAGAATCATAGCCTAATGCTACCCCTTTGGATGAGTACTTTATAGATCTAAAACTACCTTTTCTCACCTAGTGCTTCTCTATTCATGCAACCTATCTATTCTTTGCATTCCCCCCACCTCAATGATGTATTACTTTCCTCCCCGCGTGGCATCTGTGTTCCTTACATTACCCCTCCTTACAAACATTCGCTCAAAAAATCCATAATGTGAACATCCTCACTATTTTATCATTGGTTGAAGTCCGTACCTTTTATTCATGTTTTCGGTCTCATCCTCTCTGTTGCTCCATCACCCAACCGGCAACAACCTAATACGCAACTTTCTGAACATACTCTTTATACCACTGTTTGACTCCACCCAACTACTACATCTGTTACCAATTAAACATCCTCCCATACGTCACCTTACTACTTCCCTGCCTCCCGACTCAACCGACTCAAATGATAAATTTTGAAGAATAATGCAACAATAAAGAAATAACATTTGAAGACAAAGGATGAAGTTGTTGGCTTTTATGAAATGCAACGGAAGTGAAAGCTGTGCATCTGGCAGGGGGGACATTTTGCCTCTCTCTCATTGGAATACCTCCAGCAATACCATCACCCAGTGAAAAAGGGACGGGGAGGAAAAAAACAGATGTCGTCCTAGGGTCCATTCAAGGTGACTGCATCAATTCTCCGCACTGCAGATTATTTCGGTGTTCAAGTGTTACATCTACAAACATCTAATAAGGATTTAGGACCTTAACCTTTTCAAGTATGAACATAGATATACATAGAACATAACTGGTAAGCATATGCTCTTACTTAACATCTCCAACTTTCCCACTTTAATTCTAGTGACTGTAATTCCTGAGAGTGCAGTGAAAATCCTGTGAGAATGAAACAAATACAGAAGACTGAGTAAATAAAGGACCAGCATATCATTACTACTAGAACACCCCTATGGCACCCCATAGTTACCTAAATACCAAAAGGCAAAAGGTTTAAAGGCAGATCGGAAACTAAATTACATCATTCTTTCAACGTTCAGCAAATAATACCTTATAAGACATGATTGAGTAATGCTCTAAGGAGCGCCAAAAAATATGTTTCTATTATTAGAAAATGAATAGGCTTTTAACGCTCATTCACTATTAGTGGAATAACATCAAATAACAGTATTTTTCTTCTCTTGCAGAGTATGACTCTCACCGTCAACAGAGTTCCTGGATTTACAGCACTGGACGGTGAGTATATATTGCCAATAGTTTTTGCATGCATACCGATTACCACCTAGAAGAGCAGTCAGCTGTTGCTAAACATTTATCACCCTTAATGTCTCCACAGGTTCCACAGGAGAGGCATAACAGAGGCAAAAAAAAATTCACCATGCAGTCCGAAGATGCATGGTGCAGCTAAAAGAGGAAGTCAGGAATCCAACACAGCGGTTGTCAGGAAAAGCAGGAATGTGACCGTCAAGGGAGAAAAAAGTAAGTATATCTGATAACAGTTGCAGGTAACCTTTTTATTTTTATTAAACTGCTCCACATATTAGGCAGTATCTCTTACTCATATTCAAGGGTAGGTTGCAGCAACAGGGTGTCTAAAGTTTCCAGGCTTAGTTTGCACTTGAATGGAAACTGACATAATGAATCGTATTCTGGCAAAATGCCATCTGAGCGAGTGTAACTGAATGTTTAGTTAAAGTCGACATAAAGTACAAATTACTGGCTCCAGGATCTAAAATGTATCCTCTTTTGTAACATTGACTAGAAGCCATGGAAAATCAAGGTTCTTTTGAACTCCACACACCTCTAAATACATTTGTACTAGCAGAAAGCGTTTTTTCAATTATTATCTGTCAACTTTGCTAGGTATAGACACAGGGGCGGTTTAAGGCATGGGCAAAGAGGGTAAAGGGCCCCATCTTGTGATCTAGATCCATTTTTTAAAACAACAATGGTATTCATAAAAAATGTTGTTTTATGCCATATCCTGTCAATTCATACTGACACTGAAAGATTTAATATTTGGCTGTCAGGGCACAACTGTAGTGAGAGCAACAAGAAAGTTTAAATGGCATTGGCAAAGTGGGGCCCACTTGAAGTCTGGGGCGCCTTCTCAACTTTGCTTGTGCCTGAGCTGGCTGTTTTCTGCTGACAGTCCTGCCCTGATAACCTTAAATGCTGTTAATCATTGTTTTAAATACCATTTTCATGTAATTTATTTTTGGTACGGGAGAGACTGAGGTGATATGTAGAATCTGTATAGGAATTTTGCAGAGACATGTTGTACTCATTGTTTTTTAAACCTGTACAACATATATTTGTGATAAAATAAAATATCACAGTATTGAAAACACATAATGCTATACAGTCTTTGTTATATGTATTGTAAACAAATTTTAAGCAGAGTCCAGTATGTGGCACATATTTTTTTAAAACTCTTTTTATTAAACATCGCTCATCAGACAGTGAATATAGTATTTCAAGCAATCGTTTAGCATACACTTTAAACAGAGCAGACAGCATCAGAAATCTGACATCGTTTGTCATTTGAAATGGAATCTTTACAGCATTCCCAATTCTCAACCCCCAACATGTAGCACACCAAAATGTCAGGGTCCTCCCTTTTCTACTCACCACCACCCCCACATGATCAGTAACCTCTATAGGCTCGCGCGTTGCCCCACACCTTTTCCCTCTTCCTAGGGCAGCCCCTGCTTTGATAGACCACCTGCTCACCTCGTGGGCACCAGTCCATGTCAGACTCTCAGTCTTAGACATGAGGGTGGTATCGCTGCACTCCAAGCAAGTGCTATGTTGCGCTTGGCCACCCCTGCCACAAACACCAGCTAAATCTAATAGAATTTTGGGCAGGTTGCCTCCCCTGTTATAGCCATAAGGGACACTTTGCATCCAGCGGGACAACTAGATCGAGTGTCTGGGCCATTCTCTGTACCACCTCTTCCCAATAGTGTTGTATTATCGGGCATCCCCCCAAAAAGTTTAAAAAGATGCCCTTCGGCCACAACCCTGCAGACAAAGTGTGGATTCCCCCCTCCCTATCTTATGGAGAAGCACTCTAGAGTAGTATGATCTATGCAGGATCTTCAACTATACTAATCTAAAACGAGCTTGTATCGCTACCTCCCTTGGGCTTTGTAGGGCGTCTGCCGAGTCATCATCTTCTAAGGCTCCAATGTCTCTTTCCTAGGCCTCTCTTAGCACCATCATCGGGTCAGAGGAGTTATTAATGAGTTTCTTGTAGATAACGGAAATGGCCTTGTCCGTTAGGGGATCTGTGAGGAGGCGATCCTCTAATGGTGTTGCTTCGGGCAGCTGTCCCCCCCCACTATATGTCTCCTAAGGGCATGTCAGAACTGTAGGTACCTGAAATGCTCAGTGATCGCCATTTCATATTCTTGTTGCAAGACCTCGAACGTCACCAGAGCTTGTCCCCTCCATATGTCTCCCAGTCGCTCCATGCCAATCAGGACCTACTTCAAGAAGCCTTGCAAGCTACCCACCTTCTTCAGGAAGTCACTGTCCCAGAGTGGGTTTTGGTTGGTCAGCTTCTCTCCGTATCCTAGATATTTAGTTGCTTCTCTCCACGCTCTCACCACCATCACCATATGAGTCTACAGGTCATGCTGTCGCTTCTGTCCACAGAGAACAGCCGGGTAACCCATGTGACCAATGGCCTGTCTGTCAACCCGGTATGTCGGTTCGCCACTATTGGCAAACACCCAATTGTTAACTGCCCCCAGCTCAGTTGCCCAATAGTACTTAAGTATGTCAAGGACTGCCAGCCCCATCATAAACTTCCCTTTGGAGCTTACAGAGCACAATGCGCAAGTTGCCCCCATTTACACAGCAATACCCTAATCTTGTGGTCAATCTTCAGAAATAATTCTGGGGTGTTTTGGAGAACATATAGGAGACATGGGAGGGTCATTATTTTGCATAGAGCAGCACCACCCATCAGCGGAGATTTCTCCAATGTTTTTACCACCCATCAATGAGAACGGGAAATGTCTCCAATGTTCTACATCCCTATGAGTCTATCTAACTGCTGGAACAGATTTCTGTGCAGTGCAGGAATTCACTAGAGTTGCTATTGACATAAACCCTGAGGTATAGGAAACAGTCCGGCGCCAAAGGCACCGTGCATCTGGAGGGAAGTCTGAAAGGGCTTCACACCAGGCAGTTGAATGACTTACTCCATTTGATTCGATACCCTGAGTGGTCCCCAGAGATTTGCAATAATCTATCAATGGATAGGGTCGATTGGGTGGCGTGGAGCAGTACATCATCCGCGTAAAGGGAATGTACGTTCCGCACATCTCCATCAATACTCACTCCCTAGATGAGTGGATCTTGGTGGGCCCACCCCGCTAGTGGCTCGAGCACCAGTGCCAATATAATAGGAGAAGGGGGACACCCTTGCCTTATGCCCTTCTGCTGGGCGATGACTCAGGACACTGCATTGTTTACCCACACTCTCCCCAGTGGGCTGTGATATGAGAGTTTTACCCAGCCACAGAATTTGGGGCCAAATCCCATCCTAGCCAGAGTTGCAAAGATTTAATTCCATTCGATACCATTGAATGTCAATCTGGCATCTAAGGCCATAAGCACAGCTTTCTCAGCGTGTGATATATTGGTCATATGCAACACTCTAAAGAGACGCCTTAGGTTGAGGCGGTTACCCCTGTGCAGCATAAAGCCTGATTGATCTGGATTAATCAGTGATGTAATGACTGTCCGCAATCTGGTTGCCAGGGCTTTCGCCAGTACCTTGGCTTCCACGTTGAACAAAGATATAGGTCTATAGGATCCACACTCAGCCGTTAGCTTGACTTTCTTGAGAATTATCACAATGGTGGCAATTCTTTGATCCTCTGGTACACCTCCCCCCTCTCGTGCTCCATGGACCACGGCCAGCATGTTTTCTGCAATTTTACCTACAAAGATATCAGGGTGGGGGAATGGACCACTTGTCCTGTGTACCAGGGTCTTTTAATTTACGTGGTTGGGCATCCTTAAAAAACCCTCATATACGTACACTGGCGTTAGGCGGTATATCTTGATTCTCCGCCGTAGTGTATCGTGATAGCATGATCATTGGGCTTTTTATTGTCCAAATGCTAACCTCCCCATGGAGGAAGACCAACTGGTTGTACAGTAGTGGTCAGAGATAATGGAACGAGGGCGTGCTCGTGCTCTGTGAACTGTGGTGTTAAAATTCCTAAAGTCAAGTCCCGTGTCCTTTATTCTTGGGGTTCTTGACAGAGGGAAATTAAAAATGGTGTTCGTGCATGTGAATAAACTTGATTATTAGTTTAATGCACTGGTATGAATCTGGTGTTATCTGGTCAACATGTTTCAGCCCCATGCAGGGTCTAGAGGCTTTCGTCAGGACCGGAAGGTGAAATGGAGGGCTTAATTGGGCTCTCCACTATTTTTCTGGAGGTGGCGAAAAGTACTCACCAGCTTCGATTTAAGGAAGTCAGACCGGTTGTATCTGTTCCTGTAAAGACAATCCAGGATTATATGACAGCCTAACTTGATACTATACAATGCTAAAACGATATTCTCGTGCTTTATGCCCTGTTGACATCAATATCTTCAATCAATGGACTGCGTTGCTGTCGCGCCTTCTTTCATTACAGGGTGCATGCTTATTAAAAGGGGGACTAACTACAAAAGGTTTTCGTGAACGTTATCTCGGTTCTCTTACTGGTGTGATTCTTAATTGTATTGAATAAGGTCGCTTAAGTGATGCGGTTAGTCTATCGTTGTTATTCTCATAGCTACTCGTTTCCCTATGGGAGAGCGAGCCGTCGTTGTTAGCTAATAGGTTTAGTGTGTTGCGTCTCAAAATGAGATTGTAGGGTAATGGTGACAAACTGAAGGTTCAGTGCATTGTAAGCGTAAAGCTATGTGAACTGACGGCGTTGCCGTCTGCTGATTCAGCGTTACGAAGCCAAAAGCTCGTGGAGAGGTGTGGCTCACTGGTTAGAGGTGGCAGACCCGTAAGCAGAGGACGGCCCGGGACCAGGGTTCGATTCCCGACGCGGCAGGGTCGTGGACCAGGGTCAGCGGGCTCGATAATTCTTGCCTCGGTGCCTACTCCAGTCAGGGACCACACTCGGCAACTCTGGGCATTAGCTTGCCTCATCTTCACAACGGCCCCCCCAGACCGCCGGGGATGCTTGGTCGCACCTTAGAGATACCCATTAGGGACCATCTCTCAGGGTGAGCCAGGACGGGTTCCCCAGCGGTCGAAGCGCGGAGATACTCCTCCGGGAGTCGATTCTAGCGCTATATAAACCCACAATTAAATTAAATTAAATTAAAATTAAAAGCGAGAAGCAAACTGTCTGGGTCAATTACCTTGTTTCGCAAGTTGGACATCTTCATTCAGGGTGTCAGTCAGTTAGGTGAGTGCCAATTGCTGCATGGAATGGGAAAATATAAGGTTACTTATCTTACAGGTTACCGCGGTGTGGAGAGCTCGCCTCGCCGTCGCTTACCGGCTACTCTGGCAGAATAGCTTGTTCTGACTCTGACGTTCCCCTGGATTAACGTGCTCCCGGTTGGGCTCGTTTTTCATAGACCGGTTCTATTGAAATTGAAGTAGGACTAGTCGGTCTTGGTTGGCCTCGGGAGAGCACTAATGGTTGGCATAATAGTCTTTGCCGTATAAGTGTAATATGATGTGCGAATGTGAAGAAGAGATTCTCTATCGTATTTTCGCATCTTGAGTTGCGCCAAATTAGACAGGGATAATGGTGGCAGATGGTTTCGTTTGTTGAAGCTTCCTTTTCACGGGATGCATTGAGCGGTGTCCATTCCCCCACCCTGATATCTTTGTACTAACCTCTGGAAGCCGAATGGACCTCTGCTTCTTTTTCCCTCCCCCCATTGATATATTACTGCCATTTTACCTGCCATACTCTTATATAATTCTAGTATGGGACCTGTATGGGACCTACAAACAGGAAGTTGGCAGGGTATGCCCAGACGTGGGTCCCTTGCTCACTTTGCCACTGGATTCAAGCTAGCCTGACTGATGACGGCTGATTAGCCAGAAACCGGTCCCAGGATGCTAGTTTCCGGTCCAGGGAAGACATGGCTTGGCAGTTCGGGCTGGACTGTTCCCATGAGGCACAGGGTCAGACTTATTTGCATATAGCCATATCTGAACTGGGGTGGCGGAGTGAGCTTAAGAATGATGATGGATTAAACCCAGATCAGTTGACTGGGAGTGAGTGCTTGCAATGTTCAACACTCCGTCCATCATCCCCTTTGGTTTTGCTTTGTTCGCCCTAAGTTGGCAGGGTAGGCCCAGACGTGGGTCCCTTGCTCACTTTGCCACTGGATTCAAGCTAGCCTGGCTGATGATGGCTGATTAGCCAGAAACTGGTCCCAGATGCTTGTTTCCTGTCCAGGGAAGTCATGGCTTGGCAGTTCGGGCTGGACTGTTCCCATGAGGAACAGGGTCAGACTGATTTGCATATGGACATGTCTGAACTGGGGTGGCGGAGTGAGCTAAAGAATGATGATGGATTAAACCCAGATCAGTTGGCTGGGGGTGAGTGCTTGTAATGTTCAACACTCCGTCCATCATCCCCTTTGGTTTTACTTTGTTCACCCTAAGTTGGCAGGGTATGCCCAGACGTGGGTCCCTTGCTCACTTTGCCACTGTATTCAAGCTAGCCTGGCTGATGACAGCTGATTAGCCAGAAACCGGTCCCAGGATGCTTGTTTCCGGTCCAGGGAGACATGGCTTGGCAGTTCGGGCTGGACTTTTCCCATGAGGAACAGGATCAGACTGATTTGCATATGGCCATGTCTGAACTGGGGTGGCGGAGTGAGCTAAAGAATGATGATGGATTAAACCCAGATCAGTTGACTGGGAGTGAGTGCTTGCAATGTTCAACACTCCGTCCATCATCCCCTTTGGTTTTGCTTTGTTCGCCCTAAGTTGGCAGGGTAGGCCCAGACGTGGGTCCCTTGCTCACTTTGCCACTGGATTCAAGCTAGCCTGGCTGATGTTAGCCAGAAACTGGTCCCAGGATGCTTGTTTCCTGTCCAGGGAAGTCATGGCTTAGCAGTTCGGGCTGGACTGTTCCCATGAGGAACAGGGTCAGACTGATTTGCATATGGCCATGTCTGAACTGGGGTGGCGGAGTGAGCTAAAGAATGATGATGGATTAAACCCAGATCAGTTGGCTGGGGGTGAGTGCTTGTAATGTTCAACACTCCGTCCATCATCCCCTTTGGTTTTGCTTTGTTCACCCTAAGTTGGCAGGGTATGCCCAGACGTGGGTCCCTTGCTCACTTTGCCACTGGATTCAAGCTAGCCTGGCTGATGACAGCTGATTAGCCAGAAACCGGTCCCAGGATGCTTGTTTCCGGTCCAGGGAAGACATGGCTTGGCAGTTCGGGCTGGACTTTTCCCATGAGGAACAGGGTCAGACTGATTTGCATATGGCCATGTCTGAACTGGGGTGGCGGAGTGAGCTAAAGAATGATGATGGATTAAACCCTGATCAGTTGACTGGGAGTGAGTGCTTGCAATGTTCAACACTCCGGCCATCATCCCCTTAGGTTTTTCTTTGTTCGCCCTAAGTTGGCAGGGTATGCCCAGACGTGGGTCCCTTGCTCACTTTGCCATTGGATTCAAGCTAGCCTGGCTGATGACGGCTGATTAGCCAGAAACCGGTCCCAGGAGGCTTGTTTCTGGTCCAGGGAAGACATGGCTTGGCAGTTCGGGCTGGACTGTTCCCATGAGGCACAGGGTCAGACTGATTTACATATGGCCATGTCTGAACTGGGGTGGCGGAGTGAGCTAAAGAATGATGATGGTTTAAACCCAGATCAGTTTATTGGGGATGGGTGCTTGCAATTGTCAACACTCCGTCCATCATCCCCTTTGGTTTTTTCTGTATAACCACACCAGCAATTTGGTGGCCTTTACCCCAACTTCATCAGGCCGCTGCACCTCGATCCGCCATCATCCTGGCCCTGCACCTCATGGGCGATGCCATTCATCACACAATCGTTTGGGTCACCAGATTGGTCCAAATGCCCCACTTTGGCAGCTGGGGATCTGAGAGTCCACCTCAGACCCAATAATGTAAAGTATGGCTGGATATTTGGGTGGATGGCAGGGAATTTAGTTCTGGTGATTATGTAGCCATCTTAGAGTGCGGCCCTCTTAGTTGGCTCCTAGCCACACCCCTGGCACATATTTATATGTTTTTTCTATACTCACCTACTTTATATAGATTAAGGTATACAAACCTACTTTATGTTATATCAATTTTTAACATCAATAGCGTAGCATACAGTCCATCCAATCACATGAGCTTCCTAAGCAAGCATATATTTTTAGAGCATCTTTCTCTACGAGTTACATTTTTTAATAGTGTATTCCCACAAAATGTGACGGGCCCATTCAGTCCAGTGCATAGTCTTCATTCCACTTACAAGCACAGTGCATAGCTGCTCTGCTCAATCTAGTTCCCCAGACTCTCACTTTCTGTGAGAGAATCTTGCTTGGTGTCGGTCCATGTACAGAACCGGCTGCGTGGATCAAGGTAGCCTTCAGCGCTGCTGTCCATTATGGAACCTGGTTTGTGTGGGAGTGAGATTTGCACCTGATGCACCCTGTTCTGTGTGAGATGCTTGAACTCTTGGTATATCTACCTTGTGCCAAGGACACTTGCATTGCTGTTGCCCACAATGGTCTGCTGTGTGTGTGAAGGAACCTTGCTAACTTTTATTTTGTGCTTGGAAATGTCTGTATTTGAGAGAAGGCTGCACTGGTGATGTTTGTTATTTTTGTGAGTAATGTCACACTTCTGCTGCCTGAGATGCGCAAGAGATGTATGCTTTATGTTGTCTGCACTGTACCTGTTCTGCTTTTGAGTAAGCCTGGGCAAAGCACTACGCTACGCTCGCGTAGTTTGCGAAGTTTGCGCTACTTCGCACTACGCGAATTGCACGTCGCACAGTGCAAACACGCGTAGCGTAGCGTTGCATACTGCAGTGGTCATTTTTTGCTTGCTCGCGGTCCTCAACGTCAAGTTGTCGACCGCGAGCAAGCAAAATGACATCCCGGCGAGACTTTTTCCTCGTTCGCGATCAGCAACATCAAGTTGCCGATCGCGAGCATGGAAAATAAACCTCCCGGCGAGATTCTCAACGCGGGGAGGTCAGGTTTTTCATTGAGAGTGGTCGCGTATGCTCGCGACCGCTCGCGATGAGTAACTACCAGTCCGCGTTGAGAAAGCTGTTGCTCGAGTAAAAATCTACTCGAGCGGCAGAAAACTACAGCTCGCACTGTGCAAGATGCCGTTTTCAATGATTGCACAGTGCCGGATGCTTGTCCGCACTGTGCAATCATTGAAAACAGCATCTTGCACAGATCGAACAGGGTACTACGCAGTTCGCAAAGTGCTACGCGTAGTGCGAAGTGCACTTTGCGTAGCTACACGTAGCGCTACTTTGCGAACTACGCCCAGGGTTACTTTTGAGAGAAGCTTGCACTGCTGCGTCCTTAGAGTGATTATTTAAAAAACTTATTGTGCCCAGTATTCCAACAATGCTATAATGACTCAGTGCCAGATGTATAGAACATAGAGGGCACTAATTTTGTGTCTTTTCGGTTATTTCTGGGTGGTGTAGAGATGAATTAATTACATTGTAAAACATTTTATTACATCCACAATCTTGGGCCATAATCCAGTCTTCAGTGAGAGTGAGTTGTAAGCAAATGAGTGCCCTCCCATCTGGCTCGATTTTTTCTATAATATAGCCTTAGAGCCTGCCATAGTAAGTACTACTGGCAATTAAAGGCCCGCTCTAGCGTTAAAGGCCCGAGTCGAAGGCGAGGGCCTTTACCAAGGGAGGTGGTAGAGCCTCTTACGGAGGGCTCTAAGCCTATTAGAACATTCCGTGAACATTCTGCCCCTAGAGGGCAGACGGTTCTAATTTGTAAAACAAAGGCCTCACAGAGCCTAAGGGGGTTGAAACCCCCTCGGGCTCCGGGAGGCCTTTGTTAAACATTGGAACGTTGATGCTCCAGGCTTCTATCGGTCATTAAAAGCCAGGAGCACTCCATTGTTTTTAATGGAGCTCCCAACATTCTAATGTTCTAATAGAACTTAAAGGATAGCTTTGGTGTCAGAAACCACAACCTGACATACCTGTGTAAGCTGAGTATCAGCTTTCCTGCCAGATGCCACCCCTCTAACATTTGTCTAATGCCTGAGCATGTGATATAAGTTTAAGATATTGCCTCTGTTTGGCTTTGAGACTGTAAACTGTAAGACATTTGCACACTAACTAGGCAGAGCAGTTATAGGCTGTCAAATGTTCCTATTCAATGCTGCAACTAAAAAGGCCCAACTGCTCACAAGCTTTGTGCTATAAAAGAAAAATTGCAATAGGGAGCGCTGCCAAACTAATCACTGGGATGTTATATTAATATCCATATTAAGAACAAATAGACAGTTCAATCATAACAAAGTCCATCCAGATGAGGCATGAAATTATTTCATTCGTCCACAAACACACAAGCAAGATTATAAGGTGAATCTTCAATTTTCTTTTATTTTTTACAAAATAGAAACATCTAGCCCACCCAATGCATTTCGCCCTTCAAGAAGGACTTCACCAGGGAGCACAAATAACATTAGCATAACCATGTATGATTTTTCTGCTTGCAAGACATTTACACCGTGAGGTATACCTTTAATGCAAGAAGCCTCAGCCTGTGTAATCTGATTTATTTTTATCTGAGACTTTAGCCAGTAATATCCATGTAACCTAAAAGATAGGTTAGATCTTGATGTCTGAGCGTGTAAGATTTCTTAGCTAGGAGGTCTGAGCCTATAATATCTGGGTAACCTGAGGGATAGTTTAGCTTTCACACGTTTAAGCATGTAAGGTCGGTATGACCCAAGAGAAGCCTTATTTTTAGAAGACTGAGAAGCTTATGTAGAGTTTGGCAGATGGTACACTCAACGAAAAAACTGGCAAATATCCCATCCACCATATTAAAAGTGTCATAAGTGCTATAATAACTTGTAATACGGCAGATCGAATATCCGCAACATTTGTCATGGAGTATCCCGTCTGCCCAACTCTTAATCAGGCTCTAGGGCATATTTAGTAGCCCCTATCGCCACCACAACGTCACTTTTCTCGACGTTGTGGTGGCGATAGAGGCTTTGACTTATTTACTAGGCTTTAAGCCACTTAATATGGCTTAACGCCGCCTTGTGAATAAGGCACCCTTTCACGCTATACTTAGCGTGAAAGGGGTGGGCAATCAGTGTAGCTGTGGGCGTTCCACCACAACACCCATTGATTTTGATGGTGCCCCATATTTACAAGGGTGGCGTAAATATGGGACAGTGCCAAAATTAAGACTAGGGAAAACCTGGTCTTACCCTGGCACAACGAGGAGAAATGTTAAATTTCTCCTAATTTTTGCTTTTTCCATGGGTGCTGCAATGTGCAGCACACATAGAAACAGCAAAATGCCATTGATTATTCATGTGCAGGAAGGTGTCCCTTTCTGCACATAAACAATCATTAAAAAAAATTACGAGTTGCAACTTCTATGTGCGCCGCATTCAGCAGCACGCATAGAAGTTTCGAAAACGCCATTTCAGATTGTTTATGTGCTTGAAGGAACACCTTCCTGCACAAAAACTATCATTCCCCTCAACGCAGGCACCCTTGCACTATGGTGCAAGGGTGCCTGCCTTGGCGTTAGGCGTTAGGCAGCTAAATTAGTGCCAGTGCAGGGGGAAACTCAAGGCTGCACCGTATTCTTGTAAATACGGAGCAGGCCTGCATTTCAGAAGTGGCGGAGCGATGCGTTAAGCCAAGGAGGCTAACGTCGCTCTCCGTCACTTCCTTGTAAATATGCCCCTAAGTCTGTAATGTATATTTGTACTTTGAGGGATGGTGTTGCTGCCACATATATAAATAACACAATTGCTGTCTGTGGTTGTAGTCTGTGAGATATGTGTAGTATGAGGAAAAGATCTGCTGTTAACGATTTGAGTTTGCCCAATCTGTGTCACTTGAGGAATATGTAAGAGGCCTTTTTAAAAAAAATTCGCCAACCCCAAGGAGTTTATACCTGAGTGTGGAAACTTTGTATGTGTAACTTTAGGATAGCTTTCCTGTGTGAAGCCTGCGCCTGTGTTAGGATCAGAGTGATTTCAGCTATCGATTAGTTGTCAAAAGCTTAAATGCATAGGATTATATTTATCTGGACAAAGCTTTTTTCTAAAGTCAGAGCCTATGACGTCTGTCCTGACCGCAACTAACTCTACCTCAAAATGTTGTTGCATGTTTGGATGTTTAAACAAATGTATGCACATAAAATAAAATGATCCCGAAAAGGCTGCAGTACTTCCCACATTTCTCTTGAAAGAGAGGCATTAAAAAAAAAATCCTTAACACTTATCTTTATTTTGAGTTCACTGGTGTTCAAGTCTGTCTTCCATGTTTGAAAAACTGGGGTTGTAGTTCTTGTAAGCACTAAGCAGATGGTGTTTTGTAAACTGTATTTCGTTTTCCTTACCTATTTTTAAGATGTGTAATTTGCAGGACTGATTAAGTTTGACATTGGGTCCTGAAGATAAGTTTGTAGCCAGGGCCCCAATAGTTATTATGATAGACCTGCCTGTCAACAGGTCTAATAGGGCGCGAGTGAGGTGAAATGGGTAAAAAAAATTAAGATGTTCTGAATGGGTCCCCCAAAATATATTTGATCAGGGACTCCAAAATCACTACGATGTCACTGTATAGACATATATTATCCTATTAATGCATGCAAGTTGGACACATTCTATATTTTTAAATTAGAAAATGAAATTCTCATGTTTGGTATTTTCTCCCTTATCCTTAAAGAGAAATATATTTTCTCAGAATTTTCAAAGAAACGGACGGGAGCACTTTAAATTTTGACTCGCCCATTTTCTCTCAGCCAATCACGTTCATATTTCTGTGTATTTCCATTTCTATATAAATATCACGTCTGAATTTTTATTGTTTCGGAGACTACATTTTCAGCAAGCTTAATTGTGAATTTGATTAAAAATATCAGTTGGCCCAGAGTCTCACGTACTTACTATTTAAATGTTCTTTTTTCATGGCACGCGGAAGAAGTGTGCATGAACCTCTCTCGGGATCACGGGTAGCAGTTTGTTCCCACTAAATATTACCTTTACTTTCTGCCGTGTAAAGGATTTGCGAAGTATATATGAATGAAATTGTTAAGATGTAAGTTGTTTCCGATTTATAAGATGCAGATAAGATAATACCAAGTGCTCGAATAACGTATGAGCGTGACTACAGCAGCTGCCATGAATCAATCAACGTCTTCAAACAAGAAAATGCTGTGTTTCCTGAGTGACAACTGATTTAATTAGTGGATATTTTCTTAGCTGTCAATTAAATTACACGCTCTCTTAAGGGGACTCTATGTAATGGAACATTCTTGCTTTCGGGTCTTTCTTTCTTTCAATCGATTCTAATGGATTACAGTTTTGGAAAATGCATATTTTAGCGTGTTTACCATTTAATTTGAGGTGATATTGAAGCTGAAATGATTCGCACCAAAAATATATTAAAAAGTGGAAAATAATGCCATTAAACATTTTCACAGATGGCGGTGACTAACCCATGAGTAATTATAATGCTCAGTGTGCAGTCGATTTGTTTTTAGGCACAGGCTTATATTTGCTGACCAGTGTCCAGAAGCTTTGGACAGGGTAGCCGTGAAGCATACCTTTGCATTACTTATTGGATTATATGATGCAGTCAAATTCATGTATGCAAAAACACAGAGACGGCTCCTCCGTTATGGCGGAGGAGCGTCGCCCCACTGCTGTCAAATAAAATGATAATAAAGCAGTTAACAAAACTGCTTTATTATCATTTTATGTTACTCCGGAGCTGAGCCGCAGCTGAGTCTCGAGGGCGGGGCCTGCAGGAGGAGCGGTCAGCTCAGGCACTGCCAGTGCGCATGTCATTTCAAACCGACATGCCACTTGGATATCTCCAGACTGTTGCTTGGAGATGTCAGCAGGGCTCAGGAGCACAGGCTCCCAGTCCTGGAGTGTGGAACCAGCCCACTCAGCCCAATCCCTACGCTTCTCTCATGCTGGTTGATACCAGCATGAAAGTATTATCTGGATTGGGACAGGGAACTCTGGGAGCCTGTGTGAACATTGTGGGCAGAAGAGGAGATGAGACGGTGGACGTTAGGTTGCAGGTAAGTTTATTTATTTTTTCCCCTCACAATGCCCCACTGATTTCCCCTGCTAGCGGCTGCCACTGCAAAAACAACAGATGGCTGATCAATAAACCACCAAGAACCATCCAACATCCTCCCTGACACAGACTGTTGCACTCTGCTTCTAGAAGCAAGGCCCACAGCTAACCTATAAGAAACAATTTTACTTAATTAAGCATGAGGGACTCCCTTTAACCCTGCTTTGATCCATTTCTGTCATTCCAGTTGTGGGCACTAGGCCCAGCCACACACAGGGGGTAGCATTTTAATGAAACAATTGGGGGAATGCTGGGTAGTAGGAAGTTTGTGGATCCCTGCATATTCTGGAAGTTTACGCCATAGAAATGAAAGGAAAACTTTCAATATTAGGCAAAGTTTAGATTTGTAGGGCATTGTGCGTTAGAAACAATTGTAGGATCCATGCGAGGCACACCATTGTGTATTCCTCTGGGTGTCAAGTTTTCAGAAATAACATCCCATTGCCAAATCAGGTCATTTTGTGACAGGAAATGCTGATCTCTCCACATTGAGATTCGTGCCCTATCCTGTCACATGCGCTAGACCCACCCATACATGTGTGGTACAATTTCAATCAGGAGACTTGGGGGAATGCCGAGTGGTAGGAAATTTGTAGCTCCCTGCAGATTCCCGAACTTTCCATCACAGAAATGTGAAGAAAATGTGCATTTTTAGACAAAGCTTGTGGTTTGTATGGGCTTCTGGGTAAAAAAACCTGGTGAGAGCCATGCAAGTTTCACCAACTCTGGACACCCCGGGTGTCTAGTTTTCAGAAATGTGCAGTTTGGTAGGTATTCCTGGGTGCTGGTTGAGCTAGGACCCATATTCAGCAGCCATCAACATTGAACAAAAAGTTGGGTTTTCGGGTGGAAAAATTTGACCTGTCCATGTTGCGTTTTGGGCCTTTTCCTGTCACAGGTATTCGGCCCACCCACACAAGTGAGGTACCTTTTTTATCAAGAGAAATGGGGAAATGCTGGGTGGTAGGAAATTGTGGCTTTCCAGATTCCAGAACTTTTTCCATCACCAAAATTTGAGGAAAATGTGAGTTTTCAGACCAAGTTTAAGGTTTGCAAAGGATTCTAGGTAAAAAAAAATCCTGGTGAGAACAATGCAAGTTATAACACCCTGAAATGTACAAGTTTTGTAGGTTTCCCTGGGTGCCTGCTGAGCTAAAGCGCAAATATATCAGGCACCAGCATTACAAAAAAGGGTTGGCTTTGGTTGAGAGACTTAGGGGCATGCTGGGTGGTAGGAAATGTGTGACTCCCCGCAGTTTCAAGAATTTGCCCTCACAGAAATGTGAGACAAATGTGTGTTTTTAGGGTCAGTTTGAGATTTGCGGGGGCTTCTGCGTAAAAAACCTTTGTAGAATACTATTAGATGATGATAAGGCATTTGCCCTCGTAAGCTAGGAATTTTTGTTTTTAAGTAACATTTTCTTTGAATTTACCCAGCCAACTCACGAGGTTAATAGCATCAGCGACAGCAGCTGTTGACAACAAAGCCACAGGACAAGTACAGGCGAAAAGGTGCACCCGTCAGTGCTGCTCCGTCACATCTTTTTGTTTATTAAGCCGTTGTCGGAATGTGTTCGAACAGTAGGAAATATATTATCCCTGGGAACAGGGATTTCCTCCATAGACCTATACAAAGATGGTGTAGCTCTCTATTTAAAAGCAGACCTCTAAAACATCATATGTGCCATGGAAGCAGTGAAGGTGTATTCGAGTTTGGAAGTTTACAAAATTAACAAGATTAAAACTGAAGTCCTATTAATCGGGGCAATTTACAAAGTTTTACCTCAGGCACTGCACACTAATTACAATTTGAAATCTAAAGGGTATCTGGTTTACAGTTTTCAGAATCGTTTAAGGCGCTTTTTGACAAGAATTACACCCCACTGTTTCACACAGTGAAAAACCTCTTTTAAAGATGGGAGTCATTACCCCTTTTGGTTATTGGCTATGCATAATTAGCAGTTGCCCCATTTCTCTTCTTTTCTATGAATGTAACTTGCATTGCACCTGACACTTTTAAAAATAAAGTAGACTTTTTTTTCTATCCTAATTTGGTCTAATAAATGTCCAAGAATTCAAATTAAGATTTTGAAGCTGTAACAGGAAGATGGACTATTAGTGTTACCAGATCTTTGTATTTATTATATAGTGGCCTATGCAAAACAAGTCAAAATCTTTTGAGTTGATCCGATGGGCTGTGATAATAGCATTATGAAGAAAATGCTTGATGTTTTGAAAATTGAATTGTATTGTAATTGCATTTATATAGTCCTTACTACCACTGACGAGGTGTCGAAGCGCTTTTTCGACGAGTAGCACACTACTCCGGAAGCCAAAAGGATTTGTGGTGAATTAGAATAGTGAAATATAAAATTAATTTCAGCAGTGGATATGTTAGTTTGTTATTAGGATTGAGAAGGATAGTGGACGGATAGAAGAGGGAAAGGTTTGCATTTATATAGCTCTTGGTACCCCATATGAGGTGTTGAAACGCTTTTTGTTGAGTAGCATGCTACTATGGGACCAAAAAAGGATTAGTGGTAAATTAGTCTAAGAAAATTATGGGATTGAAAAGGATAGTGGAGGGATGTAAGGGGAAAGTGTTTGCATTTATATAGCTCTTGCTACCCCTGATGAGATGTTAAAGCACTTTTTGGCGAGTAGCACGCCACTCCGGAACCCAAGAGGGATTGGTGGTGAATTAATGTTGTATCTGCTGAGCTTTATCAAACAGTCAGATATAAGGTATTACATGTTCTTCGTCCAAACAGCATGATATTTTTAGCAAACGTTTCACACCCCACATTTCATGCTGAAAGCCTCCTGAGAAGTTTAAACGTTTATTAATCGCAATCACGTCTGGGTTCATAAAATGTTGAAACACTATCAGTGTTAAAAGTATAGGAAAATTCTACTTCGGTAGCACATTCAAGCAATTTGATAATGTTTAATTAGGTAACGATATTGACAATGAATTGTTTTTTTATGGCTTACTTGCATTTACGCCACAAACTCAATGCGCTTCCCCGGGAAGATATTGAACATACAGAAATCTTGGCAAACTGTTCTCCCCTAACCATCAAGATTTCAAATGTGGCTATTGATATAGTGAGCTACAGTTTGAACCAAAAGAGGCATTAAGAGCTATTAGAGTTAAATCGGAAAAACCTAGAGACACAAAGTGAAGGTAAATTAGTATCCTCATTTTCACCAAGTTGCGGGTGGAAGTTTCTGTTTTCATTGATTTTTAATAGATGAATGTTATATTTCATCCCAGCTACATTAAATACAATTTCCTACTGATGCCACTAGCTGCCCGAAATGAACCCCAAATCATCTTGGAGACTGGAAACAGATGTTTTGGGAATGTTCAGATGGAGTATTGGCACTCAATATTTAATTTTGTGGATACAATGATTGCTTACGCGCTTCAACCAAATCACAAGACTGGATTTTTTGGCATAATAGATCAAGAGCCACAATTTCTTACTCAGATCAATTTTCTTATCTTTGTCTACATTCTAATTACATGCTTGAGTAGCAATCTTGAAAAAGTCCCAAATTTCCTCAGTGGCTCACTAAAATGTTGAAAACCAGCCAATATAAATATTGTTATTAATCCTGAATTAATAAGGTAGAAAAATAGCAAGTATACTAGGGCTAGTTTACACAGATATAAAGAGAAGCACAATTATGATTTTCATATGTTCTGTCAATTTGTTTCAATTGAAATGCTATCTGAAATGTGGGAGGTATTTGATATAAATAACTACATATGTATAAGTCTGAAGTGATCATATGAATTGCCTTTTTTAATAATACTTGTGTAATTATATGTAATTCGTACATTCCAAAATAAAAATAAAAATATTTACGCATTATCAGCTTGTATACAGGGTGCTCTTCTCATGCCTGTGTGTACATTTGGCACACCTGTGCGTAGAATAGACCTAACATTTGTGCCAATTGCCTATGTGCCACAGACATGAAAATAAGCATTCTGTGGTAGAAATTTATTCCCAACAGTCAGTGATTTAAATCATGTCCATAACTATTGTGGTTCATGAATTATCAGTCAAAACATGGGGTGCTAAGTGCACAATGGGTGTAACTATGCAAGGAATCAACCCAAAGTTTTTGTTAACTGCCTAAAAACTACAGGTATGATCATTGACAAAGCTTTTAACACTATTCTCAAATATGATCAAGTCTCTACCTTTTATAGTTCATGAATAATTAGGCAGACTATAGGGTGCCTTTCTCTTGGCTGTGTGCACTCATGCTTGTTCCATAAATACCAGGTTCATGAAAATGTTCACACTGGTGAAATCTATTTCCAACATTCTGCCTTTTAAATTGATACAGTTTATGACTTTATCAGCCAGAATATAGGGTGCTCTTCTCTGGTCTGTGTCATGGCATGCCACAGGTGCTCGCCTCACTCCCATCCACCTCTAGTCATGGCTGGTACTGGCCCCCCTTCAGCCCTTTTCATAGGGCTTTGCTATTAAGTATATCACCTGCGCTGCATGACAGCAGCATTGCCACCCAAGATTATGTCTGTCACATATGCTGCCCAGTTGTTGCCTCGGCATCACTAGCACAGTCAATCCTGTCTTCTTGCAAGCACCCCAAAAGCTGTGACCGCGTGCCCTTTCTGAACGATATGCGATAGGACTGGAGCAATCTGGGGAGTGTAGTCCTCCTCCCCGTGTGCAGGCTGGTAGATGTGGGCTGAAATTCTCAAGCAGCGGCGGCTCCTCCACAATGGCAGAGGAGCATCGACCCACTGCCTGGTGCAGAGCCAGCAAATGAAAAATAAAACAATGTTCTAGCATTGTTTTATTTTTTGTTTGCCAGCTCTGAGCCAGCTTGTGCAGGGAGGGACGGGGCATGGGAGGGGTAGAGGAGAGCTTGTGCACTCCCTATGTGAGCATATGTTTGGCCTCCGTCTCAGGCTGACCAAAACACACATCTGCACTTAGGTTTCTCCTGCCTTGCTGCATTCAGCAGCCAGGCTGGAGAAACATCACAGATTCCCTGACCTGAGCGTAACGTCATTCCAGCCCGCTCAGGGCAATCCCCACGCTGAAGCATGGGTATTGGATGGGAGTCTGTCCCAGGGGCTGCTGGGACCAAGAAGAGGACAGCAGGAGCGACGCGGGAGGCGGGCGGGGGCCAGTGGCTTCAGATAAGTTCTTTTTTTTATTATTACTAACAAGCCCTTTGTTAGTGGTGGCTGCCACAGTTCTCAAGTTGAGCGGTGCACTGCCCTTGTCACTGGTCAAAGGAAGCATGTAACACCTAGAAGATCACACAACATTAGAGTGACCACAATTGGCACACCACCCACATTATATCAATGCATCAAGCAAGCACCTTGCTTTTCTAATATTGGAAGATGTATTTTATTTATTTATTTAATACACATTTTTGTGTAGTGTGACTCAACCCAAATAAGGTATTAGTGACCTTTACAAGTAAAACAATATTGGATAATGTAAAATCTCCTTACAGGGAAAGTTGAGAAATACAAATTAACATTAAATATTAACCTGGACCAGTTGCCCAGGGATGATGCTTGTAGAACATCACTTATTAAAGAACAAGATGAGAGAGATTGGTAAACGTAGAAAAAGAAAGTTAGAGGGGTAAATAATCTCAGGTTAGGGGTTTGGTCTAGGGTGAGAATAGAGAAATATGTTACAGGACAAGTAGAAGAAAAGGTTTGAGAGGAGTGAAGGAGGCATGGGGAAGAGAATAAAGGGGCAATGGGTAGACAAAGGTCAATGGTAAGGAACAGTAGACGATAAATGGACTCATAGGAATGATGGTGGATAAGAATGAGAACAAGTGAGAGGAGGTGGAGTTAGGCGGTATATAATAACTAAATAAAACACAAGCAGAGGAAGAGAGTAAAGAAGAGGTAGAAAGAGGAGACTAAGAGAGAAATAGGAGGCATTTACAGATCAGGGTAGAGCCTAAACAAGTGGGGTTTTAAGTTTTTGCAGAAGTGAAAATATTCCATATGTTGACGGATGACTTTAGGTAGGGTGTAGCCCTGGAGAAAGATTGGGTTGCAGCAAGATATATCTGAATAGATTCTTTGGGGCTACTCACAAAGGTAACTTACACTTCAGAGTAATTTACATGTGCAAGTTTACTCTTACACTTTTTTAATATAACATGTTTAAATGAATTATAGACAATTAAAAATTAACTTAACAGTGCTGTAGTATTTTATATTTTGTTGTTCATTCAATATAAATATACACAATTAAATTACATGAATCTTTAACATACATGTTATATGCAATTTATTATGAAAGTTTAATAAACTTTTTTATTTTCTATATCCTTTACCACAGAGAGATCTTGTGTTCCAATGATAAAGTGGAGAGAAAAAAAAAAAGTTTATGTAACTCAAAAAATTAAAATACTAAAAATATTTTTATGTTAAACATTAATGTAAACTAATTTTATATATTTATTTTAACTGTAGAACAAAATAATGCTACAGCACTAAATTAAATCTTCAATTAATTTATGTGACAAGCTACTGTTCAACAAAAAGAACTTTAAATAAAAAAAATTAAATATATCAAATTAAATTAAAATTGCTAGAATTGCCAGCTCTTCTTTCATAACGTTTGTTTTCTGTTTTTTACCTCATCCCTACCTCTAGCACAATTCCAGCGATGGCACTGAAGGGCATTGAGTCTTATTCTAGTACTGATCATATTATTGGTGGTGTTTTCTGTTGTAGTTGATATTGTGAAGCCACCCAAATATGTAAGGTATATCCTTTCTTCGAGGTGTCCTCCCATTTTCCCTCTCAATGTACACAGATGACTAGTTTGCAAGGCAGGTTGTTATTGCTGCTAGGTTTGACATTGTATATCTGCTGTGGCTATCTATCGTTTCATCTGAAAATCTTCCTGATGCCTTCATGTCCTGACTTGGTTTTCTATGAGCACTTCTCTTACTTGCCTAATGCTGGTGCCAGGATTGTGACACCCATAAACTTGAGTTTGGTTGAGTTATGTTCTTCTGTCTACCAATTTCCAGTCTATACCAATCTTCAGGGTTGATTGTAGCTTCAATAAAACATTGAACCCCTCCAAGAATGGTGCAAATATTCCTACCGAAGACGCTAATGCTACAGCCTGTATCTCAGTGTGTCCACAACGAATCTGTGTGCGTGCTTGCTTGTATGACATTTTGACTAAATAAATCTTTTCTCACCACTTTGGTCTGCAGCATTGCCAGGAGTTTATTGTTAGGGTTACCTTTAAACTCCCTCAGTTTGGTTCCTACATATTTATAACAATTACAGTACTGTTATGCATGGTTAGATCTCTCAGTAGGGGTTCCTCAATAATAGGCATTTGGAATCCAGGCAACACCCGATACATATTAATCCTTAATTTTTCCCCCTTTTGGTGTGTTACTAACTCCTTTCTGCGTGATTCTCTCATACTGAGGCTTGATGTTTTTGCAACAGTCAGTTAGTGGTGCACCCTCCTACGTGGTAAATACTGCAATTGGTTGTCTGAATCTTAAAGGTGTTTTTTCATCCCCTATAGCGGAAGTCAGTATCACTTGTATCTGTTACTTTTCTCTTCATTTTGAGGTTATTTCCCATTCTTTCCTAGTGCATGATAAGAACGCCACAATGTTTTCCCAGCTGTTACAATTGTCCAGCTGCCAATTTCTAGCTCCTGATGCTATCCACGGTGGTTCCCTCCAATACATGACCCTCCATTTTAACCGTGGGTGTTACACCTCACACTCCACTGCACCCCTGCTTCTTTATTGCTCTGCATCTTTGCAGTGAGCCACAGGCTGTGTGCCTCAGAACTTGATGGGGATGCTACCTTGCAGCCACATTCAGGAAACTATGATGGACCATTGCATGCCACACCAGGTCCTGCACAAACTTGGGCAGGAATGTCAGAAGTAGGCCGCGTAGTGACAAAAAACCTCCACCTAGGTATGCGGAGTTCTGCAAGTGCATTACCTCGCGCCGTTCGTGCTGAATTTTAGCACTGAGTGTTTGTCCCATGCTGTGAAATCAGCGTGACCGGCATCATACGCAGCGCAAGAGGCAAATTCTACTAGAGCGGAAGCTTCCGAAATGCGAACGGAAGGTTTCTCAATTTGAGCGGTAGCGACCATCCACGATCACCCATGTTGAGAAATCTCTCTGGGAAGCGTCCTCGTGTTGGATTTTCTTCTATAGCATTTGCCAACTTACCGTTGGCGAGCGTGAACGAGGAAAAAACTCTACTCTGCTATGCGGAGTAGAGGTTTTCAGAACTCTGCGAGCTCCGCATAGCGTGGAGTGTGAAAAACTCAGTGAACGGAGTGGATTGCACTACCCCGGCCCAGTCAGAAGCTAGGGACCAAAGTGCTTCTGGGGTCTCTCTTTGGTTTCTTATCCAAGGACCAGATCGTAATTAAAATGACATGTACTCTTTGGAAGGAAAAAAACATATTTGGTGCTACCTAGTAGAATTGCTGGGTTAACTGCATCATGAAGGAGCAGGTCGGCCTTCTGGTTAATTATTCACAAATATGTTGCAACAGGAGAGCGGGCTTCAAAATGCCTGGGGACCGGGTGATAGAGCAGCAGCTGCTCCCCCACCCACTTTGCGATGGCCGTCTACTCTTGTGATGCTTTTTAGACAAGCACGCGGTTATAGCCTCTTCTACACAATGGCCGGTGATATGATGGGGCAGATCTATAAATTTGCACTAGTGCCAAGACTCAAAAAGTACAAAGTAGGAAACAAGGAAACCCTAGAAGTCGGACGGGACCAAGGGTAGACACAAGGGAAAATGGGAGGACATCCTCGAAGAAGTCTCAAAAAGTGGCTCAACACCAGCAAAAGTGTTAATATAGTATTTATGTTCCAACACAAAACTATATTTGCACTGGAAAGTAGCCTTAAAGTAATGCAAATAGCGACATGCTCTACTTTGCGTCTTATGGGTGTCTCATGGGTGGAACATGGGCATTCCCATGCCCATGTACCCATGGTTTTGTTATGCAAAGCCCTATCTATTAATAATGATAGACATATTTTTGTGGCAAAAGTAATCTTTTAATTTCTCCAAATATTTCCCACATTGCATGCATACAATGTGAGAACCGTTTTAAAGATAGTCTAAGCATAGTTTTTATGAACTGGAAAGTTGCATGCTTCACGATGCACAATGTCCCAACACTGCAGTGACTTCATTTGGCACAGTGCTCGGTTGCCACACATCAGTGGCGTAATGAAACTTGAGGGGGGGGGGGGGCGACAAAGTTCATGGAGGGGGTTCCCCACGCTCCAGACCCAGTCAGGCGCTCTCAGGCCAGTGGCATACCACCCGTGTGCAGTACTGAAGGGGACCCTCTGGAGCTCAGGCCCCACTCCAGCCCCATGGGGGCTGTGGGGGCTAATGTTACGCCACTGACACACATACACATTGTTGTTCTTTTCATCATAGTCAGAGGGTGTTGTAAACATGTGCAAAGCTGATGGTGTCATAATGTTGCACTGATGCATATATATATGTTTTGGGGGACGATGGCCCATTTGTAAATACGTTTATAGCCATGTTTTTGGGGTGTGCTATTTTTCTGTAATCGCTGCATATCTGCTGTTAAAATGGTTTCTTCACGAAGTTGAATGGAGTGTCATTTCGAAGCGCTGTTACGCTTATCCTGTTTTTCTAAGATTTGGCAATACACTTTTTCATTATAATTTTGTTCCTTTCCTGGCTTTTCTGAGTTTTGCCTAATTAGATCCATTTACTGAGCTCAGATTTAACGGCTAGCATTTGTTAGTTTACACAATAAATTAAAGTTTAAACTGTCACATTGTTTACATTTAGCACAACTTGTATTCTCTCGAGCAACAGCTAGTTATGACAGTTAGGGTTTTAATAAATTGGGAGTTGAGAATCTGATGCCATAGTAAGCCTGTATTTTCACACTTGCTCACAGTTTCCTGGCATGACTGTGGACGTTCTCTTTCCTTCTACACATTGTGTTTCACTGTAGCTAGACCAGCTTTTGTCCATGGGCCAGTGGAAAGTTTGTTGGCTCCTGAGTCAGGTACTTTCCACATCCCTAACTTGTTCTTCAACAACAAGAGAACACAAGAGAACATATCTTTACAAAAATAATCTCTTCCTCACTCTATTGAGTATATCTGTAAGACAGAGCTATCCAGCATGGGTCCAGAAGGACAAGGATCCAGGGCAGATTTTCAGCCACATCCGAGTAAGATAAATGTACATACATTGAACCTAATGGAAGCTATAACATAATGATGGCCAGATGTACGACCCTTCCAATTTGAAAATCGCAAATTGTGTCATTTTGCGACCCACAATTTGCGACTCGCAAATTGAAAATTACAACAGTGTCTCAGACACCGTTTGCGATTCCTAATGGGGTCGCAAATTGCCTGCCTCATTAATATTCATGAGGCAGGTGCAATTTGCGACCGCATTGGGAATGGCTAGCACTCCCAGGGGTGGTAGCCTGCTGGGGTCAGCAGACCACCATGTCTGTGACTGCTTTTTCAATAAAGCAGTTTTTTTTAAAATGCAGCCCATTTTCCTTATAGGAGAACTGGATGCATTTTAAAAAGAAAAATGAAACGTTACTGTTTCATTTTTCAAGAGTAAGCAGTGGTCCGTGGGACCACTGCCTGCTCTTAAACAATATTTTCAATGCCAGTTACAAATACCCCTTCCCATTTGTGAGTGGCTTACCACCCATTTGAAATGGGTGGTAAACTGCAAGTGTTTTACGGCCGCAAAACAATCTTACATTGAAGTGCGAGTCCTCATTAGGAAGGGACGCCTTTGGCACGCCCCTGCCTAATAGCAAGTCGCAAACCCTATTTCCGAGTTGGTAATAGGTTACCGACTCGCAAACTAGGGTTTGTAAATAGGGCAGACCTATTTTGCAGTCGCAAACTTCCCGATTTCCCGTTTGCGACTGCAAAAAACTGTCGTACATCATGGCCCTGAGTGATTAGTCTAAAAATCTAGAATGGGCCTGTGGTGAATATGTCCCTGATTACTCTTTATTTGCACTGCCTAATCTAGAAGAACTTAAGAAATAGGGTTCAAACAAGGCAAGTATGAGTCCAACATACCAGATAAATGAAGCACACAAGACACATATGTTCCTTGAAGCACACAGAATTTATATTTTATCCATCGTATTTATTGCGTATTTTTAGGGACGAAATGCAATACAAAAAAACTACAAAACATCATTAAATTGCTGTTGAAAAGTAGATAGAGAAGGTCTCCTCTACAACACACATTGGTAACATCAAAGGGGCTGCTCTTGACAAGATTGAGCAATGAGTATTTTTAAATGTGTTTGTTGCAAGCATATGTCACACAAATTATTTAAAAAAGAAAACAGACTGTGGCCTACATGCTCACAATACAATTTTACATTTTGAAAAGAAAATAACCCCTGTACATATGGTTTTAATAAAACTGTAATTAGTGCTAAGTGGGCAAATGTAGTTCGAAAAGGTCTAGAACCCTTTTTAGTTTAAATGCATAACACACAGGAAAATGTGATTCTAAATGGTGCAAAGAAAATCTACTATTGGCTTTGAATTACTGTAACATGAAGGCACATAAGGATGACAAAAAAGGAATAAATGGCAAACAAGCATCGGGATATATCCATCAGAGGAAGTTAGATTCTGTCCATAATACACTGATACAATTGAAAGATAAAAGACAAAAATCACAGAAACTAAAGAAAGATTTCTTGTTTTTTAAATGTGGAGACATCCCGGTGGCTAGTTTGAGGTTGAAAAAGGGTAACAATGTGCATGTCTGCCGGAAGCGAGGAGATGCCTGTTGAATGTGTGGGAACCAACTGACTACTCGGCTCCGCAAACGTGGTGGGTGACTCTGGGATATATGATTGCTAAGCGTGACATTGCGCAACTGTGGGGATCCCAGAACCCCCCGACGGTGTCGGCCTGGAAAGAGCACATGGATTGGTGCATGTTTCGAGAAAAAGTGGTGTATGTGGCGAGGGGTAAGCCTGCGACATGGGTGAAAGTGTGGGGCCCCTGGAACGCCTACCGTGGGAGTATTTGCGCGCCACCATTGCTGCCTGCTGCCTCACCAGCCCCGTCCCCTTAGCTGACCCCTTCCCCTAGCCCCGGGCATAGGTTCCCCCAGTCCTCGCTCTGTTTCCCTTCCCCTCTTTGGACTCCTCTCATAGTTGGGGTTCCCCCTTGGGGAGCACGTGCTGTTACTTTCGACTGTAGGGTAGCCTTGTGGGTGGTGGTTTGTTTTTTTTGTTGTTTGTATAAAATGAAACCGCACTGTGACGTATTATGGCTGTGGCCCATGATGTTGATGACTCCTGCTTATGCTCCTTTGTAATGCCAAGGGTTCTATGAACGTATGCCATATGTTTCTGCCATTCCTAGCGGCCGGCCGGAAGGTTGTGGGCCCATAATTGTATATTATTGAGATTTGTAATAAACGGTTTCAAAAAAAAAAAAAAAAAAACAATGTGCATGTCTTTATCAATGTGAAGCATGCAGGGGTGTACCTGGCTACGAAGATTTCGGGGAATGACGCAACTAATTGGAACAAAATACAAAGCCTGAGGATGAATACTCCTAGCATCAACTGATCAGCCGAGGAAGGTCAAAACATTGTTTGGCTCTTTTTAGGTCCTAGCTTAGAAACAGATTTATACTCTTGATTCTTGGCATATCTTAGCAGCCAAGTGGTGCCAGGCCACTTGCAGCATGTTTTGTGCCCCATGCACACTATTCTTTTCTCTTTGTAATATTTTAATTAACAGTTTTAAAATGGCGATCTACTATGTTACAATAGTAAAATAAAAATGGCTGCCATGCAGCATGATGATGAATGGGCAATGCTGGGTGTTGCTCTCCCTGCAGGGCACCCCCAAACTTTTTGCCTTCCCTATCATATTTTGCTAGATTAATTTTTGTTAGCCTTATGACTCTGTGCACGTTCCCACTGCTTACTAGTGCTAAAGTGCTTGTACTCACTCCCTAAAACACGGTCAAATTGGCTTCCACCTGATTGGCAAATTTAATTTACTCATAAGGCACTAGTAAAGTCATATACTGTATACCCAGGGCCTGTAAGAAAAGTAAAACTAGTGGGCCTGTAGCACTTATGGTGCCAACCACTTAAGTAGCCCATTAAAACATACCCCAGGTCTGCCAGAGCAGGCTGTATACAGTTTGTAACTGCCAAATCGAAGTGGCAATATAACCCCCTTGCCAAACCTAATACTCATTTTCTTATTACATGTAAGTCAGCCCTAAGGTAGGCTCTAGACAGCCCATAGTGTAGGGTGCATTGTAATTAAAAAGTTGGACATGTGCTTTTAATTGTACATGTCCTGGTAGCAGTTGCGGCTCCTCCGCTGAGTTCACTGGACATTGGCATTCATTGCCGGTTTTCTCACAGATTCCAACTGGATGGTGGAATTCTCCTTTGTTACGAACTAAGGACCAATTGCCCTAAAACGCTACACAAAGAATTTGACTTTTTCAAGCAACGAATTGGAGGTCAGTATTTCTGGCTACTTTAGCCAGAGTGATCTTATCGGGGAGGTTTGGCCCCCATTGTTACATGATGCCTCATCCCTTTAAATGAAAGATGATTCAGGATTCCTCTCTTTTACATGAATTACGACTCCATCTAGGACTGGCGGAGTCTCTTCGATTCAGCTGTCTACATTCCATACATTTCATGAGAAAGATTCGCAGTGACGTTCATTTAATTATGCATGCCTTCTGGGTCAAAACATCAATGCTTCATTGATCTGCTCATGTCCTTAGTCTCGCCACCTGTTTACTAAGAAGTAGGCAGTTCAAAGGGTGCTTATAGAACACTAGGGGGTCCATTAGGATGTAGGGCGGTGTCGTCCTACCGGATCCTTGACCGGATGTGGTTTCCGGTTCCCTTGGTGTCCCCATAGTCCACTACAGGGTCCTAGTGCCCTGCCCCAGGTCACTGCATCTCCCCCCTTTGTCACGGAGAAGTGACGAGAAAGTGAAACACAGAGATCTGTTGATAGAGATCGATGCAAGTCTGCCATGCCATTTCTTCTATTAGTCTTTTTGGCCGTCTGCATGCTCTTCTCGGGCCGGCCTCTGTCTGTTGCTCTTCTGCTGGTCCCTCACCATTGCCTCTTTTCTTCCGATTGTGCTCCTGCTCTTCTTGTTATGCCGTTTCCTTATCTTAGTCTTCCTCTTGCTTCTCCTTCAGTTCTTTGAAGTGTGAGCTGTTCCGTGTTATCCTCTGATGTTCTGACTCTGCCGTGATCATTGGGCCCTTCACTTTAGTAACTATTAACGGATCTTTGGAGAACATGCTGTCAGATTTCCTTTGTTGTCGTTGACACACTATCACCGTGTCTCCTTCCTTTAGGTCTGACGAGCTGGCGTGCCGCTTGGCATCTGCATATCTTTTCATTTTTTGTTTCTCCTCTCTGCCTTTTGCTGCAATGCTGCTATGATCTGGCGCCATCGTTGCTTGTATTTGTGGAAGCCTTGTTCTGCTTGTTCTTCCCAGTGCTAGCTCTGCTGGGCACCTTCCAGTGGAGTTGTGGGGTGTGTTTCTGTAGTCACGTAGTACTTGGCACAGAACTTGGCTAAGTGATATCTGTGCTAGCTTCGCCCTTTGAACTGCCTTTTTGATGTTCCCCATGAACCTCTCCACCATTCCATTCGCTTGAGGCCACAGCGGAGTTATCTTTCTGTGGTTTATCCATAGCTAGGCCATGAATCTGCTGAATTCTTCTCCTGAGAATGGAGGACCATTGTCTGTTTTTAGTGTCTCTGGTGAACCCCATGCTACAAATATGTCATCTAGTATCGGTAATGTTGCTGTTGCCGATGGGACGTGTCGCACTATTGGAAATCGTGAATATTCATCGTTGACCACAAGCAGGTAGTTGCCTGTTTCTAGTGGCCCAAAGAAATCAGCTGCTAGTGTCGTCCACACTGCTCTTGGAAGTTCTGACATTTTTAGTGGTTCGTGCCTAACCAGTGGTCCTGTCACTTGACAGAGGTGGGATGTCGTTATAGTGTCTTCTTCCATGCGATCCAGACCAGGGATCCATACTTTCTCTCTTAGCATTTTCTTCGTTGCTACTACGCCTCGGTGTGACTCATGAGCCAGATTTATCAGTTGCCCTCTGAGTGAGCTTGGTATCACTGTTTGTGTCCCTCTCATCAGTATTCCTGTGTCTGTCCCTGACAGTTCTTCGTGTACCTTCTTTAGAGCTAGCACTTCTTCCTTGCAAACTCCTGCTCCCCAGGTGCAATTATTGTTAATGTGCCTCCATCTCTGACTTCTCGTTACCTCCATGGCCATTTGCAGTGTGGCATCTTCCTTGGTCTCTTTTGCTAGCTCCGCGAGTGTTATCAGTGCTAGGGTGTTTTGTTTTAGTACAAAGTTGAGGTATTCCTCTGCCATCGATGTCGTTTCGTGGGCCAGTGGTAATGGGTGTCCCGACATGTAGTCTGCCGGGTTGTGTTCTTTCCCCGGCTTGTGCAGAATGGTGAAGTCATAGTCCATGAACCTTATGCCCCAGCGTTCAATCCTGGGTGGCATTTTGGCTGACAGGCTGACACAGATCGTCACTAGCACCTGGTGATCAGTTATGATGGTGAATGACTTCTCGTAGATAAACATGTGGTAGTGTTCACACGCCCATACCACTGCTAGGCTGTCCTTTTCTGGTTGCGAGTATGCCTTTTCAATGTCTGTTAAGCTTTTGCTTGCATACGCGACAATTTTTTGTTGTCAATCTCTCCCTGGCAGATGCTTTGCTAGTATTGCTCCTAGTCCTAATGGGCTGGCATCGACAGTCAGTTCAGTGCAGAGCAGGGGGTCAAAGTAGGCCAGATGTTCCACAGTCACCACTGCTTGTCTTATTTCCTCGAATGCCTTGTTGCATTCCTGAGACCAGATGAACTTCTGTCCTTGTTTGGTCAGTTCTCGTAGTGGTGTGCTCACTGTGGTGAAGTCCTGTATGTACCGCGCACAGTAGCTGGCGAGTCCCAGAAATGATCTTACTTCTGCAACATCAGTCGGGGGATTTGCGTTCTTCAGTGTTTCAACTTTGCTGGGGTCTGGCCTCATTCCTTGTTTGGAGAAAATGTGTCCGAAGAACACTAGTTCCCTTCTCTCCAGCTCTCATTTTTCTCCATTCAGTGTTAGGCCCGCTCGCTCCAGTTGTGTGCACACTTGACGCAAAGCTGTGTCATGTTCTTTGTCTGTTTTCCCAAATACCAAAATGTCATCACTATAGTTTAGACTGTTGTGTACCGGCCTTATCACTTGCCGTATTGTTTCCTGGAATATCTCAGCAGCAGATGAGATTCCGAAACTCAGTCTCTTGTATCTAAACAGACTCAGGTGTGTGGAGAATGTCGTGATGTACCTGGACTGGTGGTCCAATTCTAATTGATGGTACCCCTTGCACAAGTCCAGCTTCGAGAATCGGCAGGCCCCACTTAGGCAGCTCATCATGTCATTTAGGTGTGGGCCCGGGTGATGTTCTCTTGCGATTGCGGTGTTTAGGATCCTCATGTCCACACAGATGTGGATTTTTTAGGTGTTCCTCTTTGGAACTGCCACAATCGGAGACACCCAAGGCATTGGCCCTTCGGCAGGTTCAATTATATCTTGTGCCAGTAAGCTAGCTATTTCCTCTTCTACTTGTGGTTGTAGGTGAATTGTTACTCGTCTATGATGTTGGGCCACCGGCTTGATTGCTTCATTGATGTGTAATGCTATCTGTTTTCCTTTCAGCTTACCAAGACCTTTCAGTATAGCTGGGTATTCTTGTAGAATGTTCTCCGTTTCCGACATGTGGTATGTCATTGCTGGTAGCCCCATCACCAGTGCCGTCACATTGCTTAGCAGGCATGGCGCTGGGATGTCACTCTTGAGCACATGTATTTCTTCTTGGTAGGACCTGCCTTTGTACGTTAAAGTTTCTGTAAACTTTCCCATATTTTCTACTGGGCTTTTGAAGACCCATGTGAACACATCCACGGTTGACAGTGATAGCTGTGGTTTCACTCTCATTTTCTTGTATTCTGACATGCACATGATGTTGCATGTTGCCCCACTATCAAGCACAAATTTAGCTTGGTGGTCCCCTACGCCAATGTCCACAGTGGCTGTTGTCTTTATCTGTTTCTTCTCCACTAGATGAACGTGCTCTGTCCCATTGGCTTCTCTGGGTGCATCTGACATTAGATATAGTCTCGCCTCCCTTACAGGTGCTGCCGTTTCTTCTGCTTCGTCATCGGAGCTGCGATTAGCCGTTTCCATGTGTCGGGCGTACCTGTTGCCAGTTATCCGTGGTCTCATTGTTCTTCCTCTCTCATTTCTAAATTGTCTGGTCATGCACGTGCTTGAAAAATGATTGTCCCTGTTGCACTTCCTGCACTTCTGGCCCATTGCTGGACAGGCACCGACATGCAGGAATTCGAGGCCACATCGGTAACATGTTTGTTCGCCCTTCTTTGGTAGGACCGGTGCCTGGAATTCTTTTTTTTTTAAGTTCCCAGTGACGCGATGTGCTTGCGCCACTCTCTTCTCCTTTCCCATCTCCATCTGCTTGGCGTGCTCTGTGGCCCATGATTCTGTGCGAGCCATCGTCAATATCTATTCCAGCGTCGTTGGTTCCTTCAGAATGCGTGCTCGGAATTCCACTGATTGACAACCTTCGATGATGCGCAGTCTTATTGCTTGCTCATTGTCAAACTCGCAGTATGTGACCAGTTTTCTCAGTCTCGTTGCAAAATTGTCTAGGCTCTCTTCTCCTTGCTGGCATGCCGTGTTAAACGCGTATCTTTCAAAATCAACGTTTCGTTGGGGATCAAATTTCTGTGTGAGACACTGTATCACTCCCTTGTAATCCGCTGTTTGATCAGTGGGGAATGTTAATAACAGATCTTCTATTTCATCCCCTGCGAGATTCAGAAGCAGGTGCAGTTGCTTACTATCCGGGACATCTGTGGCACTCATGTAATGCTCAAACTTTCTGATCCATCTTTCCCACCGGATGCCTGCTTGCAGCTCCGATAGGCTGAATGGTAACGGCCTGCGGAAGACTGCTTGCGTGCTCTGCTTCTCATCATCGCTCATTTTCTTTCTTCGGCACTCTTCTACTCTCCATCCTCTTTATTTTCTTAATTTCTATATTTTTCCCTTTATTTTCCTCTTTATCCTGCTTTATTCCACTGTTTTCCTCATATTTTCACTCTTTTTTCATCTGTTTTTCAGTTTCCCTACATATTTCAATGGCCGCCTGACTTCAAAATGGTTGCCGCTTGTTTATCGCTTCTGATTGGCTTATTTGCCTGACTCTAAAATGGCTGCCATAGTCTCACGAGGTTTCTTTGTCCCTCTCGCTTTGCCTGACCTTTCAAAATGGCAGCCCCTTGTTTCTCGCTTCTTCTTGGCCCGCTCTGCCTGACTTCAAAATGGCCGCCGCTCTCGCGATAGTTTGTTTGAACTAACGTGTGTCTTTCTCTTTTAGTCTTCTACGAGCACTCTCGGGTGCTGACGCTTGCCGGCTCTTCTGTTTTTTTTTGTGTAGATGCCTTATTTCTTTCCTGCATGCAGCCTCACTGTGCTCTTACCGCTATCTCGGCGGTCGAGGTGGGCTCACACGTCGCTGCCTCTCGGCTGCTTCACTCGGACCAGGGTGGGCTCCTGGCTCCGCTTCTTCTTCCGCCGCGCCACTCGCCACGATATTCCCCGTGTTGACCAGCGGACCAGGGTGGGCTCCTGGTTCCGTCGCGCTTCTTCACAGGGAGAACGACATTCAGGTCCACTTCTGCTCTTTCTTTGCGATGGACGATCCCGCCTTCTTTCGCCAGTTGTTGTGTCCTTGACCCACAGATACACGGGAGACAGGTAAGGATCTTGTATTCTTTATTTGGATATCTTATGCTAAGCTGTGCCCACGCACATCTGCCCACGCTCTCTCCTCACTGTGTAGTGTCCCCTCCCACATCCTTGACCAGATGTGGTGTTCGGTTCCCTTGGTGTCCCTATAGTCCACTACAGGGTCCTAGTGCCCTGCCCCAGGTCACTACATGCGGTGGTACCACCGCGGCGCTGGCGGTGCGGAAAAATACCTTTTTCCACCCGCCAGCAGTGGACATCACGCCCGCCATATTAGTATGGACAAACATAGACCAATTCCCGACCGCCGCAGTGCGACGCGTACCGCCATCAATGTGCGCCCGCCACCGCGGTGGTGGGAGCCAATGGAGACTCATTGCCTTGCGGAATGACGTCCACCCGCTCCACAAATTAGGATGAATCAAGCAAGCAGACGCACCGCAGCGGAGACACCGCCCAACCAGAGACGGCGGAAGCTCGACAGCGGAGAGCGAAACCAGAGTCCCGCTCACGACCGCCATGGACCCAGCTCTACACGTCTTTCCGGTGCTGTACCTGCTACATCACCAGGAACTCATTGACCGCCGCAGACGCCGCCGCAGGTACGCAACAACACAACACACAACACACGGCCTGACACAGGGTCCAACTCCACAACAGACACCCTAGGGGGGACAGGGACACATCCACAAGGGCACCCACACATCACCCACCTGCCACAACATCACCCCGCTGCATCCTGGACACAGAGCTACCGCCACCACGCAGCAATGTCCCGGTCACGTCACCGCAGCGGCGAACACAAGCAAATACATGCACACAATGCAGAAGGCAGGGCCAGTGCCAGGCATGGGCAGGGCACAAAGACCACAGGGCCACTCCCACTCCCACCACACACTAGCTCACCCCATGAAGGCACATGCCATGTGCCCCTCCTGTGCACCCCATGCACATCAACAAGCCAGGGCAATACACACCCTGCACCACACAACAAACAATCACAGAGAAACACAATGCAGGAGTGGCTGCACAGGAACACACAACACACAGCACAGTAGCACAGGGCCAGGGAAACACACACAACACCACACTCAGGGAAATATCAATGAGGACAAGCAACAAATGAACACATACAAGGAATTGACATCCAAATGGACACACAGCCTGCACAGTCACACATACATACCACAGAATGACACACATACACACCCCACATGCCAAAAGCAATGGAGCACAACAAATAGGGAAACCAAAGTGGGCTGCACACAAATGGAAGGCCGTGGAGACACACAAGCATGTGTACATCACATCAACACAAGGAACAGAGCACAACACCCTCACACCATCAAAGCACACATGGCTGGCACAGTCAGTGAACTCAAACCACTGACAGCACAGTGCAACAACACAAGGAGACAGTAAGGCAAACCACGTATAGGCACAAGGATGAAAGGAAGGCCCTGAAGTCAAACTGGGAACAGCCACACATCCATACAACTACCCCACAGGAGCACACCAGCAGCACTACACACAGGGCCCATCTACACACCTCAGGACTGACAAACACCAGTAAGAATCTACACACATACCTCCCTCACACCAGCAGCACACAACACTAGTGCCAAACACACTGAAGGCTGGCAATACTTGACAGACAATACACACACAAACAACCACACACCCTGGGCTCCGTCACAGACATCACACACACACACACACACACACAAACACACACACACACACACACACACACACACACACATACACACACAAACACACACACACACACACACACACACACACACAGGGATGCCACCACAAATGTGGAAACAAATACAACAGACAAACACATAACCCAACAGAAACACACACAGAGCCACAACAACAACAACAGACACGCCCTGTGCAGCTAAACTGGGGAAAGGCAATGGGAGCACAGACACAACAGGAGTGCACAACCTCATCACTCAGGAACAATGCACAGACAACATACCACTACACACAAGAAGTGCACCATCACAGAACAACACAGCCACAGCAAACAAACAACAGATGCACAGGCAGAACAATCACATAGCAAACACAGCACGACATCAGGGGATGCACACCAGGCAATTACAAGGCAACATACACACACAGCACTGCATGCACAACAAGCGGTGTGTGCACACCAAGCAAACCATACACACACAGACATCAGTAACAGAACAGCAACCCACACAACACCATACAGCACAGCACAAAGACAACAGCACACACAGGAAGTGAAGCAAAAACACAAACAACACACATACACACAACACAACACCCAATAGATGCACAAGTCTGGGACACAAAGGTGGAAACAACTTGACCACAGGACTGGGCAGCACACACAGTTTAACTGCATAGGAGCAACCATGACTGACAAACAGCACCAGAACATCACACATGACCCATTGGGAAAATGCCCTGAGTGACACATTGACCCTGGACAAAGAACTGCACCTCAAAGCACAGTGCCACAAATGAAGTCATGGGGAGGCACACACACATACAAACTAAGGGGACAGCTCACACCAAAGTGAAGTGTACTTCATGTCAGTAGGGGACATGGCAGGAGTGTACCATACACAAAGAGAGGTAGTGCAGACCCACAATGGGTAGGCAGCTGAATACACATATAGGGGAGGGCATGATAACACACACAACATGCCACACTGGAGGCAAGAAGGCACCATGTGACAGCAAGGCACGAGAAAATACAACCACAATGGCAGTGTGGAGCAGCAGGTATGCACAGTCCCCACAAACAGCAACAAGACACATGGATGTGCAACAAAACACAACACTGACTTGCCAGTAACACTCTCTGCATACTCACAAGTGACAAAAACAACAAGTAGGAGTCAGACAGAACTGCAAGGACACACCAACACACTGCACAGTGCACACCATACAACTCACACATGGGCATACATCCACAGGGATGAACAATCAAAACAACAGGCACACAACTCCCGGGTGACTCATGTGTAGTTGACATTGCAGAGGCATGCACACATCAACACTCCCCACAAACTCACCCCCTTCACACTGCACACTACCTGGCCATCCAAGAGCACAAATGGAAAGTAAGCCACGGGACTAGGATGACTGGCCATCACAAGATGACCACACACATACACCACTGGGCACACATAACGGAAGAACACACGTACATGATGACCCTGGATAGCCTGCCTGCAATACTGTGTGCATAAACCCACTCTGTGCTGGCAGTGACCCCCCCGACATGTGTACAATAGAGCCAACATGAACCAATCAAGCAAATGACTACTGCTAACCATTCGAAATTGACACCATTGCCACCACAAGTATCTGGGTCAAAAAGAAATGAAGACCCTGTCACCCCTAAAGAAAAGAGAGTAAGTGAGCCCAAACATTGACCATGTTGAAGTGCCACACAGATCATGTGGCACAGTAAACCATTTACACACAGCAAAAGAACTTTATTCAGTAAGACACTGACAAATTAGACAACAGGAGCAACTTACTTTATTCACATATTGCACAGATAGGTACGAAGAGAAGAGAAGAGCAAGGCACAAGATGCAGAGCCTGTCCATGAGAAGCTGCACAGACAGGGGGCACACAGCAGTGAACGACAAGGCCAGTGGCCAGGACAAAGTGCAGACTAAGTCCATGAGAAGCTGAACAGGGAAGAGTCCAACACAGCAAAGAGCAACAAGGCCAGTGGCCAGTCCAGGGTGCAGCCTGAGTCCATGAGAAGCTGCACAGGGAATGTGTGCAACTGTACCTTTCCATGGTCAGCAACACAGTCAGGGGGCAACAATGTGTAGTACAGGCCCACCTGTGTGAGACACAGGTGTGTGAGGGTGACTAACACTCAGACTTGGCTGTCAGGTGGACTGGGAGCTGGCTGTGTTTCTGGGACTGTTGGGGCACTTGAAGGGGGAGAGAGCTGAACAGCTGATGTAGAGCTATCAGTGGCTTGGCAAGCCGGAGTCATTCAGACCGGAGTCACGGTGTGGCTGGGAGATTGTGGAGGGGTGCCCTTCCACTTTTTGGGGATCCTAAATGTCTTGCCTGACTTTGGATCAATGGGAAGTGGTGTGGGCAAAACAGGCACACTCACCACCATTGCTGCAGCAGGTGCAGGCGCTGGCAGCCCCTCTGGTGATGTGCTGGACCCAGTGGAACGCTTTGCCTTGCTTCGCCTCTGCCCCCCCCCTCCAGCCCCTGCTTCTCTAGGCTTGGAATGGGAGTCAAGGTGGTTGGTGATACTGCCTTGGAGCCCTTCCTAGGTGTACCCTTGGCATGCACCACCTACTTGGTGGACACAGACACTGTACGATTATCTTTGCGCGATGCTTTAGGGGCAGGAGAGTCCTTGGATGGGGATGCCACTGAGGCATGTATGCCTGAGGTCTGCTGCTTTGCTATTTGTCCACTGGTGTCACCTGACGGGCTTTTCTCCCTGTGCTCTGGGGTGCCTTTGGTCTTCTGTGGGGATGGTGTCTGCGCCCGGGACCGCCTGGGTTGCTGCTGCTGTGTGCTCTGTGTGCTGTGTCGTGACTTTGATGTATGTGGACCGTGGTCACTATCGTCAGACATGGCCACTGCCAGGGGGGTGGACAAAGGGACTGGAGCTGGACTGTGAGTAGGTGCCTGTTGCAGGGCACACATCACTGTTGATGACAAAGCCTGGACTGTCTGGTGCAGCCCAACCACGTCGGAATGTATGCCCTCCATGAAAGCAACCACCTGGGCCAATTTCTTGTCGTGGTCAATGAAGGCATTGAGGAGAGCTGTCTCAGCACTGATGGCAGCAGGGGACACAGGGGCAGGGGCAGCGGTGCCAAGGGTGAAGGACACTCTTCCCCTCTTACTGAGGCGGACACGGGCAGCACCAGAGGAAGTGGCTGGGAGGGTGGGCAATAGCCGCTGTGTGGTGGAAGTCGATGCAGAGTCCCCGTTCCCTGTGCCCTCCAACATGGATGCATCCCCACTGGCATCGGATAATGTGGTGCTTTGCGTCTCAGGCTGGGACTCCTCCAGCAGACTCCTTTCCCCCTCTGAGGTGCTGGTGACATCTGTGTCACTGGGCGCCTGGGCATCTGTGGTGCTAGTTTCACCCCCACTGGTGTCCGTCTCCTGTCCCTCCGTAACCACAGGTGATGCTGCATGGGAGAGAGAGATATAGGGTCAGGTCAGTGGCAGTAACAGAACAAACATATGCAAGCAATGCATGACAAAAGTTGACCAAATCTACATGTTGCACACCACCCTGTGCAATTACATTGTGCCAACTCACTACATAGACTCAAGCAGTGCGTGGAAACAGGATACTCAGGCATGAGTGAGCCATGTGATGACCACACAGCACAACACCCTGCTTGTGGCTCTGTTCAAACAGACACACAATGTGTTCTGAGCACACCTAGGGACATGATGGGGGCACACTACTTGTTGCCAATGACAGAACTGGATGGAACAGGAGGGGACAACACAGACCCAGACTACAACATGACAGTCCACAATGGCTATTAGCCCATGCCACCCACCATGTCGTACCTTGAGGACAATATATTGCTGCACATTGCTGTAAGATGTGTAGGCCTCCCCAATATGGGTGCATGCAATGGACGCATTGATGTACGCACAGTCAGATTGGGCACACTGCCATTCCCTCCCATGGGATTCCCAAGACTACACCAATGCAGAAGAAACCTGAAGAGCACAACTCAGAATGTAATGTGAAGGCACAGCATCCAAATCACCTTCGTAAGTACAGATAGAGCAAATGCATACCACAGGCACCCAGGCCAGCAGGCACTTACATGCCACAGCATCACACTACCAACATCACAGAGGCCAGCGCTGGCACAGGCTCTGTACACATGCAGCCACTCCCAGCCAAATTCAGACTCCCCAAATGCTCACCCCTGGCTTGCTGCTGATGCTCCTTCAAACGTGCATTCAGCTCAGGCTGTGTCACCGCCAAGATGTGCCCCATTAGTGGTGTCATACTGCACCGTGCCAGATGCCCAGTGCGAGGAAGCAGCCCAAAGGTCATCTCCGCCACATTCTTTGCCAGCCAGCTGATGTCGTCCCATCTCTTGTGGCAGTGGGTGCGCCGTCGATTGAGACCCCCAGGGCTCGAACCTTCGCTGCAATGGCCCTCCACACGGCCTTACACTGGTGTACCTTGAGCTGCAGGCATGGGAGACAAGAGTGGGAAATGATCAGTGACACAGTGCCATTTACTGACATCTATCAGTATAGCAGCAAGATACAACATCATCACATATCCAACAAAATTGGCAATCAGAGACTATAGTACAGCTCACATGGGACACCTGCATGGGAAAAGCTGATGTTAAAGCATGCAGGTGTGAGGGGGAACACAGTCCCTGCACATCTCACACACATGCAAGATGCCAGCACTGGAGCACCCATATAGCCTGCCCACACTCCAGTCCATTTTTGGCTTGAGCAACACATACATCACATTTCAACCTATGTTTGGGGGTGAACTCACGGTGTCCAAGACTGCGCAGCCATCAATGTCCCTGTCCTGTGAATAGTTGAATGTGTCATGGTGGTCACATTGAGGGACATGATCACACAAATACAAAATGCCATTCACAAGGCCAGTTGTGTGCAAAATACAGTGCTGCGACGGCCCATAGCTGGAGTGCAATGTGAAAAGACTGATGTCATACTCTGTAAGTTGAGTGAGGTGTCCTTGTCTTTGTAGGCGGGGACCGTGCAGGCCAGCTGGGCTCACACTGAGAAGGACTACAGGGGAACACAGCCATCCAGCCAAGCAATCACTGTCCTGACTACAGCATGAACAACCTTCTGTGTCACTGTATGGCTGACAACACAACACAAGTCACTCATACATACATGTGCAGGGAGGGAAAGCTGTGGCATTGGGTACACACACCATCCCACTGGAGACAGCATGTCAGGCAGTGCATGACACTACCCCACACTCCCAAGCACCAACTGCAACAGTCCAACTACATGTGTGGCCCCCCTGCCCTACCCCACCACTGTTGAAGACTTACCACGACATTTGGGGCACCATATAGCCTTGGGTACTGTGAAGATCCTCCTACATGGAGCAATCCTTACCGAATATCTGAGAGGCAATGCAGCACCCAGAGGACTTCTGGTAACTAATGCCCGAGAATCTTTCTTGATGACCAACTGTTCAAGAAGGAGTGGTCTTTAATCGCGTGGCGGTGTACCCGCGATTGGCTTATATTAATCATCAACACCGCGAAACGACTATCAGATGCTATCCTTGTTAAAATAAAAACAAGCGAGGATGCATTAATGACAGAAATAAAAATCACTTTATACTGGAAAAAACTGGAAGAAGTCAACAAAGAAATTAATGAACATAAAGAATTTTTGATGCAAAGCAAGATCAGCAAATTACAGAAAGATTTGAAGAAATTTGCACACGAAAAAGTATATCACTATATTAGAGATGATTATGTACACCAGGAGAAAACAGACTCCAGCTCATCTTACCAAGGCGATTCCAGCCGTTCCGAAACAGAACAAGACAGCTGGTCCAGTGACGGTTCGGATAAGAGTTGGAGAGGGAAACCGAGAAGACCAAGAAGAGGGAACTTCAACCAAAACTTCCAACACCCACAGATGTACCCCTGGCCAGGACCCTACGGACCGATGCCTTTTCACGAACCGCCACCTCCGTTTCTAGGACAACAACCTTCCCAACCAGGACCTTTCTTCCAGCCCAATTTTAACCAGAATCGTTTTTTAGGACAGGGCGGAAGAAGAGGGAGACGTGGCAGGAGAAACAACACAAACAAACAAGTCCAATGGGAGGACAGCAACACACCAATCAACACACGAAGCACATCAAAGGGCCCCAGTGCAGGGACAAGCAACCAACGGGACTAGTAGTAAATCTTACGGATACACCTTTGACGAAAGAGGAAACAGAAGTTCTCAACAAAGGCCTTGGATTTGTACCCACGACCCATCTGGACAAGTTCCAGATGAGGTGTGAACTAAGTGAGTTCTTTCGAAAGATACGCGTGAAAGCATTCTTCATGGATAAAGAGAAACCTGACGAAGATCACGCATACACACCACTTAGGTTGAAATCAAATTTCTTCCCCCCAGCGTCTCTGATGCCACCTGAAATATTGGCCTTTGAGGAGAGTGTCACGAAAGAGATCAAGGAGCTCCCCATCAGAAAAGACACATATAACAATATGAGTAGAAAGGAAAGAGAAGCGGTGAAGAGTCTGAGCTTGAGGAATGACATCATAATAAAACCAGCTGACAAAGGCGGGGCAACGGTTATCCAGAGCACCACAGCATACCGTACGACATGTTTAAACCTCTTGGCTGATACTAAATTTTACCAACCTCTCTCTAGAGACCCCACCACACGGCTAAAGAAAACCATAAGCTCTATAACCACTGAAGCACTCAAAGAAGGATGGATTAACAAGAAAGAACACACTTTTCTGAATTGTGAGGACCCTAGAACACCTATTTTCTACACCATACCTAAGATACATAAGGACAAATTCCCTCCCCCGGGCAGACCAATTGTGTCTGGTATTGGGTCTCTGTTGGAACCCCTCTCAAAATACACTGACTGGTTTCTCCGACCACTAGTCACACGTATCAGGTCTTATATACAGGATACCAAACACCTCCTTAACACTCTCCAAGATGTGCCATACAACTCTGAGAAGAACATACTGGTGTGTCTAGATGTTGAAGCTCTTTACACAAGCATCCCTCAAGAGGAAAGCATTGAGGTGATTCAAACCATCTTGAACAAGGAGGACTGGACCTGGGAGGCTCCAGTAAGCTGGACCGTCACTCTATTACGTTTGGCACTGAAAGAGAACTTCTTCAGATTTGATGACCAGCTATATCTACAAGTCCACGGAACTTCCATGGGGAGTACATTCGCGCCGAGCATAGCATGTCTGTATATGGGACAGTTCGAAGATGAATGTATATGGTCCCCCAATCCATTCTCAAACAACATAAAAAAATGGTGGCGGTAAATTGATGACGTTCTTGTTGTATGGAAAGGAGACGTAACCACACTAGAACAGTTTCATGCATGGTTGAACAGTCGGAACCCACATTCAAAATTCACAATGACTCATGATCTAGACCATATATCCTTCCTTGATGTCACCATCAGTGCAAAAGACGATGGTATTGTTAGCTCTCTGTACACCAAGCCCACAGACAAAAACAGCCTGTTACATTTCAACAGCGCCCATCCACGTGCACTAAGAGAGAATTTACCAGTGGGCCAGTTCCTACGTATACAGAGAAACTGTGCAGAACTGACCAAATACAAAAATGAGGCAAAAATCCTGACTTAGAAACTGGAAGAAAGATCCTACCCTAAAAGAGTCATTGAGAAGGCACAAAAACGATCCCGTAATACCCCACGGGATGTTCTACTTGAAACTCATCAGAGGGCGGAAGTAAACACCCTTATCTGCGTTACAACTTTTAATGCATCTTCTAATGAGTTTAAGAAAATTATAAATAAAAAATGGCCAATATTAACATCAAATAAGTTGGATTTTGAGAAACCCATGTTTTCCTATAAAAGGAACAAGAGTTTGAGAGAGACATTGATCCACACAGATTTACAAAAAACAAGAATCACATATCAGATTACCCTTTGGAATCAGCCACAAGTTATGGGTCACTATCCTTGTGGATCCTGTGTGGCATGTGCATTTACGGAACACACCAAAGAAATTGATCTGGAGATGCACCACAAATGGGAACAGAGGTCCCATACCAATTGCAACTCGGATAAAGTTATTTATGTAATTAAATGCCCATGCCAGTTGATGTACATAGGGATGACAGGGAGGGAAATAAAAGTACGAATTAACGAGCATAGGAGTACAATCAGAAGGTCCATATCAGCAACCAGGTTCACTGCCCATTATCTAGAGAAGAAACACTCAGATAGCGACCTATGGTGGTCCGTAATTGAGAGAGTCAAAGGGGATGGTAACATGTCAAAAATCCACTTAGAACGAGAACAAAGATGGGTTTACAGATTGAAAACCCATGTGACTGGTCTAAATGACCACATTCCTTGGAATCAATTAAACAGGAATAAGTAGTCAATATAGTAACCCATATCTGAGGGGTACATATGAGGATATAAACTACAGTATGTATATGTAGACCTCATGTTGTTAATAATGTATACCTTGGTCTACATTACATCCAACTAGGTTTATCTAATGTAAATAATTCAAAAAACCCCATCCACATCATATATTGTGACCTTGGGATGTGTACACATCCTCACTTGGGAGGGTCACGTCATCGTAATTGAAGGATCAGGACCCTGTCGTAAATAACGATATTTACAAACCCCTAAGAAATGACACACACATATTGGGTTATTTGCCCTACAACTTAATACCGGTAGATAAGCGAATAACACAAAGGTAGTAATTTTACATCTTGGGAACTACCCAAATCACAAAAACTTCATTTCCCAGTATCCCCTAGGCGGCACATGCACAAAACACACTTCCGCAAAGGGGCGTGGACTCGTAATTCCGGAAGCTGACGGGATCGTCCCACGAGGCTCGAGTGAAAGCTTTAAACCTTGGCCATGAGGACGTGAGTGAGTCCGAGTCGTGGGAACCCATACCGAATAGGTGTCTATACGGGGCAGGACCCTTGGTGGCGCGAGTAATCTGAATGAGTGACTTGAGTAGATGAAACAACTAATTGAGACATGGAGTGATTATGAGCAAGTGTGTACCCATTTTGCCTCATTTTATTTTATTTTAGTTTATTCTCTTTCATATGTCGGCAACTTGGTATGGGACTGGATCTCCTCGTTATGAATGGTCATGTCAAACATCTCGATCGCTTGGTCGGGAATGCACCGATTTGCATAATTGTTATATTACGAATTCACAGTGTGTGACTACAGGGCTACCCCACGTGTAGAGGTCCCACATGATGTTTATCCTCTCCTAAATTGGGGTAAGCGATACGGTGTGACATATGCGAGAATGGCAATACGCATTTACTATAGAGGAATGAAATAGGAGTGGATTTCTTTTAAACTCGTGCTGATATATTGGAAGTCCGACTGTTAAGACCGATGTCTTATAATCACACGCAAATGAATGTGTGGAAATAGGATGCGGAAAAATACCGCCACCTGAGTAGTTACACATCACAATAGTGTGTGTTCATAGAATGCGGAATATTACCGCCACCAAATATATACACGCTACAATGTTGAGTGTCACTTACACGAGTGGTTATGCTACAATCACGCGCACATTCTATTTGTAGATTTCACGTATGATGATGTGGAGAGTATAGAGACAATCACATTATTCGTGCTGGAATGTTGCTTTGCAAAACGGAATTGACGCGCTGTATTTGTTGTTTGTCTTCTTGTTTGTTTTTCACAGATGGAGTGAATTTATTAACAGAACAACAGCATTTTAATAAGGAGCAGCTATCTACCCTTACTGCACACTAGTATAGGGAACTTCCCTCTTTCTTTTCTAATCTTACAGGGGGCATACGCCCTGAAGAATGTCCGTGCACCCTTTATGGGGCAATTAGGACAGAAACATGTTGGCAATAGGGTCCTAGGACTATAATATCCCTGGAAACCCACTTCTGTTGTTTTTATTATCAGTGCCAAACCCAAGAATAAAGGGAAACTGGGGTTTGACACCGATTTTTAGGTCGAGGACCGTCTGGTCTGCCGAAGGCAGAACCGGAAGTCGGAGATTTAATGTTTCTGAGAGTGGCTCCTTAGCCCGCCTCTCTTTTTGCCTCTCCTCCATTGGCTGGCTTCCTAAACGGAGGCCAGCCATTGGAGGAGAGAGCCGTCCCTCCAAATAGGCTCTGTTTTTTTCTGATTTGGGGGCGTGTTCCTTGCTGTTCTTTCCACTTTTTAGCCACGCCCTTTTTCGAACAGCAGGAACACGCCCTCGAATCCGAAAAAGTTTGGAAGCTTCCATCTGCCATTTTTTAGCAATCACGCGAAGCTCCGAGTGCCCTGCCCCCTCGATTTCTGCAGCTGAAGGCGGCACAGTAACGGGGCATGGTACGAGTAAATGCGTTGCTTGTTTTTTTATTTGATCAGAAAATGCTTTAGTTTATCGACTGAATTTAAAATAAACTATTTTCGCATAATGTAAAGTAGTAGGCCATTTAGAAGTGGAAATTTACTTTAGTTCACAAGACGTACTGAGGCTTTTTATGTTTCTCACCTGGTTCCCGGAAGAGGGCGAATTGGAGGTTTGACCGGTGTTCGAGGAAAGAGCCGTTTAGGCGAGTTTAATTTGAACAAAAGACATGCCATTTGCTCCAATAACTATTGGCGGGTTATAAAGTGATGAAGCGGAGGTGGTGACAGCGAGAGTGCGCCGAAGACTTGTGCTTTACCGCGCATCCTTGACGTAACGTCTCCCTCTCGCACCCATCAATTACTGAAAATTGCAATCAATTAGTTGCCGCCATTGCTCCCAGGGCGGGGATTGGGCACTGCCTTCTATGTAGTACTCTCGGGTGAAGGGGGCTGCTAGGTGCTTCCCTTGGAGCCTCGCCGGGTGGAGGGGCAGATCCCTAGAGGTCTGAGCCTCCTGCTGGACCGCATGCGAGCAGCCCAGCCCAGCAGAGGGCATCTCTGCCTTGTCCTCGCTCTAAGGTGGCCATTGTATGTGTCGAGCAGTGCCCTGGGGACGCAGCAGCCCTCGCGCTTTTTTTGCTCATTTCAGATACAATCGAAACCGATGCCTGGCAGCTACAGCCAATCCCTAGGACACGCTCTGCTCAAGTTACAGAAGAAAAACAAGCATTTACAATGCAATGGTCTCGGCATTGGTAAAGTTAGAGCTATTGGCATTGCTCATAACATTATTTTTGTTTATGTATTTGTTTTTAAAACATTTAAAGAAACGGCATTGTCATGAGCAATGCCAATAGCTCTAACTTTAACAATACCGAGACCGTTGCATTGTAAATGCTTGTTAAGGTGGGCGGTGGGTTGGGCGCCGTTATTTTCACGCGGGAGCCTCACACTGCCTAAACTTTGGCAAATAGCGACTTGCAAGGTGCTGGCTAGTAGGAAATCGAGAGTAAGTCGGAGATAAGTAAGAGTGCATCTATCCTGTTGCTTGCCGTCGTTCCTGACCGCCTCTTACCCGCAGGTGCAGATCTCACAGATACATTTGCGCTTCATGCTTAGGGTGATGTTCCGCACACAGGATTCGTCTGCTGTTAATTGCACGTGGTGATAAGGGACGCGTCCTACAGCCAGATGAACACTTGTCGCTTGTGTGGCTGCAAGTGTACCATCTCCCCAAATTTCCTGTTACCAGGGACGCGCGCCGTTGCCTGGCAACTTGGTGAGCGTCGACTGGTCAACATCGAATGGCTAGCGTGGTGACATGAAACGTCAAGTTTGGGGCGGGCACTAAAAATGCTCCCACTCGATGGGATCATCCGAAGACTATTCACTCCCCATCAAAACGTCTGCGTGGAGGATGCGATGCATCGCAGAAGGCTACAGTTATTACAACTTTGAAGGGGCGTCACTGGTTTAATGAGACAGCTGCAAAACGTGAGCGAGCACAACCCGACCCTCCTCAATGTATTAGAATGTGTCACGAAACGGGGACAGTTCTTAATTGAAAAAGGAACTGCCCAGGCTGATCTGGGACTTCTGGTTGTCCCACTTTTCATTCCCTCTGTCCCATTCAGGGCAGGCAGCCGCAACATTCCCAGACAGAACAGCGTAGTTCCCCGAACAATTTGACTAACTCTCCTTGGAATACTTCAGTCCCAGACTAGCATAAACGCACCGTTCCAAAGTGGGCGGTAGCCGTCGACTGTCGGGGGCGGATCGGAGCGGAGACACGTGCAGGCTTCACGGCAAATCAGTACTCGGGATACTAGCCGACGCACCGTGATAGGGTGAAGGCATCCTTACACTTTAGCAGACTCAGAGTCTGGGAGCTGTGTGACTGCGCGACCCGGAAGTTCTAAAGTTATGGACAAGTGACATCCGTTAAACATAAACAACGGACGACGGATGTTAGACTGAATTCACTCACGGTCCGTGTAAGTAGCGGACAGGTGGTCACCTTAACAAGTAGATGTATAATGCTATTTAATCGATAGGTCATAGCTTCTTAATCTAAGTTACCGACCAGTTAGAAAAATACATACTTGTTCAGCCCTGCTTCAGAATACATGTACCTACTACCATGGAGTATCTTATCTGCTTGCTGCTGAGCGATTACAGTTATTTCCCGTCGAAAATATTGCACCAGTGTTGAGTAGTGCAGACGCACGACAATGAAAAGCACTCGTAGTGTCGCATTGTCTTCCGTGTGCTTACTTACTTTCAACGATGGCGCGCGTAGCCCTTTCATACCTGTAACATTTGGCCACCGGACGCAGGAGGAGCGGACGAGCACACGACTGCCTTTCTCCGAGGCAGAGCAGAAATGCCTCGGAGAAAGGCAGCGGCATTTTCGGATTCGGGGGCGTGTTTTGCTGTTGTCTCCTCCTTGAGACTTCTTGCAAAAAACACGCCCCCCGATCCGAAAAGGACGGGGCCTAATCTGAATGACTGACCTCTTCTCCAATGGCTGGCCAGCATTCAAGAGGCCAGCCAATGGAGAACAGGGTAGAAGAGGGGCGGGTTCAAGCCCCTCTTCTCCAAGTAATTAAATCTCGGAGCGAGACTGCGCAAGCGCAGCCTTCGCAGCCGAGACCTAACGAAGGGGAATAAAAAAGTTACGCAATACATTATTTCATTTTATCCTTGTGTACACGATTATTGAAACAACCCAACAGGACCAGTAACTTGACAATAAATATGGCTTTCGGGGGAGTAGTAAATACTTATCGAGTTACTTCTGAAGAGTATGAGCTAACAGCCATTGTGAGGTATTTTGTTTTTGAGAGGGTAGTGTTAGTTTTAGTCTCGTGTGTAGTGTTGCGCTTTCATTTCCAATGTGCACGTTAACCTTGCGAGTTGCAGCCGAGAACTCGGGAGCCCAGTGCGTGGTCCACAACCACCCCCCTCCCCCGAACACACTCACACAATTCTGCGGGGCCCGGTGCGTCCTCGAACCCTGCGGGCACGGACAACAGGGCCCTGGTGCTTTGTGGGGCAGGGTGAGCTGCCAGCCGTTCACGGGCAGCGCAGAGTATGCTGACAGGTGCATCGCAGGTCTGTTGCGCACGCAGGCTGCACAACCCTTGACCATGGGCACACACTTGGAGATGCTTGGAATGATCATGAAACAGCAGCAGTAGCGGTGCTTTGAATGTTGATTGCTTCGTGAGTGAATGCGTATGATCACATAGCAGTGGGCTGTGTTGCACTACGAACACGAAATGGTGCGGTTCATCCCCTGCCTAGAAATGCAGACGGGCCATTCAAATGTCGCGATCAGTGGACGCGGGAAGGTAGGGTCTAGGGAGGCACAATTTTATTAGCAAAAACAAACGACCTGTTGAATTGCTATACCTGCTACCCCTTCAAAAGCCTACACAAGACAGGAGTCCCTCCTTCATGCAAAGCCCCCCCCTCTCGCAACAGCACGTTAAAAGAAGGGCAGCATGCTCAAACTAGTACGGCAGCCCAGGTGGTCCGTGTCCCTGCTGCTTCTGTGGGTTGGGACCCTGCAGGTTAAACATACGAAAGTCACGGAGCTCTTGCTCCGACTTTCATCTCTTTGTGGTGGATAAAGAAACTAGTGTTGTTTAGTTGGGGTAATACTAGTCACTTAAAGCTCTGTAGAATATTTTCTGTTAGGTAGCAGTTTACAGCGCATTTCAGAAGTTCTTGTCCCTACGCCAGGCTCCTTCCGCTAGGCATCACATTGCTGGTGTGAACCGGGTTGTTTTACAATATCTAAAAACTCAACTTTCTTTCTTTGGCGTAACAACGATCGGAATTGACCAGTCCACGCTTTTCTTGTTAAATTGTGTTTTTGTTTGTTTGGTTTTTATTTTATTTTCAGAAGGGCACCGCTTCACCTGAACGTCAGGAGAAGTGTTAACAATAAACTCACAAAAATACGATGTGATGCTGCTTTTGTGAAGGGTTCAAAAACGTCTACAGTTAATAAATTAAATTAATCGGGGTTTCTTTGTACATAAGTATGTTTTGCTAGGGTAACTATGATATCTACAATACAGCAGGTGATACAGGAGACAGGTTTACAACGCTACACAGAGTGCAATCTTTTTTAAACATTTCAAATATACAAAGCTCTGTTCTTTACAACAACAGTATTTACATAGGTAAACTATCACAGTTTATTGACTCGAACAGTCCATATTCTAGCCGTGTAATTTCCCTTTGGTTTGATATAAAAACCTTGGTTGGTCTATTGACAAAGAAGGTAGTAAAAATAACTTTAAAAAACAAGGTACTCGCTTTGCTTTAAGTGCATTGGTTACCTTTAAGCCTCAACTGAACTTTCCCTCCTGCAACCGACAACCCCCTTTGCCCCCAGACGATATGCAAATTGCTGAATCAAAAATTTAAAAATACCATCCGGGGCTCCCGAAGGATCAACATAGCGTACCTACCAGGAAGGCGAACATTCGTAAACTTAAACAAAATCAGTGAGAGTAGGAATGAGCACTTCAGCCAAAAAAAGTGACGTTCTCGGCTAATCGCCGCCTCAAAGGAACATTTGACATCATTGTGCAAATTATTTAAAAATATACTTTGTATGTTTTTTGTGTACTCATGAGGATGCTATTAATGAGGCTGGGCAGAGATTACGTTTCCTAAAAGTAGCAGCTATGGGCTGGCAGTCCCGGCGGCCTCGCCACTGTCCATGTGATCGCTCGTGTCTGGCTGCAGTCAAGCTGCTTGTCCGCGCTCGGTGTCCTCCCGCAGGGCTTTCTTCTCGCTGTTTGTGCATTTCCTGTTTGGTCTCTGGTTGCGTCCCCGGGTCAGTCTCTAACACACCTCCTTCCCGGCGCCGGGCCCAGGCAGGGGGCTGAGCTGTGTGAGCTGGGCGGCGTGCTCCTTGGCCATATGCAAATCAGTCTTGACCCTGTGCCTCATGGGAACAGTCCAGCCCGAACTCCCAAGCCAGGTCTCCCTGGACCAGAAACAAGCATCCTAGGACCGGTTTTGGGGTTTCACCCCTCTTCAGCCAGGATAGCTTGATTCCAGTGGCACAGTGAGCCCAGGACCCACGTCTGAGCATACCTGGCGCACTTAGGGCGAGAAAGCAAATGACACACAATTGATGGACGAAATGCAGAACAAATCAAAACATTCACCCCCAGTCAAGAGATCTGGGTTAAATCCATCATTCTTTTGCTCACCCTGCCACCCCAGTTTAGACCTTACCATAGCAAATCAGTCTTGACCCTGTGTCTCATGGGAATAGGCCAGCCTGAACTGCCAAGTCCTCCCTAGACCATAAACAAGCATCCTAGGACAGGTTTCGGGGTTTCACCCCTCATCAGCCAGTGTGTCTGTTGCAATATACATTATCAGCCATGGTTTTCTGTTCATCTGAACTTCTACGCTTAGATGTGGTCAAAATATATATTATTTTTACATTGTGGTAACTGTTGTGTTGACTGTGTCATTGGGGTTTCTTATAGACCACAACTATTTTAGAACTCAATAAGAAAGATTTTTTTTTTTTTTAAAGTCCATCTGCCTAAATGAGTTTGACAAGCTAACAGAAGAAAAACCTAGAGTGTAAGGATTTTCTGAGGTTCTGGTGATTGTCATGGTTATCATAAGTTTCCCTGCCAGGTGATGGGTTTAGCAGCTGACATGAGTATGGCTACCCAGAAACCTGCTGTTTTGGTTTGAGTGGCTAGCAGAGATACAGATTTGAAGCCCCTCACGAGAAGTTACGGTAAACATTTTCCAGGTGGGAAGCTGATAAAGGCTTACTCTTGTGTCGAAACCTCCAACTCCAACTCCACCTCTGGCTGTCCTGATGATATCGTGGTCACTAAAACTGAGAGCAAGAAAGTTGTGAAAGGTAGTATGGTACATCTGTCTAGACAGTGCTGTAACATCGGCCGTCGCCATACCTTGCCCCTGAGGTCCTGATTCTTTCAAAATTAGTTTGGAGGGTCCAGGTTGCAGTTCTCTCTGGTGCCATAAAAAGCTAAGTGCCAATAGAAATGACAATGCCATTTATTTAGGGATACAAAAATAATAAAAAAATAATGAGCAATACCAATAGCTCTACCTATAATATTGCCGAGACCATTGCATTGTAAATGCTTGTTAATCTTTAAAACCCCCTGGCCAAATATCATCTCATTAAGTGCTCCCTGAAATACTGGTTGAGCCCACCCTGACCTTTAGGCGTCGGGGTGTCCCGATGATGAAGCATGACACCACTAGGGTGTGTGAGGGAATATAATAACAAAATGACTTGCTTCCTTCCCCACACTTAGGTGGTGTTATACACTTCAGATAGGGCATACCATCATTTGAACTAGCAATACATTGTTATTACTGGTTGGACCATCGCGGGAGTACTTATAGTGATTTAGTGTTACCCACGGGAGGGTGTACTCCCTCATAGAGTTCCTCTCTGCCCCTTGTCTGACTAGGGAACCTCCCTATTATAGGTTTGTGTATTATGAGCACATCGTCCACCAGAACCTCCAGCTCCTCACTAGTGAAGGGACTGGCACGGATCTTCTCTGTCCTTGCCATCATTGTGGACGTGAGACAACAGCGGCGGAATTGGGTGGTGAGGGTTTTCAGGCAGCAGTCCCTGGAGGCAGCAGCAGGTGAAGGGTCTCAGGCAGCAGTCCCTGGAGGCAGGAGCAGGTGAGGGGTCTCAGGCAGCAGACTCTTGGAGCAGTGGAAATGTGAGGCTCACTCCCACACATATATAGCCCCCTGGGGTCGTTTCCAAGGTGCCAAGCTGCAGCAATTGGTGGTCCAGGTCTGCCTCTTTCAAATGCATCCAATGACCGCCTCTGCGGTGGCGGAGCACGCCTACCGCGATCTTTCAAATTGCATCATGCCACCGCAATCATGGCTCCCATTGGCTGTAAGGGCAAGCTCCAAGGAAGTGACACAACGCTGGGGCCCGGGGCGTGCTACCGCGATGGTGCACCTTTCAAATGCATCCAATGACCGCCTCCACGGTGGCGGAGCACGCCTACCTCGATCTTCAAAATGTCATAATGCCACCGCAATCATGGCTCCCATTGGCTGTAAGGGCATGCTCCATGGCGGTGACACAACGCTGGGGCCCAGGGTGCGCTACCGCGATGGTGCATCTTTCAAATGCATCCAATGACCGACGCTTACAGCGATCTTCAAAATGGCATCATGCCACCGCAATCATGGCTACCATTGGCTGTAAGGGCATGCTCCATGGTGGTGACACAATGCAGGGGCCTGTGGTGCGCTACTGCGATTTCAGTGACAGAGCATGCCAACCACCATTTCCACATGTCTCCATGCCTCTCACTACCGCACTTGTGTGAATGGGTGTGCTGGTGACACACCGTCGGGGCCAGGCGGTAGCTACTGCGATTTGGGTGCCATACATTGACACGAGGCTCCGCCATTCAGGCGGCGGAGCAAGCCAACTGCCATTTCCACATGTCTCCATGCCTCTCACTACCGCACTTGTGTGAATGGGTGTGCTGGTGACACACCGCCGGGGCCAGGTGGCAGCTAACACGATTTGGGTGCCATACATTGACACGAGGCTCCGCCATTCAGGCGGCGGAGCATGCCAACAGCCATTTCCACATATCTCCATGCCTCTCACTACCACACTTGTGTGAATGGGTGTGCTGGTGTCACACCGCCGGGGCCAGGCGGTAGCTACCACGATTTGGGTGCCATACAATGGCGATGGCCATCTGTCAAACATCAACAGTGCACAGTCCCAACATGTTCAATGGCACATCATTGTGCACACGATGCCAATGCTCAATTTACTCCACTGATGGCTACACATGCCATGTTTGTGTGTGTGTAATGTAGATTTGCCTGTACCCACTCACATGTCACTTATGGATTTGATGTTGGTATAGGCAGGACAGTGTTGTTCTGGACTGTACAATATGTACACATTTCAATGTGTTGAGGTCCAGTGACAATCACAGCGATGCTCGTCTCAATGAATGATGATCTATTTAGCATTGCCTCTCTTGTCTGCTCATGAACACATTTGTCATTCCAGCGCCGACTGTGGTCATTGTGTGGTGGATGTGTGCCAGGTTGTAATGACGCATTAAGGTGTGACAGGTACAGCAGTTAGGTATGAGACAGTGGTTTTGATTAGTTACACATGTGCTGGATGCTATACTCCCAGGCGTGTCCATGTGAACTGTGGCCATATCCCTATGTGCATTCACATTGACCAAGGTGGTGTTTGAGGTACTGGTCTTGTGTAAGTTGACACGTGTGCCCTTTGTGTAGCTGAAGGTGTCACTCCATGTAAGCTGGTCTGTTAGTCAATATCGATGTCAGTCATTGTTGTCGTTGTGTCATCTAGAACGTGATATGCTGTGCACATCTCATGATATATTGCATTGACATGTGTCCACTATCATCTCAAATAGGAGGAGGCCAAATTTGACTCGTCACTTGACGGTGCTGGAGGACATGGAGGATGTTGCGATCATACGGAAATGCCGCCTGGACAGAGCCACCCTGAAAACCCTTTGTGATCTGTTGGAGCCCCACCTGCAGCCCCGCAGGACATATCTAACAGCTTCCACCCCTACTTATAAGGTGATGGCAGCCCTGCATTTTTTTGCCACTGGATCGTTCCAGGAGACTGTGGCCAGCGCTGGTGGGATGTCACAACCGATGTTCAGCATGGTGCTGCGTGATGTACTGTACGCCATGATGCTATACAAGGACAGATACATCCATTTCCCCAGGGGTTCTGAATTGCCAGCTGTGAAGGGAGACTTCTATCCCCTTGGATACATCCCCAGGGTTGTTGGGGCCATTGATTGCACCCATGTCGATCTTGTGCCACCACATTTACCACAATCGCAAGCATTACCACTCCATCAATGTGTAGGTGGTGTGCCTGGCAGATATGACCATCTCGCACGTGTGTGCCAAATTCCCGGGCTCGGCCCATGAATCCTACATCCTGCGGAACAGCATAGTACCCCAGGTGATGGCTAATCTTCTACCGAGCGTGCATGGATTGTGGGTGAGTATGCCTAGTCGTGTGGCGTACTGTGTGTGTGACCTGCTGCCCTGAGCCTCAGCGACGTTGCAATGTCTATTTGTGTTTGTCATACCTAGGTGACTCTGCATATCCCAACCGTCCCTGGTTGCTGAGTCCACTGCGGAATCCCAGGTCCCCGGCTGAAGTCTGCTACAATGAGGCCCATGGGAGGACACGTCGTGTGGTGGAGCGTACTTTTGGTCTGCCTAAGTCACGTTTCCTCTGCCTGAACAAGACCGGAGGTGCACTGGCATACTCGCCCAGGAAGGTGTGTCAGATTATTGTGGCATGCTGCATGCTCCACAACCTAGCCATTCGCAAGGAGATTCCCCTGCTCCTAGATGATGGTGAGGACCCTAGGCCCCAGCTTGCAAACCAAGCCGTGTCCATTGATGAGGACAGTGGAGAGGAGGAAGGTGTTGACCTGCGTGAACAGCTCATCACCCGCTACTTCACTTGACGGTGGGTGTCAATGTGCAACATACCCATTGTCTGATGATATTGCTGTTGTCGTGAAGGGGCATGTTAGAATTGTAGCATCAGCCAGTTGTAGACTCAGTGGTGGTTGGAAATGCTTCTGGGACATGTCATTTGGGAACATCAACAGGAAGTGTATGTTGACACTTGGTGGCCATTCTGACATGTGCATGTTGGGTTATCCTGATGGTAGGGGTTGTGTGATGTCTGTGATGCCACACCCAGACCAGTGACAGTTGTTCTGTTGTGTTTCCCTAGGTGCCTTCGACTTCTCCTTGCCGACATACAGCCCATGCTCCTGGTGCATTGAGATCATGTTGAAGACTGTACATCCTGCAATAAAGATGGAGCAGACACGACAACATGTGTGTGAGGATATTTTATTTACAATGGTGAGATGCAAGGGGGTGTACATTTCCATTGGGGGGTGGGGTGGAGCAGTGAGTTGACAGTTGTGGTAGATGAGATAGTTGAGTAGTCACCACATTGCTGTGGTGACCCAGTCCAACAGACAGATGCCATTCACAAGGCAGTGTGGGGAAGGACAGTCCAAAAAGTCAATGCAGTGGTGGAGAGGGTTGCCATTATGGATGGCTCCGTGACTGGCGTCTGGCAGGTGCTTGGCCTCCAGATACTCCCAGGGTCTTCTTAGGACGGCCCCTTCGTCGTTTGGCAGGGGTGGCCCTGCTGCAGGGCCAGTGGGGTCTGAGGACTCACCCCTCTCTGTGGGTGCAGGGGAGGATGGTGAACTGTCATTGTGCGGCCCACCAGAGGGAGGTGGAGGAGATGTCTGTGGCACATGCCTGTCCCTCAGTACCGCCACTTGCTGGCCCAAGAGGTCCACGATTTGTCCCATGCGGGTGTCGATGGACCTCATCAGCAGGATGAGCTCGTGCAACAGTTCGTCCGACCGGCCCGTTCGCCCCTGGGCCTGTTCGTATGCACCCAGGACTCTGGTGATGTGTTCCAGGGAGTGGGTCTCAGCACCCTGGTGTCCCTGGGTGACCCTGCCCCCCCACCTGCCCTGCTGCCACGGACCTATTGCCTCACCACTGTGGGCACCCGCATCCTCTCCCTGCCCTCTTCCATCGGTGGTGTGTGCTGGTCATCCTCTGGGACAGGGAGGGTGTTGCATGCAGAAGTGGTGGTGGTGGTGGTGGTGCCGGCAGTGGCCACACAGGCCATGACAGCAGGGGACTGCTGTGGAGTTGTTGTTGGCACAGATGTGGTGGGGGGGACGATGGGGTCCTGGGAACTCTTGCTCCCTGGCAAACCAGATGGGCCGGCCTCAAGCTCCTGGGAGTCAACATACGAGAGTCCTTGTACTAGGGGTGGAGACTGGCTCTGCAGGTTGCTGGTGTTGTCCTCTGCAGTGAGTTCTTGGCCACCTGTGGGTCAGATGTGAAATGGTCATTGCAGTGCGCCCGGCAAGCTTTGTGTTAGCTGTGTGTCATTCACTTTTTGTACACTGCACAATTGACATATCATCACATTATTGACTATGTGCAGTACTGTGCTTCCTGACATGATGCAGTGGTACAGGCATTACTTGCCCATTGTGTGTGGTGTCAAGGCATACCATGCAACCCGTGCACAATTTAGGTTTACAGGGACTTGTTGCCATCTAGGGCCTGGCATAGCATGTGTTTAATTGAGAACTCATTGTTTATTTGTCTGACCTAGCAGACGTCACATCTGGCCATGGACTGGCCATTGTCATCTACTGCATCCCTTTGTCCTGTCATGTGCATATCTTGATTTGTGCCACCACACATGCTTTCATATTTTTCGAATGGTCCTTGTTGCACTTGCCTCATGGCGATGCACATGTAACTAGGTGCTGTGCATGATTGTGCCCTGACTTTCTTCTACTTGTGCATTGGTGTGTCACACTTTGGTGGCTGTGACAGTTTCCTTAGCTTACCTGTGTGCACACTGTGCTTGGTAATGGGGTAGGTATGCCTCTTTGTGCAATGAGAGGGCTGGTGTTGTCATATGGCACCATTTAATTTGTGAAAAATGGGTGGGTGCACGTACTGGCTACTTACCTGTAAGTTTGTTTGGTGTACTGCAATGGCTTCCAACTGCTTCTGGGTGGGGTGGGGGAGGGCTCCATCCTGCTCAGGTGTGGGACAGAGGGAATGTTGGGAGTAGTGGTGCAGGCCTCCCACCCACAAACACCCTCCCAGGGAAGATGGCTACCTACCTGTGAGTTTGATGTGGGTTGTGTAATGGCTGACACATGCTTCTGGGTGGGGTGGGGGGAGGGATCCATCTTGGTAGGCTGTGGGACAGGGGGTATGGTGGGGATAGTGGTGCAGGCCCCCCACCCCCAGACACCCTCCTAGGGAAGATGGCTACCTACCTGTGAGTTCGATGTGGTTGTGTAATGGCTGACACATGCTTCTGGGTGGGGTGGGGGAGGGATCCATCTTGGTAGGCTGTGGGACAGGGGGTACTGTGGGAGTAGTGGTGCAGGCCCCCCACCCCCAGACACCCTCCCAGGGAAGATGGCTACCTACCTGTAAGTTTGTTTGGTGTAGTGCAATGGCTTCCAACTGCTTCTGGGTGGGGTGGGGAAGGGCTCTATCCTGCTCTGGTGTGGGACAGGGGGCATGGTGTGAGGAGTGGTGCAGGCCTCCCACCCACAAACACCCTCTCAGGGAAGATGGCTACCTACCTGTAAGTTTGTTTGGTGTACTGCAATGGCTTCCAACTGCTTCTGGGTTGGGTGGGGGAGGGCTCTATCCTGCTCAGGTGTGGGACAAGGGGCATGGTGGGAGTAGTAGTGCAGGCTTCCCACCCACAAACACCCTCCCAGGGAAGATGGCTACCTGCCTGTAAGTTTGTTTGGTGTACTACAATGGCTTCTAACTGCTCCTGGGTGGGTGAGTGCTCCATCCTGCTGAGGTGTGGGACAGAGGGAATGTTGGGAGTAGTGGTGCAGGCCTCCCACCCACAAACACCCTCACTGTGAAGATGGCTACCTACCTGTGAGTTTGATGTGAGTTGTGTAATGGCTGACACATGCTTCTGGGTGGGGTGGGGGGAGGGATCCATCTTGCTGATGCTGTGTGCCAGGGGTCCTGGTCGGAGTTGTAGTGCTGTCTGGCTGTACACATGCCCCCATGGTAATGTTGGTAGCTACGTTTGGGGTGAATGGGAGTGGGTGAAAGTTGGATCTGTGAGCCATGTTTTTGTGAGTGTGTGGTGCAGATGGATGGTATGTGTCCTAGGTGGTGTAGCTTTGTAGTTGTGCAAGACAGTACATAGCAGAGTGGCGGTAGTCATTTGTTTGTACTTACCAGCCTCCACGCTCCCCGCTACTCCTGTGAGACTTTCTGGATGCAGTATGGCAAGCACCTTCTCCTCCCATTGTGTGAATGGTTTTTAATGAATGGGAGGGCCACCGCCAGTTCTCGGAACCAGCTCACGATTCTTGCTCCTCCTCTCCTTGACCACCCTCTTCAGATCATGCCAACACTTCATGATCTCCTTTTTTGATCTTGGGGTGGTCCCTACTGCATTGACCCTTTGGACTATCCTTTCCCACATTTGTGTCCTTGTGGCTAATGGTGTCTGTTGGACCAGGGTACCAAAAAGCTGTGGTTCCACTCTGACTATCTCATCTACCATGACCTTCAACTCACTTTCAGTGAATTTGGGCATTTTCTGTGTGGCCATGGTGTGTGATGTGCAACGTGATTGTGGGTGCAGGAGTGTGAGTGGTGGTTGTGGTTGTGCTGTATATGGTGTGTGTTGTGCAGGGGGTTAGTTGTGCTGGTGTTGAGGTGTTGGCGGTGCTGTGTGTGGTGTGGCTAGTGATGTTGTGTCCTTTGCCTCTCCTGTCAGCTGTGGCATGTGTCCCTTCTCTCCTGGAGTTTTGCAAGGGATTGTGGTCAGGGAAGGGGCTGGTTTTATACTCAGCTATGTGGGTGTGTCCAATTGGGGTCTTGCTGACAGGTGTGTTGTCCTGGGATTTGTATTTTTCGTTTTGCCATGCGGTTGTGTCATTGGGGTGTGTTTTGTGTATTTGGGGGGGGCATGGCTTTTTTTCTGTGTGCATTTTTTGGCCTTCTTGTGGGGTTTTGGCTTTGTTCGCCATATTTTTTACGGTTCTTCCGCCACGGTGGCTGTGCTTCAGCTCTTCCACTGGCTCTTCCATTCATCCCATTGTGCGACCGTGGTGGTCGGAGACAGCAGTACGTACGGCAGGACCGTCGGGGATATCCTAATTTCCGGTGCGGTGTCTCTGCTATACTTGCGGCGGGTTGGTGTTTTTACGGCGCGATTCCGACCGCCGCGGATGGATTTTGGCCATCTCCGCCCGCTACGGGCGTTTTTTCTTGGCCTCGTTCCGCCACGGTTGGATTATTTTGGCGGTTAATCCTAATTTGGCCGCCGGTTTTCCCACGGTGCCGGCGGGCGGTTGTTTTCCGCTTCCATGGCGGTCGAGGTGTTTTTCCGCCCACCATCCTAATGGGCCCCTTAGTATTAAAAAAAGGACAGACCTATATTTGATATATATTTATATTTAATTTGTATGTTTTGGTTATTTTCCATAGCACATATGCACCTTATGTCACATGGTTCACCAAAGTCACGTTCTCTATGTTGTTTGTTTTGCCATTTGTGTATGTGACATCCATATACTAATTTGACTATTATAAATAATATATACATTTTTTTTTAAGAAACCTGAATTTCCATTTGTGGTGTGTTTTGACTTCCATTCCTGTCTAAACAATTACTAGACACTTATTGACATTGAGTGTTATTCAGGATAGATACAGCTAATTTATTTTAAAAAAAAATATTTGTATTTACTAAGCTATTGTTTCACCAAACAGAACTCACTGTAGATTATATTGTTTATGCCCAGGTTCTGAGGGACACAGGGTTTACCCCATTATCTTTAATGAACTTTTGATTGAGAAGAGGTAGAAAAGTCATGTTTGGTGGCCGAGAAATTGTAATTCGAAACCCACTTTAATGGTAAAGCCAGATTTTAAGTCGCAATTTTGAAAATGTCAGATCGACGTGGACCTACCTGTGTAGCCCACAACGTGGCCCCGTAGAGATGATATGGATCAATTTCTCAAGCCCTGCCTCCTCACTCGTGAGATGTGAACAGTAATGAAGACAGATGGAACTAAGGGAGGAGATCCTGTCATGGGGAATGATGGCTTAATAATAATAATAATAATAATCGAGTTTATAAAGCGCCTGGTTACACTAGACAGTGTGTCCCCGCGCTGCGGTGCACGTCACGTAGAGGATCAAGGAGAGCTAACCAGGCGGAAAGAGGTGGGTTTTCAGTTTCTTCCTAAACATGCTTTCCGAGGGTTCAAGTCGAAGGTTCTCGGGAGTTTGTTCCAAAGTTGCGCCGCGAGAAAACGGAAGGAGCACCCACCCATCCTAGCTCTCTTTACAACCGGAACGCGTACCAGTCCCCTTCCCTCAGACCTCAGGTGGCGGGCAGGAGTGTAGGGAGTAAGGAGGTTCAACAAATACACAGGAGAGGTTCCCTTGATAATGCGGTGACACATACACAACGTTTTAAACCATACACGCTCTTGTATAGGCAGCCAGTGAAGAAAGGCAAGAGCCGGTTTTGAGGCGGTTCTCCTCGGGTGCATCAGAATCAGACGGGCTGCAGCGTTCTGAACGCATTGAAGTCTCTTTATACACCTGCCAGTAGCACCCAGATAGAGGACATTCCCGTAATCGAGACGAGATGTCACGAGGGCGTGAACCAGGGTCTTCCTGGCAGCAATGGGAAGTGTATCCAATGTTTTTCTGAGGCTTTTAAGGATTCCAAAGCAGGCTCCCGCGACCCTCCTGGTGTGATAGTCAAAAGATAGGTGAGGGTCCATCCAGACCCCCAGGTTTTTGGCTTGGGCGCATGGGACAGGGGTTGGGCCCAGATTTTGCGGCCACCAAGCAGAGGACCATATGGATGGAGCCCTTCCCACCACCAGTACTTCGGTCTTATCACTGTTAAGTTTTAGACAGTTTTGGGACAGCTTGGGAGCGGTTTTCACTTGTCTGCAGCTGTAGTACCTTAGGAAACATAAATTTGACACTAATAAAATCACTCTCTCTTGACTATGGGTCCCTTTTAAGCCCCTGTACGTGTGCATTGGCAGTATAGTTCAAGGTAAGTACCTGTGATCAACTGGCAGTTATTCAGTAACTATATCCTGGGTTTACTGTCAAGGGAATAATGATAATGTCTCACTGGATGGTTGAAGATCTCGTGTTAGGTGTATTAGGTTCACAAGATTTTCTGCAGAAGGAGAGCATAAAATTATGTACAGTATTGATCCCCAGTTGATCCCCAGTTTATTCTACACAGTTCTCTATCTATACATAATATACCTAGGCTATATATTGCATAGGTTTTTGATGACGTAATGCCTTCAGATAAAGTCTTGCGATGGTGCCCTTCTCTGTTGAACGAGGAATAGCCTTCATTGACTATACACGGAGCGAATAGTTAGAAAACATGTTAGTTCAACAAGCAGGCTTTGACTGGGATTTGAGTAAGTTCTTTTATACGTGTGAAACAACTCTTTAAAATGGGCAACAGACTCTTAGCTTCGTCACAAGTTACTTCTTTGGCGATTGCTTGCTTTTGCTGTAGCTTTTTTGTGCTTAGTCTTTATGAATACATGTGCTGCGCGCGATACCTTAATTATTTCTTTATCTTTTTCAGCTTTCTTTGCAGGTATCCAGATCAGCTCCGCAACATGCAAAAATTTGTTACAGGTGTCCATGAATCAGGGTCATCAGGAAAGCAGGGTCACTGTGGTCACAAAATGGCTTGTCCTCGTGAGCTCCAACACAGAGCTCATATTGCGTGCGTTTCCTTGAGGCAAAGAAAGCCTCTTTCCTGGGGTGCAGTCTAAATAGACTGCACCCAAGCCACACCCACTCTGGCTGCCAAAATTGAGGAGATCTTGCGAGATCTCAGCAATCCCGTTACAAGAGCGGCGAGCGGAACATAAACAGCATCCATTGCTCGGGGCATGAACTCAGGTAAACAGTGCCCTGGCGCATAACTTGACATGTGGCAAAAATGTATAAAAGCACACAGTGGCAGGGGGATCACTCAATACAATAACAGTCCACACTGAAAGTACCAATAATGCATACTGATGCTTGGTGGGCCTAAGATACCTAATTGTGGTGGCTGAGTATCCAGCAGAGTATTTTTACCAGGTTGTGTGGGTGGAGTGAGGTGGAGAGCACTGGGCATGACAGAAAATTCCACTTTTAAAAAGTTGCCATTTTCCTGCCCTAACTATTTGGTGTCTGCTGCCTGTTCCTGGGTCACATGACTGGGTGTAGTTGGCAGTTGGTTTTTGTATATTCCTCACAGACAGCCACACAATAGTGGGAATAGGTGTGCTTGGATGGGCCATCACAGGCATGATGGGGGGGTGGGGCAGATCTGGGCACGGCCCCACTTGCAAATCAATAGACTGTGACCTGTCTTCACGCAAAGAATCACACTAGCCCATTGTGCCTGCGTAACCTGATCTGGAAGTGTTAGATAGAGCAGGGAGGCCGCCTTTTATCTGATTTCCATTTTAACGTGCCAGCATCATTTTAAATTTCAAGTGACACAAAAAAAAGTATCGACAATGTTGAAAATGTTGATTCACTGAAGTAAAGCTGATATTCATGGCACAACAGATTAGCAACATGCAGTCTATTTTTAAGAGTGTCTAGGCTCTCATCTTTAAACAGCCTTGAATTAAAAATGCCGGTGGCTCTATCGAACTAATAGAAAGTTCTGTGTACCAATATAAAGGTCACTTCTATTTTCCTTTTCTTCGATGAGTTTATCCTTCCGTTAGAAATAAATCAATCTATTCAAGTCTGAAAGACGATTCTATTTTTAAGGTCTTATTGAAAGCGAATAGATTTTTATGAAAACTTGGTCCTGAAGAAGGTGAAGGAAGTACGTTTCTCCGAAACGCAGTGTCGACCCTTTTAAGTTTTCTTTTAAATGTGTAATCAAATATGTCTATTAAATATGTATTGTAACTTCTCCTATGAGAAGATGTTTTTAATCTTGTGAGAGTTGTAATGTCTATTTCTTTTTTACATATGTTTTTACAAAAATAAATGCTTTTACGTATATACGGAAAACCTCCTCACTGAATTTTGTTTAAATAATCTACAGGAAACACTGAAATATTTTGTGATGTTTATTATATAGCTATGTTGAATGTAGGCAAATTGATATAGCACATGATCCATATGGAGGCAAGGTCTTACATACGGAGATTTTTGCCCATAACATAGATCCTTGAATAGGGACATTTTTGTTTTTCATGCAGCCAGGCTGGAGCCAGAGCAGGGAGTCAGGAAATTCCAAGCATTTTTCAAACGGAATCTTTAGAAACTTCTTCTACTTCAAAGAAGGCATTAGGTATGAAAATAGGACCCTCAGACCCACTCTCAGCTCACTTTCTGTACCTGCGGAAGGACTCTCAAAGGACTGCCCGCTGCTGTGCCCTGCTGTGGACTTCAAATGACTACTTTCCTGCACCTGGAAGGACTGCTCTGCTGCCTGAAGCCTGCCTTGAACCCTCAGAGTCCTGCCCTGCAGCTTGAGCCCTAATCCATTGCTTGAACCCAGGAATACCAAAGTGACACCAAGGGCTAGATAGCTGGCCGCCTGTTCAGAGCCTCAGGAACAGAAAAGGCTCCCACTATCTTGAACTCGCACATAGACGCAGCCTATGTGAGCCCTGATACTACCAATGGTGCATTTCCAGTCCTGGACTCTTGGAAGTGGTGCTAAAAGTACCTAGAGGGGCAAAATCCAAAACTTTGGGGCTAAACATGCTCTGAGAACTTAGAGGAAACCAGTGCCTACCTGCTTGTCGATGAGCCCAAGGTGCATCGCCGGACGGCCTGACTCTACTGCAGCTACCGCTACGGCTCTTGTATCCGGTCTCGAGAAGTACTTGTCAGCTACAGCCTGCTGTTTCGTCCTGCTGGAGATTTTCCACTTCCAAAAAAGAGACTTGGGGCCAAATTATGATGTCGGTGGAGTTTCCACTGCCTGACATCATCTCGGTCAAGGAACCGACCGACACCCGATCGGCAGTCCCGACCAACTAATTAGGATGCAACCAAACACTGTTTGGTCTCAATCCTATATTTTACAATGGGAAGATGCATTCTGGTCAGAATGCATGCTCCCATTGTAAAATGCGAGGTGCATTTCATTCCAGTACCCCGTAGCAGGCAGCTCAAGGTGCAGCGATCAACAAAGGAGCACCATAGGTGCACCCTAAGCCTCCAACCGGAGGCCGTGCACCAAAGGGGGCCCTGCTGGGGGCCCCCAAAGTCATGTTCTAACAGCCTTTCTGTGTCAGAAAGGCCAGCATAGAAAGGCTGTGTCAATCCAACATCGTAATCCCTCTGGCAGAAAGAGCCGCCCTTAGGATTACTGGCCGCTTTCCGACTGGCGCATGGGATCTCTGAGCCCGTCAGAAGCCAGTCGGAAAGCCCGTTCTGATTCCTTTCCGACAGACTACATCATAATGGGTTGGTCATAAAGGAATCTGACCGGCATATTACAAAGCGGTCGGAACGGCTCCAACCGAATCGTAATAATGCCCTCAGTTCGAATATAGAAATCTTCACTGTGACTTCGTTCAGCGGCTACCCAATGATGACTCCTCCTCAGACACAATCTGCAGCCTTGTTCTGCTGAACTCTACCTTCTCAGACAGTTTTCCACAAAATTTCTTCTAGTCCGAAAGTAAGCACCGACTACACCCAATCCACTCCTTGTAACTGACCACACTCCATCCTGGTCGGCTATAACTTTCGACTTTGCCCCAGTCTTGCAAAGTTTTCACCTTAAACTTTAAAAATTCAGAACTCCGGTTCCACTGATTGGATTCTTGTGGTTTTGCTGTGAAATAATTTATTAGAATAGGGTGGGAAGTAATTTAATTATAATAAAGTAATTATTGATATTTATTCATTAGAATTTATAATTAATTTATTATTAATTGGTTATTTAATTTTAATAATTATTTAATTGATAAGTATGTTAATTTTAACCCTATATTGTCCAACACTTTCCCTACTGTTGCACTCACTGGAGTGGGAATAGTAATTCTTACCCCTTTGCTATCCAAAACTTTCCCTACTGTTGCACTCACTGGAGTGGGAATAGTAATGTTTACCCCTACACTATCCAACAGTGTCCCTACTGTTGCACTCTCTAGAGTGAGAATAGTACATTTTACCCCTACGCTATCCAACTCTTTGCTCACTCTTGCACTCTCTGGAGTGAGAATAGTAATTTGTACATCTCTGCTATCCAATACTTTCCCTACTGTTGCACTCACTGGAGTGGGAATAGTAATTGTTACCCCTCCGCTATCCAAAAGTTTCCCTACTGTTGCACTCACTGGAGTGGGAATAGTAATTTTTACCCCAACGCTATCCAACACTTTCCCTACTGTTGCACTCTCTGGAGTGGGCATAGTAATTTTTACCCCTACACTATCCAACACTTTCCCTACTGTTGCACTCTTTGGAGTGGGTATAGTCATTTTTACCTCTACGCTGTCCAACACTTTCCCTACTGTTGCACTCTCAGGAGTGGGAATAGTAATTTTTACCCCTACGCTATCCAACACTTTCCCTGCTGGAGTGGAAATAGTAATTTATACCCCTATGCTATTAAACACTTTCCCTACTGTTGCACTCACTGGAGTGGAAATAGTAATTTTTACCCCTAAGCTATCCAACACATTCCCTACTGTTGTACTCTCTGGAGTAGGAATAGTAATTTTATCCCCTCCGCTATCCAATATTTTCTCTACTGTTTTAGTTAATGTAGTGTAAAATGTATTTTAAAAAGATAAAAAATATTGAAATATTTGTATTTGTTATATATATATATATATATTTATTTATTTATATTATTGGTGTATGTGTGTATATATATATATATATTAGTCCAGGGCGGAATTAGCGAAAGTGCCTTTGGACACTACCACCCTTTTGTTAGTGGTTGGCAGTTCTCCTATCAGGGCTGAAAAGTCCTCATCAGAGAAGCCAAACGTTTTTAGTGCTTTCATTGTGTGTATTTATCACACAAATCAAATTGACATATCGGTGGTAGTGGCTGGATATGCAAAATGGGGTCCACTTAAGTTGTAGTGGGATACATTTTTCTTAAATAGAGATGGTGGTGGGTGAGTGTCATGGGAGGGTTAAGAGTGCAGTGGCTAGTGAGCCGATAAACAAGTGATCAGGAAAGACGAAAGAGATGCCACTAAAGAATCTTTAAAAATTATGGCGTAGTAGTAATCCAATGAGTGCTCCCAATGGAGTAAAGGTACCTGTGATTAAACAACCACAAAACTGTATATAATATCAAGAAGGTACCCCCGCAACTATATTGTAGGTCTGGGAGGAGGGGGGAAAAACTGAAAAAATATGAAAGCTCCAAGAGCGCTCCCACTCGACCTCTATCTCTACAACAATAGCTAGGAGTGCTCACTGGGCTATCCCTTGCTATACCAATTAATTCAATGCAACAATGGTTTATTCATATTCAAACTTTTTTTATTATTTAAATTCATTTTTTTAAAGATAAAAACATTCTTTAAATACAAAACATTTTTTTGTCTTTTATACACAATTTCTTTTTTTATATATGTGATTCAACATTTCATATTCGTATACATTATGTAGTTAGTTTGTACAGAAACCCCGTACTATGCTCACCCTCACACCAAAACTATCTCTCATTGCATCACAGCCTTACAAGTCACACTCTCACATTCATACCTCACACACATACTACACCCAGCAACCAAGGCATACACAATTCTGATCATGGAAGTTACACTTCATTTGATATCCATGATTTTGTTGCCAGCTGGGGGGTCCGATAGGTCTCTGTACCTTTTGGTGGAAAAAAGTTATTTGCATCCACCTTCTTCAGGACCTCACATTAAAGGTAAGATTTGTACCGGAGGGTGTTAGGGGAATCTGTAAGCAAAGGGAATATTTTAAGGAAAAAATGCCCAGGCTTTTTTTTTCTTTAGGATAAAATCAATGGATGTGATTACTACTCCTGTAGAGAGAGAGAAAAGAAATATGCAATCCTCCACCACCACACCTAGTGCAATAGAAAAGTGCGAGTGCGGGCTGAAGATTAAACAATTAAAACAGCATCAGTGCAGAATCGCTAAATAAAAATTAAACTGAGCAGGGATTTTTAAAAGCAAGTTAAGAGCAGGTTAAAAGCCAGTTAAAAGCCTTACTCCAGCGCACGTCCGCTGCGCGTAGTGGTCGTCATTCGTCTGAAATAGGTAGAGCAGCTAAACTGCTAACTGTGCGAGTCCGCCCCCCCTGCCTCCTGACCGGAAGTGAGGACCTTGTAGCCACCAGCCCCCTCCATGCAATCGGGACGACCCGTGGTGGACCGGGAAGCGGGGCGCAAGGTTCCTGCTGGTTACAAGAGTGCCAGGTAAGAGGTAAAGGGCTTGTTCGGCCCGAAAATAAAACAATTAAAACAGCAACAGTGCAGAATCGCTAAATAAAAGCTTAATCTGAGCAGGTGATTTTTAAAAGCAAGTTAAGAGCAGGTTAAAAGCCAGTTAAAAGCCTTACGCCAGCACAATTCCACGGGGGTGAATTCATATTTCCTTTATTTTTATTTGTGGCATTTGTGGGAGCAGCCAAGGGGTTCCAGGCTGCTTGCAGCATTTTTCCTGCTCCGTGTGCACTGTTCTTTAATGTTTTTAACCTGTTCAATCTATCAATCATAGCATTTGTAAAGCGCACTACTTACCCGTGAGGGTCTCAAGGCGCTGGAGGGAGGGGAATGCTGCTACTGCTCGAAAAGCCAGGTCTTGAGGAGTCTTCTGAAGGTCAGCAGGTCTTGGGTCTGCCGTAGGTGGATGGGGAGGGTGTTCCAGGTCTTGGCGGCGAGGTGGGAGAACAATCTGCCACCGGATGTCACTCTTTGGATGCGGGTGACTGTGGCGAGGGCGAGATCGGCGGAGCGGAGCTGGCGGGTGGGGGTGTAGAAGCTGAGTTGTCTGTTGAGGTTCGCTGGTCCAGTGTTGTGGAGTGCCTTGTGTGCGTGGGTGAGGAGTTTGAATGATATCCTCTTGTTGACTGGGAGCCAGTGCAGGTCTCTTAGGTGTGGTGTGATGTGGCTGCGGCGAGGGATGTCGGGGATCAGGCGTGCAGAGGCGTTCTGGATGCGTTGAAGCCATATCAGGAGTTGGGCCGAGGCTCCTGCATAGAGGGCGTTTCCGTAGTCCAACCTGCTGCTAACGAGGGCCTGGGTGACCATTCTTCTCGTTTCGGTGGGGATCCACTTGTAGATCTTGCGGAGCATGCGGAGAGTGTTGAAGCAGGAGGAAGATATGGTGTTGACTTGCTTAGTCATGGAGAGGGTGGAGTCGAGGATGACCCCTAGGTTGCGTGCGTGGTCGGTGGGTAGAAGAGCTGTTCCCAGTGCGGTCAGCCACCAAGAGTCGTCCCAGGCCGAAGGGGTGTATCCGAGGATGAGGACCTCCATCTTGTCCAAGTTCAGCTTCAGTCGGCTGTTCCTCATCCATTCGGCGATGGCCTTCATTCCTTCGTGGAGGTTGGTTTTGGCGGTGTGGGGGTCCTTGGTGAGGGAGATGATCAGCTGGGTGTCAACAGCATCAGAGATGATGCTGAGGTCGTGCAGTCGGGCGACGTGGGCGAGCAGTGCCTGTTAATTTACAGTCCTAACAAAGTCATCCACCACATTTAAAATGGCTGTTTGCATCATTGCATGCGTCATGATACATGTGGACTTATGTGACATGAAACATGCATGACAGTGCACCCAGGCATCATAACATGCGTGGGATGGAAAGAAGAAAATAAAAGCAGTACAAAGCGTCTGTCCGCCAAGAACAAAAATATCTTTTTAATAAGTATATTATAATATTAGTCTAAATTGATTAGTAAAAAGTTAACCTGGAAATGATAAACACAATTTTTGCTGATGAAAACGTGACTATAAAACAATTTCTACTTGGGATCTGTGTAGGAAATTTAGATTGAGGGCCTGATCCAGAAAAACAAGACCTAAGTCTCTGGATGCAAGGCACACGCATACGGACTGGTGTGATTTACACTGGATCCCATCATTCAGGAGAGAAATGTATGGTTGTGTAACTTTCCTGGGATAAGGCTGTTTTCCCGGCTGAGTGTGTGCATTGTCTTCTCACTGCAGATATCTGCATGTTTCAAGTTAGAGAAACAGTGGTCTTTGGTATTCATGGAAACGTTTTTCCATGTATAGTTGTCTTTTCCTACACCCAGATGTAAAACTGGGGCATAAGGGTGCAATATTTCTCATTTTATGCATCCCTCACACCTGGTACATATGTAAGCTCAGAAGTGAAAACGAGCCAATATGCATTGCAAATGTTTTTACATTCCTGCAAAGTTAGGAACGTGTGAGCGCTTCGCCTGACTTGCACTGTTTCAAGCTGCTCCATTTCCTGTCACTCCCCCTTGAAATTCTCATTTCAGCTGGTGCCACAATTGTAGAAGTTACTCCTACTTTCTGGAAATGTAATAATGGTAGATTGTATTGTAGTGACATCTGTATAGTGCTTTCTACCCAGTACGAGGCTCAGACACCTTCTGATGCATTACTTAGATGTTTCATCCACTGTAGATCATTGCTATATAGTAAATGTCTGATTTATGCCTTTTTTTAGAATCTATAACCATATTATTCTATACCTAAAGAAACACTGAGCAAGATGTAGATGGAGTAGAGCTATGCAGAGAGTGTATAGTGAACCTCCTGCTCAAAGAGTGGCTTCTAGTTCTAACTTAAGAGTTGATACTACTCATTCACATGCAGAAACATAACAAACCACCAATGTATCAACAAACACAATGCCTTTGGAAGTTCTTTGGTCAACATTTGTTGTTTTTAAGGATTGAGATTTCAATCAACTCTAATTTGTGTATAACTTGCATAGATTGTTTGCACTCTAACCTATATCCTCTATCTAACTTTCCAACAGCAGAAAAAGCCTTACTGGGGCGTGGTAGGTACAGTACTATGCCTCTAGCCTCCAAGTTGGCCTCTACATTATTTTGGAAGAGTCCTAAGAATTCATATGATACTTCATCACACACAATTTCTTGAGAGCCCATCCCACATTCTACAGGACAGTAACACTGCACGGTCCTTTCCAGGGGCTCCTGCAATCTATGCCTCACCTGGTTACTATGCTAGTTGAATCCATACTCTTCCACATGCTTCTGCTGAATGGATGCAGATTGAGGTCATTACTGTGTATGCATGATATAGTATCCATTAAGGTAGCTGCTGCACCTGGGAGGTGACGCTCTGTGGATTCTCCAAGCCATCTGGTTAATAAGGTAAAAGAAAAACGAATAGCCCTGTATTCTAAAAGGAACCCGTTCAAAAGAATTGCATAGAAAAATCAGCTTATTTGTAATAAACAATTATATATTTTTTTTACATTAGATTATAATGAAAACAGATAATGCCTCTTTTAAAAGAACTTTAGACTTAAAAAGTGGGTGGGTTGAGTGACAGTAATTCCAATAGATAATAAATGATTGAGGCCCATTATATTGGCAAGTGGAAGAGTCTTTTTTGACAGGCTAGTACAAGGAGGTCTTAGTTGTTATAACAGGGAAACAGCCTTTACATCGAGGTTTTTACCTCGTTGTAACTTTACCATGCATTTTTTAGCACGTATATTTTTATCGCGAATATGCATTTACAACGCTTGCCAAGACCACGCATTTAAGGTAAATTGGTGGATCTCCCCCCACAAATACATTGTTTTCAAATCTACAAACATTGCGTGGTATTGGCATGTGTTGTAAATGTATATTCGTGGTAAAAACATGCGTGCAGAAAAATGCGTGGCAAAGGCACACGATGTATTTACATGCGTTGTACCGTCGGACAACGGTTATAACAATAGATCATTTACAAGTTAACAAATGTTTATTTGGTGTTTGTCAATGTTTCAGCTCAGGTGAGTGACTTAGGGGATCATCATCAGGACTGAAATAGATTAAAAAGCATCTGACAGTGAAGCCATACAAATAATAATATGGCATCTCCGGAAATGTGTTTTATGCAAGACATGCAAAATGTGAAGGTGAATTTCAAGCACAATTGTTTGTAAAAAAAACACATAGTCCAATAAGGGTAACAACGGACCCAACGTACAGAGTTTATGAAAACAGGACAATATGTCCACGAATTGTGCATGCAGAACACATCCACACTGGCACACGTTTCATCAAAGGAGTGTGTACACTCAGATTTTGTGAATACCCAAAAGTAGTAAACTTGTTCAAAAGTGTAAATTACTCAAACGTGTATAGCGCCCCCAAACCCTTCATTTATGCGAAGACATGTGAGTTACACTTGGACTTTGAGACCACCATGTCTGTGACTGTTTTTTTAATAAAGCAGTTTTTTAAAAATGCAGCCCATTTTCCTTAAAGGAAAACGGGATGCATTTAAAAAAAAAAACATTTACTTTTCAGTTTCATTTTCTGAGAGCGGGCAGTGGTCCCTGGGACCACTGCCTGCTCTTAAAAAAATGTTTTTGCACCCATTCACAAAGGGGAAGGGGCCCCCAGGGGACCTTCCCATTTGCGAGTGATTTACCACCCTTTTGGAGAGGGTGGTAAACTGCAACTGTTTTGCGACCGCAAATGCGTTCGCAAAACAATGGTACATGCCATTTGCACTCGCTATTAGGAAGGGATGCTCTTGGCACGCCCCTTCCTAATAGCGAGTCGCTAACCATATTTTGTGAGTCGCTAATAGGTTATTGACTCGCAAAATAGGGTTAGTACATTGGGCAGACCTTTTTTGCGGTCGCAAATGGCCAGAATTCTCCTTTGCGACCGCAAAAAACGGTGGTACATCTGGCCCAATATGTATCACCTCAAGAGACCGGTATGTTCAGGAAAAGAAAGTAGACCTCTATGAAACAATACCCAGTTGGTATTAAAAGCCCTCACTCGCCAACCTGGTTGGTGACATGCTTCATCATCGGGCTTCCACTGGGACGACCGAATGTCATCCCAGTGTGCTGCAACGCCAGGTTACTGCGGAGCGGGGTTCTTGTGTGGGGATAGTGAATTTAAAATCTCCAATTGAGTCAAAAAATAAAACTTTAATAATTTTGCTAATTGGAAAAGAATAAAAGGGAGTGAGGGTCAAAAAAATAAAAGACCTGGTTCACTCCTCGGCGGTCAACATGTTTCTGCCTCTATGAGTGTTAATCGGGCATTCTTCAGGACCAGAGTGGAGGTGCGGAGCCCCGGTGGTGTGAACACTCTAAGGTTCACCCTACCGTGGGCTACTTGTGTGAAAATCAAAAACTATATAATGAAAACTCCGCCAGAAAATATTAGTTATTAAGGGGAGAGGAACGAGTTTACTCTGACATTACAAAAGACAAACAAACAGAAAGACAAAACATAAGAAGAATTATCAATGTTTGTCGCAAAATCGTGCTCTACAACTCAGAAGTTAAGAACAGTCGTGCTCAGAGGACAAATGAGTGCCACTAGATCTACCTCAGGTGCAAAAAGGTGAAGAAATGTGCACCTAGGTATATTCAAGTATCGGTGTTAGATAACGGCTCGTTATCATATCGATTGTGACTACTAGTCAAATCTCGGAACGCACGTGAAATGTATTGGCGTGCCACTCAAAATACGGAGAAAAGGGAGGGCTAGGGACTGATTCAACTGCCCACGATGCTCAGTATGCACATATTATGGATCATTCTACCCAATAAGGTAGAAGCTCTCTCAGTGAGCCCAACCGGGGACGCTCCGACTGTCTTTTATACGCACCTCGGGACCCGGATCTCTACCATCCGGACCCGGCAGCAAGAGGCTGTGTAGGCTTACCACGGGTGCTGAGCAGCAAGGGCGTAAGTAACACATACCGCTCCCCGCCCGAGAAGGTAAGCGGGTTCTTTCTTTTTCCTCCGTTCGAGTTAATGACCCGGACTCCCCTTTCTCTTTATTTTTCCCTGATGCAGGGTGTGCCAATTTGCTCCCACCCCCCTCCCGGGATCCATGAGACATTTAACGGATTGGCCTCTCTGTAAGATTTTACCCTAATACGTGCATACTGAGCATCGTGGGCAGTTGAATCAGTCCCTAGCCCTCCCTTTTCTCCGTATTTTGAGTGGCACGCCAATACATTTCACGTGCGTTCCGAGATTTGACTAGTAGTCACAATCGATATGATAACGAGCCGTTATCTAACACCGATACTTGAATATACCTAGGTGCACATTTCTTCACCTTTTTGCACCTGAGGTAGATCTAGTGGCACTCATTTGTCCTCTGAGCACGACTGTTCTTAACTTCTGAGTTGTAGAGCACGATTTTGCGACAAACATTGATAATTCTTCTTATGTTTTGTCTTTCTGTTTGTTTGTCCTTTGTAATGTCAGAGTAAACTCGTTCCTCTCCCCTTAATAACTAATATTTTCTGGCGGAGTTTTCATTATATAGTTTTTGATTTTCACACAAGTAGCCCACGGTAGGGTGAACCTTAGAGTGTTCACACCACCGGGGCTCCGCACCTCCACTCTGGTCCTGAAGAATGCCCGATTAACACTCATAGAGGCAGAAACATGTTGACCGCCGAGGAGTGAACCAGGTCTTTTATTTTTTTGACCCTCACTCCCTTTTATTCTTTTCCAATTAGCAAAATTATTAAAGTTTTATTTTTTGACTCAATTGGAGATTTTAAATTCACTATCCCCACACAAAAACCCCGCTCCGCAGTAACCTGGCGTTGCAGCACACTGGGATGACATTCGGTCGTCCCAGTGGAAGCCCGATGATGAAGCATGTCACCAACCAGGTTGGCGAGTGAGGACTTTTAATACCAACTGGGTATTGTTTCATAGAGGTCTACTTTCTTTTCCTGAACATACCGGTTTGTATGGAACTTGTGGACTAGTGCTCTTTTGACTAACAGTGCCCTTTGTTTTGATTCACTGTACACTGGCTTTGTTGATTTTGAATAATCTACTGAGGGGACTAGCCGTGTAGATCCCTTCCTCTCCTGTTGATTTTTTTGTCACCTCAAGAGACAACAGCTTTAATGACTCACAACGGAATGGATGAATAATATTTACGTTTTTAGGTGTATTGTAGAATGATGTCATCAGCCTCCAGCACAGGGCGTAACAAGTTGGAACCATATTTCCCTATAGAGTTTTAAAGAGCCGGTTAGATTTTTGCCTGAAAATCGGATGAGTGGTTTTACTTGACGTGACCACACTAAAAATATTGCGCGATATATTTTCAATTGACTGCTTAGTACAGTCTGCTTTCCAGAGGACCTCAGTTGTTTAAAATGCAGCCAAGCTTCTCGTCAAATACACAAGCAGCCAAAATCGCAACAGGTCACTGGGCTCTGCACAACATGAGTAGCTGTCAGATTTTCCAAAAAAAGAACGGTATAAGCCAACGTTTCTTTCTGAAAAACAACACATATCTTTCAAAGATTCAAGTAACCAGAAAGGGATTGAAATTCGTTATTTGAAAGTCAGAGTTTCTTCCAAAAAGGGTTCAGGTGCCAAGCTCACAACACGATCTCAAATTTTCGCCTGAGTGAGCTTTTATTACGTATATTTAATTTCTTAAATATGAGTAATGGAACTGTAACTCGGCGGGGAGTAGCTAAAATGTACATAAAGAGCAGAGCTGGCATCGAGTGAGAGGAAGGTGGCTTAACATGCTGACCTCGGTGACCTTATCACTATGGACAGAAAATGAAAAGTTGAGAAGGTTCCTCCTACGGTAGCTCATATGGTACAGACTTAATCCTCGTCTGTTAATAAATAATAAAAAGATATATTAAATAAACGGGTGAAGTAGAGGAATCCAAAAAGTAGAAGAATGGTTAAGATGGAAACTCCTTAAAAATCTTCTCAAATTTAAACATAAGTTGTAAGCCAATGAGGAAAAGCGATCACAATATCTTTACAGATGGCTTTAAGTATTTTAAAAACCTGGACAAATATTGTTTTGGCTACTTATGTATTCACTCTACTTATCAACAACAAGATGTCAGCTTATATATAGTGTTGCGCGTTATGTGCATCAAACAGGGAGGCCGCTTGATAAATATAAAATAAATTGCCAGAGAACCTATTTTGTTAGGAACATTGAAAGAACATTTATGGGTGTATGATTTTAAGTGAAACAGATCCAAAACTGCCACAACTTTTTTTCCATATAATTAGTCACCCAAGAATATGTAAAGGCTAGCTTTACTTCCCAATCACATGTGTTGGGTTGCCGTGCAGGATACCTAGACACTCATTGTGGAATTGTGCAAAAATGAAAATTCCCTCATCAGTATATTATACATAATTGAAATCGCAGTGGGCATTCTGTAATAGTTTTGGCGATCAATTCTGAGAAGAAAGAAACAATGAAAAATGCTACAGCCCTTAGTCCTACTTATGAAATAAAGAACCTAATGTATAGTGCAGAGTATGGATTGTTCTCCAGCAGGCCCACAGAGTAGAACACTCCGCGGCCCTGATGAGGTACCTGTACTCTGAACTTGGAGATGCCGCCTGCCATCTCTACTCTTTGACAGGGACCACCATCATGGCGGTTCCTGTCAGTAAGATAAATGTTGGGCAGATGGTACTGTTAAAATGATCGCAGCGTCTGTCAAAGTTTTCACTTGTTTTTGCTTTTTCAAAAAGAAAATCCCAAAGCGGTACTTTGTTTTTGAATAAACAAAAACTAATGGCCTCCACACCATGGGAGTTTTCTCCATCATTGAAATGCTTTTACAGTTCCTTACCACTGGGTTTTTTAGGGCAGATCTTGAATTTCTCTGCTGGGTAGACAGTTATGCTCTGAAGAGCCTCTCGCTTGAATATTTTTGAAGAATGACTGGACTCTGTCATGCTAAGGATTCATTTCAGAGTTGTTTTCGTTTTTAAAATACTTAGTATATGTTATTAATTGCTAGCTCAGTTGTGACGCTTTGGTAATTTGGTGTGCCCCCCCTCCTTGGCTAACCCTTTTTTTCTCTTTAAAGTTTAGTGTAGGACACATGTAATGGTACATAATAGAACACATTCGAATAGATTGGATACTAAATATAATGTTGTACTATGTAGCTAATATATTTCGTTTATACATTGAGATAGCTATTATTCTCTTTGACAGAAACTTGTCACTTTCTGAATGAAAATATAAATTCTAAAAAATATGTACTTACTACCTTCTCTAAAAAAAACTTTTGTGTGCAATGATGTGCTGGGCTTACATTACAGGAAGCCACATATATACATAAATACACCTCTTGAGGCACAATAACGACACATCTTTAGCTTTGCATTTGTAATTATTGTGAGTTTTATATAGTGCAGATTAGGCCCAAATGGGTGTGAAAGTGCTTCATAGATACAATACACCAATCAATCAATCAATCAAGACATTTGTATAGCGCGCTACTCACCCGGAGGGTCTCAAGGAGCTAGGGGGAGGGGGGTCCGCTACTGCTCGAACAGCCAGGTCTTGAGTTGCTTCCTGAAGGAGAGGTGGTCTTGGGTCAGACGGAGGTGGATGGGGAGGGAGTTCCAAGTCTTGGCTGCCAGGTAGGAGAAGGATCTTCCTCCCATGGTGGCTCTTCGGATGCGTGGAACAGCGGCGAGGGCGTGGCTGGTCGATCGTAGCTGGCGGGTGGGAGTGTAGAAGGTCAGGCGGTTGTTGAGGTACCTGGGGCCCAGGTCGTGGAGGGCCTTGTGTGCGTGGGTGAGGAGTCGGAACGTGATTCTCTTGCCGACGGGGAGCCAGTGTAGGTCTCTCAGGTGTCCGGAGATGTGGCTGTGTTGGGGGATGTCCAGGATGAGTAGTGCGGAGGCGTTCTGGATGCGTTGGAGTCTTTTCTGTAGTTTGGCTGTGGTTCCGGTGTAGAGGGTGTTTCCGTAGTCCAGTCGGCTGGTGCCGAGAGCCTGGGTGACCGTCTTTCTGGTTTCGGTGGGGATCCATCGGAAGATCTTTCGGAGCATACGTAGGATGTTGAAACATGATGATGAGACGGCGTTGACTTGTCTGGTCATCGAGAGGGAGGAGTCCAGGATGAAGCCCAGGTTGCGTGCGTGGTCCGTAGGTTTGGGTGCGCTGCCCAGGGCGGGGGGCCACCAGGAGTCGTCCCAGGCAGAGGGTGCTGATCCAAGGATGAGGACTTCCGTCTTGTCTGAGTTCAGTTTCAGGTGGCTGTTCATCATCCACTCGGCTACGTCTTTCATCCCTTTGTGTAGGTTGGTTCTGGCGGTGGCTGGGTCGTTGGTGAGGGAGAGGATCAGCTGGGTGTCGTCGGCGTAGGAGATGATGTTGAGGTTGTGTTGGCGTGCGATGGCTGCGAGGGGGCTCATGTAGACGTTGAAGAGGGTGGGGCTGAGTGATGATCCTTGTGGTACGCCGCAGATGACTTCGGTGGCCTCGGATCTGAATGGGGGGAGGCGGATTCTCTGGGTTCTTCCGGCGAGGAACGAGATGATCCAATCTAGTGCCTTCTCTTGGATTCCGATGTTGCTGAGGCGCTGCACTAGGGTGCGGTGGCAGACAGTTTCGAACGCTGCGGAGAGGTCCAGGAGGATGAGGGCCGCTGTTTCCCCGTTGTCGAGAAGGGCTCGGATGTCGTCAGTGGCTGCGATGAGGGCGGTCTCGGTGCTGTGGTTGGCTCAGAAGCCGGACTGCGAGTGGTCGAGGGATCCGTTTGTCTCGAGGAAGGCGGCAAGCTGTCTGTTGACGGTCTTCTCGATGACTTTGGCAGGAAAAGAGAGGAGCGAGATGGGGCGGTAGTTCTTGAGGTCGGAGGGGTCTGCTGATGCTTTCTTCAGGAGGGCGCTGAGTTCGGCATGCTTCCAGCTCTCCGGAAAGGTGGCGGTGTTGAAGGAGCTGTTGATGATGTCCCGGAGTTGGGGTGTGATGACGGAGTCGGCCTTGTTGAAGACGTGGTGGGGGCATGGGTCGGTTGGTAATCCGGAGTGGATGGTGTTCACCGTGTGGATGGTGTCTTCGGTGCTGACCGGGGTCCAGGCGCGGAGGGTGGTGGTGGGGGCGTCGGTTCAGTGGTTGGGTGCGTGGTCTGTGCGCCGAAGCTGTTGTGTATCTCGGCGATTTTGCTGTGAAAGAACGAGGCGAGTGAGTCGCAGAGGTCTTGTGAGGGAGTGATGTTGTTGTTTCCGGCGCTGGGGTTGGAGAGCTCTTTGACGATGCTGAAGAGTTCCTTGCTGTTGTGTGCGTTGTTGTCTAGTCGTTCCTTGAATGCTGTCCTCTTGGTGGTATGGATCAGCTGGTGGTGTTTGTGGGAGGCGTGCTTGAGGGCGGTCATGTTGTCTGTAGTCGGGTTTTTTCACCAGGCTTTCTCGAAGGTACGGCAGTTCTTCTTGGAGTTCTTGAGGTCGACGTAGAACCAGGAGGCTTTCTTGCCGCCGGGCCTGCTGGGATGGTTTTTCAGAGGTGCGAGGTCGTCTGCGCAGTTGGTGATCCACTGTGTGAGGTTGTTGGCTGCTTGGTTGGGGTCCGTTGAGCTGGCGGGAGGGTTCTGGCTCAGTGATGTGGTGAGCTGGTCGGTGGTGATCTTGTTTCAGCTCCTGCGGGGAGCCTGTTGCGGGTGGTGGTGAGTCGTGGTTCTTCTGAAGCTGAAGTGGACGCAGCTGTGGTCTGTCCAGTGGAGTCCGGTGGCGTGGCTGAAGGAGATGTACTTGCTGGAGAAGAAGACTGGGTCAAGCGTGTGTCCGGCGTAGTGGGTGGGGGTGTTCACCAGTTGCTTGAGTCCGAGGTTGGCGAGGTTGCCCAGCAGGGTGGTGGTGGTGTTGTCGTTGTTGTTCTCCAGGTGGAAGTTGAGGTCCCCTAGGAGGATGTAGTCAGCGGAGGGGAGGGCGTGTGAGCTGATGAAGTCTGCGATGTCTTCGCTGAATTGAGTGCGGGGTCCTGGGAGTCTGTAGATGAGGGTGCCTCTGAGTGTGGTCTTGGGGTCGGTGTGTATCTGGAAGTGAAGATGTTCGGCGGCTGTGAGGGTGTCGTCGGAGTTGGTCGTGATGCGGATGGTGTTCTTGTGGACGATGGCGATGCCTCCTCCTGACTGGTTGACGTGGTCCCTCCAGTTGATCTTGTATCCGTCCGGGATGGCGATGGCGATTTCGGGTGCTGAGGAGGCGTTCATCCATGTTTCCGCGAGGAAGGCGACGTCTGGAGATGTGGTGTCGAGCAGGTTCCAGAGTTCCACGGCGTGTCTGTGGACGGAGCGGGTGTTGAGCAGGATGCACTTCAGGTGGTTGCTGCTGGTGCTCGGCTTGGCGGGTGCGGTACAGGTCCGCATGCAGGAGAACTTGCAGGATTGGCAGGTGAAGTGTCCATGGGTGGCTCGGTAGCAGCCGGGGATCCGGCCGGTGTTGAGTGCGATGAGGGTGGCGGCATCGTAGGTCCGGCGGGTGGGCTGGCGTCTGCGGGGGCCAGGGGGTCTGGCACTGGGCGTGGTCCAGGCACGTGCGGACGGGCGCAGACGGGCTTGCCTTTGGCGCACCTTCGGCGCACAATCGGTGCTCCCGCTGCGCGCGTTCGCCGGGCGGCCTCCATGTGAGGAGCTGAGGGAGGGAGGAGCAGCTGGGAGGCAGGAGCGGGGTGGCGAATGAGAACGGCGGGGGGCGGGGCCGCAGGGAGCAGCGGCGGGAAGCGGAGGGCGAGGGGGGGCACAGAAGGCAAAAGGGGGAGCGAGGGGGACAAAAACGTGGGTACAGCAGGCAAAACGGGGAGACAATTACAGGGAGAAGGGGACACCAGATACAGAATGAAAAAAGGGAAGAAATGCAAATCACAAGATAAAAACGATCAACACGGCAAGGTTACCACAGGGGCAAGGTCAGCAACAGCGGTCGAGCGTAGCACAGCGCACTGCACGGGGAGGACCACGCGGTGGCTAGGGGGGCGACCTGCCTGGATAGATACTATATATAGTTCAGGTAGTTGTTAAGCACAGTTGGGTGCAGGGCTATATACAACAGCATAAATGGATGTTGCAGAATATGGTTCAAACAAAATCCAGAACATGATCAAGTGTGGTTTTAATCGAGATTCTGTATCTTCTGTACACTTGAATGCTACCACACTCTTTGCCCCCATCACCAGACTCCCACTCCTCGGCTGGCATGCTGAACCTAGGCAGATTACACTGCATCAAACGTTGACAGCCGCGACTCACTTGTGGTGAGGTACATCATTGAGGTATATGAATGATTTGAAGGGTTTGCCCCAGTGGGACTTAATAGGAATCTCAACCCTGGGAGATTTTAGGCAGTGAAGCACCATTAAAACATTTGTAGACCTGGTGTCAGAGTACAAGATTCAGTTCTATAGATACTTACAATTGAGACATGCCTTAGCTACCTATGGGGAATGGTCGATTGGGTTGGAAGAATACAGCCCCTGGAGACTCATGTGATACTAGAGAAACTAGGTACAGGGGCATATGCATAGCACAACTTTACAAAACCGGATGTCCGGGGAGGGAGACCTGGGTGTGTTAAAAGACAATGAAGGACTGAAGCTAGAATGGCTCCCCATGTGTTGGCGATCTCCATCTGCTTCAGACTCATCCAATTTAAATATTTTCACCATTATTACAATACAGCAAGGCTGTGGATCATGGTTAGGGCAGCCTGCCTGGAATACCTTTGGTATGGGGAGTCACCCAGTACCTATGTGATCTGGGGATAACCAATGATCCAAAGGTATCGACAATCTATCAACAGAGAGTTGGGAAGTGTAGTGGATGGGGCCCTAAACCTAGACCCAAAATATTGTCTTTCAGGGGCTCATGGATGAATGTGGTGGCCTGTGCAGCATCCATTCTCTTGTGGTGATGGGGTATATAGTTGCTAAAAGAGACACAGCATGTCACTGGTGACATGGTGAACTCCCAACGGTTTCGGAGTGGAAAAGGGGAATGGATCATAGCGCCAAATTAGAAAAGTTGATGTAAAAGATTGGAGGAATGAGTAGGACGTATATTAAGATATGGCGTCCCTGGCTTGAGCAAAGATATGCAAAGGGTATGGTGGCTGGAAATCGTTTATTACTTAGCTGTGTCATTCCTTTCTGATTGCGCTACCACATGAGAGACTGTACCAGACACAAATTTCTATTGTTTTCTGTCTATGCAATCTTGAAAATCAATTTAAAGAGTTTTAAAAAAAGGAAAAGGGTTTGTTCCTATTGATGGTGCAATGCAATTCCACAGCCTGGGTTTACATCCTAAGAAGGCTTGTTCAAGGGTTCTTTTACTCTGATAGCGATGCTTCAAGTTTGATCATGTTAGTCCTATGAAGATATTTTTGCTCCTAGGTAAGGTTAGTTTCTCAGAGAGAGATAATTTGGGAACTTTAAATGAAGAGATTCATGGATAATTCATGCCAATTCCAGACTACATTTGGCTTCAATCGGGAGCTAGTGTAGTGTAGTCAAATTGGGAGTGATGTGATTGCACTTTCTGGATCCCAATACTAATCTGGGAGCAAACAAAAGAGCTACTTTTAGTGAAGATAAGTAGACATTGGGGAACCTTCTCAGTAAGGGGCTACCATATTCTAATTTTGCGAGGACCAGATTGTAGCACATGCTTGAAATCCTCAGGCAGGCTAAGGTGTTTCACTCCGAGCAGGGGTTTCATTTGGAGTTGAACTCCTTTAGCTACCCATTTGGGTGGGGCTGAAGATTCATGTTCTTTCAAGGTAAATGCCTAGAGATTATGTGCAGACAACAGTAATGGGTTGGCAGTTGAAAATGTTGGGGGACTTTAGGCAGAGTTGTACAGCTGTAGAGCTGTTGGGGGAGAGACCAATAAAAATTCAGTTTAAGTGGTCCAGTTTGAGGTGATGATGGGACATCCAGGATTGTACATTTTTAAGAGCCTGTGTGGGATACCTTATATCTTATATACATGTGGCGACTTTCTAGTACAGCTGGGTGTTGTCTGCGTAGAACTGTTAAGAGATGTTAGAGTTGTTAAAGAGGTCACCAAATGGTTCCACAAGTAGGTTGAAGAGAGTGGGATATTGAAGTGAAATAAGTTTAGAGGTGCCATTTAGAATTGTTATGGGTTAGAAGTTGTTGCCCATACATGAATTGAACCAATCGAGAACTGTACATTTCAACTCCATTTTATCTTCCAGACGTTTGAGAAGAGAGTGATAGTTACTGTTTCATACACCTAAGAGAGACGAGGAGGGTGAGTTGTAGGAGTCACTGTTGTCCTAATAAAATTCCATTTGGGACATTCCAGGTACTGTTGGCTATTTTCCTTAATTTTGCAATTAGCTGTTAAATTTAAAATGGGAAGCAAAAGCCCTTGGAGAGTCGTTCTAAAGAAGCTCCTGGCACTACTCTGGATTGGTTTCTACAGAGGGCAATTGGAGTTATTAATAAAAAAATTGAGCTAGCCGAACTTCATTTGTCACTCTCTTCCCTTCCTTTACATCCTTGGTGCACCTTTGGCCTCTCCAGCTGCAGCATCTGCTTACACTAGAGTTATAGTTCTTTTTTTGGAATTTGCTGCTGTTGACCTTTTTGTGGAGTTGGAGGAGTCACAACCTCAATCCCAATTATGAGGTGATGCAACTAGGGGTCCAGTGGGTAAAAGGAAAAGAGCAGAAACAAGAACCATATGAAAGAGGACGTTTTTCTTCCACTTCTTTCCCTTGTAGCGCCACAGAGGTAGTGGAAAACAACAAATTAATAGACTCAATAAGGATCTTTGAAACAAATTTATGGAGTCCATGTTGGGCAAGCTGGAACCAATCTATGAACATTTGGGAGCTATCGAACTAGAGTTACTTAAGATGAGCACACTTTCTGTCGTGCAGCAGCCGGTGGTGATGCCTTCACATATTGTGGAGACCACTAGTAGACCCCTCCCACTGCTTCAGAGTCCATTCCCACTGAGTCGGCAGGAAGTCATCCTCTAATTACTGTACCAGTGAACAGATCCAGTATGACCCCATGAGAGCAGGAGAGTGTGGTCATATCATTGGGTGGATCGAGGGGGGGAGAAGGTGAGTCTGTGAGGGTGTCTAAGCATGAGGTCTGTTCAGGCTAACGAGCCAAAAACCAAAATCGATGAATGTTCCCCCTGATGCATGCCCATATGTGATTGTGTTGTCAAACATGCCCTGTCTAGCTACTGGTTCAAATCAGTCATTTCTTCAATAGAAGAACAAGGTCTTATGCTGGCTGCATATTTATGCTGGTCTATCTTATTCAGATACATCAAACATTTTGATTGTCAGAAGGGTGGGATGGGTTGACCTTTTGACAAAAACCTTTGAAGGTGATTGCATCGTTGATAGTTTTAGGTTTTCCAACATTGCGCAAAAGCTTTTGGCCAACCTCCCTCAGCCAGGTGGGTTAGGATCTACCCTCTTTCTCCACCCACTGGGCTTCTTTTATTGCCATTTGAGGGATGGCCGTGTGAATGTGCCAAAAATATTTTGATTGCGAACATTGGGCACTAGTTTGGGTAGAACTGGCTTTTATTTGAATCACCCTGTCTCGGCAGAAGTTTCCTCTCTCCTCTCCCAGGTGTATTGACTGTACCGTAAAGAAAATACTGCTGTCTCTCCATCCATTACTTCATCTTGGGAAGTTGCCAGATCTTGGACCAGTCAGTGTCTCTTAGCCTCTCTGCTGTAGAAAGTGAGGTACATTGGTTGTTCTTTTGTCCCTTGTATGCCAAAGCTAGCAGCAAGTGGATAATTCCTCTTTGCCAAACCCTGAGTTTGATGGAAAGAGGACAAGCACTTGAGATTTGTAAAGTGACACTCTACCAATAGATGTAGTAGCTGTGTCAAAGTATCTGCATGCAGCTTGGCTAACTAGGCAAAAGTTATTATGTGACACGATGAGATAACATTTCATGGGTCCTGTTTTTGATACACTTTGGGGCCGATCCCGATTCCGGACGTAAAACGAACCGACCGACACGGACCCGGACCGAATACCGACCGACACGGACCAGTACCGTAAGACCCGTGCAGTACGATGCAACGCGAGTGAATTACAACCGACACGTACGGAATACAAGCCGTACGACCGAGCCGGTGGAAAAATAGTGATCCGGACGGAAAACCGACGCGATTTTCACCGACCGACACGAACCCGGAATCAACCCGACCGACCCGTACCCGCGATGTACGATTAGAGCAGTACGATGCAATGCATGTAAAACCAGACCGACTCGCATGGAGACGCACAGACAACCCGGCACACAAGCAATAGAGACCGCCGCGACAACGCCTACCAAACACAGAAGACAGGCAGCGTGAACGAGGCGGAGAAGCCCGCACGAGACAACAGCAGCGTCCGTTTCCGTCACATGAACATCTCCTACATGCCTACAAAACACAAAGGAAAAAACACAAAAAAAGGACCAAACAAGCAATGACTAAGCCAATAAATACCCAACACAAATTAATTGGACAAAGACACACCCACAACTACAACTATATAAAGGACTACAATCACTACCATCATCCTTTGCAAACAGGAGACACAGCCAGCAGAAAACACCAGTACACAGCAACCACAGACACACTCACAACTCACACATCACACAACTCACACACCATCAGCACCTCATACAAAAGCACACACACATACACACAGCAAAACCAACACCAACCCACCATCACTTGCACCCTCACACACACATCCCTCACCACCACCACCCATCACATGCCTCCAAAGAAGAATCCAAAGGCCACAGATAGTGAGTTAGAAGTGCTGGTAGATGAGATCATCAGAGTAGAGCCACATTTGTTTGGTACATTGGTTCAAAGGACCCCCATCTCACAGAAAACCAAGGTGTGGGCGAGGATTGTGGACAAGGTGAACTCACAAGCACCAATGTTGCGCACAAAGGACGATATCCATAACAGGTGGTATGATGTGCGCAGGAGGGTCAAGAAACTCATCGAGAAAGATCACGCCTTGAGTCAGCACACCGGCGGTGGCCCTCCTGCCAAACCAGTCTACTTCAGGGCCCGGGAGGAGAAGGTGCGGGACATCCTACCACCAGAGAGCGTCCATGGCCTAACACACATCCCAGAGACTGGTGAGTACACAAACAACAAACCCAAGATTGTGTGGCAAGGGGACAGTGAAACCATGCACCCCAAGCAAACCTACACTAACCAATAGATAATCAACCCAAGATGTGTATGCCAGTCACACAAACACAATACCTGCCATCTCATAGTGACTGGGAACTGTGTCATGACATGCACCAACCTACAAACAAATAGAGCAAGCCACTGGCACTAAGCCAAATACATCCAGCAAGACAGTTTGCCACCACAAACACACCACCTCACAGTGCAGCTGACTGTCAGGAAGGATGCAGGTGAAGTGAGTGTAGACAAAAGCATGATGGGGCCTGTAGTCACAGATAATGCTCCCTCTCCTGATTGGCCCATCAAGACCTCTCTGAAACATGCCCACGTCACAGGGAGTGGAAAATGACTGACAAGATGGCTGACACTGGGCCCTGCTGTGGGGAGCACAAGGCCCTGCTAGGGCATGTGCGCAAATCAGAAGCAGGACACCACTGACTGACATCCTGAAAGACAACTTGCACGCCCTACAATGGAAGCACGTGTCATGATGGGAAGGAGGACTGACAGCCCTGACCATACTAATCAGCATGGGGAGACCCCCCCAACACAAACTCCACACAACTCACCGGGTACAATGCATTGACACACACCTCATTGAAATATCAGCAAAAGATCCCCGTACTGGGTGCTGCTGTGTGAAGCACAGGGGCTCACTTGGGACTTGTAGCCAAACAAACACCAGGATTTCACAGTCAGCCATCTTGCCATTGCTGTCACACCCCTCACAGGGAAGCAGAGTCAAGAGGGAGGAAGCATGGGCATGCTGGGAAGGGGGGTGTAGCCAAGAGTATGATGGGATTCGCAGTCACAGACAGCCTACACCCACCCATATGGCCCAGCAAGATCAACCTGAACCATACTCGCCTCACAGGGAGTGGGAAGGGACCGACAAGATGTCTGACACTGGGTTCTGTTGTGGGGAGCACAAGGCCATGCTGGCAAATGGCCAACAACAAGATCAAACTCTGTCTGTGACAAGCTGGGAAAAAGCAGTGTACAGGCAGGCATCTGTTAGAAAAGTAGAAAATGTCATGTTTGTGAACAAACGATGCATGTAGAAAAATTGTGTGTCTCTTCCAAACACACGTCGTGCTGAGCACCCACTGACAAGTGACGAGGATACCCAGTCCCAGACTCTGTTGGACACTGAGCTCTCTGGTCTGACTCTCTCACTGTCCTCTTCGGATGACGACGACCAACCTGGCCCCTTCCGGTGTGAGCCATCATGCAGCACCAGCAACATCTGCCCCCTCTGTACCCACGCCTCCACCATCCGGACACCGACAGGGCACCCCCGCCAACACGGACAGACCAAGGACAATCAACACACACAGCACAGGGACACAGGACCCCCCGGAAGCTACAGCCAACACCACCAGCAACACCACCCAAGGGGTCCCAGGGTCACCTGTGCGTACCACCGCTGGTCCTGCCTGTGTGGAGAGGGGTGCTGGGAGGGGTGGGAGGCACAGGGCACGCCTTGCAGAGGGGTCTGGACTGCATGATGACCCCCAACTGGCACGCATCATAGATGCGTACCAGGATAGCACCGGAGGATTTGGCCAGGTAGTGGGGATCCTCAAGGACATAAAACAGGAGCAGGTCACCCACCATGCCCGCAGGGAGGCAAAATGGGATGCCCTTACTGCGGTGCATCGGACATACTACAATGCCTCCGCCAGATCAACACCAACCTGTCCCCACCCCCCTGTGCGTCCACAACATCTGTCGCAACACCATCTGCCAGCGCCACAGGGAGGGAGGAGGACTCTGGCGAAGAGTCCCCTGCACCTCAGAGGCCTGCACATGAGGATCCCCCCCCCCGGAAGAAGAGGGGTCTTCCGAAGAAGGACATGTGAGAGGCAGATGTCCCAGCACAATCACCCAGGGCCTCTAAACCTGTTCTGGACAATGTTCTTTGTGCGCAACCCGTTCACCTCTCACACACGACATGGAGGGTTCATGTTGGGCCAATGTATCAGATGACTGTGGACTTTACTCTGGACATTTCATCTACCAGCACTTCCAACTCAAATGTGAACTTTGGATTCCCAAACCACTGTACAGCACCCACCATCCTGTGCACCTCACTCACACATGTTTGTAAATAAACTCACCAGTACACCATACTTGCTTCTGTTGTGATTCAAACTTGTCATGTTCAGGGCAAAGTCGATCTGCTACACAACACAGTACATGCCAAATACTGCAACAATATGACCAACGTAAGGTCAGTCATGGGGATGTGACACATGTGAGAGAGACACACCACTATGGCAACACAAAACATACTCACCATGGCCATGTGACTCATCACACACAATGATGTTGACCTGAAACACATTGGCATGCACAGACACAACACCAAGCACAGTCAGTTGTAACAAGTCCACAGGTGAGGTAAGCAGATATCACTCAGGTGTGGGAAGACAGACAACGCACATAACAAAGCGTAGCACAGGTTCATTACACATCAGCAACACTTTTATTCCACAATAGTTGCATGGTAATTCTATGTAACAGTGGACACACGCTCACAATGTTTTGGAGAATGGAATTTCAACGATGTGTGGTACATCAGTTGATGGGAATTGTCAACTTACACACTGGTGTTGGCTTCTGGGTGTTGGGGGTCAGTGTTGACCACACAACAGGCAAAGGACCCTGGGAAGGACAGACAAGATACAGTCAAAAGCACAGACGAACAGGATAGAAATGCAATACACATGCACAAAACATGTTGCAAAACACCTACACAAACACTAGTTAGCAGTACTACCCTATTGTGGAGTACACACCACCTGAATGGACACATCACAGTACGCATCCAATCAAGTGGCACACAGACACACTCAGACAGCAACAGAGCTGGCTCAACACATTCCTGGCTACCTCCATACATTGACATAACAACTCCGGAAACTCACTTTCAGGTGAAGAAGTTGTTGATGAGCTGGGAGCGGACGTCACCATCATCTTCATCATCACTGGCCTCTTGGCCCAGGCCGGGATCCTCGACAGGTGCCAGATGGTGGTCGTCGTCATCCTCATCCAGGATGAGAGGCACCTCCTTCCGCACCGCCAAGTTGTGTAGCATGCAGCAGACCAGTATTATTTTGCACACCTTTGCAGGCTCATATGGGAGGGTCCCTCCGGTCTTGTCCAGGCAGCGAAAGCGGCTTTTCAGGAGGCCGAATGTCCGCTCAATCACCCTCCTGTTCCGACCATCTGCCTCATTGTAGCGCAGCTCGGCTGGTGTCACAGGGTTCCTGAGGGGTGTCAGCAACCACGGCATGTTGGGGTATCCGGAGTCACCTACACACACAAAAATGAACAAGTAGATAAGTTTGGTAGGAGTGCGGAATACAACACTGACAAACACACACAATGAGAAACAGTCAGTACACACCGACAAGCCAGGCACGCTGAGCTGGCATCAGCCTTGCAATGTGACTACTCCTCATTATGTAGGCATCGTGCGCCGAACCAGGGAACCGTGCACACACATGTTTGATCAACATGTCAGCAAGACAGACCACCAGAGCATTGATCGAATGGTAGTGCTTCCTGTTGCGGTATGCCTGCTCATGTGCCCGTGGTGGTATCTGAAAAAAAGTGCAAACAACAGGTTCTCTTCCGGATGGTGGGCGGAAATCGGAGTTTGGAATTGTGAACAAACCCGTGCTTTACCAAGTGAATGTGGTGTTCACTTCCAGCAAAGGAAAGGAATACTGATAGCGACTCTTTGCGCTGTGGGCTGGCAGTGAGCCGTCATTTGAGTTAGGGAGGTACTACAGACTACCTAGGACCCTGGTAATTCGAATTACCGCCTTATTTGCAAATTGCGGCGGTGGGATTTCTTTATTTGAATATGTCAGCAGTTATGTGTTAACCCTGTCCTGAGGAGGCCGAAGAAGGAGTAAGGCCGAAACGCGATTGCGTAGACACTTCTAAAGGAGGAGTCGCGGAAATATAATATTGTGTTGATTTTGTTTAATGGTACACTAGGATGGTCTATACTAGTTAAGAGACCTCAGTGTATTATCTAGACTACCTCCTAGTGGCCCTTTCAGAAATTGTAAGGAGGACACTAGTAGAAAACAGTTGGTTTTAGGGTTAGTATTGATGTCTTACTGTATGTTTTGATTTATGTCATGTTATTGTGTATGTACATTTTCTTTGTGTATACATGTTCTTCTTCATGAGCAGATGTCATTTTCTATGTAGTTTGAAAAATATTTTGATAGAATCTTTTTAGAGTAATTACCTAAGAGAGAGTAATTAAACGTGCTCTACTCAAAAATTTTCTCTGAGTATTAATTCCTTTAGACCATTTTGCTTTGTATGATATTACGTGGTGGTATCTGGGCAACATGTGTCCCGTCAATGGATCCAATGACGTTTGGGATCCTCCCCAGTGTATAAAAGGCATCCTTAATTTCAGGGAGTTCATCTTGGCTCGGGAACTTGATATACAGGTCGAGGAATTGCAACATCCCTCCAAGACATCGGGTAGCACCCGACTAAACATCATTTGCAACATACCACCAGCAGTAGCCACAGTGTACTGGAAGGTACCAGTAGTAAAGAAGTGCAGGGCTGCCATCACCTTCACCTCTGGGGTCAGTTCTGTAGGGTATGTCCGGCCAGGTAGCAGATGTGGCGCCAACTGCTCCGCCAACACCTCATTCAGTGGCCTGGTGAAGCGGTACCGTCTGATGCTGTGGTGTTCCTGCATGGTTGCAAGGTCTGGGAACGGACGATGCACAGCTGGTGCCCTACAGTACAGAGATACTCAAAGGAAGATTGTCAGTACATCCCCCCATGTGGCCATGACCACGATCACTCTCACATGCTAGTTCATGACATTACACAATGTACTGTGGTGTGTGCTGTTGGTCATGGACACATATGTCACCTACAAGACCACCACCTCACATCTCAATTCCACATGTCCACATGAGTCCCATGTAGTGCAATGGGCTAATCATCTGGCTGTGTCACCCAACCTATGTGCTGCTGCAACGTTCAAAAAACCCACCCCAGTGACTAATGAGGACTCATGTCTCCCAGGCATCACAGATCTTTACCATGCAGAAACCCAGGCTCCCTGTATTGCCACATCAACATAGCAATGGACATGGCGTAGCACGTACACACCACAAGGCAAGCGTAAGTCTCACAGGTAGTGGCCACTGTTGTTCATGCCGGCCCTACATGCACGTCTCTTAGACACACACCCCATCAAGGTTGATGCATTTACCACATGGATGTGGAGACTGTCACCCATTGGTAACATGTGATCAGACACATCTGAGACACAACATGCACACAGACTGTGGGTGCACATCAGTATTGGGGCTACAGGTCTCACTGTGACGTACATGCTATCACCCCCAGGACTCAGGGTGTATGTGACATGCCCCAAACATATCCAACCTGACACTGTGGCCTTCACTCATGCCCATTACTGTCCAATTGCACATCACAGTGCTAATGTGCACAACACACAAAGGACTCTGCCCCCATGTACAAGATAACAGCCTGGGAGTGGCTGCACAAAGGGCCAAACAAAAAAAATGCTGTGGCCCCCTCAAACACCCAGGGAATGCAGCCTCACATGCCATGGGACACTGTGTGGCCAATGCTATAGTGTGGCAGGTGTGTGCAGGTGTCCATGGCGAGAATATGTGTGTTGCATCCGTCTAATAGTCACACTAATGCGGTCCGACGCGGTTGACAATGCGTACGCATTGCACGGGTCATGTCCGAGCCATGCGTACGCCTTGTCATTGAATGCAATGAGGTCCGACGCGGGTGACAGTGCATACGCATTGCACGGGTCATGTCCGAGCCGTGCGTATGCCTTGTCATTGAATGCAATGAGGTCCGACGCGGGTGACAATGCGTACGCATTGCACGGGTCATGTCCGAGCCGTGCGTACGCCTTGTCATTGAATGCAATGAGGTCCGACGCGGGTGACAATGCGTACGCATTGCACGGGTCATGTCCCAGCTATGCGTACGCCTTGGCCATTGAATCGTATGGAGACGGGTGCATGAGTACATTCAAAATACGCGTTGTACAGTCAGTTGAACGAGTCGGGCGCACCCATTGGCTCTGGACTGTCATGGAGACGGATACGGATTCAAAACTTGTACGAGTTGTGCACTGGAAATTCAGTTGGATGCCTACAACAATGTTGCAATTTCAAGTGTTCCATGAAGGTGAAGATTTGCACGATGCGGAAGGCGTGTACGAGTCGTACTTTTAAATGGATTGGCCAGATTCATAGAATGCAACCGTGTTGGACCTATCACTTTGGACACATGGCACAGAGTCTGCCTCTGCCTCTGCAGCACAGATATAAGGCTGGCTGGGCCCCAGGGAGCTCACTTGCCTGCACTACATGCTACTGGACCACATCCCTGCTACCACTGCTGCTGTCTATGCATCCTCTGGCTCCTGCTATGGCACGTACACTGGAGAGGGCCCCAGCCTTCACTGAGAAGGAGAGCCAGGTCCTGCTGGATGGGCTCCTTCCAGAATACAGAAAGCTCTATGGGACACCAGGGGAGCAGGTGAGTGTGCTGTCCACTGCCTTCCTAATTAAGCATGTTGTCTGACTAGCAGTACTAGCAGTGTGTACAGCAGTGGCAAGTATTATCACTGACTACTTTCATCCAAGTGTGCAGGGACATGTACAGAATATTGTTCCTGCTGCTAAAGTGCATTTTTGCCAGCTTAAACTATCCATGCATTGTTAACATGTCAGACATGCATGTGAGTTTTCATTCCCCAGGGTTGCACTACCTGTGTAATTATTTTCCCTTTGTGATGATGACATGTATATCTAATTGTGTGCTGCACAAATCTGGGGCATGTGTGTTGATGTACTTTTCACTTTGTCCTCCTCATAGGTTGATGCCCACCAGAAGCAGGAGATCTGGCTGACCATCGCCTGGGCTGTTCGTTCGCCGCATCCGCAACTGCCAGAAGAGGTGGCAGGACCTTCGGGGCTGGACCCGGAGGATAGCTAGATTCAAGCAGGAGGGGCGGACACCGGACCCTGACTCCCCACATGCTCCGGATACTGGCGGTGGTCTTCCCGGACCTGGATAGGCAGCTGAAGGCCAGACAGCAGCAGGAAGGGGGTAAGTCCATGCCTGATCTGTGTACTATGTCTGACATGCAAATAGCAGTCTTTTGTCTGGGTCACACTTCCACATTACGTAGGTCTTGTAGTCCCAAAATCAGGTCACTCATCTGTGTGATGCACCCTCCTCATTTGTTCCACAGGTGTGGCCCCTACAGTCTTTTGATTGTGTCACTAGGGAACTGTGTCCCTGCAGTCAGCTATGTATCAGGTACCAGTCAGCATCAGTTCCCGTGACTCTGTTGTGTGTGTCATGGGTGGGTCAATTGTTTACACAATGCCTGAGATCTGACATGTGAACTGTGTGTGCCCTTGAGATGTGTACCAATTGCTGGTCTGACTCGCAACATGTTTCTGGGGTATTCAATACAAAACCATGCAGCAGGGTACTCCAATTTTTGGACATCAGGAGTAGGTATCGCAAGTATGCCACAATTGCTTAGCCACCTGACTACTGTCCGGGGCAAAACACTGTTTCAATTAGTCTGGCCCAGTCCTGCCCCCTCAAGGGCATTCAGAAACACTCTGTAATCCCACGCCTGTGTGTGAAATTGCAGGTTGTGCTTCGTGACATGTGCCCTCAGGTGTGTGCCTCTATGTCATTAGGGTGTGGCTTGTTGCTACGTACAACTGGGGTGTCCATGATTCCGAGGGTCAGCATGACATCTGCAATGTGACTGTGGGAGACAAGACCTGTGTGACATATAGGTGTGTGAGCATCTGACAGCGCACAATGGTGTATGCAATTGTGTCCCTCATGCAGCTGGGTTATATGCATGGCAGACTGTGATGTGTTAATGTACACGGATTTGTGTTTACTGAGACTCATATGTCTGATTTTCATGATGTGGGGTCTTCTGGGTCCTGGATATGTTACTTGCATGGGATGGGCAAGTGCGCCGGTCATCTGCAGAGTCATATTTGCCCCTGAGCTAGGATTGTGAGTCAGTGCATATTGTTGTTGTCTGGATGCCCTGCCCCTGTGACAGGAGACAGTGTTGACTGCTTACAGGGCATCCCAGTGCCATGGCATTGAACTTGCTATGAGTGAGCCTGCGTTGTGATCAAGTGTGCACCATGCACCCCATTGTGGCCTTGCCCATCAGGACATGAGTACATCATAGTGTGTGTTGCTGGCATGCATCCCAAGCATGTGAAATTAGTCTCTGCCCATGCCTTCATCCGGACACTTGTGCTGAGTCAGTCGCAAGAGATGTGCTCTGGGTCTAGTGACATACTCCTACATGTTCACTTGCATGTACAACTAATGTGTGGGTAGTGCATGTTGGCACATTGGGGTATTAGCATCCAACATGCAACAGACATACGTGTGCAAGTCAAGGAGGGATATGTGTGCCATGGTTGATGTTGTAAATGACAATTGTCTTATTCTAAACAGTGTTGGCACTTTGAGCTGCGTTCAGCTGATGATGCAAGGGCTTGCCCTGGGATGTGATGAACTCACTGTGGTGTGTGCAGTCGGTGCAGGTGACTGATGTTGTTCTCTTACTTCCTATTCCTATCCAGATACATCCACGGCCACAGGAGGGGACAGCTCCACGGAACAGGAGGAGCCACAGAGCCTTACAGGGACAGAAGGAGAGGAGTCAGGTGGACCCAGTGGCACAGAGGGCGAGTGGAGCCACACAGAGGAATCGTCAGCACCATCCCCCCCAGCTGAAGGTCACAGCAGCTCTGAGGATGACTCCCCTGTGGAGGCGGGTGTCAGCAGCCACCAAACCCCAGCTAGTGAGGCTGTCTCCGCCACCACCACCACCACCACCCCTCTAGACGTGCACACAAGCAAGCGCAGGGAACTGATTCCACACTCACAGGGGCTGGTTTGCTGACACACACACAGTCATCCACAACCACTCCACAGTCCTCCGAGACCTCTCCCTCCCAGCCCCCTTCCCTTGCCTCACCTGCAACCCCATCCCCCCAGAAGCTCTTCCTCTGTGACCTTGGCCTCTTCCCCACTGACCCAGCAGATCCTGATTACAAGGGGAAGAGGAAGTCCCCACACACAGAAGGGAGTGCCCCTCACATCTGGACACCCTCCCCCAGGCGCAGTCAGACCGAGACGCCCACCCGCAAGTCGCCCCGGCGCAAGAAGAGCAAGACCCCCCTGCCAGCACGCAGCTCCAAGGCAAAGTCTCCGTCCTCCATCCCCCAGGCCACCACTCCAGAGGTTCCCCCACACACAGATACACCATCCCCAAAATGCGAAGGCCATTCCCCCCTAGCACTTGCTCCTCCACACCTGGTCAGACAGTTGCTGCCCCTGATGTGGGGACCGTGTCACCACCCCCTGCCCTGCAGACCTCACCTGTCCCCCATTCCGCTCCCATGGATGTAGGCACTGCTTTGGAGTCCACGCCCACCCCGTCTGACTCGGGCACTGCAGTGGTGAGCCAATCCACTCCATCTGAGCTGCCCACTGGAGTTGTGCAGGCACCCACCCCATCTGACTTGTGCCCCACAGTTGTGACAGCACCCACCACTTCAGTCATCTCCACTGCAGTTGCAAGTGTCTCGCCTGCATCCCCCACCTCTTCACTGTCTCCTTCTGCTGCGCCCTGATCCTGTCCCTGCGGTGGCCTGCCCCATGTATGCCCCTCCGAGGGGATGACCCCGGTCCGTAGCAGTGCAGGCAAGCAAGGTGTGACAGTTGTCACTCTAGTTCACTCCTTGGCAATTTGACATGGACTGGCCATTGGCCTTTTGTTTGCACAGACGTTTCGAATTTCATATACTGCATTTGTGACTCTAGTTCACTCCTTGGCAATTTGGCATGGACTGGCCACGGGCATCATTGTAATAGGAGAAACTGGGTCCTCTGTGCAACTTGCTAGACATATGTTTGGGGTATGTGCAGCTTACTTAGGGGTGACTCCCGTACCTAGGCTGTTGTGACCAGAGCCTTCAGTGTGCGGTAACTGATGGCTGACTGACCAAGTGTTCTGCAGACATGAGTAGGACTTGCGGTGAATATGTTTGGCACAGCTGGGCTCACACAGGAGTTGTGTCCCCTCAAGTTAGTGTGTTGTCCAGTGACATTGCCTGGGCCCATGGTGTGTGTTGTATGTGCATGTGTGTGTGTCCACATCCCTGTTCATACACAGACAGTGTTCCCTTGATATGTTCCTGTTGTTGATGTTTGCTGAGTGGTACTGGGTTCATCCCACTACTTTTCCAATGGGCTACCAGATGTGTGGGTGCATGACTCACTACTGTTAATTGGTGTATCATCATTGTGATTTGTCAGTTCTGAGTGTTGATGATGTCAGACACAGGTGGGACACAGTGAGGGTTCCTCAAGGCACTTGTTTGTTCGCAATATCATGTAGTTGTCCCTAGGTGGTGGTTTTCAGTGATTGTGACATTTGTATGTGTGTGTGACTGCTCCCACTTGTCGGGTTCATGGCAGCGATGCTGGCAGGTGTCAGCATGGGTGCCTTGTGTTCCTCCTTGGCATCTGCATAGTCCTGGGACTGTGGCAGGGATTGTGAAGGTCACATGAGCTTTGAGGTCATGGCGATGTACTGCATACTGTGCAGTGTGTCTGTCATTCCCCAGGGTTGTAAACAGTCCTTGTGTGATGTGTGTGTGCACCTTAGTTCCTGCCAACATTCCTGTGTTTGTCATGTGGGCATGTGCAATGTCACCTGTCCATGTGGGCTTCACAGATACACATTGTTGCAGTTCAGGTGTGTGGTGTTGAAGGTGGACTGATGTGAATGTTTGCATGGATGGTCCCCTAGCTTCCGTTTGTCCATGGATGAGTGCCCATGCTGAGTGATTTGTGTTTGTGTATGTGTGATGTATGTTTGTGGCACAAGACACATGTCTGGGTTTCCCAGTTTGTACGACATCTGCCTTTGTCATCACAGTGGAGGTGTCATGCATGCTTGTGTCACACCAATGTCTTGTCCCTGAGGATTGTGCTGTTGTGTGTCAGTCTCTTGCTGTGTTAGTTGGTGTTCATTCCAGCTAGTGTCACATGTGTCTGTTGTGCTTCCTCTCATCTCCCAATGCCTGATTGCCCACTGAGGGTTTCCCAATGATGGTTTACTTTTGTATGCCACTGTGTCCACATCTGTGTCACTGTGGTTCAGCCCCCCTCATGTGTTGTGTAGTTGCCTGGGGACACTGAGACACACACACACGTTGTGTCCGATGTGCAGTGTGAGTTTGCCTATTTGTGTTTGTGCATCTTCACCAGTGCATTGGTATTGCTGTTGTGGGCCTTTGTCTGGATGCTGTTTCTGTGACTTTGCATGATGTCCCTGTGAGTGATTTCACATCATTGTGCACATTCATCCTGGTTGTTGGGTGCCATTGCTGGCATGGAATGTGAGTTAGTGAGCTGACACCTACAGTCTACACATGTTGTTTTGGTTGGTGTGTCTATTTTCGAGATGTGTGCATGCTTGGTGATGGTCACTTCTGCTGTTGTGTCATTGTATGCTGTGTGCATTGTCAGCCCCCATGTGTTGTGCTTATCTGCACATGGCCGAGAGTGTTATGTTTTCACAGCACTGTTTGCCTCAACACATCTCTGTGTGTATGGGACACAACCACTAGTTTGCCCCAGAAGTGTTTGATGTGTTGGGAGCAGGGATCATACATGCTGTTTGGTATTTGCAGCTTTGACCATGATGACACTTACCTTTTGGACACTGTGTTGAGGGGGGTTTGGTCCCCATCACCACAATGCTCCACATCTGCTGCATTTTGTGAGCCCCCACTTGACTTCTGTTCTACACAGTGAGGGGGTGTTCTTTTTACATTACCACAGTGCTATGGTGATGCTTGCCTTGTGTATGTCACACTCATGTGTTGGTCACACATGTGCTGTTACTTACATTGTTTGCTCGTAGCCATATTCACGGTTGTGGGCATTTGTCACCGACTACACACTGTTGTCATGATGTTGTGGGGGATGTATTTTGCGGACATACCTGATGTTTGCATATGCTGGATGTGTTGCGCATCACCCATCCTATGGCTGGGGTGGCAGGGGTAATGGCCAACAGGTCCCCTGTGAGTGGGGGTGGCAGGGGTGATGGGAAACATAAGCCCTGTGAGTGGGGGTGGCAGGGGTGATGGGCAACATAAGCCCTGTGAGTGGGTGTGGCAAGGGTGATGGGAAACATAAGCCCTATGAGTGGGGGTGGCAGGGGTGATGGGCAACAGGTCCCCTATGGGTGTGGGTGGCAGGGGTGATGGGCAACATAAGCCCTGTGAGTGGGGGTGGCAGGGCTGATGGGAAACATAAGCCCTATGAGTGGGGGTGGCAGGGGTGATGGGCAACAGGTCCCCTACGGGTGTGGGTGGCAGGGGTGATGGGCAACATAAGCCCTGTGAGTGGGGGTGGCAGGGGTGATGGGAAACATAAGCCCTGTGAGTGGGGGTGGCAGGGGTGATGGGCAACATAAGCCCTGTGAGTGGGGGTGGCAGGGGTGATGGGAAACATAAGCCCTATGAGTGGGGGTGGCAGGGGTGATGGCCAACAGGTCCCCTATGGGTGTGGGTGGCAGGGGTGATGGGCAACATAAGCCCTGTGAGTGGGGGTGGCAGGGGTGATGGGCAACATAAGCCCTATGAGTGGGGGTGGCAGGGGTGATGTGCAACAGGTCCCCTATGGGTGTGGGTGGCAGGGGTGATGGGCAACATAAGCCCTGTGAGTGGGGGTGGCAAGGGTGATGGGAAACATAAGCCCTGTGAGTGGGGGTGGCAGGGGTGATGGGCAACATAAGCCCTGTGAGTGGGGGTGGCAGGGGTGATGAGAAACATAAGCCCTATGAGTGAGGGTGGCAGGGGTGATGGGCAACAGGTCCCCTAAGGGTGTGGGTGGCAGGGGTGATGGGCAACATAAGCCCTGTGAGTGGGGGGGGCAGGGGTGATGGGAAACATAAGCCCTATGAGTGGGGGTGGCAGGGGTGATGGGCAACATAAGCCCTGTGAGTGGGGGTGGCAGGGGTAATGGGAAACATAAGCCCTGTGAGTGGGGGTGGCAGGGGTGATGGGCAACATAAGCCCTGTGAGTGGGGGAGGCAGGGGTGATGGGAAACATAATCCCTATGAGTGGGGGTGGCAGGGGTGATGGACAACAGGTCCCCTATGGGTGTGGGTGGCAGGGATGATGGGCAACATAAGCCCTGTGAGTGGGGGTGGCAGGGGTGATGGGAAACATAAGCCCTATGAGTGGGGGTGGCAGGGGTGATGGGCAACAGGTCCCCTATGGGTGTGGGTGGCAGGGGTGATGGACAACATAAGCCCTATGAGTGGGGGTGGCAGGGGTGATGGGCAACAGGCCCCCTATGGGTGGTGGTGTTAGTGGTGCTGGCCATGCAACCCCTATGGTGGGCTGTTGTTAGTGGCCAGGATATGTATCCCCTGTGTGTGTGTGCCATTTTGCGGGTACGTGTCGTTTGTTTATGTGATAGGTGTCTGACTTACCGTCTGCGCCGTCGGCGTCGGTCCCTGATCCGGTCATAGATGTAGAGTACTGGTATGACCTGCGTGATGGGATTCATGACGTGTTCGTGTCGTACACGCTGCTTGTTGCTCTGTCTCGTACCCGCTGCAAGCTGGTCCGTCTCGTAGCCGCGTATTGATTTGTGGCGTGAATCGTAGCTGATATGCTTGTTTTCCGGATGCTGTGACGTGCCGTACGTGACGACCCGTCTGGCACATAGGAAGTACGCATCGTACTTGTCATGCCGGAAACTGCTATGGATACTGCTTCCGGGCAACACGGTTCCTCTTTGGGAGTTACGGCTCGGACGGAGAATGGGTCTTGATTCACAGCCTACGCGTCAGTCGTGTTTTTGGCAGTTATGCGCATGTTACTTCCTATACAGGACGGACCGGCTCCGGGTACGTGTCAGTCACAGGGTAAGGCTACGGACAGCTGTCCGACCGGCCATCGGAATCGGCCCCTTTATACTTTCAAAATTTCTTATTGCTGCTTTTTGTAATTATGTGCAATTATGTGTGTACTGTGTGTTTTTAACTGTTAACTACTGGCATGTTTTTATTCTGTATTGTTTTTATGCTTTGCTATAGATATGATGCTTTGATGATGAAATTGTATTTCGATGTATCAAATAAGTTTAGATTTGGACTTGTTTTAGTTATAATTGGGCCACTTAACTGGTTATCAGGGACATAGTGTTTAGAAATTGATTGGTTGTATTTCTGCTCCATAGGAGGTTGGAATATGAGCAAATGATGTAGAAATGGTGGTATGAGGGTTCATTCTTTTGCAATCGGTGAGTCTCTGACCCACTGCTTGGGATACTTAGCTTGGCCTTTGGTAATAATTTTAGAAGAAGAGAGTGAGAATGGATTAAGGAAGTGGTCAAAGCAGTCAACTTGGATGGGGAGTACCAGTCTGATTAGGTTGTATTCAGCAATCACAAGGTCAAGCATTGGGTCTTTTTCATTAATACGAATGGTGGAGAATTGGGTGAAGTCATTATTATGGAGAAAGACGGGCAGCTGAGAGACGTAAGAGTTATTATTTACTTCCCAGTGCAAGTTAAGTTGCAGAAGATCTGATTTGCAGAGGAAGACTGTTTCACGAGGATAAGTTTGGTGATGCGTTCTACAAAGGAATTATTATCCCCGGGTGGGTGATATATTAGATGGAACTTAGTTGGGTTGGTGTCTGTCAATTCAATGTCCATCGCAAGGCATTGAAAGAGTGTGTAAGCTGTTATGCTTTGTCGTGTTGCACAGGATAGAGTTTTTGTTGATAATTGCAACTCCACCTCCTGTTTCTTTATTTTGTCCAGGGGAATGATTGAGCTAGGAGGAACAAAGAAGTCTATTTGTGAGGCTTCCTTTAACCAGGTCTCTGTGAGGAATAGGAGGTCAAGTTACTCAGATGTGATAAACTCTGATATTTCAATTTTGTGTTAGACTCTGAAGTGCACTTGTGGAGAAAGCATTTAAGTAATGATTGACTGTAGTAAATAGGTGATAAGGAATGCATTTTGAAGAGGTTGTTCTCTTGCTTCCTGGGGCCTGAGTTTGTTGGTATTATATACGAAAAACACATAGGGGAATAAGGAGGGCTAAAAGACAAAAGAGCACGTCTTCCTAATCTGATGACTACAACACAATGAGAGCTTGTGGTCAGTTAATGAAGGAGAGGATAACCTGTCTGTAATTTGTCACTCCAGTAATTTTAAAGATGGTAGACCTCACCCACTCTGGGGTGTCATGTTTCATCATCGTTCCACTCCTTACACTAACTTCACATGTGCTGTTGATGTAAGCTACAGCCCTCAATGGAGGCAAATTCGATCACATTCATAAAGTTAACATATCTCTGCCTAAATCATACCCTCAAATGCATTAGAGGCCGGTTATCTTCTCTTCCATTAACTGTCTACAATCTCTCATAGTGTTGTATTGATTAGCTATCTTATAAGCCAGATGGTCATGGTTCTGGAATGTTCTGGAGGTTTGAATCATACTTTTGCCATTTTTGGACAGTGTATTTGTCACTTAGCAATGAAGGAAATTGATGGAATTAGATTAAACTTTCTTGCCATATGGAACTTTTGATATGTGAGAAACAGGAAGGGTGGAGGTGAAAGTCTTCAATGTCAGAGGAAAATAATATGAAGTCAGTTTTATGTATGCCTCTTCTGGTGATGTGTTTTCGTCAGAGATGAGGATTTAAATTCCATATATGTTCAACAAGAAAATGGCTACCTACAGTATGCATGTGGAATCCTGTTTGCCTTTCCATAGACAACCGCCAAGGAAAAGGCTGTGTTCAGTAATCCCAACTGAGTTAGAATTCCTGTTTCACCTTCTAAATTTGATCAGCAAGAAAATGGTTACCTCCGGTATGAGGGTGAAGTCCTATTTTCCTTTCCTTTAGTAACCAGCAGGGAAATGGCTGTATCCAGGAATCCTATTGAAATGTGGAGTCATTCATTAGATCAACAAATGTTGGGCTGTGCATCTCAGGTGTGGTGAGTTGGCGCTGTATTTTATCTCAGAAAAGTAGTGCATCCATTCCTCCAAAGAGGGCAACACCAGTGTAAAGGGGCACGGACAAACAGTCCCAGGCCCCAGATCTTCAGTCATGGCACCAGAGCCTCAAACTGTGACTGGGATACCTTCGGGATATGGTAACCCCATGAAGCCCGTTTCCAGAAATAGAATCAGGAGCCAGGGTGAGAAAAGCAATTCCAGAGGCAGGGTAGAGTGTAGCAAGAACGTCTCCACACTCCTTGCAGAGTGAAGATTGAAGGCCCCTGCAACAGGAGCCTCCCCAACCAGGCTGAAGTAAACTTACCAAGGATGCAGAAGTACCAGCCAGAACCACCACGGCTAGAGGTTTCCCCAACCCCACAAAACCAGGGCGGGAACACAACAGGCAGGGAGACTGAGTTGGCGTGTAGTCATTGATGGTGCATTGATTCACCACACACTATGGAGTCAAGAAAAAGGGCCAAGGCAAAGCTTCTGCAGTGCTATGCCAACCAGAGGTAAGATATAGGTAGTTAGGGTTGCACAGGGTGTCTCTTCCCTGGGTAGGATGTAATATGAAAGTTACAAATATTTTCAGATTTTATCCCAGGCTCACAGAGCTTCCTGAAGGTAGGCTTTTTGCCTGTTGATATTTTTGCTGATGCAGAATGATCATGTTGATGGCAGCAGATCTGACTGCTTCATTTCCTGTATCATAGCTTCAGAGGTAAAATACGTTTTGGGAATCAGGAATTAGGTGGAGTGCATCTATGGAGTTATTTATATGAGGCAGCAACAGTAGGGGTGAATTGCATTAAACTCATGCACACGCTCACTGAGAATGAAGGAGCACATGCAATTAGTGGTAGAAAAAGCAGGGTGAGACAGTTCTTAGGTTCAACCCAACCTTGATCTTTAGTAATTTATATTGAGAGTTTGTCTGTGCCACCGGTAACAGGGGCAGCAGGGTATGATCTGACCATGGCATAGGGTCTATATATCTGACATTGACTTTCACCACTAGAAATAAGCACCCAAATATGCTATGACATCCAAGGGTATACTGATCTAAAGATAAAGGGAATCCACTGGCACTGTCCTCATTTGAGTGCTGATACTTTTTTTTATAACTCTGTTTTTTTAATTGCCATGGCTGTCACTCTCTTTTCTTGAGATGTTTCACAGATCAGTCCAACAGTACACTTGGGCTCCGATTGACTAAAGTTATGGGCCAGTGTTAATATAACACAGCACCCTGTGAAGCAGCTCAATCATTTGTTTTGACCAACTTTCTGAGGCAAAATGTTATTTGTGTTGCACTCAGTTGATAGCAAAGAGCTTTAACAGCTCTGTATTGCATATTAATGTATACAAAATGGGCGTTTCATGGACACTTCAGCTAAATGCCCATGTAATGGATCGCATCTAAATACAAGTCATGCAACATATCACAAAGTAGCGCTATTGCTAATCGCCTCAATCAATAGCACATAGGGGAAAGAGGGGCAAGCACAGCACCTTAGCAAGGAGGCAGAACACTCCTATAAATGATAAGATGGAGATCCACAGACATATGCAACATCATGTGAACAGAGCTATGGACAATACAAGAAGGTGGGATGGCAAAACAAAGAAAACAAGAATAAGACACAGGTTTCACTATTTGACAAACATGGGGAAGAACTGAAACAAAAATTCAGCTTTAGCAGTGGTCTCATTTTGCACATTCTTAAAAAACTGGACACTCGTTTGAGCCTCATTTGAGGTCCCGTGTAATTCCTGCACACAAAGTTTTTTGCAGTTCCCCTCATTTGGTGCATTCCGCAGACATGTGCTGAAGTGGATGGGATTTCATAAAATCCCTTCTCAGTTTTCTTGCCAGATATTCTGAAGTCCATCATTTCTCCAGAATCTTAATACCTCCTAATCTTGGACCAACTGCTACAAGTTAAATCACTATTCTATGCCATTGTCAAGTTCCCAAATGTCCTAGGCACATTAGGTAGCACACATGGTTGGTTCCTCCAGCTGAGACTGAATACTTGTACATAAACAGGAAGCACAGTTACTCCATTAAAGTTAATCCAATGTGTGATGCTAAGTATTGTTTTACTAATGTGGTTGTCAATTACACTGGAAGCACATATGAGTCATATATCTACTGCTACTGCCCAATCAAGTAACAATTTGAGAGTGGCATGTTTGGAAATTGAATATTATTTTAGGATGGCACTAGGCTACATTGTAATGTTTAGAAATTGCATAACAAAGCTGTGTGAATGTTATGGTGTAGAACATAAGTTAGAAACAGTGAGCTGTGTTTAAAACAATCTTTTTGTTCACTATGGTGTCATTAAAATTATATTATAATAATAATATATCTCTGTCATTATAAACTGTAAGGGATTAGGGATGTGCTGACAACTTTGGCTCATTACACCAATAGCCAACACAAAGACATGCAATGAGGAAGCATTTAATGCCTCACACTGTGAAACAAGAGGTATATTTGAACATTAATTTGGCATATTAAAATTAGGATTCTAATTTTTGGTCTTCACTAGATATAAGTGTCTCTACAGTCCCTCAATAGTGTGTCATATGATACTTGCTTATTGCATATTTCATAACACAGTGGTATGTTGTGAAACATCACTGGAGGACCTTTCTTTAGATGTTGAAGTAACAGAAGATGAAGAGGAATACTGCACAGGAGCATAGCTCAAACATTGGGTATAGGAGGAGAGGTGACATTATCGATAATGATTTTACTTGAATTTCATATATTATGCCTAGTATGTATTTTTATGTATAGAAAACACAATCTTTTTGGCATAGATGTATTCAAAATGTAAATATCTTTACATAAAGTGTGTTGAATGGGAGAGATACAATAAATACTCATTTTTATTAAATTAAGTTGGAAAAAAATACTTTTCACATTATCTATTTTGGTGGCATGATCAATTTCTTATTCATATTTACTAAACATAGAAATATAGGTTATAAATTAAGGAAAATATCATTATATTTTGAAATATATAAATGCACGTTCTTCATTATTGAAGAAATATATGAACACAGCATTTTTAAACTCACTTAAATGTTGTGTAAATGTAAAAAAACAATTTAAAAGGACAAGTATGCAAATGATAATGTCTTTACTCAGCTCTACAAGTACAACAGGAACATTAAAATGTTATGGGTATGTTTCTAATCTTCATATGAGTACCTATTTAATACTGGATTACTGTGGTATGATTAGGGCAATCAAATACATTTAATACTAATATACTTCCAATTAAAGTAATGTTGATTTTATAAATCTACTAAAAATACTACACTTTAGTATTTGTTTTGCAGAATAACAACATTTATTAGTTTGCAACTTAATCACAGTGGCGCTATAGGCTTCCAGCACAAATATAAACCTATTAAGAATTTAATGACCGTACGAGGATTATAAGATTTAAATTATTTGACTCGGACCAAGCAACATAATAATTCAAATTATAATTCTGAAGCAGTGTATATAATGAGTATTTCTGATACCGTAATTTGCTTTTGGTATCCCATCCTAGGCTGTTTCTGTGTAATACCCTCTAGGTGTGCAATACATTTTTCAATTATCAATCATTCTCCTGTGGCATTCCTAATATGTGATTATTTTCTGTACAGTCTAGATATAATGCGCACTGGTTGGTAAGTCAGTATGATACATTTTTTCCACTACACTGTTGGATATCTATTGTCAAGACCTTTGTGTGTTCTAGTGGTGTTGCACACACCTTCTTGTGGAATATTATTTAGCTTTCTTTGCAGTCAGTGCCTACATTCTTTGTTATGAAACTGAGTCTCCATATATGTAATAATGAAGGCCACATGCAGTGCAAGCAACAATGATCTTGCTTCGGCAGTGGAGATGGTGTGTGAATGCAATCTCTGGTGCGGATCAAAGATCAGCAGATGTATTACCAACCTAAAGGAAGGATGTGTTATTTAAATTTCATGGTTACCAGCTTTTCGTGACTTGTGAATTGTGCATTACCTTTGGGTCAAGTACAAAGGTCAACATATGAGCAAATTAGGTATACACCATTCTTGTCCCTATTACTACTTACAATTTTTTACAACTGCTCCAGATTGCTGTTGTTCTTATCTGGTACTGCGGTTTCATCTTTGTATGGACAGCAGACTGTGGGACAATCTTTCTCATCAATATTTCTTTCTTTGCAAATAACTGCTTATAAGTAAAATCAGATATAGAAGAGGTCGTCAGTCTTAGTCTCATGTCTCAGTCTCATGTCTCATGTGTCCAAGGGTGTAATCTACTACACAAACACTGCAGAAACACTTTGTGAACCCTGCACCATGATCCTTGCACAGCACTTCTGATCTTTGCATGGAGAGGCAATGCATGCATTTGCCACAATTACCTTTGTATCCTTACATTTCCTCTGCTTTTGGTAGTGCCTAACACACACAAAGTTCAACCTGAGCATTTGGTCCTCTTTGTCGCTAGACGTATGGTTCCGGCAGCACCACAACTGGGTAAAGTGTGGAAAAGTCTGTTCACAAACACCGTAAGGTGAGTTGAACTAGGGAACATCTTTCTATCACAAAATGTATTAACCATATCCAATTATGTGTGCATACAGTATAATGATCATTCATTTTTGCTTGCAATGCCAGTTATAATTTACATCCTTAAAACCAAATACTATTTTATCAAAGTGGTTGTGGATTCTATATTTATCAGAGACAGTTATCTGCCCATATTTGCAAGTCAACTCTGAATATGTAACTTAAAGACTTTAACACAAACTGTGAGCAGAAAGGCAGCGGGTAGCTCACTGTCAAGATACATCACAAGATCAAATGCTTGTAAAATAGTTATATTAATTTTCCCTGCAAATACAACTGCTAAGTCTTACTAGCTAGCCCAGCAAGTGAACACAGACTATGGAAAGGACAGGGGTAAACTTTCTAGCTTCAACAGTGCCTTATATATCCTCTCCTAAACAATTAAAAAGTCAGACCCTCTACTAAGTATCTGAGAAATGGTCAAAAACACTAATGCAATTCACATCTAATGCTTGTGCCTCTGAAAATGAGAAGTTTAGAAACAGGTTTGCTGTAGCTAATAGAAAAATAAATCATAGTGAGTCATAATGAATATGGTCACATGTAACATATTATCGCAATACAGGAATCTACTATGCTTGCATGTACTTGGACAAAGATACACACATTCAAACATGCATATGCAAAGGACACTGATCGAGGGAAGTGGCAGACAAATAACAAATGCATTAGAGTAGTGAATATTACTAGGTAGCTTTAGTGAAAAAGATCTGCTGAGTCACTATGAACATCATTGTTTCTCCCACTTTATGTATTCATATTCGTGATGTTATTACTTGTGGTGGACTACTATTCGTCCCAATTAATGATTTACTTTCTTACAAGTACTAAAATCAATTATAAATCATGTAATCTCAAAAATATATAACAAGTAAATTATGGTTTGTATTGTTTTATAGGGTTCGATCATAAACCTTTCTATGTCATCTTCTTGAATAAAATCTACTTGAATTATCAAGATGATGTGAAAACTAAAATACAATTTGTAGGGGAGTCCTGACATTCATCTAATCAATGCTTTGCTAGTAATCAGTTGATTTCTTGTGCTCTCCAATATATGGCTTCTATCTATGGTATTTGTACACTGTTATATATCATAATTATATTGATGCATATGCCTTTTTAGAGCCCGTAGAAATATATATGTATATCTAATCAACAACTTGAAAATGAGGTTTAAAATAAAAAATGTATTGATTTCTTACAGTCCTGATGAATTGCCACATTGGTCACGAAACACGTCTCTTATTTTTTTGAAACTTGGAGATTAAACTACTGATGAAATGTGAATAAGAATAAATGTATTATTAAAACAAGGTGCTTTTGACTATGTGTTTTGATGTGATATATTTTCAAAAAACCACAGTTATGGTGAAGTTGTAGTTGCTGTAAAAAAAAAAAAACCTAGGAAATTGGTCAGTTCTGAAGTGCTCGTGACCTCAGCTGTGATGTGACCGATGACATAAATAACATGAATGCCATTATATCAACTTAACACAGATATTATCAAATACATCATTTTGGATACATTATCTTTCTTTGGAGATGTGCTGTTATTTAATATTGTTGTATTGTTAAGTTCTGGTATTTATTGGTATGAATAGTTTAAGGTAGTGAACATTACATATTGGGTGCGAGGTATGGCTTGAGCAGGGGTCATGCAAGTTATGGTTGGCTCCGCAAAATCATAACTGGCTGAACTGCTACTACTACGGATTATTGGCAGGTTACATACAATAGTTTGAACAAATATAGGCCCATTTTTTACAAAAAATAAAGAAGTTTGCTAAAAAAAGAACAGACTGCTTATGTCACTGCTGGGGAAAACCATGAAAAAGGTGGAGTTTATTGTCGAGTTCACTAAACTATTCAAATCAATCCCACTGGTACGCCCCCAAAATTATTTTGCAACACTAGACAAATGGTTCAGTGATTTGCTGTGGTGAGGGTTTTAAATAGATCTCAGTACAGGAGAGAGTGCTCGCTGGTGATAGAAATTGAAATGCTAAAATCCACGCACTGATGAGAGATGCCACATAGAGGATGGAGTCAATGCTGGAGAACCCAGTATTAGCAGTCTAAAAACATACATTGGTGAAAACAAACAACCTATACTACATTGAAAAGACTGACAAAAGAAAGGGGTAAGCGGGCTAGGTGATACATTTCAGAGCAAATTATTGAAATCCAAGGAGAACACGAAAAATCAACATTGGCTGGGGAAGAGTATTAAGAGATACAGCAAAGAAATTGTCCGGGAGGAAACATTTATGGAGATGTACATCAGAGCATTTGGGAATCTTAAAGGTATGTACTCTGGGAGTAACTCTAAAGGGGGAAATGGGTCTAGCAGTTGAGAAGTTGCAATAGGACAAGATCCAAACACATTGGAAAATGTAGGTGAAGGGGTAAGATGGAGGCAGATTCTTTATAATGCACTGCACAGAACTTTCTAGATAACAATAGGGCCCAACAGAGTAACTAAATCAGTCTAATTTCTGGAGATGGTGTGAAATGGAAACATTCAATTTACTCATAAGAAGCATTAAAGAGATAAGGCCGGTTTGACACTGTTGCGTGGGGTTTTTAAATAAAGAGACCCGCAGGTGAACAATAAATATGCAAAACAGGAATGTTGGTATGAAGTTTCTTAGAAACAACATACATCCTAATAAGGAGCCCACATCAGCGTGGCGTGCATCTGCACCAAGTAGCAGCAACTGCTTCAACTGTCAGCCAACCATACATTTATAAGCAACTTTACATTTAAATACAAACATGCATCTATGCGCATATGAAGGAGTGCATCCGCAACATATGCTGCTTAAAAGAACACATTCTAAAGCATTAATAAAATACCACTCTTGAGCACCTAAGGACACGAGGATGCACGAGAGCGGCAGGGAATGCCAGGAGTTAAAGGTACTCTACCACAGACACTATATATATTTATATCCAAACTGCAGAGGGGAAGACGAAAGGATAGCTAGCAGAAAAGGCCATGCCCTGCACTGTTATGACTGTCACGTTGGCTTAAACCGGCCCTGGCAAACTGCTCAACCTGCCCCCTCCTGATGGTAGGTGGGGTGCTACTGAGCTGTTTGCTATGGCCAGTTTTGGCCGATATAGCCGGCCCCATAGCAAAAATGCCCCCCAGGGGCCCAAAACCGGCGCCCACACTGGCGGCCCATTGGGGAAACGCCCGGTGCCCGCAAACGCCAGTCTGGCCCTGGACGGGTGTGAATGTAAGTGTAAAGGAGATGGTGGCCCGTTATAAGAATGGCTTTGCATTCTTATTTTAGGGAGTGGGAGCAAACGCTCTGGGTAGACATAAAGGGGTTCTATACATACTTAATCAGATTGTATTTTCTGGAGATAGAAAGCTTTTCAGATTTTGGAGAAACTGGCTGGAGACAGGAGGAATCCCAAGAGCCATCTTCGTCCTATAAGCTATCAAGAGCACACAGCTGTAGGTGATCCAGCGGGTTACCAGCTAGAGATACTCAAAAACCACATACTCACCTGGGCCCATTAAACACGCATACACATGAGCTAGCAAAGTACCGCTGGGGTAAATTTATTGTACTAATACCTGTAAGATGAATTTACCTTATCATTTCTTACCAGACCTTTCCGACCGAATATACTTTCCTCTGGTCAATGGACCTTTTAGTTAACTTTTGTAGGTAAAAATTGACATAGAATAAAATCTTTTAAAGAACCACAGACTCGGGAGAGTTTTAAATGTTTATCTAGTTAAATTGATGTGAGCAAAGATCCCAAATACAACTCGTACACCGTTTCTTCAAGGAAGGAAATCAGATTTAAGTCAGGTAAATCGTTAAACAATGTTATTACGGTGACAGTACCTGAATAGGGAGAAACAGAGAGAGCAATACAATGACATACTACACAGAATTATAGTTACCTAGGATGGTGTGGAAACCAACCCCTTGGCTAAGGAGCTGGAAAGGGTCCCCTGGGACAGATCAGGTGACAAAGGTTCAGGACAGGATTCAGGGACAGGATAGATGGCCTCTTCCAGATACGATGCCTGCGTCACACCCCTCTCTGACACTATCTTCCTCCTCGATTTTTCCGCGATCTTCTTCTATTATGTGCCTCCTCGGTTCTTCCGCGATCTTCTTCTAATTAATTTTCTCAAATTCTAAGTCTGGATATTGATGCTTCTTCAGCATTTATTCAGCTCTCGGACAGCATTCCGGTATCTCAGCATTCTGGTCTCGCTGCGCATAACTAACTAACTAAACTGCCTCAATTATACTTCTCTAATGGCATGTACCACCTCTAAATGTTTCAAATTTATGAAACTCCTACTTCTGATTGGACAGGAAAGGGAAGATGACCATCACACCATGCTAAGTTTTAATACATTTCTTTAGTCTATTGTTCAGCATTCCCGCCCCTTAATTTATTTTCCCAAGCTTTATTTCCGACCCGCATTTCACATCTTTATCAATATAAAGTATACAATTTAAAATCTTCTCATTCATTCCCTCAGGATGTACGCTGCTTCCCATGACATGTTGCTATTGTGGCCTTGGCTCAGGTTCAAGATCATCATCATGGTTCCTGGCGGGTTACGAGTGCGCGTGCGTTGGGTATCACATGACATATAGACTTTAGTATTGCGCTGAGGCCCAAATACGAACTAAATAGAAAGAGTCAAAGCAACATGTTAGAAATCAAAATAAAATGTTTCACTGTATACCACCTATCTACACCCTAATCCCATTTACTTATAAAAATCTTTCGCATTAGCATTTTAATAAAGTTGCAGGGTTTAGTTTCAGCAAAAGCATGCGCTTTAACATGTGAGTTTCAAGTGGCCATCTTAAAAGCGATTACGCAGCTGTAAAGATTTCCCTCCAAGCAAAGACTCGTCATTACTATGTAGATGTAGTTGACGCATGCGCAGTACAGAATTCTGCGTTCGCAATCATTTTAAGTCACTTAAGGGTTACTTGTTAGTACAGAAGAAAAAGTGGATTAAGGTGCACACCTATTTATTGGCTAGAGCTATAACAAGGTGTTTTTAACTGAAATTATGGGTGCTACGGTACTGTGTCCGCTGTCAACACTGGACACTGAGACAAAGACGCTAAAGAATATAGCATGAAAACATGCTAGGTACCATGCACTGTTCACTTGATTTGCATACTGCAAACCTAATATTCAAATATGACAAACAAGACGAAGAAGTTTAACAAATGCCATAAACTATGATTTATACATAAATGCTCAAAACAGATATACAAACTCAATGTTCACAATGTAACACGATATGAAATAAATGATAATGCCTTCGTGTTTAGACAGTTTTCATTCAATATATAAATCCATGCGTAGGTACAGAAATGCAAGAACAACAGGAGTTTTTCATTATATGTCCATCCAAGTTTTAAAGTGCGGATCGATGCATTACAGGGAATCTAGTGAAAAAAATATGGACAGAGACTCACCATTCCTGGTGGTGAGTTGAATATGGACGAGCATGGAACACGGGAAACAGATATGCTGGTAAAAGTATAGGAATAACTAAGAAACCGACAAAAACAAAGGGTGTCGCCTAGCGATGCAGTAACAATTAATCTGGACGTTAGAACTCACCAATGAAAGTCTCATGAATGATCAGGAAACTGTGAATATATATGAAAACACTTTGATGGATAACGTACGCCCAGCTATCTGCGGAGTGAAAATGAAAGCATTTTGTAAAGCGTGTTGTGAAAATCACTCAGGATGGCGGCAAATGTTCTGAAAGAAACTAGTTCGAAAACCAAGGACTTACCAGGAACAGTCTGGGGGTGTCCAAAATCTGGGAATAGTCAAGGCTAGACGAGATTCGGTCAGCAACAGTTAACGAGTGGACGCGTACGATTTAAACGGGGATACTGTCGGGAAAAGATGAATCACGTGGTGCGTGTAGAAACTGACAGCGCACTATCAGTAGTTTGAAAAACTGAAAGGGGAACTACTATAGAAATAAAAAACAACAATGCTGGTGCCGATGCGTCGGATATGGAAACCAAAAAAAGGCACAAATGTAGTAGCTAACAAGAGGAGGAAGAAATGTAATGAAGTATTGTAAAATGGCAATAAATATTACCAAACAAAGAGACGGTTTAAGCAAAAACAATACGATGGAAGGATGATAAGGAAGAGTGGGCGACCTGAGTGGAACAAAAATGAAACATAAAAATATTAATGAAACATAAACCAATGAAACCAACGTATGACATAAACTGAGGATCTGTAAGGGGTTAAGGGGTGTGATAAAGGAGCAGGTTGAAAAGACAAATACCCAATAAGAGGTGAAACGTGAAAATAGTGCTGGAAAAAAAGACCACTATGGTGTGAAGAGGTGAGATTCAAGTACACAAATTAGAATGCCATCTCCTTGGTGAACGAATAAGATAAATCAGAACAGTGTATGAGATAATGGTAGGAGCATATAACCACATTGCAATATTGAAACAGTTGCATGAAATAGAAAATATCACAGAAAGTACCACAAGTGAAAATGCTATAGCAGATAACATATGAATCTATACATGAGCATGTGGTGTCATCAACAACTTCATAAAAAACAGTTCATATCCAAACAGTCATTAAGCCCATTGGGCATCATAGTGTTAAGGAATTTAATCCAAAATACTTCTCTTTGGAGAAGCTTTTTGGATGTATCAACCCCGGGGTGTATGGACAATGATTCAATTATTTGGAATCTAAGTTGGGAAATGGTATGTCTAAGCTCATCCCAATGTGTTGCTAGGGGGGATGTAGAACTGTGATTCCTGATTTTACTTTTATGTTCAATAATTCGAATTTTAATCTTTCTTTCAGTCTTGCCAATATATGCCTTGTCGCAAGGGCATTTAATGCAATAAATGACATTTTTGGTGTTGCAATCACGGGTGTGTTTAAGATTGATCTTTTTACCAGTCAATGGGTGAGTAAGGACATTGCCAGTAATGCTGTTGTTACAATGAATGCAATTGTTGCATTTTACTGTGCCTTTATAGTCAATGTTGGTAGTTGTTTGTGCCTCATGTGACAATAGTGTCCATAAGTTGTTACCACGTGTGTAGGCCTACAGAGGTTTCTTTGTAAAGATGCCATTGAAATCGGTTTCATGTTCTAACATTTCACTATTGTCACATGAGGCACAAACAATAAATAGGTGTGCACCTTAATCCACTTTTTTCAATTTTAATTACTGTCAATATTCAGGTAGCACCCACCTAGAAAACATGTCATTTGAGTTGAGTCGATTACGAACTTGACAGATAATAGGGCTGTCACAAAAGCCTAAACAGCAGATGAAGCCTCTCAGATTTATTCATTAATATTAATATTCTCTGATGCTCATGGAGGGTCAATTACCCAACAGCTCCGACAACTTGAATTTATCACCAGAAGACAACTCAATCAGAAACTTCATGCGTCCACACTATTTCAATATCACAAAACGAAACGCATACCCCGGGGACTGCGACTAGCAATCAAACCAATGTTATTCCGGTTTCACCTCAATCCATTATTCATGGACAAATGGTATGCGATTCTCAATAAATGTTCCCTTGACTTAATCCTACTTATAATTGAAGAATTGTCTAAAACCATACGTGATCTTGAGGAAGAGATCTCTAATCTCAAAGGAGAATGGAGATCAATACTTGGAAACTACAAATAGAGGTCCTAGATCAAAAACTTGACAAGTATGAGAAAGAACTACAGGAAGGTAAACTGCGCAAATATAAGAGGGACACTATTGATTACAAACTAAACGAAGTTTATACTTGGGCTGAAATCTATTCCAAAAGACGGTTTGACCACAAGAAAGGCACCACATCTTCTGATGAAAGCACGGTTTCTGAGCAAGAAATGACAACCAAAAGAACACCTGTTCGGTTGCTCACCTCCACAGACCAAGTGGCAGGCCCATCTACAGAACCACATCAGTCTCTACAAACCACTGCCCAAAATTCTATTTTGTCCCAAGTCCCGGATCAAGGTCGTCCCCCGTCAACAATGGACAGCAGCTCCACACTACTAACAGAAAAACCAGGAGAGGAAAAGGAAAAAGTCGGCAAATCTCTACGCAGTGGGAAAACAGTGACTTAGTGATTAATATTTCATCTTACTCTTTAAGTCCACAACAAAGAAATATTCTTGCATGAGGTATGTCATTTGTTCCCACAAATACAACCACCCTCTTCCAGGTTGAAGCTGACTTTTACAAATTTATGAGATTATTGAGACTGCGTCACTTTTTTACTAACGTAGCTCCTCCTCAACAGGATGACACTACAACCATGGTTAACCCTTTCAAACCTCGAAGTAACTTCATTCCACCGGTTTCTCATAAGATCTTAGATTCATTTGAGTTTTTGGTTCAAAAGGATTTATCTCGAGTCAATTTCCAATCCACAAGATCTAACAACCTCACCAAGTATGACAGATTGCTCATCAAAACGTTAGCCAATAACTCTGATATCACTGTGCAACCAACTGACAAAGGTGGTGCAATTTTAGTCATGGACACATCATATTATACCACCAAAGTTAACATTCATGTGTCTGATGACAACACTTACATGCAACTCGCGAGTGACCCTACCACACAACTACAGAATATTCTTTCAGACATATTGAACGAAGCCCTTGATCGGGGTTGGATCACTGATCAAACCAAATCCTATCTTTCAACTAAAAATCCGAGAAGACCAAAACTATATATGATCCCTAAAATACATTAAAATGCTCTTGACCCACCTTTTCGCCCTATCGTATTTGGATGAGGATCCATATTTGATCCCCTTGGCAAGTTCTTGGATTTCTACATGCACCAATTCGTACAGCATTGGCCTTCATACGTGAAAGATACCACACACTTCTTACAGAAGTTGGAAGAAAATAGTAACATGGACATCTCCCAAATCACGTTCTGTACCATAGATGTCACTGCACTGTACACGTCTATACCTCACTATGCTGGTCTCGAAGCAGTTGAATGGGCATTGTTACGCACAGAAAACATCAACATGGAAAAACTGTTCATCATGAAATTACTACAGTTCTGTCTTCACCATAGCTACTTTGAATGGCTTGGCAGTTTTTATGCCCAACTCACCGGCACTTCCATGGGCTTTTCAGGAGCCCCAGCATATGCTAATACATTTATGGCTCTCTTTGAATATGAAAACATCATGATGAATACAGACTGGTGGCAGAATATTAAAATGTATTGCAGATACATTGATGATATATTCTTATTGTGGACAAACACTGACACTAAACTCAGGATAATGATTAATGAACTCAACACAATTGACCCTAGGATCCAATTTACTTATAACATCCAGGATCGTAGCATTCAGTTTTTAGATGTACTCATCACCAAATCAGTTGATAACCTTAAATTTGACACGTCAGTTTACCAGAAACCAACAGATCGCAATAGCATATTAGCTTACACCAGTTTTCACCCCACCAGTTTACTCAAGAATCTTCCATACTCACAGCTCATAAGAGTTTGATGCATATGCACCAACACTGAGATTACCGCACAAAAGGAACAGGAATGTGTACTGCGTTTTCAAGCTCGAGGTTACCCGGAGCATGTCCTTGAAGATTGTTTAAAACGAGCTAAACTCAAAAGCCGAAGTGATTTACTACAACCTCAAACCAGACAAAAGGAAGACAGACTGGTCTATGTGTCTAAATCAGTGGTCGAAGTGGGGGAAAAAAAGTAGGGGAACTGTAAGCGGAGAATCAGAGGGCGGGAATAACCCAAGGATTGGATCAGTGGGCGGAGCCGGAGGTGTGGACAGAATGCGCAAACATCCCAATTTTTAGTATTTGTTTGGCATTTCACTGCCCAGTTTAATCAACCAATGGATACACATGATTATTTAAGGTTATAATGAGTTATTGACATTAAGACACATTCACATAGTGGGATATGCTTCTAATCACAGAATGTCCCAAATATGATAAAATGTGGAAGCACAAGCCATTTGTCGCCGAGCCATGGAGTTTGTCATCAGCACTTCTCACTTTTTCCACAACAGCAGTTCAAACATGAATGGCAAAATATCCTAGTTTGCAAATGTTTTCTATATAATTATGGCTCTGTCATATTTGCCTCATAATGCAAGATCTGCTGCATGATCTGACCATTTAAACTAATAAATTGTTTATAGCTCAAACGTATCAAACGTTAACCCCTTCGCCGCGGCACGAATTCCGCCGCGGCGCTGGGGGGGTTTGGGGGCAGCGCGGCACCGCCATGCTCCTGACGGAACCACGCCGTCATGAGTCACGGGCGAGCTGTGCTCATGACGGAGTGGTTCCGTCACGACCCCGCCCACTCGCGCTAATCGCCCGCACAGGCGGGGAATCAGCGCCGCATGGGCGGAGCGGCCGCCATCGGCCGCAGCATGACGGAACCACTCCGTCATGAGCACACGGCGCCCGTGGCTCATGACGGAGTGGTTCCGTCATGAGCAGCGATGCGGTTAATAAAAAATGTGACTTGTTTTGCTGCGGAGTAGATGGCTTATTGCAAAGGTTGACTGATCACCTTTCTCACTGTTGCATTTGTATGTTACACTGGTACTACTAAGGCAAAATCTTTCCAGAGACTGTTAGCATGTGTACACATGTCAAAATAATAAAATATCAGAAAATATACTGCATTACTCTGCAGCCTTTTTTTAAATGCATAATTTAGTCAACACTGCGGCATAATTTTGTCCTCCTTTGCTTGCTGCATAATTATTTCCAGTGTCCCCACAGCAAGCAGCACATGTTAAAAGTGCTTGTGAATGAAGCAGAGAGACTGAGAAGTTTGTGAACTTAATTTGGTGTGCGTGCAAATTCTGCATTGCCAATCCCTGGTAAGTTGCAGCAACTACCTCTGAAACAAGGCCAATGGAGGTACCTATGGGCAAGGCAGACTGGCCTCAAGGGCAGGTTCGGCCCTTGCACTGGTGGTGCCCTGTGCATTAATGTGTGTTATTGCCCCCCAATGACCAGCTCTGCCATGGATTTCCTCACTACCACCCTTTAACAGTGCCCCTCAAGTCTCCATAACCACACTCTCTCTGATGCATTTAATTTGATTTACAGCGCCGCTCATACCAGTGTAGGGTGTCAGAGCACTTTACATCCCACGCATTACTCAGAGACAATCAATATGTGTGTAAATCACTGTATAGAAAATATTACATAAGACTAAGGGCTATAAGGTGTAGGAGTCACATGACAACCATACTAGTAGGCCAAATAGGTTAATAGTGATTGGTCTGGAGAAACACAGACTCAGAATTTAAAACGTAATACCGTGGTTGGGGGTTCTCTTTAATAATCAGAATTGATTTCTGTCCAAAAGAACACTTTTTGCAACATTAGGATAACCAAAGACTGGGGGAAAAAACACAATGCTCTAATTTATATCTTGCAGTTTGTATGGAGCTCTTAGATGACAGTTAATAGCGCACTGTTCTATGTTAGGATATTAACTTATAAACTGCAAGCAACAAAAGGATTTCTCTGACAAAAGCAGCAGCCCACTGACCTATTTACATTATGTGCACTTTGTGATCTGCATGGTACATGTTCTGTGCAGCAGGCACATTAACCCTATGTGCTACCTTTCCATGAGTCAAAACTTCCACTAGACAAAACTCCGATCTCTCTCTAGGAAGAACATTAAACACCAGAGTCATCATGAAATTTTTATTGTTGCCGAAAATTGCTGGAGGCCAGGAAGGAGGCAGCAAACGCTTTTAAAACCTTAATATACTTGCAAACATAATGCCTCCACCCAAAGTCAGCGCCCGGTCACACCGGTTGCACTGCCCTAGAGCTGGACCTTCTCAAGGGTCCTGTGACCTCAGTGACAGAGACACTGTTGTTCTTGGCTGTGCTGCTTCATAGGCCTGCCCGCAAGACTGGAGGTGAACTTCAGTATGGATTGTGGTGGACAAACCTTGAAGGTTAACCCAGACTTGCCAGTGCTAGGGTCCACCTGCTGGTTCTAAGACACCAGCGCTTCTAAGGTCTTGCGAAGCCTTCTAAGGTCTAGCATGGGATTGTGCTCTCTCAGGAGAGTCGTCTGGTGGACTGGTTATTAAGGCTGAACCTGGTTCCCCAGTTACAAATTCAGCATCTCTGGCCATAGTGCCACATCCTCTCCCCCACTGAACACCATACTGCCCGCTGAGAAAAACTCACACTGCCTTCAACTACAACCCAATTGCTGCCGGCTATAAACACCTGGATGAGGCTCAATTTAAATGACGCAATAGACAAGAGCAATATGCGGCCTACAAAAAAAATAACATCATCCTGGAAAAAGCAAACACTCATAGGGGGATGCAAAATTTAGCAAACCATGTGAAATGTAAGCAGGAACAAAATGGTTACCTTAACGCTTTTACACTCACTATTCAGAAATCAGTGAGGGCTTTTGCCTGAAAAGTTAAGGACATGACTACAGGGTCCTGAATGGTCCCATTTCAATGTCCATTGCTGATATCCTTACAAAACGTTAGCAGTATGGTAAAAAGACCACATCCCTGGACGCAGAGCCGCAGTACACATTTTGTTTTCCAATCCACACTTTGCAGTACCTCCAGGATTGGTGCACTAGTTGCAAGGCCAGGGAAAACAAACACAAGAAAACTAAAATAGCGCTTCACTCGCAAACTCTGTAAAAGTGGCGCTAATGTGTTTGGGTGTGAATAAAATCAATCTGGCCAGTTTGCTACCACTCTGTCTTACTTTATTTAGTTATTTTTCTTATTTTAACCTTTTATTACAGATGCTGCACTTTGGAATTAAATACGACATTTCCAGCTAAAATTTTTTTCTTTTTTGGATCCATTTCACAGGGGAGCAAATAAAACAAAGGAGAGGAAAGAGAGTGAGAACCCCATCTTGAAGTCACCGTTTTCAGTAAGAGAAGAACTGCTAAACAGAAAGAGAGGGAAGAATGAAAGAGTGGGGGGGGGGGCAGCTGAAGGGGTAGAGCAGAAGTGGACACTGTATTTTTCTTCTCTGAGCAAGAAGGAAAGTACAGAGTCCTGTTACTTCTCTGCCGCCCGTCCTCGAACGCCAGGAAACGCCGAGCTTTATTTAAAGGCGATGGTGATTTCTTGCGTCCCGGGACGCATTTTCAAAATAAAAAAGTAGGCGAACGGAATCCTTGGAATTGAAGAAGTAGGGGCACGCCGTGCCCTTCCGATCCCGCCCACTTCGACCACTGGTCTAAATACTCCACAACGTCAAAAACTGTCAAACAAATAATAAACTCGTGTTGGGAAATGTTAGAACATGAAACCGATTTCAATGGCATCTTTACAAAGAAACCTCTGTAGGCCTACACACGTGGTAACAACTTACGGACACTATTGTCACATGAGGCACAAACAACTACCAACATTGACTATAAAGGCACAGTAAAATGCAACAATTGCATTCATTGTAACAACACCATTACTGGCAATGTCCTTACTCACCCATTGACTGGTAAAAAGATCAATCTTAAACACACCAGTGATTGCAACACCAAAAATGTCATTTATTGCATTAAATGCCCTTGCGGCAAGGCATATATTGGCAAGACTGAAAGAAAGATTAAAATTTGAATTACAGAACATAAAAGTAAAATCAGGAATCACAGTTCTACATCCCCCCTAGCAACACATTGGGATGAGCTTAGACATACCATTTCCCAACTTAGATTCCAAATAATTGAATCATTGTCCATACACCCCGGGGTTGATACATCCAAAAAGCTTCTCCAAAGAGAAGTATTTTGGATAAAATTCCTTAACACCATGATGCCCAATGGGCTTAATGACCGTTTGGATATGAACTGTTTTTTATGAAGTTGTTGATGACACCACATGCTCATGTATAGATTCATATGTTATCTGCTATAGCATTTTCACTTGTGGTACTTTCTGTGATATTTTCTATTTCATGCAACTGTTTCAATATTGCAATGTGGTTATATGCTCCTACCATTATCTCATACACTGTTCTGATTTATCTTATTCGTTCACCAAGGAGATGGCATTCTAATTTGTGTACTTGAATCTCACCTCTTCACACCATAGTGGTCTTTTTTTCCAGCACTATTTTCACGTTTCACCTCTTATTGGGTATTTGTCTTTTCAACCTGCTCCTTTATCACACCCCTTAACCCCTTACAGATCCTCAGTTTATGTCATACGTTGGTTTCATTGGTTTATGTTTCATTAATATTTTTATGTTTCATTTTTGTTCCACTCAGGTCGCCCACTCTTCCTTATCATCCTTCCATCGTATTGTTTTTGCTTAAACCGTCTCTTTGTTTGGTAATATTTATTAGCATTTTACAATACTTCATTACATTTCTTCCTCCTTTTGTTAGCTACTACATTTGTGTCTTTTTTCGGTTTCCATATCCAACGCATCGGCACCAGCATTGTTGTTTTTTATTCCTATAGTAGTTCCCCTTTCAGTTTTTCAAACTACTGATAGTGCGCTGTCAGTTTCTACACGCACCACGTGATTCATCTTTTCCCAACAATATCCCCGTTTAAATCGTACGCGTCCACTCGCTAACTGTTGCTGACCGAATCTCGTCTAGCCTTGACTATTTCCAGATTTTGGACACCCCCAGACTGTTCCTGGTAAGTCCTTGGTTTTCAAACTAGTTTCTTTCAGAACATTCGCCGCCATCCTGAGTGATTTTCACAACACGCTTTACAAAATGCTTTCATTTTCACTCCGCAGATAGCTGGGCGTACGTTATCCATCAAAGTGTTTTCATATATATTCACAGTTTCCTGATCATTCATGAGACTTTCATTGGTGAGTTCTAACGTCCAGATTAATTGTTACTGCATCGCTAGGCGACACCCTTTGTTTTTGTCGGTTTCTTAGTTTTTCCCCCTCTTTTACCAGCATGTCTGTTTCCCGTGTTCCATGCTCGTCCATATTCAACTCACCACCAGGAATGGTGAGTCTCTGTCCATATTTTTTTCACTAGATTCCCTGTAGCGTCTTTTCCTCTTGGTGTGTTTTTATTTCCCTGAGCACCCCTCAGTTGGTTGCTGGTTTATGAAGCGTCATTGACAGTGGATTTTATTTCTACCTTATTCTCCTATTCTTTTGCGCACTGGTTGCTTTCATGATCTCAATCCAAGCATTTTTAACTGAGCCAACTTATAATGTTTCTCACAACTTTCTGTGATTAATCACATACTCAATATCACCACTTGCTGTTGTGTTTTTACTCACCATTTCTCACATATCACATATTACGAGTAATTGCATTACATCTTTTGTAGGTTTGCCCTTGAAGAAGGGACTTGTTTGTCCCGAAATACATCGGGCCGCACATTAAAACTTGGATGGACATATAATGAAAAACTCCTGTTTTTCTTGCATTTTTGTACCTACGCATGGATTTATATATTGAATGAAAACTGTCTAAACACGAATGCATTATCAATTATTTCATGTTGTGTTACATTGTGAACATTGAGTTTGTATATCTGTTTTGTGCATTTATGTATAAATCATAGTTTATGGCATTTGTTAAACTTCTTCGTCTTGTTTGTCATATTTGAATATTAGGTTTGCAGTATGCAAATCAAGTGAACAGTGCATGGTACCTAGCATGTTACTTGTTAGTACGACACATATGCAAGCTTCCCCTAAACTTAAATGTATAAACTGTAATGCACGTTAGTATTCACAAACACAATTATTATGGTATTACGAGTTATTTTGAGAAGATTGCATCAGCGCAAGTCTCTTTCATATGAGTCCTTGCTCCATCAATCCCCTCTCTGTGCCTCACTAATTTCCCACCACCAAATCAGATGCCAACTTTAACACATCTCAATTCCTTCTTCAACCTTTCCATTTACTTCTTTTTCATTATTGAACTGTAAATTCTTCATCTTTTTATATAGATCTCCTTTCACTCCTTCTAATTGTATCTCATCGTATTTTCTTTTCTTTGCTTTTTCGGTCACTTCATATCTTTTTCTTTTCTTACAACATTTGAACCATATCATTATTGCTGAGACTAATAGTGTTATTCCAAATATTGACAATATTATTTGGCCTATAATGCTCTTACCTATGTTAGAAAACCAGCTCCCTTTGGTAGTGATACTATTTGTTATTTTTTTCCATACACTGTCAACTTCCAGTGGTTTCAAATCTTTTCCAATTTTGTAATATTTGTAATATATCCTCCAATTTAAATACTTTTGTCCGGAATGTATATGCAACAATGTTGCGCTTTTAGCATCTTACAGACTCCGCCCTCTTTTGCCAATAATATATCAAGAGCATGTCGCTTTTGCAAAACCATAGATCTAATTGCAACCATTTCTGTGTTGATCATCGAAAATCCTCCAGCAGTGTCAGTTGATAACCGATCAACCACTGTAGAAAGCTCACAAATTTTTCGTGAAATCAGAATTACTCCCACTGAAGGTATCAATCTACTAAATATATCACCTACTATTTCTGAAAAATTAGCTCTCTTAGTACGTGTTAGTTCCTTTGGATCTTCATTGCTTCCAGTGATTCTTTTCACATGGTACACCTTTGGGAATACTATTCCAAAATAGCAACTACCGTACCAATGATCAAGCAGCCTGAAATAGGCTTTATTGCCACACACGTAATAAACTCCAGGAAATACTGGATCTGATCCACCTTTTAGTCCCCATCCCCCAATAACTAAGAAATTAAATGCATTGTTATATTCAGTCTTTAATCTATGGAGGCAGCTCTTCCCTTTCTTTTCAAAGTCCATGGACATAGCAGCATGAGTCTTACCAATTGTATACATTTCTTCTTTTTCAGGCCATTGAGGTATTTGAAGCCCTTCTTTGGAAGTCCTGTCTCCTTTGCTCAACTAAATTCCAAAATATATATTTTTCTTCGTGTCATTTACACGTTAGATTGTGAGCTTCAGCTATATCTATTGTTTTCATAGTTAGAAAATATTCTTCCATAAACTGTGCATCCTTAGTACTAAGAACTGGGTTCAAGCTATTCTCATAGGGACCTCAGAAAAAAACCACTTCTACATTAGAATAGTAATATTGTAACTTTCCTGTTCTATAAAAGAAACTTGCTAAAATACTACAAGAAATACCATAGGTTAATGGAAATGGTGAAATGTTACACCTTCTGCTACGGAAGCAGGTAATTTCATACACACATAACAATTACTAACTTCCGTAGTGTCCAAGTATTGCACTAATAACTTTGTAAATACATTCAAAGCAGTGTCATTATTTGTCACAGTGTGGTGTACATCTAACTCATCTGATGCTCCTAAATCTACTCTGTCTCTTTTAGTCTTAGACTCATCTGGTGCTTCTAATGCTAATCTAGCTCCCTTAATGTAAGCTACCCTTTCATGTGTGTTTGTGTTATTCTTTTCTTTTGTAACCATCAAATAAGGGATGGCTACTGTTAGTACTAACCAAATTATAAGTACTAAAAATATACTACATATGCATATTCTACAACATCTTTGTACACAATTTCGTTTTTGTTTTCCAGCAGCCCTATTATCAGCCATTTTGGGCTAAGAAGATTTCTCTTCTTTATTTTTGAATTATTTATGAAATATAAATTCTTGGGGAATTTTCAGGTTGGTCTCACTTCTTTGACAATCTGTTCTGCATTTATTTCTTTATCACTTTCTTCATTTAAATCTAGATTCTCGAATTCTTCAAGAATTACAAATGTCCATTCAGGACCCTTGAACTTATTGTTCAATACTTTTAATCTTTGATTTCTTCGTTTGGGCTTATCAGTAGATGTCCCAGACTGACTAGAAATTTAGTTTACCTGTTCAGGTTCTTCATTAATTGTCTTGAAATGATACTTTAACCTTTTCACACCACCTGGCCAGTTATCACCCTTTCTGACCCTTTTGGCTTGCACTGCACTGTCACTGTCTTCGAGTGTTCTTTTATTTTCATTAAGTTGTGGCACAATCTGGTTATTTTCGTTTTCAGAATCCCTCTCTGTCTGTCTTTGTCAAGAGCTTATTTCTGTAACATAAATTTCTGCCTGGATGCGTTCTTCTTCCCTGGCCTGCCCCTATTCAGGTTTTATTTTGATTTTCTCTTCTTCTTCTACCTGAACTTGTTCTTCTTTTCCTAACTGGTCCTGCTCAGGTCTTACTGCACTTTGGTTTTCTGCAGCCTGAATGTGTTCTTCTAGACCTATCTGTCCCTCCTCAGACTCATGAATGGTTTCGTCCACTTCTGTCTGAGTAGAATGTTCTCTTTCTTGTCTGATCCTGCTCATGTTCTCCAACAGTTTTTCACTTTCCTGAGGTTGTTCTTCTACACCTGTCTGGTCCTCACTATCCTCCTGTCTCTCTAACCTGGTGTGGCTTCTTGTTCTCACAATTACTTCAGGTATGTCAACCACTGGTATCCAGTCATCCTGACTTATGCTCTGTTGTTCTTGGTCAGCTACTTCAGGATATGTTACTCTAGATCCTTCAGCTGCACAACCTTCTGCAGCCTCAACTGCTTGAGTCAGTTGGGGTCCTTCTTTGTCAGTTGCTGGTACTCTCTTAGTATGGCTTGCATGAATCCAATTAGACAAACCTGCACATTTCACTGCTGTTGTTGTAACCAATATAATCTGATGTGGTTTTTCCCACCTGGGTGCTAAGCACGACTCTTGAGATTCAGATCATGTGCTTGATCCGGATGCCTGGCAACTGCGTCCTCTCCAACCTGGTGAGAGATAGAACGCACTAGGTCAGCCAGTTCTTTGCAATTGGCCAATACCAAATCATCAGATATATTCAACAGTTTGTGTCGTGGTATACATGCTTGCCTCATTGCTCTCCCCAATAGTATTTAATGGGGACTCAATCCTGTATTCTTGTCAGGAATGTTTCTGAGTCCCATCAAAACAAGAGGTAAAGCATCAGGCCACTCCAGTGGGGTGGATGCACACACCTTTGCCAGTCTTGTTTTTATAGTACCATTAATTTGTTCTACCACTCCAGAATCCTCTGGGCGATATGCACAGTGCAGTTTTTGTTCAATTTTAAATGCTTCACAGATTAGTCAAATTATTTCATTATTAAAATGAGACCCTCTATCTGACTCCAAAGTTACTGGAAAACTGAACTGTGTAATCAGTACCCTCAACAATAGTTTCTCAACTGTTATACTGTCGTTTGTTCTAGTAGGGTATACCTCCACCCACCGTGAGAATAAACAAACTATGTACTTCAAACCTCTGCAAGGTGGTAATTGTATGAAATCTATTTGTAGTCTTATAAATGGACCTTCTGCTTTTCCAATTCTTCCCATACTGACCACTGTTTTTCTGCCTGGATTCATTTGTTGGCAGATTAAGCATCTCTGGCATAGACTCTCTACTACATTCCTGAATTTTGGATTAAACCATTCCTGCCTAAAGAGTCTGATCATAGCATCCCTGCCTATGTGGGTGTCTCCGTGATACATCCTAGCCAATTGTGAAAGCATACAGTCTGGCATTACTGGCCTGCCATCTAGGTAAACCCACACATCATCTTCTGACCTCTTTTGGCACCGTACTTTCACCCATTCTTCTCTTTCTCTCAATTCTACCTCATCTTGTAGTTGTCTTATTTCTTCCCATGTTTCCAATCCTGAGAGTAGCATAAGTTGGCAGCTAATTCCACTTGTTTCAATTTTCTTGTTTACCGCCAATTTATTTCTGGCACAGTATTGGGCAACCTGATCAGCATACATATTACCAGCTGTCACATAGTCATCTCCTGACTGATGTGCGGCACACTTGACCACTGCCACTTCTTTTGGCAATTGTATTGCTTCAAGCAGTTCTTTTACAAAATTTCCATTAATGATTGGGGATCCTGAAGAAGTCAAGAAATCCCTCTGCATCCAAAGCTGGCCAAAATCATGCACAACCCCGTAACCATACTGGCTATCAGTAAAAATTGTTTCTTTCCAATTTTTCCCAATTTTGAAAGCTTTATTCAAAGCTATCAATTTGGCTACTTGTGCAGATTATACTCCTGGTAAATAGGATGCTTCGACTATTCCAGCCAATGTACACACAGCGTAAGCAGCACTTAGTCCTCCCTCTTCATGGCACATACACAAGCTGTCTACAAATAGCTCATGTTCAGCATTCTTCAAAGGTTCTTCCTGTATGTTTGGACGGGGTTTGGTGCAAAGTTCAGTCACATCCAAACAGTCATGCTCGACTTCATCTCTCACCTCTTCTCCATATACATCTGGTAATTAGGTTGCAGGATTAAGTACAGTACACCGGACTATTGTCACGTTTTCAGCATCTAAAATGATTCTTTCATACTTAGTCATCCGACTAGGAGTAAGATACTGAGTTCGAGTTCTTGTTAAAAGAATCTCAACTAAATGTGGAACATGCACCTTTACAGGATGTCCCATCACAATTGTTTTGCTTTGTTCCAGACTCATGCAGGTTGCAGCTACTGCTTTTAAACAGCCAGGTAAAGCTGAGGCTACAGGGTCCAAAGTAGCAGAGAAGTATGCCACTGGACGTCGCATCAAATCATGTCTCAGTATCAAAACTGAGAGTGCACAACAAAACAGTGCAAATTCTTTAGAGTAATCTGGCACACCTAAGGCAGGGGCTTCACACAAACACTTCCGTAATTTCACAAATGCTTCCATACTTTGATCATCCCATTCTATTGGATCTTTTGCTCGTTTCTTGGTCATTTGTATTAGAGGTTTGGCTAGAAGAGAAAACCCTACAATCCACTGCCTACAGTTTCCCACAACCCCAAGGAACATTCTTATTTCTCTCTGGGTTTGTGGCAATTTCATTTGTCTTATTATTTCTATTCTTTCAGGGGTCACTTTCCTTACTCCGTGTTCTATTTGGTGTCCTAGATATTTGACTCCAGGTTAGCAAAACTGCAATGTTTCTGGGGACACTTTATGTCCACCATCAGCCAAATGATTTAACAAGGCAACTGAATCAGTAACACATTCATCTCTTCTCTTAGATGCGACTAACAAGTCGTCAATATACTGTACCAGTACTGATCTCCTGGGTAGCACTAGGGTTTCTAAGCATTTTTTTAATATTTGATTCAAAATCGAAGGACTTTCAGTATACCCTTGAGGAATGCGATTCCAGACTAAAATACAATCCTCAAACTTAAATGAAAAAAAATACTGACTGTCTGGGTGTAATGGAATGGGTAAAAAGGCATGGCATAGCTCAATTACAGTAAACCATCCTGCCTTCCATGGTATCTCGTACAAAATTACTGCTGGGTTGAGCACTACAGGGCAACAAGGTACAACAATCTTTTTAATCTATCTTAAATCTTGAACTATTCTATATTTCCCGCTGGGTTTCTTAATGCCAACTATAGGTGAATTACAGGTACTACTCATTATTTCTTTCAGAATGCCTTGTTCAATCATTCAATCAATTTCTGCTGCAACACCAGCTTTAACTTCGGAGCTCATTTTGTATTGTCGAGTGTTTGGATAGACGGCACCTTCTTTCACAGTTACTTTCACTGGGTCTACATTTGCCATTAACCCTAGTTCTTTTCCCGTAAAATCCCACACATCAGGATTTACTGTCATTTTGACCTCATCTGGTAAATCGTCTTTTGTCATCAAAGAATACATCTCGTCTACCTCTGTGTCTTGTTTAGCTAACATGATTTTGTAGACTCCGTCTTCATCTGGGGTTCAAAATATTGTGCAGTTAATTTTGCACAGTAGATCTCTTCCTAATATATTTATGGGACTGGAGTCACACACCACAAATTTGTGCATTTCCCTGAAATTTCCAATGCGTACCTCCATTGGTTCTGTAATAGAGATTCTAATCTGTTTATTTGAAACGTCCACTACTTGGATCGCTTCTCCCGGGAGGGGTAGGTTTGGGATGTCTGCTGTTCTCACAGTAGAACGGGTAGCACCAGTGTCCAACAAAAAGGTAATATCTTTTCCTTCTACTTTACCATCAATATATGGACCTGACTGATCTACTGGTAAGGATGCGGCAAGTACGCACTCCTCTTCCTCCCACCTCAGGCACCGTCATTGGTCGCTGTCATCGAAATAAGTGTCCTGTAAAAGAAATTGTGATGTTACAGAATTTTTCTTACCACTTCCTCCTTGAAATTCGGTGTCTGCACTGTACTTGGCCTGGTTCACAAAATTTGGCATAGGGGCAGGTGGCAATTGACTCTGTAGATTTACAACCTGCTGCGGTTGATTCATTATCACCTCATTCTGCGTCTGTGGATTAAAATTTTGATTTGGCCCATTATTATTCTAAATATGTTTTCACTTGTTTTTCCAATGCCCCAATTTTCCGCACTCATGACAGGGAAACTTTTTCTTTGACTCCTCTCTACTCATTCGTCCTTTTTGTTTTCCCCCATTATTTTCACTTTGGCCTTACCCCTTTCCTTGATTTCCTCTCTGACTGTTTAGTTGGAGTTCCTGCTGTTCTGGTAATTTTACTTGGATCCACATCACCTTTTCTTCTAACTTTTTTGGTCTATTGTCAATCTCATCTCCACAATACTTTGCGTATTTAAGAATGTCATCTATTGGTCTTGCTTGCCAGCACAACATGTGTTGACGAATCATGTCACCGATTTCTGGCTCCAATCCTGTCACAAATCGATACACAAAATGTCCCATATCTTTATCTCCGATGTTCTCAAATCCACTATACCGTTTAAATACCTGCAGTAGCCGTTCATAATAAGTATGTACGGACTCATTTCTGTCCTGGGTTGTTCTATCTATCTTTACCCAATCTGTTTCTTTTGGAGGAATTTTCCCTTTCAAGAAAGTGATCGACTGGTGATATTTCTTCATGACCTCTTCTGAAGGGGCTCCTGTTTTCTCATCTCTCGGGTATTCATCACTAGGCCAATCAACAGTAATTTTACATTCTGTCCATAAATCAGCAGGTACCACTATGTCAAATAAGCCATCCTAATCTTTTAACAATACTTTAGAAACCTTCCCAAATCTTTCAACTCGCCGATTCCATTCTACTGGCTTTTCTCTTAACTTCGGGAAGTCATTTGTAAACGACAAAATATCTTGTCTGGTCCATGGAACATGTACATATCCTCCTCCCGGTACCTCTCTCATTGGACATAATCTTCCTACCTTTCCTGTTTCTTTCAACAAAAAATCAGAGGTTGTTTGATTGGCATGTGCTTCTTCCTTTTTTCTCAACTATCTGGCTTTCCATTTGTCTAGATCACCCCATTTTTGTAAAATGGTCATTAATTCTTTAACCTGTAATTTACTTCCGGACACATTCATATTTTCCAAGTCGTTATCACTGAATTCTGCTCTGTATGGTTTCTGTAACACCTTGGATTTCCCTATTTCAACTCCCATTTCAGAGGCTAGATCTGTCAATTTCTCCTGGAATATCTTTGTATTTCTAGTGATACTTCTACAAATGAACAGTAACTCTTCTTCACTGTAAGTATTTAGCCTGTCTAGTACCACGTTTCCAGCTATCATTTCTTCCAATTCCACTTTCAATTTGTAAATATCTAACATTTTCAGTGGCTATTCCCTGTGCCCACCTTTCTATTTCTTATGGTGATAATATTGTGGCACTCTTGACTCCTGTTGAAGTCTCTAATTGTACTTCCTTTGAACAACTAGGTGTAACTCTTCTCGGGGTTTCATTTATCTGTCCTCTTATCGCTAAATCCATTAATGATATCACCGAATCACATTCACTGCCTTGATCATCAATTATTATATTCTCTTTTCTGGGTTCAATTGCTGGTGGTATGTGACCGACTGTTTTATCTCCAAATAATGGAACCACCGGACCTATAGTCACTGGTATAGTCAGTGCTTCAGGGTGGGTTCTCATTTGGGTTATTTTCTGTATTAATTCTTCTCTATTCTTGCTTATTGTCTCTCTTTCCTTTTCCTGAAGTACCCTTCCATTCGTTGGGTCATGTATAACTTGTGGAACCAATGGTGTTCCCAAAACTGGGGCACTAGGAGTAGTTCTACTGAGTCCTTCTTGGTAAGGTGGAGGGTTTATCAATAAAATGTCCTCCAAAAAATCATCTTCTGATTCTCCACTACCTGTCATCGTTAAATGTTTGTTTTTTTCTGTGCATTTGCCTTCTGACTGTTCCTCAGCCATTAGTACAGGATATAATCCTTCAGCCACCATTGCTTGTCTCCATTGTTTCATCTGATTATCTTGTGATTTGCGCGATAGTCTAGTCTATTTTAAAAAAAAAACATTTTATTGTTGTTATATATATTCGTTGACATGACAGATAAAGCAACACCACAATACCAAAGAAGTAGAAGTAGAAGTACATTTGTGCCGACCACACCGTCGGAGGAACCTTCACCACCCTGCATGGAGGACTACCCCAGGTGAGCATTCTGTCAGTGTATCAGTCACTCAAATCGGGATCCGAGTCTTCGGGTGGAGGGGTGCATATGTTTCCCTGAAATGTGTTCCACTTCCCCCATACTCACATCCATTTGCGGGGGCATCCCCTATTAATAAAGACTGCCTTTTCCGCAACCATGGCGCTGTCTAGGTCCCGACACCACTGCTGGTGAGAGGGGATCGTTGGTGCTCCCCAGTGCTGTGCAATATTCCTTTTGGCCAGCGTGATACTTAGGTTTGCCCAATCCTGTTCTGCATGGTTGAGATCTGTGGGTTCCCACACATTAAGTAGGCATCTCCGTGGTTCGGGGGGGGACAGCGAAGCCACATACCTAAGTGACCGTGGCCAAAACTGCCCTCCAATATTGTGTTGCATGGGGACAGTCCCATATTGTGTCGTAAAAAGTACCCTTGATCCCACAACCCCAGAGGCAGAGTGGCGCATCAGCCCTCCCTATTTTATGTAGTGTAGTTCTAGTGTAGTAAGTTCTGTGCAGTATTTTAAGTTGCACGACCTGGAGATGCCTATGAGATCCCATTTTGTGAAACCCTTGCTCGTGCGCAGCTTGCCAAACCTGGGAGAGTCCCAAAGTGGCATATGTTGAGTTATTATCCCATCCCAGCCTAGCGCTCGTTGTGCCGTGAACCACACCTGCACGGTGTGGGCCATGGGGCCAATCAGTGTGTTTTTCTTTGATTTGTCATATAAGGCGCCCAGGATCCCTTTCGTGCCAAGAATGTGTCTGTCCCTACGTAGAGCTGGTTCGTCCTGTGGGGCATGTAGCCATTGATTAATCACAATGAGCTGGGAGGCCCAATAGTAGAATTGAACATTAGGCAGGGCAATTCCGCCATCATACCAGCTCCGTATTAATTTATACAGAGCTATACGGGGAGGCTTTCCTTCCCAAAGGAGGTAGCCCACCTCCGCCTCGATGGATTTAAAATAGGAGTGGGGAACTGGCATGGGTGTGTTTTGGAGTGCATACAGAAACCGAGGGAGAGCTATAATTTAAAACAACGCTGCCCTCCCCAGCAGAGTTAATGGCAGGGAGTGCCAGCTTTTAACGTCACTCCGTAGCATCCTCAAAGGCGGGAGCAAATTACGTTCAATGAATTGCGCAGGGTGGGGCGTGATGTTTATACCGAGATATTTAAAACCGTCCTCTGTGATCTGTATCGCAGCACGTGGGGAGGCGTGGGGAGGTCCCTTAAGTATATATAGCACGGATTTGGCCCAATTGATTGAGTTGCCGGAGACCCTACCATAGGATTCACAAATGTCGAGCAGGCAATTAATGGACCGTCCAGGGTGCGACATGCACAGCAATATGTTGTCTGCACAAAGAGAGATACGGTCCTCCCAACCCTCTGCCCACCTCAGTCCCTGTATCACTGGGTCTCTCCATATCCACACCACTAATGGCTCTAGTACCAAGGCAAACAGTAGTGGGGAGAGGGGGAAGCCCTGTCTAGTCCTCGCCCCAGAGAAAAGTCCTCCGACAGTCGCCCGTTGACCACCACCTGTGCCAGCGGCTGTGTGTATAGCAGCTGTATCCAGACACATAATTTGGGTCCGAAAACAAAATGTTGCAGCACCGCAAAGAGAAATGGCCACCCCACTCGTTCGAAGGCCATACTGGCATCCAGCGAGTGGATGACCACCTCTTCCTGGATATAGGGCCCTCGAGCCAGTACACCATTCAGTCTTTGAAGGTTCATTGCCGTGTTTCTGCCCGGCATAAAGCCGGATTGGTCTGGGTGTACGTGTGTCGCGAGATGGGGCTACAGTCTGGCCGCCAGCGCTTTCGCCAGTATTTTTGCTATTGCATTTAGGAGCGAGATCAGTCGGTAGGAGGTACACTCCTGAGGGGGTGTAGGAGAGTAGGGTCTGCTTTCTATGTTCACCCCCACTTTTTGCTTTTGCTTTACTGGTTTTCGACTTAGATGTGGCTGTGGGCCTGCTAACCAGACCCACAGCCCTGCTGTTCTCTCTCTAAATTGATACTATGTACTTTAGGTGCATAACCCATTTGGATAGGATCACCTTATTGGCCCCTGTACAGTGTACCTTAGGTACCCAGGGCATAGGTGTACCCTAGGCCTACCAGGGGCTGCAGCATGTATTGTGCCACCCCTGGCCTGGCCTTCCATTATGACACAACTGGCTGATCACTCAGCTGGGGCAAGGTTGTGTAATCACTCCTTGCTTAGGTGTAGTATCCCTATACCTAACTTACATATAGACACATGTGTACCTATCAGCCACTCCTATGGCAGGCCTTAACAATCCTGGAGGCAGAGTGCTTGGTAACATGTGAGATGGTGCTCTAGCATGAGCTGAGCCTGTCTGCAGCTTTCGGAACCATGTCCTTATAGCTGTTCTATGATATAGCCTACCATATACTCTTAAAGTGCCTTATAATCTTAAACGGTTATGGTAACTATGGTTTGGCTTTATCAAAACATGTCGCGTAAGGGGTCTAACACTTTGGAATAATACTCCCATCCCATTTCTGGGGATGAGGATATTATCCCTCCCTTCTAGAGGGAGAAGACATGTTGTAACCTACTTACCCGGTTAAAGTTAACCAGAGCCCCAGCATCACAAAATGGATGCTGCTGCCACAGACACGAGTCTGACCTCCTGCTGCTGGGAGTGATCCCGGCAAGGGAGGCTTGGACAATAGGTTTCCTGCCTTGGGAGGTGCGAGCACCACCCCAGACAGGCCTTAGTGTATTGGGGCAGGGAGGGATGAAAAAAATGAGACATGCCTGGGGCACACAAGGTGTCCCGTGCATAGTCCAGTTCAAACCGGTGCTGGGGCACTCCAGCCCCAGTCCTGGCGCGAAACTGGACAAAGGGAAGGGGGTGTAACCACCCCCCTCCCAGGTCCCACCCATAAGGCGTGACCTAGCAGGTAACCCAGCCCCCCAGATTAGTATAAGAGTGGTAGCTGGGCCCCAGGAGATTAGATTATCCTGAACCTGCAACTTGAACAGAAACTCTGGACCTTCGACATTCGACGAAAGAAGAAGACTGAAGAATCTCCCTTGTGGCCAAGGAGTGGCTACCCTGTGCAAACAGGCACCATCAAGAGACTACCCTTTGCTTTGCTGAAGTTCTACGAGGGACCGACTGCAGAGCCCGACCAGAGCCTTGACTTCCAGACTTCTCCGACCCTGATCCACATCCACAGCCGAGCTGAGATCCGTGGAGGCGACGAGAGACGTGGGACCGGCTACCTGGGAAAAGTGGCTAGTATCTTCCAGCGCAGCTTCTGAGGCACCCTCGAAGATGTGCACTGGGGATTGAGAAGCCCCAACCCCAAGCACCATCTGCACCGAAGATCAGCCCCCCACACTCCACGAGTCCTGCGTGGGGCCCTTCTGCATTTTCCTGCTTGCCGCGTCTGTCCGGTTGCTTGCCCGTTGGCTAGTGGCCTTTGTGACGATGCATCCAGAAATCTTCACAGCTGGTTTGGCTCCTCCAGACTGGCTCCCGCTTCCTTGCAAAAGAGAAGCACCCCAGACCTTCCTGGTCTGCACCAGAAGCAAGTCCTCCGTTCTTCGTGGGTTCCGCTTGCCAAGGCTTGGTGAGTCCTAGTCCAACTTTGACGCCGCCGACAGCAAGAGCCTTCGTGGGACAGCTCGCCTCCTGGTCCTGGTCATCCTCGACGTTCCCTGGTCCTCGTGGCTGCAGCGACAAGCTTCACCTTCACCTGCAATCTTCACGACATCGCCTGGTTCCTTCCTGGTTCCACGTGGTCACTGGCTAGTGACCTTGACTCTGTCCCTTCTGCTTGCAAGTCTCCTCTCTTCTTGATCCCAGCCTTGGGATCCACCGGACACTCTTCACTGACTGCCTGTCAGCAACTTTCCTTCAGGCATCCATAGAAGTCCACGACGAAACCCGACGCAAGTTCACACCTATGCACCCGCAGCCTGTGGGCTAGGTAACTTGGGTACTTCGGTGCTCACAAGGGTAGTGACTATCCTAGGGTCTAGTTTCCGAGTCTCGACTCTCTAGCTGCTTTAGAAGTGTCCTTAAACTGTTAATTGCTAACAACTACTATTTCTATCGACTTTTACGCATTACGCGTGAGTGTTTCCACTCTGCACCTGAATCCCGTGGGCCTCCCACTTCCTAACTGTTGCTAGTGTAGTGTAGCCCCAGCGATTCCCTAGGCCTAGGCCTATCCTATTTCCGTGACAGTGGTCCTTATACCACTTACTTAGTATAAGGTTTGCGTGGCCCCTAGGGCCTAACTGTATTACTTACCTGTGTGACTTAATGTATGCTTAATTAAGACTGTGTTGTACTTACCTCTAATCTCATAAAGAGTGCTGAGGGTTTGACTAGAATAAACACACTTTATTTTATATATATCTGTTGTGGTGTCCTTTCATTTGGTATTCAAGGGATTATATATGGTATCACAGCTGGCTTCACATGCCATTCAGAGTTTAGCCTAAGACTGCTCTTGTCCATGCTACCACTAGGATAGCTGGTCTATAAGGTTGACTTTACAACCAATCACCATAAGGGTTGTTTGGACTGATATAAGGTGTACACTAGAACTAGTGACATCATACATCAGGCCAACTTCTCACATTGGTGAGCAGCGGTTGGGATCTGAGCTTGCTGTTGTAATACCATTGTAATCTTGAGATACTAAATTGAAAGATCACACAGATATTGTTTAGGTACATATAACATAGATTATAATACTTAAGTCCTACTGGACATAGTGGTTGTAGGTTGAAGGGAGTAACACACCCTGACTACAACTACCAGAAAGGTTTAGTAGAAACAACTTGTGTAGGTAGGTGCACACACCACACCCTCACTAGATCATGTCTCTGGGAGGAGATCAAGTAGATGCTCTCTCAGGAGGGGCAGGTCTGAAGAAGACCCCCTCGAGATATGATACCCTAACTTTTCAGGAGATGAGACAATTGTGTACCTCCAGAAAGATAAAACAGGGTGCAAACCCTACCCTCCTTCAGTTAGTACAGCTCCTAGAGGAGTATGATGCTTTGAGGGCCTCACAGGCCAGTACCCTAGGTACAAAGGAGGGTCTACCCACCACAGAGGAGTCAGATGGGGCTTCAGATGAAGAGGTAGACGGCCAGAGCCAAGTAGGAAGACTTAGCCAGGCTAACCTAAGCTTACATGGGAGTTTGCATGGGGTCCCCCCATACAGACCCCCAAGTGGGCTTACACAGAGAAGCAGGAGGGACAGATCCCCTTCAAGGGAATCCATCCACTCCCATATCTCCAGCATCTCTAGTGCTTCCTCTCACAGGGGAATGACTTCCCCTGAGAGAAAGGAGCATGAAGCCAGAATGAGGGAAGCTAATCTAAGGATTCAGAGGGAAGAACTTGCCCTTGCCAAGGAGAAGCTTGCTCTGGCTAGATAGCAGAAGTTAAGTGGGTCAGAACCCACTGGTGGCAGCAATATCCCTAAGGATAGAGACAGGCACTCTGATAATAGAAACCTGAGCAAGATTGTCCCTCCCTACAAGTGTGGGGATGACATCCAAAAATGGATAACTGCTTTGGAGAGAGCTTGCAAAGTACAGCAGGTACCCCAAAGTCACTGGGCAGCTATCTTGTGGCTCTCTTTCTCTGAGAAAGTTAGAGACAAGCTCCTCACAGTTAGTGATGAGGATGCAGATAATTACACTGTCCTGAAGAGTGCTCTAATTGATGGGTTTGGCCTAACCACTGAACAATACAGGTTGTTGTTCAAGGATACCCAGAAGACACAGACTCAGGACTGGACTGACTTTGTAGATTGTGCCACTAAGGCTCTGGAAGGCTGGCTAGTGGGAAGTAAGGTTAAAGACTATACAGGATTGTATAATTTGATCATGAGAGAGCAAATCCTTAACAACTGTCAAAACCAGCTACTGCATCAACACCTGATTGATTCTGATCTGACTTCTCCCCAAGAATTGGGAAAAAAGGCAGATAGATGGGTCAGGACTAGAGTTAAGCAGAAAAACCAAAACCAGGGCGGTGATCAGAAAAAGGCAGACCAGAAGGGTAATGATCAGAAACAGAAAGACCAGAAGTCTTCACCAGGCCCCCAAAAGGCTCAGGGGGAGGGTGGTCCCAAAAAGGATAAAAAGAAAGATGGCCAAAAGAAACCATGGTGCAACTATTGTAAGTCCAACTCACATTGGTTTAGTGAGTGCACCAAAAAGGATAAGCCCCCAGCCACCATTGCCCCTAAGGCAACTGTATCCCCTAGTCCAGCTGTAAGTGGTGGTTCCCAGCAAAAGGTTGTAGTAGGGTTAACCCTGGGAACTGAGGAGGATTCTGGCCTAGTCAGAATACCTACTCAGGCTGTTCTGATCTGTGATGGGGACTTAGCTTTGTCCTCTACTGTAGGCCCCAGTAACCTGGGCAAGTACAGACAGACTCCTTTTATCAACCAAAGAATGGCTCAGGCCTACAGGGACACTGGGGCTAGTGTCACAATGGTGACACCTGCCTTTGTGGACCCTGGACAGATCATACTAGGTGAGAATTACCTAGTGACCAACGCTAGCAATGCCACTACCTCCCATAGTGTGGCTATTGGTAACTTCTCCTGGGGAGGGGTAACTGGCCTCAAGAAAGTTGTTGTTAGTTCAGACCTTCCTGTAGAGTGTTTACTGGGCAATGATCTTGAAAATTCAGTTTGGTCTGAAGTGGAGTATAGGACCCATGCAGAAATGCTGGGGATAGATGCACATGTCCTTGCTGTGACCAGGTCACAGGCCAAAAAGTGCACCACTGAACAAGTGCTGGATCCTGAAACTATGGACCAGTCACAACCCAAGAGAAAGAGCAGTAGGGTTAAGGCTGTGCCTTCCCCCCTGCCTCAGGTGGTGGATCAGTCCTCCCAGGAGGATGATTCTGAGAGCCCTGAAGGAACTGTCCTAGAAGAACTTGAACCTGATCAGGTTGAGTTTCTTGGGACAGGGGGACCTTCAAGGGCAGATCTGAGGCAGGCTCAATTAGACTGCCCCTCTCTTGAACCCCTCAGACAGCTGGCTGCTGCTGAGGCAGCAGGGAATGCTCAAGGTACCCATAGAGTGTATTGGGATGAAGGGCTACTGTACTCAGAGGCTAGAGACCCCAAGCCTGGTGCATCCAGGAGGTTGGTCATACCACTGAAGTTCAGAGGCTTCCTTCTTACCTTGGCCCATGATATTCCCCCTGCAGGACATTTAGGCCAGAACAAGACTTGGGACAGGCTTGTCCCTCACTTTCACTGGCCCCATATGTCAGAAGATACTAAGGAGTTTTGTCGCTCCTGTGTCACCTGCCAAGCCAGTGGCAAATCAGGTGGTACCACAAAGGCCTCCCTCATGCCACTACCTGTGGTGGGGGTTCCCTTTGAAAGAGTGGGCATAGATATTGTAGGACCAATGGACCCACAAACAGCATCTGGGCACAGATTCATACTGGTGATAGTGGACCATGCCACCAGGTACCCAGAAGCTATTCCCCTGAGGACCACAACAGCTCCTGTTGAGGCAAGGGCCCTGCTTGGAGTATTCTCCAGAGTGGGCTTTCCAAAGGAGGTCATTTCCGACAGAGGTGCCAACTTCATGTCAGGATACTTGACTGCAATGTGGAAGGAGTGTGGTGTGAACTACAAGTTCACCACACCCTATCACCCACAGTGCAATGGGCTTGTTGAGAGATTCAACAAGACCCTAAAGGGAATGATAAAAGGTTTACCAGACAAGCTTAGGCGAAGATGGGACATCCTTTTACCCTGCCTTCTGTTTGCTTACAGAGAGGTCCCACAAAAGGGGGTTGGCTACAGCCCTTTTGAGCTTTTGTTTGGGCATCCTGTAAGAGGACCGCTATGTTTAGTGAGGGAAGGATGGGAGAGACCTCTCAGACAACCCAAACTTGATATAGTGGATTATGTACTTGGTCTCCGCTCCAGGATGGCAGAGTATATGAAGAAGGCTTCTAAAAACCTTGAGGCCAGCCAAGAACTCCAAAAAGCTTGGCATGACCAAAAGGCTGTGCTGACTGTTTACCAGCCAGGGCAGAAAGTGTGGGTGTTGGAGCCAATGGCCCCAGCAGCACTCCAAGACAAATGGTCTGGACTCCACACTATTGTTGAGAAAAAGGGAGAAGTCACCTACTTGGTGGACCTTGGGACTCCCAGAAGCCCCCACAGGGTGCTTCATGTCAACAGATTGAAGGCATATGTTGACAGGGCAGACATGGGCTTACTCATGGCTACAGATGAGGGGCAGGAGGAAGAGAGTGACCCTCTCCCAGACCTGTTGACTCAGAACCCTGATGATGGCTCAGTTGATGGTGTGGTCTTTTCTGACAGCCTCACTGTCCATCAGCAACAGGACTGCAGACAGGTTCTGCAATCCTACAGACATATGTTCTCTCTGACCCCAAGTCAGACAAACTGGTGCACCCATGAGGTGGACACTGGTGACAGTCTGCCTGTGAAGAGTAAAATCTACAGGCAACCTGACCACGTCAGGGACTGCATAAAAGTTGAGGTACAAAAGATGTTGGAGCTGGGAGTCATTGAACCTTCAGAGAGCCCTTGGGCTAGTCCTGTAGTCCTTGTGCCAAAGCCTCACACCCAAGATGGTAAGAGAGAGATGAGGTTTTGCGTGGATTACAGAGGTCTCAATGCTGTCACTAGGACAGATGCCCACCCAATACCTAGGGCAGATGAGCTCATTGACAGACTGGCAGCTGCTAAGTTTTTGAGCACATTTGACCTAACCGCAGGCTACTGGCAAATCAGATTAGCTGAGAATGCAAAGGCCAAAACTGCTTTCTCGACCCCAGGAGGACATTATCAATTTGTGGTAATGCCCTTTGGTTTGAAGAATGCACCTGCCACTGTCCAAAGGTTGGTGAATCAAGTCCTTACTGGGTTGGATGATTATTGTGCAGCTTATCTTGATGATATTGCTGTCTTTAGCTCCACCTGGGAGGATCACCTGGTCCACCTGAGGAATGTTTTAGAGGCCCTGCCAAAGGCAGGCCTCACTATCAAGGCCACTAAGTGCCAGATAGGGCAGAGCAAGGTTGTATACCTGGGCCACCTAGTTGGTGGGGGTCAGGTTCAACCACTGGAGAGCAAGATCCAGACCATAAAGGACTGGACTCCTCCAACTACCCAGACTCAGGTCAGAGCTTTCTTGGGCCTGACTGGGTACTACAGAAAGTTTGTTAAGAACTATGGGTCCATTGTGACACCACTTAATGACTTGACCTCCAAGAAAATGCCAAAGAAAGTTCAGTGGACAGTAAGCTGTCAAAAAGCATTTGATGACCTGAAGCAGGCCATGTGCAGTGCACCTATTCTGAAAAGTCCAGACTACTCCAAAGAGTTCATTGTCCAGACAGATGCTTCTGAGTTAGGTGTGGGGGCTGTTCTTTCACAACTGAATGTAGATGGTCAAGACCAGCCCATTGCTTTTATAAGTAGAAGGCTGACCCCTAGAGAGAAACGTTGGTCAGCTATTGAGAGGGAGGCCTTTGCTGTGGTTTTGGCCCTGAAGAAGCTGAGGCCATACTTGTTTGGCACCCACTTCAAGATTCAGACAGACCATAAGCCCCTCTTGTGGCTAAATCAGATGAAGGGTGAAAATCCCAAACTTCTTAGGTGGTCCATTTCCCTACAGGGGATGGACTTCACAGTGGAACATAGACCTGGGACTGACCATGCCAATGCAGATGGACTCTCCAGATATTTCCACTTAGAACATGAAGACTCAACTGGTCAAGGTTAGTTTAATGTCCCTAAGTTTGGGGGGGGGGGGGTTGTGTAGGAGAGTAGGGTCTGCTTTCTATGTTCACCCCCACTTTTTGCTTTTGCTTTACTGGTTTTCGACTTAGATGTGGCTGTGGGCCTGCTAACCAGACCCACAGCCCTGCTGTTCTCTCTCTAAATTGATACTATGTACTTTAGGTGCATAACCCATTTGGATAGGATCACCTTATTGGCCCCTGTACAGTGTACCTTAGGTACCCAGGGCATAGGTGTACCCTAGGCCTACCAGGGGCTGCAGCATGTATTGTGCCACCCCTGGCCTGGCCTTCCATTATGACACAACTGGCTGATCACTCAGCTGGGGCAAGGTTGTGTAATCACTCCTCGCTTAAGTGTAGTATCCCTATACCTAACTTACATATAGACACATGTGTACCCATCAGCCACTCCTATGGCAGGCCTTAACAATCCTGGAGGCAGAGTGCTTGGTAACATGTGAGATGGTGCTCTAGCATGAGCTGAGCCTGTCTGCAGCTTTCGGAACCATGTCCTTATAGCTGTTCTATGATATAGCCTACCATATACTCTTAAAGTGCCTTATAATCTTAAACGGTTATGGTAACTATGGTTTGGCTTTATCAAAACATGTCGTGTAAGGGGTCTAACACTTTGGAATAATACCCCCATCCCATTTCTGGGGATGAGGATATTATCCCTCCCTTCTAGAGGGAGAAGACATGTTGTAACCTACTTACCCGGTTAAAGTTAACCAGAGCCTCTGCATCACAAAATGGATGCTGCTGCCACAGACACGAGTCTGACCTCCTGCTGCTGGGAGTGATCCCGGCAAGGGAGGCTTGGACAATAGGTTTCCTGCCTTGGGAGGTGCGAGCACCACCCCAGACAGGCCTTAGTGTATTGGGGCAGGGAGGGATGAAAAGAATGAGACATGCCTGGGGCACACAAGGTGTCCCGTGCATAGTCTAGTTCAAACCGGTGCTGGGGCACTCCAGCCCCAGTCCTGGCGCGAAACTGGACAAAGGGAAGGGGGTGTAACCACCCCCCTCCCAGGTCCTACCCATAAGGCGTGATCTAGCAGGTAACCCAGCCCCCCGATTAGTATAAGAGTGGTAGCTGGGCCCCAGGAGATTAGATTATCCTGAACCTGCAACTTGAACAGAAACTCTGGACCTTCGACATTCGACGAAAGAAGAAGACTGAAGAATCTCCCTTGTGGCCAAGGAGTGGCTACCCTGTGCAAACAGGCACCATCAAGAGACTACCCTTTGCTTTGCTGAAGTTCTACGAGGGACCGACTGCAGAGCCCGACCAGAGCCTTGACTTCCAGACTTCTCCGACCCTGATCCACATCCACAGCCGAGCTGAGATCCGTGGAGGTGACGAGAGACGTGGGACCGGCTACCTGGGAAAAGTGGCTAGTATCTTCCAGCACAGCTTCTGAGGCACCCTCGAAGTTGTGCACCAGGGATTGAGAAGCCCCAACCCCAAGCACCATCTGCACCGAAGATCAGCCCCCCACACTCCACGAGTCCTGCGTGGGGCCCTTCTGCATTTTCCTGCTTGCCGCGTCTGTCCGGTTGCTTGCCCGTTGGCTAGTGGCCTTTGTGACGACGCATCCAAAAATCTTCACCGCTGGTTTGGCTCCTCCAGACTGGCTCCCACTTCCTTGCAAAAGAGAAGCACCCCAGACCTTCCTGGTCTGCACCAGAAGCAAGTCCTCCGTTCTTCGTGGGTTCCGCTTGCCAAGGCTTGGTGAGTCCTAGTCCAACTTCGACGCCGCCGACAGCAAGAGCCTTCGTGGGACAGCTCGCCTCCTGGTCCTGGTCGTCCTCGACGTTCCCTGGTCCTCGTGGCTGCAGCGACAAGCTTCACCTTCACCTGCAATCTTCACAACATCGCCTGGTTCCTTCCTGGTTCCACGTGGTCACTGGCTAGTGACCTTGACTCTGTCCCTTCTGCTTGCAGGTCTCCTCTCTTCTTGATCCCAGCCTTGGGATCCACCGGACACTCTTCACTGACTGCCTGTCAGCAACTTTCCTTCAGGCATCCATAGAAGTCCACGACGAAACCCGACGCAAGTTCACACCTATGCACCCGCAGCCTGTGGGCTAGGTAACTTGGGTACTTCGGTGCTCACAAGGGTAGTGACTATCCTAGGGTCTAGTTTCCGAGTCTCGACTCTCTAGCTGCTTTAGAAGTGTCCTTAAACTGTTAATTGCTAACAACTACTATTTCTATCGACTTTTACGCATTACGCGTGAGTGTTTCCACTCTGCACCTGAATCCCGTGGGCCTCCCACTTCCTAACTGTTGCTAGTGTAGTGTAGCCCCAGCGATTCCCTAGGCCTAGGCCTATCCTATTTCCGTGACAGTGGTCCTTATACCACTTACTTAGTATATGGTTTGCGTGGCCCCTAGGGCCTAACTGTATTACTTACCTGTGTGACTTAATGTATGCTTAATTAAGACTGTGTTGTACTTACCTCTAATCTCATAAAGAGTGCTGAGGGTTTGACTAGAATAAATACACTTTATTTTATATATATCTGTTGTGGTGTCCTTTCATTTGGTATTCAAGGGATTATATATGGTATCACAGCTGGCTTCACATGCCATTCAGAGTTTAGCCTAAGACTGCTCTTGTCCATGCTACCACTAGGATAGCTGGTCTATAAGGTTGACTTTACAACCAATCACCATAAGGGTTGTTTGGACTGATATAAGGTGTACACTAGAACTAGTGACATCATACATCAGGCCAACTTCTCACAGGGGGTTTTCCGGGTTTGAGTATCGCTATGAGTGTTGCCACGCTTTGATCCCGAGGGAGTGTTCCGGCCTCCCGGCTGGCTTGATACATTCTCAGCAGGTGTGGCACAAGCATGTCCGCCTCCTTTTTGAACAGTTCCACTGGGACACCGTTTGGGCCCAGTGCCTTCCCTGGCTGGAGTCCCTTAATGGCTGCAGTGACTTTGTTTATCGTGAAGTCTGCCTCCAGTAGTTGTATGTCTTGTGGTGTCAGTCTTGGAAGGCGTATGTCTCTTAGGAATGCTAAGTTTTCCTCAACTGTTGATGTTGCAACAGGAGTGTATACAGTTTTGTAGTGACGTGCGAATGCTGTGACGATATCGTCGGGGTCCACTATTGTCTCCCCATTAGGCAATCTGAGTTGTGCTACCCATCGGCTGGCCCTTTCCCATTTTTAAATGTTTATCTAGTTTAATTCATGTGAACCAAGATCCCAAATACAATTCGTACACCGTTTTCCAAGGAGGGAATTCAGATTTAAGTCAGATAAATCAGTAAACAATGTTATCACGATGACAGTACCTGAATAAGGAGAAACAGAGAGAGCAATACGATGACATACTACACAGAATTATAGTTACCTAGGATGGTGTGGAAACCAACCCCTTGGCCAAGGAGCTGGAAAGGGTCCCCTGGGACAGATCAGGTGACAAAGGTTCAGGACAGGATTCAGGGACAGGATAGATGGCCTCTTCTAGATACGACACCTGCGTCGCACTCCTCTCTGACACTATCTTCCTCCTCGATTCATCCGTGATCTTCTTCTATTATGTGCCTCCTCGGTTCTTCCGCCTTCTTCATGTAATTAATTTGCTCAAATTGTAAGTCTGGTTATCGATGTTTCTTCAGCATTTATTCAGCTCTCAGACAGCAACCTGGTCTCTCAGCATTCTGGTCTCGCTGCGCATAACTAACTAACTAAACTACCTCAATTATACTTCTCTAATGGCAATTACTACATCTAAATGTTTCAAATTTCTAAAACTCCTACTTCCGATTGGACAGGAAAGGGGAGATAATCATCACGCCATGCTAAGTTTTAATACATTTCTCTAGTCTATTGTTTAGCGTTAACGCCCCTTAATTTATTTTCCCAAGCTTTATTTCCCACACGCATTTCACATGAATATAAAGTATACAATTTAAAATCTTCTCATTCATTCACTCAAGATGTACGCTGCTTCCCAGGACATGTTGCCATTGTGGCCTTGGCTGAGGTTCAAGATCATCATCATGGTTCCTGGCGGGTTACGAGTGCGCGTGCGTTGGGTATCACATGACATATAGACTTTGGTATTGCTCTGAGGCCCAAATACGAACTAAATGGAAAGAGTCAAATAAACATGTTAGAAATCAAAATACAATGATTTCACTGTATACCACCTATCTCTACCCTAATCCCATTTACTTATAAAAATCTTTCGCATTAGCATTTTAATAAAGTTGCAGGGTTTAATTTCAGCAAAAGCATGCGCTTTAACATGTGAGTTTCAAGCGGCCCGCTTAAAAGCGATTGCGCAGCTGCAAAGATTTCCCTCCAAGCAAAGACTTGTCATTACCTCGTAGATGTAGTTGACGCATGCGCAGTACAGAATTCTGCGTTAGCAGCCATTTTAAGTCACACTTCGGGTTACTTGTTAGTACGACACATATGCAAGCTTCCCCTAAACTTAAATGTATAACTATAAACTGTAATGCACGTTAGTATTCACAAACACAATTATTACGGTATTAGGAGTTATTTTGAGAAGATTGCATCCAAGCAAGTCTCTTTTATACGAGTCCTTGCTCCATCATAGGGCCAGTAACAAAACAAGAGCAGTGTGCTGGCAAGGCACATAGAGACTAGAGACCAACAGGGCAAGCAGAGGGATAGACACAAAAATGGCAATAATCGCAGGAAAAAAGATTAAAAACTAGTTTTAGTCTAAAGGAAGCAGATATACCATGTATGCAGGCCAACATTCAGTCCAAGAAGCTCACGGGCTGGCTCGCGCAGAGGGTGGAACTGAAACTGCAGGCCAAGTCTGATACCAACGAGATGAAGCTGTTTTCTCTCAGCCTCACTGTCTCTCGCCCGCCAACAGCTGGAGACAGGCTGCCAGAGCAGAGCCGATAACCACGTGTAATTCTGTTTGGATAATTTCATTGCAGTGCAACACATGCTGACGTCTGAGCTTTTAATAAAGAGAGCCCTTCTCGCTATCTTGCTTCCTGGACATCATCTGGTGGTGACCCAAAGACGAAAGAACATTTCTTATAGATGATAAAACTTGTGTGTTCAATTGAATTTGAAGCAAGTGACATAACGATATTAGCATACAGACCCTAGTCAGAGGCCTGCTAATTACTATCATACAAATTTGTACTGCAGCCTTCCGCCATGACAGTCAATGACGTCACCTAAACTGCACAGAAAAAGTGGATTATAATTTTTTTTTTTAACTAGTTTAAAGGCGAATTGTTTGGCTTTTGATTTTGAGGGGAGTCCTGACAATGTGGTTAAGACCTGGGGCTACGTTTATCAAAAGCTTATTTGTATGCAAGTTTTTAGGAAACCATCTTTTCTCATCAAAATCAATTGTTGAGACTGATAAGGGCTCGGAATTTCTCCTGATCAGCATGAAGGCATCAACAGCAATGGAATGGAGCCTGGCAGGATTCCATCATGCTCTACACGCTTGGCACTTCAGAGATGAATTCACGGCCATCCTTCTGCACAGAGGGTGAGTAAGTGGGTGCTCTGTTAGATTACTGCGTAATTGTATCTAAAAGTCCTGAGCACATCTAGATTGCGTCATTAAGAGCACAGTACATTCATCCGAACCACCCTTCACATGCAGTTTTTACTTACCTCAGCCAGATGACGCATTAATAATTGTCCCATGGCATGAAGTCATGCCACATTGTGTAAGTGTCCAGCACACCCTGCTGCTGTACTACATTAAAAGAAAGGCTTTGAGGGATGAAGACCATGCCTTCAGGCTTCAAATCCGGAAACTTTAGGGTCTGAAAGTTCTGCGGTATTCTGCAGAGCAATAAGGCATGTAAAAGAACCACCTGTTTTGATAGAAATATGGCGATTAGAGGACCTGAGTATGCTGGGTTTGAGCCCAATGCTCATAGGAAACCTACCATCTTCGCTCAGCTACATAAGGTATAAACAAACCTTCAATAAAGCAGGCACTTAAAAAAAATAGAAAGCTTGTTTTTCACCATTCTATAAAAAAAATGATACAACGTCGATTTTCCATCTTTATTTCACAAGTTCACAGTGGTTCTTCAAAAATGACCAAATAGTCTTTCAAGCCAATGTCTTTGCTCTTACTTAATTCAGCCCAAATAAGTCAATTTAGGTGCTGAGTACTTCGTATTTGGATCTCACTCTGTACATCTTCTAAATACTGACTGCTTTGACTCTTTATTACTCAAATCCGTCACTGCCTGCTCCAAGTTTTGCTCAATCACTTCTTCAAATGTTTTGAGACAGCAACTCTTTCTATGTTCTTCATCTCTTCACACACTTAAGCCAAGCTAATCATGAATGTTTCAGATTGATTTTTATTTTCATCACTTCTTGATTCTATTACACATGGGATACCTGCTCACAGTTGCCCTGGACTTATGGCCTTACATGCAGTCTATTAACGTCAGTTCTTCGATGACAAGGTTTTCTGGAGCTCAGTGGTGTACATTTTCCTTTAGAAGAGTTACCCTATGTTGGAAATTACGGTTCTATTTCAAAGCATGTTGGGAGAACTAAATCCATTAGCACAACTGGTGCTAATAATGAGAAGTGTGTGTTTAAACTGAAAGGTGTTGGACAGAATTTTATTAGAGAATTTAATGAGAAACCAGGACTAATTAGTAGACGTGCAAATGCAGTGAGAAACAATGAGAGGCAGATGAAGAAGAATTAAAGCAAACAAAGTTAATCGAAGATGCATCCTAGTCTTAAAATGTTTTGAGTTTAAGAGCTTTATTAAAGAATTTAAAGACATAGGTACAATATATGTCAATGCATCTACAACAGGAAGTATTAAATAAGCAACTGAATATATAATTTGGCTGAATAACTAATACGATAAAACTATGTTAAAGAAAAAATATGCCAAAAGGGGAAAAGCAGTAAGAAAAATATGTACCTGAAAATCAAATAGCATTTTACATTTTATAATTTTTGGGGAAGGAAAGGATTAAGTACAAGAGAAATGAAAGAAATAGAAAGAATAAGAAAAATAAAATGGCAGAAAAGAAGGAAAAGAAAAGAAAGAACAAACAAGAAAAAGAGAAAAGAAATTGGAAGTATATTAATAACGATATCATACATTATAATAAAATATAAATTGTCAAATAAACATTGGTTTCCAATGTGGAGTGATGGCTGTACAAATGGTATAATATGAAACAATAAAATTAAAAGCAAAAAGGAGTAAAATACTGATGGTGGTTGAAAAACAAAGGAAGTGTCTTGATTACGCTATGCCGACGCTGATAAGTGATTAGTAAGTGGAGACCAGAAGGCTTCTTTACGAATAAGTTGTTGAGAGGTTTTGGCAGAAGCACGATCCAGTCTGTGATGATAACATAGAAGGTTCCACCAGGCAGAAAAGGAAACCTTGGGAGGCGTCTTTCCAATTCGAAGTAATTACCTGAAAAGCAATCGCTATCAACAAGTCCACAAATATGCCTAGCTTACGTGATCCAAACCAAACTGCAGAGTTACTTCCCAAAAAAATGGAGAAAATATCAAAAGGGAAAACAATGTTACAAATAAGAGGAAATTGATTCACATGCCTTAGTCCAAAATCGAGCAATATTAGGGCAAAGGAAAAAGGAGTGCATAAAGGAACTGGGTGTAGAAGGACATACCCAACAATTCGGGGATAAATTGGAACTATATTTGGAGATTGATAAAGGAGTTAAAAATAATCTATGATAAAAATAATTAAGGGTCTGAGTGGTACTTGAATTGCATGAGGTGTGATGAATGCGTTCCCATATGGTATTCCAAGTGTGAACAGAAAGGGTACGTTTTAAATCAGATTCCCATATGAGTTCAACTTTAGTTTTAGGACGACTAGGGAGGGAAAAATGTAGATACTTGTAGATTTGAGAGGCTTTAATAGAAGGAGAAGTGGGTAAAGGTTCTATCGAGGGATTTTGAGAGAAAGCAGATGCTTCAGAAAGTAGAGAAAGTTGTTCCGTTAAGAACAAACGTAGGGATTCAGATCTTGATAAAGAGGACGCAGATAATTCAAAAGTAGATTGAACTTCATGTAAGGAGAGACACCGAGAATCCCGTATTAATTGTTTAACCAGAAAAATTCCCTTAGTGGCCCATGTCCTCCAAAAAATAGTACGATTAGACAATTTAATTCTTTTGTTGTGCCAAAGAGGTGAGTACAAAAATATCTGTAAAGGACTTTGAGATTTACAATAGATAGATTGAAAAATTTAAATAAATTGTGAAATTGTTGGACAATTAAAAGCTCGAGGAGGATGAGTGAAACCTGCCAGAAGAGAAAAGGGAAAAGGAGAAATCAGAGATTTCTCTAATCTGTGCCAAATTGAGGTAGTAGATACTTCCACCGCAGATAAATATGGTAGCATTTGGCGTAGTAAAAAAGAAGAATGTTATTGTCGAAAGGTAGGAAACTGAACAGCGCCCCGATCTTTAGGAGCTGAGAGAAGGGCTAAAGAAAAACGAGCTTTCCGACCATTCCAAAGAAATCTACTCAAAGTACTATTGAGGGTTTTAAAATATGTCAAAGGTATTTTAACTGGTAACATAGGTAGAAATTAATGACTGGTAGGAACATCATTTTGATGGTGTCTAATCTACCCCACCATGACAAAAAGAGAGGAGACCATCTGTCAGACATACGTTTAACTTTGGACAAGACCTCGTCCAAATTAACTTGAATCGTTTTGGTAAAGGTAGAAGAATATTTATTCCATTTAAAATCAAGGCCTTCAAACATACTTTTTAGACAATATTTATTTAAAGTGAGCACTTCTGATTTAGAAAAATTCAATTTATAACCTGAGAGGGCGGCATAAGATGAGAGAATATCGGTAAATGCAGGCAAAGAAGTAGAGGGATCGGAGACATATAACATAATATCATCTGCATAAGCAGTACATTTTATTTCTACAGATTTGTGTATAAAACCTCGAAAGGAGGGGGAGTGTCGTAGAGAACGAAGAAAAGGCTCAAGAGAAAGGATAAAAAGTAAAGTAGAAAGAGGGCATCCCTGACGAGTGCCTCTTTGTAACGGCAAATAAGAAGATTGAGAGCCATTAACGGAGACCGAGGTAGTCGGAGAAGAATACAGCAAGTTAATAAAGGAAAGAATAGAAGGGCCAAAACCATGCCATTTGAGAGCACGCATCATGAAAAGCCAGTGAACGCGGTCAAAGGCTTTTTCCGCATCTAAGGTTACTGCGGCTATAGGAGAGGTACTCTTAGAGGCAAGATGAATTCTATTAAGAAAAGTTCTGGAGTTATCAGCGATAATCCGTCCTTTAACAAACCCTGTTTGTTCAAAACCAATCAAGTCCGGAAGGACATGATTGATACGGAGGGCTAAGATCTTGGCAAATAGTTTACAATCCAGCTTAATCAATGATATGGGACGATAATTAGCACATCGGGAGGGATCTTTATCTTTTTTAGGAATGAGACAGATCATAGCCTCAAGAAAAGAACCTCTAACCTCTCCATTTAGAACAAAGTATTGAACAAGAGATCAAATATGGGGCAAAAGAACAGATGAAAAACAGGAATAAAACTCAGCAGTAAGACCATCAGGCCCAGGAGCCTTATCTTTAGGTAGCATGGACAAGGCAGATTTAATCTTAGATATAGAAATATCTCCTTCTAACATGGAGCAATCAGGAAGAGGGGAAGAGCGGGGAGGTAATGAATTGAAAAAGGAGTCCAAATTGGTGTCCGAAGGGGAAGATTCAGGAGTGTAAAGAGTCTTGTAGAAATCTGTAAAACAAGTTAATATTTCTTCATCTTTGAAATTAGGGATGTCATGGTCGTCTATAATCTTAACAACTCTAGATCTTTGATCTTTCACCTTCAAATATTTCGCCAACAGCTTACCTGCTCGGTTACGACCACCATAGAATTTAGAATTTATTTTTAGCAATGTCCCCGAAGCTTCTTCTGTGGATTTCCTATTAAAATCTAGTTTAGCTTGAATCAAGGATTTTAGGGAGTCAGCATTCTTAGATGAATAATATGCATGTTCTAATTTTTTAATAGAAGAAAGTAAGGAGACTGACTCTTTGAGAAATTGTTTCTTTTTTGTAGCCACATAATCTATAATGAATCCTCTAGCAGTAGCTTTAAAGGAATCCCAGACAATATGAAAAAATTATTAAAACGCCAACGGCGAGATTTGGAAGATGAAGAGGGGAGATCCAAGTTAATTAATACAGGAGCGTGGTCTGAGATAAGAATAGGGCCAATCTCTGCACATAAGAGGTGTGACAGAAGGTGTGGGATTAAAAATATATAATCAATTCTAGAAGTCGAATTATGAGTAGGTGAATAAAATGTATATTCTAAATTATCAGGATTAAACATTCTCCATGCATCTACCAGACCCCTTGCAGAAATGGTTCTAACAAAGGGTTTTTGCATTTTATTGGGGATGTACTTAGAGGAGGATTTCCTGTCAGTGAAGGGGTCCATGACTTGATTACAATCACCACTCACTATGAGGTTAGGGCTCGTGCATGCATGTAAAGTGTGGGACATGGATTACCAGAATTGTGAGTCAATGCCTGTGGGGCCATAAATGTTAAGTAGGGAAACCTGGGAACCAGTAATAGTAGTATGAAGAAGGAGCCAGCGACCCTCCTCATCTTTTTTTTCTTTTTCTATCAAGAGGGTCAAAGATTTGTGAAAAAGTATTACAACCACATTTTTTCTGTCTTTAGAGGGAGAACAATAAACATGACCTACCCATTGCTTTTTAAGGTAATTGACATCACTCTCGTTAAGGTGGGTTTCTTGTAACATAGCAATTTTGCATTGGAGTCTAGATAAGTGAGTAAGTACCCGTTGCTTTTTAACAGGATTGCGCAACCCCTTTACATTCCATGAGACAATCCGAACATTATCAGCCATCACCATTCAGATAAATTAGTAATAATATTGATAGTAATAAACGATTCCGCCAAATTATATAGTAGCTATCAAGGAAACCAAGAACTAAACCATGAATGCATTTGAAACTGAGCAATCGGACATGTAAATATGGATAACTGCAACATGATGACCGGAATTTTGTGTGAAAATATATCAAAAAACGAAATGTAAGAAGAATTGAAAATAAGATAGAAGAGAAGAAGAGAAAGAGATATTCAGGAAAGAAAAAAGAAAGGAAAAAAGAAAAAGGGGAAACAAATAACAGAAGAAAAGTTGACAGGCAGCCAGACGACTGCAGTCAAGGATGCCGGGAATACACATCCAAAGGAAGAAAGACAGGTGGAGGACGGGAGCCGCAAAGGGAAGACTGGCGACAGAGCCAGCAAAGGAACCAGAGGGCGAAGGGAACAAATAGACCAATTGATGAAGAAGAAGAAAAAGGGAGCACATTAAAAGAACATGAGGAAAAGGGCTGATATAAAGAAAAAGAGGAAGCCGGACAGTACAAATAAGTGGTAATACATGACGGTGGAATGGACAACGAATGAAATGGGAACATGAAAACTTACCAGACATCGAAGTAATTGTAAATGGCAGGGTTGATACGATAGGGTAAGGGTGAGGACACATCGAAGGAATGGTTCTTTAGTGAAGGGAAAACACCTGTGGAGAAAACAGAAGGAGTAATGAGAGATGGCCGGCCACATGACGAGAAAAGAAACAACATTAAACGGTGAAACATTGAACTACAATCAACAGCAACAGGAAGAAACATGACACTGCCATCAAAACCAACAATGGAGGAAAGAGCGCAACAAATTCAAGATAATACAAAAAAGAACAACATTCAGGATCCTCCAATAACCCTCTCCTCTCCCTTATGGCGAGAAATAAAGTGACCCAGGTCTTCAGGGCGATCAAAGGAGTAGGAGCGATCCTTAAATGTGACCTTGAAGAAGCAAGGGTGCACCAGTCCATATCTAGCGTTCATTGATCGAAGTGCAGGTGGAAGAGAAAGAAATTCCTTGCGGCGAGCAGCAGTTGCACGAGCCACATCTTGAGAGAAAAAAGATTTTTTGACCGGACCACAACATCTGCTTTCTTAACTTGGTAGCGGAGAGAACCATCAATAATTCGGTATATTCCAAAAACAAAATAATTATCCCACGAGGACGATTATTTGATGAAGTAGATGAGGGACCTCCGGATGATGGACCAATGCGATGAGCACGTTGCAAGTTGAGGTTGGTACCGTCTTTAAGGCCAACAATCTTGGGGATGTGGATCCTCAAAAAGGTAAGCATATCCGATCCCTCCACTCCCTCAGCAATACCATAAATGCGAAGGGTGTTACGCCTGTTTCGTTTTTTCAAGTCTTCAGTTTGCGCTTTAAGTAGAACAATTTCCTTAGACATAGCTGCCATTTGAGGAATCACATCTTGGGTATCGCTAATCGTTTGTACCACCTCAGAAACTCTGGATTCTAGGTTAGACCATTTTTCTTCAAGCCTTTGAATGGCAGCGTTAGTGTCTATAACAAAAGGCTTCATGAGCTTAAGTTCTTCCACAAGATCCTCCATAGTGATTGGAAGTGGTGATTTCGTAGGGAAATTAGGCTCTTTCTTTTGATGCTTGTGAGCAGCAGTCGTATTAGAATCCTTGCGTTGAGAAGACATTGCTGTAGGAGAAGTTTTTGAAACAAGTGAAGGAGGAGGATCCATGAAGATATCAAAATCCAATATATGCTGGTTAAAAGGAGGTGTTGGCTGTATTATCAGACAGTAAAACTAGCCGTAAGAAGAAGTACAATGAGGACAAGCCACAGAGACAGTCTTTGTTGAGGAGACAGTTCTGCTCGCTTGCGGAGCCTCAGCTGGGTGCGGCCATCTTACTGGCGGCCCAAGCTACCCCCCCCCCTAGTCTTAAAATTGAGCAAGAGAGAAAATAATTTGTGCATACGATGCATGAGAAGACTGACGGTTTGGAGTTATATGAAATGATTGGAAACAGTGTTTGCAATTATAATTATGTGGTTGATGGTGAGTTTGTGAAGGGTGAAGTGCTTATTTATAGAGGAATTTATTAAGTGTGTGGTAAAACCGGTTCTTTTAACCTACCACATAATTGGGTGGGTAGGTGTTAATTTGCTTTGGTCTTACAGATGATTGAGATGAACAAAAATGGACATAGAAGAATGAAATGAGGTTTTGGACTCGTGCGTATGGATATTTGTCATGTGTTGATTCCTCCTAATGGTGTTGCTTTGAATGATGTGAAGATTAGGAAGTTGACTTTGTTATACAGATTAGCAGCTAATACTGCTAGTACACTAACCAAAATAAAAGGGGAAATTATTGCTTTGTGTGTGATGGTTCTTCAGAATCGTCTTGCATTATATATTCACAAAAGAGGGCAGTGTGCCAGATGTTGAGAGTAAGGCAGTGCTGTGCGTATGTTCCTAACAACTGTAAGCTTATTTATCAGTATATTTCAAATATTACTAATGTTTTGCAGGATGCAAATGTTTCTGAAGAGTCTGGTGTATTGAAAACAGTTGATTCATGGTTTAGTGCAATTGCTGATGAAATTTCAAAGGTTGAAGAGTGGTTTTGCGATATTGGAACAGGTATAATAAAGATAGTGTACAAGTTATAAAACGTTGTTGTAATGTGGATTGTGATAATATATCAGACAGGCTGACAGAATGGGATGTCTTCAAGAAGACCATTGAGACCAGAGGGCATTGTATGGATTTGACATGGAATATCTGCAAACAGCTTGACGGGAACATTTCCCATAGTGAGCGTTTGGTTTTTCACCACAAGACCCAGGCGGTACTTGACCCTGATCACGCCCGCCCACTAGCGGAAGACCGCCGTGAGCACTCATCGCTCCTGGATCAGTTGCACTATCTTAACTATGCTACGCACTCTTCTCACACCAATGCTTCGTCAGACTACACAGGCAGGCTACTGGCATGGCTGATACACCAAGACCAACCTAGACAACCTATCCTTTTGCTGCACTCTTCTATGTGATACCTCCTCTGCACCCAACACGACATACATGCAGAACCAACACACCACTACACCTCGCTATACAAGTCACTTGCAGACGCTAGCCAGGACAGTATTGACGCATTCTTCTCCATGATCCAACTGCCCACCATTGCACCTAAGCAGCGGACGGAACTTGACAAACCCATTGCTGTCACTGAAATCCAAGAGGCCATTAGGGTCCTTGCGATGGGCAAGTACCCAGGTCCGGACAGCTTGCCAGGCTAGTATTTTATAGCACATGCCTCTTTGCTGTCCCTTCACCTACTTACCCTCTATAGAGAGTCTCTATCTGCTTCCTGCCTTCGACTGCAGGCTTTGCTCATCTTAATACCGACTACAAAATACTGGCCACGGTTCTTGCAGACCGTTTGGCACACCTGGTCCTGTCACTGGTCCACCCTGACCAGAACGGGCTCATCACAGCTCCAAATAACTCCTTAAATCTACAGAGTTTTGTTTGTGTCCTTAAATATTCCGTGTATCGATGATTAATCTCCAGGTGCCTGGTGCTAGACCTGGAGAAGGCCTACGACTTCCTGGAATGGACATTTTTATTTATCACCATGCCTCGGTACGGTATTGGGAGTTGCTTTCTCCGCTTCATTTGGCTGCTCGACATGCAGCTGCTCGCTAGAGTCAGAACAGGCTCTTGTATATCGGACCCCATCCCAATATGCAGAGGCACCCGACAGGGATGATCACTCACCCCACTACTTTTTTCCTTAGTCGTTGAGCAGATTGCCTCGACCATCCAAGCTCAAGATGCGGATTTGTGCATCCTCCTGGGGACGCCACCCACGCGATTTCCCTCTATGCTGATGATCTCAGCCTGTTTCTCTGGGACATGTGTTTGGTTCTTGATGCTTTAGCCCACACGCTCAACAGCTTTGCTGCTCTTTCTGGTTTAAGGGTTAATTAGGCTGAAGCGTGTCTCTTTCCTTTGCCCCTCCACACTCTGATCCGTCCTTTGTGGTGTTCCGTTAGTGTGGCAACCAGACACATTTCGATATTTGGAAGTCTGGGTGTATCATCAATCAGTCGACTTGTTTTACAGTAACCTTGTACTACAGGCATCAGATCACAGATATGCTTCTGGCGCACTCTTCCGCGGTCTGTCATGATCCACATAGCCCTTCTCAAAATGGTGGTCTTACCCTGGTTGCTCTATTATTTCACCAACCTGTCCTTATTCGTTGTGCCCCTCCTTTTTCCGCTCTCTTGATAGACTCATGAGAGAGTTCATTTGGAGTGACTCGTACTGCAGGGTGGCATTGTCAAAGCTATATTTGCCAACTGACCATTGCGGGCTTGTAGTCCTAAACATGGAACAATATTATTTTGCCTTCCAGCTCCAATGGGTGACCAGATGGTTGGCGGGCTTCCACTTGTCAGACACAGCCACTCTATCACCAGCCCGGATTCTCCCAGTGATCCTTCGTCTCTTTCACCCCTGCACCCGTGAAAAACCACCTGAATCACTTCTTAATGTTGTGTTTCATTGCTATCGTCGGAGTTTGTATCTTACCCAATCCGTGATCCCCTATGCATGAGCATTACCTCTCCTTGGCACATCTAGAGGCTGCGCCACCACCACGACAGCAGAGCTCTCCCCCTGGCTGGAGGCCAGCTTGTACACCCTGGCGATCTAGTGCTTTATGACACACTAGTGTAGGAAGAGGGCCTACACCAGTGTCAGTGTTGTTTATACAACTCATTACTTTCGGTTCTAGGTGCTAAATGGGGCAACGCTCTGCAGGAACATTCAATACACCTTACCATACAGTACTTACGTGTTATGGAAACGGGCAGGCACCTCACATGCTGGTTTGCGGGTTCACTACACCACCACACTGCAACACCACTTTTACCTTTGCAGCGCCACTGGGAGGAGGATCTGACTCATCCGTGTACAGACATAGAGTGGGCTACCATATTAGAGAGTCTGATCCGAGTCCCCTGCAACGCACATTTTTGCCTCATTCAGTACTACATTGTCCAAAGGGCTTACCTCACTCCTGCCAAAATTAACCATTCCTTTAACTACAACAACGCTGTTTGTCCTAGATGTCACCAGCCCGACGCTGACCTCCTTCCTATGTTATGGGACTGTCGACTCCTAACCATTTACTGGCAGGACATCATGATCCAATTGGTCGCTTGCACAGGACGCACGAGACAGGCATGGGAGGTATGCATCTTGCCTTTTTCAGAGGGGTGAGAGGCACAACATCACTTCCCCATTTCTCGATTTGGGCATGTGGACAGCTAAGTGCCTCATCACGAGATGCTGTAGGTCACCCGAAACCCCACCCCTGGTGGCCTGGAGGCAGTCACTCCTGGTGTGGGCCCACGCAGATAGCGTGGCATTACACAGGAAGGATAATTTAAGGCCATGCAAAATCCCTATAGCTACCAACTGGGACAGCATACTGCATGATTTTCAGACAGAATTACGCACCAATTCAGCTCCCCTGATGTCCCCGTGGGGGACAACAAGGCAGATGCAGGGACCCAACCACTTAGTTTACAACAAGCCCATGAGGCACTAATGGGTACTTTGATGTTCACCCCACACCTTACCTAAAAATTTGCAGAAGTCGATTGTTGGCAGTACAGGTACTACTGACTACTATGGCTGATCGATAGTAAAGGGTTGGGAGGTTTAGTTTGGGCATATTTATCTAGTTTGTCTCCTTTTGTTCTTGATTTTGTAATGCACTTATGCCTTTGCTAAAATTATATGACTTGGACTCTACAGTTGGCCCCACATGAACAGTCAAAAGACACACAATTGATGGATGGAATGCAGATCAAATCAAAACATTCACCCCCAGTCAAGAGATCTGGGTTAAATCCATCATTCTTTTGCTCACCATGCCACCCCAGTTTAGACCTGGCCATATGTAAATCAGTCTTGACCCTGTGCCTCATGGGAACAGTCCAGCCCGAACTGCCAAGCCAGGTCCTCCCCGGACCGGAAACAAGCATCCTAGGACCGGTTTTGGGGTATCACCCCTCTTCAGCCTGGATAGCTTGATTCCAGTGGCACAGTGATCCCAGGATCCACGTCTGGGCATACCTGGCGCACTTAGGGTGAGAAAGCAAAAGACACACAATTGATGGACGGAATGCAGATCACATCAAAACATTCACCCCCAGTCAAGAGATCTGGGTTAAATCCATCATTCTTTTGCTCACCATGCCACCCCAGTTTAGACCTGGCCATATGCAAATCAGTCTTGACCCTGTGCCTCATGGGAACAGTCCAGCCCGAACTGCCAAGCCAGATCCTCCCCGGACCGGTTTCGGGTTTTCAAACTGGAATGGCATGGTGAGCAAAAAAAACGATGGATTTAGGCCCAGATCTCTGTACTGGGGTGAATGTAAGACATTGTTCTGCATTCTGTCCATCAACTGTTGTTTTTGAATTTGTCACCCTGAGTGGTACGGTTATGCCCAGGCGTGGGTCCCGTGCTCTCCGTGCCACTGGAATCAAGCTATCCTGGCTGGTGAGGGGTGAAACTCCGAAACCGGTCCTAGGATGCTTGTTTGCAGTCCAGGGAGGACCTGGCTTGGCAGTTCGGGCTGGACTGTTCCCATGAGGCACAGGGTCAAGACTGATTTGCATATGGCTGGGTTCAAACTAGAATGGCATGGTGAGCAAAAAAACTATGGATTTAGGCCCAGATCTCTGTACTGGGGTGAATGTATGACATTGTTCAGCATTCTGTCCATCAACTGTTGTTTTTCCACATGAACAGTCAGCAGACACATCCTAATGTTGAGATGCATGTACACCTTCTTAGCTATCTATTACCAAATACTTGCTTAGCTGTTCCATATGGCAATGTCGTATGTTACACATTCTGTAGTCTAATAATGCTGGCCAGCGTTTCTGTAGTCTTGACAGAATGGCACTGTATATTCAAAACATAAAGATCCACCCTCAGATAAATGTAAAAGCCGTGTCCTCCCAGACTACTAGTGTTTCCTACAATGGTGGAGAGAAACACAGTTTGTTTAAATACCCCTATGTGAAGGGCATGCCAAATAACTATGCACTGTATACAATACCTAAATAGGTATACTACTTTCTAATTTGATTTCTAAGGAGATAATGCCCCATGAGCCTTATAATGGGTGGGAGGGGTGCCTATAGTCGCACTTACTCCAAGGACACTGCCCCGCCGTATCCAGACTCCCCGCGGCTCCATTGAATGTTCAGGTCTTTTTTAAATTTTACTCTCTCATTGACTCCTGACCCTTCCACTCACATTCCTACACGACACAGTCTTTCTACAATAACAGTGCTCCCACGTAGTCGTTGGTCGCAGCACGCCCCATCCCGCAGCGGGGCAGGAAGACCCCTATGATGAAACATGACACTAAGGGCCCTTTTGTTGTGTGAGGGGTATTTAAACAAACTGTGCGTTTCTCCACCATTGTAGGAAACACAAGTAGTCTGGGAGGACACAGCTTTTACATCTATCTGAGGGTGGATCTTTATGTTTTTTTGTATCTACTGACTTGAGGAGGACGTATCCACCTCCACTGCTCATGTGAGTAGAACCTCTTCACTCCCCCTTTTTAGGTCTCGCCTACGCAGCGCGCATGCGCTGCATAGGAGGAGACCTCTTGATATCGATTCGCTTTTTGGGCCAAAAACGTGCACACGTTGCATTGCTTTCAATGGCAACACGTGCACGTTTGGCGATTCCCTTGCGGAAGCGAGCTTTCAAACCATCTGTTTGTAATTAACAGATGGTTCCTGCTCGCTCCCGCAAGGGAAACAGGCACAGGCCCTCTCCACTCACCCTGCTGCCTCTCGTCAAACTTCTTTTGTTTTTTTATTTTGAGCGCGAGGCGTGGGGGCTCTATTCAACCCTATGTACAGAATGTTCAATTTCACTTACTGGCCTTTGTATAGGAGCATAATTTTGTGAATTATGTATATGACGGAATTTCAAGATCGACTATGTTGTACTAACCAGTCGAGAACAACATTTTCAAAATGTCTAATGTGTTGCTATTTGTGGAGTCATTATTGCCTTAATTAGATCATGCATTCCATGCTGTTTGGGGGCCCCTTCCATGGACCGTGTATTGCAAGGTAGGTGCATTTAAATAGCACTTACTACCCAGTGCAGGCTTTGAACCACTTATGGCTTGACTAGACCCTCAGCAGCCCACCATCACTTCCTCGATCCCGCTGCGCTCCAGAGTAGGCACATGCTTTCATGTCGATTCTCTTAAAAGTGACTGTCTGCGGCTTGAAGTTCCCTCGCAGTTTATAGAGACGCTCTATGACCGGTGAGCTGACCCCCACTTCAGAGCAGACTGCGGTAGGAAAACACGGAGTTCTGGGTCTCATTGTAATCTGCTTGCGCTGCCCAGTCTCCCCCTCCGGCTGTGTGGTTACGCTCTTCACAGCAGCTTCCTCGTAAAACACTTGTGTGCTTGAACGAGGCGCTTAACTTGACATCAGAGCGGATTTCGAATAAGACCAACCCTAACGAATGTTTCCTTTTAAACAGGCAGTTATAGCAGCTGTGTCTATTGTACCCTCCCGCTGCCAAACTAAATTTGCCACACTCTTATTGGTCCATCCTAAAGTGACCTTGAAACCTCTTTAAGGGTTCAATGGAATATCTCAAATTCGATTGGCTGAGCTTCAGATTGTTGGATATATGATTAACAGACACTCCTTCTCGGTTACTATTTTGTAGCACAAATCCAACTCTTATTTTACTTCTGCTGCCGCCGCCACCCAACCCCTACACTCCAAGTCCAGTTGATAAAAAAAATTGGCATAAACATGATTATCACTACATCCACTGTTTGCAATCATTCTACGTTGTGCAGTGAAATTGCAGCACCCGACGGAAAAACACTTCAGCTAGCAAGAACAGGCAGCAATTGCACGGTCTGAAATGCCGAAACAGCACATTGTGCCATCTTTCAGCTCACCTAATATATCATTAGGTAAGGTTAAACGCAAACGGAATTCCAACTAATGACTTTTAGTCCTTAATTTAACCTTGGGCCCGAGTGCCAGGGATTAGATGAAAGTCTGGCCAAATCAACAAAATAGACGGGAATTTTATCTACATGCCTGCTCCCTGTTGGAATGTGTTTTATTTTATTGTATTTTTATTTTAAATAGCAAACATTTACAAGGCACATTCGGCTCTTGCACTACTTAACAGTGTCTGTTGAATTTTATGGTCTGGCTTGACAGAGCACCTCTGGGGCACGGGTGTTCGCAATTCGTTAAAATATATGCAGTTGGATTTGGCTCTTCCGGTGGAGCTTCAGGTCTCACTCACCTCATCATATTTGATCTTTGGTGTATCAAACTGTCTCCTATTAAACTTTTGTACTACAATTGAAGCGGGACTATTTGACGTGCATTGACTAATCATGTTATGTACTTGATCTCATAAAGCAAACATAAGGAGATGATGGACGAAGCGCTGAAACTTTTCAGACACGACACCCCCCCCAGATCTTGGTTGAATCCATCCTCGTTCTTTTGCTCACTTTGCCACCTCACCCCAACTTTGTGTTTGCCTTGAATTCATAAATGCATTGCACAAAGAAACAAGAATTGGCATAGCCAATAGGTCTCGCCTTTGGGACCTTATAAGTATTTAGTTATGCTGCACAATATCCTTGGTGCAACAACTTCAACTGTTGCATGGCTAAACATTTATAAGGTCCCAAAGGCGAGACCTATTGGCTATGCCAATGCTTGTTGTTTTTTTGATGGCACTGTATATTGCCATGCTTTGTTAACCCCTTACCTTTGTTTAGAATTCTAAAAAAGTGATTAAAAAACACATTAAAATATATAAAGGAATACAATCCAAAACACTATGCACTTGAAAAGCCTTTACAACTAAACAATTAAAAAAATTGTTTCTCATGCTTCAAAACTGATGGAGCAAGAGATGTTTTTTTTCTTTTTAAGTCATAATCATTTGCTTTCTTCCAACATGAAGGTTGACCGATTGACTTAATGGCACAAAGAAAGCACAGTGATCCATCATCATTTGAAAGATTAGTCAGGCAGGAGTCTAGCAGGAAGTCCTATTTTATTAATTTACTTGACAGTCATTCCCTCTCTTTCATTTTAAAATGTAATGAACGGTAGCTTAAGTCAACCACGTATAATCAGCTGAATCTTTGTCCGCCTACTTGTAGTGAGAACCTCCTGAATAGATTCCTTTAGCATTGCCCTATTTAATTGCACAGTACTTCCAAAAATAAAAAAAAATGTGTGAAGCATCTATCTTCTTCCACCCAAAGCAGTCTAAGACATTTCTCTGTCCATGCAAAAAATATACACAAAGAACCACGACCCCCTATCAGTGATAAGGATGCTGCTGCATCAAACCAGTATGCAAAGGTCTACACTATATTGTACTTGAAAGGGGCAGATAATTAGAATAATAGTTACTGGGTTGCAGAGTGGAAGTTGGTAATATAAAATAGATTTGCTCATTACAAGTTTTTTCTAAAGTCATTTGGGCTTCATAAAGCACAAAAACGTGGGATAAAATCCCTAAGAACAAGTTTCTCATCTTCGGTAACAATCTTTCTGATGGATACTCTAACTACACGCAGATTTCTTAACTTGTAAAAATTTCCCAGGCATCATACAGGATCCAGAAACTTTAAAGAAGTACTCCTGCGGATTCAAAGTGCTACCCATGTGCACTGATGTTTTTACTTTCTTAGGCTGTCTGCGTTCGTAAACACAGAGCTGAACGGCAAATTGGCATGCCTAGTCTAAAGCTCTCTAGATTGGGACTTTTTTTTTATGCACCAGAAATATGGTGACCAAAAGGTAAGTAGTTCCCTGAGCAATCTTCGCATATATAAAACTTCAATTACAGTTCATAGAAGTTTTCTCAGAATCACGAGTTTCAATGTAACAGATGGAAATCTTGTCCGATCTTCATCTTCCTTCACAATCTTTATTTACAGCTTTGTCATTGTCCTTAGAAGACTTGTATAAGCAAAAGGGCTTTATTATCCGGACGAGAAATAATCCAAGTCCATTCATAAAGAAGATTTTCTTCGAATCACTTATTTCGAACAGAAAGGTTTTATTCTTAATTCATTCGATCTTAGAAAAAACAGCCAACACGTGTTACGTCTATTGTTAATATTCCAAGAGACTTCCTCAGGGCTGTAATAAACAGATATACAACACAATTACCAATTCTATCTCTCTCAAACTAAACGAGTTACAATCCTCCACCAAACCGAGGAAACCCGTGTTTATAGAAGAGTCATAAAGACCAAGGAAATTCGGGATAAAGCCAAAATGTACCAAGAAGTGTTAAGGTCACCCAAACCACCACAGTAGAATCAATTAGAAAAGAAAAAAAAAAAAAAAAAAGACGCCAAATTTGATGCCAACTGTATACACAAGAGATCATCCGAAGATACCAACCAGCCAAGTACCTAGACTAAATACTCCGTAGTGTGTAAAAGCACCCAATTAAAGTGTCTTAAAAAGTAAAGTCAGATAAAAACTCAAAATTAATAAAATAAACCAAACGCTAGTCCCAAACGATTCGTAAATACAATAAAAGTGACAGCATATGTAAATATGTGTCACCAACGTCAATATCATAAGATCATAGATCACTCACCAAAGTTCCAAATTGCGATTTACTTTAACAGGAAATAGTGAAGAGGGTTGGCCACATATATAACAGCCCGCCCAACAGAATTCTTCCTTAGCAAAGTGCTCCGTTACCTAAAAAAACATGTATATATACTTAAAAGGTAATTCTAAGTATTTTTGTAAAACCAGTATGGTCCTAACCATAAGCCAAACAACATTAATTAAAGAGATATGTTGTCGAGAATATTCTTAAGCAATCTAACCAAAGTTCAACTAAAAGCCGCTAGGCACTCAGAAAATACCACACCGATACTTATTTAACGTTTAAAAACACAACGGAAGGCATATAGGGATATTCGATGTCTGAAAATCCGAATCTTACCTCCAAATACGAGGCAGAGGGTAGAGGCGTATCCTGCCACACTGTATTGGCGTCTTGCAACCGCGCCATGTTTTTTCTATATATTTATTGAAGGCGAGTGCTCTTCAAAATCGAAGAGGGACTAACGGGAATACTCGTACCTCTAATCAAAGACTTGGCCAGAGCCATTTTGGAGTGGGTTACGGAAACGATGTCACTAGTACGAATTATAATTTAATTTCTAACCCATCGTGAAGCAGCTAAATATTTAACAAGGAATTTTAAAAAAAGGAAAAAAAGGAAGAGAAGGAGAAAAAAAAGAAAAAGAAAAAAAGCAGCCAAAATTTTTTCTTAATTCACCCTCACTAATTTGCCTGAGTAAAACCATTAATTAACGAAGTAAAACCACAAATCTCAATAGTTATCAGTGACAACCAATAAAATGTTTTTCTATTTTAGTTCATAATGCCCTATATCAAATAAAGACTCAACAGCAACCGATTTAACTTCCTAAATCCTTACTCAAAAAGTCCCAATATTCAATTCTGTTGCTATATATAAGCCTGGAAATGCTGGTTATGGGTGAACACAGCTACAGTATAATGTATAGTGAAGAGTAATTTGATATTACGAGAGCATTGAAGAGGGAGACGAGAGGAGAGAGAGGATAAAAGAAACAGAGAGACGCTAAGCTAGCTAGCTCAAAAGTGCCAAATAGGAACACAATGAATATTTTGGTAATAGGTACAGACCCAACAAGGGGTAACAGTGGCATTTAACACTCTATAATGGGTAACAACTATGAAACTCATATTGGTTATAAATGCAATTGGATGAACTACATATGACCCAATTCCTTATAAAAATTATTATTAGTCATAAAATCCCATAACAATCATAAAGGGGATTAAGCTTATGACTTCAAGAAGTCCAATTCAATAGTGGAACAAGGTAGGTAATACATTCAGAAAGCCTAACAGCCCAAGAAATATTGCAGCCCTGAATCCATGTTAAGCCCCAGTTCCACAACCCGCAATTTTAAAATCCATTTTGCCTCACATTGGCGGACTCTAAGTTCTCTCTTGCCCCCACGGTTGTCAGACAGTATATTTTCAATGCCATGAAAAGAAAAAGAGGAGCTACCTTCTGGCTTAGACAGTCTTTGGCATGATTTGCCAGGGGATACCTGAGGTCAACGTTCTTTAGGGCTCTAAAATGTTCAGCCATCCTTTCTTTAAGACATCTAATGGTACTACCAATATATATCTTCAAACACTTGCACCGAATTGCATATACCACAAATTTGGTTGAACAGTCAATATGTTGTAATATTTTATATTTGGCTGAGCCATTGTATTCAAATTCCTTAGTGTCATGAACTGAAAATCTGCACATGCTACAGTGTCCACATTTGAAGGACCCTATATTAAGTTTGTGCAGCCAGGTGTGGTCAGGTTTAGTATTTCTGGGATAGCTAGGACTAATCAAATTGCGAATGGTCGTACCTCTCCTGTATACAATACTGGGTTTGCTGCTTAGATGGACACCTAATGTGGGGTCAGAAGTCAATAAGTGCCAGTGTTTCTTAAGGATATTGTAGATCTTATGAGACCTGGGATGGTAATCAGTCACTAACTTCAGGTGTTGTGTCTTATTAACCTTATATTTCGTTTTTTGTTTCAAGGTATCCTTTCTACATAGTTTCAATGATCTTTGTTTTGCTTGAATAATAATATCCTTGTTATAACCCCTTTCCAAAAAGCGTTTTTCCATATCAGCAACACAGCTAAGGAAATCATCCTCCCTACTGTTATTTCTCCGTGCCCTAAACATTTCACCACAGGGTATGGCGTTTACTTGGGCTTTAGGATGGGCACTGGTAGCAAATAGAGTAGAATTACAGGAGGTACTTTTTCTATATAGTCTGCTATTTATTTTCCCATCTGCCACAAAGAGTTCAGTATCTAAAAAAACTATCTTCTCCTGACTCGATGACATAGTGAAAGACATATGAAAGGGATTCGTATTCATGAATTCAAAGAAATCCCGCAACTGTAACTCATTACCAGTCCAAATAATAAGACAATCATCTATGAACCTGCCATAGTAGATAATATACTCCTGCCATTTGGCACCATTGGGACCCCAAAAGGTGTAACATTTCAAACATCCCCATAAACAAACATGCTAGGGACGGCGCAAATTTTGATCCCATTGCTACTCCGCATTTCTGTCTGTACCATTCGTTGTTAAACAAAAAAACATTGTGTTCCAAAATCAACCATGACATGTGAATCAGCATATCCGAATGTTCCAATAATTCCACTGGACGTTTGTATAGAAAATACTCTAGTGCCTGTAACCCCTGCTCATGTTGGATGTTTGTATACAGGGACACCACGTCTAAAGTTACTAGTATCATTGAATCGTCCCAAGTCAGATCCATCAAGACGTTAAGAATGTGTTTAGTGTCTCTGATATAGGAGGCCAAATTCAGAACATATGGTTGCAGAAATAAGTCTACAAATTCAGATATCTTTTCCATAGGTCCTCCCATACCAGAGACAATGGGTCTCCCTGGTGGTCTAGAGGCATCTTTATGGATTTTTGGGAGCGTATAAAGGCAAGGGAAGCGTGGCTTTACAATTTTCAAATAGGCAAATTCGTCATCATTCAGTAAACCCCTAGTATGCCATTTGGTAAGTTCTAAATTGACAATGCGTGTTACGTCAAATACAGGGTTAGTGTCCAATTTTACATAACATAAATCATTAGAAAGTTGGTTCAATATTTCAGCCTCATAGACAGATCTTTCCATAACGACAATATTACCACCTTTGTCGGCTTCTCTAATTATGATTTTATCATTAGAGCGTAACATTTTGAGAGCCAACTGTTCGCCTTTAGTGAGATTATTATTAGTGGATAGACTATTGTTTTTGTTCCTCATAGTATCCTCATATTTGTTCAGCTCACCAATGACAATTCTATGGAAAACTTCAATGTTCTTGCCACTAGGAAGTTGTGGTGTCCATTTAGATTTGAGTTTTAGGCCACTGTCAACACTAGTGTCCGTACTACATTCTAGTTCTTCCAATACCTGACCCAATGTAACAGGATCCTGTTAATTCTCAGTAATTGACAGGAGTAACATAGTGTCTCTGATGTCTTGGATAGATTGGTTACCCACACTCATTTCTCTGTTTGATTCTCTAGGTTTATTCACAGAATCTTTGCCAAAAAATGTCTTCAATTTTAAATTTCGAACAAACCTATACAGGTCTATTTTGACATTTGCCATATCACATTTATGGGTAGGGCAAAAACCCATCCCCTTACCCAAAACAGACACCATATCCTGTGACAAAGTTAAGTTAGACAAATTAATCACTTGAATGCCTGAGTTTGGTATAGGGGTTACTACTTGCACCTGTTCCATGACCGAGTATGCATACCTTCTCTCATTCTTGGACCGGATTCCCCCCCTGGACCCTCTCTTGGTCCTCAACGTTCCTCTCTGGGTAGAATATTTGATTCTTTATTGCCCATCCTGATTCTTTGAATCTCGCGTAAAAAAGAGCCACCTGGGCCCTCCCCAGTGGCCCTTTATTTTGGACTTCATCACTTACACTAGAAACAGTGCCTGAAGAGGCAACACTTGTGCTACTCAAAAGTGAGTTTTTACTGCCAACTCTCTGTAGGTCTTGTTTGACCAGATTGTCAAATTTTTTGGCAAATGTAAACACCCGACCATTGATATAATCCTTTTCATCTCTTTTTAGTTTGTGAGCTTGTGAGCTCATATTTTCCCAAAACTTCTTCCAAAATTGCATAATTCTTTTTGGTTACTTGCTCCATTTTAAGGTCTGAAATCTCCTTTTCAAGGTTATCTACCTCTTCAGCTGTTTTCATAACTTTTCTCTCTGCGTTCTCAATCAAAATATTCATTAAACGCATTGAGTTACCTATTAGTTCCTTTTCCCAGAGGGTAAGAAGATCATCTTCAAGGTCATCGTATGTTGGGAAAATTTGTGCACGTAACCCTCTAGAGATTCTTTCTAGCCTTATATATTCTTTTAGTGTTGCCCCGTCCCACCATTTAGAGATCTCGGTTTTCCTTAGTCTTTCTAACCTTATAAATTTTCAAACCCTCATTTGGTTTATTACCTGAAATAACTGCTTTGTTGACTGAAACACCTGCATGAAGGTTCTTAAACAAGTCTTCCGCTACTTTGCTTCTGTCATTTCTGGAACACATTCTCTCTAATATTACACGCCCAAGTGGGAAACCACTAGAGCTGCAGCAACCTCAAAATTGATACAGCTTAATGATAGGTAGTGAGGTATATCCTACGCAAGCATATAGTGGTTAGAACAGTAAGAGAACAGAATTATCACAGTATTGCATCAAAGGGAACAAAACAGCCACCACCCAACGCTGTTAACTACAATCGATGGCAATTGTAAATGTTCAAAGAAATAATAGTTCCCTGAGCAATCTTCGCATATATAAAACTTCAATTACAGTTCATAGAAGTTTTCTCAGAATCACGAGTTTCAATGTAACAGATGGAAATCTTGTACGATCTTCATCTTCCTTCACAATCTTTATTTACAGCTTTGTCATTGTCCTTAGAAGACTTGTATAAGCAAAAGGGCTTTATTATCCGGACGAGAAATAATCCAAATCCATTCGTAAAGAAGATTTTCTTCGAATCACTTATTTCGAACAGAAAGGTTTTATTCTTAATTCATTCGATCTTAGAAAAAACAGCCAACACGTGTTTCGTCTATGGTTAATATTCCAAAAGACTTCCTCAGGGCTGTAATAAACAGATATACAACACAATTACCAATTCTATCTCTCTCAAACTAAACGAGTTACAATCCTCCACCAAACCGAGGAAACCCGTGTTTATAGAAGAGTCATAAAGACCAAGGAAATTCGAGATAAAGCCAAAATGTACCAAGAAGTGTTAGGGTCACCCAAACCACCACAGTAGAATCAATTAGAAAAGAAAAAAAAAAAAAAAAAAAGACGCCAAATTTGATGCCAACTGTATACACAAGAGATCATCCGAAGATACCAACCAGCCAAGTACCTAGACTAAATACTCCGTAGTGTGTAAAAGCACCCAATTAAAGTGTCTTCAAAAGTAAAGTCAGATAAAAACTCAAAATTAATAAAATAAACCAAACGCTAGTCCCAAACGATTCGTAAATACAATAAAAGTGACAGCATATGTAAAGATGTGTCCCCAACGTCAATATCATAAGATCATAGATCACTCACCAAAGTTCCAAATTGCGATTTACTTTAACAGGAAATAGTGAAGAGGGTTGGCCACATATATAACAGCCCGCCCAACAGAATTCTTCCTTAGCAAAGTGCTCCGTTACCTAAAAAACATGTATATATACTTAAAAGGTAATTCTAAGTATTTTTGTAAAACCAGTATGGTCCTAACCATAAGCCAAACAACATCAACATTAATTAAAGAGATATGTTGTCGAGAATATTCTTAAGCAATCTAACCAATTTAGAACTTACCAAATGGCATACTAGGGGTTTACTGAATGATGACGAATTTGCCTATTTGAAAATTGTAAAGCCACGCTTCCCTTGCCTTTATACGCTCCCAAAAATCCATAAAGATGCCTCTAGACTACCAGGGAGACCCATTGTCTCTGGTATGGGAGGACCTATGGAAAAGATATCTGAATTTGTAGACTTATTTCTGCAACCATATGTTCTGAATTTGGCCTCCTATATCAGAGACACTAAACACATTCTTAACGTCTTGATGGATCTGACTTGGGACGATTCAATGATACTAGTAACTTTAGACGTGGCACGGAGAAATAACAGTAGGGAGGATGATTTCCTTAGCTGTGTTACTGATATGGAAAAACGCTTTTTGGAAAGGGGTTATAACAAGGATATTATTATTCAAGCAAAACAAAGATCATTGAAACTATGTAGAAAGGATACCTTGAAACAAAAAAACTAAATATAAGGTTAATAAGACAACACCTGAAGTTAGTGACTGATTACAATCCCAGGTCTCATAAGATCTACAATATTCTTAAGAAACACTGGCCCTTATTGACTTCTGACCCCACATTAGGTGTTCATCTAAGCAGCAAACCCAGTATTGTATACAGGAGAGGTACGACCATTCGCAATTTGATTAGTCCTAGCTCTCCCAGAAATACTAAACCTGACCACACCTGGCTGCACAAACTTAATATAGGGTCCTTCAAATGTGGACACTGTAGCATGTGCAGGTTTTCAGTTCATGACACTAAGGAATTTGAATACAATGGCTCAGCCAAATATAAAATATTACAACATATTGACTGTTCAACCAAATTTGTGGTATATGCAATTCGGTGCAAGTGTTTGAAGATATATATTGGTAGTACCATTAGATGTCTTAAAGAAAGGATGGCTGAACATTTTAGAGCCCTAAAGAACGTTGACCTCCGGTATCCCCTGGCAAATCATGCCAAAGACTGTCTAAGCCAGAAAGGTAGCTCCTCTTTTTCTTTTTATGGCATTGAAAATATACTGTCTGACAACCATGGGGGCAATAGAGAACTTAGAGTCCGCCAATGTGAGGCAAAATGGATTTTAAAATTGCGGGCTGTGGAACTGGGGCTTAACGTGGATTCAGAGCTGCAATATTTCTTGGGCTGTTAGGCTTTCTGAATGTATTACCTAAATTGTTCCACTATTGAATTGGACTTCTTGAAGTCATAAGCTTAATCCCCTTTATGATTGTTATGGGGTTTTATGACTAATAATAATTTTTATAAGGAATTGGGTCATATGTTGTTCATCCAATTACATTTATAACCAATATGAGTTTCATAGTTGTTACCCATTATAGAGTGTTAAATGCCACGGTTACCCCTTGTTGGGTCTGTACCTATTACCAAAATATTCATTGTGTTCCTATTTGGCACTTTTGAGCTAGCTAGCTTAGCGTCTCTCTGTTTCTTTTATCCTCTCTCTCCTCTCGTCTCCCTCTTCAATGCTCTCATAATATCAAATTACTCTTCACTATACATTATACTGTAGCTGTGTTCACCCTTAACCAGCATTTCCAGGCTTATATATAGCAACAGAATTGAACATTAGGACTTTTTGAGTAAGGATTTAAGAAGTTAAATCGGTTGCTGTTGAGTGTTTATTGGATATAGGGCATTATGAACTAAAATAGAAAAACATTTTATTGGTTGTGACTGATAACTATTGAGATTTGTGGTTTTACTTCGTTAATTAATGGTTTTACTCAGGCAAATTAGTGAGGGTGAATTAAGAAAAGATTTTGGCTGCGTTTTTTCTTTTTTTTCTCCTTCTCTTCCTTTTTTTTTCAATTCCTTGTTAAATATTTAGCTGCTTCACGATGGGTTAGAAATTAAATTATAATTTGTACTAGTGACATTGTTTCCGTAACCCACTCCAAAATGGCGCTGGCCAAGTCTTTGATTAGAGGTAAGAGTATTCCAGTTAGTCCCTCTTCGATTTTGAAGAGCACTCGCCTTCAATAAATATATAGAAAAAACATGGCGCGGTTGCAAGACGCCAATACAGTGTGGCAGGATACGCCTCTACCCTCTGCCTCGTATTTGGAGGTAAGATTCGGATTTTCAGACATCGAATATCCCTATATGCCTTCCGTTGTTTTTTTAAACATTAAATAAGTATCGGTATGGTATTTTCTGAGTGCCTAACGGCTTTTAGTTGAACTTTGGTTAGATTGCTTGAGAATATTCTCGACAACATATCTCTTTAATTAATGTTGATGTTGTTGTTTGGCTTATGGTTAGGACCATACTGGTTTTACAAAAATACTTAGAATAACCTTTTAAGTATATATACATGTTTTTTAGGTAACGGAGCACTTTGCTAAGGAAGAATTCTGTTGGGCGGGCTGTTATATATGTGGCCAACCCTCTTCACTATTTCCTGTTAAAGTAAATCGCAATTTGGAACTTTGGTGAGTGATCTATGATCTTATGATATTGACGTTGGTGACACATATTTACATATGCTGTCACTTTTATTGTATTTACGAATCGTTTGGGACTAGCGTTTGGTTTATTTTATTAATTTTGAGTTTTTATCTGACTTTACTTTAAGACACTTTAATTGGGTGCTTTTACACACTACGGAGTATTTAGTCTAGGTACTTGGCTGGTTGGTATCTTCGGATGATCTCTTGTGTATACAGTTGGCATCAAATTTGGAGGTTTTTTTTTTTCTAATTGATTCTACTGTGGTGGTTTGGGTGACCCTAACACTTCTTGGTACATTTTGGCTTTATCTCGAATTTCCTTGGTCTTTATGACTCTTCTATAAACACGGGTTTCCTCGGTTTGGTGGAGGATTGTAACTCGTTTAGTTTGAGAGAGATAGAATTGGTAATTGTGTTGTATATCTGTTTATTACAGCCCTGAGGAAGTCTTTTGGAATATTAACCATAGACGAAACACGTGTTGGCTGTTTTTTCTAAGATCGAATGAATTAAGAATAAAACCTTTCTGTTCGAAATAAGTGATTCGAAGAAAAGCTTCTTTACGAATGGACTTGGATTATTTCTCGTCCGGATAATAAAGCCCTTTTGCTTATACAAGTCTTCTAAGGACAATGACAAAGCTGTAAATAAAGATTGTGAAGGAAGATGAAGATCGTACAAGATTTCCATCTGTTACATTGAAACTCGTGATTCTGAGAAAACTTCTATGAACTGTAATTGAAGTTTTATATATGCGAAGATTGCTCAGGGAACTATTATTTCTTTGAATATTTACAATTGCCATCAATTGTAGTTAACAGTGTTGGGTGGTGGCTGTTTTGTTCCCTTTGATGCAATACTGTGATAATTCTGTTCTCTTACTGTTCTAACCACTATATGCTTGCGCAGGATATACCTCACTACCTATCATTAAGCTGTACCAAAAGGTAAGTAACTTGCACTTCTGGGGGATATTTCTAACCTCAGATTTCTCACCTTGTGAAGAGCTACCATAGCAGTATTTCCCCGCAGGTGGTTGGTCTATGAACTGGCTCAAAGCTAAATAAATCCTGTACAATCGAGTTGGCAAAGTGCCTTCTCGACAGACCTGACTGTCGAAGTAGTAGTGCTCTATGCACCGATGCCCTAGTAGCCTCTTGACAAATGTTCAGGACAGGTACTCTGTGTGCTAGCACAGTGGTAGCAGACTTCGCTCTGGTGGAATGAGCCTGTCATCCTCTGGAGGCTGCTTCTTTGTCAGTGCATAGCAGATCTTTATAAAGAGAACTATCCATCGGGAGATGGCCAACTTTAACACGGTCTTGCTCTTTTTACCCCAGAAAACCCACAAACAGTAGATCGTCCTTCCGATGTTCATTAGCGTGGTCAATATAAACACGTAATACCCTCCTGGGGTCCAAACTATGAAATAACTCCACCCGTAAAGACATGAGAAAGGGTCAAAGAGTACCAGAGAGTGCCAGCATACCAGACATCAAATGTAGTGAACACTTTGTAAGAAAGGAAAATCAGGTCCTTAACACCAATTTATTTGTGAAGCATGTTGTATAAGGTGGGTTGACAGAAAAAGCCTGCTGCTTACTCGCATACCTAGCACATTTATGGCAATGAGAAAGACTATTTTTAACCTAAAAAGTCTCAAGAGACAATTCAGCAGTGGCTCAAAAGGGGTGCATATCAAAAAGGTAAGCACTAAATTAAAGTTCTACAGTGACATTGCAGAGTGTTGGTGGAAGTAAATACTGCACACCTTTAAAAATAAAATAAAAAAGCGGATTTAAATAAAGAATGCAGATAAAGCAACCGCACAAAAGCTGAAAGAGCTGACAAATAGCCTTTAATGGTGCCCAAAGCGAGTTCTTGTTTGGTCAGTGACAAAACAGCAAACCTTCAGACAACTAGTCTAGGTGTGCCACACCAAGCCACAAATTTGTTCCAACAACTGGTTGTCACCACTAAGATGACATTAACATCTTCAGGAGGAAAGTTGAAAGAGGTCACCTGCCGCTGATCAATCTCCAAGTATGGAGATGCAAATGTTTAAGCCCTGGTGCAGTACCTGTGCCGTGCTGCTAATACAGAAAACCCTCCCAAAGCGGAAGCTTGATTGGAGGACAGATTCTGATGGCCAGGCGTTGGGGGGTACCGCACGTTCAATGCCAAATCCAGTATCACTACAATGACTTTGGCCCTATCGTTTCTAATCTTCTTTAGAATTCAAGGCAGGAGAGCCAGAAGCATACAGGAGTCCTGGGCTCCAGTTTACATAGAAGGCATCTCTGGGAGACAGTTACCTTAGAAAGTTCAATGCACAAAAGTACTGACATTGCACATTCTTGGCAGTGGCAAAACGATCGAGTCAAGGTTCTCCCCATTGCCAGAACATCCCCTGTGCCATCTCCAGGTGCAATGGTCATTTATGGTTTGCCAAGTGCCTGCAGCGGAGTTTTTATGCCCTGGCATCTAGAGATCCCACCAGGGGATCCACTACCAGAGACATTCCTTAGTAGTCCAGCCACTTCCAGAGATACAGAGTCTCCTGACGAAGGGCCCAAGAGCCAAACCCCACACGGCTTGTTGCAGTACCACATGGTGGTGTGCATGAGCACCTCCTGGAATCATCCTTTGAAATTAGGCAGGAAGGATCTCAGTGCCAAGCGATTTGCTCCAAACTCCAACAAAGTGATGTAGAGTCAAGTCTCTGCTGGAGTCCAGAGGCCTCTTATCACCCCTTCCAGATGGCCTCCCCAAACCAAAAGCAATGAGTTCATCACCATCTCTCCCGGGTGGCTTACGCCAACCAAAGCGATGCATCTGCAACCACTGTTACATCTGGGTGGGGTAGGGAGAGGAGTCTGCCACTGACCCAATCACGGTCCAGTAGCCACCACTGCAAATCATTTGCAGCCTATTCCAAAATCTGGATACAGTCCAACAGATTGCCTTGATGATGTCCCACTGTAAAGTCCACATGTGTCATCTGCTATGTTTCACTAGCAGGATGCAGAAGGCCCACAGCCTCAGATTCATCGGCACGGAGATCCAGGACAGAGGTTGAAACATAAGGATCATAGCCCAATTGCCATGGCCTCTCCACTCCAGGGTAAGGACACGAAACCGTACTGTATCCAGAATAGCTCCAATGAAAGGAGCGTCTGCAAAGGAGTCAGGTGTGACATCGGCACTCTGATAGTAAACTCCAAGGATGTTAAGAGGTTGATTGTCATCTGTAGGTGGTTGATTACTACCTGTGGTGAGCCTGCCTTCATCAACCAATCATCAAGGTAGGGTACCAAACCTCTGAAGGTGTGCTGCAACCCCTTCCATCAATTTTGTTAACAACCTAGGGGCACTAGTGAGGCAAAAAGGGAGGATCACTAACAGAAAACATATCTGGCCCATTGTGAACCAGAGGTAGCACCAGTTGTCCTGAAGGATGGCGATGTGGAATTAGGAGTCCTGCAGGTCCAACACCACCATCCAGTCTCCAAGGTCTAAGGCAGACAGGAGGTGGGCTGGTGTGAGCATCCTGAATTTGTCCTTCCCCAGGAAGGAACTGAAAGGGCAAAGATCTAAAATAAGACTAAGGCTCTGTTATTTATTGGCACTAAAACGATATAGTGGGATTAACACCCAGTTCCTACTTCCATAGACGGATACCTCTCTATGTTCCCTTTGGCCAAAAGGGCCTTCACTTCCTGCTGCAAAATGGACAGGTGGTCATACAGTAGCTGTCATGATGGTGATGAAAGGTGCAGTGGGGTGGAAAGAAATGAGAAAACATAGCCCCAATGTATAGTTAGGAGGACACACTTATCGGAAGGATAATCCTAAATGGCCACAGAGACTAGGGTCACTGTAATATACGCGCAAGCTCCCAGTGGGACTCATCCACAGTTTGACACCTCGTGGTCACTCAAAGGAACCCAATAGTTAATAATGTAACCATTTCACCATACATCAATTTTTTTTATCTATTTGAGACAAAAAGGAATACCAATCCAATATTTAAGATTTTTTGTCAATAGTATATATAATTGAATATCTATATTGGAATTTCACTTACAGGTCTACATGAAAGGGTGCACCAAGTGCAGATGATGCAGTGCTCCAAAGTGACATTTTTAGTGAGTGGGCACTCCGTAGGGAGGTGGTCAGGGAATTGCACAGGTTTCCCATGGCATTGCAAAGGGATGTCCTCATGCACGAACTGCAGGTCCTCTCTGAGGGGCCAGAGGTGAAGGAGACTAGGGAAGAGTGATTGCTCACTATGTGTTGGTACGCATGCCCCTGTGCTTTCCCTTGCTCCCTCCTTTTTTTCCTTCCTTGGTTTCCTTTCTCCTGATGTCCCCCCACCCCTTCTTCTATCAACCCCCCTTCCCGCTGGTAGTATGACCCAGATTCTCTGTTCCTTCTTATACTGTAGCGTCCCTCCACCTGCCTTGATGTTGTAGTTCTATGCCCTAGTATGTTGTCTGCAAACAGTGTGGTGCCATGGATGCTTTCCGACCTGTGCCATGGGTACTCAATCATATTGACAGTTTCTGAATAGAAGAAAAATGTTAGTGTCCTGCTAGTTTCATCTGTTGTATGTTGTAAAGGAGAAAAGGAACCAATATCACATGTCACGACTGCCATTGATGTACGTTACTCTGACCCATTGGGAACTTATGATCTCTACCTGTACACACAGTTACAATGAAAGGCCAACAATTTGTACACACCCCTCAGAAAATCAATAAAATTGAGGAGAAAAAAAAAATCAATTGAGTGCACTGTGGTAATTGGAATAGCATGGTGTTGTTCAAAAGTAGCAGCACTTGAAGTCTTGGTTGGTTGAGGATTGCATCTTTGTTGCAGTAGTTCAAGATTTTGTGCACTCCTTGTACTGTCGGGATTCCCTACTTTGGAGGGTGTATGGTTACTTGATGGGCTTTTTCAACCACAAAGAAAGAGGTCTGTTGGTTGCAGAATTTACAGTATCAGGTTTTCAACAAACAGTTTAGCATTCTGCCGTTCGGCCCCTCTCAGGGACACATTTTTATTATTTCATCTAGTGTGCCTTTCTGCCTTCTCAACCCTTGTGGCAAGAAAGTAGTTTGGTTGCAGAATCCTAGACAGGAAATGATTGACACCATCTCTAGTCTTACCAGTTATTCCTTTGACCACTTCTACCTGTTCTGAAATCTTTTTAAAATGCATCTTCATGAGATTAAGGTCTATGGGGACTAGATTGCATGCACCAATGAAGTACTAGATTCATGCACTGAAACCAGTACGCCCCGGTCAGTCTCACCCATTGTCTCGCCATGGCTTCTCCACAGAAATAGACTCTGGGGCTGTTGCATATCCACAAGAAAGCTTATGTGCCCAACCTCTTGTGTCTGGGAGCATACATTGATTCCTCACCTAAATTGTTCCAACAGTCTATCCAACAACTGCTGTGTACCAGGTCAGAGAGCAGACAGTGCGCGACACCCCCCCGCCCTCACCCCCCCACCAAAAAAAGAAAGTTAGGATGCAGATAATGGACATATTCAGAGGCCATCACCAAGCTCACAAATGAGCTCAAGGGCCCAGAAGTTACTAGGCAGGGTAGGTTTAATCATTCCAGTGCCGTGAAGCCATAAATTAACATTGGAGTGTACCACGGACAAGACTAACCACCGAGACACCAGTGCTCAGGCTGTTCGACTATTGTGTTCCTCACTTGAGTGTATGAAAGCATACAGTACATCACCCACATTGCCTAATAACATTTAACCATGCATAATCATCATGAGAGGGTAGAGCAAGGGTGAGGGAGGGTCCAGACACCTCACAATCTAATTGTTTGGCTAGGAGGTGGTCAGGATGAGTGTGAGCATCAGCGCAAAGGTGTGACCAAATATATTTCAAGTAGAGCAAAATTCAGACACTCACTGCAGCCTATCACACTCCACCTTCCTCCTCTAAAGACAGACCAAAAGTGTGCAGTCCCCAGCTTCCATTATAGCAGTTTATAGCTCCTCCCCAGCACAGGCAGGTTAAGAGAAAGTCCCTCTTGGGCCTCCGTGCACCTCCTGCCCCAGTAGGAGATAGAGCCCTTAATCACTGGTGGGAGGCAGCATCCCCTCCAAACTATCTAGAAAACAAACATGCAGTTCCCGACCGGGCTCTACTGAAATTACAGGACCACGGTAGAACAATGCTCAGTATGCAGGTGAGCACCAAGCTGGTGGGTCAACAGTCACCAGCCACAGGTTTGCACTCACCACAGTTCAGGTACTTTGTGTCCAATGGGATGAGAGCTCAGCCTAGCACTCACCCCCATCTGAAATTGCACTGAAAAAATGTTGCATTTGATAACAAAGAACAGGCGAACCCCTCTGTCAACTACTCCCCCGGGTAGGGATCCAAACACTTCTCTGAGCTTTCCAATAAGTGCCAAATACTAAAAAATTAAGGGCCTGCTTTGGATATGGTCAGAGGCTCTCTGCCCAACATCCTGAGTTTTCCCTTTGACCACCGTATTTTGAATACAACCATCGGAGGGAAACCTGCAGGGGGAATTCCACACTTCTTCTGGCAGGCTCTCTGAGCCAGTTGAAACAGGAGCGGAATAGTAATGCCTTTAATGACGGCGGAGCCGTGCTCTGCTCCACCATCGGGTTTACGTTGTCTGTTTCCGACAGCCAATCCATGTCAGCCTCTCCGACAAGGATTGGCTACCAGAAACTGACTATGGGGGGCTCCTAGCACCACATGGTGCATGTCACACGGTCCTTGAATGTTTTTAAACCTCAATTTCTCAATGGAAGCTTGTGCTGTGGGCCTTTTCCGCCCGTCACACAAGCTTCCATTGGAAAATGGAGGTTCGTGACTGCCGTATGGGCGGTCGCATTGTAAGAGAGCAGTTGGAACCGCGGACCTAAATTCAGGCGGTTCCTTTTCCGCAATGTCCACTTTTATGGTTCAACGAGTGCGCTTTTATGGTGGTGGGGGCTCAGCAGCCCCTCTAATGTTAAACCATCTTACCCATCAGGCCTTGTACCAATTTTAAATTCTATTTTTAAATTCTGAAGCCCATGCTGTTTAGAAAGTCATCCCTTACGTTACAAGAAACAAAAGTTAGATTATTACTCATTTTCTGGCAAATTTCCAGCCCGACACGATACATAGACAACAAAGTTTCTAAGACCTTAAAAAATGGTTAGCAACCTTCACTTTTAAGTTATTTACAAGCATGTAGAAGAGTACATTGTTCCTGGGATGATATCTGTATTTGAGGGGCACAATATTTGTAGGCTTCACCTTACTGAAGCAAAGGAGCACAAACGTATTACTCCGTTCCTAGGAAAGTATTTGTCAGGTCGTCTACATGTTATTAAGAAGGAGCACTGAGATACTTCGGTTTCTCAGCAAAGTGAAAGCAAGTCCACCCAGGTGCAATTTCTGGGAAAAGGAGGGGAAATGCAATCCAAAAGAAAAGTATTTGTAAGGTTTACCCCTTCCGTCCATACTCGTCAGCTAAGCGGTTTCATTATAAACACATCTTTCATAAAAACAACAAATTAAACATCTAGTCATCTCAGAAGCTAAACCAGATCCTTTGGTTATCACTGAAATCTGCTTAGAAAACTACACAACCAGACATGAATGAAGACCCACCCTCCCCTACAAAGTTTGAATTTGCTGTGCTTGTGAATGGGAAGCCAATGAAGCTTCCTGAGGTGCAGTGCAAAGTGGGTGCAGTATGGGATGTCAAGTACGACTCGAGGCTGTGTTCAAGATGGTCTGAAGTCTATGTAGGAGTTATCTGGAGATTACAGCATGTAGTGGGTTGCCATAAGTCTGGCCTGCTGGTGATGAGTACTTGTGACACTCTTAATCTGGTGTTCTCAGGGACCCATTTGAAGATCTTTCACAGCATGCATAGGATGAGGAACCATGAGGTGCACACTGCGTTGACTTGAGCTTCATGGTAAGCTTGTCATCTAGGAGGATACCTAGATTTGTGTGGTCTGTGGGTGTGCGTTTTGGTCCTAGCTCTAACTACCACTAGGTGGAATCCCACGGGGAGGTCTTGTTGCTGAAGACCATTGCTTCAGTCTTGTTGGAGATGAGCTTAAGGCAGGTGATTTGCATCTAATCTGCTACCATGGTCATGCAGTTGGTTCTGGTGGTGGTAGTTTTGTCCGTCAGGATGACTCGGATGTCAATTAATGTATATTCTGCAGCTTGTGTGACTGAAATCCAGTGCCCAAATTTCCAGCCTGACAATTCTCTGCAAAAGCATACTAAAAACACACACAGTGCTCAAGGTTTGAGTGTGGAGCAACCCTCACTGTCCGTTACCAAAATTGAAGGTACAGTCTTATTTGCAGTTGCTTCCCATCCAATGTACTACTTTCATCCTAGGTCACCAAAGTCAGGTTTTAAAGACTTCTTTGTGAATGGACCTCTGCCTAAGAGTAAACATCATCTGGCTTGTAGTCTAATTAGTCATGCTTGAACTGTAAGTGACTTTCGTGGACATGGCACAAGCACTAGGATTTTTTTTTACTGTAGGAAAATAGATTTACTGGTGGCTTGAACCCATTCTAAGATAGCAGCTATTTTAAACCCTAGCCAGAGAAAGCAGTAACAAGTGACTTACAGACTTTAAAACTTGGGCTAATATCCTGATGGGCACACTCAGCCGATGGGTAGACAATACTGTTGGGGAAGCGTTTTTCTTGAATAGGGAACTAAAATAATTGCTGGGTAGTCTCTTGGTCTGTAAAGTCATTACTGGCCTGTGGACAGATATAATCATAGAGTAAATTTTGCTTTCTAACACGTTTTGACTCAGATCAGAGTAAACAGTAGCATGTGACTTAGAGTTAAAAACTCGAGCTATCAGCAAGATATGAAATGTTATATCTAGTTCCTTTTCTCTTTCCTGTGGGGACCCACAGGGGTTCTCCCTGTTGCCCATCTTGTTTAACATCTATGTTACCCCACTTGTGGATCTCATCAAATCCTTCATTTTATCAGCTATTTTTTATGCCTATGATTATATTCTTGATCCCATAGGAAGATGGTGCCATAGCCTTAAACCTCAACCACTGCTTAACCAAGGTATCCATCTGGATGCAGAAAAAAAAAAAAACTAAAATAAACAGAGAAAACCTCCTTGCCTTATTTCCGTACAACTGCTGTGCAGCATTATGCATTTTTTTTTTTTTAAAGGCACAATGTTGCATCATTTCATAGGTGTGTGCATGCATCGCCATGGATGTGCGTGCGCTCCAATGAAAGATATAGGCTCAAAATGCTTTTTAAATCGCCGATCCAAGACAGATATGTAAATGTACATATAAATAAGTAATTGGGCTGGCGTTTACGTGCCTTTCAAAAAGCAGAGCACTGGGTCCCCACCAAACAGTCTCAATTAAAAAAAACAACAACAAAAAACTGCAGGGGTGGAGCAACGGAGGAACTGGTAGAGAGGGAGGGATTAAAGGAGGCGCTTTACGATCAGACTGGGGGAGGGCAAAAAGAGCAGAAGGCAGGAAGGCGTGAGGAAAGCAGTGGGTGAGTTTGGGGGAGGGATGAGGGAACAACAAAGCGTGCATAGAGCTTGTGTTTGTGAAGAGTAGAATCACAAGAGGGAGAGAGGTAGAAAACGCATGCACTCTCGTGGAATGCCGATAGAAAAGGAATAAAGTAGCTCCCTAAATGTGAGCAGTGGAAGGATACAAGTGATCCCATCAAAATCCGTAACAAGGATGTTCTTCAGGTTAGGAACAAACAGAAGGGAACAGACAAGCACGAAATAGAGCAGGAAAGCCATCAAAAATAAAAGCAAGCAAGTGAAATGGTACATGTGGTGAACTCGAGCCAACTACACTGCGGTCTTTGTTCACGATAGTGGTATACACTTTTTATAGTCAGGAGTTTTGTAAAACTCTGCCTTGGATACCCTTGTGTACCCGGCTATATGCCTTCTGTATACCTTGTGAAAACCAATAAAGTATTTGGAAGAAAAAAAAAATTGTTACTTCAAAAGCATCAGTTAGGTCTGAAAGAGCCCAGTTTTTCAGTCTCTTTACTATTGCAATTTACCTCCAAGATATTGTGGGTAGACTGCACCTGGGGGTTGGAGGTAAACAGTCCTTATGTGCTGGTGGTTGAAGGCGATTGTTACATGCACTTCTACTCTGAGAGAAAGAGAAGGGGGAAAATATAAGAAAACTGTGACAAAGGGTAAGCTGGGATGAAAAACACCTTGCTGGGGACACCATTAGACATTTGGCATTACAGTATAGTATATGCATATGTGTACATTATGTCAACGGCGTTTCGATCCCTTGGGTTAATGGTGGGATCATCATCAGGACACTTAGTTATCATGCCTGTGTACATTTAGTAATTGCTAAAATTGCGCAAACCATGGAAGAAAAAATTGAAAATTGGGGAGAGAAAAGGGAACAATGAAATACAGTGGGCATTTACTGATCCATATTCCTATTTCTAAGGTTAATTCCTCTTCTTCGTCATAGCAAACCACTTGCTCCTTAGCTCTTCTGTCCCCATCAACTGCCTCTTCCCTATTCGAACTTCTACACGGCCAATTATATACTCGGCCTTACGTTTTATTATCACTCCACACAGTATTAACCTTAGAAATGGGTATATGGATCAGTAAATGCCCACTAATTCATTGTTCCCTTTTCTCTCTCTCCCCAATTTTACCTTTTTTACTTCCATGGTTTGCACAATTTTAGCAATTACTAAATGTACACAGGCATGATAACTAAAAGTGTCCTGATGATGATCCCACCAATAACCCAAGGGATCGAAACACCGTCGACATAATGTACACCATATGCATACACTATACTGCAATGCCAAATGTGTAATGGTGTCCCCACGATAATCAGTCTAATATCTTCAAACGTTTATGCAGACGCGCCTTCCTTGCCTGAACCCTTCCCTAAATGTTGTTTGTTAATGTTATTAGGACGCAGGTTGTGTCCCACTTGTATTCTTCTCTTATTTTATGTCATACAATCATTGTATATTAAAAATCTGTCCAGCGGGACAAAGAATATAGCACCGATTGAATCTATATTTATGAAGAGTATTCTGATTGTTTAGGGACCACTGTCTTTAGAAATGTCATACGCACCCAAGGTCCCTGACCAACTGCATATTGGGTTCCCTTGTGTTTTCTTAACGGTTTAGAAGGGTATACACAACAAAAACAGGCAATTGAGTGAATTTCTTTACCCAAAATTTGTAGGAAAAAAATGATACATTAGGCTCAAGTTTTAAAGCACAGAATAAATTTTGGTGTTTTTAAATGCATTATTGTTCATCTAATCAAAGTAATAGGTGGAAAGCGTTTGAAGAATATATTTTTTAAAAAAGTCAATTTGTGCACACTAAATTGGGATTAAATAAAAAAGAAAAACCAAAACATCCTGACGAATTGCACCTTCCCACAATTGTTCAGACAATGAAAAGTTACTCACACCGAAAACTTTGCTAAGTTTTAGTAGTCCTCCTTGATAGTAGAAAACTGTTCCTACTGTTGCGCACTGTCAGTTTCTCACTGTCACAAGCGGCAGTAGAGTATTATCGCTGCTCGGAACCTATCCCCACCAGCTGGGCACCACCGTCTCAGGGGGGTGATGTCCAGCCTTGTTACTTAATGATCTGCTTCGGCAGGATGTTATACCTTCGGACAATAAGGCATTCTGGAGCAGAAGATAATCACTTCCAGGGTGCTCAATGAGCTTAACTTCACATAGGGCTTATTTGGAAAATGTCAGCCGCAATTGCGTAAGGCTTCCAGACTTCATAAATTTGGGTGAGATTTTGACTTTCCCCCACCACTACTTAAAAGACAACTTTACAGGGTATTTGGAGAACATACAAAATGTACTATTGGGGGGGAAGGTTACAGCAAATAATGCATTTTAAACACTTTAGGATTTACAGCATTGGTGTAAGCTAAATAGATTATAAATGCAATTTAGCAGGAGCAGAATGAGAGGTTGAGTGGGGTCCATCAATGAATTTCAGTTTGAGGATCCAACAACGCATCATAGATGCATGTCGTTCATAAAAAAGAAAAACAAAGGCAGACATTGTACGTGTCCACAACAAGACCTTTTTTTGTATCAAATCCAACATGGCTGGCCAGGCCCTCACAGGTTTCCCTGTGGCTAAGATCTTGGGAAGGCCGATGATGCAACATTAATTAGATTGGTTTTGGGAGTAATGTTTAAGCCTCTTACACCGGGGCAGAGAGAGGCAGGCGAGTATCATTAGGTGTTCAGTCCTATCTGGGAAATGCTTGGCCATGTCTCCATCATACCATCGATTCACTTTCCCACTGCCCAAGCTGCAGGAGTTACATAAACAAGAAATATGAAGCTTATGATAGGGTCAGGACGAGCAGATATTGTGTGTCCTGTTGTACAGAAGAGACTTCACATTGGGAATGAGTCTATTCGCAAACTTGTTTTCATAAATACTGCTTTCAGTCGGGTTGTCGTGGACAAGTAGAGAACCAATACTGAATGAGGTAAGTCACCTGATTATAAACCGGTGCAGTTCTCTTTAAAACGACTAGCTCAACAGGGGTTCCCAGCATCTCTTACGAAAGAATGGTTAACCTACAATCAGATCGGAGTGTAGCATAAGAGATCTGGTAACTCAAATCGAAAGCAGCCATTTGCATTGATGGTTCATGGATAGCTAATGAGAAAAGAAACCCTCAGTTCTCATTCACATGAGCCACAATTATTTTACATGCTAATTCAACAGTGTGAGCTGTAGGCATAATCACACATGAATAAACAAACTCATTCAACAATTTCACACTTGCCTAATATCGCATGATCCCACAAAACTAACTTATCTGGCAGTCATGGGATAAGGTTTGGATTAGATTCCAATTTCTATTTGTAATATGTGATGCACTTGCTACTGGGACATGGCAATATAGAGAATGCGTTAACAGGAGCTAGGGAGGGTAGTCGAAAGGTAGGGGAACACAGGTAAAAGTACAGAGTGTTTTTACATGTCCACCTGTAAATACGGACCAGTTCGACTTACTGAGGTCTTTTGGCAAATGCAGGTTTTGCCCAACATGAACTGTGAACACAGATGGACAGTGATCACCAATGACTGACCTGGAGATAATGCATATTAAGTGATGTCCAACCCGGTCAGTGACTGCCAGGATACATTTATATTAGAGGGTTCTGGATCTTTCCCTCTCCAAAAGAAATCTGCACTGTGATTTAAAATGCTTTGACTGTTTATGGCCCTAATCTTGAGCAGAGTATTTGAGAAAATGGAGCTGCAGAAATGAAAATTATAGTAAATAGAATGTAATACATCAAATTGATTTAAAAAAATGCCATAATACATGGCAATGTTTAGATTAAATCCATTTGTAATGGAATACGTTCTTCACCAGCCTTTAGCTAAGGTGTACACTAGCACCAAAAAGCTCACGTTTCCTAGCTGGCATTTTGAAGCGCCCCCTTTTATTAATAGTTGATGTTTTTCCAAGTCTGTAGCCTTGCTTTGGGAAGCGAGATCTGTCTCTGCCCTTCTTCTGTACTGCTCCCGGAAAGAGATGGCACCAACCTGCACCAGAGCCTGAACATCAAGCAGACTGTTGGGGACTTTGATGAGCCCTAGAAATGTTGAAGATTCCCCGATCCCTAAAATGCCTGCGTATTGATTGTATACACAGACTCCCAACATGAATATAAGAAAAACAGGCTTTGGAACTGGATGTAAGGTGTGAATTCAAATGTGGGAATTCTCATGCACGCTCTCTAGGCCTTTGTTTCTATAGATTATATTGAAGGAATAGCCAACATTTACTACAGAGGCACTATCAGTTCGTGTCAAAGGATTATACTGTAAAAATGATGCATTTTAAAAAAATTTAGCTACAAATAACTTCAAGCCACGAGGGACTCGAGAGCAGAAAAAACAAAGTACAAGATCAATTTGCCAAAATTAATTTCGAGGGGTAACCTTAAAGAACAAGTAGATCTTAGTAGCTGAAGCAATCTGTGAATGTTTTCAGTTACAAGTTTTTGGATAGAAGGATCCACAAAAGAATGCTTTAAGCCGATAGCCTTTAACTCCTAAACCAAAGCTTATTGACTCTGGGGAGGGCACTTCAATCTGGTAAGCTAGAGTCAGAGGAGGTCAGTGTAATGGCCAGTTCCTATTTCACAGTATGCATATGTTACTATTGTGTGCATTCAAGCAAAACATATCAGTGATGATGTAGAGATTTTTCAGTTCCATTTCAAGCACTACAATGAGTCAATACAGAGCTTGAGGTCCAGTAGAGATGCATTTACTTTGTCTTGTACTGATTTCAGAAAAATTACATTTCTAAACAGGACAATCTAAACAGTTATTCCTCAATACAGAAAAACTACACATCTGGTTTCCTGGTTTGGGTGCCACACCGTACTTAATCCCGTCTCTGGATATCCAATTAGCAATATAATAATTAGAAGCGGTACATACCCTACCTTGAATCTTTGATCTACCGCTGGGGAAACAAGATGGGCTTCACATCATTTGCCTATGTCTCTAGACTGTTAACAGTTTTACTTTGTTTCCTACCCCGCTCTGTTTGATTAAACGATGCACAAGTCTAGAACATGCCAGGCAGGCCACAATAAATGGTTCTGTCCATAAATAAGTGAGCAATCGGGCCTCTCTCCTCAACTGAAGGCAGTGCATTCCTTTCACTAACATACCCTGGCTGTTTCAGACCTGGACTCCTATGGCTTGTTGGACCCTCCATTAGGCTGGTAGGGATTGTAATGGACCACTACCAAGGTACACAATGCAAATAAAGAGACCAGTAGCAGGTATGAAGCGGCCACATGTGTGTCCAATCAGGGTACAGTCTGCAGCAGCAATCCTTTCCAGGGCAAAAGCAGCTCTAAACCAGGGCACCATTGCCTTAAATTTCAAAACCATTTACACGAGAGTTCAGTTTGGCTTATGTGCAAATGATTAATTTACGAGTACTGCAATCAATTCATAAAAAGTATATTTGCACGTGTAATATGACCCAAGCATGGTGGAAAATTGAACTTGTAAAAATATTCAACCACAGTTGGAGAGTGGACATTTCAGACTAGACTACCTGAAAAGCGTTGGAAATAAACACGTTTTTTTAGCTATTCACAAACTTGACCACAAACAATTCACACAATGGAAGCAGTCAGATTTATTTACCCCTCATGGCAACAAGAAAATATGTTACTCAGGTAAAAATGGTAAGGGTGCAGAGTATGGGAGCTTCAAAATGATTAACACGTTTTCCCATGAGAAAATATAAAGTTACAATACAGTCATGCTAAGGCTGAATTGCCTGTGTAATGATGGAATTAGAAACTCAAAATATTCCTTGGCTTACTTTTCTAAAGGATTGACACTTTCCGAAATTCATTAAACTATCTACGTGAGGGCGAAAGGCAGAGGTCACCTTTTCAGTTGTGTCTGGAACTGTAGCAGAGTTTCATACTGCTCAAAGACTTCAGACCTCAGTATCCATGAGCAGTTTCACAATGCTGGCAGTAAGGAAGCCATTAAATTGAGAGGACAATCTTGAAGAGGTGGTGTCCATTTTGATTTAACACTTAGGCTCCACTCATCTGGTCAACACAGGTAAAGTCAAATTACATTTTGTAGGATTCCTTTTTTATTGTTGATAGCATGTGGAGAAAGGTAAACAGTCAAAATAAGTCACATTACTATTACTTGAATAAACACAGATAAGAGTAAACATTTTCCAGTACTTCAAGAGCAATATGTACAACTGAAGGAAAGACATACTGCTGGGAAAAAAAGACAATGATAGGCTTGTTGACATATTTTATTGTGAGATGGGGATCTTGGTAAAAAACTAGAAAATGACCATGATAAAACAAGGAACTTGAAAAGGAAGATTATTTTAAACTACAATTATGAATACAGGAACAAATTGGCACAAAAATGTTAAACATTGTTCCCACTTCCCAACACTGCGGTTATCAGTCTAATTTGGCAGACTAAGGAAATGACAAATTTATGGGTGGGTTATTTTTTTTAATAAATTTGCAGAGCATCATGCTATTAGTCACACGGTGAATTTTTAAAATTCTGTTTCTTTTGTTTTAATTAAAAACCGGTAAGTTAGAATGACTTGATTGTAGTTGTAAAACATACATTCCTGTTTTAAATTGACCTGTTCTACAGTCCCAAGGCAAGTAAAAATGTTAACATAACACTGTTAAATCAAAGCTCAATGCAAGAGAACGAATTGCATCTCTACTTTAAATCTTATCAACTTTCCAAATTTTCATACTAAAATATATTATTGTATTAATACAAACTACAGTATTATACACTACACTGTGTAATAAATAAAGAAATATAAAAATAAGACACATAAATATAAAAGTTTTCTAAAACTAAAAAGGTACATGTCAGTAAGAAGGGTATTAATACTGCCAGGTTTGAAGACATACAGTACAAAATGTTGCACATAGCTATAAACTTAAAGAAATAAAATACTGATAGGTAATTTCAGCTAGCATATTTAATAAATGGGGTCCATAATAACTAACATTTGACAACAGAAACAAGCCAGATAACTGTGTTATATGTATGTGTCTGAAAGTTAAATAAACTGATATAAACAAACTTTTCACTGAAAGTATAGACATTTATCAAGTTAATAAAAGTCAAGGTAACATGACAAATAATATAAGAAAATGTACTAGAGTTTTTGGCTTTTCCTATAAATGAATTTTAGCTGTCAAGATTTATTTCAGAATTTCTATATAAATCTGACAAATGCTAGTTATTTGTAAACCACCAACTGAACAAGGCTAACAAAGCCTTTAAAATACTGATAAATGGCACTTACAGCACAAAGGTCTTGCATAAGGCCAAAGGAGCTACAAAGCTTCATTTCATATCCTTCATATTGTTACCTACATACTCAAGCGCAATTACAAACACTGATTTTTGCTTTTCTTGTATTAACACTGTTAGTCCCTGAAAACAGAGCTCAATTTTAACTATGTTTGAACCACATAAGAAGCCCCAGCTTTGCTATCAACTGCCTTGTTAAGGCCAACAATACACTTGCAATTATGATGTTCTAAAGTACAACATCTAAATGTGGTATAAATTGCTACCTTTTTGGTTGAATTCCCAAAGGTAGTTAGTATCGTCAGGACCTGCACTGTCTGCAAAGGGGTATTCTGTAGTGCAGAAATTCTCACATTTTTAAACATAATAAAATACTGATGTGGGTTTAGTACATGTTTTAACGGCAATAATAAACAAACTTTTATAGAAATCTCTCCCAACTGTACATATTACAAATTAAACAAAAATTAAAATAATACTGATAAAACAAAGGAGACCAATGTGTGTTTAATAACTCAGATTTACTGGAACCTGTTTAATTCTAGATTCTAGAGTCACTTCTTCCATTTTCTTCTAAGCCATTTCATGTTAGAAATCTGTTCCCTAACTTTGAAAATTGCTGTGAAAAAATATTAAGTTTGAGGTTCAGGCACACCTGGGTTTTTTTCTTTTACACAGTAGTGAACAGAAATCACAGTATACAAGCTACTGTGTTTCTGAAAACATTTATAGTACAGAACAAATGTTTCACCAATTAAAATCTCTTTTCCTCATAGGAAAAATAATGGCGCTAAGCTTGGGCTACTGTTTCCTCCACATTTTCTTCATTTTCTGCAATGTCTTCATCCAAGCTTAAACTTTCTTCATTTACAGTGGGCTCGTCTCTCACAGTACCTTCCATTTTTTCAGTTGGATCCCCATCCTCAGATTCATCTACATCATGTGAGATTCCATCATCATTTACTTCCTCCATGTCTTCAACATCTTTCTCATCCTCCTCATCCTTTTCACTGTCCTCTTCGAAGTCCCTTGTTATACTGTCTCGCTCGTCTGAATCAATCTGAGATGGGGATGCTCTAGAATCAACATGCTCATGGTTTGAAGATTCATGCCCCAAATCCTCCTGCTCGACTCCATCGCGCTCTTCTGCTTCCTTTTTGCAATACGAATAGCGATGGTTCATGTGCTGGGAATAGGACCCGGAGTGGGAAAAGCGCTTTCCACATTTGTCACATTGATATGGTTTTTCCCCAGAATGAAGACGCATGTGTTCAATTAAGTGATGCTTATGTTTAAATGCTTTGTTGCAGATTCCACATTCATGTGGCCTTTTACCTGAAACAGAAAATGAATAATTATGAATCAAAAACATCAATAGAAGTACTGAATTTATAGATAATTACTAGATATGAAACAGATGTTGACAATACCTATGCTATTGGAACCAAATTGAGAAAGACCAATATAGCATGCTTTCAACAAAGTAACAGTAATGAAGTTCCAGCCAGTGAAGTGTTTTATCGTTGCTCAATGGATAACCTTGATGCCTTACAACTTATTTTTAAAATGTATTTCTCCTCCAAAAGATGCAATTTTTCTAAAATATGCAGACATGGAAGATGGCTTTATCCCTCTAGGTCTTCAGTGTAGATAGATCAGGGAACCATTTCAGCATTAGATTTCTAGGCCTAGTAAAAGTCTACCGTAGGAAGTGTTCAAGGTACCAATTTTGCACCAACCATATAGAATAACAGAATTTCAAGTCCATCTAGACCCAACATTAGATTTTGAGGCTTGCTTGAAAAGTCAAGCAACAGCCATCGTGCTTTTTGTTAAAGCATATAAATGCACTCATATGTGCAGTTTCCATGCAATTTAGAAGAGTCTTGTGAGATAATCAACTAATATAAGTAATAGTACCTGTTTATAAAGGCTGGACTAATTCCATTGAGATACCACCCTTGGTATATTTTTTCCCTACCAAAAGCATAAATGTGCATTTTTCTTACTGTTATAAGGTGCTCACAACTCTCTGCAGGTCAACAGAAGTATCAATGCAGGTGCAAATACCTTCTGCATAAAAGATGGTCTGGATTGAAACTACTCTAGATGAAGGTGAACTCAGTCTGGCACTCATGAGTTCATTAAAGTCATACAGATAGAAATGGTATAATAGTGGTTCAAACACTTCTGCAGCACTTTGAATCTAGCCCCAATATTCCAAGTACTATATGTGCTTCCAAGTTGTCATCTTGGCCCATATTTTACAATACAATAATAATGATTACAGAGGTGCGAGATAAACTATATCTACAGTTTGTTCCTTAATAATGGGCACGTTGCAAACTATCAATGAACGCAATAATAATGATTAAAGAGGTGCGAGATATCAACTATATCTACAGTTTGTTCCTTAATAATGGGCACGTTGCAAACAATATCAATGAACGCATAATGTAATGGAAAGGAGCCACAAACAAATAACGTCCTAGCCTTTCAGGTTAAATCTGTTGCACTGCACATACTCTGAATGGCCTTGCAGAATCTCATTTGTCTACATAATAAGGTGATTTCTGATAACTATTTTAGCAGTATTTTCATAGGGTGTATTGAACAACACTAGCAATCAGTGTTTATTATGGTCAACCAAAATGCTGTTTGAAGATGAGAACTAATATGGCACCATTTCATGCTACTAATACTTGCTCAGTAATGGTTACAAAATTAAATATAGAAATGACCTCCCGATTCCCACCCACATGTCTTTCAACCAAAGTGTTCCACAGCATCACCCATTCAATGACAGGGCATTCAATGCTTAACTAGTGGCAATTAGTTTTAAAAACCTTTGATGACTAGTAGTGATGTAAACTTGGTCGGCATCTTCCTTTAGGTTGTAGCACTTTGAATTCGTCCCATTTCATTTGGTACTGAAATATGATTAACCAGGTCATCTTCAGATATGTGACTACTCTGCACATGACCAAAATTCTCATTTCCTCCTTTATCTGCTAAAGGCCAAAGTCTTTGACATTTCTCTATATGGTGGTATGATGCATTCTATCATAATTTGTCACTCTGGGTGCTAGTTCTTAAGCTTGTGAGCATGTTTAAGTCCATGTTTCAATTTTCTGACTGCTTAATGTGCACAAGTAAGTTATTCATTTTAGTACACCTTGGGTATCCTTAGGCAACTCTTGCAATGAAGACATTTTGGCAAGAAGAGCTCTGTTCCCTTGTGTTCACCTTACTTAGCATACTTCAAACTACAAATTGTATTTTTCTGATAAATAAACTTGAGTTATACAGCTTAAAGTTTGACAATGGAAGTTTTTAATTGGGTAGGATGAATAACCATGACAGTATTCTTCTATCATAACAGGTGGTGTTCAGTTGAAAGCAAGACTGAATAGTTTGCTTTCCAGACATTTCATGGACCACAAATAGTTGGGTTCAGCATTCAGGTTAGGACTTGGAGCATTTTAGTGTCTCAGGGCAATATACACCCAGTAACCAGCTTTCATGCTTCATCTACTTGAAAGCTCGTTGCTTAATTTGGGGAGGGAGGGAATGCACAAGTTGAGTGGAGGTCTCTGGTCGCGCCTTGGCAGTTTCATTACGGCAATAGGGATTCTGGTACCTACCTACTTGCAGACTCTGGTGTTTTTTAGGAATTTGTTTAAGGAACATTCTGGCAGCTGTATCAAAAGTCTATGGAATCTGGGAATGAGATTCCTGGGGAACCCAGAGTAGATGTTTCAATATTCAAGGCATGCTTGTATGAGGGCTCTCTGCACTTTGACTGTGTGGCTGATGTTAAGAAGTGTGAGATATCTCCTGAGGAGAGTGGTACATGGGGACTTGGCAGCATAATCAACACAATGTCAATAGGGCTCATTTGAGTTCCATGTCAAATAGGACCCAGACAATCTTTACAGCTTGTGAGGTGAAAGGAATTATTCGTAAAATCTAGGGGCTGATTAAAGAGTAGAAAATTGGCTTGAAATGTCACATTACTAAACTCTCATTTATCCAGTGGAAGACAGTTCAAGCTGGAGGTCAAATTGTTTGGCTCCCTGGACCGTTTTTAACATAGAAGTGGATTTGTATCTAAAACAACATCTAGAAGTTCACCTGGTGTTGTTCAGGAAGTGGTCAGAGTTCATATTTTGATACTGAAGAAGAGACATAAAAAGGATGATCCTTGAGAAACATTGCAGTACAATGGGCATGTGGACTATTCATCTGATCCAATCCAGACCTTCTGACTGTAGCTGGTGATAAATGCTAGAACCCAAAGCAGCTCAGGTACCAATATGCCTGTCCAGGGTTTGAGAATTTCAATTTATGGTTGTGAGTAGAGCAGAAAGCAATCAGATCAAGCCGTATCAGAGTACATTTTTTATCCCCACCCAGACAGAGAAGGATCTTGTACGCATGCTGGCCAAGGCAGCTTTGGTGTCTCTAGCAGGTCAGAAACCAGATGGATAAATCGAGAAGTGCTTAGTTCCATTTACACCCAGAAAGGCCTCTTTGCCTCCATGTCCAGGATTTTGCGAAGAAATGGGAAGGATGAGATATGTCAGTGATAGTAAAGTATTAGGGGGACAGAAAATGCTTTTCTCAAGCGGGTTAGGGATTGATCCTTTTTAGATCATCAAGTGTAAAGAATAGGAGGATTATGGTACCGCAGCTTGGTTAGATTTCTTTAGGGGACATCAAGTTAGAAGACGCTTCATTCATTTAATTTTCAACATTTACCAACACTTCCAGTGCACGTGCTCTCTTCTCCCAGAGCATGCACACATTTGTGCCTTCTGTAAATCTGTAACTGAATCAGCAAGTTGCATCATGTTTGATTAACTTGCTTTAGTTGATTTAAGGAAACCATATTCTGTGCTAGAGTAATCAGGGTACTAAAGAGGTTCGAGCACCAACAACGTTTTTATGAATACTAATTGAACAGCATACACTTCGCCATGTTTCATGATTCATAGAACAATGTGCTAGATACATAGACAATGTACCTATATGTGATAATTAGATTTACGTGATTAAATTATGAACTGTATATGAACTATCTTTATGAAAACATAAATGGCGCATTATTTCGTTCTGCCATTCGTCACATTGCACCTATGCATGGTTGCATCGATCAATTATATAATACACATTTTAGAGTTGAGGAAGAGCAAAAATAATGGGAAACAAAGTGCATCATTTGCAGTAGATAGCGAGATGAGTCAGGTGAGTTAAATGCACAAAGAAGGGCAGTAAATATATTTAAAATGATCACCTAATGTATTTAAGGGGCTGACTGCTGCTCAATTATACGTTGCATATGTTTTTAGCATACAATGTGTTGCTGTGATGCGGTTAAGTATGCCAATCTACCTTTCAGAAACAAATGAATTAAATTGTATTATAACTTACTTCCTGAAAATAAAGACTATTCAGAAGGTGCTCCAAGGGCTAGATGGATCTTGAAGGTTAGAACCTGAACTCTGGCTACAAAAACGATGAGGCTGCAGTTTCACAGAGCAATCTCTATCACAGCATGTTAACGATAATACTGCCTATGTCTAAGCCATATCATATAGTCAAGGTTCAAGTTATAGGATAATCAGCTCATTGGTCATAACAGTATTATATGACATACCTGTGTGCTCATACTTGTGTCTCAAGAGAGAACTACTCTTCTGGAATATTTTATCACACAGATCACAAGCATACATTCCATTTTCGGTCTTTCTCATCTTCTTCTTGGGTGGAGTTGAATCAGAATCATTCGGATCTTCAACATTAGACACTCCCTCAGAGCTTGTGTCTTGTCTTTCATCCTATAAAAAAAATGCATACACTATTTGCAAGAGTTATGTGCACAGTTACTTAAACTATACGGTATGCAATGTTGAAAGGTAGCGAAAACAGATTTATTAGCAGAAAAAATGGATTGCAAATTGAGACAAAAATCAAGATTCTGAAGAAAACAACAATTTTCTAGGTAAATGTCTTTCCAGTTAAATCATCACAGTGCGGTTTCTCTAAAAAGGATTTGCAAATGGACCCATTTTTGTCGCTGGTGTATTATTTTTATAGATCTTACTTTACTGGGATTTCGAAAACCATTTGCTAGATTACAGACCGCAGTAAAGCAATTTCCCCATTACTACGAATAGAAAATGGCAATATAAAAAGTATATTTGCACACAAAAAGTACTACTAAACTAGCATGTCGTTTAAAATGATAAAACAACGCCCAGAAGTCGCTAGGAGCCATCCGTTTTGCCATGTTTCCACTCCGGTTATAACTGGTCTCGGAGTAAAACACAAAAGTACTTTCTATGGACCTTTGGACGCAGATCTCGTTATATCTCTGGTGTACAAGTTTAAGCCTACTAACCAATATTGTAGCTTATTCCAATTTTGATACATTGAGTGTGCATGGCACATCGCTGTTAACATTGTTTTGCTTTCTTTTCTTTTTCTGTATGAAAATAAAAATTATTTGAACAAAACGCTAAGAAGTGACCCCGTGCTGTGTAAATGGAACCGAATACACACCACCATTTTCAAAAGGTGCTGAGAAAAAGGCTTATTAAAATGTACAACCGAACCACTGGAGGGTATTGAAACAAACATTTTGATTTCAGGTTTAGTTAAATTAACCTACTTGCCACACCTGTTAAGAGGCTTTTGTGAGGCCCGAATAGAAAAATTGCTGGTGGGGTCCTGTCTTCTCATGCATTGGTTCACACCATGTGGTGTGTGTGGTCAGAAGTGTGGTGTCTGTTATGATCTTATATTGGAAGGGTTTCTATGTTGTGCATGTTGACCAGCTATGTGCAGTTACCGTGTTATAGGACGCAGCGCTTGTATGTGTGGGAGGGCCGGGGGCAGGGCTGGGCTTTACATTCTGGGAGTCCTGTGTGTGTACAGAATGATCTCTGCTGATCTGATGTTGTTTGATCTTTGTCATAAGTGATGTACATTGCTTACCTGCCCTCTCCCAGAGTACCAATCTGGGGCACTATGTATGGCTTGGAGATGGTTAGTTCTAAAAGAGTTCACTCACTTGTCTCACGGCCTTCTATCTTGAGGTGTGTCTGTACCAATTTGTGTCTAATTGTCTGTGGTCATGTGAATTTATATGTTTGTGCCTGTGCATGCCCGCTTCTGTGCATCTGTTTGAATGTTTGCTGAGATAATATGAAAACTCACCACGTTTTTCAGGTACTAAGCAAATAGTTACGAATGTGTTGAGATGGTGCAGTGACGTTGTAACATGCATTGGCATTTGGTCTATCGTGCTATGATTTTCTGCTTGCTGCAGTTTTTATGCATGGATATTGAGAGTCCGCCGGGCGACGGTATGTGCTGACGTTAATTCAGTAATCTGGATTATACAATGCACTTGTTACGTAGCACCAGGACTAAGTGCTGATGTACGACATCATTTAGTGGTCGCAGCTGGCTGCTGCGACCCCTTACTCTGCAGTTTGGGACCCCTGTCTTGAGGACGAAACCAGATTGTATTGGTTTACTGCTCTGCAGCGTTGAATACGAGCACCACAGTTTCCGCTTGCGTTTTATTTATTTTGTTACACGTTTACTCAGGTGTTCCTGGAAAACGATACTTTGTGAACAGATACATTCTGGCAGTTGCTAACAGTTATAGAAAGTCTTCGGAATAACGTGCACGGTTCACTTCGCCGAGCTTGCACTGGAACACCACTATCTGGGGAGAGAGAAACTTGGCAAACCTGTCGAGCCTTCCGTTTGGTGACAAGATCTCATTCAATTAAAATCATCACAAACTGCTGTCCGTAGCCACAGACCGCAATTAATGACTGGCACCAAGACTATTAGGAAAAAAAAATAAGGTTACTGAAAGTGCATTTTTCCATCCATGCATGCATGCAAAACTAACATTAACGACGCCCTCGAACACTAGCTGTGAAAATCTGAGCGAACGTCAAGTTTCAACATAAATGAAGGACTGGACTGTATTGCAGCTAAAGATAACAAAATGGGTCCATATGTGTAAAGAAAGCCTCAATTATTGAGGGTACCTGCATGCCCATCTAAAACTTAAGTGGCAATTTAATTCCAAGAAGGTCTATACCTCTAGGATTTGCTGAGGACAGCTCCAGTTTAATTTTTAACTCTGGCTCAGTTTTACTAATACTTTGTTCGGGGTTTGCATTAGGTTTGTAACCCGAACCTCGTGCAAAGCGTTGTGGTGGGATTTACTTTCCAACACAAATCATGATTTGCATTGGAAAGTTGTCAAAAGGCACAATATATCTTTGCGCTGCTTTGCATCACGGGAGCATACCGAAGGTGGGACATGCAGCAGTGGCTCCGCCGTTATGGCAGTGGAGCGTCGACCCACTGCACAGAGCCAGAAGATGAAAAATGAAATAAAACAATTTATTTTTCACTGACTGAGCAGTCTCCCCTGAGTGGCCAGAGTCTAGGGCAGGGTGGGGCCATTCTCTCTGGACAGCTGCAGGGAGGCAGCGACGAGTTGGGCACTAAGTATACATGTTGGTTTGGCCGGAAGTTTTAGGACTGTCAAACCGACATGCACACTTCCATTTCTCCAACCCAGCTGTGTTGCACATCCAGGTGGAGAAGAGCCACAGATGCATTGTCCCTAAGCGAGCATAAAACCAGCCCAATCAGACCAGACCTATCCCGGCACTTCTCATGGTGGGTAATAGCATGAGAGCAGTGTCTGGATTGGGTGAGAAGTCCAGGAGCCTGGGCAGTGAGGCCCATGGACTGCCAGGAGCAGAAACCATCTACACTCACGCGCATGAACCTGGACTCCGGCAGCGCAAGGTAAGGATTATTTTTTTAAATTTCCTCCCGCACTGCCCCACCATTGACAGCAACCGCCACTGGGTACACGAGTTCCTTTGCAACCATTCTCCACATGTTTCCAACACTGCATTTGTGCTGCACTGTTGAGCACACATACAGTGGAAAAAAGAATAATAGCATACATATATATATATATATATATATATATATACACACACACATTTTTTTTACACTAGGGCCCCCTTTCAGTGCAAAAAAAAACCTGTTTGATCGAACATGCACAACCTTGCTCTATAGTGTAAGTGTGTGCTTTCGTGCATGGCAGCCTAAAGTGCGGCAGCGCAGAGAGCAGAGAAAACAGGATCATAGCTTAGTAGATATGGTGCTGTCCTGCTCCTTCACAAGAGGCAGCAGAGCAGAAGCCTCAACAGTTAGCACAGCTGTCTTTAATGTTTGAGCAGTATTTCATAGTGTCTGGGACATCAGTAATTTTACAATTTTCTTACCATTTGTTCTAGACTTCCCTTTTGTGAATGCCACCATGGTCAAAGGTCACATGATATCACTGCCTTTGTGTTATCCGGATCAAATGGCATGTGATGTCACTTCCACTAACCGTCATTTTGGTTAATCAATATCAGTAAGTTATGTACTCTGCATACCACTGTACGAGTTAGTCACTGATCAGTATTGGCACCGCTTACTTCACTGGAGTTTATACTCCAGTGAGTCAGCATAGGCTCGGCTGTACTGGCTGATCATAATCAGCACTGTTTTTGCGGTTCAAATTCTAGAGCTGGAATGCATGTGTAGCGATCACCAACAATATTTGGCTACGAAGTTAAGCTCCTATAACAATTGGCTTTTGAACACATCAATATTTTGGTTAAATGTGCTTCAAGAATCCACCGTCTGAAGCTAATTTGCCAGTCTTGTGTAAAGCAGGTAGGAGTAAAGCATATTCTCGCCTTAGTTCTCCCCATGGGTCCGGAGGTTTCAAGAGTAGCCTCATGTGTAACAGATGAAATGTTCCTCTAAGCTGTTTTGAGGTCCTTTCTGAAGTTGGGAACCGGAGAGAAACTGATCGGTGATGGATTGTTATTCCAGAAAGGAGGTGAGCAGCTAAAGATAGCCGTAGTAAGCACAATATATTTGTTGGAATACAACAATATAAGCTACAGCAGAGGCAGCAGTGGTGTAGTTTCCCAATCCCACCCAGGAAAGACAGCACAAGCAGCAGAGTTTCCACGATTCACACAACACATACACCACAGATGCAACAGCAGGGTCAGCATCAATGATTGCTTCACAGACCTCGCTAAGGAATTGGAAAATGCAGGGCTTTGTTACAGACATGCACAAGTATAACCCAGTGTCCCGCAGCCCAACCTTGCATCACATACAGAAAGTCAGAGCTCTCAAACTTCCCCGATTCCATGCAAGAGTACCACTTCCATCCCAGGTTTTATTAAATGTTAGTTTTTGTAGTCCTGTTTCTCCCGGTATAAATTCGGAGCTTATTTGAACCAGGGCTCAGGAAGAAAATACCCAGATATTTCGGAGGTACTGCCAGAAAACTGACAGTTTCAGGGTGCCACACTTAAACCTTGTGGGCAGCCCTGAATAGCCTCAGAATCTAACTTATTTCAGAAAAGGAGACATGTCGACAAAGTTTCCTCTCTGGAGTTGCTCTGTGTTTGCTATCATCAACCATGCCACACTGCACCAGAGGCAGAATAAAGCCGTAAAATATGCCACAGAAAGACCTGCATGTGGGCCAACTCAGTGTATGGGTTTCCGCTGTGGTGGACCTCCCATTATTGCACCATCATAAATAATGAAGGTTCTACCCATTGTCTGAGGGAGTCTGCGTACCAAATGCTTTTTAGAGAGCATGGCACTGTAAAAGAAGTGTCTAGACCAAACATCTGAGTCATCACGCCCCTCCAATTCTAACAACTATATAATTTGAAATTGAACAAACAGTACTACAAATGTTTCTCAGTTTGTTCAATTATAATGTGGAATTACAAAGGAGGAATGAGTAAGATCACTTCAAATTGCATGGTATAACATATGGGATGAAGTATCCCCCCTGCGGTGCATAATAAGGCTGCTGCACATCACCGAGGGTTGCATGACAATATAGAAGTTTAAGGTTCTGGAACTCTAGGGTGACCTCCAATATGCTTATGTATGGCTAGGACTACTTAATTCCTCATAATACGTGGTGACACCATCACCTTATCCACTTTGAACCAAACACTAAAATCCTTGGGGCTTGATTCACAAAGGGCTTCTGCACTAGTGGCGGAGTCCCCGCAGTTGTAGGGGAGTCTCTACATTAGGGTGAAATCTCCGCAATCTCATTGTGGCGATTTTGCCCGAGTGCGTAGACACCCCCACTACTATGGGGTCTACGCCGTGAGTGCGGAGGCCCTTTGTGAATCAGGTCCATAGATTTTGGGAACTCTGAGGTGACTTGCAATATGCTTATGTATGGCAGGGAGCACTTTATTCCTCATATGGCGACACCATCACCTTTCCCACTTCAAACCCACCACTAAAATCATTGGTGCATAGCTCTTTCATCTAAAAGAGCATGTTTGAAAACCGAAAGAATCAAAACTGATTTTCTAGTGCAAAATTAAAACATCAAAAAGGCTGTTCGATATCTGTTGCAAAAAGATATTAGAAGCAGTTTAATACAAGTTTTAAAAAAAGCGCAATTAAACTTTCCTGCAATTACCCAAATAGTGCAAAAATAAACATGTCAAATATCTCCTTCCTGCAGTCACTGTGCAACTAGAAAAACAGAGCAGAAGAAAAAAAGCAATGTTTTATTTTAGTTCTTTAAACAATATATTGAGGGAAAATGCTCTTTAAACGGGATTGAAAGACTTGAAACACTAAGCTATAGCTTCAAGTCTTCGCGGTCCTATATTCAGACAGGCCCATCTGGTTTCAACTGCTGTTCACAGGCAGCAACCATAGTATACCTGGTGTCCAAAACATGGTTAACATATCTAGAGATAAACAATCGATTAGCAAAACAGTTAGGGTGGTAATCATTTTCGTTGCCATCAAATCTAGATTTGGAAGAAGAACCCAGATCTTCAAATATACAAGGGTGAAGCTAGATCTTGTGAAACACTGCAGCTGGTTTTACTGCACTGCATTGAAAGTGCAAACCTCCTTCTGACTTTCAACTAACTCTGGTGTCTGAAGGACAATCTATGGAGAAAAGGCTCTGTTCTTGCCTCATTGTTTACAGCACCAGCCTGTCAGTGATTTCCTCATAGGCAAGTAGAAAATGTTCAAGGTTTCGCAATACAATTCTTCTGAGTGCGATAGAGGAGGTAGCACAGCTGACATTGAATGACTAAAGGAAATAAGAGTAAATTTATCATGCTCTCACACTACTCAAGACGGGGTCAGTTTGTTTTCTTCACCATTGTAGTTGGACAGCTGGCGATGGGATTGCAGCGTAAAAATAACAAGCCAATAGGTCTCGCCTTTGGGAACTTATAAGTGTTTAGCCAGAGATATTGACTTTGCCTATGTCTTTAAGCTGGTCTGTACAGAAGTCTGCAGCATGCTGAAAAGTTATTATAAAGAAGTGTCAGAAGTATTTTTGTTACCTTAGATACGACCAAGAAAGCATTATGAACAACTGAACGACCATATTAAAAACGTTTTGAGTTTTTTCTGTCCTTTCAATGCTGGCAACTTGCATCTGCCTGTCCCGATGGTTGCTTATGTTTTTTTTTTTATTGTTATGGGAGTGGGGGGGGGGGGGGGCAACAATAACAGGAGGGTGAAGGTCAGTCAGATAGTGAGAGGGAGAAAGTCAGTCAGGGGGAGAGAGAGTCAGGGGGAGAGAGAGTCAGGGGGAGAGAGAGTGAGTCAGTCAGGGGGAGAGAGAGTGAGTCAGTCAGTGAGAGGGAGAGCGAGAGAGTCAGTCAGTGAGAGGGAGAGAGAGTGAGTCAGTCAGTCAGTGAGAGGGAGAGAGAGTGAGTCAGTCAGTCAGTGAGAGGGAGAGAGAGTGAGTCAGTCAGTCAGTGAGAGGGAGAGCGAGAGAGTCAGTCAGTGAGAGGGAGAGAGAGTGAGTCAGTCAGTCAGTGAGAGGGAGAGAGAGTGAGTCAGTCAGTCAGTGAGAGGGAGAGAGAGTGAGTCAGTCAGTCAGTGAGAGGGAGAGAGAGTGAGTCAGTCAGTCAGTGAGAGGGAGAGAGAGTGAGTCAGTCAGTCAGTGAGAGGGAGAGAGAGTGAGTCAGTCAGTCAGGGGGAGAGAGAGTGAGTCAGTCAGGGGGAGAGAGAGTGAGTCAGTCAGGGGAGAGAGAGTGAGTCAGTCAGGGGGAGAGAGAGTGAGTCAGTCAGGGGGAGAGAGAGTGAGTCAGTCAGGGGGAGAGAGAGTGAGTCAGTCAGGGGGAGAGAGAGTGAGTCAGTCAGGGGGAGAGAGAGTGAGTCAGTCAGGGGGAGAGAGAGTGAGTCAGTCAGGGGGAGAGCGAGAGAGTGAGTCAGTCAGTCAGTGAGAGGGAGAGAGAGTGAGTCAGTCAGTCAGTGAGAGGGAGAGAGAGTGAGTCAGTCAGTCAGTGAGAGGGAGAGAGAGTGAGTCAGTCAGTCAGTGAGAGAGAGAGAGTGAGTCAGTCAGTCAGGGAGAGAGAGTGAGTCAGTCAGTCAGTGAGAGGGAGAGAGAGTGAGTCAGTCAGTCAGTGAGAGGGAGAGAGAGTGAGTCAGTCAGTCAGGGGGAGAGAGAGTGAGTCAGTCAGTCAGGGGGAGAGAGAGTGAGTCAGTCAGTCAGGGGGAGAGAGAGTGAGTCAGTCAGTCAGGGGGAGAGAGAGTGAGTCAGTCAGGGGGAGAGAGAGTGAGTCAGTCAGGGGGAGAGAGAGTGAGTCAGTCAGGGGGAGAGAGAGTGAGTCAGTCAGGGGGAGAGAGAGTGAGTCAGTCAGGGGGAGAGAGAGTGAGTCAGTCAGGGGAGAGAGAGTGAGTCAGTCAGGGGGAGAGAGAGTGAGTCAGTCAGGGGGAGAGAGAGTGAGTCAGTCAGGGGGAGAGAGAGTGAGTCAGTGAGAGGGAGAGAGAGTGAGTCAGTGAGAGGGAGAGAGAGTGAGTCAGTGAGAGGGAGAGAGAGTGAGTCAGTGAGAGGGAGAGAGTGAGTCAGTGAGAGGGAGAGAGAGTGAGTCAGTCAGTGAGAGGGAGAGAGAGTGAGTCAGTCAGTGAGAGAGAGAGAGAGAGAGAGAGAGAGTGAGTCAGTCAGGGGGAGAGAGTGAGTCAGTCAGGGGGAGAGAGTGAGTCAGTCAGGGGGAGAGAGTGAGTCAGTCAGGGGGGGAGAGAGAGAGTGAGTCAGTCAGTGAGAGAGAGATAGAGAGTGAGTCAGTCAGGGGGAGAGAGTGAGTCAGTCAGGGGGAGAGAGTGAGTCAGTCAGGGGGAGAGAGTGAGTCAGTCAGGGGGAGAGAGTGAGTCAGTCAGGGGGAGAGAGTGAGTCAGTCAGGGGGAGAGAGTGAGTCAGGGGGAGAGAGTGAGTCAGTCAGGGGGAGAGAGAGAGTCAGTCAGTCAGGGGGAGAGAGAGTGAGTCAGTCAGTCAGGGGGAGAGAGAGTGAGTCAGTCAGTCAGGGGGAGAGAGAGAGTGAGTCAGTCAGGGGGAGAGAGAGTGAGTCAGTCAGGGAGAGAGAGAGAGAGTGAGTCAGTCAGGGAGAGAGAGAGAGAGAGTGAGTCAGTCAGGGAGAGAGAGAGAGAGAGTGAGTCAGTCAGGGAGAGAGAGAGAGAGTGAGTCAGTCAGGGAGAGAGAGAGAGTGAGAGTCAGTCAGGGAGAGAGAGAGAGAGAGAGTCAGTCAGGGAGAGAGAGAGAGAGAGAGTCAGTCAGGGAGAGAGAGAGAGAGTGAGTCAGTCAGGGAGAGAGAGAGAGAGAGAGTCAGTCAGGGAGAGAGAGAGAGAGAGTGAGTCAGTGAGAGGGAGAGAGAGTGAGTCAGTGAGAGGGAGAGAGAGTGAGTCAGTGAGAGGGAGAGAGAGTGAGTCAGTGAGAGGGAGAGAGAGTGAGTCAGTCAGTGAGAGGGAGAGAGAGTGAGTCAGTCAGTGAGAGGGAGAGAGAGTGAGTCAGTCAGTGAGAGGGAGAGAGAGTGAGTCAGTCAGTGAGAGAGAGAGAGAGAGAGAGAGAGTGAGTCAGTCAGGGGGAGAGAGTGAGTCAGTCAGGGGGAGAGAGTGAGTCAGTCAGGGGGAGAGAGTGAGTCAGTCAGGGGGGGAGAGAGAGAGTGAGTCAGTCAGGGGGAGAGAGAGAGAGAGAGTGAGTCAGTCAGGGAGAGAGAGAGTGAGTCAGTCAGGGAGAGAGAGAGTGAGTCAGTCAGGGAGAGAGAGAGAGAGTGAGTCAGTCAGGGAGAGAGAGAGAGAGTGAGTCAGTCAGGGAGAGAGAGAGAGAGAGTGAGTGAGTCAGTCAGGGAGAGAGAGAGTGAGTCAGTCAGGGAGAGGGAGAGAGTGAGTCAGTCAGGGAGAGGGAGAGAGTGAGTCAGTCAGGGAGAGGGAGAGAGTGAGTCAGTCAGGGAGAGGGAGAGAGTGAGTCAGTCAGGGAGAGGGAGAGAGTGAGTCAGTCAGGGAGAGGGAGAGAGTGAGTCAGTCAGGGAGAGGGAGAGAGTGAGTCAGTCAGGGAGAGGGAGAGAGTGAGTCAGTCAGGGAGAGGGAGAGAGTGAGTCAGTCAGGGAGAGGGAGAGAGTGAGTCAGTCAGGGAGAGGGAGAGAGTGAGTCAGTCAGGGAGAGGGAGAGAGTGAGTCAGTCAGGGAGAGGGAGAGAGTGAGTCAGTCAGGGAGAGGGAGAGAGTGAGTCAGTCAGGGAGAGGGAGAGAGTGAGTCAGTCAGGGAGAGGGAGAGAGTGAGTCAGTCAGGGAGAGGGAGAGAGTGAGTCAGTCAGGGAGAGGGAGAGAGTGAGTCAGTCAGGGAGAGGGAGAGAGTGAGTCAGTCAGGGAGAGGGAGAGAGTGAGTCAGTCAGGGAGAGGGAGAGAGTGAGTCAGTCAGGGAGAGGGAGAGAGTGAGTCAGTCAGTGAGAGGGAGAGAGTGAGTCAGTCAGTGAGAGGGAGAGAGTGAGTCAGTCAGGGAGAGGGAGAGAGTGAGTCAGTCAGGGAGAGGGAGAGAGTGAGTCAGGGAGAGGGAGAGAGTGAGTCAGTCAGGGAGAGGGAGAGAGAGTGAGTCAGTCAGTGAGAGGGAGAGAGTGAGTCAGTCAGCGAGAGGGAGAGAGAGTGAATCAGTCAGCGAGAGGGAGAGAGAGTCAGTCAGGGAGAGAGTCAGTCAGCGAGAGGGAGAGAGTGAGTCAGGGAGAGTGAGTCAGTCAGCGAGAGGGAGAGAGAGTCAGTCAGCGAGAGGGAGAGAGAGTCAGTCAGCGAGAGGGAGAGAGAGAGTCAGTCAGCGAGAGGGAGAGAGAGTCAGTCAGCGAGAGGGAGAGAGAGTCAGTCAGCGAGAGGGAGAGAGAGTCAGTCAGCGAGAGGGAGAGAGAGTCAGTCAGCGAGAGGGAGAGAGAGTCAGTCAGCGAGAGGGAGAGAGAGTCAGTCAGCGAGAGGGAGAGAGAGAGAGTCAGCGAGAGGGAGAGAGAGAGCGAGTCAGTCAGGGAGAGGGAGAGCGAGTCAGTCAGCGAGTGGGAGAGCGAGTCAGTCAGCGAGAGGGAGAGAGAGAGAGTCAGTCAGGGAGAGGGAGAGCGAGTCAGTCAGGGAGAGGGAGAGCGAGTCAGTCAGGGAGAGGGAGAGCGAGTCAGTCAGGGAGAGGGAGAGCGAGTCAGTCAGGGAGAGGGAGAGCGAGTCAGTCAGGGAGAGGGAGAGCGAGTCAGTCAGCGAGTGGGAGAGCGAGTCAGTCAGCGAGTGGGAGAGCGAGTCAGTCAGTCAGTGTCAGTGAGTGGGAGAGCGAGTCAGTCAGTCAGTGAGAGAGAGTCAGTCAGTCAGTGAGAGAGAGTCAGTCAGTGAGGGAGAGTTCAGTCAGTGAGGGAGAGTTCAGTCAGTGAGGGAGAGTTCAGTCAGTGAGGGAGAGTTCAGTCAGTGAGGGAGAGTTCAGTCAGTGAGGGAGAGTTCAGTCAGTGAGGGAGAGTTCAGTCAGTGAGGGAGAGTTCAGTCAGTGAGGGAGAGTTCAGTCAGTGAGGGAGAGTTCAGTCAGTGAGGGAGAGTTCAGTCAGTGAGGGAGAGTTCAGTCAGTGAGGGAGAGTTCAGTCAGTGAGGGAGAGTTCAGTCAGTGAGGGAGAGTTCAGTCAGTGAGGGAGAGTTCAGTCAGTGAGGGAGAGTTCAGTCAGTGAGGGAGAGTTCAGTCAGTGAGGGAGAGTTCAGTCAGTGAGAGAGAGAGAGGTAGGTACGAGTTACTTACCTTCGGTAACTATGTGCGCTCGCGCCGAGACTTGGGCTTCAGGTGTTGGCACACCTCGCAGACCATGGAGTCATGGTGCTCGCCCAGACACCACATACAAATAAGAGGTGGGTCATCTGTCGCGAACAGGAAATACCAGTTTTAAAGCCTGAAGGCATCGCACACTGTTCCCAGACGCGAAGCGTCGACAAGGCCTGAAAACAGGCCAGAGGAACTGCTCACTCCGGATCTGCGTTGCAAGCGGGAACGAAGGAAACTGATGTCAGCGCGCCAGGAGGGACTTGTATGACCTTGCTGACGTCACGTACGTGGACGACGTCAGGGCGGGGTCATGTGGCGCCGTCCCCCGGCACAAAGAGGTGCTACTGCAAAGTTTTCCCGGATCCAGTCTGACGCCTGGGGATATTCTAAGTTAAGGAATCTGATGCTAGATGTCCATCAAATAGTCCCTTTAAGGTGCAGAGACTGGGATAATCAAAAAAAGACCTATTTGCAAATACAAATTCAGGAGTAGAGTACTGCTGCTCCTCTCGGCCTCCATCTCAGCATTCAGAGCCAGTCCAGTGCCCCCCTAAAATAGAATTCAGCCTCAGTATAAATTGGCAGGATTTTGTGAATCCTACTAAATGGCCATATTGTGTTACGACAAAGACTTGCATCAATCGTCCTGAGATTTAGTACTTCAAATAGTACATCAGCCCCAGAGAATCTGGTTTCAAAATCCTCAAATTGCAGTTGTGTGGCCTCTTTGGCCTTTATGTACTTGTTGTCATCATGTAGTTATGCGGTAAGGGAGGCTCAGCAGGTAGCAATGACGAGGAGAGTGACACTGGCTGTAGCGCCAGGACAGGGGGTCACAGAACATGTGAAACACAAACGCTATTATTGCGCTAGTCTGTGCCGCAAAGAGAACTACAGTGCGCTTAAAGTGCAGCGCTGCACGCAAGGATGTGAGAGGCAAGGGAACAGAAACCGATCACAGAGGAAGATCAGGAATTGAAAAAAAACATGACTGGCCCTCCATCGAGGCTCTGGAAGAAGGGGGCTGTCCGGAGTTAATCAATAACTCTAAAGGGCTGACCCAAAGCCACTCTGTGTGGGTTTGTTTGGGTTGTTCACGTGTTATCAGCTAGAAAAGCTCTCTGCATCCAGGCTGAAAAATGGGTTTAGGGAGACTGCTGAAGAAAGAGCTGGGGTAGTCAAAAATAAATAAAGGAAAGTAGACGTTCAGAAACGCCATAATGATGCATTGTGGCAGGAGAGCGGGGGTCATACTAGCAATAATGACGGAGAGGTTAACGGTTATGTAAATGAGAATGTCCAGTTTTTATGTCGCGCTTAATGTTGGAGAATATCCTTCTATGGCTGCTAATTAAAAAAAAAAAAAACAGCAGCTCAAGACAAATGGTGGGGGCGGGCACAGGAATGCAGAAGCCTCCCTGCGTGCCGCTGCTCTCTCCCGAGACCCCTAGGCCACGCGTGTGAACGTTTACAGAAAAAGGTGGGACATGCAGCCGTCTTTGGCCATTTGCGTGCTTTCACTATTGAAAGCCACACACAAAGGCTAATGGAATGTGTGGGAGGAGGCCGACCCACTCGAAGAAGTCCCTTGGAAGTCTGGAGTGATTCTAAGAGGCCCACTCCTAGAGCAGCGCATGCAGTGCGCTAGCCTGGACCTAAAAATAACACCTGTGGTATGTAACCTACTCTTGCTCTAAAGATTCCTGTGTTGCTAAAGGCCTCCATAACGTGCCTGTTGCAGATAATAGATGCAGGTTGCAGGTTGCAGACTCCAGTGCCAGCACAACTGCTAATCGCCTTGAAGAGACAAAATTACAAAGGAGAGCGATGGACACTTTTCTTGTTCTCCCCCTTTAATAAAAGTATGGATTTGGGCAACCCCTCATCCCTAAGCCCTATCCATCCCAACTCTTCCTTGTACTCTTAAAGGAGGACCATTTGGTGTCCCCCCCGCCCCCCTACAACTCATTAAAACTTAACAAAAAAAAAGTGTGTTGATTAATTCCTGGCCCCTTTCTCACCTGCAAACCACCATATGATAAATCAGCAGCTTCTTTTACAGATCTATAGAACTTTATTCAGATTAGTTTACTTCAGCAATTGGGAATTCTGCTGCCAAACGTGGATTTGATTAAAATTGAAGTAAACGGTGCACTCACAATGGAGGAGCTACAGCTTCACCTTCATTCCAATCCTCTGGATGTAGAAGGGAGTCGCACAGAATGGAAGACAACCAGAGGGCGCTGAAAACTCCAAAAACACTTCCCAAAATATTTTAATTTTGAAAACTATGTAAAATAGCATTTTTAGGGCATCTAACAACGTATTAACTGACGTTTCACACCATCAATGCTAACAATTATCAATATTTGCACAGTGCATCTTTCCTCATTTCTAAATGCAACCCTAGAGCAGACATGTTAATGGAAAATTAGTATAGCGCTAGTGACTTACCCCCGAAGGGGTATCTCCATGCTGCAGCAAAGTCAGATGGAAAGCCGGCATGTCACAACACCTAAGTTTTAAGAGGTTTCTTAAATCCTGTTAAGTCTGTGCAGGAGCGGATATATAATGGCAGCCTATTCCAATGGTAGGGGTGCAAGGCAAGGAAAGGCCCGGCTGCAGTATTTTGATGTACAGATAAGTTGGACACAATAGTTTTTTATCTTAAATTTCTGCCAGGAGAGTAGAAGGTGAGTTTCTCCTGTAAGTGTGTTGGTCAGGCAGAGCAGTTTGAACGCCACTCTTTTCCAGATAGGGAGGCAGTGAAGGGCTCTAACCAAAGGAGCCCACAGCGGGCCTGGCAGCAGTTTGTTGACCAGGCTGGCAGCAGTGTTCTGGACGACCTGCATTTCAGAGAGAACAGAGTCAATAGAAGCTAGTATTGGGGCATTTCCATAGTCAAGACGTCTAATTATTTATGCTTGAGTTGGAGTCTTCCCTGAACTCAATGGAAGACAATGAAATATGCTCCTGAGAAGGCGCATTGTTCTAAAACAGATACTGCAATAGGATATCACCTGATCAATTTAAAACAACACCTCGATTTCTATCTGTTTCACTAGGCGCAGGGCCTGGCTCAGGAGGCCATCATTTCTTGGACCAGTATAGCTGAGCTTTTCCAAATAAAATGATTTTTTTTTTCTCCATTGAGCTTATGACAATTAAGGGTCATGCTTGTTCCTCATGCAGACTATGAATCGGTGTTTGACATTTTCAATGCATTGCCTGAAAGAGATAACTAATTGGGTGTCGTCTGCAGGAGAAAGAATTTCAAAACCACAGGATTTGACAATCTGGACAAGGGCTGCTACACAGATGTTAAAGAGTGGGGCTTAAAGTGGAGCATTGTGGAATACCTTTGCCCAGGTAAAGGATCTTCGATTGAAAAGTGCCAATTGAAAACCATTTGGGTCCTGTCATTGAGAGAGTATTTGAACCAATCAAGGGCTCTTCCCTGGATACCAATCTCGTAGAAATATTGAATTACGATGGAATGGGAGACTGTATCAAATGTTGCTGAGAGGTTAAAAAGTACCATAATTGCTGGGGTTCCAGCACCTAGAAATAGTCTGAGAGATACTACTACTGCTAGTAAATCAGTTTCAGTACTATGGGAGGCTCTGAAGCCAGATTGTGAAGGCTCCAGAAGATGGAGCTCTAAAGAGGAGGAAAGTTGTTTTTCACATGGGACTCCTGATTTAAAATGGGTATAACATGTAGCTTTTCACTCATGAGGAACTGCAGCGAAGGTCAGTGATCGGTTGCACAATGATGTAATGGTAGGAGCAAGAAGAGTGGAGAGTGGACATTACAAGTGTTTATACGGTGCAACTATATCCATTTTAGGGATGCATTGTTTATACGGTGCAACTATATCTACTGCGTAAAAGAAGGAAAATTGGAGCATTGCCAAGGCAGAATTAATATTCTGTGAGTTATCTAGGTTAGGTGCATAGACAGCCGAATTAAAGGACTTCAGGGTGACCTGTCTCCATGGTCTTGATCTCATGCGATCTTTAGTTTTAGGTTTTGAGATGGTGACCCCGATTGGAATCTGAAAGCTGGTGAGAAAATGATCAGTCCATGTTTAGGGCTCTGGAATGTCTGAGTGCAAGAGCCTGGAATTAGCAAAAAATGAGGTCCCAGGTATGACCCCTGTGTGTGTAGGTCCAGTAACTATCCGATGTAGGCCTAGACTTTCAAGATCAGATAGTAGGAGTGACACATCAGGGGCGGCAGCCATTTCTACATGATAAAAAGGAAGACTATCTAACTCCCTAATTTTTCCAACAATAAAATCTGTTTTATCCTCTATTAAGACACCACTGTAAAGAGGAGTTAAGGATCCCGGAGTCACAATATAAACTACTTATTTCCTACTGATTGCAATAGTTAGGTGAGATGGCTACTGAAAGTATTCTCATTCTCCATCAAGGGGTGCATCTTCACATTCATAAAGAATAACTAGGCATTGTGGTATCCCAATCAGTTGTACAAGCCCAAATCTATTTGTTTTTAAAATGCAACACATGCCCCTAAGGCAGATAAACTTTCTTGAATTAAAAAACGAGAATATGTCATTTAACCATAGCGCTAAAAACAATAACTACATTATCAATTACTTTCTTTAAAAGCAAAATAACAATAAAACAAAAAGAAGGAAAGTAGGCAGGATCTTTCTAAAAGACAAGCAAATGAACTGGACAACTGATCTTTAACTATCATTTTTATCTAATCATCTTCATGCTCGGGTGGTCCTTTCTAGAACACACTATTGCAATCTACCATAATTAAGATAGCCTCAGATCCCTTGAAGAGTATTCAACATTCTGCAGTTTGAGTTGCAAGTGGTTTGAAGAAACAATTATGCATCTCTAGCAGGAATCAATTGGCACTGGCTCTCTACTAAATGTTTTGACTTTAAAATGTACTTTATGTGCAGGATTTTGTTTTATAGCAGTCAAATACTCTTTTGCTCAGCTTCATCATTGCTTTCCTGTTAGAAGCCTTCACTGTTAACCCAAATTATTATTACTTTGTCTAAAGGAGGCACGCGTAAGGTTACAGGTCTTGCACCATCCTATCTAGGACATCAAATTTGGACTAATCTTCATGTGGGGATTAGATTATTAGCTCGTATAAAGACATTTGGATTCTGTAAATTGTTCAGCTAATACGATCCTCTTTAACCCGCCAACAGTCTGTTTTCATCTAGAACGTCAAGATATCTTTCAAGGTGAACAATTGACCTCCTCATACTCTATTGCACATGTTGCCCTAGTTGAAAGAGACAAGAGTAACCTTAGTGTCTAAACTGAATACATTCAGGAAAGGAGTCCCATACTATGGAATATTAGAGCATGACGAAAGCATACTGTAGCCCACTCTGCACCAATTGGGAGGCCATGATGATTTCTGCACAGTTTGTCTGCTTTTACGTCCTCCTCCCCTAAAAGACAAATCGGCTACAAGAAAAACTCCTCTGAGCCCTGTTCTCGAAAAATCTCCATGACCAGTAGTAAAGAGATGACCTACACTCTCCCTTTTATTTGGCTACTGTGGTGTCTGTTTATACAAGGGGCACTTGTTTAGAAATCTAGGAAGAAGAATTTGGAGTGAAGAAACAGGAAATTATGTTTGAGATACCGATATGCAACTTCTTACATATCAGCGCTCAGATCTGTATAGTGTTTTAGGACACCCATTTACTGGTGCCTTATGCTGGAGAGAATATAATCTGGAATGAAACCTACCCCCCCCCCCCCCCCCCCAACCAACGTTCACCAAAAAAGCCACTATAGGACAGGTAGAAGATTGGATCTGAAGACTTGTGGAGAAGTGTGGCTCAATGGTTAGAGCGGTAGACCTCGATGCAGAGCACTGGTCCGGGACCAGGGTTCGATTCCTGTCGCGGCAGGGTCTCGGGCTATAAATTCCACGGACCGGATATTCTCGCCTCAGTGCCTATTCTAATCATGGGTCCCACGCTGCAACTCTGGGCAATAGCTTGCTTAATCTCCACAACGGCACCACAGTGCTGGGGATGCCTGGCTTCACCCTGGGGATGCCCAGGAGTGGACATTTCACAGGGAAAGCCAGGAAGGGTTCCCTAGCGGTATGAATACAGCGCCGGGAGACCCCGGTCCAGGGTAGCTGTGCGCTATATAAGTACTAGCACATTTACTAAAATCCCCTTGGAATAAGATTGGATACGAATTTCTCTCATCCTCATTGTGAAACAAGGACCTATATGGCTAAAAATTGCTATGAGCCAACAATTATGTGGCGCACCCTTCAGAGCTTTTATCCCTCACCGACATTGAAGGATTTTACCCTTCGTAATGAGAATTGAAAACCAAGTTCCCGATGGTACAAAATCAGATAAGACCTCTCAAATAACAGCATTTACATATGTTGCCAAAATACAAAGATATCAAATTTCCCCTTATAGTAACTGATCTAAATCAGTTGGTAATTAAAATCTGATGGATTTTAAGCGTTCCACTTTGTGGCAGTCGAAATGAACAAGTGGAAGGTGTGCTTTACCAGCAATGGCTATACTGAAAATCAGACATCTGTCAACTAAATCCCACTTTGGTATGTTTGCAATTCTGGTTTGTCTACTGTGACATAATGGAACATGCCATTTCCGAAAATGCTCTAGATTGAGCTCCAGTATTTTGCATTTTTGAGCAGTGGAGTGCAGTTGCTTTTAGAAATGTATCCTACCTAGTGCTTTAGGTCTCATTACAACATCAACACCCAAATCACTACACTTCTTTCGTAACAGCTGCCTGTGAAGATCAGTTATAATAAAGTACTAGAATGTTCATTTAGTTCACAGAACATGCCTGGAGTGGGAGACATGCTGTTGGAGAAGAAGCTTTAGAATTGTTCACTTTCCTGCACAGAAGGCTGAATGTTTGGTCTTTATCTCTGCTACTACTACAAGTCCCCAGAATAATAGAGTCCCTAAAAAAATTCCTTTAATTTTATTTGAATTTTAAATGTAAAGGGGTTTTCAGTCTGGAAATTAAAGAGCCCACAACAGTTTTGACCGTGTCAAAGTAGTAACCTCATTGTTCTGATTGGCATCGTAAAATTTTTTAAAGTATGTAATAAAAGATGATCTGAGATTCACTTTTAAGGTATGTAGAGCAAATATGTATACATTTCCATTTTCTGAAAACAAATTCTACCTTTTGGCTGGAAACAATTACCAGAGACTTAAAATTGATGTTTCTGGCACAAACACTGCATTTTAGCAAGTGTCCTCCATCCACATAAAGGGGAAAAGAAATTATCTGTATAATTATAGACTTATGGGCCTTTTGGTTGTAGAGGCCAAATATTTAGCCTCATTAATCTTACAAGACATATGTGAATAGACAGCAAAATTCAATAGAAGACCCTGGTTTAAGATAGGGCTCAGGGAAAATAGACTTGCAGAGAATTGTGGACCTTGCTGTACATGTGCACAAATCAATCAGCATTGGATTCCTTTACATATGCTTTACAGACTGATAGATAAAAAGGGGCCTCACTGCCAAAACCCCAAAGCAATAACTGCATTCTATTCTTACTATTGATTAAAGTCAATGTGATCACCGATCTGAGTCCTGACCACAAATTTGGCCAATTTGTTTGTCGCCCACATAGACCAGATATTCACAAATCAAAAGAATATCTACCCAAGCTAAACACACAACTGTTGCAAGTCCTGAAGTTCGCCAATGGAGGTCATCCGAGACTACAAAACTTTGGGATCCTGGCGTTCACTAGATGGTTTCCAAAATTATTGTAGTAAGAACAAATCAGGAAAAAAACAAAAAAAGAAATTTGAGAAAACTAATGTGATCACCTTCTCAAAAACACTACACACCCAGACCCGAAAATGGAAATTAAGCATCCATTCCATTTCTATCTCAATCTCTTAATATTAGTTGGGGGTTGAACATCTTGCATTCGGCCACCCCTAACACATGCAAACGCAGGTCCTAAACCATTAGATTTGCTCTTGCAAAAGGAGAACACCATTTGGCATGTCCATCTTGAACCCCTTCGTTGCTCCAGTCGGCCGTAGCAAGCACTACCTGGCTAGTGCTGCGCACGTCCGTTTGCCGACGTGCCCCGCCCACTTTTTCAAACCGCAGCAGAATCCATGCTGCGGTTAAGAGGTTAAACTCCCTAAGTTCTAAATGCGAAGTATCTCCCATCACTAACATATGATCTCAAAGCATTTCCCGGAAACTCAAAGCACAACTTTGCTCAGGTTGGCCAAATTCTAGGCAATCACTGGGTCAAAAAACTACACTAATTAAATTCTGCTCTAAACTTTATCAAGCTGAAAAAGGTTCCTTGAAATACAATCATGGTCAGGAATTTACCTCATCCCAACATACTGGTTGGTACCTCATAATCCACTCAATCTACTCTACACTCAACGATCTACAAATGGTACCACCTTGGGACCTCAATATAGGATGAAAAACTTAAACAATGCCTCAAGATGACCATTTCAAAATGTAGAACCACGGACTGAAGATGCTATACTGCAGGCAAAGCAACATAGCTTGTTCACAGTTGCATCTCATGAAAAGCCAGCACCACAGGGGCACCTAATACACCCTCTTCTGGGAAACTTCAATGCCTAAGGCTGTGCTTTGAATTATTTGGTGAGACAGTGCACAAATGGAAATACAAAAGAACAAACTCTGCCTGGCATTTGTTCCTAATAGAAACAGTTTGTGCATGTTTTCTGTGTGGACTCGGCCTTCATTACAGTGAAAGACTTCTCTATCTACTATTGTGGGAAATGCATCTTAACAGTTAATCAGCTATATCTCATACAGATGGAAGGTTAATCGCCAGATTTGTTAAGCGTTTGGGCCAATCTGCTTGATGCTACAGACAAATGATAGAGTTACGTGCTAATGCCTGCCATGTTTTTAAAATTATACGAGTCTTCTATAACGCAGACTGCTTTTTATTGTTGTAATATATATTTTAAGTCTATTACGTGGCGTTAGGTCCCTTCCTTTCCACAGAGAAGACTATAACCACAGGGGTCCCTCAGGGCTCCTCCTTGAGCCCTCTGTTGTTCAACGTTTATATGGCCCCCCTCATCTTCCTTATAAAATCCTTCGGAATTGAAGTCACCTCTTACGCCGACGATACTCAAATGATCGTCTCCCTGGACAAAAACAATAATGAAGCCGAAAGCAATTTCCAATCAGGTCTTTCTCAAGTCATACAGTGGATGAAGAACAATCATTTACAATGCAACACTGACAAAACTGAAATCCTACCCATTGGCACGAATGTAACTTTCATTCCTGACAGGTGGTGGCCGGAAGGCACTCCACCCCCACCGGATACAGTCAAGGTGGCCAGAAACCTGGGGGTCAAGTTTGATTCTTCCTTATCCTTCCTCCCTCATGCACTGGTTACGGCCGGCACCTGCTTTAGTGTAATAAGATCCTTGAAGAAATTCTTTGATCTGATCCCTCTGGCTGCTAGGAAATCTGTAACGGTTGCTCTTGTCCTCTCACGCTTGGACTATTGCAACAGCCTGTTGGCCGGGGCTAACAAATCCACAATTAAAAGATTACAAACAGCACAAAACGCTGCAGCCCACCTGGTTCTTAGGCTCCCACGTACTTCGTCGGCATCCTCGGCTCTAAACACTCTACATTGGCTCCCCATTCATAAAAGGATTCTCTTCAAAATGCTTCTGATCACCTATAAAGCATCTCGCCGGACAGGCCCTAGATATCTCACAGCTCGTTTCGCACCCTACATTACCACCAGGACCCTCAGATCTTCCTCGGCCAATTTGCAAAACCACCCCACTTTAGACTTGCCACCAAAGGTGGAAAAACGGTCGCCTATCTTGGCTCTAAGGCGTGGAACGTACTCCCTTCTGGCTTACGTATGCAACAATCAGAGAAGTCTTTCAGGAAAGCACTAAAAACCTGGATTTATAAATGTCCAGATGACCTCTGCTTTGCATTAATCTAACTCCTCCCTCTCGTTCTTCATATTTCAGTTTCTTCCACCCCGTCCTTTTAGCGCCAGGAGGCTCCTTGCGGAGTGACAGTTTGCGCTTTATAAATGCACTTTTACATTACAATGATTGTTCATAAGGTCCATACAAGTACTTTGGAAGGGTTTAAACTAACTATTAAATAAAGTGTATTATTATACTGAGCCCAGAGGAAACTTTGGTTACGACGGCGTTATCTTATGGTTTTTCCAGCATTTCACGATCTGCTTGTTACATGAAATTCCCAATATTAAGCCATTATGCCATAGTTTCAAGTCATCGGGTACAAATCCTATTGCAGGAGCACAGGAACAAAGAGAATGAACACACATGTGGCTGTTCATGGCATTTGTGCTTTCCTCACTATTTTCTTTGAGTGTGAAATGCATTCTGGTGTTCATATTTGACACCAGGAGACATTTCTTGCTAAAATATAGCACTAAATGCTAAATTTACATTGTGCATAATTTTTCTGATACTTTGCACACTTAAGCAAAAGAAAATTACGTAAATTTCATACACCTTTAACACAAAAATTAATATTGAAGTAGTGTATATTCATGCAGAGTGATGTAATTAGTTACAAAAGGAAGTAGGAAAAATTAAAACGAATTAAATGCCCCTAACCAACTCATTTGAAGGACTCACTCTCCATATGAGCACACATTTTAAATATTAGATTATCCTTAAAACAAACCACATCGTAAAAAAGTCTACTAAGATATCTAAATGGATTAAAAAAAAAAAAAAAAAAAAAACAGCTTTCCAAATTGTACTATTTTAAAATTGAGGCATTGACAGAGGATGGATAATCTGATTAACTGGATCTTGGAAGGTGATGATAGAAATCCCTTATAGCCCTTTAAAGTATATTATGCCATAAATGTCTTAATTCCCGCTTCGTCTAACATTTTTTAACTAGATGGTTTAAAGTAGGCCTGGGTGCAGTTCGGAGTTCTGCGTAAAACTCTGCTGCGCTACGAGGAGTTCCACAAACGGCGGATTGCGTTTGGTCATGCCGTTCGCGTGGATTTTCAGCGACGGGCGCAAGAGGACGCTGCTTCTTTTTTTGCTGCTCAAGGAGACTTTTCTACCCGAGCGGCAGCTTTCTCATTAAGAAGGAATTTTTTTTCAACAAGAGTGGTTGCGACAATCCACTTTGAGAAAATCGGCCTGCCCGCGTTGAGAAATCTAGCTGGGAGGTGGATTTTCCTCACTCGTTAACTGAACGTTAACTCCGTTACGTAGAGAAGAGTTTTTTTTAACTCTGCATGCTCAACGGAGTGCAGGAAACTCCCTGGGGTGGAGTTCACCGTCCAGGCGTAGGTTCAAGTCTGCATTAACGCAGCAATAATAATTTATTTGGCTCCTTAAGACAGGCTTTAAATTCAACAGCTCCGAGCCCAGCAACAGGCATGTGCCGCAGGCTTATCTTGAATACCGAATGTTAGTGCTCTGGTTGTTAATTTTAACTCCGGTGAAGCTACAACATTACTCTGAGGAACCCAAAAGGTATGGTGCTCTTGTTGGCAGTACATGTTTAACTCCGTATTTCATATTTTTCTTCTTACATGGCTAAGGACGGTTTGTGAAATTATAGAAAATATGCCCTAATTCTAGCTAGCTAGAGTTTGGAGCACTCACCATAATTTTGAATAAAAAAGGTGGCAATTTTCATGTTAAATTGCTAAAACAGTTTTTTCCTCCAGCTTTGTTCATCAAATTGCAGTGGAAGATCAACATTTTTTTCACAGGGTGAAATCACCTTTGAACTCACCAAAATTCCTATAATTGGTATAGCATCACCAACAAATGATTTATATTGTGATCACTATTGGTTCACCTTTTTCCTATACTCCTTTTTGTGATCTTCAACACCAGGCATTCAATGGGAATGCATTTCAATGGGACAAAAATGGCAGAGCCAAATTACCCAGAAAAAGGGTCCAATTTACAACAGCAATATTATCCAATGGAGAGCAAAGTAAATATAACTGGCTGGGGTGTAGTAGGGATGCCTGTGAGTGCTCTCCCCCTTGGACAATATTGCTTAATTATAATACATGGGAGACTGATATTTACTGTAATATAAAGTACAGAGTGCTCATAAAGTATGCGTATATTAAAAAGTCAGAGGGATTCCATGACCTTCTAGAGTAATAAAGTCAAAGGCTAATTTACTTTACAAAGTCATGTAGGTAATTCACAAAGTCCATATAACTCAGTCTTGACCGGTTTTACTAAGTATAGTACATAGCCCAGAAGAGCTAAAAACGACCTCTTTCAGTAATAAATAGCTCTGGTAATGATCCCAAGTGACTTGCCTTTCACAATGTTAGCCCTGGTAATGCACACAGTATGTCATAGGACAACTGCAATAACTTACTACAGTAGATGATATCAATCTCATTACTAGTGAGGTCACATCTACATACAGCACTAAGAAAATCAGAGGCAGGTTTTATTAAATCAAACACATTTTTGTTAAAAAAGTATGGCATCAGTAATCACCTGTAAATGTGAATTTCACACTACTTTCACTGAGGTTTGTCTGAACCGCCTATGCTGACTGAGCGCCCGATTTCACTCCGATATTGTTAAAGATGACGGTGAGTTTCTGAGCATTCTCTGAAAGCAGCAGGAGTACATGAACACAAATCCTGCTGCTTTTCGCGCACAGATGGCACCCTAACACAACTCTCACTCCGAACAGAGGGAGTGCAGACACCCAAGTCTAGTCTGTGTGTAGCTTGTGACCTCATCAGCCCTCACGGGCTTACAAAACAGCATAGTGCCACTCGGCACTTGGGAAAGGAGGAGAGGGAGAGTAAATACACCAATATAAATGTAAATACTGCTCAAGGAGTATGGGGAGACAGTGCGGAAAGAAATTCACAAAGAAGCAAGGGTCCTAAGCTCATTATTGGAAATGTGAATGACAAGAGAGGGAAGTAAAGAAACTGCGGAAGGACAGGCCACTCCATAACAAAGCATCTGTAAAAGGAGAGGTGGCTGATATTCGATGTAAAGTATGCCCTGTCATACATTATAAGGAAATTGGCAGTCAATTAGGATTTATGTGACTATGTAGAGGAATGAGGCCAAAGGCAGGGTTCCATTATAAGATATTGGAACTCCAATGTGACTTACAATATCCTTATATTGAACAGTAAGGTGTATTTTATTCCTTATAATACATGGCCACTTCATCAACCTTCCAACAAACTGCTTAAATCCTTGGTGTGTTGCTATCATATGAAAGAGAAAGGACGTTTGCCGGCATGAAGAATAAAAGTAGAACATGGAGTGAGCACAAAAACACATTTGTTGCAAAGAGATATCAGTTTAAAAAAAGTTCGATTTAAAAACAAAAACGCTGTATCTATGTATAGACAAGCAGAGATTCCAATTTTCCTTTAGTTACCTAAATTGGACAAAAAAAAAAAAAAAAAAAAAAAGCTATAAATATCTCCGCTCAGCTGATCATGGTCATTTTAGAATAGATCAGAAGGAAAAGCTAGGTTTAATTTTCGCTGTTAAAACTCTAACATTAATTATGCTCGGTGTCCTGCCTTTGACCCTGGCTGCTGACTGCCAGCAGGCAGTGTAACTCAAATGTAAGAGGACATAACAGTTGAGTGGCTAAAAAAAACTCTTATTACAGGCAACTAGAGACATCACAAGTCATCTATAGTAAGGAAATTAGAGAAGTTTAAATACAGCGACTGTGGACTCCATGCATTATAGAAGGAATAAAAGACCCCCAATTGTCAAAGAAAAGGGCACTGCCAAGTCACCTTTAAGTTCCCATTACAGTTAAGTCATGGCAGTGAAAATACATCTGGCTTAATAGCACGCTATCTAGATCACCTGTGCTAATAAACGTTACTACTGTGCAACTGCCAAAGGTGCCGCACATCTGGCAGACTGCAAGTTACACTTTACATACAGGTGGAGCACTACACTTTCCCAATGGCCAAGAGGTCTCTCCTGTCTTATTTGATCTTACAACAGAAATATGACCCCTTGCATCCTTGTTTTGGTTAAATACCTTTATTTAAAAATGTACATAAAATCCATGGCATGAATCATATGAAGATGTACTACAGAGAGCAATGTGCATTTTACTACAAGTGTTGTGAGGGGAGGAGCATCATGAAACACTTGAGGATTTGTCTCATGCAACGTGGCCTCTCCCCACTCCAACAATGGCAAAATACAGCATATTATATACTTTGCACATCTATCACCCACTACGTCTCTTTCTATGTGCGCAAATACACGGGGTGCAATGCGCTTTATTTTTTTAGTTCAACTACTGTGAGTGTAGGGTGGAGACATGACACTCGAGAGATTAAGACTTGAATGGGTCATACTGCCTCTATCCTCCCACAAAATTGTTAAGTGTGTGCACAAATGGTTTATGCTATATTGTCCTTTAATGAGCATCAATTATAAATGTTTTAATAAAAACTGGCATTTAAGTACAACCACAGCACAATTTCATTGTTTAGGACCGTTGTGTGATGCACTTGAGAGCAAGAGTAGGATGGTCCACGTGAAACGCCTCTTCTATGGTAATATTGAATTGCACTGAAAATGCAAATGCCTGAATACGTACATTACTATGCTTGCACCAAATAACTTTGTTACAGGTCAAGATTTTTCTCTATTGGCGTTGTAGAACATTGTCAATAACCTCAATACTTAGCATTTAATATAATGTAGCATAATCACTATATATGGAACTATTAGATTTTAGGTCTCGCCTAGGCAGCACGCATGCGCTGCACTAGGAGGGCCTTTAGCAATCAGTCAGCTCCTTTTCAAGCACGCTTGTGCCGGCCTCCACCTTGCGGGAGCGAGCAGCGGCGCGCGCTCTAATTGAAAACCTATGGCTTTGGCGCCGCCGCTGCTTGCTCCCGCAAGGCGGAGGCCAGAAAAAGCACGAGTGTGCTTTGAAACAGCTGCTGCTTGTTTGCGTTCCAGCGTTCGTCATTCACAGTGATTAAACAGCGCGGGGCGCGCTTTTTTTTCTCATTCCCCCCTCACTCTTTCGTCGGACTCTCTCTTTCGCTCTTTGTCGCAGGTTGCATGTTGAACATAGACAGCAATTAGTCTTACAATTAACAATAGCCTCAATATAAGGCAGACACTACTGAGCCATAAAATATCACATTACAAGTTTTCCCTCGTGCACAGCTCTCTCTCCAAAGTGTCCCATCACATTCCATTTTACTGCATTGCATTATGTTTGCATGTCACTTTCCTACTACTGGCTGCGGGGCCTAAAATGCTTGAATAACTCAAGTCGTGGCAGTAATTTATCTGCTATGATTTCAAAATAACAATCAACAATTGCTTCCATTTATGGAGGAAAGATACGATAGAGCCAACCAAAGAGAAATTACCAAGGCTTGTCCACGTCCACCACCAACACCACGCCCACCACCAACACCACGTCCCTGTCCACCGCCACGTCCACCCTGTCCACCACCACATCCACCACCACCACCACCATGTGTGACAGGTAAAGTGTCACTGGAGGGAAGGGGTAATAGGAGTGTCAACCCCGGCTGTACATGGGACATTTAAGGATGCATTGGGTGCGAGAAGACTGAATAGGGGCTAGAAGTATTACACCAGACCCAAGATACATTTTGAAGAGGCGCAATGTCACAGGGGCTCCTGTAAAAGCACTCGCAGCATTTCTACCTCACAGTGGCATACCTGCACGAGCCACTCACTCAAAACAAGCATTGGCATAGCCAATAGGTCTCGCCTTTGGGACCTTATAAGTGTTTAGCCATGCAACACTTGATGTTGTTGCACCAAGGATATTGTGCTGGATAACTAAACACTTATAAGGATTCTGGGTAACCGAACCTGGTGAGAGCCCCATCCTGGATTCCCCTGCATGTCTAGATTTAAAAAAATGTACAGGTTTGCTAGGTTTCCCTAGGTGCAGGTTGAGCAGGGTCCAAAATCCACAGCGAGGCATATTGCGAAAAAAGGGTCAGTTTTCACTGGAAAAACATTACTAGTCCACGTTTAGTTTTGGTGCATTTCCTGTTGCGGGCACAAGGCCTACCCACACAAGTGAGGTACCATTTTTATCAGGAGACTTGAAGGGAAATCACAGAATAGTAGGACAAGTGTTATTACCAGTTGACGTTTTCTGCATTTCTGCCTTCCAAAGGTAAGACTATGTAAAAAAAGTTATTTTGAAAAATGACCTCCAAGTCACATGCTGGTACAGGTACACACAGTTCTGGAGATGTGCAAATAACCACTGCTTCTAAACTCCATATTTGGCTGCCATTTTGGAAATGCATAGGTTTCCGTGATAGCCATTTTTCACTCTTTATATTTTACCAAATTAATTGCTATATACCCGGTACACAATAAAAAAACATTCCAAGGAGCAGTTCAGTTATTGGCTCTGGGTACCTCGGGGTCTTGTTGAACATACAAGTCCTATATATCTGTGCAACCAGAAGGGTCCAGCGGACGCAACTGTATATTGCTTTATAAAAAATAAAAAAAAACAGCCATAGAAATGACCCCTTGCTGAATTCAGAATTTTGTCTTTTTTCCAGCTATGTATAGCTTTCTGGGACCCATTATTGCTTCCACACCCATTTCTACCACTAACTGAAAGGAGGTTGAAAGCACAAAAATATGGAAAAATAGCCTATGTCCCAGTAAAATGCCGGTTTTCGGACAAACGTCTGCCTGTTCCTGAAAGCTGGGAAGATGGTGATACCATTTGTAGGGGGGAAAAAAAAAACAGACGCTTTCTTCTGCAGCTCTTTGTTCCGCCCATTTAAAATTACAAATTTAGCTGCATTTTGGCTAATTCATTGGTACCCTCCAGGGGAATTCACAAACCCTATGTACCTTTAGAATCCTCCGGATGTTGGAAGAAAAGGACGGAAATTTGACGTGGATACCTTATGTGGACAACATGCTACATTGGCCTAACCGCAAACTACCCTAAATAGCAACAAAAAAAAAAAGGCATAGCACGGAAGGGGTTAAAGTGCTGTGAATAAATACAGCGAAGAAACATAAGTTTGCAGCTAGTTGAAATTTGTGGCCTTCTTGACTCATGGGTTCAGAAATTAACCAAATACAATGTAAAAACTATAATCAACCTTTCTTACCAAGGGCCCTCTTAAATCCATTTAAATAACCTGGAGCATTTTCATTTAATGTTTTCAAAAACTTCCCCAGGGGCAAGAGTAGTACTGGGATTCACGAACACTGATAAGAAATACATGCTTCACTAGGTCATTGTTAGGTTTACATCACTTTTAGAGTCCATGATCATCGGAGCTTTTTGCCACTAAATAAAATTACCCAAATAAACAGCTAGAAAGTTTAAAAAACAATTGCAGCTTTAAAAAGCAGAGTTTGTGGTTCCTTTCTAAATCAGATCAATGAAGACTGAGCATAAATATATCTGTTGCAAATTCCTCTCCTTGGCTGCGGAGCAGGATAATGATTTTTCAATAAAGGAGGTAATGCAGATTTTAGGGACAACGAGAAGGAGTTTGTCCACCATCATGGACTGCACGATGGAGAGTGAATAGCAAACTTTGTCTGGGAAAGAAAAGGAACCGGGCCAAAAGGAACCTTTTATACAACGATAAACGTTTTAAATTGGATTCCTTGGCACACCAAAAGCCAATGGAGCTGAATGAGAATAGAAGTAACATGTCCCCAGATGGTGGTTTGTTAATGGTATGGGCTGCAGCACTGGACTCAACTACAGCTTCCTGATTAGTTTCTAGGAGTGGCCCTATGCCAGCCAACGTGCATTCTTCCTTACACGTGGTGACAATGTGAAACCCCCAACCTACACGTGTTGAAGAATGTTATTACTTGGATTGAGAACTTCTCTTCAGCACACCGTTTTCAAGCTATGGAGGGGTCAACGTAGCCATGGAGAAAAAGTACTACCTTGTACTAACCACTAGCCATGGAGGAATAAAAGTACTATCTTGTACTAAGGACAAGCTGGCGTGTATGCCTTTACCTCTATTTTCACATTTAGAGTCTTCTTGTAATGGCAGTATCGTGCGACTACTCACGGCTGTGAGTTCGCTCCTAGTGCAAGCTGTGTTTAAATCAGCAACACCCCATAATTCCTTGGGCTGGTAAGCAGGTGTGTGGTGAGCCTGCGTAAGCGCGATATTCAATTGTGCTTTACAAAACCAAAATATACGTGTTGTCACTGGAATTCCCTCAGGAATTGTTCTGTGCGTTGGAAGTTTATTACTCGTGCCTCCTCAGCGTTTGGGTCAACAACTACTTCTGCACTGGTTCAGGGTCAGTAGAGTTTTTATGAGTCTGTGCTTTGTACTACTAGCGCTCTTTGATAGCTTATGTGCAATTTATACATGCCCTTCAATGTCGGAGGTTGCACTTTTTTTTTTCATATTGACATTCCTCTGTACTCACTTGGATACATGTATTTACAATGTGTGTGCAAACCTTTTCTCTGCCACCTCCTCAACCATTTTTGGCGGATCCCGGGGAATCTTTCATGAAATGGTTTCAATAAAAGTCGTATTTTCTTCACTATATTTTAACTCTGGGGGAGGTCAATTGAGAAGAATTTTCCGCTAACTGGAATAGGAAAATTTTATTGCATACTCTTGGTCCAGAAGGTTGAAGGATATAAGAGCAAGCGGATAAAAAAAAAAACTAAAAAAGAGGAGATGTGCTAGCTCACGCCTTAGAAGTCCTAGGCAATTATTTCACACCTTCTTTATGTATTTGTGTACAGGTATAACATTTTCCAGCGTCGAAAGAAGGTCAGGAATAAATTGATAACTTTGTACCTGGCTTAAAAAAAAAATGGACTATACCTTGTAAATTTGGAAATCTACACAACGATCTCATTAGAGATCAAATAGTCATGCAAACCAATGATTCTCATTTCCAGGACGGTTAAAGCAAATGGAGCTACCAGGTTGATAAAAGACATAGCAATTGTTAAAAAGGCAAAACTTTCTAAACGTGCTAAAGCAGCTTTATATAAAGTGGAGAATAAAGATACTGTTGGTGTGGTGAAGTCCACGAAGTCCGTCAACAAAGAATAGATGAGTGTTATGGAGAAAGTTTCTTATAACTTGAGAATCGAAAATAATAAATTGTACAAACAGGACATCAAAGGGAAAAAAAAAAAAAGATAGAGCGTGTTACAGTGGTGGGAGCAAGGACCATTTAGCGAATGATAAAAAAGTGTCCTGCAAATAAAGCTCAAATTGTGGCATATTGGGCCACTGTGCAAGGGTCTGCCACAGCAAGGGACCTTCATCTTCAATTAAATGTGTTTTGAATTCAGACTCTTCTGAGCATAAAGATGATGTATTTGTGTCTTATGCATGGACTATAATGCGCTTGGGTTAGATGGTGAAAAAATAACCGTACTACATAATTAATTACTCATTACGGATTGACGTGGTGTAATAAACATTAAGGGACATCTTGTTACCTTCAGATGTTCATCCTGCAAGTTTCACAGGAGAACCCATACCTGTGGTGGGATTCTGTAGCATTATGTTTAAAGGTAGAAAGGCAGAAGGAAAGATGTAGGTTGCAGAAAGAGGTCCATCAGTTCTTTGGTGGTTGAACCAAGGGAATTTGGGCATTACCCTTAACCCTAATAATCTGGAACAAGTTTTACTTTCTGAAGATAGTGTTCCTTTTGTTCAATTCTTACACCAAGAATTTCCCATTATTTTTCTGGTAAAGTGGGATGTTTCGAGGGATTCCAAAACAAGATAAGTTTAAAAAAAAAAAACACAAGCTGGTAACTCCAAAAATTAGAAACATTCCCTTTATCATCAGGGAGGACGTAAAACAAGAGCTAAACAAGCTTGTTGGGGGCTGGAATCATTGAGGAAATTGAGTGCAATCAGTGATTAGCTCCTTTCGTGGTCGCGTGGAAGGCCAATAGGAAGATCAGACCTAAGGGATTTGATTGTAAATATACTTGTCAATAAATTTCCACTTCCCAAAATTAGTGAAATTCTTGCGATGACAGGGAATCCAATAGCTCACACAGTTCGATTTGGTTGCGGCATATCACCAAATTCTATTACATCCCAGCAGTATGCATATTACTGCCTTTACTACACTGTATGGTTGTTTTTAAGTTCAACAGCATGCCTTTTGGCCGTGCATCGGAGCTGCAGTATTCAAACAACTGATGTACTGGTTGTTTAAATGTCTATATGGACAGGTTTTTTTCCAGGACAATAGACAAGAACATTATGACATGCTTATAAAGGCGTTACGCATTCAGAGCGAGATTGGTTTGACTGCAGAAATTGACAAGTGCAAGACTGATACCCTCAGTATTAGTTCTGGGGTATGTAGTAGGTGGGGAGGGTATTTTTCCTAAAGCGGAATTGTTGGAGGCAATGCGCAACCTACCCTCACCTTCAAAGATGTGAAGTCTTTTTTTTTTTGGCTTGGTGGAATTTTATTTGAACTTAGTCATGAAATTTACTACGAAAACCTTTGAATTGAGACAACTGTTGAAAAAGAAAATGGTATTTGTGAGGGAACACATGCATCAAACCTCCTTTGATAATATAAAGCACAATATATGTGTATGCCCTTACCCTCCAGGGATTTGGTCCTTTGGACAAGACTTTTATAATCATTCAAGTTATTGGTAAAGATTTGGGGGAAAGAGTCAATCCATATTAGTGCGAAGGAGCCGGAATCTGCCATTTCATTTGCCTAACCTTCACAGAGGATAAATTCTCTGCAATAGAAGAGATGCTGGCTTGTGTTAGGGGCATATGTGAGTTTAGGTAGTATGTGTGGGCTCGCATTTTGTTATTCGCACTAATTACACACCTCCCAAAAATTCTTACCACTGCAGATATGTTAAATCTGACATCAAGGTTAGCGAGGTTGTCTTTACAACTGCTAGATTAGGATTACAATGTTCAGTATATGCCTGGATCACGAATCGTATAGCCGATTTTTTTACCTTGACTTGTAACATGGAAGATGTGTATGATGGATATGCAGCTGCTGCAAGTGTTAATCTGGAATGTGAAGGCATACCAAAAATAGACTGGGTACAGGGGTGTAAGTCTGATCCTGCTTTGACCAAAGTGCAAGCATATATGTAGATGGGGTGGCCTTTGAAAAGGGATGTAAATGAAAAGATAAAACACTTTTGGGAGATACCAGCAAGACCTTGGCACGATCCTGCTGTTTGCTGGTTTCAGTTTATCTGTTGTGCAGACATTTTGGTCACTGCAAAAGCTTGCTTCTCTGTCTTGTGGGGGCGGGTGGAAATGAAAGTGGTGCCCTGCAAATGGGTAGGCTCCCTTTTTCTACAGGATATGGTTTCGTTTTTTCCACAGTGCTGGGCATTATAACCATTCATATGCACCCTTTTCTTGCTTTCCTCCGATTCAAGCATCCTCCATGGTTCCTCCAATGAGAACATTGCTACAGTACCTAGAGTCCTTTTCTGGCTCTTGCACGATCGCAGAGGTGGGACATTTTATAGTACGGCAAACGTCCTGAATTTTGTTAACAGGTGTTTGGAGAAAAAACTAACAGATATATTGTTTGAGGATAAAGATTACCCAAGTGAATCTTTAACCTCAGACCTGTAGTAGTAAATTTCCACTTTTCAATGTTTTAAAGCTTTGTTGGGGATTCACAGAACTACAGTTCCAGGCTGTGCTGGACCGTCCTATGCCTGTCTTCTGTGAATCACAGAGGAAGAGGAACTGCAGATCTTTATGGAACAACTTTAGAGGTTTGCATTGCTCCACATTTAAACACTTCTGGACTTTCTTGCACAGATCACTGCACCAACCCCCCCACCACCACGTCCACCACCAGATCACTGCACTTCTTGCCAAAGAAAAGATCTGCAGCAAATAAGAAAAGCTGGGCTTTTCTTTTAGATGGATTCAAAACATTGTGCTAATTTGCAACGGCATCTGGACAGAGATAGTTGAAGGGAAACTCTGGAAGTATGGGAGAAGAGAATGAAATGCAAGATGTTAATATCGGATATTGCCACCAAAATCAACTGTCTGAAAAGGTTTCACCACTCCTCCAGGTGAAAAAATATACTACCGTCCAAATACATGGTGTGCACTTTGTCCAACAAGAAGCTAAGAGGCAGTCATGGTAAATACAGCTTGGAGCCTCTTCAATGCACAGGCACCTTAATGCATGGCAAGAACAGCAGTTCAATGCTGAAAAAACAGAAGATGGACTTGATGCTAAAGAGGCAAGTTAATCTTCAGCACATGCCATCCCTCAGAGAGTTTGCCTGGTGATGTTCTGCAGGAAGCGCAAGAACAAACTCATCCTGCTTTAAACTGAGTTTGCATTGCTTGGTGCGCCACACGGCCATCTCCCGCCTAGAGAAAGTGGAACAGCAAGCAAAAAAAATTCAAGTGCTTTCCCACCAGGAGACAAATTCTTTTCACCATGGTTCTTTTCAGGTTGCTCAAATTGCATTTTAGGATGTTAAGAAAATACAAAAACACGTTTTCAAAAAAGGTTCTTTTAGAAACATCTTTTATGGTTTGAAAAAAGATATAAACATGTTACTTGTTTAAACGAGTGTGGGTGAAAGTGAGGGACAGGAGGGGAATTAATGAGAGCTAGGGTTCATGGCACCTTTGATGGCACATCTTGGGTATCAGATATGTACACCCAGCAGGTTTTGACATTTAAGCAGCCTTTGACAGTGTAATGTTAAAAAGGATGCTTACAGCCACATCCAGCATATTCTGGGCGCTTGAGAGAGTTGATCTTGGAAGCATCTCACACCTATGCAAATATCAATTGCTGACTGGCAGAAGTGGTACAGGTAATGCAAAGTAGTCTTTAGGAACATCAGTCATGGAAATGGTAACTTTCTAAAAGTTTCCTTAATATTTCTTAAAACATTTACATTATAATATGTAAAAATAGGTCCTTTTTCTTGCCAGTTCAATCTAGTGAGACAGTATTAGGATTTTTAATCTGTATCATGGTTTTATACATAGGACAACTAGGCCTGCCATTGTGACAATATCTTTTGGGTGCTAGTCACTGTAAGGACATTACAACTTTAAATGTCTACATGTCCAACCTTTAAATACCATACACCCTGACTTCTGGGCTTCTATACCTACATGGAGGTGGGAGGGGGCAGTTAAAATTTAAATGGGCGGTTCCGACTAGTCAAAAGGGTTTATTTTGACAGGCTAAATTTGAGTTTTTACACCACTACAGTCTTTCATAGGATATCCTTAAAGCCATGCTTGCACTGCCACAGTAGTGGATGACAAAATAGGTGCTGCCGTCTACTGCTAGTATTTTACTTTAGGCATGGTGTACACTTTGTACCATATACTAAAGACTTATAGGCAAATTAAATATACCAAATAGGTATATGCCTAGTCAGCCAGGTTTAAAGGGGAAGTATAGGCACTTCACTACTGGAAATTAGGTGTAAAGCGCACGAAGGTCTAAAAGTAGCAAAAATAAGGATCCAGCAAAAGGTGACAAATACAGTGACCCCACAGAACATGCAGATTTTCTACAGTACTGAACAGATTTACACCCAAAACAACAAAAGCGTGCTTACTGAGCAAAGCTCTACTTTAAAGCAACATTTGGTGTTAACCTGTTCAGTGGTTTAGGCTACAGGTTTATGTTAAATATCCTGTGGGCACTAAAATAGGAAGACAATGTTCATCAATTCCCCCCTCCCTCTTTAACTATTTTCCCCTGCAAGGAAATATTCCAAAGTTGGCATGCTGGACCTTAGCGGACTACGTCGCGTGACTGCCAAATTTTGAAGTAAAACGTTATAAGCAAATCAAAAAAAGCATTTTCAATGTAAAGTGAGGCTGAACCATAACTATAATGTGGCTACAGACACTGTGCAATATATATTGAGAAGGTTGCAATTCGTAGGTGACAGCTATGGCAACAAGAACGAGACTGGGATTCCATTTTACAAGAATGGAACAACTTAAAACTCATTTACAGAAATCTGGTCTATCAACATTTGAAGAATGTTCTGGTTCCCGGTCACAATAATGACTTACTTTAGTGGTTCATTGCAGAATGGAAAACTACTTTAAGTGGTGACACAGTCTATAGTTGTTCAGGCACTATCATGTTTGTGAGAAACACTTTATATATCATTAAAATCTCCCAAGCCTTTATACTTTGGTATTGTGAGAATTGTTTCCTCCTTGTTGAAGTCCAGAAAGGGGAAGAAAAGCTCTGACCAGGGTGAGTAAACAAAAACACTCTTCAGCAACCCTCTCTTGGAGGGACAATTCCTGATTAAATACTAATCAATTCTAGAAAGGAAAAAATACAAAGGCAATCCTGAACCAGAAGTGAAGATCATACTGCTAAGCAAAGCACACAAAAAATACTTTCTCACACTACTGCATGTCAATTACTCTCATGAGTGAGAAGATTCTTAAAACTAAACAAGCAAACAGACACATTCTTTACCTTTGGTTACATTCTTTGGGTGGATACATAACTGCAGATTCCGCACCTTTTGAACATTCCCCCAGGTGCCAGACTGGATCTGGAAAACTTCACACCAGTTCTCCAGTACACCAGCCTATGCCACAGTGTGGTTCCGCAAAGCCCCGAAAATGGCTGAATGGAGCCACATATAAGCACCACTCCTGTGCACTGACCTCAGTTTCTAGTCGCTGCCACTTTCTGCACAGTCAGTCATGAAGTGTAGATAAACTGTTGGAAAAAGTGTGCTGATCTCCAACATGGGACCTTTTAGATGTTAAAAAGACAGCTTTCAAGAACAGAGAAGAGGGAGGGCAGTGAGGAATTTGATTAGATGAGTATTCACAGGAAAGAGCTTTAACAAAGGTAAGTAACTTGCTGTCCTCATGAATACTTCTAACCGCAAATTCTTCACCATTTGAATAGATACCAAAGCAGTATCTCACTCAAGGTGGAGGGACTGAAGTGGGCTTAAATGAGAAATATCTTAAAAACTGAGAAGGCGCAGTGACTCTCCCACTGGAAATAGGGTTCTTCCACTTGATTGAAGACACCCTGTGCAACCTCGAGGTGAAAATGCCACTTGCGGTCTGTTCGATGATGCCTGTTCAACATGTGCACTCTGGCATTCAAGGACCTTGCTACGGGGCTGACAAACAGGAAGACATTCTATAGATTAAGTCACTCAGAGAGAAGTAAAGCTTCCTGGCACGAGGCACAGGACCAACCTACGCACTCCTTGTCGCAGTTCCACATGGATGACATGATGTCCTTGATGACCTACCCTTACCAGCCTCCACTTTATGGATGACAAGAAGGCTTTCAGGGCTAAACTGACAATGGTAGGAGTATGATGTGGAGCTAACCTTCCAAAGGAAACCACCATCCTCTGATCCCCGCATCCACTAGGCAAACCTAATCCAGCAGGGGCGCATCTGCCACCACTGTCAGCCCTTGCTATGGGAGGGAAAATGATCTTCCACAGACCAGGTGGATGTCCATCAAACACCACTGCAGATCCGGAGCTGTTGCTTGTGAAATCAGTACAGAGTTGGAGATGTTCCACTGCAGGACTCGTGTGCAACCTGGGGTACAAGATAAGGAGGATGCATGAGGGCAGGAGTCCAAGAAGTCATAGAGCCTTCTTGGCAGAGGGAGGACCGATCCCAAAACACCAGGATTATGCCACGAATACCCAGACTTGCAGTACGCAGAAGGGGGAAAAGGGAATGCTGGAGGTGGTTTGGGGAAGGCTATGAACACCACCATGTCTAATACTGCCCTATGAATCAATGAGATCCTCTAGGGACGAGTTAGGTGTGACTTTGGCCCATTGATTTAAAACCCTAACAATGTATAGAGGCTAGCCATCGTCTGAGTTGGTCTACAATTGACTGTGGCAAGCCAGTCTTCAGCAGCTGGTCATCGAGGTAGGGGAATAGATGTACTTCTGATCATTGTAGAGGGGCTGCGTTCATCACTTTCATGAATACCAAAGGGGCAGAGGCAAGGTCGAAGTGAAGCAAAGCAAACCTTAAGAGTTCTTGGCCCACCTTAAACCACAGGAAATTCCTCTGTGACTGCAGGACAGGTTTATAAAAATGTAAGTTAAACGCCACGGTCTATTCTCCTGGATCCAGAGGTGAGAGAATATGAGCAAACGTGAACATCTTGAACATGTCTTTCAGTAGAAAGACATTTAGCAGGTGGATGTCCAGCAAGGGCCCAGGCCGCTATCCTTTTACGGGACAAGAAAATAGAGTGAGTAACATCCCACACCTTCTTCCACCCTCTTTTCAGAGTGTGGTCCTGGCTTCATAGCACTTTGGGGAGCAAAAGTTGTACCTCCTGCATAAGGATTTATAAGTGCTCCTCCAAGTTCATTTTGGTGAGGGTGGTAATGAGTTGGGGAGGAAATTAAGGGAGGCTGTAGGTTCTTTGAACTATCTGTAAGACCTAATTGTCTGATGTAATGATCTCCTGCCAAGGAGAAAATGTTGGAACTTGCCTTCCACTGGCCTGGCATGAACCACGGAGTACAAACTAAAGAGGCTTGCAAGCTGCTGCAGCATTGAAGGACGGTTTAGAGAACTGCTGTCTTGCAAGTGTTTTGCATCCGAGGCCCAGAAAGGACAAAACTGATTGCTGCACCACTGGTTGGGATAACAGAAGCAGTCTATAGGCCAAACCGACTGGAGTAACCTCTCAACTTACAGAACTGGTGAGAAAATGGTTTCTCTGATGTCAACAATCCTAAGGACCATCCGCTGGCTTGGATGACGTTGAACCTCTGTAGCATAGAGTACCTTTCAACCCAAAATTCTGGACCTATCAAAGGCCATATCCATTGAGAACACCTGTACACTGAAAATCCACTAGACATCATGCATGTCAGATTCCTCACAACCACACTAACACCAATAGCCCTTCCAATGCAATCTGTAGTACCACAGTCGAGCACTAATCACACTTCGCTGCAACATGCCGGTTATGTATTGTTTTTGCCAATGAGCCTCAGATCTTCTGGGACCACTGGCAAGCTCTCATCCTAGCTAGCATGTATGTTTTTGCCAAGCGTATGACAATCAGTGCTTGAGCAACTTCTAGCTAAACTCGCATATGAAAACATTCTCTTGTCAAATGCATCAGTCCATTTGGTTTATCTGTCCGGGGGATTGGTCAGAAAAGAGTTAGGGTTAACCATGCTGGAGGAAGCATGCACAATGAGGTTCTCCGGTATAGGGTGTTCCATCAAGAAATCATGGGTGATCAGGCGCGGGTCTACGTCCCTGTGCTGTGGATCTGCTAACTGGTGGGAAAGAACATTGTTTTGACCATGCAGCCATTAAAGTGTCAATATGGATCTCAATAAAAGGCAACAATGGCTCAGCGCCCATATCCCTGGCTGATTTATCACTGAGGATATTTAAATTTTGTTTGATGAAGGACAACAACAATTCTAGCACTTAATCGGTCCTTCTGACAACCCATTTAAAGACAACATTTTCCTCTGGTGGTCATCTTTGTGGTTTATTAGGCTCAGTTACAGGGAATGTGTTCACCGCACTGTCATTGTGTTGAATTAGGTATGCCTCATCAGTATTATAAGGAAGCATGAGTGACCCAACTGGATATTACCCAGGGTCAAAGTTTGAGCCAAAAAGAGAAGGGAGCTACTGTTGGCAGCTGTGTCCCAGTAGAGAGATGGGGTTGGAATCAGCTTTCATGACAACCAGACGAGTTTTTGTAATCTGCTAGCATGGTATTGGTCGGGCTAGGGCCAAGGAAGGATCTGTATTTAATTTGGATGCCATCACCAGGCTGTCCATTAGTGCCAGGTGTGGAGTTTGCGCTGCTGGAACCAGCATGGACCTCTGAGACAGGGTGGAACACTGTACAGGAACGGGCCCATGAACAGGTACCAAGGGGGCAAATGGTGTACAGGGAGAACCCCCTGGCAGTAACCTGCTGGAGCCCCTGTGGCTCCTTGCACCCAAAGGTGTGCCAGAAGAGTCGGGCACTGCACCAAAAATGTGCTATATGGCCTCAACCTAGGGTTGATGAAGGCCCAGGGAACTCTAGTGCGACAGGAATAACTGACTAATCTGCTACAAAGCTGGGGAGGCAAATGGGTGTAATTTCATTCTTGAACACCGTTACTGAAGAAACCCTCTGCAGATCAGACTATACTTTCCAACTATAGACCTATCTCCCCTGCTCTCATTCTTTCCTAAAACGCTGGAAAATTATGTACATTCGGTAGTTTCCGACTTTGCTGAAACTAATGACCTCCTTCATGCAAGTCAATCAGGGTTCCTTTCTAACTTCAGCACGGAGACGGCCTTACTTGAGGTCTCTGAGACCATTAAAGAAACCCTTGATAAGGGAGGAAAAGCTGTCCTGATTCTTCTAGATCTTTCGGCAGCTTTCGACACCGTGTCCCATGATCGCCTGCTGCAGAGATTGCAGCAGTGTGGTTTTGGTGGCACGGTGCTGAAATGGTTTGCCTCCATTTTAAAGGACAGAAAGCAGGAGGTTTGGTCTCCTTCCTTTACCGCCAGGATCCACCTCCTAAATGTGTGGGTCCCCCAGGGATCTATTCTGAGCCCTGTATTATTTAACCTGTATATGTCCCCCCCTTGCAAAGTTGGCGGAGGCAGGAGAAGCAAACATTATATCCTATGCGGACGACTCAGTTGTTCACTTGTGGGAAGGGTGAAGACTTTAATGGTCAGAAGATTAAAGCCTGCCTGGCTGAAGTGTTCCTCTGGTTTCAATCCCACTGACTCAAATGCAATCCAGAGAAATCTGAGATCATTTTCTTCGGCTCCCCTCCGTAAGACATTTGGAAACATTGGTGGCCTGACGAAATGTCGCCACCCCAGACGGCTGTTAACATGATTAAAAATCTGGGGGTGAAAATCGATGATATGTCATCAATGAAAACACAAGTCCCGACTGACTGGTACTTGTTTTGGTTTATTAAAAATGATCAGGAAATGAATCCATCTTCTGCCAATGACACATAGAAAGGTGGTTGTGCAGGCTCTCATCACCTCTAGATTGGATTATGTTAACATTCTGTATCTTGGCATACCGGAGGGCTTATTGAGCAGACTTCAGGTCGTGCAGAACTCTGCGGCCAGAGCGGTCCTGAAGTTAGGAGCCAGAGAACGGATTTCTCCCCATTTGAAGAAATTACACTGGCTCCCGGTTCGGTGCAGGATTCTTTTCAAAGCACTAACCCTTGCTTTTAAAGCTTTGCACAAGTTAGTGGCTCATTACTTGCGTAAAAGAGTTCTTTATTACATCCCGCGCAGATCGCTTAGATCAGCCCATCAACATTTGATCTCGGCGCCAAGGTTCTGTAGAGCACGTTGTGGAGGACTGTCTTTCCAGGTACAAGTAGACCGTGCTTGGAATACTCTGCCTCTTCACCTGAGACAGACTACCTCCCTTTTGGAATTTAGAAAACAATTAAAAACTTGGATGTTTCAACAGCTAATCTAATCTGCTTCCTCTCAGTCCAATTGTCTGGTTGCACAGCCTTTGCTTCTGTCTTTACTGTCATTGCGCCGGGACACTGTGGAGTAGCTGAGCGCTCTATAATTCCCTGGTTAACATAACATAACCACCTCTTGTGTTCAACAAGTAGATCTTTACCTCCTGGTCCTGAATTGTCTTCGGGTGCATAAAGGCATGATTGTTGCATGATTACAGTCATGACTGGGGCCAGGCACCATAGATACCCCTTGTGTGGATCCGTGACCAACACCTGCTTCCTGCAGTTATGGAACAATTTGAAGACTGCAGATTTTGGATGGAACATAGTTCCGTACCCCACTTAAAGAAACATTTAGGGTCAAAGGAAAGCAGACAGTTTGGAATGGAGATGAGGAGCTTTGTCAGAAGGTGGAAAGAACGAAACTAATGTCAGCGCACATACTCTGATCGGTTACTTCCAGGGCAGTGAGGTGCCGCATGCTGCTGACAGCATGTGACAGCACTGCTATGAAGTTTTCTGGATCCAGTCTGGAGTCTGGAGAATATTAAAAAGTCGAGGAATCGACAGTAAAGAACTAGGCATCAGAAGTATGCAATTTACTTTGCAAATCTATTCCATAGCAAGATCTGATCCACAAATGGGACTTTGAAAGGTTGACATGCTCTAACTGGATTAAACTGGGAAACGAGGTCTGGGGAGGCAAAAAGTATATATTCACACTCAAGACCACAGAGGGCACAAATGTAAGGACCAAAACCGATCCACTGTTTTTGGAGTATATCTTACTCAAGCATGATTTTATCAGCAATAGGCAGGTCTTAATTTGAGCCAGTGGTTGCAGGCGGTCCCACTGCTACTCTTTTTTGGGACTTATTCTTCATAATCAGACTTTGACACACAAGAGAGAAAAGGAGAAAAGGAAGGGGAGAGAGATACAAAAACAGTAACAAAGGGAGAAAGCAGGGATGAAAAGGAACACTGGACATTGCAATATAGAGACAGGGATAGTATAACGGTTCTTGAAAGGCATGAGGTAAAAAAAGGCTAGACTGCTTTATTTAGCAGCCCCAACATTCAGCAACCACGGCGATGCGCTTCTTTGGAAAATGTAGGCCCTAGCACTTATTCTTTTACAAATTAAGCACTGAATATAGGCATGCTAAATATTTTTCAAAAAGAGCTCGGTCTTGCAAAGCAGAATCACAACACAGAAGGGGAACAAAAGTGAAGAAGCGCTGCTAATTGTTATCAGATTCCACAAATTAAGCAGGCCTATCTTGCCACCTGGGGAAAGAAACTTGATTGACAGCTGAGCTCTTCTCTTATTGGTAAATGTAAAAGGTTTTAAAAATATTCACAGCAGCACCCTAGCTAAATATCGTTGCCTCAGTTGACAATCATTAGAAGTGCTGTGGCTTAGGAGTTAATGAACCTGTCTCGTTGAATGTGTTCTGGGATGCCGTACATGTGCACAGCTATTTAATTTTAAATATGTATTAACACCCTCAATAGAGACGCATTTTATTCCATGAAGATGTTCGAATACCGACTCCATTCTGTTTTGACAGCAATACTTTCCCAACAATAATGTATCTATTTAAAAAAACTAATTTCTGTAAGGGGTTACGAAACACTGATAAAGTGTTAGAACCACAAACGCTCCACTTCTAAAAATTGTACAGACATGTCACAGACCGCAATAACAACCTGCCCTTGCTTTAGGCACCCATGCTTAATTTATCATTTACAAGTACATTGTGAAAACACTATGCAATAAAATATTATCAGATATACCTGATTTCCATTTGGTAGGACCTGCTTTTGTGATAGTTCTGGGAATGAAGAGCTAGTTGTTGTTGAATATGTATACGTTAACTGGGGAATAAGAATTGTCTGTTTGTTGGCAGCAAGAGTTCTTAAGCATGGAACACTGTTCTGGCTTGAAATGGCAACTATTGTAGGTAACTGAGTAGTGACTGTAGGTAGAGCAATACTAATTGGATTGGCACTTGGTGGATTCACAATTAAAACCGGATTAGAGTCTGTAACACTGCTGTCCGTTTGTTCTTTTTTCACACAACACAAGTTCAAAGGCTCATCCTGAACAGTATGAACACTGCTATGGTAAACACTAGTTACGGTGGATCGTTCCGACAAGTCACCATGTTGCTTTGGTAGGGATAGGTCAAGAGGTTCTGCTTGTTGCTCTTCTTGTACACCAGTAGATGTACATTCGCCTGCAGGAGAGCTGATTAATGATGAAAGGTTTAGTGGTGATGGAGATGGGGTGTTGCTTCTGGAACCAATTTGCGTCAACGTTTCAACAGGTAAAATTTGAGAACTTATGACACCGAGAACATTTTCTGAATCCATTTCGACAGTGGGTTGTTTGTTTTCCTCTGAAGATATGCTAGGTTCATCCTCTACTGGAGTAACCTTTTCCAGCTGTGATGGACTTGAGGACTGTATCGAAACATCTCCAGCTTGCATTTTCTCAAACCATTTCTTCACCACTTCCAGTGGAAGGTTAACAGAATCTGCAATTTTTGAAAGTTCTGCGGCACTTGGATGTGCATTCAAAGCATAGTATGCTTTTAAAAGAGACAAAAGGTTTTTTAAGGGTGGTTGACTGGGCGCCAAAATGTTTTCCCCGGTATCAGATAACGTCGGAGATGCAGATTTCTTTGCATCTGTCCCAAGTGCAGGAAGCTTAGTGGAGCATTTCATATCAAAGGGTTTGAGTTCAGTAAGTGCATTGATGCCTTCTAGGCAATCAGAAACTAGGAAAGTGCTATCTTTAACCCCTCCTTCGGATTTTATATCTTTTTCAGATTTAATGGTAAGATCCTCTGGCAGTTTCTCGCTTTTGCAAATGTTTGGAATACAAGATTCCTTTTTTAGATTCTGAGGAACAATTTGAAATGCACTTGGTTGCTCCAGGCTGTAGTTTATTATGATTTTGGTTGTACCATCTTGATCAATCAAAGGAAGACTAATGGCTGAAATAAGCGAATGGCCACCTTGTTGTATGGAGGCAGAACCTATAGTTCCTTCTTTGGATGTAAGATGAGCATGATTATTCTCCAATACTTGTCTTATCACGTTGCTGTCGACTGCCACTTTTAAAACATTCTGAATGTCACTTAAGTTAATACTAATGGGAGACACAAGGCCCATAGTTGGCAAAACAACAGCTTGTACCAAACCCTGAGGAGAATTAGTTGTCTGTAAGGTGGTGCCACTGCTAAAAACTCCGTTTTGCAAAGGAGTAGAACAGTTGATTCCAGGAGCAACTACAATAGGTTTGAATTCAAAGTCCACAGGCTCAGTTTTAATTTGGTTAACTGGAAGCTGCTCCTGTAACGGTTTGTTTTCTATCTTTTGCCGGATCGGTGGTCTTGCCGGGCTCCCAGGTGATGCAGACAGAGAAGGTGACGAGCACTGAGAAGTCTTGAGTCCTGAACGTGCTCGTCCATTCACAGGCAACAAACCAATACATTTTTTGCTACTAATGTGTGAGCTGTAGGACCCAGAATGGGAAAAACGTTTCTTGCAGTTTGAGCACTCATATGGCTTTTCTCCTAGTAAAAAAAGAAAATAAGTATTACTGATTTTAAGCACAGTCTGCAAAGCCCTCTTAATCTAACACATTGTATCTATCACCATCAATCACAACTATTTGCACATTAGTATGTAACATTATCCAGATACTACAAATTAGCTTTTGTGGGCAGGTCTGTGACAAAAGCTGTTAGAACTGAAATTTCCAATTTGTAATTTATATTAAATAGTTTCATCATATGTGCATTTTCAAAGATATTCAGGTTTGATAACCTCTTCCTCAAACAGCTGAGCGCAGTACCATATGCGTGCACACCACACTGGGAAGTATAGCTGGACTATAATTCGACAGGTGAGGGAATACAGGGAAAAGTATTTGAGGCTACTTATACCGAACACATTTTTTGGTAGAATTAATTTTCTTGCATTACCATAAAAAGATTCTAATCAGACCATTCACACCAAACACTAACACAGGACAACTGCTAGAAACGAAAGCCAGTACACTAATCAAGTGTGAAATATAGAAATTGGAAACAGAAGCCAACAAGTATTTGAGCAAGTATAAAATATAGGAATTGCTTCTTCATGGCAAAACAGCAATTTAAAGCTATAGAAAACTATCATACCTCTATCATATAAAATGAAACCACATACTGTTGTAACAGTTGGACATGTTTATCATAAAGGTACACTTTGGTTTCACATGTAAACAAGCCAACTCCTCTGAAGTCACAACATCAGGTGCTTTATCTGTGGCTAGTATTGAGGCACATTTTACGAATGTTGGGGGGGATGGGTTGGGTGGGTGGGGGAGGGGGGGTCGGGGGAAGAGGCTTAGGTTTTCCCTATTCATAAAACAAAATTTATGGGACTCGAAAGATCCATTAGAATTGAAGGCTAAATGGAGCCCTCTGCATTTAGTTAATTGATGTGTGTACCTTTGCCAGCTGTAACTCTCCTTAACGCAGATTGTGAATTGATAGGAGGTAGTGATACATAATACTATCCACCTACAGATATATTGTTTAGAGTGAGAGTATCCTTGTCTAATATGACTATAGTTATTGAAAGCTAATTAGCTTTAAGTATCACCTTGGTTTTATGGAGCTAGAACGTCATTTAATTTCATTTCAGGCCTTTCAGAAAGCCTTTGCAAAAGAGTTTTCTGTAGGCAAAGATGGCTGCTAGATGGATTTATCTAAGAGAACGCAGTTTTTGATTGGGCTAAAAGAAGCAAATACGGAACGATATACCAACTTCTTAGCTTGTAAAAAGACAGACTATTGTTTTGACACCATATGCAAATGTGTTTCCACTTCATGGAATAACACTATCTAGCAGCAGGACATTTATATTGTTTTAACATTTGATTGCTGAAAGTGGTAATCACAGATGGCCACACGGACTTCAGAAGCCATGCTGCCAAATTCAATGACATCTGGGTTGGGTTGAGGATCTGGCTCTGAAGTCTCAATAATAGGTTGGGTTTGACTGAAAGTCTCTTGTGGGCATTATAGGAGATCTGTTAACTACCACTGCCTTGGCCATTCCAGAGTCATCAGGAGCATCTTTCCCTGGCGATGTTGACAATTTCCAGAGGTATCATGGGAAGGGGAGGAAAGGCATACAGAAAATCTTGCAAACAAGTCATCAAAAGGGCACTGCTTTCTGACCGGTGTTTTGGTCATCTGTATTTGAAGTCTTGGCATTTGTTTTTTTTCTGCCATAGCAAAGAAGTTTATAGATGGGGTGCCATCTTTTTCGAATATGTCAAATATAACTTCACTGTCTAGCACCCATTCTGAACTTTCTTCAGAGTATCTGCATAGGAAGTCTACTTGAAATGTCATTGCACATTGTATAGCACTATTGTGATTGATATTTTCAGCAATATCATCCAACCACAGATCGTTTGGGATTCTAAGGAGCGTTCTTGACCTATAGTGTTCTTAATCTGGTGCTTCCCTACTTGTTTATTTAAAACCTGGTCTTATTGTCTGTTTGAATCTAATTATAGTGTTGCCTTTCAGGGATGGAAAGAATGCCTTGGGAGCCAAGGGAATTGCTCTCAATTCCAAAGGATTTATATTATAATCCTGTTCTTTTTCGGTCCATCGGAGCTTGGATAGAGATGGGCCCCCTATCGTAAGAGGGAAGCATCTGTGACCATTGTTTGTTGGGTTTTCCCTTTTTTAAAAGCAACCCCTTCTACTAGATTGCTTCCGACATGTCATCAGTTTAGATATTGCTTTGCTACAATGGAAAGTGTTACATGGTCTTCTGATGTGTTGTATTTCTGAATACACTGGTCTTCTAAATATAGGTATATGTAATCTTGCATTTGGGACGATGCTCATACAAGACATCATAGACCCCCAGAATGACTGCATTTGTCAGTGTATTTCATGCGTTCCTAATAGATAATGTTCTCTCCTTCAAAGGATACACTTTGTACCCAGATTGTCACCTAGAGAAGTTAGTCTTTGAACTGGGAGCAATTGAGATTTATTTGCAGACCTAGACTTCCTAATAGCTTGTAAGTTTGCTTCAAGTCTTGTCTTATATTGGGTCAGTGCTTTCTGAAGTCAATTGTTTAAATAAGGATAAATGTATATTCCTTGTTTTCTCAAGTGAGCAGCGAAAATAGTCCTGCATGTTCAAAAAGATTTGTGGTGGTGACTTCAGACCAAATGGCAGGACTATGTACTGATAATTATGCTGTCCTACTACAAATTTCAGACATTCTATGATGTGGCTTTATCGGAACAGGGAGTATGCACCTTGTAGGTCCATTAAGCACATCCAGTCGTTCTGTTGTAGATAAGGAACAATTGGCAGTAAAGCCACCAAGCAAATGCTTTCTATTCCAATAGCATTGTAGACGTTACTTCTCTTTATACTTCTGGTTGGTGATTTATTTGCAGCTCTTGGTGGCTTTTTGAGGTGAAGTTGGTATCCTTGAGATCTAAAGCTTATCACCCACTTTATTTTCGTGATGGAGGACCACTCTTACAGAGACACAGCTCCACCGGCCAAAATGGGGAGCATATGTGCATTGGGGTGGGGTTTGCGGAGCGATGAAATGTTACTATCTCCCCAATAAATGTCTTCAACTAATCGGTGTTGATTTCAGGCTAATAGTTTTGTTCACAACTGCCTTTTCGTACTGATTTTTGTCCTATGACACGGATTGTAAGGCTGATGGGGCAATCGAGGTGCTTGAACCCTCCTTTGGGTTATGACCTATTGTCCCCGGGATTAAACTGCTTACATTTGGTTTCTTTTCCTCCAACTGCACAAAGGGTTTCTGCTTCACTTTTCATTTTGTGCATTTCATCATCTGCATGTTGGCCTAATAAAGGCGATTCAGTGAACGGAAGGTTCACTGCTTTCAATTGTGCACCTACTTTAAAAGAATCTAAGTACAGTCATGATCTTATTGCCATGGTGTGCTATCAGAGGTGGCTGCAAGATCTATTGAGTAAACTGCTGCACTGATATTTTTTTTCGGAAACTAGTGAACTTTCACCAAACTGTTATAAATAATCTTCCTGGCAAGTGTTCAGGCAAGTCATCTCCAGACGACTTCGGTCTATTATCTCCTTTGGTAACGGCCCACAATGGAAGGGGCTCTATTTTGTTATGTGGAAGGCGGCTGTGCCACACATTTCTTTTCCTTACAAATCCTAGTTTTTTCTCTTCTCAGAAGGGGCAGTGAATTTCAGGGCTGAAGCGTGTCTCCATTTGACGGAGTCAGATTTATGATCCGTGTTATCAAAAAAAAGAAAATCAGACTTGTTGCAGAATTTTACATTTCTTTAAAAGCCTAACGCTCCAGGTGCTACAAATGTTTTCTAGGTATGTCCAGAAGACCTGGAACCGAGGTTGTAGTGTCTCGAGGTAACTACCTAGGCACCCCTCCACAGGGGGTGCTTGAGATGGGGATGCTACGGATGACTTTGGCATGTATGATGCATGGGTATCACTGGTGTCCGAGAACTAAGATTTTGCTGAAGCTCTATGAAATCTTACACGTGTAAATCTATATGTACGGAGATGAGGTGGAGATTTAGAAGTTGTTTATGAAGCCATTCCTCAAGGAGATAACTGTTACGGATGAAGTCTTTTCTGAACAGGACTGTCAAAGTATAATCTAAGTTCTTGGTGTAAAAGGCAGAGGATGATGGTCTGGTGTCAAGGGAGGCCCCATCTTCTGCATAGTTGTGGATGGCATCCCAGAAGTTTATTTTCCACCAAGAGGACATTGGTGACAAGCTTGCCATGCGAGTGCCTCCTTAGGAGTGTTGGTTGAAAGTGAGGCACCATTGATGGGGAGCGTGATGGGGTGTTCACAGTAGAGTGATAAGCATCCACTGTGACAGTCTCCAAGTTATGTCCTCTATGTCAAGGATGATTTAGGCTGCAAGTGTCAATGTTTTAAAAGAGTCGCCAGCACTGTGAACGTCAAACATTGATGTATGGACTGCTTTGCTGAGTTAGCGGTCCGACCAGCATAGATGCCGATGTCAGAGGCAAATGAAGAAACATGCTATGGGGATCGCTGATCTGTTTCTATGCCTGCAGTGGGAAAGGTGCTGAACCCACTTATGACTGCTTACATGTTGGGCACAGGCCCTCAACGCCGATCTTGAATGAGGCTGGGAGTGATGAAGTAGACTGTGTCCGCTTCTTCACTTGAGGATTTCCCTCCCGGGAAGTCCTTGCTGGAATGCTATTTTTAGGCAGAGATGCTCGAGAGTTGGTCTCCGCAAGCGGCTTCCTCTTCTTTAGCATTCATGTTTTCAAGCATTCTACGAAGTCGGATGCCCTCCTTGTTCTTAAGAGTTCTTTTGATAGATTGTGCAGTCATTTACTGCGCAAGATGGAGGAAGACACTACACATACCTAGTGGGTGTCTGAGACGGCCTTCTTTCTGCCGCAGTAGGGACACTTCTCAAACAGAGAAAGCATTTTGACAGGAAAACCTCTAAAAGTGGAAAACAAATTGTTCAAGATGTGGAGCAAAAATGGAATTTGGTCTCAAAGAGAAGAATTTTTAAAGAAAAACCGGAGGTATAAAGCCTCACACATGCTCTCAGCTCTTTAATGTGGCCCTGTGAGAAGCATCTGAGTAAGTGAAGAAAACTGCCAGTACAAAGTGTCGTGGGCAGAGGGTCCTTCTGAAGTTCTTGAAGAGACCGGATTCTTTTCACTGTTTTACATTAGAAGTCTATCAAGGTACATTTTTCTAAACCTTTACACATTTTACCTTCGTTTGCACCTAAGATGTTGAAACAGTTTTAAAATGTCAGGGTGAACTGGTTGGTTTTTCAGAAAAAAATCCACTCAATAGAATGATTCAGTGTGAGGTTTCCATCCTGTGGATAAAAAAGTTATTTTAATGAACCACCTATCTATGGTACAGTACTCCTAATCCACCCTAGACAGTGGGAGACCATTCAACCATTTGTGACCATCAATGAAGATCCTATAATTTACAACATTGTAATCAGGTTTGCAAAAATTGGTCATCTTTGAATTCCAGGAATAGGAGCTCAAATGCAGATCAAATTGACCAATTTCATTACTACAATCTTTTATTTCCAACTGACATACAGTCAAAGTTATTTAGAAAAGGAAACAAGGCAGATGGAGCTTTCAATTTTGATGTAACATTACAAAAAAAGGCATACCAACAAAAGGGTCATTTTAAAATACGCCTTTATAATCAACACAATTAACCATACAATTACCATGGCGGCTTCATGCTCCAGATGCATGTGAATTTCACAACCACTGCAGGAGTAAATCTTTCCATTATTCCCTACCTATCATATCACACTTCAAAGTCTCCTTCAATCACTGCCTGAAAGAGGTAAATTCACCAAATGTATTCTCAATTAGATTTGGCAAACATAAGATGCAAGTGGACGGAGGTAAAATAAATAATGCACATGCGGATTTACTTCCACAGCAGTCAGTGTGGTGCTGCTGTAAATTAAGAATAAGGATGCCATTGGGACCAAGTTAGATAAGTGGGTGAGCACTATACCATGGAGCCCGCAGCATAATGAAAAGTCCTGAGCTGCTCCGAATCCACAGAGTTAACAAAGTAGCACCGATAACTCATCTTGCCCTGAATAGTGGGGTGATGATTGCACCAACAAGTGTTCAGTTGAGAGGTAGGACTTAAAGGCGTTTTTATTTACACTGCCAGACACTGGTGAAAAGAAAGGAGAACTGGATCCCTCCCTTCTATATTCACAATGTAATACTAAAAGTGGAGTTTAGAGTGGCTAAGTTACCTCAGTATCAAGGCACTCCGAGCCAGTCTTCATTAGATGCGCAGCAGAAGCAGCATGATCATGGTTGGGTGCCCATAGAGAGCTGCTATTTTTGTAGCAGGACATTCATAGCAAAAGTTAAAGGAAAGAAAGCCCAAAAACAACAAGAGGCCACTCACACTGTAGAAAACCGTTTATAACATGGTGATGGTTTAAGCCCCAAATTAGAGTTACGGGGATCACCACATCCCTATATATAAAATCCTGGATATTCAACAAAATGAAACATTCACTGAAACAGCATTATTGCAATTTGGTTTTCGTAAATCTTTATTGCAATCAGTGCAAAAATGAAAGCACAGTGAAATACAGTTGGTGTTCGTATCTCATAGGCTTCTCCATTTCCAATGTTAGGTAACAAGGCATTAAAAGTGTCTATTACCCAATCACATGAAAATCAACAGTATAGTTTAACACAACTAAACAAATACAACATGTATTGCCATTTATTGCTGAAACCAGGTCTCACATTGTAATGTCTTCATCAGAAAAGGAACTCAACTAATGAATGGGAATTGAAATAAGTACAGGGAAATAAAGCTGAAGAACTGTAGGGCAAAAATAACTCCGCCTAACTAGCAATCCTGGTGCACGTGTCTCGTTGTTTGGCAGTACTAGTTCACAGTTCTGTTAAGCAGCAGCAATCGCAGTTTCTTTGACAGGCTGACAAAATGGCAAAAGCGATTTAGAGAATACAATTTGGTTGGGGGTTGCATGACAGATTTTGACAGAGTATGTTGGAAAGATGTTTTGATCCACTTGGCTGATTCAGATCGCCTCATTTACAAATAGTTCTATGGACGAGCAATTGAGCAACTACCCTAATGCCAAAGTAGAAGAAACTATTGAGCTTTTCTGGAGTGCTGAATATAAGAGGAGGGGGACTATTGTTAAATGGTGCTCAGATGGTAAAAACTAGCTCTTTCAGAATTATTCAGCTCATCCAGTGGCTATTATTTATTCCTAAGTAACCAGGAAGCTAGCTCAGTGGCACACAGGATAGGTAAGTTAAATATATTACACAGGACTTTAAAGTGATATCTATCAGTATCTGAAAGATTGGTAAATAGCCAAGAATATGTCCCACGCCCTGCATAGTCAGTTAAAATACAATACTATCATTGGTAACAGCAAGTTGTGATCTGCAAGGAAGACCTAACATCAGTATTTTGTCAGACTTTGTTATCTTTGCCACCTCAACTATTCTACCAACACGGATCAAACAGTTAAAGGAGGACTAACGGGTTGACTTTCCTGGAATGGATTTTCTATATAAATTGTTGTAAGGTATGAAGATAAAGTCTAACTTGACCTTTCATCAACCTCTTGAAATGTAATCCCCACGAATATATTTTTTTTACAACAACTAACCCATATACCCAAATCCCAATTTTTGAATAAATATTGTTGAAGCCAAGGCACTGCACACAGCCTTTTCTTCACTTGACTGCATTTAAGTGAGTGAGGCCAGCTCCTTCCATTGTTATCACTCTTCTTCCCTACGTTTTTGGATGAACCCTTTCATTTTGTTTTCTACTAATAGTTCTTGAAGCTTCTTACGATACCGGTATCCTACCTTCCTCTCTTTGACAGACACATCTTTGTGAACATATCAATCCAGACATACTGCCTCACTATGTTCTTGCTCCAACCTCAGTCTCGTGCTGTACAAAATACAGAAAAATGTGTTTGCTCCTTCTTTTGAGTCTGAGTGCAGGCTGCTCCCAATCTATCCCACACTGAACTGTTTTGTGCATCAGTCCTTAACTTTTTACCTGATGCCGCATTGCTACCCTCTTCTTTCTCCCCCAGCAGGTTACTTTGCTGTTATGGTCACAATAAAAACTGAAAAATGACCACTGTGTACCAGCTTATGTTTATTCTCTTTTCTGTCTTGGCTTTTCATTTTTTTGGATGTAATTTACCTTACAATTCACTTTTTAAAAACATTTCTTCTTCCTGATCAAAGTCTGTTAGATTGTTCATAAATTCATTCGCAATCATTACTGAAGCATTTTCCAATTACATAATTTGTCATGCCTAGATTTCGTCAGGATGTGTTCTCCAACTGTTCTCCAACTGGGCATTTACCAAGCTGGAGCTTTGTGTGAATTTATAGAAAGGCTCATCCTTGCTTGATTACTCAGTAAAATGAGTTTCTTAATTTCATCAAAAAAAGTTTAACGCCACTTTATTAAGCATGCAAGTATCTTTTGGGCAGCAAATGGGCACTCATAATGTAGTGCATTTTGTAATACTGGTTCATAATATTCCAATGTTAAAATGTTACTCGTCAGAAACACTACTTCTAAGTGATGATCAATATAACATTGAGTGGGATTGGCTGAAGTACTAGATTATCTGGACCCCCAACCCCTGATTAGCAGCTAACACCAATACTTTAAGTATTCTGCTATCAGCGACCTTTGCTCCAAATCACTGCTAAAGGATTTGCCATCTCGGGTCAATAAGTATCCGAACAAGTCAAAGTGTGAATTAAACACTTTTCAGTATAAATGGGGATCCAGTCTCAATGGTACTAGCTCTTCATTGCAATTATGTTGAGTGTTGAACAAAAGTTGTAAAGTTGAACCAGAGGTACCAAAGGTAGAATATCTGTGGAGCATGTCATTTAACACAGGGTATACCTTTTTGACCACAGATCTACATCAACAGGGAAAGAAATAGGTTAAATATCAGATTTTCATTAACGAGTAACATTTTGAACAATACAAGTTGCTTTTTTAAATATTGAATTTCTACCTCAGAGAAAATGTACAATAAACAAAAACAAACATTTAGAAAGGGATACAATAAGAAGGCCCTCTTTGCCATGTAATCTAAATACATTTCCTACATCCACTATTCTATAAAACCAACAACAAAAATAGACACCATTGGTGCATCAAAGATGTTGAGGGGGGAAGATGGTGCTTGCTTGACTGAAGTGGTTGCTTCCAGAATGTGTCTTCATAACAGACAATTTGTATTGGGTGGTTTATCCCTCTTGTTGCTTTGTCAAAGTGCCTGTCCAAGAAATTCCTGGACCTGCTACAAAGTTTAAACTTACAACCTTTTAAAGCATCATTTAATGGCTACATGACACTCAATACACTCCCCAAGAAGAGCGATTTGTTTTAAACACCATTTAAGCCATGACTTCAATTTCAGGATGTGGGGCAAGCGTTGTCCAGATGCTGGTCGAATTTCAAGCACTGGGACTAATTTGGTCTGTAGTTTTTAAACTGTTTACAGAAGTGGTCAGACTGGAGGTTAAAGTAAGCTCAAAACAAACTTCTAGTGGCCTATTGTTCACAGGTTGTAATGATTGGTCTAATTTGTTGCATCAATTATGACTGCCAATCATCTCGCTCTGTGGTATATTGGAAGTGCGAGGGGAGGTTTTTAGATTTATGAAAAGTAAAAGTGAAAATAATCCGCAACCGAATGGTCAATTTTTTACCACTGCCCTATACAGGATTAAGAGCACCAAGGAGAAACATCCTTCCTACGTGCATACAAACCAATGATAACATTGAATGGAAGGGCTCTGTCTATCAACAGGAGTGTTCAGTTTCACTGGAAAGACTTTTCTGGACTTCCAAATTTATTTAGATCCAGAATAGAGTTTCTTGCGGACTTCCAATCATAATATATTTTGGTAGTCAAAGCAATAGTGCAATTGTGTGTGTGTAATGGGACTATCGCTTCTGACAATCATCCCTTTTAAAATAGCAAAGTCACCTCAGTATTAATATTCGCAGTTTTAGATATGTTCTATTATCTTTAGAGAATGATGCAAAGGGCATTATTTTAGGTTAATAACCTTCATGTTGGTTTAGGGGGTGAGAGGTAGGCAGCAGATGGTCATTTCTAAGTTGGGTAGCTATGAAGCGTAGTGGCAGTTGTTAATTCACAATAATATCTATTTCACCATTCTCAAACAGAAAAAGTTTCATATTTGGGACTGTTCAATTAAGATAAAATTAAGAACACAACAAACTTCGAAAACCTCAGACTTCAAATATTGTAAATCTCAAGCACCTCCATACAGTCGAAAAAAAATGTATCAAAGTAATTTCTACAATTGCACAAAAGCATTTCCACATGTGGAATCAATAATGCACAAAAAGTCTGTTTCTCAAGTACTGACTTTAAGGAACATAGCTACAGAAATATTTTAAGAACCATATCACTCAAATGAGCATTTGTTTGAGCACCTCGTTAAAAGGTAATAGTGCACCTAGGGAGTAGATACCATGTAACTACTTTACCAATTAGGGTTCGAAAAGGGACTAGCAATAGTCACAATGAAGTTGTTTTTAGAAGTCTCATGAGTAAGTAGAAGGATAAAGCCTTTGCTAGCATGAAGGTGAAGCAAAGTAATTAAAATGGAATAGGTAATACAATGGAAATTGAAATATTGGTCATGTTGTATTGGAAGGATGAAAGTAATATTGCTAAAGATTGGAGTCTTTTCTGTCTCAGTTATAATGCTAATCAGAGGGAGAACATTAGTTTTTCTGGTGCACTGTGTACATTTGGCTATCCCATTCTTTCACTTCTCTAGAGTGACTTTTTAATATCATTCATATTAATATAAAAATATGTACTTCATTGTGGATTTGTGATATTTAGCACCAATTGTACTGTATGCTCTATATGCCGGACTAACTTGTATGGGCTAATCATTAATGTACCGAAGCTGGTGGATCTTGCAGGCAAGCACAACGTGATGAATTGATATTATAGATAAATTGCTGGAGTATCATGACAGGCTGTCAAACTGGACTGCTCAGTGAAGCATTAGATCAACTTCACTTGAGCTAACTGTTAAAACAATCACACCTGTAAACCTGCCACTGGGTGGTACAGTCAAGGAATCATGGAAAGGATCCTAGCAAGTCAAATTAGAACTAAAACAATAAATCCCAAAAGTCTAGCTCATAGTAAATGTTAACAAACCTTTGTTAACCAAGCAAAAAGGTGTAAAACTTCTATTACATATTCCATAGGATTCCTAGTGTGAAATATCACTCAGACTGATAGCAATTGCCACCATCATAAACTTTAATCTATTTTGATTTCTACTTTAAAAAAAAAAAAAATATGCATTTTCAAACAAACAAAACAGCTGTGCAGTATAAATACAATCCGTGCCACATAAATGACAATGATTATAAAAGACAGGACATAGATGGCTTACAACACAAGAGCAGAGAGTCAGCACAATCCATCAACATCAACTTTGTGTACATATTGAAGAGCGTCAGGCAATAGTATGATTTAACATGTAGGCCGTAAATGGACCCCACACATCACGTGGTCTAAAAGCACTTGGGAGCTCCTCTGCATAACAGGTGAGTTGGTCACGGCAATAGGAGACATCATGCAACCACTGCGCCAGCTTGGGGGCCGGCCGTCCATCCCAGTTTAACGCAACTCTACGTTTAGCCGACTGTATAGACATTGCCACCAATTTCCGAGTACTGGACGATAGTTTCATAACGTTCCCCAACAGGTACAACTTCATATCACATGCGATCGCTTCACCCACCATTTCAGTCAGGGCCGTCTCAACATCTCAATATAACATACTAGAACAACTATGAGTCTCAAAAAATAGAAGACCTAGATACAAGGATAAAGGTAATGCTAGAGTTTAGTAAAGCTGTGGATTCATTTATGCATATATGTGTGTATGCACTGGAAATAAAATTCCCATCATCAACCTCAAGAGGTTAGCTTCATCATCTGGGAATGGAGGACGGCAAGAGTACCATATTCTACTTAGCAATTAGTAGATTTTGGTCTCTTATGTGTCCCAGACCAGTGGATGATATAGTTGTTATTTGATGATGGATAGATGTGTGGATTGCAGTGCTCGTGAAACGTGATGTTGTGGGGGTGCTCGATAAAAATTGTCTAGCAAGGCACTAAACACATTTTATTAAATCGCTGCCATGTTAGCAATGACTAAAAACAGTGCTATGACAGTTTAAACAAATAACTGTGATGACAAATAGGTCTACATGTTTCTGCTACCGGGTGAAATTCACCCAAGCATTCTTCAGGACCAAATAAGCTACTGCAGAAATTGAACGGTGCTCGAGTGAGCGATAAAGTGAATGATACAACCTGGACCCAAACGAAGTCTAGCAAGGCACTAAACACATTTTGGAGTGGAGCTGAGCTCGTAGGGCTCCACTCCGAGGTACCGACGGAGAGAGCGGGGCCTCCCCTAACCTGAGCAGTAGCCAGGCGAGGTGAGGCGCACACCCACAACATTTTGGGTCAACGGAGGAAAATTACCTCCCACAGAGTTCCTTGGCCCTTCGTTTGGGTCCAGGTTGTATCATTCACTTTATCGCTCACTCGAGCACCGTTCAATTTCTGCAGTAGCTTATTTGGTCCTGAAGAATGCTTGGGTGAATTTCACCCGGTAGCAGAAACATGTAGACCTATTTGTCATCACAGTTATTTGTTTAAACTGTCATAGCACTGTTTTTAGTCATTGCTAACATGGCAGCGATTTAATAAAATGTGTTTAGTGCCTTGCTAGACAATTTTTATCGAGCACCCCCACAACATCACGTTTCACGAGCACTGCAATCCACACATCTATCCATCATCAAATAACAACTATATCATCCACTGGTCTGGGACACATAAGAGACCAAAATCTACTAATTGCTAAGTAGAATATGGTACTCTTGCCGTCCTCCATTCCCAGATGATGAAGCTAACCTCTTGAGGTTGATGATGGGAATTTTATTTCCAGTGCATACACACATATATGCATAAATGAATCCACAGCTTTACTAAACTCTAGCATTACCTTTATCCTTGTATCTAGGTCTTCTATTTTTTGAGACTCATAGTTGTTCTAGTATGTTATGATGTTGATTTGGGGATACCACAACTACTAGAGTCTATAAACTTCTTGTCCCTTTGACCCCTACTCCAATTGAGATACTTTAACACGTCTCAACATCTCCCCAAAAAGCAGCCACCCTAGGACTCGCCCATGCTAAGTGTAGAAAATCGGCTTTATCAACACCACACCTTCTACAACAATGCGAGTCCCTATTTTGATTTCTACTTCAGCACATTTTAGTAGTCTAGAGTAGAATTTCCCTAATATTCCCATTGCAGACTGATTCAGTCTGGTGACGATATGCAATACATGGAGTGGCTTTACAGACACAATATTCTATTTGAGCTGACCTGGATAATAACTAATGCATATGGGTTGATGTGCAAAGGAATACAAATAAAATTGGGTCATTTCCTGCCACTATTACCCTAACTCGCAAGAATAAGGTTATTCACAACCTGGATTTAAATTCTCTTCCAGTGTCCTGAGTCTATATTCTTTCACTAGATCTTCAAACCGGACAAAGCCTGCCTGCTTTGAACTTATTCCTGGACCCATCTTTACACGCTCTACCCAGATCATCAGCACGACTTCCACTCTTTCTCCATTCCCTTATTGTAAACTGGTTCTGAAAAAGTTCCTGTCCCACCTCACTCTGCTTAGCATCCAGGTCTTGTACTTTCGCTTGAACTGCTTTGCAAATTAGACAGGTTTGTTTCCACCTCAGTAGTCCTTTTAACATCGCTCCCAATCCATGTCCTTCTGTGGTACTGTGTCACACACTAGACTTCCACCGGTCAACATTGGATAGATTAGACTACAGGAAAGCAACAGTAGTTATCGACCACTAAGTTAGACATATCAATTGTCTTGGCCAATAAACGTTCCAAACAGGATGTTTCATTTAAAGTATCCAGTTGAAAACTTTCAGTAGTACATAAATATTTGAGGTACCTTGAAATGTGCTGTTATTTCCCTATAACCCACACCATTTATCTCCGCTGAACATCTTTCTTCGTACTCTGAACATTTTAGAACTAGAACTCCATTGTGTCTGAACCAGATGTGGATGTGTTAAGTATATGCAAAACAAACAAGTTAATTACCTTCGGTAACACTTTCTGGTGGATACAGTATATACCTGTGGAATCCTCACCTTTTGAATATTTCCAATGTGCAGACATCAACAGAAACTTCTCTTGCTCTCGCACGTCAACGAGGATGTCACAATGTGACTCTGTGACGTCATAAGAGCCATAAGAAGATCTCGTCGGCGTGCTGTCAGTTTCACCCTCTCTTTTCCATGCCTTCAAGGCAAATGGGTGAACTAACCATGCATATGCCATAGCATACGACAGACCAACACAACTTCATAAATATAATCAAAATGCACTTAAACTGTAGATACAATAGCATATTCATGAATTTCATAGTATTCCTACTAGAATCATCGTACAGGAACTATAACCAAACTTATGTCAGGTATACGCAGACAGGCAACGGGGAGGTGGGCGAGTCAGTGAGGAATCCACAGGTAGATAATGTATCCACCAGAAAAAGCATTACTTAAGGCAAGCAACTTGTTCTTCTGATGGATACATCTACCTGCAAATTTCTCTCCTATTGAATAGAATCCCCAAGCTATGCCGCGCTCTGAGGTGGGAGCCTGCCTGCCTATACCAAGAAAATCCTGTAAAACCGAACAAGTAAAATGGCTGTCCCTCCTAACTTTGAATCCAAGCAATAATGCTTTGCAAAAGCATGGAGGGAGGAACAAGTTGCCGCTTTGCAAATGTCAACCACAGGAAAAGCTCTAGCCAAAGCAGAAGTTAAAGACTTGGCTCTAGTAGAATGAGCTCTAATGCCTTCAGGCATCTCCTTAGCCATGGCGTAGCGCATCTTGATACATAGGATTATCTATCTGGACAAAGTCCTCTTGTGTAATGCTTTCCGTCTCATTTTGCCCACATATCGAACAAACAGCTGCCATCCATCCTGAACTCATGAGTTCTGTCTGTATAGAAACTCATAGCCCTCTTGGGGTCAAAACTATATAGTGTCAGTGATCAGCTGAATAATGCCGACTGAGACAGTCCGCACGAACATTCAGAACTCCAGCCAAGTGATTTGCAATTATGAAAATCAGATGGTGCTGAGCTCAGGACCAGAGCCGCAGAGCCTTTCTGCACAGAAGATAGGACCCCACTCCTCCCTGTTTGTTTATATACCACACTGCAGTAGTATTGTTTGTTAAGAATTCAATTGACTGACCGGGAAGGGAAGGGAGAAAGGCCTTCAGAGTCCGATGTATCGCCCGCAATTCCAGAAGATTGATATGCAACAATCTTCACAATGGAGACCAAAGACCTTTGATGTTCAAATCCCCCAGATGAGTGCCCGACCAAAAATTAAAGCATCCGTTATTACTGTGGCCACCGGATGTGGAGGGGGAAACTGCTTCGAGACAGATAGAGAACACCCCCCACCATTGAAGATCTGCTGCAGAGTCTCTGGAGATCTTGACCAACTCCTTCAGCTCTCCGCTGTGCTGAAACCACTGCCTGCGGAGGCACCACTGAAGAGCCAGCATGCATGGCTGACCAACAAAATGCAGGAAGTTAACAAGCCGAGAAGGCGCAAGACCTTCAGACTAGAACCAAAGCTCCGTTCGGAAGCAGTGGAATCATAGCCTGAATCCTCAGAGGAGGCAGGAAGGCATGATTCATTGTAGTGTCCAGTACTGCTCACTGAACAGGATGTGCTGAGAGGGCCCCATGTGAGACTTGGGCACATTTATTACAAAGACCCAGGCTGAACAGGTGTGCTGTCAACTGCAAATGGTGCAGCACCATCTCTGGCAACTTTGTTTTGTTCAGCCAATTGTTCAGAAAAGGGAACACTGGCATCCCCATCTTGCTGAGATGTGGCACAACCAATGCCATCACCTTTGTGAGACCTGAGGCACAGAAGTAAGACCAAACAGGAGGACCGCAAACTGAATGCTCTGACACCACCGTAAAAAGCAGATGCTTCCGGTGAGATTTTAGAGCGAGGATGTGAAAATATGCATCCTGCAAATTGATCAAAACCATCCAGTCTTCCTTCTCCAGTGCAAGAAGCACCTGTGCCAGGGACAGCATTTTGAACTTTTCCTGCTTGAGGTACAAGTTCAAAATCCTGAGGTCAAAAATCAGTCGTAAAATGATAATCCTTTTTGGGAATAAGAAAATATCAGCATTAACATCCCTGACCGTCCCTGCTCCTAAAACAAATCCTATTGCTCCATTCTGAAGCAGTGTCTGCACCGCCAACAGGAGAACCAGAAGATGCTCTTCTGAAGAAAGCCCTTGTCGAGGAGGAAAGGGAGGGGGATTTTACTGGAAGGGTAGGACATAACTATTCTCTAGGATGTCTAAATCCCAGAGTTTCGTAGTGATAGACCACCAGTGAGGGAGAAAATAGGCCACCCATTCTCCCACTGGGCAAGTATGCTCTAAGATGGGTAAGCTATAGCTGCTTTCCTGCAATATTGGCAGGGGAGAAAGAAGAGGAGGCAGAGGAGGAGGTGGCTGGTTGATGGGCAGTTTCAAGTGGACATCCGCACCTTCACCTGTAGCTTCAGTAAAGGGGATTAGAGGCCTGCTGCTGTTGCTGCAAACTTCTCCCTTCAAAGGACAACTTCAGGCCTAAACCTCGAAACCAACAAAACTGTTTGCAGTCCTTAGGTTGCGATTGAAGATGCCAGGACCTCACAGTTGCCTTACTGTCTTTAAATCTTTGCAGAGCAAAATCCAACTTGGCACCAAACAGCCATTAGCCAACGAAGGACAAATCCCAATATTTCAAGGATAGGTTAAGTAAGAGCCTCATATAGATTCACTAAAAAATCCAAAGGTTACAAATCCGTAATAGTCATTCAGATTTTACACACAAAACCATAGACAATTAGCAGTTCTACTTGGAGTTATGTCACAAAATTGATAATGGAGCACACGCTGTACGTATGAACTGATTTGTAAAATTGACACCCAATTTAATACCAATCCAACAAGTGTGTGGAACAGTTTCCAATCCTCACGTATTACTTTAACAATCAAAAGTCCAGACTTCATGTAACTTGGTAAGTGTTTTTTTACTTCTGGATACAGTCAAGTTAAAGATGATTCAGCAGACATTTGTTTCGTCCAACCTGTGGACTTCAAGGCTGATGTGATTCATAGAAAGCAGAAAATACAGATCACCATGCAAGGATGGTATTTTCTGAATGATTGTTTGGAAAAAAAACACATACCGACACCCACGTGCATAAAAATGTGATGTCCCAATACAGGACTTATTAACGGTGCAGTTAAAGAGTTCTTAACCCTTTGAAGAAACATCACCAAGAGGGATTAGGGGTTTTAAAAGGCAGAGCATTAATTAAAAGCATGCAAGATCCATCACCAAAGATTGTCGGAATGTGGAAAAAAGGAAAAGGTAATACCTTCACCAGTAACCCTTGGCCTTATGGTCAAGATATAGTTTATACTAAAAACAAATCTTTAATATCTAGGGCACCATAGACAGAATATACAGGACAAAATAATTACCTATATCAATTAGGGTATTGTAATCCCAGACGTAATGTTGTAAGAAGTAGACCATGATTCTTCCGGGAAATAGACCAAATTATACGTGGAACAGAACAGACCTGAGAAGTCCAAACAAAACGTATATGTAAAAGGTAATATATGCAACCTAGTTTAATTGGATCAGACTAGTACAGGGAATGGCAAAAGAATGACTCCGGCTAGGGTCAACAGCTCGGCCACTGACCTGATAACTGATTTCCCAGCCTTTGAACTGGACAAGTCACTGAGTGTCACAAGTAACCCTCCTTATATGAGCTCAAAACACGCTAAATTTCCTGAATGGGCTGTTTCCCCCGTAATCTATAGAAAGAGAATTGTATAGTATAATCCAAATACTTATTGGCTGCAGTTCAAGTTATGAAATTAACATTTATAGTGATCACAAGGAGAAACAAAAGAAACCAGTAAACATGTGGTATAGACCTACCAAATACTGCCACTGATCTGTCCCACATACATAGAGATCACATCCAAAGAAAGGGAGTGTCCAATTGATCCGCAACGGTACTCAATTGCCTAATAAGTGAATGTTTGAAAAAGAATACAAAAAATATGGACACTTGATACTCCTGGCCTAATGACCATGCAGAGTAAGTTAGGAAAAGAGAAGAAACCCAAAACTATGACAAGTACACCAGTAAAAAGGAGGTGCATAAGTGCTCCAAGGAACCAAATTGGATTATGGAAAAGATGAAGAAAGCGATTCCACACACAACCATAAATAATATAAAATAGTGAAGACATGAAGGTTAACTTGGACCTTGATAAGTCCAAGCGCGCATATGTTAAAAATATCAAGCTATAAGGGGGTTACCATATAATTCCATCTGCAAATCAAAATGATATTCATCAAAGTTGTGCTATCAGACGTCAACCTTAAATGTAGACTGTTCCAAAATATCTGCCTGAACATGTGATTCCATAGAATCTTATGAGCGGAGGTACTATCAATATCTGGGTGCTATAAAAAATAACTTGTAGGATGTTATGGATATAACCTCATTTGTACAATGCACAGTCAATGCTTGTATGACAGATGTAAAATATTAGCATTTGTAAGTCAATCCAAAGTTCTAATTGTGAGCACTGTAATTGTGTGAATCTACTGCTCCACTGTTGGAAAAAAAAGGGGTCAGGGTAGGAATACCCTAACCCCCAGGTCATGGTCTTGGGTTTCCAGACGCCAAACAAAGCATTTCCAAACAATTTTTACTGTGAGGTCGTGACAAACTTCCGAAATTGCAGTAAAAATGTTTTTAAAAAAAGAAAAAAAAAAAAACACCCAAGTGTAAGCTCCTGCGCTTGTGTTTAAAAAAGCCCCTGGGTGGTCCGGGTCTCGGGTGCATATGTTATAATATGAGGGGCCCGCGCACCATCTCCCTGGGGCTCAAAAAATGTAATGCTGGGGGTCCGTTGCAGAACCCTGGCCCTGGGGACCACCACCTCCCCAGGGCTAAAGTGAAGATAGGACGGGGGCCTCCTGGGGACAACGAAGGCCCTTGGGACCGCCACCCCCCAGGGCCAGCTCCCGTTATGTCCTGGGGTGCCCAACTCCCGGAAACAGTTGTTTGCTATTGCTTGGCGCGAGCTTTACCGCTCCTGCCAAGCCATTGCAAACTGCATTTTGTTTGGCGCACAACTGCTTTGACAGAAAGGGAGCTGCATGTTAGCAGCTCCCGCTCTGTCAAAGCAATGCTGGCTCCCGCAGGAGGCTTGGAGCAGGCACGGACCACGGGAGCCTCGAGGCTCCCCCCGCAGTCCCCAACATTAGCTATGGGTGTTCTGGGGTGGGACCAGAGCACCCACACTACAGGCTAGGCCTCAGGGTATCGTGTCTCCGGGCCAAAGCAGGCCCGTAAGGAAGGTCGTGCAAACCACCCCCCCACCCCTGCCGCCTCCACTCCCCAATCACAAAAATGCGGGATCGGCAAGCCGCTGGAGTCCCCCGCCCCTTTTCACCACTACTTTGCAAACACGCCTCTTGGCACAGTACTGGTTGGGGGATGAAGTCCCCTCGGATGCTGAGTGTCCTTGGGGTCCAGGAACCCCTTCTGTTACCTCCAGTAAGCCCCAGACAGCAGGACTGCTGAAAGGACTTGGAAGCCACACCCCCTTTCTCCACCACTCTGCAAACGGGGCTCCTGACTCCGTACTTGTTGGGGAAATGAAGTCCCCGTGGCTCCAGCAGGTTCTTGTGGGCCAACAAGACCACTTGTTACCTCCAATAATTCCCACACAGCGGCATTACTGAGAGGTCAGAGGCCACACCCCCTTTCTCCACCACTCTACAAAACGTGACTAGATTAGAAAAAAATAATAATAAATCACCGAAAAAACCCAAAGGTTACAGGGACGTTATAGTTAGATTGACATTTCACTCGTACAAAACCAGAGATTCAGCAGTTCTAGCTGAGCGAACTATAACGCGTGCCACCACAATGAAATGACATGGTTAGTAACATCACGGATGACATCACTGACTACATTCAGATAATTACTAACGCAGCCACTCACACCCCCATAGAACAATTCATACACCCACTTAACCATTTACAAACCCATTCACAGGCCCATACCAGTACTTACACACCCACTCGCTGATTCATAGATCTACATAGACATCCACTCACTCATCCATACTTCCACTCATACACCCACTCACTCATACACCCATTGACATATCAACTCAGACCCCCATACAGCCACAAACCCTGACATTTACCCATACAGCTATTTCCATCTGGTCACTCACCCAAATAGTGAGACACACCCACTTACTGAAACAGATAGTAAGACGTACTGTCACCTATACAGTCCCCGACACGCACATTCACCCATACAGCCACTCATTCACACACCCATACAGTCACTTACACCCCATCACTCACCTATACAGTCTTTCATGTAGCCAGTTACTCACCAATATAGCACTGACAAATCCAGTCACCCACACACACAGTCACCCATGCAGCCCCTCACAGTCACCCATGCAGCCCCTCACAGTCACCCATGCAGCCCCTCACAGACAGTCACCCACCCATGCAGCCCCTCACAGACAGTCACCCACCCATGCAGACACTCACCCATGCAGACACTCACCCATGCAGACACTCACCCATGCAGACACTCACCCATGCAGACACTCACCCATGCAGACACTCACCCATGCAGACACTCACCCATGCAGACACTGACTCACCCATGCAGACACTGACTCACCCATGCAGACACTGACTCACCCATGCAGACACTGACTCACCCATGCAGACACTGACTCACCCACTCACTCATCCATATAGGCAGTCAAAAACCCCCTTAGACACCCATACAGGTACTCAGACAACCAATCACTCATCCTTGCAGCAACTAATGTATGCACTCACCACCCATACAGCCAATTAGACACCAACTGACAAACTGATAGATATTCACACAACCAGTCACTCACCCATACATTCACTGAGACACCTAATCACTCACTTATACAGTGAGTCACACACCTACTGAATCATCCATATAGGCACCCATCCACCCACTGATTCACTAATACACCCTGGAATATATAATTAACACTTAAACTTTAAGAACACTTCCAGTCACTGGATGATATAAGGGAAGTCATTTGAGAAGTCATGAGTGATGTCATTGACCATGTCATGAGTGATGCAATATGGGAGGTCTTAAGCAGTGCATTGCTCAGCTAACTAGAACTGCCGAATTTCTCTGGTTTTGTATGAGTGAAAGGTCACTTGAACTAGAACATCCCTGTAACGTTTGGATATAGATCCATCCATCCATTCGCCAGTAGGTAGTTTCAGTTAGGACCATATTTCCACAGGCAACGTGTTTGAGTTACCTATATCTTTGGCGCCGTATGACAAACTTCATGAAATTTTCCCAAAAAGTGCCCCGTGAATCTTGTGCATGTAAAGTTTCGGGGCGATCTGTCAAGTGGGGGCTGAGAAAAAAACGGGGGTCAAAAAAAGTGCTTTTCCCATGTAAATTCACATACTCTTTAGACACGGCTACAGCCCGTAGCGCTGAACGAAACTACACCAAACTTGGCAGAAAGCTAGCTTTAGGTCCGCAAGATTGTGCTTATTATTTGGAGTAAATACGCTCAGAAATTGTTGAGAAATTTAAGGAAATCCAAATTTGTATACCTGTGGCTGCGACAACTTTGCAAATGATTATAAGCTCGTGCAGAGATCTGCAAAGCTCTAATTGGCTGCCAACACTTCAACCAGAAGTGCTGGCAGCTGTTTTGGGACACTGCTTCAGCAGAGTCCCCCCCCAAAAAAGGAAAGGGGAGCAGGGTAGGAATACCCCGACTCCCCCAAGCCTTGGTCCTGGGGTCCTAGAGGGACCACAGCAAGGTAAAAAGCATGTTATTAATTAACGGTGAAATTTGCGAATATTGCGCAAGTTATAAAAAAAAAAAATAAAAAAAAAAAACCACCACACAAGTGCAAGCTCCCGTGCTAGTTTTTCAAGGCCCCTGGTGGGCGCCGTCCTTGGGGCATGCAGATTTAAGGAAAATAAATAAATAAATAAATAAAATGGAGGGAGTGCACGGGAACCCATCCAAGCGTTTAATGCCCCGGGGACCACTTCTTCCCCGGGGCTCATGTTAAAAATAAATGGGGGTCTGACGGACCCACCCCGGGGACCACCATCTCCCCAGGGCAATAAATGAATAATCTAGGGAGAGGGGGGGGGGGACCGCTCCTCCCCCACCACCCACCCCAGGGACTACCATCTATCTGGGGCTAAAATAAGCATTCAAAGTGGAGGTTTGCATGGCCCCCCGGCCTAGCACCTCCCCGGGGCCAAATACTTTTTTAAAATTGGAGAAAGGCCGCGCCCCCCCCCCCGCTCGGCTATATACGCTCCAGGGACCACCACATCCCTGGGGCCGGCCCATGAAGATCAAAGGGAGGGCTGCACGGCCCTCTTCCTAGAGCAATTAATGGCCCTGGGGAACGTTGCACCACCCAAAGGTTGGCTCCTTATATGTCCCTGGGTACCCACCCCCTGGACATAGCGGTGGTCTGCTTTTGCCTGGCTGGAGCTTATCGATCCTGCCAATCAAAAGTAAACACTGCTTCCAGCAAGCGGGTGCTGTCAAAGTGCTCCTGTTTGCTGGAAGTGGAAGTTTTATCTCTTTTCCTGCCTGCAGACATGCGGGCAGGGAAAGAGATCAAACTATTGCTCTTGCACACAGGGAGCTGCATTTCCAGCAGCTCCCTGTGTGCAATAGCAATGCTGGCTCCTGCAGGAGGGCGGGGAGTCCGCTGGAACCGCGGGGCCTTGAGGCTCCCCCCACAGACCTATAGGACACTGGGTGGGGCCAGGGCACCCAGGGACTCACAGCCGGGCCACAGGGAATAGGGTCCCAGGATCTGAAATTGGCGCATGGGGAAGGTGGGGCACACGATCCCCCTCCACCACAGAATTATATATAACTGCATTTACCCAACAAGGTAGCAAGTACTAATTATCCAGTAGAACGTACTCCAGTTGGGTAGACATTTTGAACAAAAGCGTGGGCTCTTCTTGGCTAAATAGGCAGGTGCGGGTCCATTCGGGCTCCAATGCTCATTTCACAAACATAAAACTTCAATTGGAAGCACTTTCAAATATAAAACATTGCAGGTGCCCTAGTTGAAGTTCCACTTCTGTAGAGAACAAATTATTTTAACTTCTTGGGCTTGGCGAAGGCAAATCAAGTGTCTTTTCTCTGGAATTCCCCTTTGAAAAACATCTGAAATCCTGGATGGAGGTGAATGCATTGCTAATGTATCAGAGCGCAAACTCTTCTGTAGTGACTGACGAGTGGGTTTTTTCTTGTCTTCAGGTGAAAGAAGTCTCCATGGTTCTCCCTTTTAAATATCCTAGGTATGCAAATGCCCAAAATTCATAACATCACTCACACACCCACTTAAAGACCTGCAAAGGCACTCACAGACCCACTCACAGTCCAAGGTTACAATTAGGAAACAATTAAAAGAAATCTAAGAAATTCGCTGAAGAAAAAAAAAAAAAAAAAAAAAAAAAAGTGGTTACAGGGACGTTATAGTTAGGCTCACATTTAAATTGCACAAACAATTTAACCCCTTGTGTGCCCCGCCCTTTCCACGCCCTGTGCCGGGCGTTTCATTAGCGGGCGGGGCTCACGACGAGATAGTCTCGTCATGGGCACAGCGCAACCGCGGCCCATGACGAGACCATCTCGTCATGGGCACTCAAGGGGTTAAATTCTGCAGTTTTAGTTATCCGAGCTAACTATATCTTACGTCCCCGCAATGAACGGCTTATGACCTCACATATTACACTACTCATGACATGGTCAGTGACATTGATATCCAGGGAACCACACACACCCATAAACCTCTCATACACCCACTCCCACACAGCCACTCACATACCCATTCATAGAGCCATACAAGCACCCACACACTGATCCATAGAGGCACTTGCATCTATTCACTCATACAGCCATTTACACAACCAATGACTCACCAATACAGCCACTCACATCCAGTCATACGGACACACGCATACCCACTCACACACCCTCTCTCACACTGAGTCAGACACCCATACAGTTAATCACACACCCACTCACTTATTCAGACACTATCACATGTAGTCACACCTATACATTCACTGACAAGCATATACTCACCCACGCAGTCACTCACACACCAGTACAGCTACTCACTCATACAACCACTCAGAACCCTAATCACACATGGACACACAGTCACACAAACTATTATGAAACACTCACTGGACGATAACATCTCAGATGACCTCACTGATTACCTCAGTAAGGTCACCAGTAAAGTCACTGACCATGTCATGAGTGATGGAATACGCGAGGTCATAAGCAGTGCATTGCCGGGGCTTATGGCTATAGCTAGCTCAGGTAACTACAGCTGAATTTCAATGGTTTTGTACCAGTGAAACGTGAGCCTAACTACTACAGCTCTGTAACCTTTGGGGATATATATATATATATGAACCATCATGCACTGTGCCTGGAGCCTTAAGCGCACTTAACACACCTGCCTATGGAGGAGGAGCCGAGAGACCATTTCATAAGGAGTGGTCTTTGAGTCCCAGAAACACGAACTCACCTGTGAAACCGGCACTGATGACGGCCATTTCCGGCCAGAAACGCGTCTGCCCAAGCGTTTCACGGACTGAAAGGACAGCGCTGATTTTGTGCTCAATAAATCCGTTGTTTTACCCGGAGCAAGTGTCCCGATGATTTTCATGGAGATCAGCATTGGGTGCATAGTTAGCCGGTTTTGCTAATACCGGCATTGGGACACGCCCTCTCGTTCTGGAGCCCCGCGAACATTAGCAAACGCTGGTTGGAGTACGTTGGGTACATCGCGGTGCCCCCCCGAGCAGAGACATTACCAATGGGTGATTATTTTCGCAAGGGGAGAGAGGAGGCAGCATTGAGCTGCCTGATAAGGGTATAAACAACGGTGTGAGCGGGACTATCATATCCGGGAATTCCATGATGGTGTGCAGTCCGATGCCATGTATTTGGTAGCATGATTGTTGCTGGGAGTTCCTCTTCACTGCAATGAGGAACTACGAAAGACTGCATGAACCATCATGCACTGTGCCTGGAGCCTTAAGCGCACTTAACACACCTGCCTATGGAGGAGGAGCCGAGAGACCATTTCATAAAGAGTGGTCTTTGAGTCCCAGAAACACGAACTCACCTGTGAAACCGGCACTGATGACGGCCATTTCCGGCCAGAAACGCGTCTGCCCAAGCGTTTCACGGACTGAAAGGAGCGCTGATTTTGTGCTCAATAAATCCGTTGTTTTACCCGGAGCAAGTGTCCCGCTGATTTTCATGGAGATCAGCATTGGGTATATATATATATATATATATATATATATATATATATATTCACTTAAAAAAACCATAGGTTTCACACATGTTATAGTTAGCTGTACATTTCACTCGTAAAAAACCAATGAAATTCCACGTTATAGTTAGATCAGGTAACTATAACTTGCGCGCCCACAATAAACTGCTGATGACATCACATATTACATCACTCATGACATGGTCAGTGACATCACTCATCACATCAATGATGACATCTGAAATGACACATTGTGGATTGCGGTCGCGCAAGTTATAGTTACCTGATCTAACTATAACGTGGAATTATTGGTTTTTTACGAGTGAAATGTACAGCTAACTATAACATGTGTGAAACCTATGGTTTTTTAAGTGAATTTGCAAGGTTTTTTAAATGCTAATTCCTAACTATTACGTGTGTGAAACCTATGGTTTTTTCAGTGAATTTGTACGTTTTTTAAAATGTCAAGTTATGTTTTTTTTTTGTTTTTTCACCGTGCGCACACCCTGCGCGCACGGTGCGCTTCGCGCACCGTGCACAAGCTGTGGGCACTCGGTGCGCTTCGCGCACCGAGCGCCCACGTTGCGCAGTTCAAACCATGCGCGCCTCGCCTTTTTTTACACTAACAATTTTTTTTTTCTCCCTTGCGGGTCCCTCAATTTATTTAATAAATGTGATTGTTATTTCTTTTTCTTTTTTTTGCCGTGCTCGTATGGTAAGCTTACCGTACGCGGACTCCGCGATTTTTTTTGAAAATTATTAAATGTATTTTTCGTACTTTTTGGTCCTTCGTGGACCCCCTGACAAACGCTAGGGGGTCTGCAACTCTCTTCGTTGCCCCCTTTTCACGTTATCCACCTTTGTTTTTCTGTGCGAGAGACAGAAAATGGCTGCCGACACTTTCTGATTTCGACCGATTCGAATGTTTAGTCATGTAACCACCAATCAGAATTGAGCTCGCGCACGGCACCGTACGCGTACGGTAAGCTTACCGTAAGCGCACTTACAGATATATATATTGATTTAAATGCTAATTTCTCAGGACCTACTGAACAGATTTACACCAGACCTGCAAAAGGCACATCTCTGACCTGAGGACTACCTCTCTGCCAAATTACAAGTAATTCTGTTCAGCCGTTCGGGCTGTAGCTCGGACTAAATGTCCTATGGGAAAATGCGTTTTGGTACCCCCCTTTTTTCTCAGCCCCCGCTTGACAAATCCCCACGAGACTTTCAGGGTAGGAGCGGAGCGGAGCGCCCCACCTATTTTGAAAATTTCGCGAGGATTCGTCAACCGGCGCCAAAGTTATTCCAAATAGAATGTTGCGGATTTCCTATGGAAACACGGTCCTAACTATAACTACCTACTGGCGAACGCCAGTAGGTAATTATATATATATATCTAGATCTAGGTGAGGCGCTCCGCTCCGCTCCTACCCTGAAAGTCTCGGGGGGATTCGACAAGCGGGGGCTGAGAAAAAGGGGGGGTCCCAAAATGTGTTTTCCCCATGCATTTTTCCATAGGACCTTTAGTCCAAGCTTCAGCCCGAACGGCTGAACAGAATGACTTGAAATTTGGTAGAGAGGTAGTCCTCAGGTCAGGGATGTGCCTTTTGTAGGTCTGGTGTAAATGTGTTCAGTATTTGCTGAGAAAATAGTATTTAAATCAATATATATATATCTATAAGCGCGCTCCGAGCGCTTTTGTAGGTCTGGTGTAAATGTGTTCAGTATTTGCTGAGAAAATAGTATTTAAATCAATATATATATATCTATAAGCGCGCTCCGAGCGCGAGCTTAATTCTGATTGGTTACATGACTGTAAACATTCGAATCGGTAGAAATCAGGAAGTGTCGGCCTCCATTTTGTGTGTCTCACACTGATAAACAAAGGTGGAGAACGTGGAAAGGGGGCAACGAAGAGAGTTGCAGAGCCCCTAGCGTTTGTCAGGGGGTCAAAGAAGGTCTTAACAGTATGAAAAATAAACACTTTTTTTTTTTTAAATCGCGGGGTGCGCGTACGGTAGAAAAAAAAAGAATATATATATATATATATATATATATATATATATATATATATATATATATATATATATATATGCACAACTATTTCTCTGCTATACCGGGGGCCTCCAACTCTGCAGGGCGGGCTCTGATTTAGTCAGGAACAGAGAGTCCTGCTTGTTAAACCACAAAAAAGACGAAGAGCCCACAGCTTCGGCACCTTTTCAAACCGACATCTTTATTCTGTCTGAATCACGTGGCAGTTTTAGCAACTCTTAAATACCTTACGCGTTTCAGCACTCCAGCGCCTTGGTCACAGGTGAGTTGTATTTAGTCGTATTTAGTCCCAGTGGTCGTGTGGCCTCATCTTCAGACCACGGATCCCAAAATGCACCATTATGCAAATATATCAGACTCGCTTTCCTACCAAAACAGTCGAAAATGGATTGCCGTGACTATTTGTGAGGCTGGAAAGAAAGGAAGGGAGTGAAGGAGGCGGTGGCCTCTTTCTAGCAGTCTTCGTGTTTCTCTTTCAAGCACTTACTCAACATGTGGCAGCGAGGTGCCCTATGCTTTTAAAAGACATTTTCCTGAAAGCATCGCTGATTAAGAGGTAAACGCTGGACTTTGGCAAAATTAGAAAGCTACTAACGCTAAATATGACAATATGCAAAAGCCGGTCTGATATTTTTGCATAATGGTGCATTTTGGGATCTGTGGTCTGAAGAGGAGGCCACATGACCACTGGGACTAAATACAACTCACCTGTGACCAAGGCGCTGGAGTGCTGAAATGCATAAGGTATTTAAGAGTTGCTAAAGCTGCCACGTGATACAGACAGAATAAAGATGTTGGTTTGAAAAGGTGCCGAAGCTGTGGGCTCTTCGTCTTTTTGATATATATATATATATATATATATATATATATATATATTTTCCCTTATAAAACCATAGGTTTCACAAGCGTTATAGTTAGGAATTAGCATTTAAAAAACCTTGCAAATTCACTTAAAAAACCATAGGTTTCACACACGTTATAGTTAGGTGGACATTTCACTCATAAAAAAACCAATGAAATTCCCCCGTTATAGTTAGTTCAGATAACTATAACTCGCGCCCCCGCAATGCACTGCTCATGACGTCACACATCACTCATGACATGGTCAATGGCATCACTCATGACATCACTGATGACATCATCCTTGTGATAGAGTGGCGGTCGCGCGAGTAATAGTTATCTGAACCAACTATAACGGGGGAATTTCATTGGTTTTTTATGAGTGAAATGTCCACCTAACTATAACCTGTGTGAAACCTATGGTTTTTTAAGTGTATATATATATATATATATATATATATATATATATATATATATATATATATACACACACACATACATATTCACTGAAAAACCCATAGGTTTCAGGCACGTTATAGTTAGGAATTAGCATTTAAAAAACCTTAGAAATTCACTGAAAAAACCATAGGTTTCAGGGGCGTTATAGTTAGCTGGACTTTTCACTCGTACAAAACCATTGAAATTCCCCTGTTATAGTTAGTTCAGCTAACTATTACATCACTCATGACATGGTCAGTGACATCACTCATGACATCACTGATGACATCTCAAATGACATCACTGATGACATCATCCAGTGAATGTGTGTTTTTCTGAAAATTACATACGTTTTATATATGTATATCTCAAGGTCGATGGAAGAATAAATGGGTATATAAGTGTCTAAATGGAGGATTTGTTTTTGAAAAATTGATTGTATAACTGATTAAGTGCATCTTAGTGAATACATGGCTTAGTGAGTAATGTTTAAAGATGTAAATATCTGTATCAGTCTCTCACTTTGTGTATAAGTGGCTGCATGGGTTGGTGAGTAGCTACATGAGTATCTATATAGGTTATTAGTTGGTTTTTTGAGTATCAGTATGAGTGTCTGAGTGTGTGTATGGTTCGGTGGGGGGTATTACATAGTGCAAAGGTGCGTGAATGAGTGACTCACTGTATGTGTTGAAGACAGCATGTGTGCAGGACTGTATGGGTGGATGAGTGTGTGCATGGGTGTGTTAGTGAGTGAATGACTGTCTCAATAGTGTCTTTATGAGTAACTACATAGGTTTTAAACTAGTATATGTGACTATTGGTGTATATAAGTGAGTATATGTGAGAGTGAGAGATTGAAAGAGTTCCTGTATAAATAAGTATGTGTTTCTATAAGTGATTGTTTAAAAGACTAAGTATGTGTAAGTTTCTGTAGAAGTAAGTGTGGTGGTGTGTGTATAACTGTATATGCAAGTAAATGGATGTTTGATTCTTTATTAGCATGAGTGACTATGTGTGTGAGTAACTCTATGGATGAGTGGCATTGTGTAACAGGATGTATAGGTGTATGAGTACATGGGATGAGTGAGTACATGTATGAGAGTGACTGTATAGGACTGTTGGTGAATGAGTGGATGTGTATGTGGATCTTAGAATTACTGATTAGGTTGTTGTAACTGATATTGGTATGTCCATTTTTTTGAACATTTTAGTTTCTATGTTTGAATGTGTGTATCAAAGGTTATATTAGGGGGAGAGGAGGTCTGCAACTCTATCACAAGGATGATGTCATGAGTGATGTCATTTGAGATGTCATCAGTGATGTCACTGACCATTTCATGAGTGATGTAATATGCGACGTCATCAGCAGTGCATTGCGGGCACGCTAGTTATAGTTGGGTGAACTAACTATAACGGGGGAATTTCAATGGTTTTGTACGAGTGAAAAGTCCAGCTAACTATAACGCCCCTGAAACCTATGGTTTTTTCAGTGAATATATATATATATATATATATATATATATATATATATATATATATATATATATATATATATATATATACACACACACACACACACCCACACACACACACACACATGTACAACCAACGATGCCCTGATGTAGGAACGAGACAGAGTGGCTTTGACACCAGGAATTTATTAAAACCAGAATAGCAGTCCAAAGTTCGATAACATCCCAACGCGTTTCAAAGCCAGGGCGGCTTCATCATCAGGGGAAAGTCGCAATGAAATGGAGCTGTTGCATCGAAGAGTACTTAACCGCATGCATAAATTAATCACAGGTGTGTATTGGCAAAGCATGCTGGTACCTGTAGTTCAATGTTCAAGCAATAATATTACCACAGTGGGCCTCCATTCAATTGCGACCAGTAAAAGTCCATAATAAACCCAAGTGGGCCTCCGGGCAAACACCGCTGGTTTTTGCAGAAATTTCACTCCAGTTTTATCTTTAATCCGACGTGAGGTTTCTCCCGTCGCAAGGCCCCACAGCTAATTGGTGTCAGGTTCCCTGCGGCCAGGTTGCCGTATATAAATCCAACCAACGATGCCCTGATGTAGGAACGAGACGAAACGGAGTGGCTTTGACACCAGGAATTTATTAAAACCAGCATAGCAGTCCAAAGTTCAATAACATCCCAACGCGTTTCAAAGCCAGGGCAGCTCCTTCATCAAGGGAAGTCGCAATGAAATGGAGCTGCTGCATCGACTAGTACTTCACCGCATGTATATCTAGATAGATCTATCTATATCTCTCTAGAGAGATAGTATATCTCTATCTATCTATCTATATATACATATATATATATATATATATACACATATATATATATATATATATATATATATACATACATACATACATATACACATACACATTCTGTGCTTCCATAACCAGAGAATACATAGGTCACAACATGGAAGGTCCTCCAAATCGCTGAAGGGTCTTGTGTCCACTTTTTAAGCATATTCGGTTATCCATGGTCTCTCACCAGTAATAGTGTTTTTCGCTATTTGGAGTCTTACAAAGATTAATCTATTCTATCAGCCCTTGGTTATTAATGTACATACACATGCATACACAAATGTTGTACCACACCAACACTTTGTTCACTTAGGTCACTTTACACTTTCACTGCGTCATATTTGGAGCACCTGCATTGCAATTTGATATATAGAATTCAATTTTCTTTTGAATTCACACAAATGGATTCTGGTTTTGATTTTTTTGCCTAGGAGGTTTCCCCACAGGGAACCATTGTTTTGCTCTGTATTTACTGACCCAGGTTCCCAGGGTTACGGGGTTGCCCTTTTCTCCTTTGTGGTGCTTAGGAATAAGGAGCAATCAAGGGTTATTAACAAAGAAAATACAGTAAAGTTCCTTGAGGTGAAGAAAATCTTTTGCAAAAGAATAAGAGGTGATAAGCTGCCAGTCATGTCTTTTTGTGAGTATATGATGACTCAAAATACTTTGATTGTATATCCAAGTAATACGACGTGGAAGTGTTGTTCCCGACAAGTTGGTAATGTGAGGCCTTTAAATACAACATGTACCCAGATTCATGACTCGCTCACTTCACAGCACTGGAACATATTGAATGGACAAGTCAATGAGTGTGTGTCACTATAGCAGACAAGAAAAACCGACAAGCATGAGATAAAACACCAAAATTAAGAAAAATAGTTACCGCTGTGGATACGCAGGTGCTCCTTTAAGTGGTGCTTGTATTTGAAAGCTTTTCCACATTCAGTGCACTTGAATTTACGATTGCCACCTGACTGCGTCACATGTCTCTGCAAAAAATAAATCTACATTTATACATTACGTGTGATGAGTGCTTGGATGACAAACTTGATACACATTTAAACACTGCTTCATAGATTACAACACTGTTCTAGTTAAAGGAATAAACTTCATAACCATCACGATCCTGCTGGGTGATCAAGCATTGCATTGTCATACATTAATTTAATAACTCCACACGGTTTAAAACCTTAGAGAAAGCGGAAAGGAGATGTGTGACAGTCAAAACCTGGTTGAGTTTTTTTTTTACTTGCCGGATGTTGCCAAACACATGGGAGAAGAAAAATAAATAAATCAGCAAAAGCAATCTGAACATACGTAGGTCTCAGACTACCATTTGTGCTGCTGAAGGCAGTGGAAGCTACTGCTACCAGATCTGCACTGTGTCTGAAACCCAACCTATTGAAAACGGAAAATTGATGGTGCATGCATGCTTTAGAATAATGGTCAGACGAACAGAGAATGTCAAAGAGGAGAGGACACAGCATCCCTCAAATAGCAATCCACAATACCCGATCACCTCAAAGGCATATGTAAAATAAGGGAAAAAGTCCTGAAGACACTAATAGGCTGAGATACCTCAAGAGAATAGATTGCTTACAGAAACTTAAGTAGTTTGCGAGTTAATAAGTAAGATCACCACATTAATCAGGGTGAACTACTGAACTCAGAGCCATAGAAGAATATCCAAATCTATGGAAAACCACATTTCAAGTTAGAAACCCAGAGAATGTTACTCCAGTAAAGGACAAGAGATCAATGCTGTATACTTATTTAGAGATGAAACCATAAGCCATCAGTAGAATCCAGTCTGTTGAAGTTGAGAACACCATTACCAGGCATTTAAACTTGTCAAATTAAGTTAAGACCACTATTTGCCATTACACTATGGATCCTTCCTTAATCGAAGGATAACAATGTAACTTAATTTTTATTTAAATTAACATTTGTAAAATGAATTACTTGTTCTGGCAATGGTTGGGGTTAGCATTAGAGAAAGGGTTCCAAATTAATTTGAAATACAAATAGAATTTAAACTAATTAGTATCTAGATAACGGATTACTTGTCATTGGTCTGGGTGAACATTAGTGTGATTAGCAAGTGTTGCTTCTTCAAAAAATCCATTGTAAAGTAATGTATTTAATATAATATTTGACACTGGGAGTGGTAGGACTAAGTTTGCATTTGGGTTAGGGTAATGGTCCTTTAACTAAAATTAATTTACCAAACACAATTATATAAATTACCATTTAGGAAAGAGATCTTTAAATTAATGCAAGTACTGAACTAAATAAAATATTACCGATAAAGAAAGAAGTTAGGGACACAAACTGCATTGAATTCAATTTAAAATAATGTAATACAATCAGATATTTGACATTGGTATTCATGTCAGTAGTGCCTATTTAACTTCCAAAAACGTAATTGATAATAAACTAAATCTACAATATTGGTAAGGGACAGAAATAAAGTTATGCATTAGAGTTGAGGTAAAGGTAATAACAAAGAAGGTGCCCAGGTAAAGGTATTTATAATTTTCCAGTGGCAGAAGAGATAAGTACAATAGAGGTAATAGTATTAATCTACTGACCACCAGAAGTGATTAAGTATCTACAAAAAACTCAAAGAAAGCACAATGGATTTTTAGTAACAAACTGCCTGGAGAATGAACCTAAAATGGAAGAGAGAACCAAGAAGGGCCAGAGCAATCCAGAAGGAATGTAAAACATTTCCTAAACGTTACTAGCCTCAACGGCATACTGTGACCCATGGAAGACAACCTATTACCAAATCAAAGATTGACCCAAGCATAGATTCAACTGTCAAACTAGAGTGAAAGTTTGGAGAAGAGGGTTTGTGCAGACAAAGATGCTAACACGCGTGGAAAGACATCATGAAGAGGTTTCTAGGCAGGTCAAAAACAAATACAAAAACAAAATAAAGCACTAATGCAAGGAAAGGACAAAAAATAGAATATTTTTAGGTTGATCTTAAAAGCACTGAAACATGCTTTACCAAAACATCAATCTTTCTCTTCACTACTAAAATTTAGATGGAATAATCCAGAAGATTAGCACTCCTTAGAGGTGAATGTGGGACAGGTAGGAACAGTGGATCCCTCATTGGAGAAAAGAAAAAAACCATAAGACTGATTTGGCTGTAGATTTCAGGTCCAACATAAAATTCCACCCTTTAAACAAAACACACAAACCACAGTGTTACAAAAAGTAAGAAGTTTACATCAAACATTCCAGCGACAAAATCAAATACGAATACTTTCACATTTGGTTTCTTTAACATTAAATAAGCCATATTGCCATTCAAATGACATTTGAGGTGCATTGGGTATTTGACCTCACTACCTGCATGTGCTGGCACGGAAGCTTTTTTTTTTAGCTAGCACCATCACAAACACTAAGCCCATCTTTTTTACACTATGTGGTCAAATTACCTTGTATATGTGTATGGGAGTCGTACAGCACAGACTTAGCTGAAAAGAAATAGAGCTCGGTACAGGGGCTGTGACTGACAAGAGATGCAAGGAAAGGAGTGAGGGACCACAGACTGCTGGGCACCACAGGCAGAGGGGTGGTTCTCTTTAGGGAGCTATTGATGGTCAAAGCTTCAAAAACAAATATTTTTTTCTTTCCCCTGATCAGACACTTAAATGTAACAGTTGGCACTAAAGACAAAACACAAGAAACAGCTGTGTATATACTGTTGACAGATTGACATAGTAAACCCTTTAGACCTATACCTCACTCTCGGGTAAATAAACATAAGGGTAAACAAACATGGAGTACTGTTTCTCCAGGAGCAGGAGAGACTTCTGTTGCAGTACATAATTAAAATGACTAAGTCACTAGGGTAGCACCAAAGATCTTTACTGAAGGGAGTATCTGAGGTGGAGCGGTAATCAGTGTAGTGTGAAGTATAACATTTTTCTTGCAGTCATGGAGAAACAAAAAACGGTAGGGTAGAATATTTCAATTATTCTCAGCCAGTGGAAATTACTTAGCCACATTTTTCCCCACTGCAGACTGGGACTAACCATAAGCAAGTGAACAGGAGATTCTGCTTCACTAGATATAGTCCATTTAAATGATTAGCCAAGCCCCCACTGGAATAAAGGAAGTAACAGGTCTTCAAAGCTCTCTCAACCACCATATCAATTCCAGTTGATGCCTACTTTCAAAATCATTTTAAGAAAAATAAAGCATAGCTTGATACTGGCACAGGTCACGTTATGATCCACCTTGAGACTGAACTGAAAACCAGCATCTCAAACAGATATATCCAACGTAAAGATTTGCTCAATATGTGCTCATGATTTTGTGGCAGACCATGACCCGAGCGAGTGCCTGGGCCCCATGGTTTCCATAAGGTCTGTCGAAACACAACCCAAACAGACACCCACCAATGTGATCTCCAGAAGAACGGTTTAGAGTAATTTAACAATATAAATGATTACACCAGACATCTGGAACAAAATCAACAAGCAATCAGGGCAGCTGATAAAGCCAGGCTTTAGTATGGAGCCTCATTTCTGTTAGGGAACAACAAACTGTAACTAACTCAAACAAAAATACCTTATGACCAGGATCAGTGAAGCAGTCTTTATCAAACTGAAAATTGCAATTTTAATGTCAAGTCGCTATTTATTGGTGAATATTCTGTGGCCATTACCCATCAAAGGCCTAGCAGATGGGTACAACAACTTCACCTGCCACCTTTAAACATAATGCTATGAGTAGGTCTCCATCTGAGCAGATTATCTGCATATCTGCCTATTGATACAAGGCTTTAGGTAATCGAATGATGCACCATTTGGTGAATACTTCCCAGGCTGGCAATACAAAAAACGAATTTGAAGAAGAAATCCTTAGACCAGTATGCTGCAATTTGTATGCTAAAACTGTGCATATACCTTGAATATGGCAGAGTGAACTCCGAGGAACGGTGACAATTCAAAACCTTCGTACAACATAGTTGGCCCAGCTGTTTGACCCCAACCACAAGGACTTGAGAAAAACTCTTAATGAAAAATAAGACACATAGATTGACAAGGATGAATTTAGCGGCCCATACTGTCAATCATTCGTCAATCATTTATATTCAATGCCCTGCCATGAACCTGCTAATAATAGGTCATAACCTTTACATGGACTCAAAGAAGCACCTTCACTACATGATACAAGTCATCTTACGATACAAATTATCTTAGAATACTGTATTTGGCACACTGCCCAAAATACTGGCTCTTTTACCCTTTAGTGCTAAGGTCCTTTGTTCTGCTTGACACAACCAGTGTTGTTGTAGAGAGTTCAGAGTCTCTGAAAATAAATAACTACAACGGATTTGTATCTCCTTTTTTGCTTTGAAGAGGAATGGAGAAGCATTAACACTTAATGACCTTGCTACATAGGGTGCCACAAGGCACATTTACATTTGTATAAAAAGTCAAACTATACATAAATCAGAACCATTTACGAAATACCAGATCTAGTATCTTAAAAGACAAGATTCTTTCGAAAGGTAGAACTTGCAGCAAGTTTGACATCCATCTCTTAACCTAGCAATGTCAGTAAGAACAAGCATTGGCATCGCCAGTAGGTCTCGCCTTTGGGACCTTATAAGTATATAGCCATGCAGCATATTATCCAGGGTGCTAAACTAAGAAGTTGTGAATTTCCATTTTGTTTAAGAAATAATAAAACTTGCTTAGAACAGGGAGATCGGACCAGTCACATGCATGTGGTTTATAAAGCATTAATAGCATTTAGCAGAATTACTAATACCACCAGGTTCAGACCCTAGTTTCACCGAATGTAGCACACCTGTTTGATGACCTTTACAGAAAGGAGCGTGTTTGTATAGTACATTAAAAGCAACGTTATAAAAAAGGTTTGTCACATTGTAGCACTGTGATTTTTCTTTTTTTTTTTAAAAGCAAATACTGTAAAAAAAAAAAAAAACTAAAAAAACCACAAAATAAAAAAATAGAACAGATTGGGCCTAGTTTAATCGCTATAACTATATTCATTCTGGTATGTTTGAATATCAGCGAAGTAGTTCATTTAAAAAGCATTTGCCCTTTGACCACCTAAGCCATGCCAGCTGTTCAAGGGGTGAGGGTTGTGGGGGGGGGGGGGAAGGGGGGGGGGGAACAGCAGTGGTCCACAGTAAAGGAACACAAGGATGGTTTGATAATGATAACTTGTTTTATGTTGTGCTAGGAATTGCACTAGAGTCGCTTCTGAGCGCTGTAAAGTTACATTTGCCCAATTTATGGCGCCCACCTCAGAAGCATGAAATAGCATTGTTGGGATTCGAACACGACATACAGAACACAGCAGGTAGTCAACTGCGATGGTTCCTATAAGTACATAATATAACTGCACCTTCTATACAAAATCATAGCTATGCCCCTCCCTTCTGTGCTATGATTACTTGGAGAGAAGAGTTAAGCGGCTGCCAGAAACCAGGCCAGGTAAAAAGGGTGCAGATTCATTTTGGATCACGATACAGAGTTCGGGAAAGACTCCAAGACAAAAGGCTTCATTCAAAGATGAGGCATCAGATGGAAGGGATTAGATTCAGCAGAAACTGCTCATCATATAGGTACAACTCAAAGAAAATATTTTCAAAGATAAAGAAGAGTAAAGCTTGGGTGCAGTGTACAGGCAAGACAGCAGATACAAAAAAACAAGCATGCGCGCCTCGCACAAGTTGGGGGTGGGGAGTGCGGCCGAGAGCAGGCAGAGTTTCCCTTGCGGGAGCGAGCGCGATAATTGCTACCATATGGCGCCGCTCGCTCCCGCAAGGGAATCACCAAACGTGCACGCGTTGCCATTCTAAGCAATGCAACACGTGCACGTTTTTAGGGCAAAAACGGAATCGATTACATGAGGTCCCCTCCTATGCAGCACATGCGCGCTGCGTAGGCGAGACCTAAAAAGGTCATGAAGGTTGTAAAAGGCTGATCCTCCCCGTCATTTGAACACAAACTTCAAACCGCATGCTGAAAAGAAGCTACAAATACAGCAGGCGAGTCTATATTAGAGATATGCTAGGCAACTATTGCTCCACACAAATAACTTTTCTCTTTCCCAAATTTCCAAGTTTCGATAAAGTACAAAGGAGAGAGCATTCACAGCAAGCAATAAATTGAGAAATTAATATCTGCCAGAAAAGAGCTTTAAAGACTGCATGATAAACTCAGGCCTGCAGTGTGAATCAAACTTTTACCTATCTTGGATATTGCGACAGAGTACTACTACTTAAGAGAGTCATAGTCACAACTTTGGCTCTAATGAAGTAACCACTAGAATGAATGTGAATGTACTACTTACAGCCAGAATTGGAAGCAAAAGACTTCACCTACCATGCACCATGCAGTAGGCTTGTCAACAAAGATTAGCCTGATCCCTGAATTAATTGATCTAAGAACTTCCTGGACAAAATCTACATTTCTTCAAGACAACACATAGAGAATAGTGCTTCCAACAAGGTACAAGGAACACCTTAAGTTGCTTAGCCTGTAAATTCCCGTCACGGTTATGTTTTCTTTAAAGCCAAGAAATGCTGCTATTTCTCCTGGTGCAACAGTCCTGCGTCTGTGCTTTCATTATAAAAGATAGTCATTTGAGGACCACTTTGAATAAGCAGAAGATTATAGAATTCTCTTTACAGTCTGAAGTCTGCTGCCCGCAATTTCTTGGAGGAACAAAAAAAAAGTGTTTCTTCAGGTCACAAGAAGCTATACAAGGATTAGTTTCACACTATCAAAGCTCTAGTACAAGATTAAAACCCCTCGGTAGAGGGCAGCGTCCATTTCTCATGATACAATGGAGCCATTTCTAGTAATCACATGTGGTAAGCCAGCAAAGTAATGTTTAATTACTGGATTCTGGTTTATTCAGAAAGGCCACTGTGACTCAATGATTGAGGATGGTAATGACAAACTAGCCCAATCGTTCGAGTTACTTCAGCCTCTTAATGTACACCACCATGAGAGGGCTCCCACACACCTAGCAGGTCACACCACTGATCTGAACTTCTCCAACTCTGCGCTCCTTGTTTAGGATTGTCTGACGAATGTCTAATCCTGTTCAGGTGTCATCTTATTAACAACGAACAATTTGGATAAAAACAAGATCTACTGTGCCTGGAATAGAATTGATCAAAATATTCTCGGCAGCTCTATCTGATTGTACCAGATCTGATTTGGACTCACAGCCTTTCGGTGGTTTTAGAGGGGTGGCTTGAAGAAGATCAATGGTCGAGTTGGGTCAGCAGAAGATTTACTGGCCGTGTGTAAATCTGTTAAGGTTAAACTTAGGTTGCCCTTCGACCCCTTGGGTTTTTGCCTAAACTGGTCACAGGAAAAAAAGCACAAAAAAAAGCGTGCAAGCAGTTGGAGCATAAATGGTGCCGCAACTATAGACCTTAGAACCAATCCACTTGCATAGTAGCTATCAAGAGCCATCATAAAGCCATAAAAGTAGCACAATTGTCTGTCTCTACTGAAAGAATTAACCACTGTGTTAAGCAATAAGGGGTAACCGTGTAACCCTGGAAACCGTGGCAAATCAATAAGACAAAACATTGGTCCCCTCGGGGGCAATTTGAGTCCGGACTTTCTTGGTTCACTCAGAATCCAAAGGAGACTGAAGGTGTATAATTTGAAGCAACTATGACGTTGCTCTTATTCGGAGGAGCCACACATGACTTATCAACAAGGTACTCTGCTTTTATCAAAGCGATTTATATAACTGAACTTCTTTTCTTTCAGAATTTGTTAACTGTCTTGGTTAGCTATGCCACACTTATTAAAAATCCATAGTTGGGGCCATTCCTTTTCCGTTGCTGCACCCTCTTTAAAAATACCTTTCTCTGTGTCTGAAGCACAATTATTGAGTTTAGTCAGTTTTAATCAGTTCTGGTGTCATTAAGCCTGCGGGAAAATGCTCGACTCTAGAAGCTACCATTCAAATTATGAACCGTCCTGCTCTTTACTGTATCTGGAATATCTCAACTTTAATTCACTTAACTGCATTTCATTTAGGGTTTCACAGGAGCCAGATGAAACTTTTGCAATAAGGAAAACTGCTTCCGGTTGCAAGTATCCAAAAAGGATATGATCTGCACACTTCTTTTAAAAAAATGTAAGGATTTGAACTGAAAACTCAGACGTTTGTTTTGTGGAAACAACTGCATTGCATTGAACTGAAACACTCTTAGGTTGTATAGTTTTGGCAGTGATTCCCAATTCATAGGAAGGGAGATGTACGGAATTTGGTGAAAAAGGACAGCACGGCCTTCCCCTAAAGGGAATGATCTTGTAACAAAAGGGCCCAGTTGCACAAGAACGAAGCTGTTCATTAAACAGGGGGGAGGACAAGCATGCTCACTGGTGACCAATGGAAAAATGTCGCAGCCCCAAAAGGAATTAAAGCACATCCCAATTGTTTTTCGAATTTGAAGTTGGATTTCTGGGTTTGAAATACTAAGCTCATGCAAAGTGCTAGCAAATAATTCACATTAAAGAGTGACATGCGTATTAAATTTATCAAAATGAAAAAAATGCACCAATCATATTTTAGTTCACAAAATGGCACTGCAGGAGAATGTATGTACTTTTCAACTGTTTAGGACTTTTTACTTTAAATTAGTAGATTACCTCAAATTGAACCACTAATTCCAAAATTGGACACTAACTATGGAGAAAAATCTTAAACTGAATACAAGTGTGGAAACTGAATCCGTGTACTTTCAAGAACAACGAACATGAGTGGGATTTAACAGCACTGTTCGTAGGTCTTCAAAGTATTGAAACAAAAAGACTAAGTGGTCAGTATGACGTCCTTCAGTGCATCTTCCACGTGCCAGTGTTCTGTGTTTGCTAACAAAACGCCAAGAAAAGATTACTAACTGAAGGTGAAAAGGGAGAAGAAACATGCATTTATATACAACCTCTGTTTTCTGATAAAAAAGACATGCTATTAAACCCATGAGCACAGATTATCTCCCACTTGCGAAATCTCAAAATCTTTAAAAGGGAGGGGGAAAAACAACTTTATATAAAACAAGGTCTATCTCAAGACATTTGCTCTGTGCTTTTTTAAATTACCAAACACTACATTTAAATAGATGTAAAATATAGCACCGTCAAATAAAAATACTTGAAAACCTTTTCTGATTTTCCCCTTTAAAAAAATAATTATGTTTGCGACCCCATACAGAGAAAGAAAAAAAACTAATTTTTCAGTTAGCACCTAGATTTCCTTAATCCTAGAAAACCCCACAATAACAGCCATACAAAGATAGTTAGCCCGTATTTTCCGTGCGATGGTCCATTAAATGACAAAGGAACTTACATATAGATCTCTGCTTCCATTCCTGTGGTTCCACTCAGGAGTAGGTTAGGTTGTTTAGGAATTTATTAAAATACCTAGCTAGAGAATGGTGTTACAGGTAACTTTTCTTTTCCCACAAGGGACCTTCATTAGCATACATAAACCCTGAACTGAACAACCAGTTCATCCTTTTCCTAGGTGTAGGGCTAAAAGCAAGGGATTAGAAGCAAGATTAATTATATCAAAATGTTACAAATCCAGGGATGGAAGCGCTTTGCAGACCAGAATAAATTCAACAAAGAAATAGAAACCGATTGATCATGGCCGAAGGAGATTCTCTCAGCCTAAAGGAGACATCAAGAGAATTTATGAAAAACTGATATCAGCGTACCAGGAAAACTGTTTTCAGACACAGAAGCTTATTAGATAATTAAAGACCAGAATTATTTCAATCCAATCAAGTGAGGTTAATGAGGAAGGTAAGCAACAAGTCAAGAAGACAGACTTGTAACAAAAAATACTGAAGGCGTACAAGCATGCTGACTCTACAGTTAAACCTCTAAGTGAGGGGTGGGGGGGAGGGGTGGGGTGGGGGGTTGCAAGTACCACTAGGGTAACAGCCACAATCCTGGTCAGAGTGAAACACAAGTCACAAAATTAACATGCGTTTAACCCTCTGATCGCTTGACACAATAATAGGCTTAGCTTAGAGGCAAAGTGTAAAGTATTTATGCAACACCTAAACAGTAATAAAGTGGAAACCCAATAAAAATCCCAAACCAATTTAGATTGATTGATTTCAGAACAAAAATCTAATCAGTCAAGAGATATGCAATTTTAAATGCGTTTAGTAAAAATAGAGCCTAAAAGCACAAAAGGACACCTGTGGCTATGTGGTTACACTAGACCCAGGGAAGTCAAGTTCAGGCCGACAGCGATGGATCGTGGGTCGGCTACAGGGACCAAGTTAGTCCCGCTGAAGAGTTGCCTTCGGACTTCAGCAAGAAGATTTCCGCCACGAGAAGGTAAAGCATCTCAGCTCTGGAGGGTCAATATTTATAGCTGGTGCCAGCATTTGCGTGCGTGTGAAAGGGGTGCGGGTGGGGGGGGGGGGGGGGGGAAAGAGACTCTTGTCCTACTTCCACATCTTTTGTAGAAAGTTCTTCTCCTTCCAAGTCAAGGCTCCAAACTGGGAGTGACAAGAGGAAGGCAGGCCTGGGGTCAGATTCATTTGTGTGAGTAGGAGACAAAGCAATTTGAAGTGCAAGTGTTGCTGGTTAGAGCTTCTACCAGTCATCCTGCCAGGATGGCCCATCCTGTCCACACCTGAGCCCTCTTTGTGCTACTGTCTGGATGCAATACACAAACCCCAACAGCAGAGCTATTCATGGCCATGTGACCCAGGACATTGGCAGAAGGCACAAATGGTTCAGACAAGAAAATCGCAGTTTTAAAAAAAAAATGGCTTTTCAAAATTGTGACTTAAAATCAGACATCATTAAAGAGGGTATACAACAATAAAATACATTCGAGTAGAAGCAGCATCTCTCGATCTGCTCCCAAATGTTAGCACCCATCAAATGTAGTAAGGTAACCCAGTGTTAGTCAAATGGAGGGAGAGGCCTTCCAACACTGAAAAACAACTTAAGCAGTTTTTCACTGCCCCGATGTATAAAACTTAGGCACACACCCACTTTTTCCAAGACAATGTGCCCTATCCTACTAGCCTTTAGGGCCTACATTAGGGGTGACATTTATTACAAATGAAGGTTTTAGCCAGGTAAAAGGTTTATTTTTTAAGGTCGAAATGGCAGTTTAAAACTGCACTACAGACTGCAGTGGCAGGCTGAGGCAGGTTTTAAAAGGCTAACTTCGTGGGTAGCACAATGAGGGCTGCAGGCCCACTAGTAGCATTTTAGACTACAGGCCCTAGGTACATATAGTACCATTACCTGGGGAATTGCAAGTAAATTAAAGCTGCCAATCAGGTTTATGCAATTTTTACCATGTTTGAAAGAGCACAAGAACTTAAGCACTGTATAGCACTGGTGACGTCCAGAGTCCTGACGCCAACACAAATATTCAACAAAAAAAGAGACGTGAATGCCAAACGTTTGGAGAATACCATGTCAAGGATGTCAGGACTACCAAAACTAGACAGATGCAAAACAGAAATGCAGTTACATGTTTACTCGTTTTGATATCGGAATCAAGTTTTTAATGCTTTTTCATTTTATTTCACAGATAAACAAATGTAAATTAAAGTCATTTATTAAGGTGAAATTGTTTTACTGAGATAAATGTATTCTCTCCCTTTTAAACATGTTACAAGATCACACGGACAAATCCCACTCCTGGGCAGAGAAAGATCCAATGTTCATGAATATAAATGATATTATTATTATTATTAACCCACATTTGTAAAGCGCGAACAATCACCCGTAAGGGTCTCTAGGCGCTGGGGGCTGTCGGGAAGATTAAGCAAGCTATTGCCCAGTCACATGGTGCTGGGCTAATCTGCCGCCAGTGCCGGGTTTCGAACCGTGATCCCCAGATTCCGGAGTCAGCCGCCCTGGCCGCAGCGCCACACCTCTTCCCTTATTGCAGAACTGGCATGATGTTTAGTGGTCTGTCTTCTCCACTAAGATTAGCAATATCAGTGAGTTATTGAAAAATCTGCAACTGAGACGATATACAAAGTTGCAGATTTATAAAGTCAAGACATGTTAACAGTTACATACCTGCCAAAGGTAGTTTTAACACAGTGGCGTAACGAAACTTGAGGGGGCCCCCCTGCAAGGTATGTGGAGGGGACCCCTCGGGGCTCAATCAGGAGTTCCGGGGCCGGAGCATTGTGTTGAGGGGGGCCCCTGGAGCTTGGGGCACCCCCGGCACCGCTGGGGATGCAGGGGCCTGTGTTACGCCCCTATTTTAACAATGAAATACAGCCCAATCTTGGTCTGAAAGGCAGCATTTTTAAGGAGACAATCATGTTAAACCAGTCTCGCCATTTAGTAACAATATAAAGTAGGGGTCTCCAACATTTTTTGTAATAAAGAGCTACTTATGTTCAATTGAACTCAAGAGCTTCTAATATTACTGCTGTAATACTGACCACATTAGGCAAGATTACATTAGTGGCACCATATGCAAGATTACAACCAGCGAACACCTCACTGCATCAGACATGGTTGCACGATAATGTATTAAATGCTTTGTCAATATGGAATGCCTATACATTGCTAGTACATAACCATGGCTGGGATGCCTCTGCCACTAAAGTAATAGGATTAGGAAAAGGTCTTGTCAAAGCCTCATTATGTATCACTCAAATATGAGCTTTAAATATATTTTGGAAATTCAGTCGTTTTTCTCCAAATATCACCTTATGACTTCTGAAAATAAGAACATTTTTGTTTCAACTATATGCTTGAAACTTTCGTATAAGTATATTAATTCAACCAAGTGAAAGCTGCTAATTTAGTTGTCTGGGTTCCACGCAGGAGAGCTACTTACTTCCTTGAGAGATATAGCAGTAGCTCACGATCTACTCTTTGTAGAAGCCGGATATAAAGCATACAGAAGTCATGCTGATTACATTTTTCTACTGTTCCACTTAGTGCTGCGTTTTCTTGTTTATATAAACATTTCAGAAATCAAGGACAATTTACTACAAATGGTTATTACAAAGTTAAACTGAGTAGTGTTCTAGTTCTTTCTTACCTGATCTTTTCCAGATTTGTGTGACGTCATGTGGCGTTCAAGTTGCGTTCTATATGCAAATGTATAACTGCACATAGAGCAACTAAAATTATCTTCATTTTTTTCATGGCGATACTTAATGTGTTCTTTCAGAGAGGTGAAGCGTTTATATCCTCGATCACAATACGGACATGTAAGAAGCTGCGAAAATGCATCCGGGGTTCCTGAAAAAGAAAGGTTATCAGAATTTAGTTACCTGGAAATTATAGGTGCAATTGTCAATCTCCTACTAATATCGAGTTACACAAATTAACTGTAGGAAACTATTTACATACAAATATGTACAAGTGTATACAAATAAACCAAGATTTAACAGTAAACATTTGATTTGAAACTAAGGGATCGATTGAGTAAATATAATCAACAAATTAACACTGATGGGGATTTTAGAACTTAAGCCTTGGTCTCCTTCCAAACTGACTGGTAGCTGCCTGGAGTGATACACAGGACAACAAACCGATTATCCAAAAAAAGTTGTCACTTTAAACACGTTATTGGAGCAACTAGGCGCACATTTTCCAAACAGTTTCTATATACTCCACTTCGCCTTCCAACAGGCCTGAATTGAAAAAAGCTGAATGACAGCATACAGTGTGAGAGGATAGGCGAGCAAAGGACTAAGAGTAGCAGAACCTTCCCAAAAGTAATTTTTCTTCACTCTCACATCCAACATTTCCTACTGACAGAAAATGAATGTTTTTATTTCAAACGGCCCCTTTACTGCAATCACTTTGTTATGTCATCACAACCACCAATGAACACAAAAAAAAACATAGAACCGAGTCTAGTTTTGAGATTGGCATGGAATTGTTCTTTGAGCTAGAGGCAACCTTAGAAATACTGTGTCAAGCGAAATAAGTGAGAATTCAGAGATATGTGAAATTAAACCAACAAAATACTACTCTAAGAACAGGAGAGCTACTCAGAATATGTTGTTAAAAAGATCTGGTTATGGATACTTTTCCAACAGAACTGCTATCCACCAGTAATAGTGTGACATGAGAATGAACTCCCTAAAGGAGTAATCAGAAATACTGCCTTACTGGAATAACAATACAATAAAAAATACAGACATCTTGGTGGCAGAGAGTAGGTCCGTTATTTAGAATTAGATTATGCCAGCACTGTGTGTCATACTGCGCTCCACACCTAAAACGTATGTCCAAATGTGCCATAGAACGTTCTTTCTATGGCCCATATAAGTAGCCCTGGGCAATAAACTCCGCTAAACGGGCAGAGTGGAGTTATTCCAACTTCACACTCCGCTTGGAGCACGTCAAAAACTCCGCCTTCGGCACATGGCAGAGTTTACCAGCATCAAGCACCCAGAACCTCCGACGAGAATGGTAGCACACCTCGTCTTGCACAATTATGGTCTACCACCACAGTAAATCCAACAGAAATGTGCTCACGAGGCGTGTTCAGGAAATGCCCAACTGCAATAAGTGTGGGGAGAAAACAATCAACAGCGTAATGATATACAAGCAATTCGCACATGCTTCCCCTAAGCCACAAGTCCTGCTCCCTCCCACTTGCTCTACCCATCACACGGACCTCCCTACCCTTTCTATGCCCTCTGGATTAGATGCAGGTCTTCGCTTGGGACACCTTCAAGGATTTTCCTTATAATCTAGGGCAGATGCAGAGCCGTGCCAGGATACGGACTGGAGCTTGCAGCCTGGAAAGCAAAATGCAAGTGTTTCTCTCACTGTTTTTGCTGTTTCATCAGGATTCAGGTTTGCTTGGCTTCTGGGTCTAGAGGCCATGCTGAAGCCTTGTACTCCAGTTCAGGCACTGTAGATCGGAAGTACTTCAAGCTCAGCATGATGTGGTGCCTGTGACCGTCTAATGTGGAGTTCTTTACGGATTCATCCATGAAGGGGAAAATAGCAGTTGCAGAGCTGCTGTTCATGCAGCACACACACCGCCATTGTGTGCACAATACCTACGCTGTAGAGTGTCTCCGTAGTCTCTGGGGGCTGCAAGGACACGCCGAGCTCGCCGTCAGTTGTGCCCAGCCCACTGATGTACTGCTGTACTCACAGCCCTGGGTGCATGAACACAGTAAGTACTGGTAACAAGTGCAAAAGAGCGGCAGATGGCATGATGGAGGGGAGCGGTTGATGCATCCATGGCAGTGACCAACACCACATGCTCATAGAAGTAGTGGTGCAACGCAAAAGGTGAGAGGGCTGCACAATATGAAGGGGTCTGTGTCTCGCACAGATATTTTAGGCATGTGGAGACAGTTTGCCCAGGATTGCGGGATGTCCAGCATTCACGGGGGTCGAACCTACTTCTTTCCCCACTTTTAATGTCAACAGTTGTTGAGCTATGCTTTCCTAACCGTGCATACGAAAATTACTTCCAAATCACTGTCCCACAGGGATATATTTAGGTGGACGGAACTCCGCGGAATCAGAGGTTTTATCTTACTCCGCAGAGTACAACTCTGCGAGTTCGACGCACCCCCGCATACAAGCCAAACTGTAAAAAATTAAAACATTGCAATGTGCCATCAAACATGCTCATGAATGAACCAACTACACCTAGAGGGGTTCAAAAATCTAAAGTTAATTTTGCCACAGACTTAACCATCAAACCAATATACACACACTATGCCAAAATGCATCGTAATTACAGTGATGCAAGTATTCACTGCTAGGCCAGCAGCAGAGCCCAAATGTATGATAGACTAGGGCTAATGTTATGTAATGAAGAAATTAGATTTATTATTTTACTTATACCAGATTCTGAAGTAAGGGTAGCTGAGACTGAGCCGGCAAGGGGAATCTTCAAGAGGTAGGTGATATTAGGACAGGTGAAATGACTGGGGGCAGGGGCTGTTCACTTGGGGTACACAAGGAAATTGGATGGTGCGCTTTCAGCACGAAACATTAGGGCATGGACATAGATTTTATTGGTCTCTGTAAAATTAAAAGCTTATTTTGCCCGAGTGGGGGAAAGGAAGGGTGTTTTTATTAGTGGGGAGACATAACAGGAAGGAGCATCCATCTTTTTTACACACATTAGACTACACACCCTAAGCAGTTTGTGTCTAAGGAAAGAAAGAGGAGGGGCATAGGTGGCCCTTAAAGACATGTATAGTTTGAAAGGGACTTGGTATCAAGGGGACAGTTTAGATTTAATTATCTAAAAAAAATTGCTCTAATAAACTGCTTACAAAAATGATCTGAGAAGTAAAACAAAAACAGTATTTTTACATACCCTGTATTAGTCTTGTTGGTATTACATACAAATCTGCATATTTACAAGAGAATGTAAACCTCAGACTTGTATGCCAAAAGTTACATTTGACATTTTGAAGAGATTAAACAAGGCAAAGCCTGATTAATTTAAAGCCTGTAAAACTACTCTGCACCTAGAATCCAAAATCTAGAAACCTACGAAGAGAAAGGAACAATGAGTTTCAGCGCTATTAGACCATCCTACTCTGTTGGACACATGTAGGAAATCTTTTTAGAATTCGTAGAAACAGCAACTCAGTTAAGGCAGTTTGAGATTTTTTGTGTAATCTAGAAAAAGCAAATACACCTGAAAAAACCAGTGTCACGAAAAAATCTTGCACAGGTATTATTGGGTTTTGCCATATTTAGGCCTGGAGACGTGCATTCATTTCAAACTGGGCCACAGTTTGGTATATTTGTCCACTACCAAATTCATCCCTCCCGTCCCTGTGCATAGATTGGGACTCATAACTTCGACTGCTATTCTGCTTTATACAATGTATTAGGAATCTACAAACAAATTCATAACATTACTGACGTCTTTTAGGGCTACTCTAAAAGTGAATGAAAAAAAAGTCAACTGATGTTCTAAATATGGGCAGTAGCAGGCATATAAGAGACCATAATAAGCAACTATTTAAAACCTAGAATTCCTAAAAGCCAATTCAAGAAGTTAGTGAACGGCGTTTCTCTGGAACTATCTCAAAAGTTACATAAGCTTTAGGAAAGCCTACTGGGAGACATTCTGATAATTTAACGATATTATCAAAGAAGGATTAGTTTCTTACCTGTAACTCTAGTTCTCTTGTAGGGGAATCTCCACTGAAGTCAAAAGTTTTTGAATAGTTCCACCCACGTGCATCGATCTTGGAGCACATCTTCATAGAATATCTTCACAAGTGTAGACATTTGCCTTCTCCAGGAAGGCCTACAGAAACACTTAAAAAAAAAAACACAACAATGTGCAGCCTAGGAAACAGGCTACATTGGAGAAGTACTTCAGATTGCATTTACAAAAAGCTTAAAATACCCAGACTATGAATAATTTCGAAGAGAAAATTTCATAAACAGCTTAAATCTTTCACCAACCCCTTTTCTGTAAAGGTAGAAGATGAAGGATAGAAGGACAGTGTAGCACCATATGCTGCTATTATGTGAGTTTTAAAACAGTGTTTGCTCCTTTAAGGACTCAGACCACCAGTATCCAATCATGCCTAGCAGGTGGCAGTTTCTTCAGTTCTTTTTGAAGAATGTAGGTCAGTAATAGGAAAAAAACTCAAAAAATATCCGCTTTTCTATCCAACAGGGAGGCAGGTGGGTCGCTTATGACTTCAATGGAGATTACCCTACGAGAGAACTGAAGTTACAGGTAAGAAACAAATCGTTCTTTCGTAAGCGATCTCCAGCGATAGTCATATGTGTTTGAACAGAATAGCAAGCCCATACCCAACAGTGATGAACATCATAACGAACACAATGAGTTCGAGATCAAGCAAATTCATTTCTGTGGGAGGCTTGTCCTACTTGAGCATCTGCTTGGGCATTCGACTTCAAGCAGTAATACTTGGTGAACGTGTGAACAGATCTCCATGTAGCCGCTTTGCAGATCTCCACTACAGGAATATTGCTCATCAAAGAATCCGTAGCTGCTTTGCCTGCGGTAGAGTGGGTCTTAGATTTAGCTGATAAGGACTTGTTGGCTTATTCATAACATAAGAGAATGCAGGACTATCATTCGTGAGATGGATTGCGTACAAGTGGTTTGATCTAAGCTCGCCACAAGTCTTGTCTAGAGAGAACTTCAGAACTCGCCTCACATCAAGACAATGAAGAGTTCTTTCAGCCAGATTTGAAAGATGCTGTAAGAAAGTCTGTAATGAAAATGTGTGATTAACATGAAAGTCAAACTACTTTGGGAACAAATTTAGGGTGGGTCCTCATAACTACTTGGTTAGAGTGGAAGATGGTGTAAGGCCCATGAGAGCATAACACCTGACTTTCACTAACCCTACACGCTGATGTAATTGCTACAAGGAAAGCTGATTTCCAGGAGAGATGCTGTAGGGACACCTTATGAATAGGCTCAAAAGGGGCCTGCGTAAGAAGTGAAAGGACTATGTTTAAAGGGGAAGGATACCTGTTAGGAGTGAAAACCTTCTTTAGCCCTTGAAGAAAAAAAGGTTTGTGAAAGACATTTCCTGTAGGCAGTGAGCGCAGCCAAGTGGACTAGTATGGATGAGAATTGTAAGCCAGATTTTGCCAAATGGCGAGGATAGGGAAGGATGACATCTTCTTGGCAAGTTAGGATCTACGTTCTTGGAAGAACACCAGATGCAAAACTATCTTCCACTTGAAGGCATATGCTCCGTAAGATCGTCAATGCAGTCTTGTGGCAGATTCAAGTGATCATATTGCACTAGTACATGAGACATGCTACAAAATTCAAAGAGGATAGATTGGGGTGCACCATCTGGCCTCCGAACTTAGTTATCAGGTCTGGGCAGCATTGCAGCTTGAGATGTGGAGACTGACCGGTGAAGGTGGTCTGTGAATCACCAGTGATGTGGCCATTCCAGAGCTATCAGGATAAGTCTGGCTCTCCAGTGGGACAGCTTAGGAGGACTGCTGGAATCAGAAGCATTGGTGGAAAGCCATAAAGAAATTTGCCTGACCAGTCTATTCAAAGGGCAATACCCAGAGTCCCCGATTGGAAGAACCTCAAGGCAAAGTCTCTGCATCTTTGTTTCCTGCGGTGCCAAAAAGGTCGATGTGCGGATAGCCCACAGCTGGAAGAAATCTTGCAAGAAATGGTCATGGAGGACTCATTAGTGATTTTTCTGTAGAACCCTACTGATGGTGTCTGCATTTAAAACTGTGCACACCTGGTAGGTGGGCTGCCATGATATGCAGGTTTCTAGCTATGAGCCATTTCCAATTGCCTGGGCATCGCAGGACAAAGATCTGGATCTTTTCACTATTCGAGGTTGGAGAGACCGGTTTCATTAGACTGGGTGGAATGGCAACATGAAATTAGAAACTCTGCTGTGGGGGGGGGGGGGGGGGAATAGGTGGTTGGGTCAAGTTTCGTCTGAGGGGATTTTGAGGTTGGGACTCTTTAGGAACCTCAAAAGTGGGGGATGTTTGGGAGAAGGTTCATATGAAATCCTTTCAAGACATTAGATCAGAGTTTGATGCCAGACTCCCAATTTTTTGCTATCTTCAACTCTGCTATTCCATCTCCCTTTATCAAGAAGAACTGGAGAATGTCCCCGAGAACATATCTGGGAGTGGGTGGGATATCTCAAATATACAAATCACTGGTCATTCACTCCTCTACAACATTAGATGATTCGAAGGTTAAAGGGGAGGGCTGTGCCGGAGAGCTGGACGAAGCAGATTGGAACGATGCATGCAAGTCTCTTCAGATCCCAACAATATCCTCTAGACTCTATCTCATACAATGGTGATATCTCAGTTGATGCCATTTATCACCACATCGCTTATGTAAGGTCAGCATTCATAGCTCTCCTGCTTGAGCCAGGTGCCATGACTGAGGGGTTATTTCTTCCATATGGTTTGGACAGGTCTAGTGATTCACACCTATTGGTCTACCATTCTCAACGTCCTCTCTGCAGTGGTAGGGGTCCCCATCAAGTTGAAGCTACGCATTACACAGTTTGGTATCATGGAGAATGCTAGAGGACTCTGGGGGGGGTACATCTTTAATTGGTCTGTGCACACTCATAGCAAACTGCCGCATAGCCCACCACTGGCCATCCCCCAACAGCCATCGCTGTGGAAACCTGGACACATGGCATGCACTGGTGTGGCAAATTGGAAGAAGCAACGTTTGAGGGGAGGAACAACCCCAGAAATACACTAAAATATGGAGAAAGTGGTGGGACCATTATATGGTTGGTTAATAGAACGCATAGGTGCCGCAATGCAAATCTGGGGGTCGGTGGGGTCATGCGGATATGGGGATCTCACACTGGATTGTTATGTATCAGTTTGTAAACTGAACAGAATCATTGTTTGATATCACCGTTTGGAAGTAAAAAAATGCTTTGTTGTGACTCTGGTTTCAAAGACGTGAGACGGAGCCAGGAATGCATACTTACGGTGATACCATGGCAATACTCATCTGCTACTAAGAGAGGAGTCTGCTGCGGTGCGGAGTACTTAATTAGAAATCATAAGACATTCATTCACAATCTCTAGGAAGTCATCTCCTTTGTCCCTAGAAGATAAATGGCAAATTGTTGGATAGAGTCCCAGAGCAATCGATCATATCTACCCAGTAGGGCCGTAGCACTGGCTACTTTCATACAAGTTGAGGCAGTGTTACAAACCTTGTGACCAAGGGAGTCAGGTTTTTTGCGCTTCTTAGGAGGGACTGAAGAAGCTGGTGTTGTAGCATGCGGTTTCTTGGCCGCAAGAATGACTAGGTACTCACGAGGTGGATCCTATTGGAGAAAAAGAGGATACTGCTCAGGAAGTCTATTTTTTCTGTAGCCTTGAAAGAGCTGGTTTAGTTGAGGCCGTGGTAAAAAACAGTTCCATTACTGGCTCCAAAAGACTGGGAACCAATGGAAGCAGAGGTCTTGAGGCGGACTGCAGGTGTAGCGTTTCGAAGAGAACAAATGCAGTAGGTGTTGGTATCAGCATCTGAATGCTAAGCTTTGCAGCCAATCCAAACAGAACCTCTTGAAATGTGGTAATATCATCCACTGGAGAGATGAGAGGTTTTGTAGAATCAGATAGTGTAGGAGAGCACCGTACAACAGACCAGGATTTTGTGTGCCTAGATCGATTCCTGGATGATGTACGTGTTCTGGACCGTGATCTATGGCTGCAAACCCGGATCTGTTGACTGGGTGTGAGTGTTTGATTGGTTCTGATGCTCCGTCCATCAGCACCACCCCCTTTTGTACTGCAATGGGGAGAGCCCCTAGATGAACGCCTCGAATGACGTCTGATGTGAGCTATGGCATGCTGTGGAGCACAATCTAGGCCTTGGCGGGGCTACAGGAGGCGTTCATGCTGTAAGAGGAGGAGCCGGAGGAGGAGGCAGCGGCATTGGAGGCAGAAAATCTGGGAGTACTATTGGGGAGGAAGGAGAGTAGGCCCTCTAGTATTCTGCTTCTGGTGAGGAATAGATTTGCATCCTCTTTTCTGGAGTCCTCGATGTCGAGATAGATTTCAACAACTACTGCCGGCTCTACCTTCTCCTGTGTGATCTCATTAGACGCCTCGATGCCCGATCCTCTGTGTTGATGGCTTTTCTTGCCTCTATGTTGAAACGTTCCTAGACGTTGACCTTGCAGAGCACATGGACAGTGCACGTCTACCTTGCAGTCAATGTGTCTCCCTTCCTTGGCGGCGATCCAGTCCTGGACAGCAAGCAACTCAGTGTCGTACTTGGTCTCGATGTCGAATCCCTGAATGTCGACCGGGAGACATGTTTTCTGGCTGGCACGCTTTTTGGACCTTCCACAGTCCTCAGAGGCAGATGTAAGAGATCTGGTGTAAGTGACCCTCTTCTCGTGCTGAGGCCTCACCTTGAGACTGGACTTGCTGCCTGTGCTGTGCCTCCATGCCATAAAGGTGAATTTTCTCTCCCTCTCTCAGGGTACAGCAAGAAAACTTCCTGCAGTGTTGCCACTGCTCAGGAACATGTGTAAGTGGAAGGCAGAGAATGCAGATGTTGTGAGGGTCTGATTTAGCCTTCCTCCTACAGGCAGGGCACTTCTTGAACAGGGAAGGCATAATTCTGAAGAAAATGCCTCAAAATTCTGTCAGAAAAGCCTTAAAACCTTGAAAGGATGACAAGGTCTAAAAAGGTGGAGCTCAATGCTCCAGGATCCTGTCACCAGGTGCCAGAAAAAAGGACTGGAGGCAACTGCCACATGATGGGATACTGGTTGTCTCAGAGTCCTTAAAGAAGCAGACAGTGTTTTAAAACTCACATAATGGCAGCCTATAGGCCTACATTGTCCTATCATTCATCTTCTACCTTTACAAAAAAGGGTTTGTGAAAGCTTGACGGTGGTTATGAAATGTTCCCTTCAAAATTCATAATTGGGCGTATTTTAACCCTTTTGTAAATGCAATCTAAAGTATTTCCCCAATTTAGCCTGTTTTCTAGGCTGTACATTCGGTCCTTAAGTGTTTCTGAAGGCCTTCCTGATAATCTATGAAGTGCTCCGGGATCTCCGCACATGGGCTGAGCTATTCAAACACTTGTGACTATCAATGGAGATCCCCTACAAGATAACTACCAAACCCAGGGCAGTGATTTTTAATGGTTAAAAAAGGCACACCTATCCAACTATAAATCTGATAGAAGCATCTCAAATTCATTTTCGCAAGCATCCAACCTACTAGATAACAAGCTACTGGTAGACGTTTCAAATGTAAGCAAACATGATTAAAACATTAATCTAGGTTAACAGATGCTCATGCATGTTAAATCAATCTCCTGAAACAAATTGGCAAGGAGACAGACTAGAATCCATGTAATAAAGGAGAAAGAGGTGGTTAATATGTCAGGGCTGAAATAACTGATTATTGCTCTGTAAATGTTTTTAAAACAAAGATTAAGTATTTTTACTACTCAAGTCCAGGGTACTAATTTGTTAAGCACTTGAAAACAAAATATGCATTTTTTTAATTCACTACATCTCCTGTGACCCCACAGGTTAGCTTAGGATAAACTGTCTGACCCCATATAATCAACTAGTATTGATAGATGGATGGACTTTTAGTCATTATACCAAGGGAACAGACAAAAACTATCGCTAACAAGTTACATAAATTTAAGTACTTTTAGATTACATAATGAGAATACAAACTAAACTATCACCACCAAGACATGTATGAAATGGGAATGATGGATCCGGAAAGTTACTAAAAGTATCTAGTTAAAAATTCAAGCTGTTAGTGATCCATTATCTCTTCCAGACTGGCTCTATATCTCCCCAGCTATAATAAATACGTTTGAAAATACTCAAATGAAAATAAAGATTCAGCAGCATGATATATGAACAGGGAAGTGTATACAAACATTAACCGTAACATCTGCAACTAGTCAGTGCTCACATGAGGAACGTTCTTTAAACATTTAATCCCGAAATGGAAGCTAGCCCATCTTCTATTTTGATTAGTATTATGAGAAGACTGTTCACATGGAACAAGAGAAGACTCTGTATGCGACAAACTAAAAGCATACAGAAAATGTTTTGATATCAAATACAATGTTACAGGTTGAATGCTGAGAACTGTTATGGGTATTTGTTTCATGGTGCACTCCTGTCAATTCATAGACCCGTTGCTGTGCCAAAGTCCCAGGACACTTCAGCAGCAGAAGTGCACTCGCCTATTACCTGTACACCTATTGGACTCTTGAGCGAACCCTTATCTGATTTGATCAGAGACACATGACACTGGTGAGTTGTTTTCCCAGTTGTTCCACCTGGTTTGTTTTGGTAAATGAGGAGCATAAGGAGGTTTGCTAGCATTTCTCATTTACATAGGAGTGACACATAAATATTAAAAATAAGTTAGGGAAAAAACTTCCCATAGAAGTAATAGAGAAGTGACAGTTCATGAATAATTAGATGAATTGGAGCAGATGAGGAATGGCAAAAAGTGATAAAATAACTAGTGCAAAATGTAATGTCAAGGCAGTGAAATTGTTCCTGAATTCAAAGCAAATCGCAAAATGTAATCATTTATTGCTACTGAGTGTTTAAGAATTCTTCTCTAGCGCGCCATGCCACAAAGTGGTCTCAAAGATCTGGGTATGTACGTGCCAATAGCCCATCCAGATGAGGGAACAACCATTACACTAAAAAAAAGGAGGCGTTTTATTCTGAAAATGTGATTACAATTCTGCCACTCCCAAAATTAGACTGGTCACTAAAATAAGAAGTGTAACAACCATATTTTAGGATAGCAACCATAACCAAATATTTAACACACTATTGGAATTTATGTCCAGAATTGAAAATTTAACCATCTACATTTGTAACATCCTAGTGTCAGTTTTAAATGCCCACCAATGAGATAATGCAATATTACATTATACATTTCTAGAGCTTCAGAAACCTGCAAATTTGATTTCGCAGCTGCCAACATTAGTATGCTTTTCAAACAGAATGCATCCGAATTCTTCTTACTGTCCTTTGGGAGTTTCCAACGCTCCCAAAATCTGAGCTTGTAAAGACACTTCGGAGTAGATGGCCAAAGTCGTTTTTTGGCTGCAGACGCTCTGAATCACACATTAACTGACCTTGCAATTCCCAAAATTGGGTGGTTTGGCCATGTACTAAACTCCTTTGGCAAGTCAGCAAACTCTATGACTCGCAAAAGGGCCTTGCGGAATCCTTCCCAAATGTAATTAAGCCGGCAGTGAAAAGATTCCCCATTGTGATTCGCAATGGTAAGTTTCAAAGGTTTGCGTCTGCAATTGCAAATCTTTGAAAACATGCCAACACCTTAAAGGACATGGTCACTGATTCACAAAGTGCCGCATTCCCTGAGAGATAGCTTTCGCTCTGTGAATTTTGTCAGACACACACAGGGGTAGTAGGCAGTGGTTCTGGGAACCACTGCCGGCAACCCGTGATGTCTTCCTAAACAGAAAATATTTTTTTAAGTAATGCCTGTTCCTTAAACAAAGGATGCTTGTTAAATGAAAACAAGATTCCAGCTTGGAAATGTGAATGCAGGGAAGGAGATCGGCAGTCCCTTGCAGGCCACCATGCCGGCGTTGGTAGCCAAAGTAGGACGCAAATCGCGACTTACAAATGAGCATTTTGCAATGCAACCTGCAAGTACCTAGATTGCATCACAAGATCATAGGCAGGGTGCAAAAAGTAGGGTCTGCTATTTGAACCTATTTGCGACCTGCCTGTTCTTAAATCCTCAGGCATATCCGCACAAAAAAGTAGTCCAGTGTAGCTATTAGTTCAGAAAGACAATAGTTTATTTTTCTCTATATTATAGCAAGAAAATGTATTTAACGCTGTACTTTCCTCAATGCACAAAAAACGCCCTATTATAGCCAAAGGATATATCAAATGGACCTAGGCCTAGAGCCAACTTTAAGAAAAAATTATTACTGAGTATAAACCACTGCTCCCTCCACGCGTTGAATCCCAATATTCAGCTGCGACTTCATACTACACCTTCACTGATCATTGCTTAATTTTAATTACTAAAAAACATAAGCTGCCATGTTCCCCGATAAGCGATTGTACCCAAGAGTAAAAGATGTAAAGTAATTCATCAATTATAGGTTTTAGGTTGGTTTCATCCTCTGCATCAGCCAGCCATCATTCACAAAAGTGTGCTCTATCTTAAACTAAATGACCAGCATTAACCCAAGATTTTGCCCATCGCTTTTTTCAGATAACATGCTCTCACTGTGTTGGCATTAAACAAATCTGTTTAATGATATCAGTAAATTAAAACGCCCTCCGAGATTTATGCATTTTAAAAGCCTTGGGGCACAATATGAAGAACTAGGGGTTCGATGTACTGAGCTTTGTGGTCACAAAGCCAGGGATTTAGAAAATCAAAAGCATTGCAACCGTTAAAAAGGTAAATAGAAATGTACAGAGGACACATCATGAGTTTGAGGTGGCTTGCAGAATAGCCTTTGCGATTGACTGCGAATAGGAGTCACAATAGTATGTGCAACATGTTTGGAACAACAACTGTGACACAATCTATTAAAATTCTTCACCATCATACACTGCATGTCAGCTTTTCTTTTTGAAAGCAGCACCTGTTCTCAGTAATGGGTTGCTAATAAAAAGTTTGCTATGAATGAATGCATGGATGGGGTATTTGGTCACTCGTAGGCATTTATCTGTTGAGTTCACGGTTATTTTCAGAAGTCACAAAATGACTCCTTCCTCAAACAATAAGGTAGGAGTTGCCCCTGCAAATCAGCATTTTGAGATGCAATGAACTAGTGCATGAGCCACAGTGCAAAATTAAAGTAGGGTCGACAAGCAGATGGTGTGCAATCAACACAGCAAACGTTGCCATCCTCCTCAGCACATTGGAGCCTGCAATGGGAAATTACTTATTCATGCCATCTTTCTACCTTGACAGTCTTTTTAAAATGGTTTATGACATATTTAAAAAAAGTTCACCTTTAGGAGTCGGATATGAAATGTCAAACAGCTATGGAAAGAGTATATGTTGACTTTCTTTGCTTTCGCTGCCACCAACAATGGTCACCAACTCGGATAAAACACATTGATCTGATGACATGAAGGGATGCTAACTGCTTGAGAACTGAAATTTCTGCTTGATCAGGAACTCTCAGCATTTGTCGGGACACCATTGGGCTATCAGATGAGGCAGAGAAGGCTAACGGAATACCCATCAATGGAATGCATGGACAGCGATATTCAGTTTACTTTATACAACAAATTATTTTCAAATGATGAACATACTGGGAAACGTTGCATGAACTTTTACTTCAGATGAAAACAAGACCAATATGAGATGAACGTTGTTTAACAGTTATTTATCAGACTGGTGCAACAGTTTAACACCAAGGTATAAACTTTGTTCGTACAGAAAAAACCATAGTAGTGCAACTGGCTGACTGCGTTGGGAGGGAATGAACCTCCATTCTGAATAGCCAGAACCACAAGAAACCAAGTGTATGGTCGGCCTTCGCAATCAACTTGGTTATCAGCTGTTGCAGTTACAATGTGCCTGTGTGTGACTAAGAGGGCTCGATATTCATCATCATGTTGCACATTCATGGGGGGAGCGTGGCCGAAAAAGCAATGGAGTAAGATGTGCACGTCTTGACCCTGACAGAGGGGCCCTGTTTACACATGAATCCTGACTGTTCAAAGACCGCCACACTCCACTGGCTGAGTGGCAGCTCAGCCCTAGGACTGAAGATGGGACCAGCACATGGAGAAACCCCTGCACGAGAGGATTGCAGAAGCCAGTACTCTGTCATGCGGATCAGAGATTGAGGTCTGCATTGCAGGGGGTGGTTTCCTTGGGCGGGGACCTGGAGGTTGCCTGAAGTGAGTGCGACTGTATTGCTGGCCCTTGGAAATGGTTGCTGCTGACTGTGGTGTATGGGGCAGAGACTGCCACTCGAGGAGAACAGGAACAGTGTGCTGCACTACGTATCCATTAGTGGAGGTGCCCAGAAGTAGTGAGATCAGGCGGGGCCCGGATCGGGTGAGAGTCCTGCTGGGAGTCACGTGCTGGACTGTACTGGAGGTGTTAGCTCGCATACGAAGCGTGCAACCATTTCTCAAATAAGTAATCTTCTGGAGGTATCCTTGATGTGAGGTGGAAACGGGCCCATTGTGGGGCCTAATGCACAATCCAGCTGGGTTGTGGAACTGGCAGAGGACAATCATCCTCCTATAAATTATTTGCTAGGAGGGCCTATAAGAAAATACTTTATTCCTGGCGGGCACTTAATCTCTGGGGCTCGTGTAGCAGACAGTTACTCAATATAAGGCTGGTCACAGCCACAGCTCTGATTAATGAGGCAAGGAGTGATTGCAGGGCCAGAACAAACTTTCTGGAGGGACCTGGTGCCATAGGGTTACCAGATTATCTGAAAGACTTCCCCTATATGCTGCAAACAAACTGCAACTGTTGAGAACTGTATGAATACAAGGGCAGGATGCGCTGGAGGGTCAGAGAAACAGTGCCTCTGTTGACCACAGCAATGATGGTGCGCACCAAGGCAGCCAAATCAATGCCGGTGAAGACTTGATTACTTCTCTACCTAGCAACAGTGAGGCTGGCTCTGTCGTTTGGACCCCACTGGATGAACACACTTGTAAAATCCTTACTGTAATTAAAGAAACTAAAGCTGCTCTTGAATGCTATTCCACATGCATAAAGTGCATGTAATATCAAGTAAAAGAGCAGGAACAGCGCATTACCTGTATTGATGATGTAATCCTGTGATCTCAGCACAGGCACAGTCTTCCCCAGTCACTCATCCACCCTTGACTGAAGCCAGTCAGACCAAGCGATCGCATGAATGGAGACCGAGAACGCCTTCCATGCATTATCCACCAAATGGTTGGGGAAAAATCAGGGACCTTGGCCGGACAGCGAAAGTGATGCTACTAGTCTCTGCTGCTAAACTCCCTTCTAGGTACCGGTACGGTTTGGAGGCTAAGAATTAACTCTGAGAGACTAAGCATGGCAAGAAATAGGTCACTCCATCCCGGACCTTCACTTCCCCTATCAGGACTGTAGCAGGCAGACAAGCAGTTGCCAGCATGGAAGTGGACTGGTCTTACCTGCTGGAGTAGAACAGAGAATGGGATGCATGCGACAATCGAGTGGGTGTGTTACTCTGTGTGTGTATGTATCTACACTAAACAGACATGTGTACACCCTCTCTTTAGACTGAAATAGGTTTTATAATCCTTCCCAAATCCTAAAACGGAGGTGGGTTGAAAGGTGTTTTCTTACTTCCTTCCAGCAAGTTGCAAAGGAGTGAATCAATGGTTTATGACCTCAATTGTTTTCGCACACCATTGAAAAGTTACCACCTCTCAAGTTTGGGTGGTAGCTGGATTGCTGAGGGAAAGCTGGCACACTGCTCCCCTTTGGGACTGATGTTAGATAGTCTTGGGGAGGAGCATGAAATGTTAGAGTACCTCCATCTCCTTACCCCGCCAAATGTTTACCTAAACAAGAAGCTTTTTAAAAGCAGGGCCTGTCTGATGGACATGGGCAGTGTAAAAAAAAAGAAAAAGAGAAAAAAAACGACACCGTTTGGGGAAAGCAAAATGGAGGTGTGGTCTACTGTCCCTTGCAGCAAACTATCCATGCATTCACAAGAGGTCACCAACTACCATACAACTACACAGTTGCATCACAAATTACATTCCTTTTCACAAATCAGTCTGTGTGTAACTTGCTCATGCCTGGCTGGCAAATGGGGGTTATTACATCACTTCTTTAGAGTACTTGGTGAAAATGTTAGGTTGATGCTGTAAGTATGTAAATTCAGAACAAAGACGAACGCAATGTGGCCACCAGGACCTGGGTCTATATATTTACAAAATACTGGTCATATGGGAGTCTTCCGTATGGAGACCATTGTGTGCATTAGCAGTATTCATAATCAAACCATTCAATAAAGGGAATGAACATACAATCTGGGAATTCATAAAATATTTGTCTGCATTCACATGCACATCATAAACCTTGACACAGGTACTGATGTCCAATGGATCATTGTGTGATACAAAGATCCCTTGATCTACAGGCCGGAATATATATATATATATATATATATATATATCCTACTGGCGGTCGCCAGTAGGTAGTTATAGTTAGGACCACGTTTCCATAGGAAATCCGCAACATTCTATTTTGAATAACTTTTGCGCCGGTCGACGAATCCTCGCGAATTTTTCAAAATAGGTGGGGCGCTACGCTCCGCTCCTACCCTGAAAGTCTCGGGGGGTTTCTTCAAGCGGGGGCTGAGATAAAAGGGGGGTCCCAAAACGCGTTTTTCCCATGCATTTTTCCATAGGACCTTTAGACACAGCTACAGCCCGAACGGCTGAACAGAATTACTTGAAATTTGGCAGAGAGGTAGTCCTCAGGTCAAGGAAGTGCCTTTTGTAGGTTTGGTGTAAATCTGTTCAGTAGATTCTGAGAAAATAGCCTTTAAATCAATATATATATCTGAGCCAGCTTACGGTGCGCTTACGGTGCGCTTACCGTACGCGTACGGTGACGTGCGCGAGCGCGATTCTGATTGGCTCTTAGATCTTAGTAAACATTCGAATCGGCCGAAACCAGGAAGCGGCGGCCGCCATTTTCTCTCTCGCACTCTGAGTAGGGCAGCATAAATGAAGCCCAAAAATGGGTAAAGGGGCAGTATATTGAAATAATAATCACCCAGCAATGATATACGGGCCCCCAAACAACCCACAAGGCCAAAAAAAAAAGTATTTTTTTTTTCGAAAAATCGCCGATTACGCTTACCGTACGCGTACGGTAAAAATTTTTTTTAAAAAAAAAAAAGTATCCACACTCTCCCCACCCCATGTGCAAATGGTGCCCGAAGGGCACCATTTGTGCATGGCTTATGAAATAATTGAAATTAATAAACAAAACATTTCACAACGATGCGCATAATATGTCCCCCATGTGCGCACGGTGCGCGAAGCGCATCGTGCGTACATGGCCCATCTCGCATAATGTGGGCATGCGGTGCGCGCAGCGCGTGACCCCCGTGCGTGCATGGCACTAACTGCGTAAAGTGGGCGCGCGGTGCGCGAAGCGCACCGCGTGCTCACTGTGCGCGCACGGTGCGCGAAGCGCACCGTGCGCGCACGGAACGAACTGCGTTAAGTGGGCGCGCACGCCACGAATGGCGCAAAGTAAGTTAGCATTTAAAAAAACGTACAAATTCACTGAAAAAACCATAGGTTTCACACATGTTATAGTTAGCTGTACATTTTACTGATAAAAAACCAATGAAATTCCCCCGTTATAGTTACTGTAGGCAACTATAACTCACGCGACCGTAATCCTCTGCTGATGACATATGTGTCTTTATGAAAAAAAAATATTTGTAATATATGTATAGCTAAAATTTAATGGAAGAAGACATGGGCAAATAAGTGTCTAAATACAGTATTAGCATCAGCAGAGGATTACGGTCGCGTGAGTTATAGTTGCCTACAGTAACTATAACGGGGGAATTTCATTGGTTTTTTTATCAGTAAAATGTACAGCTAACTATAACATGTGTGAAACCTATGGTTTTTTCAGTGAATATATATATATATATATATATATATATATAGGGAATAACTGAATTATACAGACTCAAATACTGGTGTAAAGACCAGGAATTACAAAAAAAGTTGTGGTTTTATCTGTATATAGTCACTTTATGCACCTTGTTCACATACAGCTTTGTCTGCACAGTTTACCCTAAGTCAGTCTTTGTTCTGCACCTACGTTAGATTATGACTGACAAATCAATCCTTCTGAGAATGTAGGCAAAATCTTAGGAGCGGCATCAGAAAAAGCATCCTTACTTCTATAGGGGAGGCTAAAATAAAACTCTGGAGCAAGGGAACAATAGCACTACCTTGGAGCTGGAGGAAACAATGGTCCTTATGGTCAGTGAGTTGAAATAAACAGTGTGGGACTGTTTTATGACAGAACAACGCATGCTGTACAGCGAAGCTGTTACAACGCGGCTACAACTACCAAGTGTTACCGTTATCATGTACGATTTTACCACGCATGCCTTTACAATGAATTTCGTTGTAAGGGCATGAATGGTAAAGGCATATGCATGGTTAAGTGTTTACATTTGAATGTAAGCATTTTATAGGCAAGTATACACACACACACACACACACACACACACACACACACACACACACACACACACGGTTTATAATTATCTGCATAATTCATTTTTGTGGAAAACGGCATGCATGGTAAACATTGAACAGGTAGGTACAAACATTTCTACGTATAGTTTAGGGTGGGTATGGGTTTTTGGGCTTCGAGGGAATATTTAGGGTGGGTATGGGGTTTTGGTTCACAGTAAAGGCATGCATGGTAAACACTGAACAGGTAGGTACACACATGCATATATACATACACACACACACGCATATATACATACACACATGCATATATACATACACACGCATATATACATACACAAAAACCAGAGAGATAGAAAGTGCGTCTGCAGAGTGGTGGAGAAAGGGGGTGTGGCCTGGTATGAGAAAAACAATCCTGCTGTGTGGGACTTACGGAAGGTAATAGGAGGGGTAGTTGGCCCTCAAGGTTGACCTTGGGGGCCAACTACTCCTCCTGTTAACTCCAGTAAATCCCACACAGTGGGATTGCTAAGAGGTGTTCGGTGGTCGTGCTCACCTTTCTCACTGAAAAAACCATAGGTTTCAGGGACATTATAGTTAGTTGGACATTTCACTCGTATAAAACCAGAGAAATTCGGCTGTTATAGTTAGCAGAGCCAACTACAACTCGCTCCCCCACAATGCACAGCTGATGTCACATATTACATTACTCATGACATGCTCAGTGACATCACTGACATCATCCACATGATCTGATGCACCTCCTTACACCCTAATAAAACCTTTCAAACACCCACTCTAAAATACAGACTACCAATATCGAAACCATACACAGACCAATAGCAGTTAGTACATACCAGCTCAGTGATTCATATGTCTACACATGCATCTACCCACTAACCCATACAGTCACTCATACACGCAGTCATTCATCAATACAGCCACAGATATATCCACTCATACACCCATATAGAAACACACAATGCCACTCACCCAAAGTGTTACTCAAAAACCTTAGTCAGTCACCCAAAGAATTACACTGCCATTTACTCACCTTTATAGTCATACACACACCACGACACTTATTCAGACAGATACGTACTGTCTTCAACAATTACGGACATAGGCACACACTTATCCATGCAGCCACTGTCACAATAACTCACTGTCACATATACTCACATACTCAAACACTCACAAATACTGCCTTTCACATATTTACTTACACATATACCATTAAGACATCCGTTCACTCACCAACACAGCTATACATACACCCACCCACCCATACACTCCCTAACACATGCACTCAAACGCATACACCCAGTGAATCAGCCACTCACACATCCATGCAGGGAGTCACACCCACCCCACCTAAACAGACACTCAGTCACCCATACAGGTTCTCAGACAATCATTCTTCAAAATACCTTTGCATATACAGATACAAAATTTTTTAACTTGAGGACAAGGACGTAGTCGTCCGTGAGGAGGACGAGGACGTCGTCATCCATGAGGAGGAGGTCGTCCATGAGGAGGAGGACGTTGTCGTAATCGTCGTAGTCGTCCGTGAGGAGGACATCGTTCGTGACGACGTCCTCGTCCGTGACGTCGTCGTCAGGGATGTCAATAGTGATGTGGAAATGCCATTGAGGAGAGGACCAAGAATTCTGCTGCTGCAGACAGTTTCCTCAATTGGAAACGGTGTTGGTATGAGGGACACGAAGGCTCGTTAGGAGCACACAGTTTTCACCGAAGGAGGTGATTGTACCTTAGGTTGAGGTTCAACCAGAGTGGGGTTTTCTGGACTCAGGGATTGTTCCCCTTTTGAAGAAGGTGCTTTAAGTGCAAACCTTTGCTTCATATCCTAATGTCATAGATTGGTTTCATTGCCCTTGTCCTGAAGAGGCCAGAAGAAATTGAAGGCTAAAAAGCGTCCTCGTCGACAACTTCATGTAGAGGAGTCTATTACAAACTAAAAGTGTTACAGTAATAACGTCAGCACACAAAGTGGAAAAGGGTAGAGAGGTGTTATACCTCAGGTGCTGTAAAGACTACCTCGGAGTGTATCATCCAGATTTAATGTGTGAACACTAGTCATCAAATAACATGTTTGGGTATTGGTAATATAGAGTTTCGTTTATATATACACTGTTTTCTTTGTTTGTTAAATGTTTATATATTTTTGTATGTTTTTGTATCTATGAATTTTGGAATAATTTATGGTCAAAGATCGGTCCCATGGCATGTATGTGTGTTGAATTAATTTAGATCAAAGGTTTGTGTAGAATTATATATGAATGTTAGGGTAATGGATTGTGCCCTATGTTAAAATAAATAAGCTATCCATTCCTCCGTACCCATATTCTTTGTTTACGTATGATGTTCTATATCCAGGTATAGGAGGGTAATTTGGGTATACCCCTTGCTTTTGCCACATTATATGATGTCATCAGCAGTACATTGCGGGGACGCGAGTTATAGTTACTTCTACTAACCATAACAGCCGAATTTCTCTGATTTTAGACGAGTGAAATGTCCAACTATAACGTCCTTGAAACCTATGGCTTTTTCAGTGAATTTAAGGTTTTTTAATTGCCAATTTCTAACTATAAAGTCCCTAAACCCAATGGTTTTTTCAGTGAAGAAAATATATATATATATATATATATATATATATATATATATATATATATATATATATATATATATATACATATACATATACATACACACACATACACACACACACATACTTGCCTCAAATACTTACTTTCACCATGCCTTTATCAACCTTTTCATTGTAAAGGCATGTATGGTAAAGGCATATGCGTTGTAAATCCTGCGCAGTACAGGTTATGCGTAGTAACGGTAGTCATGTTGTAACAACTGCATTGTAAAGGTAATTTGTGGTAAGTCGCGTTGCAATAGCCGTTTCCCCTGTGGGACTGGCCTATAGGGCAATTTGACAGTGACTGAAGAGCTAGTCTGACAGGAGAGTGTGAGCTTTTTTGATGTTTGCATAGCTGCCAAGCTTCCAAAGTCCATGCCTGACATGTTTGGTCAATCACGTTTTTTTCTTAGAATTCTGAGAGTTGTAGTCCTTTATTTGATTAAATAGGACTACCAATAGTCATAAAAAACTCTTGCTTCAGTGAAATACAGATTCGGGGAAGTGGTTTTCAATACCATGCATGTTCAAATATGAGATTGCTATATTTGAGGTGAAATAAAAATCATGTTAGAAAGTTTCAAACAGAAGTGCTAGAAAAAGACTCTAAAAAGATCTAATGAAGCATGTGAACATTTCCAATTGTGTATTTTACAGGGTAAATTATGTTGTGTATATTGTGAGCCAGAAGAGGTTTACCATTTTCATCATGGCAACTGAGCTCTGGTGTATCAGGTCTCAAGTCGTCTTCCGGTGCTTCCGGGTAAATTACTGCTGTGTCTCCTTGTTGAAGGAATTCTTCAACATTTGGATCTTGGTTCTGTTCATTTTCTGCATCAGAATCACAATCATCTTCTTGAACTAGAAAAGCATAAACAAAAAAGCTGTAGAAACAAGCTGTACAAAATGTTTCAAGCTTTCAAACAAATGTTTTAGCAGTGCCTTAACTTGCTGATTGGAGTGATATTCTAGTTACACAAGAATGGTAGTTTCAAGCTGGAACCAGCTTGTATTCCCCCGCAGGTGCTGAGATCTCAGCAGGAATACACCTGATGCAGAGACCAAGCCTTTCATCAATATGCGAGTACTATTGAGCTGAGCAACACCTGTTATTTTAAGCACTAAAAACCTGAATGAGGGGAACAAGTGAAAGCAACAATTTAATCATTACACACAGGAGACAAGGGGTAACTATTGTTGTCCAATAATGCCATTGATGTGATGTGGTTGCAACACTAAGACGTCACGGAGTCCCTTATGTTTTTATTTATATTACATTCTTAGTTTGATGCAGTTTGCATGAAAATTATTTTTTCAAACCAGAAAATGGCTTAAGGAGCAATTAGCCAAATCCTACACAATACAGTTTGGCTGTCTAAAATAATGTATTAGGAAAATAACTTTACTACTTCATACAGGGACTGTACAAAAATAATTGGCTATACAGTTAAATCTGTTTAGAACAGATCCCACACTTGAAAAAGAAGCAGGTCAAACCGTATATGCAGAGGAGTAATGAAATTTAGGGGGGGGGGGGGGGGGGAGGGGACAGGTTAAATGAGAAACATTTGAAGTGGCATAACCTGGTGCACTCTTGTGAAAAACTATTTTCAAGATACAAAGAAGGCTAGAAAAGCTAGAGAGGTTTACCTGAACAGCAGCAGAACAGGAGATTTCGTTTTTTCTACACTGAAAGAGACCTTGATGCCCAAAACCTCTTGGTAAGGAGATGCACAACTTGGGAGATGCGCTGTTAAAGCATGTGAAGCAGTCTCATCTTAAATTCTAGTCCGTGGTTCTGTCTAACACCAAGTACATACATCAATACTAAAAACAAAATAGTGCAGCAAATAAAAAGTTTTTGCAACACCAAAAATGAATGGACCTCTTACACGGAGTTTGGACCGCACAAGATGGGGGCAGGCACTGTTTTGTTTAACTGTGCAGGGGATCCACAATTTTGGCAAGGTGGGAGAACCTCCAGTTTTAAGAAAGTTCTCCAGTCCTACCAAATTCTTCATGAACCCCCGGATGATAATTAAACACAGGTCCGGACTGCCTGTTTTTCCTACTGAGCATTTAGAAAGTTTTATTAGGGAATGGGCACTGCTGGCGCCAGTTACTTCCTCCAGTTTCCCCAGGTAATTACAGAAGGCACGGGGACTTCAAGACAGAAAGAGAGAAGAGTAAGGAGGAAGGGATAAGGACAAGGACTGGTTTGAACATTTTTGGCAAAGCTGTTGTAGTTCACAGTCTAGCCCCTATTAAAAGGGGGGGGCAGAGACATTTGTGTGTACCTGGGCATACGTGTGGGTGTGTGTGTACACGTGTGTTCTGCCCCAGAATGCTCGCACTCCAGGACCGTGTCCAAAACAAAGTTTATTTTACTGGCAACTCCTTTCGGCCCAACAGTCTTTTTCAAAGCCTGAATTCACCAAGTGCAACTCCACCATATATGTGCGGTATACAATAATGAACATTAAAACAGACCTCGCATTTTGCAGACTCAATAGACCTAAACAAACCCTGGTGAGGGGTTGTAAACAGACTCCCGGACAAGTACCTACAACCAAACAGGGATTCATTATTCAAATTATCCATCATCAATTCACGTCATTCATACAAGACATGCCTAATAACATACGTTGCCACACGACTGCTTTATAGGTAAATAAGATTCAAAACATGAGAAATCATGAAAGGAAACAGAAAACAGATTTCTGAAGCATAGATTTGTCTGCTCACATTGCAGCAAAGTTATAGCTCAAGTGACCCCATTGGGACTCTCATGGCAGCATTCATCATGGTATCATTGTACAAAACACATGGGGCCCAGTGGCCAAAGGCACTGTGCCCAAACCTCATTATGAGCGAATTAATCCCAATTAGAAATCAATTATGTAAGCATATGGCCCAATCAACTGCAACTGGGAGCACAATATACAGCAAAGATGAAGGCTAAGTGAGCAAATTACACAAGTCCCCATCTTGGCCTACAACTGGAGTCAAGAAAAAGAAATATGACCAAATAAAGTTGCCTAACATGGCATGCACTGTTCAGGTAGTTCAATGAATAGTGAGTTGAGATGCAATTGCTACGCTACTGTTGTATCACAGAGATTAGGAGTTAATTTATCCTGCTAGAGCTTTTTTCTTATTTAACTTTGTACCTAGGACAGCGGCACTTCAGTTAGTTAACAAATGGTCCATTCGCCTACTGCAGAGACCGTCCTAGTGCACAGGAAAAGGAGTCTTTTAAATTATTCCCGAGGAGCACTCCAGTCGTTGTGCACCAAGCCTTTGGAAAGTACAGTTCACCCGTGTGTGTGGGACAGGAAGCAGTGAGCAGCCGCACACAGGCCGAAGGTGCTTCACTTGCTGCAGTGTACATGGTATGATTTGGTAAGTGGAAGAGATATTCACCACTTTTTGATGTGGTGAACTCTTGAGAGAAGAGGAACTTTGCAATAAAGTTGGTTATGAGATCTCCTGCACTCCACCTCCCTTCCACATGTCAGAAATAGGCAGCTACTTTCCTATTTTCACAACTAACGCTTCTGCATTTCTTGCATATGGTCTTCAGCATTACTCCTGGGTGTGTTGCTTGCTGAAGGGTAAGCTTGACCTCGGAATCAGCACTCCTGGGGCAGTCTGTGGTTGGCCTCTAAAACCCTGGAGGCAAAATGTAGTACCAGTTGCAGCACATAGCTTGTATGAAAATCTACATCCAACTGCTGCTGTACATCACCCATTCTTACTTATTTCTATCAGTGTAGTGTTTTTTGGGTCAGGGGCAACCGCTTATCTTCTTTATACAATATCAACTTAAGCTATTTTGTGGCACAAAGGGCATAATGCCATGTCCCTGACATTGCTAAAGGCTTATAGTAGGCTTATAGTGGGCTTATAGTGGGCCTCATCCCTCCAGCTTGTAGTTCTAGGGACCTAGGAATCTGTTCTCTTGCAAATCTTTTTTCTGTCTCGAAAAGCCTGTATTCTACTGCCTACATTTGGGAAATAAGTTTACCACAGGACCAAGGAAACGGAGATTTTCCTATCACAGGTTGAGTTTAGTCTTTTGATGCGTTCTCACTTGTGTAAAAGTGTGCATGTTTGAACTGGAATAAAAATAAAAAATGTCAGGAGCCTGCGAAAATATGAAATGCATGTGGCCCTTCGAGAAAAAGGTTTTTTGCTACAACCTCTGGCACTCACTAAATACCCCCTTTCTAGCTACCAGTTATTTGCACCACTACGTAGTGTACGATTTAGTTACTAGTACATGTTCATCCACACACACAGAGAGCGAGTTTAACATCAAAAACAACATCAAATTGTTTATTTTTTTTAAGACTGCTTTAGGAATGTAGTGTGTCAAGACGAACTTTATTCGGATGAAAAGTAGCAATAAAAGAGCAAGTATCATTAAAAAGAAACAGTACAATCCGAATCCGCATATGCCCTTTCAGTGAGCACACATGTACATAAATAGCTACATTCAGTCATGAATGGAAAAAACATAAAAAGATAAAATGTAACACTTCAAAGGCATTAACCGGGTACATTGTGCCTCGTGAACGAACAGCAGCCCGTAAGAAAGAACATCCGATAGATGCTGTAACAAATTATAAACCTGGGTGTAATGCCTCTGGTTTCTAGACTTCATAAAATGTGCTAAAAACATTTTGGTAAAAATTCTATAAAAATCACACCCAAAAAGTAAAATGTAACAGATTGCCCTGATGTACTGTTGCATGGGCACACACTGAGCTCACGGTTACTCTGAAAACCTAATGGGAAGCAAAGTATACATTCAATTGTATCCGCCATAAATCGAAATAAAGAGCGTTCCCATCGGACCCTAGAACTAAATCGTTATTTGGAAGCGTTTCCAGACTCCACTGCAGATAAGCTGCAATGGTAAATTTCGGTGATTCTGAGAATAACCTTTTCTACCATACTTCAGCTAATAACGTTTGAACATATTACATTAACATTAGATGCTACGCTAGAGAATGCGCCAGCGAGGCCAATCTCTTCTTAAGAGTGCTTTACAAAGGCTATCCATGGAATAGAGACGCCTCTATCACAAGCTAAACTGTCACTGATTCTCTCGGTTAGGGAAGCCTCATCTGTCTTCCAAACGGATGACCTTAACAATGGCGGGCAGGTTTGAATTCCATCACAATATGATCTAGGCCTAGCTCTTTGTGGCAAATAAAATGGGAGGTAAATAAAAGGGTAGACAAAAGTTTCCTGCAGAGGAAATTTTCCTCAACCTGAATAACTGAGGAATCCCCAATATCCAAAATTTCTACCTCATCAGATGCCACCCCACACACATTGAGAGTTGTAGATCTGTAACGGTGAGGTCTCTGCCTCCAGGTGGTGACGGGAGGCTAAAATGTGAACCTATAGCCCTGCATAGCTTCACCCAACACTGAATTCTATTCGGCATCCATAAACCACCTGCATTAAAAGAGACTCCCAGATAAGGAAAAGTGCTAGTCCTCTCTAAACGATTAGTACAGACCAGGAAACTAGAAAGCTAACTGCACTTGGGGCCACACACCATTATGAAGGATTCTGAAAAATGTGTTAAGTAAAGAGAAGCCATACATTGCACAACTGAATTGACTAACAAGCGCAGAGATTTAAGTGTCTGAGCTACTATGTTATTGTCTGCATATAATACGGGAAGTAGGGAGTCTTTTATTCTAGGGACATCCAGGGAGCAGGGGATCAAATAAGAACCAAGTTTGTTAACATCCAAAATAAACAGAGGGGCAAGCACGCACCCATTCTGTATCCAGTGCCCAACATGAATTTCCCTAAATACCTCCTACTTTTGACCAAATCTAACCCGAGCTTTTGTACCCTCATGCAATAATGCCATAAGATGGACAAAGGTCACATCCAACCCCGTTTTCAATAAAAGTCACCATAATTTGGAGTAGTTGATGAAGTTGAAAGCCAGGGAAAAGTCAATTAAGGCAAGGTAGAGTAGAGCTTGCTTGGCCACGGTAAATTTGCCTAGTATGAGATGTAAATTCAGGCATTGTTCTACAGTGCTTATTGCACTGTGAAAACCGTATTGACAGGTTTATAATTTTAAAAAACCATTTTTAAAAAACCTTTATTATAAGAAATAAAACTAACATTCAGTGCATCTCATCAAGTGCAGTTGCCATTCTATGCATGCAGTATTCCTCAAAATGAAAGACAATACAGAGTAAGCAGCATTACGTACATCAAGTCTGTGAGCTAACGTGTACATGCCTAAAGTCCATGCTTGGTAACCACTCTTGTATTCAGTAGATACTCCGTATACATTCATGTTTCCCGTTCTCCCTGGTCAGAATCAAATGTTAGAGCTCCCATGTTCATTAAAATAGTCCAATATCAGACTCCAGGCGGCCACAACCTCTGCAGCTTTTTCATCTGTGTGGGAGGGGCGGACAAGTTGCTCTTCTGTGACCTCTGCCCCCTATTCTAGTGCATCCCTAATCCACGTCTGCCCTCAGCACCCGGGATGCCATACAACCTTTGGCCACTCTGCCCTTGGCAGTGACAGCTGTACGAATTTGTAAGATATTTTGTGTCTCCTCTGCTTCTTTGCTATTCGCAGCAGGCAAATCCCAGATGTACAGGGGCTGTCCATGCCTGTGGCCCCCTCAATTTTAGGCACCACCTCACTCCAAAAGCCATGTACCTCTGCACAATGCAAAGTCAAATGCAAAAAGGTGGCATTTCCCTCTCCACAACGTATATATTCTGCTGACCTATCGGGTGTCTATTTTATTTAGTCAGGAGTGAGTCATAAGTAAGGTGTGAATAATTGAGGTAAAATAATTTAAACCTATAGTTGCAGGAAACCACCCTAACCCATTCACTTATATGATCCCAGTCCGAATACTCGAACAATGCCCCCAATTCCACCTCCCAAGCTGCTCTCACCCGATAGGAGCTTTTTCATATCTACCTTGAGGGCTTTGTAGAAGAGTGATGAAGTGTCGACCCTCTTCCCATCTAATCAATCTGCCCAATGTCTGAGAGGACAATGGAGCCACTGGTTAGGTGCACCATATCGCCTTTGGAGTGTTTTCTAGTTTTGCATAGTGGGAGGGGGGGGGGGGAGAAAGTGTCCCCACCCCACATCAAATGAGTCCTGTGCTTCCTGGAAAGCAACACAAACTTTCCCTGGGTATAAGTCTGCCGCTAGGAGGCATCCACTCTCCCTCCATCTGTCCATAGATATCCTGCTTTATGGCTCAAAAGGGCTCAAGATCTCAGAGGTAACTACCTGTCAAAGGGGGAGCCCTACGCAGCACCTTCTTTACCACCGTCTCCCATATCTGTGCTGTACCAAGGAACCAACACTTCAGAGTGGCACCCTTCCCTCTCCCCATCAGTAGGCACGCCAGTGTATCCTCCCCAAGTATGCTTTGTAGCAGCATTTTTTCCTCAATTACCGGTTCCCGTCAGTCATCGAGCTGCATGTTGCAGGTGTAGTGCAAAATAGAGTTGCATATCTCTTTTCAGTACCAACAGGGCTACCTGGCTATGCATTGCTGTCCATACTAGAGAGAACAGCAAACAGTTTTTGGAAAAGGTATGCTCCAAGGGGGAACAGTGAGTTCTTGACCAGGTAGAAACAAGTCGGGCAGGTCATCTTCGCGATAGCCGCTTGTCCCATAACCGATAGGGGTAACATCCTACAGAACTCAATCAACTCAGTCAGGTCTCTCAAACACATTGAGGTGCTGATGCGCAGTCATCGTGTGCGTGACCCTCAGTCCTAAATATTGAAAGTTCCCCCTCCCATCGGAGCCCAAGATCGGTCAACCGTTCAAGTGGCACTGATGCCAGGTTCTTCCTAACGTTGACTCGTAGGGCGGAAATCTGATCAAGTGCCATATGATGCCTCAGTCGGGGCACTGCCTCTGTAGATGATTGGACATAAATCAACAGATCATCTGCATATAATGGGATGGGATTCTGCTCTTCCACCAGTATTCCCCAGGGTTTCAGCTCACTGCACATCAGAACCGGCATAGGCTCTAGCACCAGGGAGAACAGGAGTGGTGAAAGGGGACAGCCCTGTTGAGTGCCCCATCTACTGACCATCCCTACAAAACCTCCCTCCCCACCCTGAAAAGGACCGTGGGGTTTGTATAAAGTAGTCACACCCAGTCCTGAAAGAATGGGCCAAAGCCCCTCTCATATCACTGCAGTGAGAACTCCACTTGACTGTATAAAAGCTCTGCCCACTCTAAAAACCTATTATACAGAAACCTTCCAAAAATCTTTGCCGGTATATCGGTTCATGAAATTGGCTGATAATTTGGCAAGGAACAATTCCTTCTTAAAAACCAGTGCAATGGTAGAAGTAGCCCAGGAACTAGGTATAAATTTGGTTAGCAGATCTCATGGCTGAGACTATCCCAAAAGGATTTACGGTTCCTGGTGACTGCTGCTGAGTGAGGACTTCATTCCACCTCTTTGTTGTTGTCCTTTTGTATGGTTTATGACAGAAGGCCACAATGGAGGGGTCCGGCAGGCAAGCAGTTAGGGGTGCGTAGCGATTGATTGGCAACCGAGCACTCATGATCAAATCATCTCAGTGCTGTGGAAGATGATTTTTAGGTGTTCGGAGAGATTTTTTTAACGTAGAAGCAAAATAAGTTGACCGTCTCCCCATTCCCAGCACTGTCAATCACCCCAAACCTAACTCCATGTTTTCCGTGATTACTTTACCTAGGAATTGGGGTGGGTTGAAAAGTTCCCAGCTCACTCCAAGGTTGTCCATAGTTTGCATCAGATTACAAATTTCACCCTCAGCATTTAACTGCGCCCTTGAGGGTACAGCCAGTTCTGCCTCAATTGGGTTATGTTCCAAGTTGCTGGAAATAAAGATGAAATCAATAATAGACAAACTGTTCCTGCCCCTAATCGTTGGCAGTCCCATATCACCTGTACCCACCATCTCCAACACATTATGCAGATCAGATGCAGAGAGAAAAACCTCAAATTCTTTTCCCCTCAGATGGGAACCCTTCTCTAGGACACCCCTGTTCCCTGATATTGGGTGAGTCAGCCTAGCAATTAAAATCCCCCGATAGGCACAAAAACACTTGCTGCTCTCCCCAGTTACTCTCTCCAAAATTGAGTCAATATGGTTGAATAAACCAGGAAACTTGCCAATTGGGACATCAATGTTGTAAAGCTTAACAAGGTACACAATCAAATCCCTTTACCAACACAGCTTGGAAATCACTACCAGGGGTGTTTAAGGCCTCCCAAGGGTAGATTTATCCAGATGGGGGCGGACACACATACAAACGTGGAGACCTCTCCCCCCCCCCCCCCCCGGGCTGCTTTAATGAAGTGCTACTATATGACAACCCAGATATCCCAAGCCACAAAATGTGGTATGCTGTCACAAGCACTCTATGTTCGCAACCCCCGACGGGGACAGTAGGCCACTACCAGCAAAAAGACGTTATGCACCCCTCCTGGTCACAGGACAGTTCTTGGACCTCGCTCATGTCAAGGAACATGCCTGGGCCTCTGCGCACACTCACTAAATTAGAGTGAGGTTAGGACAAAAATAAAATTTAAAAAAATATCGCAGCATACCAGATAGTCAGGAGCAGTCACATGAGTGGAACATGACTACACTATACAGGGGACAATCCCGTTCCAACGCCACCAGCATATGAGGAAAGCTGGAGAGTAACTGAAAAGGAGTTTTCTGTGGGAACACTCATTACTACTTGGACGGATTGCAAGAGAAAGTGCAGTTGATGAGGAGACCTAGACTGCATCCGCAGCTTGGCTGGGGTTTCGAAATCTATATCTCTGTTACAGGTCAATATCACAATACTGGTATTAGAAAGGGCTATTGTGTAGACCTAAAGTTGCAGTCTACAGCAGATGTTTGTATGAAGGCAAGACATCCCCAAACTGTAGCAACACCGATTAGTAAGTGCCCTTAACACTTGTCAAGAACTGACAGCTTCAGAAACATTACATAGAGAAAAAAACGTTTCAGCGCCACTGCAACTTTAGATGACCTTGCCGTTGCTTTACATATGGTTAAAAAGCCACCCCCACCACTAATAATTATCAGGTTATTCGATGTCCTTACGGATGCTAAAAAGTAAAGGAAGGCAATTACTTTGACCCAACTGGCAATACATGTACGAAATATGTTGTATATGTTTATTTGGTGCATCACAGGATTGCCAGATACAATCAAGCATCCACCATAGCAATCAAACAAGAGGAAAGTTAACTCGCCACCTACATTTTTTTTTTTTTATACTCACAAATTTACACAGCTGTATGCCTGGAAAGCTGGGCCAGGAGCATAGCAATGTCATGTGACTTTTCCCCAAGGATACTAGTAGCCCTGTGTGGAGTTCTCCATAGTGGGGAAGTCAGTACAGTTCAAATAGAACCCTCCTCTGCAAATGCATATATTTCCTTCTCAGCAGGAAAAACATTTTTCATTATAGTATTGAGAACATATTCCCTTTTCTATTGTGAAGGGTCGAATTACTCCAGTGCATGGCTCTAGTAAATCTGCAATAATTTCCAGGTTGGAAATGGGTCAAGCGAATTTGAGAATTCACAATCATATGTTGTGGGCGTTCCCGAACTCCCATGGCATGCCTTGGAACGTCCCTTTCCAAGGCCTGGAGTAAGATCTGCCACCTCAAATTTCTCGACACTTGCAGTGGAGAAAACAGTATTAAAAGTAATTTAAGCCCACCGGAAAACCATTTGTGGCAAGCATAAAATAAGTAAGTGTGACCAAACTCACCTTTGTGAATAGATATTTGTAATCTTCAATTTAAACAGTCCTTTTCCTACCTATATACATGGGTACACACAGACTGCCTATTAAGGATCGGTGGTGATACAACCCAATATCTCCATTCTCCTTTAGGAATATCTCTGAAAAAGCTCTTGCTGAAAATGGTGTCAGCACATGATAAATTGGGAAGATTCCCAATTTTCGGGTACCGAAATCGAGTGGAAAAATTTACAGCGCAGCAACACTGGGAGGCAGGTCAAACCAGCTTGGGACAAAGTGTCAGTGGACGTTTCCTTGTCTGTGCTTCCTACTCGTGATCTCACTCGAAAAATACCAATTTCCGTAAAACAATCAAAAAGCTTCTAAAGAACGCTGCCCATTCAGTAGTCTTTGTAAAGTGGTCTATTTAAACACAAAATATGTGCGCTTTTAAAACGGCACGGTAAAGTTATTTTGCAGAGGCACTTAGGGATTCTGGGCTCAGGCACATACACTTACATTTTATAAACATGAATGAGGAGATTATGAACAACACATTCTATTTTAACAACGGAGGGTGGGAGCAGTAGTTTAGGATTAGTACCTTTAGAACACAATTGCGATTCTTAAAGTAGTTCTCCGCAGCAAAAAGCCTCAGCAGTGCTGGAAAAAAAAGTTTCAGCGTCGAATCCAAAGGTGCTTTTGGTCTTGGAAAGTTCAGGTTATTCTTTTTTTACAAAAGTGACATATTTTCTAGAATATCAAATGTTCTGGCACAAGAAGCACGCATGACTTATTTTATTAGAGTGGAAAGATGATGTGATCATGGGGGTTAGCTATTATATAATGAAGATTAAATTAATAGACCGGACCCGGAGATTTTGTTTCCTAGTAGTTCCATTGCACACCGGTAGGTGGCATAACGCTGCTCGGCGTGGACTCAGTCCTGCCCTGAAAGTGACGGCGGAGCCACATATCGCCACCGAGGAGCGCTTATATCAGTTTCTTTCTGAACCTTGTCATTGCCATGGTAAGGTGAGCCACTGGCTGGTCAGAATACACAGAGTGCCAACCTCTAAATTGGAATCTAGTGAAGATAGAGAAAACCACAGAATAGGGAGATGAGAGGGTTGTGAGGAATCTGTGGGTACATAGAGTATCCACCATAAAGAGTTACAGAAGGCAAGTATCTTATTCTTGTGATGGATACGTCAAACAGAAGATGCCACATCTTGTGATTAGTTATCAAAGTAGCACCTCCCAATTCGTGGTTCAGACCAAAAAGTTTTGTCGGCCCTCCTGCCAAACAGGGCTATCAAGGCAGTAATGCTTTATGAAAATGTGAACAGATACCCACGTTGTATCCCGAGAGGCATCTAAGAAAGGCACTCAACGTGCAAACAGTGACAGCAGCCTTGGCCCCGGTGGAATGGGCTCTTAAGCATTCTGGGGGCTGAGTCTTTACCAGTGCATAGCATAGTTATATGTAGAAGACTATCCACCATGAAATTGTTTCCTGCACTGCCTTACCTCCTTAATTCCTGCAAACCCCACAAAGATCTGATCAACCAAATGATGGTCCTTGGTGCGATCAATGTAAAAGCTTTTGGCTCTTTTGCAGTCCAAACTAAGGAGGTCTTTCCTATTATATCAACGGAAGAGGTGGAGCAAAAAATTCCATTAAAGTGATGCATTGTTTGACAAGGCTTCCAACGTTGGGCATTCCAGTCCTTACTACCAGTGTGCCCGGAAAAAGATGTGGTATGTGGGTGCTGGACCGACTGTGCTTGCAACTCATTCATGCGAAAAGTTATCGCTATGAGAGACTGTTTTCAGGGTCAAAAGGCACAAGAGGATTGGTTCCAATGGGGTACACAGCAAATATGTGAGAACCAAGTTAAGGTCCCACCGGTGGCAACACAAATTGTTTTGGGTGGAAACAGAGTTATTTCTTTCAGGAAACTCATCACAACAAGTGGCTTGAACAACCTGGTAGATCTGGTATTGCAAAAAGGCTGACTATTAACTTCTAAGAGTGGCCACAGTAAGCTCTTGCAAGGCTAAAACTAGCACAAAAAGCAACATCTGACGTTTTGGCTTGTAATGGTTCTCTGGCAAGAAGTACACCAAACCACCAACTTCTCCAAGCATCCAGGCAATGGCAGACTTTTGACAGAGTCAGAGAGGTGGTGTCGATTAAAGCAAAATTGGAGGCCAAAACTTAGCCAGAGTTGTGTCCCCATTGGAGTCCCATAGCACATGTTCCTGCTCTGGGGTCATTGGCATCTGGGCCAATGTCAAACCTGCAGGGACTTCTATGGGTTACAGTGCTAGAATCAAAATGATCGTCAGCTGTGGAGTCTGGATGAGAGGCACAAGCAGGGCTGGATCAGCTGGTGGCAACCTCACTGGAGGCATCGATGGATACATGGGGTCCGAAGGTGCAACGGAGGAACTCGTAGACTGCTGAAGATGTGCAACATATCCTCCTCTAAGGCAGCCACCTGCTGCGGTATCACGGAACACTCTGATCGCATTGGGACAAGTTGGAGAGAGGGGGAATTCGATCTTCTGTAGGAATGTGACAGACAGAGAGGCACTATGTCAACCATGTGACCTCAGAGTCCTGCTTCGACTTCTTATTCTGCTTCTTTGACTTGGACTTACCTGGAGTGAGAACACTATCTATTGCATAAACGGCCTTGAGCGCAGAAATGGGACTGTGCCCTTAACTTCAATGAGGAATGCTTCTTCTTACTTTCTGACAATGTTCTGCCACCTAGAGTTTAGCTCTGCATTATCGGATCACCTTCTGATTCATCCTGGAACAGTCTTCAAATGACTACAGTCATGCAAGTACCTGAGACACCAGAGGCAAAGATTGTGAGGATCAGTCAGCCGTTTGCGATAATCCTTACAAAGAACAAATCCTGTAGTTTTAGGGGGAGACAAGTCCCTTGCATATCTGGCTCCGGCATCACTCTCAGGGCGGGAGAGAGTTGACGCAGAGCTGCAAGATGCCACCTACAAGTGCAGAAGGGAATTACTGAAAATTTAAAAAATGAAATCTCCTGCAGTTACTAGTATCTATCACAAATTACATTTCGTCATTGTACTTTGTGAAGTTTGAATTAAATTTTATTCTTTGCATTTTTTCAGAGCCACTGATTTCCAAGGTTGATGAAGTCAATGAGTTATAACCTCAGACTTAAGTTAATAAAAAAATACCTTATTGTAAATTACCTGCTTGACTTGCACCTTAACTTTTAAGCACTCTACTCTTCAGAGCCATCTCTCCTTCAGGAGTATTTTGTTTTCAACAGGAAGGGGCGCATCGATTATAACTGCAGGTGACTTGAATCTGCCATATAAAGACCCTTTTTTGCAGCGCTTGACTGAGTCTTGATAGGACTTCTGTTGTTTCATCAAGGCGTGAGCTTTGAAGTCCTAGGAACACTAGAAAGAGACCAGGACGCTCATGCTCATGTTACATTTTCAATAGACCTTGCTGCTTCACCAATAGCGAGTGCAACCCCATATCATACAATTACAATGTTGAATCAGTGGCTTTCCAAACACAGTTTACGGTCATCCAGCCAATTCACACTGGGGCGGAGGTGGTTTTGTATAGTTTTCAGATGGTAAAGAGTAGGGGCCCTTTTGACTCCAGCCTGGTTAGTCTAATAGAACAGTGGAAGAAACCAGGAAAAGTACCAGCTTAAACAACTGGGTTGATAGAGAGTGGTAATGCAAAAGTCTTGGCTCCCAAAGGTCATTGGAGTTTAGATTCTATTGGTATAGTGGAGGTGTTAGAAATGGGATTTTTGGTCGGCTAGGGCATGTGCCAATGTCAGGCAAAAACCACCATTGTAGTCAGGATAAGGGAGTTACACTCCTAAAATAACCCCTGCTTGGTAGCTTGGCATGAGCAGTCAGGCTTATCTTAGAGGCAGTGGGCAAAGCATTTGCACATAACCAACAGTAATACAGTGTAAGCACTACAAAAGGACACCACACCAGTTTAGAAAAATATCCAATATTTTTATATATTTAAGACAAGACCAAAAACGATAAATATCCACCATACAGTACATAAAAAATCTTCAATTACCAAAATATGCTTGAAAAATAGTTCTTTGATGTCGATAGCTCCCTCTGGGGCTATCACGGCGTCGTAACCAAACAAATCCAAACAGTTCTGGCTGACCATGGCGTCGCGGGCCAGGTACGGTGTTGGGAAGACCCACAAACATTACCTTTTAAAAATGCAGGGCGTCGGCGACCTCCATGAGCTTCCGAAAGCACAGCATCCACAGGCGTCGGTTCCGGAGGTCGGTGCAGGAGTCGTCAGGGCCCTTGAAGTCGCACGCGTTGCAGTTGGAACTCCCCTCTGTTGGAATCAGGAGCGCTGGTGTCGGCAGGCGTCGGGTGCTGCGGTGCAAAGTGCAGAGGTGCGGTGCCCTTAGGTCGCGGTGCGAGCAGCAGCTCGGTGGCGGCGTCAGATGGCGTCGTCTGTGAGACCAGGGTCACGGTGCTAAGTGAATGCGGTGTTCGTCGTGGTGATGGCAGGTCACGGTGCAAGCAGCGTCGTCGTCGCTGCTGAAGCGCGGTCGTCTGCTCACGAACGGGAGTCGATGGCACTGGTGTCGGTAGGCCAAGGCTGCGGTGTGGGATGAGGGCGGTGCATCATGTAACTTTACGAGCGGTGCCCTCGAACCAAGGTGCAAGCAGCGGCATAGATTTCGGCGTGGAGAGGCGTTGTCGGGGATACCAAGGCTTTGTCGTGAAGCGAGGCGTGCGAGCAGTGGCGGCGTCAGCAGGCGGCGTCGGTGAGACCAGGGTCGCGGTGCGGCGTTGCCCTCTGCAATGCATTCAGGACACGGAGTTGGCAGCAGCGTTGACGTCGTCGGGTTGCTTCTTCTGTTGTAGCACAAAACACAGAGTCCCCAGTGCTGAGGGCAGAAGAGCTTGAAGTCTTTGCTGTTCCTGAGACTTCTTGAACAGGGGGCAAGCTCTACCTCAAGCCCTTGGAGAAACTCACAAAATTAGATTGCAGAAAGTTGAGTCCAGTCCTTTCACTGCCCAAGAGAAGCAGCCACAGCAAAGCACACTGCAAAGTGGTAGTTCCTCCTCACAGCTTTTCCAGCTCTTCTTCTTGGCAGTCTTCTTGATCCAAAAGAGTTCTAAAGTTCAGGGGTCTGGGCCCCAGTATTTATATCTCAAAATATTTTGATCTCTTAGGCAGAGCGTGTGTACCCAGCCAGAACCAGTTCTGCCTTCTCTTGTGTGACTTCTTGGCAGGAGGTGGAGACAGCATGGTCAGAGGCAGACCAGGCCCTTTGAGGTGCAAGGAAATCTCCTCCCCCTTCCCCAATTGCAGCCCAGGTCTATTCAGCCCTTTCTTGACCCACCTAGACTATCTGGAGCCACTCCTGCTCCCCAGCCTTCTGTCATCCAAAACCCAGACAGGCAATCCACATTCCAGCAGAGGCGCACTGGATGAATGAGGAAGAAAATACCTACTTTCTAAAAGGGGTATTTTCAAACACAGAATGTAAAAATCACCATCACAAAAAGATGCATCTTTAGATTCTGAGTTCAAGCATACTAAACTAAACTTTATTTTCCTACCCAATTCCCCGGGCTAGTTATGTTTATAAGATGTTATAAACAAACTCCCCATTCTTTCCTATGGGGAACAGGTAACCTTGCAATGGTGAAAAACGAAATGGGCTGTAATTCGCTATCAGGACATGCCACACACACCAGGGCATGTCCTACCTTTCGCATACACTGCACCCGGTCCACAGGGGTACCTTGGGCCTACCTTAGGGGTGGCTGACATGTAGGAAAAGGAAAGGCGAAGGACTGGCAAGTGGGTGCACTGGCCAAGTCGACATGGCAGTTACAAACTGCGCGCAGACGCCGCAATGGCGGGTCTGAGTTACCTTTTCATGACTACTCACGTGGGTGGCACAATCAGTGCTGCAGGCCCACTAGCAGAATTGATTCACAGGCCCTGGCACACTCACTGCACTTTACTAGGGATTAACAAGAAAATCAGATATCCAATCATGGAAAGGAACGCGTTACTTACCTGTAACTGCGGTTATCCAGTATTGGTATCTTTCATAGATTCACATGCCTGAATCATTCCCCGTCGTCGGGAATGGGAGTCACCGGTAAATAACAAAGTAATGTCCAGAAGACATAAGACAGTCATAGGCCTCAGAGGCCTTAGCTTAGTAAGCTATCCACGTCCTTATGTAAAAAGGACCAAATTTTGGCCAGAGCCAATCAGCTAACACCACCCTCTAGAACCTTCCTGGTAGGAGCTCTAGTCCCTCAGATTTTCGTGAGCACAGTGCTAAGCAGCTGTATACTGAGAGATCCGAGAGAGCCCTTCCAGGGGAGGCGGGTGGGTTGCATGTGAATCTATGAAAGATACCAATACTGGATAACCGCAGTTACAGGTAAGTAACGCGTTCCTTATCCAGTATTAGGGTATCTTTCATAGATTCACATGCCTGAATCAGAGTAGCAAGCAGTGAATAAAGCACATTTCGAAAGATATGGATAACATACAGGTATTAGATAACCACATCTATCCGAGATAAACAACAGTGCTACCGTAAAGCAATGAATAAGTAAAGCATACATTATAGTGCGAAATGTGCATAAACTGAGGATGGTGGGATGAAAGAAAGGGCTCACCTCTATTTAAAAAGATGACGTAGTACCGCTTGACCCACTGACGCATCCTTCATGATCTCCGCATCCAGGCAGTAATGCTTGGTGAAGGTATGCGGCGTCTTCCATGTGGCCGCTCTACAAATGTCCACAATGGGCACCCCAGCAAAAAGAGCCATGGAAGTAGACATGGCCCTTGTGGAGTGGGCACGGACCGTTGTTCTCAACGGACGTCCTGCCTGTTGGTGACAGAAAGAAATGGCCGAAGAAATCCAGCGGGAAATGCTCTGTTTTGTGAGCGGAAGCCCTCGTCGAGGTCTGCTGTAGGCTATGAATAGCTGATTTGATTTTCGAAAAGATTTCGTTCTCTCAATGTAAAATTTCAAGCAACGTTGAATGTCTAGTGAATGTAGAGTTCGTTCCGCCACTGTTTGTGGATTTGGGAAGAATGATTGTAAAACAATAGGTTCGTTGAGGTGGAAGTGAGATGGAACCTTGGGGATGAAAGCTGGATTTGTGCGGAGAAGGACTCTATCCTTTTTGAATTGCAGGAATGGGTCCTGGATAGAGAATGCTTGGAGCTCTCCCACTCGCCTTGCCGAGGTAAGAGCTAGTAGAAGTGCCACCTTCCAGGAAACAAATTTAAGGTCAGCTCTGTGGATGGGCTCAAACGGGTGCTTCATTAGTTGAGCTAGAACTATGTTAAGGTGCCAGGCCGGTGGAACAGGCTTTACTGGAGGGAATGTGCGAAACAGTCCTTTCATGAATTGCTTGATGAGTCTATGAGACCATAAAGAGGGGCCGGAAGAAGATCTTCTGAAACGTGAGATTGCAGCTAGGTGAACTTTAATGGAGGCATGAGCAAGACCAGATTCTGCTAGATGTAAAAGGTAGGGTAAGACTTGTCCTGGGGTGGAAGAGAAAGGATGCAACTTATTCGTCTTACACCAGATACAGAATCTTTTCCACTTGAGTGAATAGGTCTTGTTGGTACTATCTGCTCGAGCCCGAGCTAGAATTCGCCTGCAGTCTGGAGGAATGTCTAGGCCCCGAAACTCTCTGAACTCAGGAGCCAAGCTGATAACCTGAGAGAGGCTAGATCCGGATGTTGAATCTGCTGATCGCTGAGCGTCAGAAGAGATGGAAACGTTTTCAGCCTGATCGGAGGTTCCTGGGAGAGGAGGTGAAGTTCCGAGAACCAGTGTTGGCGTGGCCAAGCTGGGGCTACCAATATCAAAGTGCAAGGCTCCGCCTTCATCTTCCGTAGTACCCTGGGGATCAGGGGAAATGGCGGAAAGGCGTATGCAAAGACGTTGCACCATGCTATCGAAAAGGCATTCCCCAGGGATCCTGGTTGGGGATGCCAGCTTGCAAAGTATTGGCATTTGGCGTTGCGTTGGGTGGCGAATAGGTCCAGCTGAGGTGTGCCCCATTGGGCGAAGATATTGTTGAGGACCTGCTGATCCAGCTCCCACTCGTGGCACGCTGCCTGCCTCCTGCTTAGATAATCTGCCAACACATTGTGGGTGCCTGGAACATAATCTGCTCGGAGAGAGATGTTGTGGCGGAGCAGCCAGTTCCAGATTTTCTGCGATTCGCGCGAAAGTGTCAGTGAACGAGTCCCTCCCTGCTTGTTCAGGTAGTGCATTGTCGTGGTGTTGTCTGTCCGGACAAGCACTACTGAGTTCTTTATCCTCGGGAGGAAAGCCACTAGAGCTAGGTAGACTGCTCGGAGCTCTAAAAGGTTGATATGAAGCATTTTTTCCGAAAGGGACCACTTTCCGCTTATCTGTAGCTCCTGAAGGAAAGCTCCCCAGCCTTCTAAGGAAGCGTCCGTGGTGATTATATGAGGAGTAGCAGGAAGCAAGAAAGGCAAGCCTTGCGAAAGGTTCTTGGGGCAAACCCACCATTGCAGAGCCTGTTTGATCGCCGGGGTTACTTGGATGACGTCGTCGAAAGACCCTGTACACTGGATCCACTGGTTCGACAGAGCCTCTTGTAGGGGTCGCATCCGCAAGCGGCAATGTGGGATTAAAAGAATGCAGGAGGACATCATCCCGAGGAGGGATTTGAAGAGGCGCACCGAGAGTGTCTTTCTTGTCATTACCTGGAGTGCCAGAGATTGAAGTTTGTCCTGGCGTTCCTGTGACGGGAATGCTTTCCTGTGGATGGTGTCTAGTGTGGCTCCCAAAAATTGCATGCATTGGGATGGTTGCAGGACAGATTTGTCGTGGTTGAGAGTGAGCCCCAGTGACTCGAAGAGTGTCAGACAAGCGTTGGAAGAACTTATCACGCCTTCTTGTGATGGGGACTTGATAAGCCAGTCGTCTAAATACGGGAAGACTTGGTGGTGGAACCGGCGTAGGTACGCCGCCACTGGTGCTAGGCATTTGGTGAAAATGCGTGGCGCCGATTTGAGCCCAAATGGCAGAACCCGAAACTGGTAATGCCTGCCCGCCACCATGAAACGCAGGAACTTCTTGTGGTTGCGGTGTATTGGGACATGAAAATAGGCGTCTTGAAGGTCCACCGACACCATGTAGTCGTTTGCGTTGAGTAAATGCAAAACCTCCTGTATGGTAATCATTCGAAACGACTGTTTTTTCAGAAATTTGTTGAGATTTCTGAGGTCCAATATGGGTCTCCATTTCTTCTCTTTCTTTCGGATGAGAAAGAAATGGGAGTAGAACCCTCTCCCTCGTTGGCTGAGGGGAACTTTTTCTATAGCTCCCTTTAGAAGCATAATCTTTATTTCTTGGAGTAATGGGCGTAGGTTTTTGTGAGCCCTTTGGCGGGGAGGAGTTTGAGGAGGAATTTGTGTGAATTCCAGGGAATGGCCGAATTGTATTAATTGAAGGACCCATCGGTCCGTAGTTATCGTTTGCCAATTTTTGAGAAAATGGGAGATTTTTCCGCCAATCTTGTAGGGTGGAGACAAGTTTGAGCCCGGCTGCATCTGGAAGTCATTGCCGCCGCGCGGCACCTTTTTGTCTTCCTCCTCTGTTACGAAAGGAAGTTTTGTGGTAAGACGACTGTTGTCGCTGCTGAGATTGTGGACGGTACTGCTGGGAAGAGGAGAAAGAGGAACGCTGTTGAAAGTCTCCTCTGGAGGAAGTCTGGCCTCTTCCTCTTGACCCACGAAAGGAAGGGTTCCGAGATTGCAGAGACCCCAGGGCTCTGGCAGTGTCTGTATCTTTTTTGATACCTTGCAATGCCTCGTCAATAAGAGAACCGAATAGAAACTGGCCATCATAAGGCATGTCCAGGACTTTTGTCTGGACCTCCGGCCTGAAAGAAGTTGCCTTGAGCCAACCCTGGCGCCGGAGAGCAGCCGCACCAGCCAGCTGTCTAAAGCCTGTGGAAGCAATATCCATTGCACAGTCTATCAGTTCCGTGGCAGATCGCTCACCCTCCAACAGAATCTTCTTTGCCTCTTCTTTTAAGTCAGAAGGCAAATCCGCTAGATATGGGGCAATGTCCGCCCACATTTGTCGGTTGTACCGTCCCAATAGTGCAGTAGCGTTGGAGGCACGCACTGTCAAGGCTGACATAGAGGAGAAACGTTTCCCTATGTTATCCATACGTCGCCCTTCTTTATCCGGCGGAGCTGTCAACAGCGCAGCTGGGTTGTTTGACCTCCTCTGCGCAGCCTGAGTGATAACCGAGTCCGGCTTTGGATGGCCTGTAAGACAAACCGGAGCAGTGTCCGGAGCTTTATACTTCTTGTCCAGGCGTGGTAGAACCGGTGGCATTGATGAAGGGTTCTGCATTATCTTTATGCCCTGGTCCCAAATATAATCTATTATCGGAATTGCCCGGACGGTCTTCTTGAAGGGTTCCTTAAAGTCATATAAGAAACAGTCCTGTTGATGCGAAGGCATCGGGATCTGGAAGCGCTGGGCCGCCCTTTCAATGATGTTGTGGAAACCGCCGATGTCGTCGGGCGGTGAGTCGGCTGTGGTAGGGACAGGCGAAACAGGAGCCGGAAGGATGTAATCGTCCCATTCATCTTGTTGGGATTGAACGTCCTGGAGTTCTCCTTCCTCAGGTTCCTCCTCCTCCTCCTCTTCCTCGTCGTCCGTGGCGGGCCGAGGCGGAGGTGCCGTCCTCTCCAAACGCAGTGGAGGCGGTCGTGGCCGTGTAGCCTCCTCCTTGGAAGGCCCCGCAGGCATCGGTGGAGGTGCCGGAGTCGGAAAACGCTGCTTATAGTCCGTTATTAAGAGCTGAAGGTCTGTGACCAAGGTTGCCGGTAGACACACCATGGAAGGTGGAGGCGGCATGTATTCTCGATGAGGAACCTCCTCATAATCCTGGGGATTGTCTTCGTAATCCGAGACATCCTGGTACTTCACATGGAGTTGTGATGGACTAGTCGCTGCAGGAAAGAGACTAGCGTCGTCCGAATCCTCCTCTTCAAAGAGGCGAGTGGGAGGCAAGGTTGAGACCTTACTGGGCGAAGTGAGGGCCGGAGTCAATGCACGCTTGGTTATTTGTACATGCACAAATGTACTCTGGTCGTCCGTGTCCATACTCCTCAAGGGGCTCGATGGTATAGCTGTAACCGACGTTACAGGTATCAATGCCGTCGACGGGATCGTCGTCGGGGTCGTCGTCAACGACGAGGATGATGAAGACGGTCTCCTCGTCGACGATGACGTCGACGATGACGTCGACGACGGCGTCGTCGGTGATATTCCCGCCGACGGTGTCTTCGTCGACGACGGTGTCTTCGTCGACGACGGTGTCTTCGTCGTTGATAGCTTCGTCGACGATGTTGTCGTCGACGATGATGAAGCTCTCGTCGACGGTGTCGTCGTCGTCGACGCTCCCGTCGACAGCTTACTCGACGACGCCTTTTTTATGGCTAACGTCGACGGGATTGACTTGCCTGCCGTCGACGATGGAGTTGTCGTCGTCGAGGACATGGAATGGGATGTCATCGTCGATAGAGTCGTCGTCGACGATGTAACTGAAATCGCTGTCGAAGGAGATTTTCTCGTCGACGCTACTGTCGACATTGTTGTCGTCGACGAGGTGGCAATAGGCTTTTTGAAGGTGTGGGGCATCACCTTAGGAGACGAGCTCCCTGGAACAGGCGAATCCTGGACCTCTGAAGACTTTTTCTGCGTCTTCTTTTGAGGTGGCTGCGACGAAGGGCCCGGCGATGCCACCCTTGGTCTTTTAGATGAGGAGTGAGACGCAACTGAAGAACTCTCACTCTCCTCAGAGGCCACATCCTCCTTGTCCTTTAGCCTTTGCAGCCAGATTAAAAGGCGCCCCTCTCGGTCTTTCAAGGTCTTAGATGAGAAAGTCCGACATACCTTGCAGTCCTTAGAACTGTGACTGGGATAGAGACAATACAAGCAGTCCTTGTGTTGGTCGTCGATATGTAGCCTCTTTTTTCCACAAGAGGCGCAGGGCCTGAATAAACCCTTCTTAGGTGTATCAGCCATGCTGAAAATCCAGAATGTTGAGAAGAAATGCTGTCAAATCCAAAGAAATGAGCAGAGCTCAGTGGAGACTCCCTTAGCACGACGTGCGGTAGAAAATCTGAGGGACTAGAGCTCCTACCAGGAAGGTTCTAGAGGGTGGTGTTAGCTGATTGGCTCTGGCCAAAATTTGGTCCTTTTTACATAAGGACGTGGATAGCTTACTAAGCTAAGGCCTCTGAGGCCTATGACTGTCTTATGTCTTCTGGACATTACTTTGTTATTTACCGGTGACTCCCATTCCCGACGACGGGGAATGATTCAGGCATGTGAATCTATGAAAGATACCCTAATACTGGATAACACCAATCTATAACGCAATTTACCACAGGAGCACTTGCACTTTACCACTTATCAGCAGTGAGAAAAGTGTGCAGACACTACGCCAGCAAAAACAGAGTCAAAACCGGGAGGTCAGAAAGCAAAAATTCAGGGGAAACACGCCAAAAGATGGCAAGTCTAACAGGAGGCCACATCTAAATATAAAAGACTCATAGGAAGGAAAAGCCCTAAAAATAGATCTTGTGGGATAATCTACTACAAACCCTAAAAAACAGTATGTCAGATTTCGGAATCTGGCGATTCGGAGGAACAAATGTGGTCCTATGATTAATGCCTCCCCAGATGGGGTGGCTCATCCGTTAGGGCGGAGGAGCATCGCCCCACAGCTTTCTCGCAGTGCAAGACACAAACCTAAAATGAGAAAGCAGAAGGGTTTGCTTGGGTGCGGGCGGGTCTGGTTTAGGGAAGGAGTGGCTTGCCCACTGCTGAGGGCACTGACTGGGGCCGACCAAACCAGTCATGCGCACTCTGCCTTTTCTCCATGTAGGCTGCATGCAGCCTACAAGGAGAAAATGGGCTCCCCATAAGCGCCTGGCTGGTCGGCGTCCCGACCAATCGCAACGCTGCCATTGCAGCATTGGCTTAAGGGAGGGAGGCTGCCTGCGTCCTGTCCCTGCTGGAGACAGGAAAACAGGACCCGGCGAAAGATACGTTTTTAAAATTTATTAATTCCCTCACCCACGCAACCCCCCCCTCCCCCCTGCGAATAATGCTGGTCGCGACTGCTCCCCAGTTGTATCGGTGCTGAATGACCTCTCAAGTTGGATATCTTCCAGTTGATCAAAATTTTTTTGGTTAGATTAAGTTTATTTATCACTTTCAAATGTGAAACAGGGTAATAGTCCAGGATCAGACAGAGTTCTCTCAAATTGGTACATACAGGAACAATGAAAATAGCGGTTTTCATTTTGTTTTGCTAATGTTGGTCATAAACAAGTACTGTTATTCCTGATATTCTGAAATTCTATTTTTTCAGTACCCCCATCTGACCAATTCTGATCGTTTGGTATTCAGGGCATCGTCAAATAAGTTAAGCATGGACAGTATTACGCCAATGGTTAAACCAAGTGAAACAATTATGTACTTCTAAGGACACAAATGAGGTATACCTATGATAAAATTGCCAAATCACATTTTGGGATTCTCTAGCTGAAGTACTGCAAGTGGCTAGCAAGAAAGCCAACTTGGAATTCATCTTGAACTCTAATAAGAGTTGCAAAATTAAAATCAGCCTGGGTCGACAGCTTTATTGTGATATTTCCCCTTAAAATGAAGTCTCCACTTGCACTATTGGGGTTAGGTGCGCTTCCACTAGGGGAAACATTCCTAAAATTGCTTAAGAAAATGCTTTGTGGGTCTGTGCTTATGCATTGAAGATGCCAGACTAACAGTTTCACAAGTTGTCTGTTCTGATCTATTAAATACGATTTCTAAAGAGAGCAAACCGCTCCTAGCATAACTACAAATCGACTTCCAATGCTGTTCATATTTAGGGACTCTGATCTTAAACTTCCAATTTTGCAGTGGTTAAGGATAGTCATTCTTCCACCTGGCTCGCTCGGTTTATAGAAGGTTAAATCACGTAGCCATGGTAGTTTTTCATAAAGTCAAATTGTTCTGATAAGGGGGTAGGTAATACAAGTCCTCCATTGTTTTATCTGCTTACTGGACCTAGGAGTAGCATCAATTGTGTATTGTGAAAATATCCACACTTTAAAATTTCTGTTGCAGTAACCTTCCCATCCACATATTTAATGTTATAGTCCAACATGTTTAGGAGAACCAGTTAATAAAATGCTCAAGTGATCGGGCATACAGTTTTGAAAGCTGCATTAGACATTTTACATAGTAGTTTACATTTTTATTTTGTTTGCTTTGCTCACTCGGATGGAAAACTGAACGGTTGTAAATGCCATTTCCTTCCTGGCAGTTATTATTAGTAAGTTTATAACAATTCCTATTGAGAAATATTTGAACCTAAAAGGGAGACTGGTTTTAGTAGGATCGGTCTGGGTTGCTTTCTGTTTGACAAAGATCAAACTGGTACTTTTCTGTGTGGTGTTCTAGAACCAAATAATTGGTTGTGGTGCCCATCTACCATATAAGAAAACGAGTAGCCCCTCCCCCTCGAGAAAGTAGTAATACTTATATTACGTATTCTTTGCAACATCGGAATAAAATATAGTACCGGACTGAGAAGGGACTGTTACAATGGAACCCAGTGCACTGTAGAATTGTACTATTTGTGTATTTCTTTTATTAGACTGAGCATGCCACACACAGCACTTCTAAGTTAACATCCTACATAATAAACCTCTTAAATACATTTTACAATTTACCTCTTGGGACTGGTTAATGTTTTTATAATCCTGTTAACGAACTCATCGCGACCGACATTACAGTGATTATGAAAGAATAACAAATTACCTATGCATCCAGCTTCATCTAGTTCAGCTTCAGGCCCCAGGATTTCCTTCCCTTCTGTTCCTTCTGAAAGAAAATACCACAGAAGAATTAAAATGCATATTTTATGCTAATTCGACACAGTTAAAGTATTGTTTTGTACAGAATATACAGAGTACTTTAATCTGCTTTAAGAAGATTTGTATCTTAAATACTTTAGTCAAGTATTTGCAAAATTAAATTTTAGTAATGTTTAAATAAGTTTGATAAATAGGTTAGGTTGGTAAAGGATCTTTTTTTCTGATTCAAGGTTAGTTACATAATCGCCCTTATGGACTGTAGTCGAACACCATAAAAAGAGTGAGCGTTGCCATGCTCACTGTCAAATGGAAACCGTTGGTGGTCATAGTGACTCCATACTAATGCCAATATGTCGAATAAGAAAAAACTGAGGGGAATTCAACTAATGTAGCAATGGGTTTGACTCCACTTGATGGTATTTGTGTAACATTATGTAGCACCCGAATGCGCACAAGGAGAATTTAAAAAAAAAGACTAAACCCTCAAACAGGGGATACCAAGGGCTTCAGCCGGCACCAGGTTCAAATCCAGGATCTTTGGACAAGGTCATACCGTAAGCGCAGTGAAAAGAAAAAGGCACCAAATTATATACCCCTCCATTCGACAACACTGTAGGTATCGTGAGTATGCTTGGACCATCCTTCAATCAAATCCCTAATTACACAACATTTCAAGTGATATGGGGAGTTTGGAGGCCTATACAACTTTTGAAAAGTAGAGCAGGCCTGGTTTACTAGGCTTTTATTTTATTTTAATCACTGTTCTTTGTGGGAGGTTAGATTTCAAAAGGGTTGTGATGAAATTTGAAAAGCCCAGGTCGGAATGTAAGGGCCCCTAAAGGGCATCCAATTTTGTACACTTCAGTTTCCCCTCTGTTCCACTAGTCGGTGACCACCCACACACCACCGTAAGGACCCTTACTGCGGATATTTTAATACATAACAGAATACATCATAGAAACACTAGATGGTGCTTCAGAAAATTGTACTCTTCAGTATCACAGGCATAATAGAAGGAGCATATGCAATACAAAGAATTGCTCTTCTGTGATGTTGAAAGCAGCTAAGTGGTGGAAGAAATATACAGATACTTTAGGGTTAATGCAGCCAAAATAGGGCCCTTCAAATACTAAAACAAAGTCACATTATAATACTGATCATGCAGAAAGAGGGCGTCCTTGTTTTAATTGAGCAACCTGTAAGCAATACTTGATAAGGTTGTAATTAATGGTAGGACTGAATGCATATCCTATTTTAGAATTCTAAGAAATAAGTAGTTTACCCGTAACACTAGTTTGCAGCTTCACAGCCAATATAAATTCAAATGGCATGCAGCAGCCCCCCCATTAGTCTACTAGCTCGGTTCAGTATTTTAATTTTTTTTATTACCAAAAAGTTGTAATTGTGGCTGTGAGCCATCTGTGCATCTGAAAAGAAACTGTCATTTGATAGTTATGAAACAAAGTGGCCATTGCCTTATGTCCTTCAGATTATAGCGTCGTGCATAATCTTTATAAATGTGCATCTCTGCAAAAGTAATATTTTATTTTCCAAAATCCTCAGAGATCTGCATCAGAAAAATAGTTCTTGACATACTAACCCCTAAGGAGAATCATCTCAAAACGCTGCATCTAGAAGAAGAAAATACAGGGATGGAGCAAGTCCCATAAGATCATACCTTCACAAATCAAAGCAGAGCGACAGAACAACGTCCAAGAAAGTGAACAAAATGCGCCACAAGTCCATTTTTTTGCTGTTGCAGAAAATCGAATTAGCCAGAAGCCAGTGCTCAGGATCTTCCCGCCAAAAAGAGGAATGTATTAAATGACCGACGCTGTGATGCATTCTTGGACTGAAATACTTAAAATACTTAAAGGATCAAAGTTAAAATTCGATGGCACATAATTTACTCCTCTCCCTTCTCTTTTATAGCAAGATTACAGTGGGCTTTTTTGGCTCCTTGAATTTTAGAGTTAATCCCCACCCAAGCTCGTAAATAACTATTCCATGATGGAGTATGTTCTTTTGTCATAGCCTGTAATTATATCTCATTTGCATGCGAGTATAAGCTACAAGACATACTTGCAAATCTAGCAAAGCATAGTTAACTGAAATATTAAGTCTTTCAGGGTTAAGGGGCTGTTTAGGTATACTAATTGCAATCCATTGGTCTCGTAAGAATGGCCGTTGTTGGCATATTGTAAAGTTTCCCTATTTAATGTTTGGACATTTTTTTTTTTTTATAAGTCTTCACGTTCTTTGTAGAGCTATTGCTACTTGTGTGGCTCAGAACGGTTGATCGGAACATTGTTGCCAAAGCGTTGAACCAATGCCCACAACATAACCACCCCCTTAATTTGGGAACTTGAGTTGATTTCTTGATTTACAAACCTGGCATAGTCTGTGTTTATGTACAGTATTCAAGTATACCCATTTTGCATTTTTCTGGCAACTTAACACGTCTCTAAGGCACTAGTAGTTTTAAATATAACATGGCAAATTGTTTAAAGTTAATGGTTGAATTCCCACTGAAGTCTGGAATTCCCACTGAAGTCTGGAATAGATTATCCCCTGCTTTTTTAGGTGTCGCCTGCGTTGCAGCGCAGGCGGTGCTCGCTCGCGAGAGATTTTTAAAGAGGGATTTCAGAAAAGGGCTTTAAGCCCCGTCCCTCATTTCCATTGGCTGGCGTCACTGTTTATGCTAAATGGTGGCCTGCCATTGGAAATTAGCGGTTTGCGTTGCCTCCCTTTTGTCTTTTGGTCCGGCCGATCCGGACTTTCTCGTCTGCTTTGCTGCTGTCGCAAAGCACTTTATCTTCATGGGTACCATCTGTTTTCACTCAGCTCCGTAAACCCGGGGCTGAGTGAAAACAGATGGCGAGCGCTTGTTTAAGACTTGTGTCCTGCTTCTTCGCAACACAATATTTCCAGGCTTCTTTGCTTATCATGGGGGTCGCTGAAAAAGCGCTGAGCGGAGTGGAATGGTACCCACGAACTGCAGCGCCTCGAGCCTACGCTAGTGCCAGAAATGAACTACACGGTTGCTTAAATGGCAAAACGAAAGAACGTTACATTTCCAGAAACTAACCAACAAAGAAATGCAACTCCGCATTATAAATTACAAACAACCAAGCCAGCATAAAATAGGGAAATGAAACCCTGACAAGTTAAAATTAGCCTGCAGTGACGCCCTTTAAAGCGTGTGTGTCAAAGTGTAGAAATCGCCTTAATAAAAAGTGGAGCCTCCTAAGAGGCTGTTGAGCGTGCATGGGGCGTGGACTCCCTTCAAGACACTGTCTTTACATCACCTGTAGGTCCCATGAAGGCTGCTGCCCAATGACGACCCTGCTTTCATCAGTTCTTCTGCCTGTTATCTTAGTTTTCTGATTCAGCTGTCACGTGACGTAGAATAAGTTTTAGAAGCAGCTGTCACCTCGCGGATGAGAGGGCTCATCCTGCAGCTGGTAAGACCCAGACTTCAAACATAAATCATTTACCTTAAGACCCCCGTATCCTGGGATTGTTAGAAACCCCATTCTACCCCTGTAGGTCCAGGCGGCGGTTAATTTAAGGCTCTCCTTGACCCTTCCCTCCCCCCGAATTGATGTCCGAGTGAGAGAAAGAGCATGCGAGAGAGAGAGAGAAAGAAAAAGTGAGAACCAGAAAGAGAAGGACAGAGAGAAAGAGACAAAGAGAAACTGAGTGAGCGTTTGAATTAAACCAAGAGAGAGAAAGGGAGCATTTTCACTAATTTCGGTAAACGCCTACTGCCCCATTAAAAGTACAGTCTCCCCTCAGACACGCTCTACTGTAAGCGGTGCAGGGGCTGACCATTCCGTGCGTGGTACGCCTGCCTAGAACTCCATGTTCTGTCCTGACGTCATTTATTTTCAGGCTACGGAGTTTAGGCGTGGTTCTATTTAAAGAAATGCAGACTTTGCAGCTATGCCAAGAAATACATGTAATAACCCTGTTTATTACATAGAGACTGTCCCCGCGGTGAAGTGCCCATTACAAGTATAGCGCCTACCTCAGATGCGCCCCCTTCGGAAGTGCTGGTACTGGAGGCTGTCAGAAGAGGGAGGCAGGAAGACATTATTTCGGAGCCCCTTAAGCGTCCCACAGTGCAAAATGTATTTCTATTTTTTTTAACCCTTCAGTTTCTAAATGCTGAGGCAGATAACCTGGCGGTACAGCTAGATGGCACTACGTGCCGGACCTGCCATGTTTTCTTTCTTTATATTTGGAAACAAGATGCTTGTGCAGGTCTAGGTGTGGCCGGAATATTATTTTGTGACCTGGTTCCTGCTAAAACTTCAACACGTCTGCTGGTACTGCCCTGTTGACACATGCCCTCACAGGGTAGTGCCACTCCACAGTAAAAGTAAATTTCCTCTTCTGAAACGTGGCCTGCTGAGAAACGCTGGACCCATTTAATAAAACTGTATCAGTCCTATTAACAAACACTGGTCTTGCCCCATTAAATGTTTTGCAGCCCTGCCCGGCAGATATGTAGCACGCACTGTCACCCGGGAGGGTATCTTGTAGCCGAGGCGGGAGTTTAGCCAAGTCCTTGGCGCAGTGCGACTACTCGAAACAGGGTCGGCTTTAGCGCTGGTGGCGTCCAGTGTGACAATGTTACTTGCGCCCCCCCCCCCCCATGACCACCTCCACCACGGATTCTCTCACTAGCACCCTTTAACAATGTCCAAGTCTCCATAACCACTCTCTCAGATGCATTGAATTCATTATATAGCGCTACTCATACCAGTAATGTATGTCAGAGCACTTTGCATCACACACACATTGCACAGACAATCAATCATACTTGTGTAAATCAGTGTATAGGAAAAGTTACATAAGCCAAAGGACTAAAAGTGTAGGAGTCACATATCATCCATACTGGTAGGCAGTATAGTTTAGGAGTGCTTGGTGTAGAGAAGCACAAACTCAGTCGAAAAAGAAACAGCATAGTTGGGAGTTCTCTTTAATAAAAATCAATTCCTACCCAAATTAACCCTTTTTGCAATATTAATCAATGTTCTATACTTTGCAGAGTGTATGCAGTTCTATGTTGAATGTTAATACCTCACTATTCTATATTAGGACTTTAAGTTATGAATTGCAAGAAACAAAAGGACGGCGCTTTTAAAAGCAGTAACCTGCCGATTTGTTTACATTAAATGCACTCTAATCTACTTGGTACAGGTTCTTTGCAGTAGGCATATTAACCCTCTGTGCTACCTTCACATGAGTCAAAAACCTCAACTACACAAAACTCTGATCTCTGGCCAGGAAGAAGATTAATCACAGGAGTTATCTTGACATTTTTGTGAGGCCCGCAATTGCAGGAGGAAAGGAACGCGGCAGCAGGTGCTTTAAAAGCATAATAAAGTTGCGAACACGGCACCCCAAGGAAGTCCGCGCCCGGTGCGATTGCACAGGTCGCACCACCCTAGAGCCGGCCCGGACTCGAAAAGCTTGGCTTTCAGAGTAGGTTATGTGTAATGGCAAATCGTTACACAGTTTAGGAGCGATGTGGGAGAAGGCACACCTGCCAGATCTGGGTTTCCCAATGTGTGGCATGTGTGCAAGTAGGAGTCCGGACGAGCGCAGGTGGCTGGAAGACTGGTGAACGCAGCTTTGATTGTTGAGGTCTGCTATGGGCCACTGGAATTATGCGATCAGCGGATGTGGCGATTTTCCACATAATTATAGCCTTGCCGCTTTTGCCACATAGTCCATTGTCTGCACATAATCTGCAGATTTGAATCAAAAAATGTTTTGTTTCTAGCTCAAAGGGTTCAAAACTTACTCAAAATCCAGTGACACGTGTTGCTGTGCAGTGAAAAGCCCCTAGCAAAGCTGGACATTTTTGTTTTGTGTTGCTAAATTTGGGTATTAAAATAGTACTAATGAGGTCATATCAATTCCCAGACAGTGTTACCGAGTTTAACAAGCATCTGCAATTACGCGAGTTTGAGCTATTGGCACTTTAAATGAGAATGCCTTTTATTTATGTTTTGGTTTTAAAAACATAAATAAAAGGCATTGTCATTTACAATGCCAATAGCTCAAAGTAGCGTAAATGCGAGACCTATTGCATTGCAGATGCTTGTTGTTACATGGTGCGGTGTTGTCCTTTTGTATGCTCTCAAGCCCGGACTGGGAACTCAAAGCAGCCCTGGCAATTTTGTCAAACCAGCCCCTGGGGTGCCAGGGGATGCAAGTGTGGGGGTACTGCTGTGTTTGGTACTGGGGGCTGATATTGCAGCACCATTACCAAACTGGCCCCCAACCCTTTCAGCCTCCAGGTGAACCACTTGATGCTCGCTATGTCCAGTCCTGCCCTCTATGCTCCAAAACCGGGCAGGAAAATGGTGAATGGATAAAATGAGCAGTCATGAGAGGTTTGTTGCAAAGGTGTTAAAGGCAGAGGCTACTGCTGGCACCTCTGCTGTCATTTCTAGCTCCCCATCAGTTAATTTCAGATAGCACAGCGGGTGCTTTAGGAAAGACAGAGGAAAGAGGAAATGCAAAGGAGAGCGAGATGAGAGAAGAAAGGGTGCGATTCCAGGCTTGATCATTTATGTCAGGGTTGCATAAGGCTTCCAGTCCGGCTCTGGTAACAAACAGCAGTCTTCTAAATGTTCTTTTAACATACACTATCTAGTTTGGGAATAAAAGAGCGCACACATTTAGAAGGCAAGTTGATAAATTAACATGTGAGCCTTCCTGATATCTTTAACTAGAGTGCAAGTGAGGGAAAGGCTAGAGTTACCCACCTCGTACTGGAAGGGTTAGAAGGAGGACGATTAGCAAACAAAGGGTAAACTAGGGAACATTTAAAGATATATACTAAAAAAAGCACAATAGAACACAACGTGGACAACGTTAAACTTAGTCTTCAAAGATATTTCACTTTGTAAGCCCAACTGTGTCCTGGTCACTTCCTAGATAATTATCTCAACAAATTATTCAGGAATCCATTGAAGCAGATGTCTGGTCATGGCCATTTCAGACAGCTGGGTTAACTACCAATGGTAATTACAGTGTAGTCTAAGATTGCCATGTATGTAATGGTGAAGGTCGACTACTACCTACAAATGACTAGTACAATGGTGGGATAATCAAGCATATTGCTTGGGTGATCCTTTCCAAATCGAACTATTAAGACTTATTGGCTGCCTTACTACAAGGTACACCCGAAAATCTTTTTAATCTCTGTGTATAGTGGATTGTGAAAACTTTCTATAGAGGCACACATCCAAAAGACATGCCAATGTGACCCTTTCCGATCACATCCCCTTCAACACTTTCCCAAGTGCACCACCACAAAAACCTATAAACCACTTACCAGTGGAATTCAAGCCATGAGCTGGAGCAGGTAGCTTCATTCATCAATCTGAACTATTCATCCTCCTCAAAGCCTTTTTAATTTCTTCTTTGAATCTAGGCCTAATTTTTTTTGAATTATTTCCATCTCGGTGGCCTGGATGCCAGTTGAGAAATCTATAGATACCATGCGTCTTAATTTTGTATCTGGTCCATCAATGTCAGTACGGGGTTTAAGGCTTCTGTATTCTCATCATCTTTCAGCCGAAAGTTATGAAACTTTTGTAGGTAATTATAGAAAGGTTATGGTGGACGGTGCTTAACTTTTTATTGAGATGCTCAAATGTAATTAGTTACTCTTAAAAATTGCAAAAGATATGTTCACATAGAATGATGCAAATCTTTGCTACCCAGAGCTGTTTTCCCAGGGAGGTGGGGTGCACTGAAAAGCTCAATTTCAGGGATGAAGAAAATACCCTTTACATGCAGATGCTGTCAACTATGAGGGTACGGGAAGTTTAGGATAGTGCCAAGCCTCTCTAAATGTACGTATCTTGCATTAGACTGTCCCAATTCAGTGACTCCCACTGTTAACAATTTAAAGGGTTTCCTTTCCAAGCCTAGGGTGACTTGATCTCCATGTGTTGTGTCTGTCGAGCAAGAGAAACCATTTTTAACGTCCCTTTAGCTTGCAAGCACAAACAATACCTTTAAAGTTTACATTAAAAGAGTTCTTCAGCATAATACGATTGGTTCTGTTGGTGCAATTTCCATTGCAGCGATGGTAATACACGTAATACATTTTTAAAGGGTAAACTATTAAAAAGTGCAAAACGTGTGGTACGCGATTTTTTTTTTTTGAGTACTTGTCTGCCACTTGAACACTTCTTAAATATTCTCACGTGCTATTTCTAACTCTTTGATATGCATACTGTTAAAGTTGGTTCAATGCACTTTTCTAAATGAGATAAAACAGCAAAATATCGAATTAATGTAGCACAAAGTGCTAAGTAGATACTGGCAATGTTTTACCTCTTTCAATGAATAGTCTTACGATATCCCTACTAAACAGTACCCAGATCATCTGGAATTTCCCAATTAGGCACACCTGCTATTAATGTACGCCAGATTTGGTCTCCATAATTTTACTTTAACAGTCTCGTCAGATTTCTGCAGCTGAGCCATAACCGACTTAGGCCCGCATTACGAACCTGGGGTAGTGGCATTGCTCCTGGCGGTATGGAGGTATAAAACTTCACCAGGCCACCAGTTTCATGTTAATACCACAACCAAGATTATTAGGTGTATGACTACAAGGGGACATTTCAACGTGTGTGGCTTTGCACATGGTAAAACTGCTGATCAATGGGGGAAAATGACTAAGGGGTAGCCTGGCTCGCATTCGACCCCTCCAACACCACAGGGTTGGCACACAATGTGCAACCTCTTGCCCGGCCCCTGAGATTGCCTCCTGAAGCCTCTCCTCCCAACCCTCCATCAAAGCACCTCAGTTCAGTTCTGCCACATGCTCAGAGCAGGCGATAAATCTCACCAGATCGATCCCCGGAATTGGGGATAAAGATAGGAAGTCTGTATACCGGTGTCCACATATGTTTTTGTCCACAGATTGGGAAATAATCGTGATGGTAAGATTTAGGCCATCAGTTACCTACTGGAACAGTTATTTTCATCTCCGGTATCTCAGACTTGATTCCTGCCATTTCATAATTTGGTGCTTAATTAAAAGGGCTCGTAAAAAAAACTAGGCTGTGTATTGCATACGGAATCGCTGGGGATTCAGCCATGTCCCAGTACATAGACATCCTTCCTTCAGGCTCAATATCGATACCAAGATTATGCAAAACTGCCAAGAATGTGACTCCAAAAGACTAACATAGGTCATCGCCACAGAATATGCCCTCAAGCCATTGGGTGAAGGCCTCAACTAAAGGAGGCCAAAAAAATCAGTAATAGGGACAATCCCTTCCAAACTGGAGAAAAATCCTTTCTGGATTGCACAAAAAAATTGCACAGCTGGAAGCAGTATTTCCCCATACGGGTCAGCAAGAAAAACATAGAATGCCAAATATTTGCTTGCCGATTGGAATGGTTCCCTCGATTTGCATCACTTGGGGAACAATCTTTGCGGCCGTTTATGTCCGAATACATGGCACCCCTTCCTTAGCAGTTGTTCCGGATGTATTGAAACCGATACAGAAAGAGTACGGGGCAGGACCTGCCCTAGACTTGGGAATGAAACTGGTGGGTAATTTTGCCCAAGTCTCTGCAATCATGCTGATCAACATAAAGGGGGAGGCAGCAGTGGCGATACACAGCGCCCAAGGGAAACAGCTGCTGTCAATAGGGAGAGAGAGTTCACAAAAATTATGCTGCATTAGGTAGAGAATTTGGAAACAGAAGCAGGGAAGCCACAAATGACCAGCAGCCCTGACAAAGACAACTCAAAGCAACACCCGCTTCGTCTAAAAAGAAATGGGAAAACAAATTCTAAAGGTATCAATTCTGAAAATAATTCACGATCAAGGGGTGGGTCTCCCCAACGGGAGTCCTCTGAAAAGAGGTACAACCCGAGGAATCTTGATAACATTAAGAAACCTGATGAGTATTAGGACACCGATACACGTTCCTTTCGTTACTTTCAGGGTTCATCAAAAAATTCAGAGGGGGGGCGGCGATCCGAACAAAAGTAAGAAGATCAACCAAAGACAAAAAGGGAAAAACATCGCACTTCAGATTATCAAACAGGAAGAGCAACCAAAAGCAAAGCCTCAAATCAAAAAGAAGAAAGTAGCCGGCTTAAAAATCAGACATGCCCAGGTAACTGAGGACTCCGCTTCTGAATGGGGAATGGGCTCTGACTAGGCTAGACAGCGCAGCAGACGGAACAATAGCTCGCCGGAACCTGAAGGATTTTCTGATGACAGCAGTATTGAATGAACATATCCCGGTGGAAACGTCGGATACCAGAGTTAGTGTCCCGCATAGACTACAAAATTGCACTACAAAGAAAGGGGGGACATAAAGAAAGATTAAAGGTCTCTTTTGGGAGAACTTAACATATGAATATGACATACAGTGCTTTGACGCCTCATCAGGGGTAGTAAGCGCTATATAAATGCACCTGAGCTTGTGATGGATTGCCCAAAAGGGTGAAGCATCATTTTGACCGCTTTCTCCAACCTCGTTCCAGAATCTCTAAAACATACATATGCGCAGGAATGGGTGCTAGTGCTAGCTCCCACATTATACCGCAACCATGTAGGGAGGGACGTTGAGTCTACTCACCACAAAATCCCGTTAAAATCTAATCCAAATCCACAGAGGCAGTACCCTATTAAAAACGATGCAAAGTCAGGTAAAAGAGACCTTAGACCAACTCAAATACCAAGGTGTGATTGAGACTTGCACCTCCACCAATAAATAATCATTTGTTTCCAGTAATGAAACCTGACAACACATAGTCTAGCTATAGATAACCGACATTTGAACACATGCTCACGAACATTTGCAGTTCAAAACGCACGGAGTGCCGCATTATTGAATAACACTGTGCGACAAAAATACAAAACTACATTAGATATCTTGAATGGATATGCCACAATATAGCTCCAGCAAGCAGATATCGAGCAGCATTTTCTGCGCTCAGCACTAAGGGAAATTTTTGTTGTTTGCCTCAAGGGTATAAGAACAGCCAGGAGCTATTCTAGGCAAGAGTGTCAGAAATATTACAAACATGCGATGAGGAGGCGGTGTCCTATGTAGACGACGTCTGACAGACGATGAATTACTTGAACACTTGTGCGATTCGCCAATTTGGGCTACATATTTAATTTTTTTTTAAATCCTAAATTGCCCATCTCAATGTCCTGTTTTGGGGATACGAGCTATCAAGTGAAGGCAAGAGCTTGGCAGCCAACTTTTTTTTAGAAAAGTGTGCGCTGCTCCAACCTCCAAAGAAATCGCAAAGGTTTGCAATCCATATTAGGATTTCTAAATGTGGACACATACGTTCTAGATTGTGCAGAAAGAGTAAGACCTTTATACTATTTAATCAGAACCGATTTCACACCACATCAGTGGACACAGCAACACAGATACTCTCCGTTCAGATCAGGCTGACATGATAGCATCTAAACACTTGCACACGTGTAAATTCTAAATACCTGGTGATCCGGATCGTCCTGAGGTTATCATGATATACTTACATCACTTTCAATGAAGGGGAGTCCGTTCCAATTGCATACAAATCACATTTGTACAAAAATGCTAAAATTCGATTTGCAGCAACAGAAAAAATACTGACAGCAGTCTAGTAAGAGAAAGAGCACTAGCACAGGGGAAACATTGTTGTAACCCCAGCACCAACTTTAGAAGCTGTAACCAAAGCGAGCATTCCAAATGCGAAAGCACTGCATCAACGATTGATACAATGGGCTAATCCTCTCACTGAAACAGATTTAGATTTCAGATACGATTCTACATTGAAACTGCAAGCGTTCCTGCAGTACAAACAAGAATACCCTCTCCTGAATGAAATCTTGCCTCTAGAGAAATATGAATACATCATTTACACTGATGGATCCGCTCACCCTACCAAAGGAAGTAAACAACAAAATAGCAAAGCATGTGCGACAGTGAAGGGATTAATGCGTGACAGTAAATTTCATCCCAGCAATACGACTACACAATCTCTAGGAGATTGCACAGCACAGTCGGCAGAGCTGAAAGCCCCAATATTGGCCATAGAGTATACGGATTGGGAATTCCTCACACTGATAGGGTTTGATTAGTTTTACTGTGTGCAGTCTTACAATGAATATCTTCATTACATAACACTCAACCCTCTCTTTGCGTTTTCTAATATCCTCTTATCAGTTGACTATCATTTTCACTCTTCACTGGTTTACACTTCGCTGACCTGACCATGCCAGTAGGAGTCAGCCTAGTTATTTGCAAACCTTTTTTGCAGCAGTATGATAAAGAGGCTCTACCCCCAAACGTTTCTTCTACTTCCGTTTCAGCTGAGCAGTTTTATCTGGTGAGAAGTTTTGTACATAAAGGCATGGGTGCCTTGCAATTTTTGCTGTTGCTTTTACTCCTTCAGAATATATACTGTGTAATCTGCAACCTAAAATCACAAGATGAATCTATTCCACTAATATTCCTAGGGAAGAAGCATTAAACTGACCAACTGCCCCCAGAGAAACTATCTTTTTGGACGAGGCCCGTTTTTGGTTCCAATTCTGCCTTGTTACTATGAACTGTTCATAAGTTTGCTTCTGATCAAAGATTGCTATACAGCACTTTTCTTAATGTATATGAAGAGCACCTAAGAATGCTGTAATTTTGAACTCCTGTGTGTTAACTAATGTTGAATACAGTTCTCTCAATTGTACTACCCCTCTATTGCTTCCCTGGGGAGTATTGAACATTTTTACTAGTTAAAAGTGCATTTTGGAAGCATGTTATCTAGTGTCTTGTGGAACGCAAGCCACTCTGTTCAACAGATATATATATATATATATATATATATATATATATATATATATAAAAAATTAAAAAAGGTTTGCCTTTTGTGGGAAGCACTCGACACAGATTCATATCGCACCAGGGAGCCGCTGCAACCAGCCACAAAACAGGTCATGCTGCGACGCGTTTCGGGCCTTACACCCTGCTCCTTGGTAGCTAACACAAAGATGAACAAACAATCATGCCAGGTGAATTCCTCAATTTATTAGATTGGTTAAGACACGCCCCTTGTGGGCCGGCAGCTCACTCTCTGCCTGTTTAGTGCATCATGGGCCTGGTAGTCTGTTATTCAAACCCAATGTGGGTCGCTTGTGAGGAAACTGGTAAGTTTGTGTAATACCAAAGCTGCAGCACGCTCCCCAATAGTGCGAATCCGTTACTCACGATGACGGCTGCGCCAATAAACAGCCATGGACACGCTGGCAATATCGCGGTGGTGCTTGCCCTCGAACTGGCGGGCAGATTTAAATGAATGAAAGGTTTGCCTTTTGTGGGAAGCAGCTAACACAAAGATGACCAAACACAATCCTGCCAGGTGAATCCCTCAATTTATTAGATTGGTTAAGACACGCCCTTGTGGGCCAGCAGCTCACTTTGTGTTAGCTGCCAAGAAGAAGGGCGTAAGGCCCGAAACGCATCACAGCATGAACTATTTTGTGGCTGGCTGCAGCGGCTCCCTGGAGCGATATGAATCTGTATCGATTGCTTCCCACAAAAGGCAAACATATATATATTCACAGAAAAAAACCATAGGTTTCAGGCACGTTATAGTTAGGAATCGGCATTTAAAAAACCTCAGAAATTCACTGAAAAAACCATAGGTTTCAGGGGTGTTCTAGTTAGCTGGACTTTTCACTTGTACAAAACCATTGAAATTCAGTGATGTCATTTGAGATGTCATCAGTGATGTCATGAGTGATGTCACTGACCATGTCATGAGTGATGTAATATATGACGTCATCAGCAGTGCATTGCGGGCGCGCGAGTTCTAGTTAGCTGAACTAACTATAACGGGGGAATTTCAATGGTTTTGTACAAGTGAAAAGTCCAGCTAACTATAACACCCCTGAAACCTATGTTTTTTTCAGTGAATTTCTGAGGTTTCTTAAATGCTAATTCCTAACTATATCGTGCCTGAAACCTATGGTTTTTTCTGTGAATTTCAAAGGTTTTTTAAATGCTAATTTCTAACTATGCCTACAGAGATAGGACATGTGAAGAAAGAAGAAAAAATGCACAGAAAGAAACAAAAGAAGTGCAGAAAGAAGCAACAGAAGTCCTCAAATACGAAGATAAGTGCAGGAAAAAGGATAACGTGCAGAAAGAACAAAAAGAAGAGCAGAAAGAAGCCTTGTTGAAAAATCATCCTGTACCCTCAACTTTTTCAGACGGAGACTGGTGGTAACTGAGTCTGACTAACCAGTCCTAGAGCCAGTGCTATGTTAAAAGACACTTAGAATACAGTGAAAACACCTACATACACTAGGGAACATTATGCGTTGGGGTCCCCCTGTGATTAGCATGACCTCCTCTGTAAGCCCCTAGTATATAATAGGGCAGGGGGATTAAAACTACCTCTTAAAACAGGCCACAGGGCGTTTTTGCACACGTTAACTCAGGCCCCGTCCCCTCCATTCACCACTGTGTAAACACGCCCTGTGTCCGTTTTTAGTTGGGAGATTAAGTTCATTTGAATCCTGAGGGTCCCTAGGGTCCAACTAGCCCACTAGGTACCTCCAGTAAGTGCCACAGAGCTGCGTTGCAGAGAGGTGTAAAAAGTGGCACGGCCTGGACCACCTCTCTGCAATGCAGCTCAGTGGCGCTTACTGGAAGCACTTGGTGGGCTAGTTAGCCCCCAGGGGCCCTCAGTATTGAAGGGAAATTATATCCCCAATTTAAAACGTGCCATAGTGAGTGTTTGCACACGTCACCTCAGGCCCCGTCCCCTCCCTTCGCCACTGTGTAAACGCGCCCTGTGGCTGTTCTAAGTTGAGAGATTAAGTCCCCTTGAATCCTAAGGGTCCCTAGGGTCAAACTAGACCACTAGGTACCTCCAGTAAGCACCACAGAGCTGCGTTGCAGAGAGGTGTAAAAAGGGGCTTGGCCTCAGAACACCTGTCTGCAGCGCAGCTCCCTGGCGCATACTGGAGATGCCTGTTGGGGGCGCGTTTGCAGAGTGCTGCACGGAGGGGGCATGGCCTCCGGCACGATGCCAGTCTTTTATTTATTTTTATTTTTTAAGAAGGGGGGCTGTGTGGTTCCCCTTCTTATTCTAATTTATTGGCCCGGATGACCCCATCCCCCAGGGCCTGTCTCCTAATTATATTTTTTTGACCCAAATCCCCAGGGCCGGCCACCGATTTTTATTATTTTTAAAAAATATATATTTATAGACACACCTAGGACATGCTGGACAAACCGTACGTACCTATCACCATGACGATTTGCGTGAAATTCATTAAAAGGAGACTATGCATGCAATGAATCCACGTGGAATGTATTTACACCACTAGTGAAGCTCTGACATGTCTGATGACCTACCGTGCCTAATCCCGGTAGACACCCTTGTCGTTTATTTATACAAACATGGGTAGCTATTGACGGGCACATTTAATACACATGCACACCCAGCCATTCAAAGGGGATTCGACAAAAATTCGACCAAAACTATGCAAGAACCCCCCCCTCACGGTTAATAAAACACATCCACTGCCGGATGTGTAATACTTTTTATTTTACTCTCTGGAAAGGGGACGAACATCACTTGAGTCACAGCGCGCTCCTGACAGAGCCCAATGCTGTGTTACACCCACCATTGCCTGCAGAGTGCCACACACCTCTGTGTTGTATTCCACTAGCTAGTGCATATGCTATGACACTCTCTAGCCCATGTGCACTGTAACACCACCCCGTGAATAGGTCATGCCACACTTGTCTTCGCACGGGTTATATTGCCCCACCTAACGTGCCTTCCTCGATGCCTATGTAATAACGCACAGTGCTATGCCATACACATTACAATCTGGGATCCATATCTTTGTCACAGTGCATATGCAACGTTACACTCCCAAGCACATATTTTATATTACAACTTTAGAGCCCAGTTAGGTTGCACAACACTGCCCTGTGCATATTACACTCCAAGGCGCATATCGCATAGCACGCGCTAGTGCTTGTGCTATCTCGCGCTCTCCAATGAATCTGTCATTGCGCACAATGTATTGCATATTATATTTCATGCCCGGTTCATCTTATATCACACTTTTTGGTGCATAGCTTATACCATACACTATATCTAGTTTTCATTTTCAATCGTGCTCTCAGGACTATGCTCTATATAACACTGTGTTCACCTACCCTTTTCACAGGCATTACATTTTGCGATAGGGGGTGGAGGGTCAGGGGGTGTTTCTGCCAAGTGAGCCCGGAGTCACAGTCACAAACGTCCTCTTCTTCCTGAATAAAAGTGAGATTATGCTGCATACTTGTTCATATTTTAAGTAGTTCGCAGAGACACAATGTTTTAAAAACAATAAAGTTCCTAATACCCGCCTTCTCTGAACAGTTAGCTTGCTGCCCCATCCCCCTCCTCCCTATCCTTTGTTGTGTGAATCCATGGACTAGCCTCCTCCCTCCTGCCATGCATGGTCTGATGTGCTGCCACTGCCCTCAATTTAGTATGATGTACCAGTCCACTCCTCCTGCCCTCCATTGCCCAATTCTATGGCCCATCATTGACCTCCTGCTTAAACTCTGCGCTTAGCTTGCTGCCCCTATTCTCCTTCCCCCTGCCCTCCGATGTCTTTGTGCATGCCCCTGCTCCATCCTTTTTGCCCACCATGTCCCATGGACCTGCCACTCCTATCTACTCTGAGTGTTCTGTTGAGCTGCCACTCCCCTCCCACCTGCCTAGCATTGTCAGATGACTGTAACCTGTCCCTGCCACCTCCACCCTGCCTGTCCACATGCCATGCCCCTATCCTCTTCCTCCTGTCCTACATGGTCCATTGTACTGCCACACCCTTCTGCCCTCCCTGGTCTGTTGTGCTGCAACTGCTCCTCCTGCCTGCCCCGTGCGGTCTGTTGTGAGGCCCCTTCCCCTGAACCTTGTCTGTGCACAGGTCCTGACCCTCCCTTCTATCCTCCATCGTCCTTTGTGCATGCCCCTGCACCCTCCTTCTTGCCCATCATAGCCATTGTGCTGCCACTAACCCTCCCACTTGCCATGCATGGTCTTCGGTGCTGCCATGGCCCCTCCCACCTTCCCTGTGTGGTCAGTTAGCTGCCCCTGACCCCCTCCCACCTTCCCTCCATGGTCTGTGTGTATACCATCACAGTCTCACTGTTGCTCTTCATGGTGTGTCTTGCTTCTAGTGCCCATCCTGCCTGACCTCCATGGCTATCTTGCTGCTCCTGCCCTGCCCCCTTGCCCTCAGCCCTCTGTTTACATGTGCAGACCCCTACTCCCTCCCTCCTGGCTTGTCTGTTCCATTGTAATGCCCCTGATCCGTCCCTCCTGCCCTTTATGGTCTGTTATGCTGCAGCTTTCTCTCCTGTCTGTCCATTATGGTCAGCTAGCTACCCTTGCCTCCTGCCCCTCTGTTCTCTGTTGTCCATGTGCATGGTCCTGTCCCCTCCCTCTTGCTTTCTATGGATTGTTGTGCTGCACTCCCGTCCTGCATGCCCTGTGTGGTGTGTTGTGCTGCTGCAAACCCTGATGCCTGCCCTGCAGGGCTAGTTTGGTGCACCTCTCCATGTCCCTCCTGTCCTCTGTTATCCAAGTCCATGTCCCTATCCCATTTCCTTCCATGATCCAATGTACCATACTTGCGAACATTTTGAACTTGGTAAGAGGGAGATTTTGAAAAAAAACTGGGGTATTGATTTTCCCCTTTGAGTTACATTGAAAAAGAGGAGATTGTAGACAGGAGACAGATCAAATAAAGCCCATTTGAGCTTAAAAACATTGGACGTTTCCTGGCTGAATCGGGTCTGTTGGCATGTATGGTTGTACTACCATTGCCTCTTCCTTCTGCCCACAATGGTCTATTACATTGCCACAGCCTCTCTTGCAAGTCCTGTATTGTTGGTTTGTTGCCCCTGCCCCCTCTTCCACTGCCCTCCATAGTCTGTTGTGCTTCCACGGCCCTTCCTGCCTGCTCAGTGTGGTTAAATTGTTGCCTTTGCACCCTCCTACCTGCCTTCAATTTTCAGAGTCCGTGCCCCTGGCCTCTGCCTCTCAATAATATCCTAATGAACAACTAGATTGCTAACATTCTATATTTATTACAAAAGTGTGGAACGCCTGACGTCATCTTGATGTAATCAAAACTAATACCTAGAGCATTTCCTTTAGAAATTACATATATGAGAGGGTCTTATTGGCATCAACATTATGGTTAGTGCTCTAAAAAACTAAAATGAGGACATATTTTCTGAGTTTTCAAATAGCGACAAAGCACTTTTAAATTATTTGTTATCTATATGTTTTTTTATCCAGTTGACCACTTGATTAAATGTTGCACTTAGGGGAGAGGATGTGGTGTTACTTCCAGAACTGCAGACTTTGCAACTGGGGAACCAGGTTGGAGTTTCTGCTTCAGCTCGACATTCTGTGATTCTGGTCAAATCACTTAGTCTCCCCATGTCTACAACCAAAATGAATTTGTTCTTGTGTGATGTAACCAATGCTCATGTAAAGCACTCCAATACCTGACAAGTCTGCACTATATAACACTGCAAAAACACAAAATAAGTGCACACTTCTGTCATTGGGCTATAATTGGGCTACATCTGGGTGATTTTGGGCCACATTTGGGCTCTTTTGCCTCTGGTGGCCATCTTGGGAGATTTATTGGTTATGAAGTTTCCTAATTTCCTCATGTACTGCAGTCTCCTCAGTAGGAAATGCTTTCAGTTTTTTACTTTGATTCCATCATGAAGGTATTCAGATAAGTCACACATTTGCCATAAATTCTGAATGTTAGCACTCTAGTTGCTCATTAGATCACTGTAGTAAAACTACTGTTCACCATGGAAGTCTGCTCCTGGTATTAAAAGTGCATGTTTCAGTCTGCATGTCAGAATATTTTAATGAAATAGAAGAGGATTTGAGAAGTCACTCAAAATGTGCCCTCATTTTCTTTCTTCAGCATTAATCATGATTTCTATGGCAAAATGAACCCCTCATTGTGTTCTTTTTTAAATTAAATGTTTTAAGTGTTACCAGTTTATTCCAATCAAGATGGCTTCAGGTGTGCCATACTTTTGTCATAATGAAGACAGTAAGTGCTCTAGTTGTTTAAGAACATTCTGGGACATTCTGTCATTGGGCTATACTTGGGTTACATCTGGGTGATATTTGGGCTACATTTGGGCCCTTTTGTCTCTGGTGGCCATCTTGGGAGACTTATTTGTTATGAAGTTTCCTAATTTCCTCATTTACTGCAGTCTCAGTAGGAAATACTTTGATGTTTTTTACTTTGATTCCATCAAGAAGGCATTCAGATGTGTCACACATTTGCCATAAATTCAGAATGTTAGCACTCTTTCTGCTCATTAGATCACTGTAGTAAAGCTACTGCTCACCAGGGAAAACTGCTGCTGGTATTGAAAGTGCATGTTTCAGTCTGCATGTCAGAATTTTTTAATGAAATAAAAGAGGATTTCAGAAGTCAAAATGTGCCCTAATTTTTCTTTGTGCAGCACTAATCATACTTTATGGAAAAATGAACCCCCTCATTTTGTTCCTTTTTAAATTAAATGTTTTAAGAGTTACCACTTTAATCCAAGCAAGATGGCTTCAGGTGTGCCATACGTTTATCATAAGTAGGACTGTTAGCGCTCTAGTAGTTCTTTGGAACACTCTGGGAAGCTGCAGTAGAACACAAAGGAATCAACTGAAAGTCTCTGCCCTTGTTGGATGTACATGTTTTACTGAGAATGTCAGACTTCATTCTCACATGACTAAGAAAGAATGTGAATTTACAGAAAATAAGCTCTCAGTTCAGCTTATAGATCACCTTCCAAACCTCTGTAGTAAAAGCATGAGAAAATATTTTTCTCTCAATCATGATATCCCAGCAGAAGGCTTTTTCACATGGTGAAATCACCTTAGAACATACCAAAATTCCTAAAATGAAAATGTAAAAGTTTACCTTGCACAACGAAGCACATAATCTGCCCTCCATGTGCGTACGGTGCGCGAAGCGCATCGTGCGTACATGGCCCATCCAGCGTAACGTGGGCACGCGGTGCGCGTAGCGCACCGAGTGCACACCGTGCGTGCACGGCACTAACTGCGTAAAGTGGGCGCGCGGTGCGCAAAGCGCACCGCGTGCTCACTGTGCGCGCACGGTGCGCGAAGCGCACCGTGCGCGCACGGAACGAACTGCGTTAAGTGGGCGCGCACGAATGGCGTAAAGTAACTTAGCATTTAAAAAACCGTACAAATTCACTGAAAAAACCATAGGTTTCACACACGTTCTAGTTAGCTGGACATTTTACTGATAAAAAACCTATGAAATTCCCCCGTTATAGTTAGTGCAGGCAACTATAACTCACGCAACCGCAATCCTCTGCTGATGACATATGTGTCTTTATGAAAAAAAAATATTTGTAATATATGTATAGCTAAAATTTAATGGAAGAAGACATGGCCAAATAAGTGTCTAAATACAGTATTAGCATCAGCAGAGGATTGCGGTTGCGTGAGTTATAGTTGCCTGCACTAACTATAACGGGGGAATTTCATAGGTTTTTTATCAGTAAAATGTCCAGCTAACTAGAACATGTGTGAAACCTATGGTTTTTTCAGTGAGATATATATATATATATATATATATATATATATATATATATATATATATATATATATATATATATATATATTCACTGAAAAAACCATAGGTTTCACACATGTTATAGTTAGCGGAAATTTTACTGATAAAAAACCAGTGAAATTCCCCCGTTATAGTTAGTGCAGGCAACTATAACTCACGCGACCGCAATCTTCTGCTGATGACATATGTGTCTTTATGAAAAAAAAATATTTGTAATATATGTATAGCTAAAAATGTATGGAAGAAGACATGGGCAAATAAGTGTCTAAATACAGTATTAGCATCAGCAGAGGATTGCGGTCGCGTGAGTTAAAGTTGCCTGCACTAACTATAACGGGGGAATTTCACTGTTTTTTTATCAGTAAAATTTCCGCTAACTATAACATGTGTGAAACCTATGGTTTTTTCAGTGAATATATATATATATATATATATATATATATATATATATATATATATATATATCAAAGCTCTTGAGGTTTGCCACACGAGTAGGAATCACTCGAACAACAGGTAAGGTTCACCTCACAACCTTTAATCTTCGGTACAGACGAACTTTGCAGGCGAGCAAACAAACAGTCTCAACGCTTTGCCTGACGCGTTTCGAGTATCATCTCTTCTTCAGAGGCTGGACGTTGAAGTTTGCAGTTACGGACACTCTCCCTCCATGATATCGGCATTATGACACGCCCCTCGATGGGCCGCCCAGATGGGTTCAATGCTTGCTGCCTTATGGGAAAGAGAGTCCACTTATTTTGCCGTGAATCGGTGCTACTTATCTGTTGTTCTTAGAGGCTCTGGATGCGCCCCTCGCTTGCCAGTTCGTCCTTATCCACAGCCTGTTGCCCCACACAAGGACGGGTGAAGCCAGGTCCCCAGCGGCCCCTAATCTTCGTAGGGTGGTGCATTCCCAGCGGCTGGGCTGCCGCTTGTAAATCAAAGCTCTTGAGGTTTGCCACACGAGTAGGAATCACTCGAACAACAGGTAAGGTTCACCTCACAACCTTTAATCTTCGGTACAGACGAACTTTGCAGGCGAGCAAACAAACAGTCTCAACGCTTTGCCTGACGCGTTTCGAGTATCATCTCTTCTTCAGAGGCTGGACGTTGAAGTTTGCAGTTACGGACACTCTCCCTCCATGATATCGGCATTATGACACGCCCCTCGATGGGCCGCCCAGATGGGTTCAATGCTTGCTGCCTTATGGGAAAGAGAGTCCACTTATTTTGCCGTGAATCGGTGCTACTTATCTGTTGTTCTTAGAGGCTCTGGATGCGCCCCTCGCTTGCCAGTTCGTCCTTATCCACAGCCTGTTGCCCCACACGAGGACGGGTGAAGCCAGGTCCCCAGCGGCCCCTAATCTTCGTAGGGTGGTGCATTCCCAGCGGCTGGGCTGCCGCTTGTAAATCAAAGCTCTTGAGGTTTGCCACACGAGTAGGAATCACTCGAACAACAGGTAAGGTTCACCTCACAACCTTTAATCTTCGGTACAGACGAACTTTGCAGGCGAGCAAACAAACAGTCTCAACGCTTTGCCTGACGCGTTTCGAGTATCATCTCTTCTTCAGAGGCTGGACGTTGAAGTTTGCAGTTACGGACACTCTCCCTCCATGATATCGGCATTATGACACGCCCCTCGATGGGCCGCCCAGATGGGTTCAATGCTTGCTGCCTTATGGGAAAGAGAGTCCACTTATTTTGCCGTGAATCGGTGCTACTTATCTGTTGTTCTTAGAGGCTCTGGATGCGCCCCTCGCTTGCCAGTTCGTTTAGTTTAGATTAGGGGCCGCTGGGGACCTGGCTTCACCCGTCCTCGTGTGGGGCAACAGGCTGTGGATAAGGACGAACTGGCAAGCGAGGGGCGCATCCAGAGCCTCTAAGAACAACAGATAAGTAGCACCGATTCACGGCATATGTATGTATTTATACATTTATGAATAGACAGAATGGCATATGAGCCAACAGCTCCAGCCTCACATCGGATTACAGCTCACTTCATTGCTGTATAAATTATATGGCAATGAGCAACAAATGTATAAATGTATTTTACAATTATATAGTGAGAAGCAACAAATGTACAGATGTATTTTACAATTATAAGTGACTAGAACTATCATGTCAAAAGCGATAGCATCATGGCTAAATCTTTCTTCTATGTCAACGGCAAATAATTAAGCACTGTCACTTTAAAAGGGATTCACACGAGGGGTTCGTCATGTGATCAAGGGCTGTTGAGCCCGAAACGCGTCATGGCGGCAGAGCGCACAAACAAAATAAAATAATTTGGGTATAACTTATCGGAGTCCGTCCCCTTCTTGAAACGCGTCAGGCAAAGCGTTGAGACTGTTTGTTTGCTCGCCTGCAAAGTTCGTCTGTACCGAAGATTAAAGGTTGTGAGGTGAACCTTACCTGTTGTTCGAGTGATTCCTACTCGTGTGGCAAACCTCAAGAGCTTTGATATATATATATATATATATGTGTACACATATATATATTCACTGAAAAAACCATAGGTTTCACACAAGTTATAGTTAGCTGTACATTTCACTCGTAAAAAACCAATGAAATTCCACGTTATAGTTAGTACAGGCAACTATAACTCACGCGACCGCAATCCTCTGCTAATGACATAGAAGAAGACATGGGCAAATAAGTGTCTAAATACAGTATTAGCATCAGCAGAGGATTGCGGTCGCGTGAGTTATAGTTGCCTGCACTAACTATAACGTGGAACTTCATTGGTTTTTTACGAGTGAAATGTACAGCTAACTATAACTTGTGTGAAACCTATGGTTTTTTCAGTGAATTTGCAAGGTTTTTTAAATGCTAATTCCTAACTATAACGTGTGTGAAACCTATGGTTTTTTCAGTGAATTTGTACGGTTTTTTAAAAGCTAAGTTACTTTACGCCGTTCGTGCCGTGCGCGCCCACTTCACGCAGTTCGGTCCGTGCGCGCACAGTGAGCACGCGGTGCGCTTCGCGCGCCCACTTAACGCAGTTAGTGCCGTGCACGCACGGTGGGCACGCGGTGCGCTATGCGCACCGCGTGCCCACGTTACGCTGGATGGGCCATGTACGCACGATGCCCTTCGCGCACCGTCCGCACACGGAGGACATATTATGTGCTTCGTTGTGAAAGGTTTTCTATTAAATGTTCAGTTGACATTTATGCCATGCACTAAAGGTGCCCAGCGGGCACCTTTTGCACACAGGGGGGGGGAATATATGGATATTTTTTTTTTTTTAATTTAATTTCACCGTACGCGTACGGTAAGGGTATTCGGCGTTTTTTCAAAAAAAATAAAAAATTCTTTTTTGGCTTTGGATGGCCTTCTGGCACACCATAACCAAGGCTAGGTGGTTAGGAGCTGTCTAGCCTGCCCCCTTTTTATGATATCCAACTTTGTTTTTCCTCCCCCCCTCAGAGTGCGAGAGAGAAAATGGCGGCCGACACTTCCTGGTTTCGACCGATTCGAATGTTTACTAAGATCTAACAGCCAATCAGAATCGCGCTCGCGCACGGCACCGTACGCGTACGGTAAGCTTACGGTGCGCGCTCGGAGCGCGCTTACAGATATATATATTGATTTAAATGCTATTTTCTCAGGAACTACTGAACAGATTTACACCAGACCTACAAAAGGCACTTCCTTGACCTGAGGACTACCTCTCTGCCAAATTACAAGTAATTCTGTTCAGCCGTTCGGGCTGTAGCTGTGTCTAAAGGTCCTATGGAAAAATGCATGGGGAAAACGCGTTTTGGGACCCCCCTTTCTCAGCCCCCGCTTGACAAATCCCCCCCGAGACTTTCAGGGTAGGAGCGGAGCGCCCCATTAGTTTTGAAAATTTCACGAGGATTCGTCGACCGGCGCCAAAGTTATTCCGAATAGAATGTTGCGGATTTCCTATGGAAACAGGGTCCTAACTATAACTACCTACTGGCGACCGCCAGTAGGATATATATATATATATATATATATATATATATATATATATATATATATCCATCAAACTTTTCTCCAGCTGACGGGAGCCTCCGTCCCTACAGGGCAGCTTCGCAAAGCGGGCGTGGAGCAACCCGCATTTGGTACACCAAGGCAAAGAAAAGAACTGCGAAGCCCAACTGCGTCTCTCACTGGCTTTATTTGCTGTTCAGAAGTGGCAGGACATCAAACCCTACGCGTTTCGGCTGTTATTTATGGCCTTGTTCACAGGTGAGGTGCATCACAATCAATTAGCTCACACACTTTTGAACACCCTCATCACGTGACCAGGTAACGATACTACCAGTCCCATAGTGCATCTTGGTTGTTGCTGTACATTGCGGTAGTTATAAACTATAGCTGAGTAGCGTTTTAAAACCGCAGATGGAGCAATACCATTTCTCAGTTCTTATGTACTGTGATAATTTTATATATATATAATTTTCTCTTTTTTTAAATTATATTTCTGGTGTGTGCTGGCAACCATTTGAGAAGTGGAGTCTCTCCGCTTCCATATTGCTGATGTCCTACAAGAGTTATGCTTCCCAAGTTTTAACAGTGACTCACTAATTAAAGATTCCAAATTAAACTACTCACTGAGACCATCTACCAGAGTTCCTAGTCTCACAGGAGAAATGTTACCTAGAACTTTTTTTTTGTTTTTACTTCATGACACTATCATGGTTGTGGTGCACAATTGCAATAGTGCAGGACCGGAGACATTCTCTTAAAAGTATTTCTCTACTTTATTATTCAAGTTTGATGTCGGTTATGAAGGTTTCTGAAAGGTTTAATGGTTGTATGAGCAAATTCGTTATAGCCTATGCTACCAATAATAGGATTTCTAAGGCTAAGCAATTGTAGAACACCAAGGGACACATTATTTCGGCGGCACAGAACCCTGGCTTGTACTTCAATACTGATTAGGCGCACCAGATGCAGGACAGAGTTCTGGGACTATTAACAGCAAAAAAAAAAAAAAAAACTGTCTATAGCACATGCATATACAATTGCAAAGGATAAAGTACACCAGAATATAACTCACTGTTTTGTCTTTCTATGCAGGTGCACCCATCCTTGAGGGAATATACTGAAAGCCTTAAGGAGTGGCTAAAGTCCCAAAGCAAAAATACCCAGATAGGATGGGTTATTCAGGCACCCCCTCATGGAATAGTTTGCAGTACCCCAACACAGACCCCAGCAGGGTGAAAGACTATCAGTCTCTACAGGGGCGCCTTTGACCTGCCTTTGGTAGATGGCTCTAGATTTCCCACCATCCCCAGGGGTGACGAGAGGGCTTCAAGGTTGCAATAAGCATTCCGAAGTAGCATGCTACTCGCCGAAAAAGCGCTTTAACACCCCATCAGGGGTAGCCAGCACTATATAAATGCAAACCTTTTTCCCTCTTCTATCCTTCTCAATCCAAATAACTGACTAACATATCCACCACTCAAATTACTTTCATATTTCGCTATACTAATTCACCACTAATCCTTTGATTGCGGAGTAGCGTGCTACTTGCTGAAAAAGCGTTTCGATGCCTCGTAATACAATATTTGCATGCATCTTCACACCTGTAAGTCCCTCAATCGTTCATTCCCTATTCAGGAGAGGTTTAAGTGTTGTTTGTCTTTATGGCTCTAGGTTGGATAACAAACTTTAAAAGGGTGCTTCGAGGGAAACCAATTTAATTTGACTTTCATCTCCCAGGATCAAAATGGGGCATCTTTCTATATTATTTTGGGGTTTTAGAGGAAGATTTCTTATGACCTAAAGATTGTGTATAATTGAACTTTTGTTTTTAACAACTTATGCATTTCAGCACTATTCATTGGGAATGTTATGGCTCTCCTTTGGAGGTTGTGCAGACTTCACATTTTCCTTTTGAAGTTAGACGCATGGCAGTCATTTCCTACGAAGTACTCAATTGGTAGAGTCTCATCAAAATGTCTAGCTAACAAACCCAGCTAGGTGCCATTTGAGGAGCAATCTGCCAGCCCCAGTTTTGAGGTCTTCAGCTTATCCTCCGCCAAACTGCACCAAAAGAAGAATTTGTATTGTGAAGCACACATCAATAAACTACTCCATGCCCAAGCAAGAAAATGAATGAGTATGTACACATTATGCATGGTTTTATCGCACAGCAATCTTTCTTTCACTTTGAATTAATTTAGACTTCTTAATGCTGTGGAATAAGTAGTATTTGCTTTGATAGGGCCCTGGTCAGGTCATATTGTTTCAAGTGTCCCTTGAGGTCAACTGGACCCTAAAGAACTATTTGCTGATCAACGAAATTGATGCAGGTTCCAAGTAGGAGATCAAGGAGGCATACATAAGGGGAGGCTAGTTATGGTCCAGAGGCTTCAAGTTAAAGATTCACATAGATTCCCACTTTCGGCAAGTCTGACAAGTTTTTGATCTGCCCGCGAGGTACTAAAATCAGGCACACTCCAATAGTCTAGGTTCAACAGATCACAAGGATAATGGCCCTTGAGTGCTATTCTATGCGGCATGCACTAAAGTTCTATCTTAGGACAGTCAACTGTTCTTATGTTCAGCTTTCCTCTTGCCCAGCTCTGCTGCACCCGACCTCACCCCAAGTGGGACTAAAACTGGATGTGCATTGACAGATTCGTGTTGGTCACATAGAAAGGTCATTAATACAGGACTATAGCAGACAATCACGATGCTCAACGATCTTGAAAAATTTAAACAATGTTAACTTAAAATTTTAACAGTAATGACACGATTTTGATGGTGATTGCATGTACATTACTATAAAAGGAGATCAAAGTAGCCTATAATTTCTCAACGCTATTGGCAGACTCAAAGGCCATCAGTAAGAGTGGTACATTTAGTTTAGTGTCAGATAATGTGGACTTCATCTTCACTTTTACCTTCTCACTACACTCCGAGAGAGCTGAAATGGTCCTAAATGCGTGGATCGTACCTAACAAAATGGGCGTTCTTGCATTTATTTCCAAGACCAGAGAGATCTATTCAGGACATCAGCCACCGTCCATGCACTACGGCACTACAAGTCTACAGAAAATCTGGCTTCATGATGAAAGATTGCTAGTAGTCAGCACATTTGTATTGCTTCACAAACGGAGATAAACCTATCTATAACCAAAGTATCAAGTCCATAGAACACACACTAAAACCTATTCCTCGTGCCCAGTGCAAACAGGGCACCTCCATAAGATTCTAAATGCCAGATTTGTTATAACTGGATGGAGCCATTAGGTTTATGCTAAGTTATAAGGTATATCACGGGCTACGTTACACAAGACCTATTTTAAAAGAAGGAGCATATGTTTATTTGTACCATGTAAACTCACATGTGTGGCACATGGCTATCAAAAGACTCCGGGCAACCGCATAAATGAAACAAAGCTACAAATACCAATGTTAACAAAAAGGTGCTCTTAAAGGAGATGGGCACTGGCAGCAGTGGGGTGGTGGTGGGAGCAGCAGCAGGGATTGGGGGATACATGTTCAAAACAAGCATTGGTATAGCCAATAGGTCTCGCCTTTGGAACCTAATGTGTTTAGCCAGAAGTTTTGGCTATGTTGTAGAGCATTGTGGCTGCTGTGCATCATGTTGAAAAGGTATAATAAAAAGTGCTAAGCTTTTGTTACCGTTATACAAACCAAGACGACATTATATACAACTGAACAAAATGATTTTAACATAAAAAATGTCCTCTAGTTTTTTTGTAATTGCACTCCTGGCAACTTCTTCCTGCGTGTTCTAATGCTGGTTTGTTATATAAAAAAAAAATTATGGGGGAGCGGGACATAAATAACAGGGGAGGGGATGTTGGAAAACAGTAATTGAATTAGAACACGAGCAGCGGACAGACTATGGGAGAATCAACAGATGCCAGATTCCAAGGGCAGCCTGATGTGATGCTTAAGTGATGTCTGGCCATGCTTAGGTGGTGAGCCTTTGCAAAATGGTGGTGGCGAGTGATGTTTGGTGCTCAGGTGGTGCCACTATATGGTGTGGACTGGAGGTACGTTGTCGATTTGAAATATGTTGTTTGGTGTGTAATTATGTGGTGTGTATTGGAGATATGTGGAGTTAAATTGTGTGGCCTGGAACTATGGTGTTGAGTGAAATTATGCTTAGTGAAATTGTGTCATGGTGTGGAGTGCATTTATGATTATTGGTGGTATGTGCCATAAAGTGCATTTATGTGGAGTGTATTTATGTTGCATTGAGCAGAGTGTAATTATGTGGTGTTTAATTATGTGGTACTCACTGGTATGTGGAGTGTATTTATGTTGCGTCAAATAGTGTAATTATGTGACGTGTAATTATGTGGTACTGAGTGGTGGTATGTTGAGTGTATTTATGTAGCATTGTGTAGAGTGTAAATATGTGGCGTGTAATTATGTGGCACTGAGTGGTATGTGGGGTGCATCAGTGAGTTCACCTGTCTCGAATGACACTCATGAAAGGGGGCAGTCAGTGCTTTAAATGGGCAGGTATTGTCCGGTACTGAGTACTGCACTTTTTTTTTTATTTTGAGAGGGAGAGTACCTGCACTTCAAGAAAAACGTAATAATTTTAATTGGAGAGTAACACCACTTCTCAGAAACAAGCAGGTACTCTAGTATAGAGTACCTGGCTGCACTTCTATTTTTCCATTTCAAGTACTGGGGGCAGTACATACCATCTGACTCTGCTCTCTCTCCTGTATGGGTGAAGTATACACCTGTCCTGCAGAGTAACTGACTGCACCAGACTTGGCTCTAGCTCCTGCAGTGGGAGTGGCGTGCGTCTGTCCTGCTGAATGACAGCACATGCTTCAAGCACTGAGGATTTCATGTAGACTGACAAGGTGCATTCCTGCTACCTTCCATAAGAGTCGCGGCAAGGGCCAGTCTTTGGCGCCCAACCAACAGAGGGGCAGTCCATGCGCGTGGGTTGTGTTGCTAGGTAACTAATGGTCGCGCATCCGCGTGGCTATGTGTTGCTGTGCAATCTCGTGGGTGAGAATGTTATGGGTTGAGTGTGTTTATGGTTCCACCGCGTGGAGACCAGTATTGGGTTTTGATGAAGGTGGATGTACCGGGGGTTGCTCCTCAGCAATAAAGGATCTTTCTTCATCATGGTCTTGTCATCACTTCAATTGGCGACGAGGATGCGGAGGAGCATCGAGCCCATGCGTGAATACAGATTTGGGAGATTTCTCTGGTTTTGAGCAATATCGGGAGAGATCGATTCAAGCTTAAGGAAGCTGTCGTGTGACTTTTGGTTTTTTGAGTGTCTGACCAATTGTCTTTGGGATCCTGTGAGCTACGAGCGGAAGCGGATCTACAAGGAATTTTGGTGTGATTCACATCTTGTATCGCGTACCTGTGGGGCCGTTGAGAGATCGCATCTTTCGAGGAGACTGGTAACCTTGGATGCAAGCGCGATCTCGGATCTCCGGCTGATGCTGACGCACTCGTCGTTCTTCTCTTCTGATTGGATGATTGCGGGAAGGCGTCATCACAGGGACGCATAGCTCATCAAGTGCGGGTGTCTCCGTGCTTACTGCAACGTCATCACGCTGAGTGCCTTTCCCTTGGCGGCCATCTTGGTGTTTGTAGTTGCTTGGTTACGAAGGACCGGAGCCGTGGAAGCAACAAATTCGTACGCCAGAGTGAATCGAAGGCACATTCTGTGTTTATCGCTTTTCGCAATAAAGGGATCGTTTTCAACGCAGCGTGTACCTTTAAGGTATTTTTGAAGGTTTTTTTTTTTTTTTTTTGAGTTCCTGAAAGTGTTCGTGACTAACTTTTATTCAAATTTTCTAGCATATAGTGGATTTCATTAAAGGACTTTTCCAAAATGTCTACAGAGGGAGCAAGTGCAGCGCAGCCAAATAATGCTAATTTTAGCATCTCTTCTCCTCAACCATTTTGGGCCACAGGAACTGAGCCTTCCCTCAAGTGGGCTGAATGGAAGGTGTATTTTGTCAATTATATTGAGGCAGTGGATGAGGCAAAGAAAATGTCAGCAGAAAAGAAGAAAAGACTGCTTTTGCATGCTCTGGGGGCTATGGGTATCAAGACCTTTCACCAGTTAACTAGTAGCATTACTTCGGGGGATTTTAATGTTTTTGAAATTGCCTTATTACAGTTAGACAAATATTTTAAACCCAAAGTATGTATAGGAGTTACCAGATACCAATTTTTCCAGAGGAAACAGTCAAGTTCGGAAACCATTGACAACTATGTGTCTGATCTAAAAAGGTTGGCTCTCGATTGCAAATTTGGAATTTTGCACGACGATCTTATTAGAGACCAGGTCGTTATGCATACTGCCAATTCTGAAATCCAGGATAGATTATGGGTGAATGGCGATGCCCCACTATTAGCTATTGTAAGGAAAGCGGAAATTTCGGGCCGTTGTGCTGTAGCTTTGAAAAAGGATACTCAAAATGTTGCGTTAGTGGGCAAGACAACTGTCCATAATTCTAATGATTTTAACAAGAGTCAACATAAATTTAAAGATAGACCTGCTTTTAAAGAGCGTGCTAAATGCTATAGATGTGGAAGTTTGGACCACTTGGCCCATAGTAAAAATTGTCCTGCTATTAAGCAAAAATGCACTAGTTGTGGGTTGATGGGTCATTTCACAAAAGTGTGTAAAAGAAGGAATTATAAAGTAAGATGTGTTACGGATGGTGATAATCCGGATGAACCAAGCCCTGAGACGGGTGACATGATTGTGAATGCTGAGTTGAATAACTGCTTTAGGAGCAATTTGATGTTAAATATTAATGACATCGCTTGTACCAACAAGCCGGTTTGTAGTATGACAATAGGAGGAGTGGAAATTGATATTATAGCGGACTCGGGGTCACCCTACACTATAATTGAGGAAAAGTTATGGAAGAGCAAATTCATTAACATGGTTGGGGAACAATTATTTGAGCCAGATATCCACCCGGAGGGTTATGGTGGGGAAAAAAATTGACCTGATTGGTTTCAGGTGGTTTGTTTTTTAATTTAAGAATAGATCTTATCGTGCCAAATTGTATGTAGCCAAAAATGGTCCTCCGGTTTTGGGATGGTTGGATCAGAAGCTTTTGCACATTATTCTTGACCCTAACAGCAAGGAACAAGTGTTAATTCTGGATGAGGGTTCTGCATTAGGTGAAAAAAATGATCAAACAGTTCCCGTCTGTTTTCAGCGGGAAATTAGGTAAATTACTTGGTTTTGAACATTGTATCCACTTGAAAGAAGACGCAATCCCTAAGGTTCACCGTTGTCGCAATGTGCCCTTATTGGTTAAAGATGAAGTGTCCATGGAGTTGGAGAAACTGGTAGCAGCAGGGGTTATTGAACCAATAGAGGCATAAGAATGGATTTCTCCTGTCGTGATTGTTAAACGTGCTAACGGGAAAATTCGGCTCTGTGTGGACCTTCGCCATCTTAACAATAACATAGTTATTGATAGGTTTCCATTACCTAAGATTAATGAAATGGTGAGTTGTCTTAAGGCTGCAAAATGGTTTTCAACGGTGGACCTATCAGCTGCCTACCACCAAATTTCCCTATCTCAGGATTCAAAACACCTCACATCCTTTATAACCCCTTTTGGGTGTTTTCAGTTTACCCGCATGCCGTTTGGTCTGGCGTCAGCTGGTGCAGTTTTCCAAAGGTTAATGTTCCATTTGTTTAAAAAGGAATTGGGTGTAACTTTTTTCCAAGACGATATCTTGATTTATGGGGAAACTAAAGAGGAACATGATGCGAGGCTCATGAAGGTGCTAAAAATTTTGGAAAGTAAAGGCCTCACCATCGAATTCAGTAAGTGTAAATTTGCCTGTGAGTGTAACGTATTTGGGTCACGTTATTGATTGTAACGGTGTTAGGCCAAAGGCATCCCTAGTGTCGGCTATCGTAGAGGCAGCGACCCCTAGCAGTAAAGACGATATTAGATCTTTTTTAGGCATGGAGGAATTTTGCGCAAAATATGTTCCGAATTTTGCTGACAAGTGTTTTAATATTCGGCAACTTCTGAAGAACGTGAACTTCACTTAGTCTGCGGAATGTGATAAGGATTTTAAGGATATTAAAACTTCAATTGCAAATGCGTCCTGCCTCAGTAGTTTTGATCCCTCGGCAGAGAGTTTTGTAACTACTGACGCAAGCAATAAGGGTTTGGGTGCAGTATTATCCCAGTATGCTGACAATGGCAAGGAGAATATCATTGCATTTGCGTCCAGATCCCTTCCCCCATGTGAAGAAAAGTACCCAATAATTGAGAGGGAGGCATTGGCTTGTGCATGGGGCCTAGATCATTTTAAATCATTCATTTGGGGAAAGGTGTGCACTCTTAGGTCGGACCACAAACCTTTAGTTAAAATTTTATCATCTGAGGGTTCACCTAATATATCGTCTAGATTGTCTAGGATTTCGATGCGGATGCAGAATTTTACGTATAAAATGGTTTATACCCCTGGCAGAGATAATTTGGTAGCTGATTTTTTATCCAGGATGCCAGTCAGTCTGGAAAAATGTGAGGATGAGGTATGGAATGATTTCCAAGTGGCTTTAATTCATAGCCAGGGTCGCTCTGCTATTGATAGAGAGGAATGGAATTCTGAGTTCAGTAAGGATGAGACATTATCCAAAGTAGTATCCTTTTCTTTGAATGGTTGGCCACGTAAGGATAGTATTCCCAACATGTTGAAGCCTTTTTGGGAGATTAGATCTGAACCATCTTTTTGTGATGGGGTATTACTTAGAGGTGAAAGAGTAGTTCCTCCTGAGAATTTACGTTCGGCTATTGTGCCATGAGGGTCATTCAGGCATTTCCAGAACCAAGTCTGTAATTAAAAAGTTATTTTGGTGGCCTGGTCTGGATATTGAAACGGAGAGAGTGGTCAGGAATTGTACTACATGTGGGAATGCGGACAAGTCCCTTAAGACATTTAGACCACCCATGTCTGAGACTATTGGGGCAAGGGAGCCATGGGATACTGTGGCCATTGATATTTTGGGACCCGTTAAAGATCAGGATGGTGAGTCTCAGAAGTATATCTTGGTACTTATGGATCTTTTTTCTCGCTGGCCTGTTGTAAAAATTGTGGATAAGGCAGATACGGTTGCGGTCCTTGAATTCTTGGATGAAGTTTTTTCTTCTGAGGGTATTCCATCGTCCTTAATTAGTGACAATGGTGTCCAATTTGTTTCCAATATGGCTAAGGAGTATTTTGCAAAATTGGGGGTAAAGCATAGGACGACTTAGTTGTATAACCCTAGCGGGAATGGTATGGTTGAGCGATTCAACCGTGTGTTAAAAGATATAATTCAAATTGCGTCTAGTAATGCACATGATTGGATCTCACAAGTAGGGAAGTCTGTCTGGGCTTATCGGGTGACTGCTACTGAAGTAACGGGGTTACCTCCATTTGTCATAATGCGGGGACGCAAGCCTCGTTCAAAATTCAATCCCAGTTGGTTATTTCCATCAGGAGTGATGAACTGGTCAAAGGACGAAGTGTGGAACAGAATGCAATGTATTCAGAAAAAGAACAGTGACTATTATAATAGTAAGCATTCCACCAAGCCTGTTGAAATTTAAGTGGGAGATTGGGTAAGAGTGAGAAAACCAGGGTTTGTTTGCAAGGGTGAGAGCGCTTTCTTTGATGCCGAGGAGGTAGTTGAGGTGCTCCACAATGATGTGAAACTAAAAAATGGTGAGGTTTGGAATTTATAGAGGGTTGCTATGGACCATCAGGGGAAACCTGGTAGGAACTTGGGGGAAAGTCCTTACAAATCTGACTGGCTGGAAGATGAATTTAATGCGTCATCTCCTCTTTCCTCAGAGTTTTATAATGATATTGATGCTCATCGGCCTATTGCTGTCCAGGAGGGGGATGGGGTGGTCTCCGGAGTACTGGAGGAACCTAGTCCCATTTCTGGGGAGAGCATTCCGCCTGCTGAGCCTCCTGTTAATAATCAGAGAGTTTCACGTTCAAAGAAAGCTCCGATCTGGCTTAGGGATTATGTGGTTAACAGTGAGTGAGGAATTCAGGATGTTAATATTTTGTGTTGGACATATTAATTATTATTGTGTTGTATAAGGAAGGGGGAAGTGTTGTGTTGCTAGGTAACTAATGTTCGCGCATCCACGTGGCTATGTGTTGCTGTGCAATCTCGTGGGTGAGAATGTTATGGGTTGAGTGTGTTTATGGTTCCACTGCGTGGAGACCAGTATTGGGTTTTGATGAAGGTGGATGTACCGGGGGTTGCTCCTCAGCAATAAAGGATCTTTCTTCATCATTGTCTTGTCATCACTTCAGCCTGGCCCGAGGTAGTCACTACACACACACGCAGTGCAAGGTCCACTCCCTGAGGCGCTCTTAAAGACGGCCAGCGCACGCATCTCTCCCATTAGCAGAAGTGTCCGTGCATGGACCAGTCCCTCGCGCCTGCCCTGCACAGGAGCAGTGCATGTGCCTCAACCCCCTCTGTTGCATGCACCAGTCTGCAGTCTCTTCCACTCCTGCCTCCTCTGTACACAGAGGCACAGTCTGTGTGCACACAGCACGCTCCCCCCTCCATTCATGCAGCTGGCAGATCCGTACCCATCTCCTCTGGACTGTCCCCCGCTCCCCTCCCTGCAGCAGGCAGCGCTGTAAACAAAGGCAACCCGGGAAGTGAGGAGCAGCAGGCATGGGCGCAGCAAGCACGAGCAGGGAAGGCACGGGATGACGGAAAGGACCTGCAGCAACCACGTGGTGCAGTGAGCAGGCAGGGTTGGACGAAACCACCGCGAGGGGTGAAAGTAACGGGCAGAGGATGTGCAGCAACCTCACTGGGTGCAGTGAGCATGCGCCCAGAGCTTAAGTAGCAGGCTCAGGATCCCAGAGGCACCAGGACCAGGCACAGGGAGGTACAACAATCACATGAGGTACAGGGAGCAGGCACGGGAGGTACAGGGAGCAGGCACGGGAAGTACAGGAACAGGGCACAGGGTGGAGCAGCAGTCACAGGAAGAGCTGGCACGGACTTCAGGCTCTGCAGGTAAGATGGTCTGGCTGTGTGGATGGGCAGCAACCCTAGTATCCGCAGGTGCAGCGTGTGGGGCTGGTGCTATATAATGAGGGGGCGGTCATGGGCTTCGCCCCACCTTTGTAGCCCATTTGGTAAATGGGCTACCCCCAAAACTCTTCTTTCAAGGAGGTGAAGGCACAGGAGGGTTGCGGCAGGCTGCAGAGCCAGCAGTTCATGGACACCTGAGCAGGCCTCTGATGGCCAGGACAGCCCATGGGGGTAACCTTGCAGTCAGCAGGGACCCCCTAGCAGGCGCATCGATGCGCCAGATTGCATACAGTCGATGTCACCAGTCTTTGCTTTCCTCCTGCAGCCCTTTGTAATGCGACAGCTCAGCTAGTTTGTTCTGTTTGACTCAAAGACTACATGTAGCAGAATGCACTGCGCTGTTCAATATAAAACCAGGACTGGAGTATTGCGCCCTTCAGGACACCAAGTCACGTAGTAACCATCAAGAGGATGCTGGAGCAGGCAGACGGCATCATAGTAAAGGCAACCAGTACCGACACAGCTAGGAAGGGTGTCAGCAGGACGGGCGGATCATAGCAGGAAGCAAGGATGTCCCGTTAGGCATACCAGAGCAGGCAGCTGGGATAACAGACCAAGATAGAGTCCTCGAGCATGTAAGGAGAGGACCAGAGGGGGCCACGGCAATAGCAAGCCACACAGAGGGGGGTACCACAGCAGGGAACTGTGACAGTAGGACAGACTACCAGGGAGGTCAGTGGAGATGCCAGACAGACAGAAAGGGTAGCAGAGCACGAATGTCCAGATGGATACCCTTACAGGCAGACTGGGAACCAGAGCAGTCAGCAACATTCCAGGAGAGTCCCTGAATACACCTGAGAAATCGGCGACGTTTAACAGAGCAGGCAACAAACATTTCGGGCAGGAAGAAGAGATAGCTGAGCTGAGAAGGCAGCAAGGCACCCGAGCAGGCAGCAAGAATATCCTGGGAGGCAGCTGAAGGAATAGAGTAGGCAGGAGTAGATTCCCGAGCAGGCCTGGGTCATGAAAGACCAGGTAGCAATCATAATACTTTAGCAGGCAGCAAGTGAACCTGAGCACGCAGTTTTGAAACCAGGAAGGGATACCTATGCAGGCAGGAGGAATACCAGAGTAGACCTTGGGCATACCATGTCCACGCAGGCAACGGGAGATATGCAAGCTGGGGACAGCGACACCGAACTTGACCGCAGTAGGATATCAGAGGAAGCAAGAGTAAAGGCCAGAGAAAAGAGCACACGCATCAAGGACAGGGCCGGACTGGGAACCAAAACCGGCCCTGGCAAAGTGCTCGGCCGGCCCCCCGGGGCTTGGGGGTGCCGCCGAGCTCTTTGCCAGGGCCGGTTTTCGGCCGATTTTGTTACAGGGCCGATTTTGCAGCTATGCTGCAAAAACATCCCCGTAACAAAAACGGCCGCCAAGGGCCCAAAACCGGCCCCCACCCGTGCGGCGCACCGGGGGATTGCCCGGTGCTCGCTACGGCCAGTCCGGGCCTGATCAAGGAACCGCCGGAACAGGCGACACGGCACCAGAGAAGGCAGCAGGGGATCCTCCATAAGGCAGTCATGGGGGCGGCAGCAGGTGCAGTGGCACCTGGAGTCCATGGGTGTAAAGGGCTCCAATTATGGCTGTTTTTCAGCACCAGACTGTAGGCGGGGGTTTTTGCCTTGCCTGCATGAGGGACTATGGTACCTGTGCTATGCCACTGGGCACCCGCTTAACCAGCAGCTGAGGGGGAGACCAGAGTGTTTCGAGACAATACCATATCAATGTAAGAGGGTAACAGAGATGCACAAGGAAAGCAGATGGAGAGCAGCCCCAAGCAGGCAAAAGGGACAGACAGAGGGGTAATAGAAGTCACAGAGAGGGATATAGTAGCAGACAGAACGGGATATTCAGAGACTGATGCCAGAGGAGGCAGGGAGGGGGAATTCTAGAGCAGGCAGAGGGGATCCCAGAGCGGACTGAAGAGACTTCCGAAGAGGTGCGGAGTGCTACCGCGTGGCCAGATGTGGTAACCGCGCCAGGAGAGGTAATTATCTCTCGTGATTCTACAGGTTGGATGAGGGATCGGAGAGAAGAGTCGTACTCTCACCCCAAAGAGCTCATTGCTCAGGGGCTGCTGTCCCTTGTAACAGGAAAGGTGCCAAAATAAAAAGAAGAGCAGATAGAGGAACTGGCAAACGAGAGGGAAAGGAGGAGTCACCAAGGAGGGAAAAGCCCGGAAGTGGTGCACGAGCGTGCTTGTGCCCGCTGCTGTAGGAGAAACCAGCGCGATCATAATTGAAAACATATGGCATAAATGCTCGCTCACGAGGACCCTAGGCCACGAAACAAAGGCGGGACAATCACCCGCTTTGAACCAATTGCGTGCTTTTTTTTTTTTTAAACACGCATGCACAAGCCAATTGCAAGTTAGGCGGAAAAAAAAGCACAAGCATGTGTTTAGAGGTGAAAAGCCCTTAAAGTCTCGCAGCGCATGCGCACTGGCTCAGGTGAGACCTAAAAATGGGCAGGCATGTTTTCATTACTTTGATAAAATGATCAATTTAGATAGATAAATGCATCCGTTTATTGTGAAAACCCCCCAAAAATATTTCTAAAGACCCTAACGGAAGTATAAAAAAAATTAAAAAAAACACATAAGTGCATTTGCACAAGTTTTAAAAATGTAATAAATATTACAGCGTTTTCTACAAAGTCTGGCGTTAAAGGTTATGTAGGTTCTCTGAATAGGTTTAATAATTGGTTCTTTCAAAAGAGACCATAATGGAGTTTATGGGGGGTGGTGGGGGGGGGAGAGAATAGCCATTGTAATACATTATAACAGACCTGTTATCAAATAAGGACGTGTGAGAGGGATGTTATATATTTAATTAAAGTCAGCACCATGCCCATGGATGTAAACTCCAACAGGAATGATTCACCATTCAAAGAGGCAACAACGTAGAGCCAATGGCAAGCAGAAAAGGGGCTCAGCCCTATTGCAATATATAGGCAGGATGAAGCCTCTATTTCAGCGACTGCTGTAGCCACTTCCTCCAGCGTTCCTCAGGATGGAGTGGTGCACCGCTCTAGTGCGTGCTTCTGCAGAACTGGTCACAGATGCAACAGGTCAAAGGGCAAGCAGCACTCTTCTGCCAATAGAGTGCGCCAGAGCATCTTGCAGAAAGGCTCATTTCCCCCACGGTATGGATGCGCAGTCTGCAATGGTGAATAGTACGTCATGCTGTAAGGGAGATTCCAGTCATGGTTCATTTTAGTTTCAGTGCTCATTGTAAAAGTTAATTTGATCGATCTCACAATAATGCAAGTCAAACCAGTGATCCACGGTCTAAAACGCTGTATTAAGGACAATAAACCACCGAGATGTGTCCCATGTTGCGGAATAGCATAGCTGAGATGTGTGCCACAATTTATTTATACGGAAAAGTAAAAATGTTTACTCTAACAATGACAGCACAGTTTCAGGGACAGGGAATGCTGGGATACTAATAACCTGAATGCCTAAAGCGCACAACGCCATTGTCGGATTTGACAAACCAACGTTGCCAGCAAGTACTATAACATCATATGGCAGTAAACTAGCACTGTGCAAACATACTGCCTACATACAGGCGATTTTTTTGTCGAATAACTTTCTTCTGGACACGAAATAGAAAGCGCTAAAAATGTAATACTTGATATTTGGATTGAGCGGCATATCTGGGAATGGGTTTATGCTATTAGAATAAGATTTGCAAGCATTTACAAACAGTGGCGCAACGAGGGCGACAGAGAGCCCCTGAAAGCAAGGAAAATGCCACCCTGCGCTGGTTTGCCATGAAAAACAATATAGCAATACACTGGATTCTGTCGGCCCTTAGCTTGGGGCCCCGGTGCCTCTGTGCCTGCACACTATTGATACAGCCTCTGAATGTAATTTCCAGTTAAACAAATGTGGCTAATTCAAACTTCTTACTCACAAAGTAAAGTGCAAGCACCACTCTTGCTACATACAACACTGGAGAAACTGTACAACTGAGGAGGGTTTCACCCATAACAGCAAACTCTGCTCGTGTGCTCAGAAAGCAGGTGTACTCCGTTTAGTGATCTCCCTTTCCGCCATCTTTCTTCGATAGTGTGCGTTAGTGATCAGTTCATAGTTGTACAGGACCCTTTGTTCAACTCATGGGTGTTTAGGGAGGGACGAGATTAAAGCCTGGTTTGAAAATCCAGATCATTTCATTGAGAAATAAAGTATTAGTCAAAGATGCGACTTGCATTTGAGGTGATGGAAGGAATGGATTCATGCAGGTGGTAGTGCAGGCCTTAATTATCAATTAATCAGGATTTTGTATAGTGTGGCTAATCACCCTCGAGGGCGTTGTGTGTGCTGGGGGGGGGGGGGGGGGGGGGGGGAATTATCTTCTCCAGTTCTGGTCTTGTGAATACGTGGGATGGTTGCCAGGGCAAGTTGGGCGCAGCGAAGTTGTCTGGCGGGTACGTGGAATGAGGCACAGTGGTTCAGACATGTTGGTCCTATGTCGTGGAGAGCTTTGTAGGCATTTGTGAGGAGCTTGAAGGGGATTCTCTTGTTGACTGGGAGCCAGTGTAGTTGAAGGTGTTCTGTGATACGGCTGCAGCTGGGGATGTCGAGGACCAGTCTGGCTGCGGCGTTTTGAACGTTCTGCAGTTTGCTGAGCTGTTTATAGGTGACGCCGGTGTAGAGTGCGCTGCCATAGTGGAGTCTGCTGGTGAGGAGTGGTGGGTGACAGTCTTTCTGGATTCTGTGGGGATCTGAATGTCTTTCGAAGCAGGTGGACCGTGTGGAAGCAGGATGAGGATACGGCATTGATCTGGCGGTTCATTGTGGACGAAGAGTCCAGTATAATTCAGATCTTACCTGCGTGGTCCTTGGGGGTGGAAGGAGTTCCCAGTGAGGCGGGTCACCAGGAGTCATTCCAGGATGAGGTCGTGGGTCCCAGGATGAGTACTTCGGTCTTGTCAGTTTTGAGCTTGAGGCAGGTGTCTTTCATCCAGGTGGCAACAAGTTTAATCCTGCTGTGATAGTAGATTCTGGCGGCTGTGGGTTCGTTGGTGAGGGAGAGAATCAGCTGGGTGTCGTCAGCGTAGGAGACAATGCTAAGTCTGTGGTTTCAGACTATGGCAGTGAGCAGGGTTATGTAGACGTTGAAAAGGGTGGGGTTCAGGGAGGAGCCCTGGGGCACTTCGCAGCTGATCTCTGTAGATTCTGAGAGGAATGGAGGTAGTCTGACTCGCTGTGTTCGGCCAGTAAGGTAGGAGTGGATCCAGTCCAGGGCCTTGTTGTGGATGCCGGCGTCGCGGTGTCTCAGGATAAGGGTGCGATGGGAGACGGTATTGAAAGCAGCCGAGAGGTCCAGTAGGAGGAGGGCTGCTGTTTCGCCATGGTCGCGGAGGGAGCGGATGTAGTCGGTGGCAGCGAGGAGTGCGGTCTCGGTGCTTTGGTTACTTTGGAAGCTGGATTGAGAGATGTCCAGGACGTGGTACTCTTTGATGAACTTTGAGAGTTGGGCGTTGATGACCTTCTTGATGACCTTGGTTGAGAAAGGGAAATGGTTCTGAAGTTCTTGAGGTCTGTCGGGTCGCGGATGGTTTCTTCAGCAGATGGTTGATCTCAGCGTGTTTCCAGTCATCAGGGAAAGTGGTGGTTTTGATGGAGCAGTTGATGTTGCGACAAAGCTCTGGGACAATGGAGATGGTTGCTCTATGGTAGATTATGTGGGCAGGGGTCCAATGGGGCTCTGGAGTGGATACTCTTCATGGTCTTGAGTCGGTCGTCTGTGGTGAGCGGAGTCCAGTTGAGCAGGATCTGATGGGGGGGGGGGGTCAGGGGTGCGTGTGGTGGTGAGCAGCGTTGTGGCAGGGTCTTGGGTGTCAAAGCTGCTGTAGATTTGCCTGATCTTGTAGTGGAAGAAGATGGCAAGTTTGTTGCAGAGGTCTTGGGAGGGTGAGACGTCTGGTCTCACTGTTGGGCCTGGCGAACTCCTTGACGATGGCGAAGAGTTCATTGCTTGTGTGTGCGTGGTTGTTGATTCGGTCTAGGGGGGCCATTGGGTGGGGGGGGGGGGGGTTTCGGGAGGTGTTGGTGCACGTTGATGGCGGTTTTGACGGTTGCGTGGGTTTCAAGGGTTTTGTTGTTCCTCCATCTCGGAGTCGTCTGCAGGTGCTCCTGGACTCATGGAGGGCGGGAGTGAAACAGCTGGCTTTCTTGGCGTGTTGCTTGCAAGGTGCTTTCTTGAGGGGTACCAGAGTGACGACGCAGTTAAAGATCCATTGGCTGCGGTTGCATGCGGAGGTGTTGGCATCTATCGATGTTGGCTGAGTGGTAGTGCGGAGGAAGGCGATAAGATGTTCTTTGGCTGCCTTGTTACAGCTACGACAAGGGAGGGGGGCGATGAGGACGGAGGTGCATGGTGGGAGTGGTGATGGTGAAGTGCACATAGTGGTGGTCAGTCCAGAGGAGTGCAGTGGTGTGGCTGTAGGCGATGTTTCCACTGGAAGAGAAGACTGGGTCAAGCATGTCCCCAGCAGCGTGGGTCGGGGCTGTGACTTGCTGCTTGAGTCATATGTTGGCGAGGTTCTCCAGAAGAGGACAGCAAGGTCTGAAGTATCAGAACAGATATCTTTGTTTTTGTAATTGGCACACCAATAAATTCCTGGTGATTAGGTGAAAGGAAGTGACAATGCATTCTGGTGGCGAGAGGTCAAGGACAGTCTAATGCTCCGAGCAGTTGAAGATGTGGTATCAGAATTTAAATCAGCAATGGGCCTGTGCAGTCAGGTGACTTACACGTGGTGTTTGTGCGGCAATTTGTTGGTATATATTGAAACTCTGTTTTAGTGAGTTATCCGCTTCAAAACCTGCACAGAACTAGAGTGTATATAAGCGATGTGGGAACATTCAAGTCTAGCGGTTTTCTAGAGGGGAGTATGTGATGTACTACAAACTTTACAGATCATAGGTTTGAATTTAACTGACTGATGATATGAACCTGGCCTGATAACTGTGAAGAAGATAGAGCAATAGAGTTTTAAATCTACACAATTATCGCCATTTCTGGGTCTTCTAACAGTGCTACTTGTGCAAATACAACCCTTTACCCTTATTGGTCCATTTCTACTGTTCACGATATAACCAGATTAGTATTTGACCATTTAGGAGCGGAGTGAGTTTGTGCTCAGTGCTGAAAATTGGTCTTTTTTTTTTTAAACTAACAAATTACTAAAAATGTGAGCCATTTCTGCAGAAGAAAATATTTTTGTACTCTGTTAGATAACCGAAATCTACAAGGGGACCGTTCTACTTGCAATTATTATTTAGACATGCCTTAATGGCAAAGAACATAAATCACTCACAGTTAAAGCCTAAAGGGAATAACCAGCATACAGAACGGCAACACCAAGACAGTTTAAAAAGCATACGATTGCAGAGTATGGCCTGAAAACACATGTAGGGCACATTTGTGGTAACATACAAAAGCATTACAACCTTGATATACCGACGTCGGTACTTTACAGCAAGCAAACAAAATCTGCAATATCAATCTAGAACAACACAGAGAACACAGAGAAATACCTTAACACATTTGCTAATGTGTCAATGTAACCTAAATGAAAGGAATGGGGATTAGGATAAGGACAATATCGGGGTGGAAGAGATACCTTTACAGACATAACCTTAATTAAAACAATACTATAAAATATAGCATTGCCAAAAAAAGCTAGTGTAGGAACAAAAACAAAGTGCACTGAAAGTGAGTGAAACTGCACTCCTTTAACAATTCAGAACATTTCATGCCACCCTTTGAAGGACGGCCTTGAGACAACTTTTGCAGTCTCAGTCTCCTGCAATCTTACAAAAAGAAAGCATTAACAATATATACATATAAAGATAGGGGTGCTTTTGTTTAGCTCATTTCATCCATTAGTTTTTGTAATTTTTCACATTTAATTTCAGACCACCCCAGCTTACCAGCATGAAACAGTGTCAGCCCACTTCAGTCATTGATTCTCTTGCACTGAGAGTGACGGCATATTACCTCATCACATGTACACATCCACCACGAAGAAGTGCTTCAGTGGCAGAGCTGGTGGGCCAATGATATACTTTTTAATGTTTTCTTCTTTCCATTCTTAATTTTTTTTAAATGAAGTGGTTTTTGTGTGTTTAAAAGAAGTCTTCAGGTTATAGTAATTCAAAGCCAGTGGCACCTTTTATTCACAACAATAAGTGAATTTTCCCGTTTTATTGCAAGCATATGGCCGCCAATTTTAGGTGGCAATTTTTTCTGTCTTTGTTATTGCAAGTATGTGTAATAAAAACAAACTTACCATTACACCATCTAATGAGGCCAGACCCATTGGCTTTCCCAATGCTTTATTTGGTTTGTATTTTTTTGTTGTTTACTTTTAGCAGTTTCCACCAAGTTCAGCCTTCAATCGATATACTAGTGTTCTAGGAGGACCATCAGTTTCTGGGCCGGTTATATTTAGCCATGAGAAAAATCAATAAACTTCTAAATCACGAAAGCTGGAATTCGTAATGTGATCCCGCAATGGGATATTTTAAAATATTGAGTGTTATCCAACCAGTGACAAAATGTATTAAAAACTCCCTCATGGTAAAAACAAAAAAAAAATCTAACACAAGCATTCACCTGCTTACAGAAATAGACTCAAAGTGAACACTTGGGGCCTTATTTAGAGTCCCATTGGTAATCCGGTGAGATTTCACTTAGGATCTTGTTCAGTAGGTAAAGTGTCTAAAGGAGTGTGTGCAGAAACTCCAACATAGCATAATGTGGAGTATTTCCTCCCCTTCACCCCACCTGGAATTACCGATGCAGCAGTTTTCTGATCAGCGTCGCCCTCCTGGAATTAGAGAAAACCACCCTACTCGCAATGTGTCCCTATCAAAAAAATGTAATGTGTTTCAGAATTTTAATAAACTTAGAAGATGCCCTGTGCATGTTACTTCTGCAGTGCGACATTCTAAAAGCTGTCTGTAAAGGACCAGGTTTAGGATCATCACCCAGGAGTCCTATGTTCCTCTTTACCGATAAGGAATTCCCTCTGCTTGTTCAACTGTACCTCGCTCTTACCTTCTGTGAGCCAGCTAAGTAGTAATACTCTACTAACAGCCACCTCCTATTGCACCTTGTCACCTCCTGAAAACTACAAGAGATAAATGAATTATTACAGGTTTAGAGAACACATCACCAGGTTGAGCAGGAGTCCTGCCCAGTCATTCCAAGAGAACGATCAGCATACAGTCTTTGGTGTTTTATAGTACCTTTTATAGTCTACATCACTTATAGAACAGAACAATGAAGGGATGTTGCCACTGAACAGTAGTTGGCATTAACTATCCAGGACCTCCCACACTGGAAAGAAAAACCACTGCATGTACAAACAATAAGGCCCAGGAAAGAAAAGTTCCCATGTTCAAATGGGATGAATGGTGTCCTGGCTTGTCATAGGTTCTCGCTACTCGCTACCTCTGCTGTTGGGTATTTTCGGCCAACGTTCCACCCCTTACTCAGGGCATTGCCATTCAGGATATTGTACATGCTGCGTGACAGCAGTAATTTCACCAAGGACTTGGACTGTCGCCAGTGTGCTGCCCAGTTATTATGCATCCCCAATCAAAAGGAGTGGCAACCCTGTTCCCATGTGGGGATCCCAAAAACAGAGTATATCCCCAATCTGAGTGACGCGCTTCAGCAACACTGCAGGATGATGATCCTGCTGTCAAGAAGTCACACTTGGGGCGTGGCTAAGTGCTTGACGTTCATCCCTGTTGAAAAGGAAGCCCCTGCTTGGGTTCAGCTCTATCTGTGCTTCTGGCTATACAAGCAGTCTCGTGTCCATTATTAAAAAAAAAAAAAAACCACACCACCAGCAACAGACTGCAGAGAATACGATAAGTTTGAGTCCCTTCTCACATATTCCAATCTGGCTTCTCCGCTCTAAACACCCCCCCTCCCTTGGATGGTTACGCCGAGCGCAGTCTGAGACATGCTCTGCACTACTGACAGAAGGAGACTGGCGCGTTCCACTTCATTTCCACAGCAACATGCAGATCTGCAGGTTAGGAAGTCAGTCCCTTCAGTCTGTCAAACTGGTTCTTAAGAACCACTAACAAATTAAACAAAAAATTCTATTAGTGGGCTCCTAAGAAAACATTTTATAGCACTAGCATTACTAGAAATGGTAAAAAATCTAATTGTGGAGATACATCACGAAAGTACCATATGGAGGGTGTTTAGATGCGCTATATACCACTCCTGGACTCATCATAGGTGTTCTTCCTGGAAACGTCAGGATACACACTGGTCTAGGTGCAGAGGAAAACTGGAATGTAGGGTGAATGTATGATGATACCATAATATAGGCTCCCGCCTATACTGAAAGTTATCACTGTCACTTATCTGCAATTTGTTTTAATCTATTGTAGAGTTTTGCTACGGACCTAAATCTTTCCCGTAAGAGTCCACGCATAGAAAAAAAAGATTCATTTGTAAGCGGTTCCCTCCTGTATGGATACAATTGTTTCCATCCCAGGGACCAGAAAGGGACTCGCCATAGGATTTTAACTAATGTTGTGCATACGTGCACATCATTTGCCACTGCACCCATGCATATAGAAGCTGGAATAGTGGGAGGGTATGCCCAGGCATGGATCCCGTGACCACTCATTGCAACCAAACTATAGCTGGCTTATGAGCCTTAACTACGGCGAAACCAGTACTAGGTTAGTGGTGGTCAGCTTCATGGAGGACCTGGCCTGACAGTTTCGGGTGGACTGTTCATATTGGAGCAGGGTTGAGACCGATTTACATATGGCTAGGTCCAAACGGAGGTGGCAAAGTGTGCAAAATAATGAACTGGGATGCAGCCCTGAGTAATTACCAGTGGCTGAAATTTATTCAAGCACTGCATCCAGCACTTTTTTGTATACTTTAGTTTTTCATGAACAAGTTAAGCAGCAAATTACAGCAAACCTTCTCTTCTGGAATTGTATCAAGCAATTCTTCATTTCTACCATATGTTACTAAGCGAGGATGTAGCCATTTGGGTTGGAAAGCAGGAAATAATTTACAAACACCAATCTCATCTCTTATTTAGGGATTCAAACAGAATGTCTTGAGTCTGCAATTGCATGGATAATTGTAGCAGAAGCGGTGACTTTCAGGTCAGAGGTAAGCCTCACTAAAGAAGCAGAGGAGCTAGCAAAGTTTACTATAGGGATTTCCACGCTACATGCATGTGCTTAAAGTTTTCTACATCAGAATAGTATCTCGACCATACTGCTCCAGAGAACATTCAAGCCTGTTGATTGGTGAAGGCCAGACATATCCAGGGGCGGAAACTTGCTTTGGGCACTGGGGCTCTGCCCCTAAAATGTGTGTTTTAGGTGCCTTACACATTAATAATTAAATCGCATTACACAACGAGCATTATGATTAATTATCAGTGAGGATGGCACCCAAAGCATGGAAAAAAAATGTTGCAGACCCAACGTCTTATCACCAGTGCCCGTCCTTTCTGTTGGTTTCATACTCTGAAGCTCACATGTGCCCGTCACTGGAGACCAAAGGGCTTCATTCACTCCTGGCCTGGATTTATCAGGGTACTTTGGGGTCCATCCTCAAATGAAGCGTATGAGTATCAGTTTTTGAAGCAGCCCCGAGTAGCATGATTATTAGCTCTGTAACTGCCCGGAGCGGCCAGCTGATTCGCTGCCTCGCATCCCCTCCCTTTTTTCATGTCGTCATAGGGTGGGGTGTGGTCCTTAAGAATCACAGACCCCACCTCATCTCATGATGATTTGGGAGAGGGTGGGTACATCGAAGCAGCATGCTTCAAAAGGCGACAATCCGGTTCGGCTAATCTGCTCTCGCTAGTAGATTCCAACAGCAGGTGCCCCCCAGCACCAGCGGACCCCCTTCCCTGCAGGATTAGAGCTCTTGCTGTTGGTTCTGTGACAGCAGGCTGTCTTTGCAGAGTCCTGACACACAAATCCCTCTGTGCTCGAATGAGATCCCGGCCTGCACCTATCCTTGGTGTGTCATTAAACACAGATCGCAGCCAGTGTGCCACGCACAGATGCCTACTGGTATTGCACTGCTCAAGCAGGCACTTGTCAACTCCCGGGAAAGATGAGGGTCAATCTAGAGCTGCCAATCTTGAAACAAAACGGTAGTAACTTTAATACCATTTTATGATTGCTTTGAGCATTGTGGGTGGTTCGGCGGTGCTTCTCTGCTGTTTGAGCAGAGCAGGGGTGGAGTAGTTTGCCTACTCCAGAGTGCGCAAAGACTGTTTGGTCAGCCCTCTATGGCCGCCCAAACCATTCATGCACACTCGGACCTTCTCCATGCAGGCTGCCCACTCCATAAGCCCCTAGCTGGGCGCTGTCCCGACCAATCACAACCCAGCATTGTGATTGGCTTATTGAAGAGAGCCTGGCTGCCTGCTTCCTGTCGGAGGCAGGAGAGCAGGAGCTCAGGAGCAGAGAAGACGCAGGACCTGTCAGAAAGGTAAGTTTAATTTAATTTGTTTTTTTAAATTCCCCTCGCGCCTGCCCCCCACCAGCAAGGAATGCCGGCTGCCTGGTTTGAATTTCGGCATCTGCTAAACATCCTGTGATTCTGGCCAGATCAGTTAATTGGAATTGCATTTATTTCTCGCCGCACCTAAATAAAAACAAATTATATAAATCGGACCTTATGCAATGTAACCGGTGCTCAGGTAGAGTACACCAATACTCCTAGACAGAGTTTGCGTTATATAACTGCTGAAAAGGAAATAAACGGGAGAAAAATCAGCTTTTGAAAAATAAGTTGCATGTGAAAGCTACATTAGCATATCACTTGCAAGGACACTCGTCAGCTGCAGAGCAGTCACAAAAGCTCAGAAATCTAACGTTAAATGTTAAAAATGAATGCAATAACTACCGTGTTTAAGGAGGTCCGTGCCATCCATGCCCATTGTCAGGCAGAAGACATACAAGAAGAGTTGTCTTAAGATAGGACTTCATGTTTATTAGAGTGAGGATCAGTGCCACACAGGGAGCCCCCAGATCTGCAGTTTGCATTGTTTAGTAGGAACTGGAGACTAGCAAAAGACTGCCCTCAGTGCTATAGCTTGTCCGGCCCAGGCCCCAACTCTTCATAAAGGCAAGCGCTTGCTGCTAACTAAAAGAAATGTTCAGGGTGCAGTTGGTTAATCGCAAGTGTAATTGCTATTCGTCAAATAGTATGAGCTTTAATTGATGGAGTCACTTCGAGATTTATGGTGGATGACAAATGTTTATTCTTTTTCAGAGCTGATGTAAGGGCCGTACTTTGAGAGTTCTCGAGTGTGCTTGCACAAAATTTGCAAAAGGTGCAGACTTATTGCTCTTGCTAAAATATGCATCTTGAAAGAACTGGTTTTATCTTAACCACGAAATAATTGTTGACATTTGGAGATTGTGTGTAATTCAATTGTAAAATGAGGACTACTTGTTCACAGTGCTTTCAGTTAAAGGCTGGGACAAGGGACATAAATGCAAGAGTCACTTGTCTCCAGTGCGCCAACCAGGATTCAATTCTGCAACTCTCTGGGTACACACCCCAACATCTGCACTATCCAATCCAATTAAGGTTTCATAACGTAAAAGAGTTAACATCCCACGGCTAGTTTTAACCAACATTTATTTTTCACTCGAGGTATGTGTGTTATTTTCTAGGCAGTTACCTGAAGAAAAATTAGTTAAAGAAAATGTTGTCCTTTATACAAGTCTTTGACCAACATCCACATTCAATGACGTCCCCACCCCATGACACTCGGCATCACACTTCCCATACTTTTTTAAAAATGTAATTCAACCACTGTTCACATGACAGCTAACGTGTTCCAGAAACATGCCAAATAGCATACTCTATGCACATTGGCCGGAATGCGGCTTTTTAGGCACCATCAAACTGAAAGAGCAACTCTTAGTGTAATCTACGTTTTGAACATTATCTTTGAAATGGGGTTTGTGGTTCCCTCAACCATCTGCATTAGAATGTGTTGCTAATGAGGAGGAGTAATAGCGGGCGTTACATCGGGGCATACCTCCATATTTTTTGGTAAATTTACTACAGAAATTGTTCTAGCAAATGCACAATTTCCAAGACCGGGGAAATATCTAGCTTGTTCATTGAACTGGTTTGCGAACCAAAGTTCATTAACTGGTCTTAAGCCCCACCACTTTCAAATTCCACCAGCCCCCACTGGACATATCTACGAGAAATTACTAGGGGTGGGCGGAATTTGCGAAATTCACTTTTGCAAATTATCGTGAAATTGTTAAAAATCTCCGCAAACACGCGGAAATATCGCGAAGATGCGAAAGTTTTTTTCCCGCCCGTTCACGGTATTTTCTGCGTGGTCGCGGCTCGCCAACTTAACCATGCGGTTGCTCGCAGGCACGGCCATCTTGTTTTCACTTGTATCGCGGTGCATGATCGCGAGAAGAAAGACGTGATCGCGCGACGAATGACGTTACTGCGGGCGCGAACTGTCGCAAGACAGCGCAAATGGCTACCAACAATCCAACATCTCGTGGAGAACGCGACCGGATCGGGAAAACTTGTCGGCGAACGCGGGGATTCAGCTAAGGCGATCGCGCGCACGCGAGAATGTATTATTTTACAGCGCGATCAAGCAAAAAATTTCTGGTAAAATGCGGATTGCGGAAATTGACATTTTCCCGCTCTCCGCGGAACGCGAAAATGTCAAATTATCGCAATTTCCGCGAGCAGAACGGAATTTTAGCCCAGGCCTAGAAATTACTCTGTTTAAGTGAACCTCTGATTAAGACTGTGCACAATTCAGTTCAACACAAAACCCTACAAAATATGGGCGTGTGGCAGGCTTGAGACTAGATGGTATCCACTGCCCCTTGCCACAGACCAAAGTACGATGTTTGCTATAGGTGAGGGCCTGGGGCACATGGTCAGTTGATGTGGTAAAGCTTTTACGGCTATGAAGCACCACCTAGAAGACTGACATCAATGGCTATCCAGCGGCTTGATCACTCCCGGCCCCCAACCATCCACAAGTACCAATCGGAGTCTACAAATCACCTCTAGAAATACTGAGCTGTTCATTAACTCCTTTGCAAACATACTCTGCTATACCAAACTAATTTCCATGCTGCAGTTGGTGAGTTAGTCACTGCTCAAAAACTGAACAAAAAAAAAAAAAAAAAATCTACAAAAATTGTTAAAAACAGAATTAAAAAAAATTAAAATAAACGTGCCACCTATCTTAGCTGCTGTAAGTTAATTGTTAACCACCTACAATTTAGGAAGGGCCAGAAGTCTCTATTTTACTGCCTAGTAAAACTGAACAAAGCTCTGAAACCAATGTATCTTCGTTTGAGACGCAAAGGATTTTGGGGTCAGGTGACTAGATGAAACAGATTGAGATTAGGTATTCTAGTCTGGTAATGAAGCAGGATATTTGGACAATGAATGAAGCCTTTAACAGGAATGTTTGCTAGTCATCTTATCTTTTAAATAGATCTGCATTGGAATTATATGGAGATAATCCACTTCCTTTCCTAAACATTCTGGTTTTGAAATGCAGTTTTTATCAGCAGAATGAAGGCTTTAAATATAAAATTGTTCTCCTTTTAAAGTGGGAATTTATACATCAATGTTTATGTGTTAAGATTAGTAAAAAGTATTTAAATCTGACGCTTTCACAATAAGATGCACGTTATGTTCGCAAGTTAACTGTTGAACTAAAAACCTAAATGGCACAGACTATGAAACTAAGGCCCCCTTTCTTACAGTCAAACATGTAGATTCACTTCTACTGCCTGCCATGCGTCACTGCCCTGAAAAGCCATGAACACTGCACCACAAGCTTAATTAACTACTGGAAACACCAACAATTACTATTCTTCATTGACAAAACAAATACTCATCACGTCTCTAACCTTTCCAATATCTATTTGGTCAACTTTCAACTCATCCTCCTATGCACATACTAGATCACAACATCAGTTTCGCCAGACCCTCCCCTCATATTTCCATGCCACATCCTAAAAATGGTGTAAATAGCACTAAAGAAAAGGTGCTCCCTTCCATCAACATATCAGTCCATAGCTGAATATGATCAGCACATCACGTGTGACTGGCACCTCTACACTCCCATTAAAGTGCTCAAACCCAACCCTGACTCAATGGCTTGACCATTGGCAGACAATCTACCTCCCTTTCGTGGGTACGGTCCTGTAAAGACTGGTGGCATTACACCTAGATGTCCTACATATCAAGCTTCCATCAATTGCAGCACAAAACCTCAAATTAAGTTGTTGGTGAAGCCCTGACAATCTCTGGTAAAGATGATCCAGGGCTCCACATCCTCCTTGACCTCTCAGTCTTCAACATAGGCCATCAGGTCTTTCTCCTCCAAATTGAGAATCAATTAAACTCCCCTCAGTTGGTATGTTATTTCTGACCAACAGATAGTATGTCCACTTGGGACATCTTCAAATGCCTCAATTATCGATCAAAGGGCGATACTCAAGGGTCACATTTTTACATCTATCTTTTTTAGTCATTAAATCAACTTCAGAAAGAACTTCGGGAGGTCAAATCATCCAAGCAAGGCACTGTTGTACACCTGGAGGCAGAGGACAAAGCTATATATTAAGGTGTTGTTGCAGCCTGCACTGTTCGGGGCAGACTGAGACGAGGCGGGGTTTCCGTGTGTGTGTGTGTGTGTTCAGCATTGCGCTCCCTTCACAAGACGGAATTTGCAGACGATCACTACGATCTTAAAAGGAACGTCTGACGCGTAAGCCGTTGCTTGGCTTACTAATTCCTGACGTAACCACGCCCCTTTGGTCAATTCAGTGTTTGTTCCTCGCTTAGCGGCACGGATGTAGCCTCTGTGATTCCTGGATTCCTGTTTGTTTCCCTGAGACAACTTCCCGGTGGGAATTTTCTTACCTTTACCCCGTGATCCTGCTATCCTATATCCTTTACAGCCTCCAGGGGTCCCGTTCCCCGGCATCTGTGTTTGGCCAGCTTTTCGTGTTTCCCTAACTCCCAGACTGGTCTCGCCTCTCGTGTTCCCTGTATTCCGACCCAGCCTTTCAGTGCGAGTGTGTGTGTAGACTCCCTTCCCCCTTCATTCTGGTTACCTGGTACGAACGTGATTGTGTGTGTTTACCCCGCTCCGTATCTTCTTGTAGATACCGGAGGGGGTGTAGTAGCCCTCTCTTTCTCTCCTCAAGGGTTAGGTGGTGTAGTTCCACTCGGTCTTCAGTTTAGGAGTTGGATTACACGTATTTCATCTACCTCCTCTATCCCGGGTAGATGCTTACTCCGCTACGTCTTCAGTTTAAGAGCAGAGTATAGTCATTTGCATTGGTGCATGCAGGTGTCCCGTTCTGCCTTTAGCTTATGAGTCGGGCAACGCTCCACCATACAGAGGAGGACACCCTGTTCTGTCTTATGCTTATGAGCCAGGGTGTTGCAAGAGTGAGAGAGAGTGTTACCCTTGATTGTTTATTTCCCTCTGTTGGTCCTATATTGCCCCTTACTGGCTTGAGCCTCTGTGACTCTCTGCATCTTCCACTGGACTCCTTTCACAGAAGACCTCTCGCCCAGGCCTTGTGCTTACAAGAGTGGGGTAAGTGGAGCGCGGTGTTGAACACACTCCAAAAGAAGCTTTGTATAGGTATTCATAGTACTAAACGAACACTGTAACCTTTTCTTTGCAGTTCCTGCACTTCCTCAATTCCCCGCTGCAGCATCATCTAGCTGGGGGAGGGGGGGGGGGGGGGGATCACTCCTTGGGTAATTCCCCCCCACACTTTTTGGAAGCTGCTGCCCTTGAGTGTGTTACGTTGCTCCATTCCGCGCGCTAGCTCTTGGGAAGTGTGGAGGACTTTAATCTTCGCTTCTGTGGATTTGGGCCTGGGCAGAGGGCCTAACCTGACATGCACAATTACAGAAGTCCATATATTGGCTTAAACAACTATCAAAACATTCTGACTAAGCTGGTCAGGTCCACCACTGAGTACACCAATATCAAGCCCATGGCCATCTATATCGGTTGGTAGATCTTGGTTAAAAAGCATGTGAAAAACGGCATGTGGTAGTCCACCAACGCTTCGGAATAGTATCACACCTATTCTATCAAGTACACATTCCATAACATATTCTAAGTACTCCTCTTCTCATGTACTGGAAAATTATCTTTTTACCAGCCTTCAAGAAACTACAATCACCCGCCTAAATACTGTACACTACAAAAAGTCATCTCTGGCAAATGCAAATCAAACTACGTTACTACCGCTCTAGGAAAACCCTCCCTTTCAACAGGTATTTCTCTCCTTCCTCCTCACGAACCTCTTCTGTGAATCAGCGTCCCATGTTATCATATGGGTTTCTAATTTTAGTCAAACAAGTTGTGGCCATCCATGCACCTGGAACCAGCACACCTCAAAGTGTTCTTTGGTCAAATGAAAGTGCTCCGCTGCTCTTCAGAGTTAGGCTTAACATCTATAGCTACCTTAAATCGAAACCAAATGAAATACGAAAAAAGTGTAAAAATAGAAGAAAAAAAGGCTATCATTTCATACGAGTCTTCTAGTCCCTAGTACTTTTAAATGAAATGATCTTTAATGCTTCTTTTATGCTACTTCTGGCACCATCAAGAAAAAGGAGCTTCTGACACCTTACCTAGCTTACAAGTATTGTAACAGAGCCATTAACTATCCCATGCATCGCTTTGTCCCGCACTAGAAGAAATTGAAGGGAAAAAAAAGAAATCTGGGAAAGCAAGAATTTTGTAACAAATTACTTGTATGTAAAACAAGATTATATATAAACAGTAATATAATCCTCTAAACACTTCGGTTTAATTAAAATTACTGTACTGAATTTGCATTCTTGCAGGGCAACATTAGGACTGGTTTGAAAGCGCAGCTGTCTGCAAAATCTATTGTTACCAATTCTCCCCCCCCCCCAAAAAAAAAAAGGAATACAAAGAGTGGACTCTGCAGCTACACAAAAGATTATTTCTTTGTCAGCACGTGCTATTGGCAGTTTGATGCATCTTTCCACCTTCCATAGAATTTCCGAGCTGAAATGCTGAGGCGCTCGAACATCTTAAAAGCACATAATACTGTTTGAATCAACAGCTTGTATGGTATAAACAATGCAAGCATTTATTTGTTTTTTTCAGTGTAGCAGTCTTTTTTTTAAAGGCTTTAGTCGGGAGTTATGTGCGAATCACATGTTCAAATGTAGATTTACATACACGCATACGAGTACACAATTCAACTGCTTAAAACAAAACAAGCACTGGCAAAGCAAACCTGTGGGTTGAATATGGTATTGCAGTTTGCAGGCATTAGCACATTCAAGTCAGGCCTACTGGCTTTGGCAACGCTGGTGTTGCATTGCTTTTTAAACTAATTGATTGCTGTTAGCGCTATCAGTTTAGTTAGATTACGTATCTAATCAAAATATAGTGCAGAACGTACCATCATCTTCCCAGCAACTTTTGCCACTGCTTTCTCTTTCACTGCTTTCCTGTAATACTGTATGGTCTGTTGGCAAATCATCTTCTGGCACATCATCACCGGCGTCTGTAACACTTTCATCTTCCACAATGTGCAGTTTGTCTTCGTCATCAGAATCCGAATTGGTTTCTAGCACGTTATTGTAATTGGTAACTGAGAAGACAAAAAAGGCAAAATGGCAATCAGGCAAAGTCATAATGCTAATAACACTATGGCATAAATTAGGCATCACTACAACACATGAGCTTAATTACCTACTTGAAATTGCGATTTAGCAAATGCTAATTGCAAGTAATGTTGCTTTTCTTAGCCTGATAATTATATGATGAGCGTGGTCGCTCGCTCGCGCGCACGCTTTCGACAGATTTTCATGAAAGAACAGAACCTCCTTGGAAGGAATAATAGCAGCATTCCTTGGTTCCATAAAAGATTAGTATCACTTGCAAATGGTCGTAATTGTGAGTTTTGAATGGGTGTCATCTTTAACAGAGGAACCTTTAATGCACTGTTCCACTGCACAGAGGACTTAACATGCTTTTTATTATACAAAAAAACGATTACGTATGTGCAACAGAAGTCTTGTTTGAGGGCACCTTTAATCACATCTCAGTTCAGTGATCTATACCATCAACTGCCCTTACCCCACCCCTTAAAACGCCTGCCCTTAGTCGTGGCACAAATCTAGATACGTCCAACCTTTAGTTTTTGAAGAACGTTTTTACTTCTTACGACATTGTACAGATCAAGTACCCCAAACTGTCCAAATTATATTTCAAGTCACCCAAGAGTTTGACACAATACTGAGGTACATGCCTGGAGGTGGGGTGCTTTCAAGTAGTAATGAATGCCTGTAGTGACTTATAGTTAAATTACTGATTTAGTGCAGAATTAGCAACAGATGTCCTGATGTCGACAGAGCTGAAATGACAATACCAACTAGTTACACCTGCAACAAGCATTTGCAATGCAATAGGTCTCACAATTGAGAGATTTTGACCTATTGGCATTGTAAATGACAATGCCATTTATTTAGGTGTTTAAAAAAACATCTGAAAAAAATAAAAAGGCATTGTCATTTACAATACCAATAGTTCAAAGTTTTTAAAATGCAAGACATATTGCATTGCAAATGCTAGTTGTTTACAAGCGCCCCATGTTGAGCTTTCATGTTAATAGAGGCCATGCCCCTTTCTTTTAATGAGCCGCGTCTAAAGAAAGGTCAGCGGCCGCTATTAAAGTGAAAGCGTGGTATGGGGCGCTTTTATCAAAACAGTATTGGTCTGTCAAGTTGACATTCTTTTTGTTGTAAAAGCGCCCCGTGAAAGCCCGCATGGTGCGTTGAATGTTGCAGAATGCATGACGTGCCTGCAGTAAGCGAAACTCATGAAAGAAAAAATAGTGCTTACAGAATAAATAACACTTCCCGTGTAACAACCCAAGTAAAAGGGTCAGTCCTCATGGGAAGTTACAATTGAAGACAAGGCGATACTAAGGACTAAGAAGTCAATTTACGAATCAGAAGCCAGCATTTTCGAAGGGCAATGACACAAGACAAATATGGGTGGAGAATGAGCATAGGTTCAAGTGCACACCCCTATACAGCATGTCTCGCAGAGCAGTGCATGCGCTGCCTAGGCTCGACCTAAAAAAGGTTATAGGGGTCTATCCATACTGACTATGCTCGATTATTTAATATATATATATATATATATATATATATATATATATATATATATATATATATATATATATATAGGCAAACAGTGCCAGATTTTGACAGTTTTATAAGAAAAAAGCAGTCTCCCTGTCAAACCTTCCTAATCTTTAGAACTGTTAAAGCTGAAAAAATAGCAGAGTTAGGAGGACACAAAGGGCGATAAAGAATTCAGATATAATTCCAGGACCAGAGTTGGGTATTTTGCAGCAGATAAAGACATTTAAAGTTAGGTCTATTTTTTCAAAAGGCAGCCAATGTAATTTTTTTTAATGTGGGGAAATGGGAGACCAGTAAGGCAGATTGGTCGATAATAGAGCAGCGCTTCTGTGAAGAAGCAGCAAGATATTTTGGTAGTTCAAAGTACGAGAAGCTGCAGACGTCAAGTTTAGATCAACAGACCGGCTTCTCCACAACTAGTAGTTCTTTGCAACTAGCAGCAGGATGTGCAAACCTGCCTACTAAATTAGAAGCTGTTGCTTGGGCGAATTGACTTCGGTTTCTCAAAATTGAAAACCATGCATTTGAGATGAAAGTGTGTATTTTCTAAACTCACGTTTCAAGGAAATGGTTGGATTTACAAACATTTAAAAGGGTAATCTTTTAGTGAAATCAGGAGGCATTCGGCAAACATTACTAATATTCCTACTTTCATGCGATGGGCACTGAAGCTATTAGCGGTCATGTATTCCCATATAGAGGTGGCATTCCAAATTGATAAAGCCTTCTTCACATTACTGCTGGCAACCATGCCTGGTGCACGGAGGTGATCAATGCTAGTAATGTTGCATGAGGAGGCCACTAATCTAATCTTGTATGTCGTAGTCATTAAATGCACACTAGTATCAGTAGCTCGAAATGATTTTCATTGAAGATAGGACGCTCTTATAGAAGAAAAGATTAGAGGCCTCTCCAGTAGAAGGGGTCTCTTTTGCTAGAAAAGAGAAAATCTTCCTGTGAGACTCCAAAAAACACTGAAGTGACACTTTAAATATGAACGAAAAATGATTTCTCAAAAATGACAACCAGGTTGCTGGCCTATTTAACTGGTGGTGAGTAATTTACAACTCAAATCAATATTCCACAAATGATTTGATCAGGCAGAAACATTGGAACCAAAGAGCAGGATTTTAGTCTTGACTGGAATATATAAATTATTACTTATCCATTTAGCAATAGCAAGCACCCAGTTCTGAAAGTTAAATTGAGTCTTTGCTGATAGCCAATGATTCAGAATACATTTTAGGCCTAACAATGTCGCCCGACAAGGACTAGGAATCGGGACCGACCTGTGGTCGGTGGATTCAGCCACCGGATTACGATGCGACTGAAAACTGTTCCGTCGGAGTCCTATTGTTCCCTATGGGAGCTAGTGTTCCGCCCGACAACCGGCTGTAACACAGGATCCTATGGGGAAATGGGTTGTTTGCAGAAAACCCTGCACCCTGTCGCAGGCACCACACAGTGCAGGGTTTTACAGGGGGGGGGTCCCTTAGGAACCCCCTCGGCCATCACCTGTAAGCCGCGGGGCAAGGGGACCCTGCCAGGGCCCCAAAAGTCACCTTCCGACAGCCTGTGTGTCGGACAGGCCGATGCAGAAAGGAAAGTAAATAGACCTCGTAATGCCGAGGGCGTAAGCCCTCTCCATAGGGGTTTTCGATGTGGTTCCGACTGACACGACTACTCAGCGAGTCGCTCTGAACAGATTGGTAATGACCACTAGGTTTACATTCCGACCACAAACATCGTAAATCGGTTAGTCGGAATGAAAACCAACCGAGTCGGTCGGAAGGGCTCAGACGCGTTCGAGGAGATTCAGACTGCTTAGTCGGAATGAAAACCAACCGAGTCGGTCGGAAGGGCTCAGACGCGTTCGAGGAGATTCAGACTGCTTAGTCGGAATGAAAACCAACCGAGTCGGTCGGAAGGGCTCAGACGGGCTGGAGGAGATTCAGACTGCTGGGAGGAGACTTTCTGCACAACATCGTAACTGGCCCCTTTGTCTGCCTATTGGAGGAGAAGAGGAGAAAAAAAAAATCAGGAGAAAATAGACTTTGCCAGGGGAGCTACATCTATATTGTCAAGCATTGACAGTGAAACTTATTGGCTTTTCCAAGGTCTTTTGTTATATACATTCAATGCGCATGCAAGAATTCGTCATCTTTGAATGTGTTTGTTCAAAGATTAGAAATGCACTCAAAGATGGCCGCAGCCATAGCTGCACAGTCATTCATGGCAGTCATCTCTGAAGGGGTTAGTAATATTTGAATAAGCCTATTTTAAGATAACCATGGGGCATGCGTTCATCTGCTGCAGTCATCTTTGAATGGTCTGTTCAAATGATACAAACTGGTTTCTTGGTGCCTGCCTACCGAACATGCATTTGCTGGAAACATCTTGAAATGGCAAAAACTCCAAGGGATCCCACCAATTGAGCGGCATGCAAAAAGGTATAGAGGTAGGGGAAGAGTGACAAGCAGAGTGGGCGGTGGAAAGCAACAGATCTTGGAGGAGAGAGGAGTAGCAACAGAGAACAATGGAAGCAGCACACAGAGAAAAGACATACTCCCAATGTGTGCTTAAAATAAAAAGGAAAAATAGCTCCCTTAATACAAGCAATATCAGAAGTGGAAGGATACAAGTCAACCAATCAGAACACTGAGACCTAATGTTCAGGGAAGGACAAACAAGAATAGGGAAGAAAGCCCTTAAATCAGGAGAAAACAACCGAGATAACCTTTCAATCGTAAGCAAAAGGCTGACCTGAAGCACACTATGTATATTAGAAATCTTTAGTTCTAGCAAATGGATAGCTAAAACATAATCCATTTTTAGGACTCCTTTACAGAGAGAACCCCTGGAGAACACCACAAGACACAACTCTTTAAGAGGAGGCACACAGTGATAGTTTTACTGCCTGCATGCGATCTGATTAAGACCGCCACTGCAGAGTTTTGCCTACAATACCAGCCTGTGACAAATGTTTATAATACCCATTTAATTTACTGTTGGGATTATTTTATGTCATGAATTGGGATTTTATTTTTTGCATCTTTGTTTTTCCAGTTGTAGATGCACTTCAAAACCAAAGTACAAGTACCAGAATTTAAAGGGAAAAAACTGTATTGGTTTGTTATTCACACACTGTTTGAGGAAGATGGAGAGCTCAGCGATGGGTGTAAAGACTACATTTTTAGAAGCCATCTGCCTTTTCAGGCGGCCAATGAGCAGTAGAAACAGGATATGGACACCTCACTTTCCTTTAAATCAAGAGGTCATGCCTGTGGCCTTGCATAATGTAGGGAGCGTTTGGACAAGCAGTGGAAACAGTGTTACAAGGCTGTTGGGAAAGAGTGTCTACAACGGGAAATTTCTCGCAACTGATCACAAAGAAACCAATAGTGGGAGAATGCTTGGCCAGTCATTGACTGCAAAAGATCGACCTGCTCCTCAGAATATCCTAGCTGTAGAGAGGGGCAGGTGGCTTGGTGGTAGGCCAGACAGGCAGCCAATCTCATGCCACCATGGTCTGCACACCTTGAGGAGTGCTGCTGCTTCTGGCACCTGTGTAGGTCCTTCCTCTTGTGTGTGAAGAAATAGGAAGGGAGCTCTCAAAAGCAGCACAAGTAGCCATCTCGAGGAGGAAGCAATTGGATCGCACTACACTAGTGTCAATTATTAGATGCAAGTATTGAAACAATCTTCTTAGCATAATAGTGTTCTGCGACAGACCCATGCGTTATGGGTAGGTAAAGGTCACAGGTTTATGCACACAAGTCTCCCAATCACTGTACATTTTGCTACTACTAAACCAAGGGTCGTTAAGTATTCAACAGTCTTGTAGGAATTCCATCCTGCCTACCGTCTGGTTATTGCATAAGCTTAATCAAGGTTTATTCCCAAACTTTGACTATCACATTTTTGATTTCATAATGCCCACCATATTTAGAAATGCTGATGCTCATTTAGTGTCATCTGTTTACCAAACGCACATGGAGGTAGCATGGTTCGCTTTCTATCCCATGGCTTTCCTTTTAGCCAGGAATAGTCGAATCAGTAAATCTGTTCTCTTGTTTCTTTGGGTCAGTGTGGTCGAATAATCCCAGCAAACATACTTTGGGGAGTCCACAAGTGGGTGTAGTCACTAGTTATTTTCAGGGTATCTATTGCATACCTTCATACCATTTGCAGTATATATTCATCAGATGTGTTGCATTTGGGGGAATTTCTGGCACTGAAGCCAACCGTTTTGCCTAACTTAATATGCACCAGATATATTTGGTGGAGATAAATTATAGATATGTAAACCTACTATTCCAGGCACAGACACCACTTAAGCACTCGCCCTGTCCATTCATCATCTCTCTGCTCCCATTGCTAGCTTTTGTATGTAAATAGGCTTCCAGTGAATGCCACATCTATAAATTTAAAATATCGTCCCAGCACTCAGTCAATAGTGCCTGCAACACCCCATTAGTATCTGGCTTCAGCGCGCCCCAACTGTCCATTTGACAAGAATTTCCCAACTGGTTTATCGGTCTTGCAGACGGTTAAGACAGATATTGACCATGTATTAAAAGAGTGAACCTTACGGAGCAATTACTGGTTTAGGATTCCCCATACTAGTTGTTGGTGATAACGAGCATTGTGGTGCATGGTGGGAAATTTTAGATTGTCTGAGCTAGTCCCTTGTGGCAAAAAGTGCCAAGATGGTATAAATGGCATACATTTTGGCTGCTGCTGGCTCTGTCGAATGCATACCAAATTGAGGCTTCACTCAAATTATTTTTTTAACAATATTTTCTGTAGTATACTATACAACATTGTATACAATGTCAATGTTCAATATAGAAGGGTATAGACTGCAATTGTATGTATGGTGCGGTCGGTCACACTATGGTATAGAACAGCATGTCACTGTATAGTATGGCATGTTACTGTATAGTATGGCATGTCACTGTATAGTATGGCATGCCACTGTATAGTATGGCATGCCACTGTAACAGTTTAGCATGGTCTGTCATTTTATTGTATGGTAGGTCACTGTATAGTAGGGTATGGAATGTCAGTGACTGACTGGTATGGTACAGTCTGCTATTGTACAGTATGGTCAGTCGTTGCACAGTAGGTTGTGGTCTCAGTCATTGTATAGTAAAGTATTGCATTGGATGACCTGTCATCTAGTATGGCACGACATGACCTGTCGTACGGCACGACATGACCTGTCGTACGGCACGACATGACCGGTCGTACGGCACGACATGACCGGTCGTACGGCACGACATGACCGGTCGTACGGCACGACATGACCGGTCGTACGGCACGACATGACCGGTCGTACGGCACGACATGACCGGTCGTATGGCACGACATGACCGGTCGTACGGCACGACATGACCGGTCACTTTATAGTATGGTATGTCATTGTAAGGTGTGGTCCGTCAGAGTATGGAATTGCCAGTCATTGTAGAGAACGGCAAGGTGTAGCCTGTCAATGTATAGTATGGTACAGCCTGTATTGTATACTATTGTTTGGTCTGCCATTGTATAGTATGGCCCGGCCTGTCATTGTATAGTAAGGTAATTTTTGCTATAATGTACACATTAAGCTACAGGAGAAGGCACAATAGGCGCCGTCAAACAAGCAAAAAACTGTTTAGAATAGAATGTGATTTTCACCCTCAAAAGTTCTATCCAACCAGTAATCGTGCAAGCATAAACCAATTTAAAATGCACCGTTGCTTTTTGCATTAAACATTTTAATCATGCCCAAGACCTCCTATAAATAATGAAACATGTACCCAAAAAGTACATTGTTGCACACTAAATGATTAATTACTTAATAGCGATAGCGCAAATCTTTAAATAAATCGAATAATTTTAAAAGTGATGCTTAAAACCTGCGGCCTGTAAGTGTTACGGTGCACCAAAGACAGTGGCGTAACAAAACCCATGGCTCGCGTGGTGCATGCCCCAAGCCCCCCCCCCCCCCCACTGAGCTGCAGGGGGGGCCCCCTCAGCAAAAGTGGTGATCCGGAAGGGGGGAGGGGGGGGGGGGGGGGTCCCTCCGTGCATTTGCAGGGGGACCACCTCAAGTTCTGCATTGCCACTGACCAAAGTGCAGGAGAGGATGAAAAGTAAAACAGAACACAAAACGCTTAGTGAAAGCAACACCACAGAGCAAAACCGACGACCTAAAAAAATACACTTACAAAGGGCTGCAAGCAGAAAACAAAAATTGGCCGCGACAGAAAGGAGAAGCAGCGGAAGGACACTGCCAAAAAAACATGGAAGTAGTACTTGGTCCTTGCTCTGGGTGGGTGGGGGTGCGGGGAGATACATAAACAGATAGTGCAGCTAGTTCGCATGAACCAAACAGGAGCCAGCAAATAAGACAATGAAGCCAACTAATAGTAATCCACAGGAGTGCTCTAAGCTCCCTGTAAGTAAACAAAATGTCTAAGCGACAGCCCATGTGCTGTCTCAGGCCAGACTTCACAGGCAGAAGCTGTTTTGTAATTAGAGAAGATCAGTCAAGAACACCCTGGCTACTCATGAGTCATACACAATCTGATATGCTGAAGCTCACCAGGAGGGTGTAATCAAACAAGTGCTCCATCAAGGCTAAATGGGAGCCAGCTCATGGCCTTGGGCACTGACCCATGCAGGTATCCGTTGTGCTTACTGATAACGCTTCAAACCTATGAGGCAGCACTCCAGTCCCACTTTCCTCAACTTCGAGGAGGTTACCCTGAGAGGGCGGAAGGTGCTCTGTAGACATTAACAACTGCAAGTGACTTCCTGGCTGTCATTTACTAACATAATTGCTGCTTACCGAAGTCTCCCGCGAGGGGTCTAGCAGTATAAATCAAGGTATGCATGGCGGCTAGCAGCAAATCAAGGCACGGACAGAAAGTACGAAGGGAGGAACAGCAAACGGACATATGCAACGTGTGCAGTTGCTGTACGTAACCAGGTAAAGGCCGCGCCGTCATTCTTCCAAATTGCACGCTTTTAAGTAAATGAATCGTGCGTTAAAGTTAACGAAATCATACAACAAAAGTGTTCGCTATTCATACTTCAATCATAATACTTCCGTAAACGGGGTTTTAGTTTTAATGAGCAGAACATAATTGAACATGTATATCTGTAAATCACTCCTTGACCCTTTGGGGCAACTTGTCGCTGAACAGATGTTTGTTACCCAACTCAATTGAACTAGTTTTAATGATCTCAGATGGATGAAATGAGGAGTGGACTGCAGGGATTTGAACCTACGTTCAGGTGCTTCGAACACAGATCCCAGAAGGGGATGCATTATTCCACCGAGCCACCAGGATATCGCATTTCTATTCCACCATGCGTGGTAAGCTGAATATATTATCTTAACAGTTCGGGAAAAAATATCAGAGGGGAAAAATATATTATTTTCATTTGTTGTTCTTTGGATTGAAGTCACATCTATAATAATTATTTTACATGGATAGCTCTCATTATTCATAACACCTCGTAACCTTTCCACTGCCTGCATGACATACAAGTCATAAAATACACGGATATGCATAGTAGACCTGTTAATGACGGGGTTAATTTCTGGCTTCAGGAATGCTATGACGAGGTATAAATGGTCTCTCCAGAGTACCAGTTCTTTACCCGATCCTGCATCTCTAACAGTCTAGAATGTTCCTTGATTTGATGCCCGCCCGGGTTGGAGTCTTATTGTGGAAGCATACAACGACTCGCATCTTTACCGATATCTAAAAGGGTCCCTCAGAAATGAGTTCTACAGTTAAACCCACAGTTTAGATCAGAGTTTCAGCTTTTCATGCAATATTAAAAAACTACAACCTCCTCTACATTTAGCGAACATTAGTTGACGAATGCACCATGTGCACAAACTTGAAAAATCTGGAGCAGGACTGTTACTGAGGCAGAGCAGGACTGCCAATGCTAAACTGGCAAAACATTGGTTCTGTAGCGCCTGCGTTAATAAATGTGAAGGAAGGTTGGTTTTAATGAATGGCTAATGTAAAAGGGTGGTCACTTCACTAGATCTGTCCGTTTTTTACAAATCAATGCTAGAACACTCAGACTACATTAGGTGGTCACAAAAGTCCACGGCTGGAAACAAGATGTCTGATGACTACAGAATAAGATGCCTGCCATACTTTATATAAATGCAGCCTCCAAATGCACCCTTCAAAAAAAAAAAAAATCCATTTCAAGGTCTCATCTTTTATCAAGTAGCAGGCTAGAAAGTGAGTGCAGACCACTCACTTATGTGGAGCTCATGTACCAATTACTGGTGGTTTTTCCACAATGTCCTCTGTGTGGGTATCAAACAGTCATGCAGCTATAAAAGTTCTCATTTCTGATTCGGCTGCTGATGACCATCTGTTAGCCTGCATATCTCTAACTCCCAGGACTATGTTGCACACTGCAAAAAATTTACAAACTCACTATTAATAATTTCACAGTAAAATATCATGTGAAGAAAGAACTGCAATGCCACATCAAAAATTAGGCTACGATGCTGCAGCGCTTACATACTTTGTATTGGGCTAAATCATGCACTGCACACAGATTAGTAATTTGACAGAACACCCCCCTTCAGTGCCGGGTATGTTTTGCAAAGTGATTGTACTATAAAACAAATTGTGTCAACTAGGAAACCAAAGCATCTAGCACGCGGTAGAATGGATAACAAAACTTCTGTTTGCTGCATAAGTACATAACGCAGTATGTTTCAGCTTTTTAGGTCTGGCTTCAAACAGCGCTCATGATCTGTCCCTTGCAAAAGGTATTGTGTACAAGGGACTTTGAGCTCTTATTGCTTACCATTTGTTGGCTTGTCAATAATTCGGTGCCTCCTAATTGGCATCGCGTGCCAGCTTAACTTCCTGTTAGTTAGTATGGCGCATGGACCAAGCACAGATTGCTTCAACTGGATTACTGGCCTTGCGCTGCTCGTGCTGCGATTGAGGTATTTTCTTTTCCTCCTGTCATCCTTGATGCTCCTTACCTTGCCACATCCCTCTTGGGCATGTTGCTTCTGACCCCCTCTCACCCTTCCGTTGTAGTCTGTTCCTCCCACCCCCGTTGCCTGCGTTACACAATATGAAGAGAAACAAAGCGCTATGGAGTAACCAGCACTGGCCATGTCATAGTAGTGCTTTTATTCTAACTTTTCGCCATGCTTCACTGCTCTGCAACATGGCTAAGTCAATAGCTCTCACATAGGCAGGACCCTATTGGGTTTTGCCAACGCTTGTTTACAGTTCTACCAAAACGTGCTTTGCAAGATCCGGTCTACAAATGTACGTCATTTTCCCTCCATGCTTTTAATAAATATATGGAGGAGTACCCATTTTTACCACTTTAAATCATTCTGTAAAACACTTTTTGACAAAGCCAATCCTTTTTGTTTAAATAAACGTTTTCTCCAAGGCCAAGAAGCAAATAGAAGTAATGCATGGCTAGTAGCAGTATACACCACACCGCGAAATCAAGGGAGCTGAAGGTCTTAGTCGAACAATAAAATGGCAATGAAATCATTTCATTGCCATTTTATTGTTCACAAAGCTCGCCGCAGTCAGCCTGCCCAGGAGCCTGGCTGGCCAGACATTGCAAAAGTGTGCAAGTCAGTTTTGCCGGCTGTCTGGAGCCGGGTAAATGGACATGCACACTTTCCAGGTCTCTACCAAGTTGTCTTAGAGAGCAGAGTGGAGACCAAGCACAGGCCTATTTGGCCTTAAGGAGCGGCGAACCATCCCGCTCAATCCAATCCTGGCGCTGTTCTCATGCAGCATGAGAGCAGCGTCTGGATTGGTTAGGGACGTTTCCTCTTCCACTGGTGCACGCCAGAGTCATGGACAGCAAGGACACAGGACGCAGACCAGGTATGTGCATTAATTTTATTCTTAATGCAATTGTAATGCAGGAGTGCTTTTATTTTGTATTCTTGTTTCATTTAAATGCGTTCTGGGATGGGTCGGGGCCCTTCGTTCGCCTCACCGCTTTTATAGGCCGCTCCTGGTACACATTACACCAAGGACCTGCTGAACACGGATAATATAAGAATATAAGGCATAGGAATCCATTATTTAGGAAGTATGAGGGTTAAACTGTCAAAGGTAATTCTGTGTTTACAGAGTAAAATAATAAGTTGTGAAATCGTCTTTATATGTGTGATCCCTGTAGACAAGTAATGTTTTTGGAGTCAGGGTGTTTTTTCAAACAGTGCACGCCTATGGTGAGTACTAAGTCTTAGGTGATAACTTCACAGTCTGTTCAGCCATAGAATTGCATATTTTTTAACTTGGTCTTAAATACAGAGAACTGTACTATATCTATAATTTCCAATATTATAGATTCTCATGTTTGGCACACTTCTGCAACCACATCCTTACCAAGTGGTGGCTGCTGGTCAATGCACCTATTTACACTGAAACCAAGAAATGTTGGTAATTAAGCATTTAAACCATGGAAACTAGTTCAAATGTGCTAGTATGGAATGCCATAGCTGGTTCACAATGACCTTCAATGGTAAGCTTGCAGTGTTCAGTTTTTTTCCTCCATGTCCAGCACGAAGTTTCAGGGCAACAACTCAAATCTTTACCCATCATATCACGTCAGCTAGAGGTAGCATCTGGCTCATCTACCCATCTATCTCCTCAACAAACTAGTTATATAGTAAATATATACAGCACTACTGGGCAATTTGGAATCTGTTCCGCTGTTTTCCATTACAGTTTGACAGATATCAATAGTTATTTCGCACACAAAAACCTCCATCACAAGGGCACTTTTGCTACCCACTCTTGCTCTCAACCGATCTTTAGTAACTCCGTTTCAATTTTCACTTTTGAAAAGCAGCGTTCTCCCCAATGTCAATGTTCAACTTTTTGTTCCCCGTACATACTACCCAAGCTACAAAATGCTGCCCCCCCACCCAAATGCTGCCCACCATGGCCTTATGTAACATTACTACTGCTGGTAGTGTCATTCTACAGTGTCACCTCGGTGCCGTTCTCTTGTGAGACTTGGGAAGCGGGGGTTGGCAGGGAGCTTCTAAAAATACATTAAACACCATACAATTTTAACTATAGGCCTCAGTTTCACATACTCAAAATAGTACTAGGCACACAGGTTGTATCCTAGCTTAAATGGGAAACAAAACCGCCTTAAAAATTCCTGATATGAACTTTCATTCAGAAACCGCAGCAGTCGCCCAGAAACATTTGCCACTTTTGGAAAGTGAGGGCACTGTGTCCTTTTTAAACGAGACAATTCGATGAACAAACATCAGGGAGTTCTCTGGTTTTTGTAATAGTAACTAGGGAGGCAGAGCATGTCCATGCTACAAACTTAAAACCCTTCTTTTGTGAAAATAGTTCTGTTGCATGGGAGGTTACATTTGCAGATGTCTTGGAGAGAGACCACGAATCCCCAGGGAAGGCACAGCATTGTCAACTGAAACACACGATAAATTGTTCATTACGACACCACAGTACAGGATCCGGAGGGTGTAAGAAAAATATCTAATTCAAACTATTTATTGTATTTGCATAAGGGTGTGCTCTATTTTTTACGTTACTATTTTACCTTAGAATATTGCCTGTTGTAACATGCAATACAGTCTAATTTTGTGGTTTTTGATTTTTAGGATAGAAAAGGTCACTTGATTTTTTATTTATTTATTTTTTAGACAGGATGTGTTCTGCATCATTTCTGAAGCTGTATTTAGTGATGCGATAAAATAGTCGCTTGGATACATGTGTGGGTTGACCACTTGGCACACCCTCTGGCGACTCTCCTGGCATCAGCTGCCCATTTTATTGCACACATTTTAGGTACGAAGATGAACATTTTTCTTGCACTGAAACAACTTGTGTGTGCCATGGTAACGAAGGCACCCTAGTAGTAGCTGCACACTGCCCATGAAGGTAGAGGCTACAGTCGAATACGCACCGAGATTATGGACTTTCGTGATTGTGGAAAAAAGGAGCGGATACTTTGAAGAACCAGCTTCACTTCTCTGCTCTGAGACTAGTCACAACTTCACAACCGGAGTATGCTGCAGCATGAAATCAGGGTAGACGTATGGTCAGAGAGCGCCCATTTTCAAACAAGAGAGTAACTGATGTTCTCTGTCAATATTAACAAGATGTCGATGTTCCTTCTGGGACACAATCAGCACTTGCTGCCATGAAGCGTGCTTTGTTAGTACGAGACTGTTCAGTCCGCCTCGGCAAAATAGTGGTGACAAGGCAGTGCTGGGCATGCTAGAAGCAGGTCAGAAAGAAGCAAAGGGAAATTCATTGATCCGTATTCAGTTTTCAAAGCACAGGGGCTCCAAAAACGAGAACGAATTTACTATGATCATTTGTGAATTACAATCCCTGAAACACACAAATCCAATGATGCATGTTTCTTTGGCTCACTCATTAAAGATAACACACTAAGTATAGCCTATCCTTGAGGATGGTTGAACATGAAAGTGAGAGAAATTGTACAAGTCTGAGAAAAGCATATGTGAATGTACTTGCACTGTATACGAACTACTAAGAAGCATTTGCAATGCAATAGGTCTCGTATTACTGATAGTTTGAGGTATTGGCGTTGCAAATAATGCAACGCCAATAGCTCATACTTTCAGTAATGCGGGACCTAGTGCATTGAAAATGCTTGCATAGTGAGCCAGGAATCCACGTTGCATTTCTCCGGGCAGTACCACAAGCTGCTCCTAGAGGTCCCTAGTGAGCAAGGCACCAGCCCTGCGGACCTCTTTTGGTCACATATGGTACTGCACCCTGCACAATATATGGTAAATCCACCCTACCTCTAATGCATTGCATGCAAGACAGTACTACGAGTACATTCAAATAGCTTATATCCATATATACAATTAGTAGCTTTCAAATGTGACAAAGGAAAACATTAATTTCGGATTAGGTTGTACTCTATGTGGAACTGATGAAGGGAAATTTATAGACCGTCTCATAAATGTGAGATGTTCTAGTGAGCGAAGTAACCACTGCCAGCCTAGCGTAGGAACAAGTGTGCGTCATGCCTGAAGCCTTTTAAGAAAGTAGTGTCTGAAGCTGCAATTAAAACCTTGGGAGAAACAACACATGTAACAGGGTGTGTCCTCATGGGAGGGTACAAGAAGAGACAAGGCGGTACTAAGGAGAGACTACTAAGCCTATTGACTAATGAAAAGCCACCATTTACAAAAGACAGGAGCCAATTAAAAAGATGGGCGGAGCTTTAGGCATGTATGCTGAATACAGCATGTCTTGAAGAGACCACACAAGTACTGCCTAGGCAAGACCTAAAAATTGGTCTAAAAAAAAAAAAAAAAAAAAATTGAAAGATAATGGCCGAAGGCATCCACAATTCGCTTTCAGAAATGCTTCCAAAAAGTTTAGTTCCATTGGGGACCAAAAGATTTGGTCTGAAAAAAAGTTGGTTTTACCAGAAATGCCCAGCCTCACCTATAATCAGAGTCATCAACAAATTTTACAATCTTACTTTTTACCACATACTTTACATATTTTATCTTCCTACTCCGGATGCAAAATACTGCAATCTGTGTCCATATGAAACATAACTTAAGAAAAAGCGTGGCAGAGTGCAGTCCCACTGACGTTACTATAACATTTTGAATAGCTCAATGGATTCACGCTAATGCAGAGGTGTGTGCACAACAAGCACAAGTTTGTATTTCAGTCAGTTGACTCCACCTTTTACTCTTTCATGGCTGGAGAGCATCAGTTGTATCCAAGCAGCAAAGAGTCTCAAGTGATGAGTGGAGCATGCTGCCAGACCATTTTTGTTACACAACAGCACTCTATCATATGTTGAGCTCGCATTTACAATTAGGATAATATTAAACTATAGGGACCAGAATGCCTATCTGAACATAAGCATTCTGGACCTTATAGCCAGGATTATCAAAGGGTGCGGTGCATAGTGCCAATGAACTCAGAAGTACTGTGAGAAATAGTTTTTACTATGCAATTAAAATTCATTTTGTTGCTTCAAAAAACCTTTTTAAAAATTTAACGATTCAATGGAATGTTTTTAAACGTCACTACACAAAAGGGAAGAACAATAAAGTCGGCTGTGGAACGTGCTCTACAAAGAGACCGGGTTCTTCAGAAACAAAAGGGTTCAGAAGAGTTTCCTGTGATGCATTGCAGAATAGATCTCGCCAGATAACTAAGTGGATTCTAAAGAAGGTAAAATAAGTTTGGAGGCTTGGATTACTGTGTGTGTAATGCACAGATATAGTAAAATGAAAGCACTTAGGAGGTCCAGTAAGCACCAGAAAGCATGTTTAAGGAATGCTTACACCTAGACAATCAAGGAAGGCAACTCATTGATATTGGCATGTGAATGGGTGACTGCGATTTTCAAGTGCTACGACAAAGAGGACAGCTGAGAAAACATTTTAGAGAGCGAGGGTTTAGACGTAATTACCAGACTATTCAATGTTCTGATAGCAGAAAACTACTAGACATCTACAGGGGCAATGTAAAATTTCGAAAATATATTTTTGGGAAAAACGGTACAGGAAAGTTGTACATATAAAAAAAAAAATTGCATTTTGCTTAAGTTATAAATGGAAGGATCGAGCAAGCTCCAGACCACCACTCAATCCCTCTAAAACAGAACAGCCATCAGGATACTTAGGAGAACAATAAAGCTAAAGATCAATACAATCCATCCTAACAGAACTTCAACAAAAGTTCCCTTGGAAAATGTATCTGCCTCAAATCGGATTTTGACAGCTATAGGTGGCAACTGTTCAGGGCTTTAGATTACTTTACTCAAGAATAATACTGGATAGTATTAACTTGATCAGACGTCTTTCATGTTAATGCAAAAACTCATGAAAAGTTTGTTTCACGGCTGGAATTAAAAGTTAATGTTAATTATCAATTAACTGTAGACTTCCTACCTCACTACTATCAGTACAACTAAAAAGACTACCTACTTTTGCTTGACGTTGAACATTACTGGCAACCCACTCCTCCAAGCATCCTCTAGGCCCACATAAAAAGATTCCCACCGTATAGATTTAATTTGCAGCATATTGTAGTATGCCGTGTCTGTAACGTCACTGTTGCCGTCTCATTTTGCATCCTATCATGACTTATCACTTCAGCATTCAGCCACCCAACCTAACCTGCTTGTGTCATACATTTTATATCCTCAGCACTCCGTAGCATTTTAGTGAATACTGTCAGAAAATAAATACGAATTAAATGAGAACCTACATTTTGTGGTATAAAAATAAATGAAGCCAAAAATCAAACTCGTAAATTGCATTTGTTATAGTTCACACTTTAAATATTTTACCCATCGCACTCAAAACAAACCGCCACACATCACTAGAACAGTATATAAAGTACTGTATAACAGTGGAAAACCGCCATAAAGCCTTACCAGCAATATCTATGCCAATTAGGCAACCAATGACCTGGCATAGGAAGTAGCTAATGTTGGACACTGCAGGTATTCCCTGCATTCCGGAAACCAAACACCATAAATTTGTAACAAGAAAGCTTTGACACTTGGGAGGCCGGCTGATCAGCCAACTCAGGGCCACACAAGAATACATTAAAGGAGTTAATGAAAGCCCTTGATGGTCTACCTCCATGCAGTTCTGCCCACAACACAATACCAGGCATTCTCCACGTTTGGCTTGGATTCAGAAATGTGTGTATTTATTAAGCAGCAAACATTAACATTTACAGTAGTTCTCTTGACGTGTAAACGGCAAGATCAGTAGTAGATGGATGACCTTTTATGGTCTTAACCATAGGAGGTCCAGCACAAACATAGCAGAGAAGCAAACGTTTACCGAACATGATTAACAGTAAATGTTACTTTCTTTTTTATATCTTTAAGAATACTATTTAAAAGTTTCCGTATTTTATTTTCCTAAATAGATGAAGTGTGCAGCTTATAACTCCCTATAAACAGCTATAATTGCTGCAAAGTTATAGGTTAGGTTACGAATTGATCTGATCATAACATTTTGTTTTTCGTAAGATCCAAACTGTGGGTCAAGGAGACGCCTGGCATGAAAAAAGATGTCCAGAAAAGGGTGCACTGGTTGCTGGTTAGGGGCACGAAGGGTGCAGTTTTCAAAAACGGCCTGCAGGAGTGTGGTGGTGCTGATAGGCAACCACATCGTGACCGTGCTGGGAACTCAAAGGTTTTTTAGGTCTCGCCTTGCTATCGCGTAAGCGATCGCAAAGCGAGACTATAGGGGCTTTTAAAAGTGCTCCCAAAAAGCGGATTGCATGGCTAGCACGCGCACAATCACGCGCAACGTGCCGCCATGCAATCCGCCTTTTGGGAGCACATCAAAGGGTCCGCTCCCACGCCCCCCAAGCGCGCGCGCCACGCTCTGCCGGGCTTGTTTTCCTTCTACCCTTATATTATTTACTTCTTTCCCTCTTCGTCCTTTCTCCATCTTACCTCCACGACCCGACACCCTTTTTCTCCCTCCTCTCTCTCACACTCTCGCACATTTGGACAGTTTCTCTCTTTGTGTTCCCGTTTAGCGCCCTCTCCCTTTCTTTCTGTCACACACACTCATACAATGTTTCTATCTCTCGCTTCTCTTTACCCACTGCCCTCCCGCATTTCTTTTCTCCGTCGCATCTCCTTCCGCTTTTCATCTCTTCTTTCTCTCTCTACGTTGGAAACGAAACTTCACGCACCACGTGAATGACTCATCACCTTAAAAGCACGACGAGGCTCGCTACAGAACAGACTGCGCCAGTGGGGCTGGGCGTGAGTGTAGCAGGAAATTACCCACTCTAGCACTTTGTAATGCTTGTTTTTGGTAGGCACGGGTAGAATAGAGATTTGCCCAGAATCACAGGGTGTTGAGCGGATGCCGAGACTCGCCTGGATCCCCAGCACCAGAGTCGGCCGCTCTGGTCGTTCGCTCCGGACCGCGTCCGCAATGGCGATGGTCCTTCTGTGCTTGAGATCAGCTTTCCAAATTTGTATTTCTCCGAAAATAACCGACCCAGCTTCCTTTCAGACAATTGTTTAGTTTATTGTTGTAAATATGGCCTGAACACAAATATTCGATCATTTTAGTGAAGCAGTTTCTCTCGGTAGCGCTTCAAAAACACTGCACATTTCTGTGAGAGATTGGCGGTATCAAAGAGCTGCGAATGCGTTCTTCGTTGTTGTTTTCTGTGGTTTTTAACTATACCTTAATGGCACTTCTTTTGTTATCGGCCCGAGAGGATGAAACGCGGAATGGACTCACTCGGGATTCTAAACTGTGGCATGCAGCTTATGCTTAGGTTTCAGCAGCAGGCGCATTAGCCCTTGGGACTAGCTTGCATGCACCGATGCGATATGCATTGCACGCACAGGGGTGTTACAGATTCCCTATCTCTAGCCTTGAGGTAATTGGCAGGCAGCCGGGTGCCCAGGGGTACTGTGCCCTGCTGGCCATTGTTGGGGATTCTGCAGGCCGGTGGTACAACAACCACGGGCGCATGTGAGGGAGCATGACGCCAGGCGTGCGGTTCAAGGTTACACAAGAGTACAACACCGCAGCAAGCAGACACGCGGGAACAAGCCAGGGGGGTGCTTCTGTCCGGGATGTTAGCCCCCACCCTCCACTCTGGTACAATTATTTCTAAAGCATATGTTTTCCATACTCTGTTACCTAAAGTGCCTAATCGCGGAATGTGTGCATACTAAGTCCCAGCTCAGTTAATTTACACACTGCCTGATCTTGGGCACACGAAAAAAGTGATCAAATGCTCTGGTTGGGGCTAGAGAGCCATTCGCTAAATGACTGGTCCCTTCACATGATGTGTGATCTAAGACAAGTCACTCCATGCCAGGGTCTCCGCTACCAGGGTGGATGGCGTGTCGCCCACCAGACCCTGCCCATCGTTGTCAACAGCTACCTAAACTCTGCCATCATCGTGCCAAAATGTGTATTTGGAGCCATAGAAGCCGGTTCTGGGAGACGAGGCCAGCAATTCTTAACCTAGGGTTCGCAGACCCCCGGGGCTCATCTAGCCCTACTCAGGGGGCCCACAACTGATTAGAAAATGATATATTAGAAGGTTAGTAAAGTATGGACATATAAAAAAGCGAAATTCAAAAATGTAAAACGCTCTAGAAATGTGAGAGAATTTGACATTGAAGGATATGAATGAAGATGGTAGCCTTCTCTTGAACGGTGGAAACAGCACAGGGACCGGGGATGTTGTCCGAGGATGGAGGTCTCCACTGGCGCACTGGTGCGCGCCACAAACAGAGCACGAACTGGGAGCAAATTTCACAACATTGTGTCCTGGAGTCTAGCATATCAGTTCATCTTTCAGAAATAAAATTACAGTTTGAAAGGTTCTAACCATTCCATTAAAATTACGATTTCTGCTAGAATATTTCAAAAACTCCAACCATTGCATTAACACATTAAAATTCCGGTTTCTACATGTTGTGTTTGTAAATTAAATAAAACATTTCATAGCTTTTTTTATTTGATGTGTCCTTGTTTCTGTATCTTTGTGTGTTGTTTTGGGGTTGAAGACATAGAAATAGCTTAGGTGCGGTGTCGCCGCCTTCCAGTAAATTTACTGAAAGCGCCAACCAATGGGCTGGGCGCTAGAGGTGGAATTACAGATCTATTTCCAATGGAACAGACAAGGGGTGGTGCTTCCTGCACATCTTAAGTGTTGCTGTGTAGGAAATGCAGACACACAAAGCGGAATCAACAGAACCAGTACCCAGACCCTTTTAAGAGGGGAGGAGGGTGAACCCCCAGAGCTGTATGAGGGCCCTATACTGTCACGGGCTTGAAGGTCGTCACCCACAACAAATACCTAACTTCTCTCTGCTTGGAGATACTGTCGGCTGAAAGGCATACTTGCATCAAACCATTGCATTCTGGGAGTTGTAGTCCTGGTTCATATCAATGACTAAAGTTACAAATTACAATGGTTTGATGGAGGGAAAAGCTGGAAAGAAACATCAGGTGTCCGAGGACGTCGAGGTGGTCAGTAGCCTCAGACTTTATTCAGCTGTTGAAAGTGCCGGGCTTTACTGGGGCAAAACAAAAATGCAATATAGTAATGTGAAAACATCAGTTTGTGAGGGACAACTTCCACTGAGTAAGTGACACCCAGGGTGGACGGGCAGTGCCAGTCGGGCTGTCCTGTCAGTTCAGTGTGAGGGCCTTTTTTTGGGGGTGTTTGTGGACCCCCTTTATGGTCTGGTGGACTGTTTTTTTACTGTTGATTTTACTAATATTAAAACAAGCACCTGCAGTAAGCTGAAACGCCTGGATCCTGCCACACCTTATAAAACACTTATACAGGGTGTCTTTTCAAGTTCAAAACTGCCCCAATTTGCAAGCATGGGACACTTTTTAGGTTTCTAATTCACTAACGGGGCGTCACCTTTTATTTGGAGCCGGGGCATAATTTTTGTCCCAGTCCGACGGGGCGGTCCCAAGAACTCATGCCTGTCCCCTGGAGTCCCTCTAGGGATGTCACTTTGATGATCCGACAGGTTCCCAATACCAGCTCAATGTAGACAGGAAGCGGGTGCACAGGTCTGCTGTCCCTTGCAGGCTTCCGTCCCTGCATTACACACATTCACAAGGATTTGCAGACCGAGTGCGGTCTTAACAAAAATAATCTTTACAATAATTGCAGCACTATTGGAGCAGCATTTTGGGGGTGCCCTGCAACGGCAGCTTTATGCCCCGAGGAGGTTTACATGGAACACAGCCCAAAGGCTTGGTTTAGTCGCCAATGCAGCACCGACCCCCAGCCTATTAGCCCCCTCGGGCCCATGGCCTGTATAGAGCGCCAGGCTGCTCCTCGAAGCTATGCTCACGCTATATGAGTTACCTACAGAACTGCATGGAAGGGATGCATGTACTTTGTGATCAGCAAGTCAGGACTGAGGTGAACCGTGTGCTAATGCCCCAAAGGGCCAGAGCAGCAGGAGGGTCACCAGCCCCTGGGATCCAGCCCTCCCGGGGTCAGAACTGGAGTGAAGTTTCAACAAGCATTGGCATAGCCAATAGGTCTCGCCTTTGGGACCTTATAAGTGTTTAGCCATGCAACAGTTGATGTTGTTGCACCAAGGATATTGTGCTGCATAACTAAATACTTATAAGGTCCCAAAAGCGAGACCTATTGGCTATGCCAATGCTTGTTCCTATAGCATGGTTGTAATAAGGCAGACACCTAGAGTTTAATCCTAGATACCGCCCAGTAAGTTTTGAGAACAGAACTTAAGGAACACAAGGATACTTTATTACAGCAGGTTTGCAACGTTCGCAGAAAGCCAACAGGAGGCCACACCAGGATTAATATGTAGTCTCGGTTTGGACATCGCAGCTGGCATACAGACGTACCAAAATACCTGAGTGATTTAGGTCCACCTCCAACGATCACTGTCCTTCTTCGGCCCGTTTCTTTCAACCACAGGCTTCAGACTGTCAATCACGTCTTGACTCTGCCTAGTACAAAATTCATCTCACCACTAATTCCACTGGCAGACTGTATCCTGCTGCTCCACTCAAGCGATCGCATTGAACTGCATGAGGGACTTCATTACAACCATAATCCTCCGTCTGCTCCTGCTGGTTCTCTCCCTGGTGTCTCACTAATTGCCAACACTGCGTTTATTTATAGGTTTTGTATAGCGCCTGAATCACCTCCGAAGGAGTATCTCTGCGCTTCAAATAGTACTGCAGGAAGGCTGACAAGGCAAGATTGAGAACATAGCAGTTTTGAAAAGCTTTCTGAATTGGAGATCGTCAGAACATGGTCTCAGATGGATGGGGAGCTGATTCCAATAAAGGGGAGCGAGGTAGGAAAAAGCTTTCCCGCCCAACCTGGATTTCCTGACCTGGGAGACCAAGAGAAGGGATTTGGTTCCTGAGCAAAGAGTCCAGGAGGGAACATAGTGATTAAGTTTCTCAGCGAGATAGGAAGGGCCATTGCTATACAAGGCCTTGTGAAAGGTGCAGCAGGTATTAAACTTAATACGCTTATGCACCGGGAGCATTACGGACAAGGCGTGCTGCGGTGTTCTGAACCACCTGCAATCTGCATAAGGTGGACTCCTTGGCTGAGACCAGGAGAGCGTTGCAGTGGTCTAGGCGGCCTAATACCATTGTCTGGATAAGGGTTTTTCGTGTGGAATCTGGGAGAAAAGGAAAAACTCGCTGTAATAGACCCAGCACGTGGAAGCAGGAGGCAGCAGTATAAGCTGCATGCTCCTTCAAGGTCAGAGCCTGATCTAGGCGGATGTCCAGGTTCTTAACAAGGGTCTTGGGGGCGGGAGGAGCCCCAAGGTCCACCGGCCCCCACTCTGGTGTCTGCAGCAAAGGTGTCTCTCTGAAAAGCATAATCTCAGTCTTCCCTACGTTGAATTGGAGAAAATTGTTTCTCAGCGGGCAATTAGAGATGGCCATCATTCCAGAAGCGGAAGTAAACTGAACAGAGGGAGTAGATTTATTAAAATCAGAAGAGAAGCTGCGTGTCGTCAGCATATGTAATGGGAGTAAAGCCACAGGTCCTAAGAAGGTTAGCCAGGGGAGCAACATAAAAGTTGAACAAAGAAGGGCTCAAACATGAGCCCTGAGGTACTCTCTTGGTCAACTCCATCGTCTTTGACTGAAACGGACCTAAGTTAATGGTCTGCAAGCGGGAGGAAAGGAAGCTAGTCATCCACTGAAGGGCTGATCCTCTGTGACCAATCTCCTCCAATCTCCTGAGCAGGATCTGGTGAGAGACCGTGTTGAACGCGGCAGAAAGGTCCAACATCACAAGAATCGTAGATTGGCAGCTATCTGAGGTCATCCTGATATTATCCGCGACAGCCACCAGGGCAGACTGTGCTATATTTGGGCCTGAAACCAGATTGAGAGGAATCCAAACTACCGGTAGATTCGACATGGTCGGACAGATGTTTATTGATGTACTTTTCCAGTAGCTTGCTCAGGAGAGGTAGTAAAGAAATGGGACGGATATTGGAAAGGTTTTTCATAGGGACCATGGTGTTCTTCTGAATAGGGAGGACCTGAGCCACCTTCCATTCCAAGGGAAGATCACCCTCTCTCAGATTGAGAAGCGTACCTATGGACGAGGACAATTGATTAGAAAGAGAAGCAGAGATTTTGGCCGGGATAATGTCATGGAGGGTGGGGGCAGATTTTACTGTTCATAGTAATGCTTCCACATCCTTGGAGAACAGAGGGGGGGGGGGAGCTCTCCAGCAGCTGTGTTTTTACGGATGCAGGCGGATCATAAAACGTAGCATCCGGTTGCTGGCTCTCTGTAGAAGCGATCCTGTCGTAAATGAGCTCAACTTTCTGTGTGAAGTACTTAGCCAGGTCATCGCAGAGGGCTTGGGAGGGGGCCTCTATATTGTCACAGGCCTTGGGATTGGTAAAGGACTTGAGGATCTGGAATAGGGTGTTTGGGGCATTCCCTGCCCGGGGTAACTGATGCGATAAAGGCTTTCTGTGCAGCCTTTATATTTTTATAGTAGTGGGAGAGAGCGGTCTTAAATCTTTGTCCCTCTCATCATGGGTTCGGCACCAACGTCTCTCCAGATTTTTACACTGCTATTTTTCGTCACGGAGCTCATGAGAAAACCAGGCTGACTGATGGAGTCTAGCCGAACTGGGAAGTGATTTCAGAGGCACAAGCTGTTCGATAGCACATTTAACAGCAGAGTTGTACCGGGCTAATGCATGGGTTACCACATTAATCCCAGACGTTAATTTGCCAATGCTCCTTTCTACTAAGGAAGCACTTGTTTGTCTATACAAAGAGCTTGGACCAGAGTAGCAGATTTGAATTTATGGAATTTTGAAAAACACCGACTACCCAGATGACTTTATATTGCTGCCTGTGGGCCTATGCATAACTTGGAGGTTGGTTATAAAAAAATAAACCTGTTTTATTTAATTCCTTGCAGGTCAGATATTCACTGTTCAATAGCTTAGGAACCAGGAAAGTATAAACATATCCCAATAGATTATGCTTCATATAGTCATCAAGAGGAAAAGAGTGCAACCACATATGTTTATGAATGCATTCACTGTGAAGCTTTAAAACCTACGAAAATGACATTCCTATTTGGTCTTCAAAGTACTGCATTAGCCAGTAAATCTGTGGGGCCATAGTAGGCCCAAGAAACGTTATGTCTCATGCTGTACACTGCACATTTTAAGTGTAACCTAGTTAAGAACCTGGCAAAGAGGGGTTTTGAGAGAAGAACAGAATCCGTATTCGTGGATATGAAAAATAGCTTCCCTCCAAAGTTAGTTTGCATTGCAGTGCCGGCCCGACGAGGAGCACCGCCCTATGATAAACATGACATACCCTTAGGGGTGTGTGAGGGCAACATGACAGTCTTGCTGACTGTCCCCAAGACCTTGGTCTAATCACACACAACCGGTTTAGAGACCTTTTTCTTCACAGGAACAGAAGTCCCATTGTTGAGACTTTGATCTATCCATAGGAGCGCGGGCTCTGGGCCTTCTAATCTAGCTCCCAGTCTCGACCCCCCCCCCCCCCCCCCTTTCCTCTGTTGAGAAAACTAGTTGAAACAGTGGTAGGTTGATCCTCATTTTTTAGAATGAGAGCATTTATCAAAGTACAGGGAACACAACACTTGCTGGTGATGGGGTGATTCGCATCCACCTTGTATAAAGATATAATCCCCAAGGTCTCATTTATCCTAGGAAGCTTTGTTCTGACTACACGGTTCAGCTCCCAGTAGACTAAGTTACCTACTGAACACCTCAGACTTAAAAATATGAAACTTTCCATCTTCAATATAACAAAAATATTTAAAATTTGTTTGAAGAATTTGTTTTTGATATGACTACTATAGGGAAGTAAAAATGTAATTGTTAAAGTCACCACTTTAAGCTTTAAAAAGGGATAATTTCAAATTTTGCCACACGAAATCACACTGTTTTTGTCTGAGCGCTTGACTTCTGATTTTCCAAATAAGATAAATTCCAATTTTGGGAACATAGAAAATTATACTTCGTCCAAACAAAATGCATCCAAACAAGAAAGCATCATGTACATTTACTTTTAATAAGTATTAAATATTATACTCTTACATGTATTCGACTCAAGGAAGGCCACAATGCGAGTAAAAGGCATACCATTTTGCAAAGAGCACAGGGGACTGAGGCCAGTCCAGAGGGCCTCAAATCCCAGAAGAGTTCAAGTTCTAGGGGTATTTTTTTTTTATTTTTTTTTTTTTTTAATACCTAGATCATAATTTCTGACATTAACAAAAATTGTTTTAGTGCTCCCCCCAAAAAAGTTTCTGGAGACAATAAAGAAGACAAAACCAATACCATTAGCAGCAATCACAGGACTGAAGAGGGCTCAATACTGAACGTACACAGGTATGCTATAATTCAAAATCTTGGCCTTTTAAGGTGTAACCTGCCCTTTTAAGGGGAAGGGAGATGGAAAATAGTTTTAGGCAGTTTGATAAATGCAATTGGGTAGCAGGTGTAGACACCAGACAATCATTCCGAATGCAAATGGGACTGGTCTGCATACTAAGAAAGTCTAAAATTTCAAAATTTAAATCAAAGTGCAAGTAATTAACCCTGAATTAATGGAGTTCCAGTTACTAGAGTGAAGATCTATCTGTCTGGTAGAAGATGCTACGTTTGCCTATTTGGCATGAGTGCTAAAAATCCAACAGTATTACTGAATTTAATCTACACTCTTTGGAACACTCATTAAAAATGCGGACTCAGGGATTTCTCTTGTGCAATATTACATATAGTGTCTGGAGAAATGCACCACATTTGCTGTAATTTTGGCCAAAAAGTGTATGTTAGTTACAAGAATAGACTGATTCACACAAAGACATGCATGATAAAAGATGTATTTTGCTTAGCAAGGCTGATACATTGGAAGACAATATATGGGCAACCTTTCTAGATTCCTTGTAGAACCTAATAGACACAAGGCCCAGTTGAGCTAGCAATACCATACGACAAGAAACGTCTGCACAGGCAAAAGCATTTTGTACACTGCTATTCAGATACATATGCCTTTAATACTGCGGGACCTTAATAGCAAGCAGTGCTACGGACTACCTATGTTGAATGTTATACAAGTACCTCACAAAACAGAAATAAGCCTCGTTACTAGAAAATGAAATTTAGGTTAAGTTATCAAAGACAACCAAATGTGAAATATCCAAATTGCATGATTCCAAGTAGCTATTCGTATTTATATCAATAAAAACTCGAAAACAAATGTTTTGATCTACCCAGCAGTCATTTCTACAAATTTCAAAACGGAATAGTAAGGAGTCATAAAGAACGACAAGGCGGCGGAGGACACCTTTCTGTAAACCAAAAATACCGAATTCTAAGAGAAACAAAACATTGCATCAACTCCTTCAAAATAAAAAGACATCTTTACATCAAGTACTTAATTAAACAAATCTTTGATAATGGTCAAACCCAATGGCAAAATATGTGCAGCAATCCGTATCAAGCAATAAGTTGGCTGATACAACTTACTATACCACACTCTTTTAATCAGTTAATTACAAATAAGCTAGAAAGGGTAATTGAGGACATAATCGGAGGGTAGTAAATATTTCAGCACATTGGTAAAACAAGTCCTGAAGCAACAGCAGACGCTTCCTATGACACCAACAGGGACCACAATGACGGGAGAACAAAATTAAAAGACCAAAAATAAGTCCATAAAATAAATCACCAAGAAAAACCATTTTAAAATAATCAAAAACATTTATAATCCCACAAGGCGTCATGGGAGCCTAAGGATATCATGGAAGGAGGTCACAAACCAAATTATATCACTATTACCATGAAAAAAAAAGCCGGGGCACAACAGTGATTTGATGAATGGATTTTACTGCTTGCAATCAAGAGTCCGCAGCAACAGAAATACTATTTGTTTTCGTTCACGTGAACATATGCAGCCTTTACTCCACCATGAAGTTCTTGCAATTGTGTTTTTCTCCGAGGTTTACTTGATTAGCTGTTTGTTTCGTTATCCAATTATTGTGCAAAGTCAGCCATTATTATATCATGATCAGTACAACTTTTACATAAACAAATGGACTTCCTTTCCAAATGCTGAGAGTATACGTGGTTGGCATGAGGAAAACCACAAACTGGTAAAGTAGGAGGCAACTTAATTCTTAAAATACAGAAGCCTACATCCAGCAAGTCCTCCGCCTGTGGTTTCCAACTACAACTGCAGAGGAGTTCCAGTTGGAATCCACAGCGAGCAGGGCCAGAACATGGAATGTGAAAGAAATTAAAACATCGAGCATAAAGGGTAAGTAACTTACAAAGTGAAAAAGAAATAGGACTACAGTGAATATACATCTTCCCCTTTTAAAAGGAAAGTATGACCTCAAAAAGAAATATCAAACTGAATAATGCTGCAACCAAAGAATAATGATTAACAAATAAAAATACTTAAACTTCACAGGCATGGAAACATTAGTCGAGACCCATGCATTTTGTTCTGATAAAGCAAAGTTGGTCTGGTCATCGGAAATGATTTGTTCATTACCCAACCCAGCAGTATCAGATACACCCAACAGAGACCATGCAGTATTTGGTGCATTAAAACTTTCAATTTCCTCCGAGTCAGAACAAGGGGAGTATGATGCAATAGAATCATCATGCTTACTGCATCCTGAATTAACAGAGTCTGAAACAGTAGGTTCCGGGTGACTAGCACTACCTCTCAGCCAAACAGAAGTTTGACAAGATTCATCATTCAGGCTACCTTTGCATTTGAAGATTCTTCTCGCGTGCTCTAAGGATAATTTAACTAAACATCTTTTGCTCCACAATACTCTTATTGAGCAAAACAGAACTTTTAGACTTTGCATATACTGCACCAGTACCGATAGTCAGACTCCCCTTTCTCAACTTTGTTTGGTCTTTTAAATTACAACCCAATTTTCAATTGGGAGTTTTCTGTTCTTTACAGAAGGTTTACTTGCAAAATGTGTTCTATGGATCCCCTATTTAAAAACTCTGAACAATTTTTTTATATTCTTTACAAATACACTTATCTTTAGAAATCCAACTCCTAACCCAATCAGGACTGACTTTAGACTCGGGATCCCTCTTCTTAAGATGTCGGAAAGGTGAAAAACAAAAATTGTGGACATATTTAGCCATGCCACATAATACAATTTTGTTTTTAAGAAGCCCTTCGCTGGTGCTCCAACATCTATAGCGAATTTAATGCCTTCTTTCATAAACTTAATCATACTCTCAATGAAACCGTTTGAGGTTGCAGAATATAATGCCACCCTTAAATGTTTGATATGATGCAAGTTGATGACGTACGTCATCTGTATTGATTTGAAAGGAGTCTCAATTTTTATTGGTCACTATATTTTTGGAGGACCATCAATTTCAAACAACCTGCTTAAAACCTTGATCACAAAAGAAATGGTGGGTGCCGCTGTGAACTCAAAGTACACTCACTTTTAGTAGTAGTTTATTAAGACTAATATGTACCTTTTGTCACTTCCTAACATATCAAATGAACCAGCAAAGTACAAAATCACCCAAGACCAAACCAAAAGGCACAACATGCAAGGTAGTTTGAGAGGTTTTCCAATGTTCAGACATGACACATGTTGCATTGCCCTATCCATCTACAAACGTGGGCATTCATGGCAGGTCATTAAAAGTATTTAAGTTTATGCAGATTCCACCTAACCCAAGATCTTCATGTGTTGCTTTAATAAGTGTCTCACGAACAGACACGTGGAACTCAAATCATTGCATAGAAAAACTTTACAATAGAGCGCTCTCTCCCTACTCGTGCAAAAGGTTTAAGGGACGACACTAAAGATCTTTCTTTGGGCCAGCTTTTTCTAACGAACACCACTGAACACAGTAAAACATCTTTCTCTGCTTTCAACCAATCCTTTAGCCAGATAAGACCAGTAGAACAAAGTACAATCTGTACCAAAGCTACCACACATTCTACATCATCCAGTTCTTAATCTCGGAGCAATGTTCAGAGGCATTCTTGAACAGTGATCTGCCCTCACATTTTTCCCTGCAGAGATATAATGAATTGCAAAGTTAAATTCTTTTAGTCGTGACAAAAGCCTTACCAATATAGTTGAGGCTTTACCAGAACAGAGACCACTTAACATATGAATGCATGGTCCGTAAAACATTCAATGTGTGAACCCCAAAGAAAGGTTTTACAATTTTCCACAGCCCAGGAACAGGCCAATAGCTCCGGTTAATTCATGCTACAATGCAGTTCAGCCGGTTTTAAACAATGAGAGGCAAAAGCAATGGTCTGTTCTCTGTTCACCCACTGTAAAACGCCACCTAACTGTTTGATTGGCATTTACAGTTAGCATACAATTATAACCAGCTGTGAAAGGTGAAAGTGCAGGTGCTAAAACAATTGTTTGATTTTTTTCAAAAGCTTCATTAACAGTCATTACAAACAAGCTTCACTCCCTTATTTAACAAATGGTGCAGAGGTTGAACTACAAGGGCATAGCCTTGAATGAACATAAAATAATATTCATTCATCCCTAAAAAGGACCTCAATGTATCTTTACCCTTTGGTGGTGCAACATCTTTCATCGCCTGAATTGATGAGAACTTTGGTTTGATACCCAGTGGGGTTTAACAAGGACCCAAATAATCCAATTCTTTAGTTAGAAATTGACGTTTATCACTTTTTAGAGTGATGCCAATTTCTTAAAAAATACTCAAAATCTTCTCCAGGATTTTATTGTACTCACTTATTCTTTCAGTTAAAATCAACACATCTTGTTAGACTCGCACCCCATTGACACCTGCTAACAGTATCACCTTCTGAAAAACACTCACTGGAGATACCAAATCAAATAGTAGTCACAAGAATTTGTATGCCCCAAAAGGTGTTATAAAAAGGTGGTCAATTCTTGCTACTCCTTAGCAAGTGGCATTTGATGGTATGCAGATCTCCGGTCTAACAAATACTTCACGTTTCCAATGTTCACTAATAAGTCCGCATAAAGACGAATTTTGCCTGATCTTTTTCCATACAATTACTATTGGACTGACCCAATCTGAGTAATCAGTATTGGCAAGGATTCCTTCATCCGTTAGTCTAAAAGTGTTTTTAAATCTTGTTTAGCACTTAAAGGTTCAGGTCTAAGTTTGTGTACAACTGGCACAACGTTATTCCTTAATCTAATTAGGTGTTCAAATTTCTTTATGACATCGTGGAGAAGTGCAGCTCACTGGTTAGAGGAGGCATACCCTGAAGCAGAGGTCAGACCCGGGACCAGGGTTCAATTCCCGACGCGGCAGGGTCCGGAGCCCAATTGTCCACGGACTCGATAATTCTCGCTTCGGTGCCCACTCTAAGCACGAGTTCACACTATGCAGCTCTGGGCAACAAGCTTGCTTAATCTCCACAACGGCCCCCACGCGGCGGGATGCCTGGCTTTCACCTTGGGGATGCCCAGTACGGGTTATCTCACAGGGAAAAACCAGGACTGGTTCCCAATGCAAGCGCCAAGATGCCCAAGGGTAAGTTGAGCGCTATATAAGAACACATAATAATAATAATAAATCTATTTTCCCACTGAAACCTCTGGACCATCTTCGTGCGCCAAACGTCAAGAGGAGCAAAACCACAACCTGGCTAAGCTGGAGGCAACTTTATTCCTAAATATAGGAGCACACGTCCAGAATGTCTTCCTCCTATAGCTTCCAACTCCAACTGGCGAGAAGAGTTCCAGTTGGAATCCACAGTGAGCAGGGTCAGAACATGGAATGTGAAACAAATAAACATACAGAACAGATAAGCAACTTATAATGTGAAACAAAAATAGAACTACAGGAATATACTACATTAGTATATGTGCAGCAAGCCTCTACATTGTAGGTATGCTTTTTGCAAAAACGTAGACCATGAACTTGCACAGCCATGTCCTATTTTCTACAGTATGGACCTCGTTTAAAGCCCATTTTAAATCTAAACAGGGCAAATTATATTTGTGGCAGGTACCGTGACGATTTATACGTTACGACTAAAAATACAGAAGTGTTAATGATAGTTGTGCTGATTTTGCGACCGCTACTTCTGTATTTTTGGCATGTTGCCGTTTCCTTCATCACCAGTTAAAAGCTGGAACTAAACCAGAGCTTAACATTGCCAGAATATACTATTACAACCTGCGTTTCATAAAAATGCATGCAGACAGCATCTAGTTTCACCAATGTGTCTGCTATAACGTACACACCGGTTTCAGCAGCATGCAAGCATTTGACTTCTCTCAACCCCCAGTGTCAGCCACCGGCTTCGTGTCTCGCCCTGCATGCAATTTCACCAGTACACATTCAGTATTCCTCTCTAGTTTCAACAGTATTCTTGGAGTAGCCAGTTTTATTTATTTTACTAGTATAATGTCACTAGCACTCCTAGTTTCAACCATGTGTAAATTACACTATTTTACCACCTCTACACAGTCATTCATTACGACATCTTATCGGCTGCTAGTTTCAGTAGTATTTAGCACGGTTTTCCCTAACCTTGGGATCCCCCTTGGGAAAAACGGCTAAGTCTGCGGTTTGCACATCTAGATCTGGGGTTTGGACTTTACTCGTATCCGAATCACATACACTTCTGGGAGATACAGCATATCTAGCTTACACATTCATAGTACTTCCAGCTTGGTTACTGGACTCCAGGGAACCTTCATGGGAGGGGCACACTGGCAGAGTACCCAAACATACATAGATAGGCTGGGTGTCAGACCTTGGAGATGCATTTTATCCTACTACCACAGGGTAGCACATGTTAATACAAATATACACTGCCCACCACCCTCAGGAATGCCGTTTAACAATTCCATTTACTCAGGCTGCACAGATACTATATGATCAAAGTGCTTCTTACTCACAAACCCTAGTGGATCACATACACTCCAGTGATGCTATGTTCCTTCTATACCCAACCATCAGTAAAAGTATTTCCGCACGCAGTCACTTCAATGTGGTGTTAAACTTCTACTTTTGGAAGTTAGCACAAGAAATGGTGAGGGCAACTCATGAGCTAGCAGGTGTAAAGTTGATCCTTCTAAATTCAATTTTTATCCCCGAAATGAATTTGAATTGCAACCAGTGTCCTGCAGTCAACCAACTGGCTGGTTAGTTGCCCTATACCAGTGGCTTTTACTGCGTCGCCCACTTATGGCCAATACCAAGATTCGGTGGGCCCAGGTTCCAATGATTACTCTCCCCCCCCCCCTATCCCCATCCATCATGCCTTTGGAGGATTGGATTTAGTTAAAACACCTCAGCCTCTTGTCCAGTGGCAGCGCCCAGGAACATATTTGCACCTCTGCTATATTAGCGCACTCAAAAACCTCACACTATTAACGCACACTTGCTCCCCTAGAAAGTTACCAATCAGAATGCAACAAAAGTCCTCAAGCACTATCACCTACTTCATTCTTCCTTCCCGATAGACATATGGTCTAGTTTCTTCTAGGACCTGCGAAAATATGGCTCGTCATGGGTTCTACAAAACCCTGATCTGCTGCAATCCTTCAGCAGTCAGTATTCAGTCTTATGCATACTGTAGGGAGGGTAGGTAGCCCTTCAGGCTTTCAAGTGTTATAAACCACACCTTTCTGCGACATACATATGCATTTAACTTGTCAATTTCCTAATACATTTGTACAAACAAGGGGGAGGGGAGGATAATTAATTATGAAGGGGACCTTCTCATGTCCCCAGAAAGAGAACGCGCACACTCAACCAGATAAGGTAGCCCTAGCATAAGAGACAATACAAGTCTATCCTCATAGAACTTACCTAGGCCAACCCTTTGGTGTTAGAATGGTGTCCTCACCCACATTTATATGGAGACCTGCTTCATTGTTACATTCCTCGCCTAAAAAGATTGCACTTTATGGGTGGGCTCTACCAGAGATCTGGTAAGTCTAGTTTTTGTAGGTATAAGATAATGCATATTGGTGTAGTAAATCCTGAACTGTGGGCAACCACAACTTCATTCTGTAGAACTGGTTCCCCCAAACAGGACACTGCATTGTACTCCAAGATCAAATCTATGATAAACTTTACATTTTGCTCCTTAACTAGGAAGTGCTACTCAACTAGGCAAGTTGTTCAATTCAGCATTTTCTAAACATGTTCCTTATGACCTTTTAACATGCATAATTATAGTGTCATTGTGTCATGCTACCCTACATAAAATTTGATAATTTGCCAATTAAAATTCATAATCTCTGAACTGGATTATTTCCAGTGTTTGGATTAATTTGTTATAGATTAGTTCGAAAATACAATTGCGTTCAGGCTCAGCTTTACATCAAAACCATGTTGTGCTACTTTTTTCAAGTTTTAACTTGCATGAAATAAATTCACTTACGATTTCAAGAGAACTCTGTGCTCCCCAAGATTAACAGATGTATATGTGTTTTGAGGTTCTGTGACAGCATCAATACGGGCACATGAGGAACTAAGTGAAATATACCAAACATCTTAACATTATTCAAGACTAAAAATGAAACGCCGGCGACAATGAAAATGTTCAGTTACTATTTGCATAAAATTTTACCCAATGTAAAGAACAGGAAATGCTTGCTCTCGTGCAAGGAGGGCCTTTTACAGATAATATAGATAACCATGGGATGTAGTGCTATCTATATGGTAGTGGCTCGCAGGTCTAACTTTTCCTAATAAAATAGTTAGGTAGGTTAGTTGGTGAATAATCTGCTGCAGAGATTTATGCTTTGCCTGTACATCAGAACTTAGGGCCTTAGAGTCTGATGGGATGCACTCTGTTCCACCTTGGCAGCAAAAAAATGCATTCTGATGCCCTTCTTAAATACAGATGGTCATATTTAGCATTCTCCACCTGCCTAGCTGAGATCTGTGCGCCTTCAGTGAAGCTACTGTGACCCCAGATCTTGGGAAGGCATTACAAATTTGCTGAGCTACTGCCAGGTTTCATGTGGTCATCACACCTAGCCCCCCTTGACATTACAGTAGAGGACCAGAGAATTGCCTGGAGCGGTGATGCACCTTCCAGGAGTAGGATTGTACCACTCCCCTAGTGACATATGAAAGGAACCACCGTAAGGCACTGGCAGGAATAAGGACAGCAGTGGGCTTCTTGAAGACGCTGCCCCTGACCCCAATCCGGCGCGTGGCTTTAGCCAAAGTGATCATAGTCCCAAGGTTACTATATCATTATGCTAACCTCCCAGTCATTCCTCCTAGCCCCTTTTTTCGAGAACTGGACAACTACTCACCTCCCTAATCTGGCGACACAGGGTAGCATTATCTAAATTACTCCTGCCAACAGGTCGGGGGTGAGGGGACTGGGAGCTCCAGCCTTTGAGGAGTGTTTTCTAGCAGCACAACTACAATGGCTCGCGCACTGGACTGCAGAACATCACATGGGTGAAACTTCCTCGGATGCAAGGCACATACCCCTACCGGCAATCCGGTGCATGCATGCTACCCGGCACTAAACCCAAGCGCACCTATCCCATAGAGGTGTCGATAGCCCGCACCTGTATGCTGAGGATACATTGCATGTCCGGGGAGAGACCCCCGTATTCCCCACTGCTCCCATTAACAGGGTTCTCCAAACATGAGAAATACTACAAAGCCCGAACCCAGCAAGTGTGGACTGACTGCTCGTTAACCCAAATGGAATCCCTCTTCGAAGACTGGCAATTACAACGCTACAATCAGTTGGTGGAGGAGTATGACCTCCCCCTGGGGCAATTCCTATTAATAGACAAATTCTAGCCAACAGCTGCCTGTTTTGGGACCCGGCTGAAGGGGAACCACCGACACATCCAGTAATACACACAATACTGCATATGGGAGCGGGCAGACAGGCACATGGCTGTACAAAGCTATCCAGGAACCACTAACCTCACTAAGACGGACATGGGAGGAGGAAATAGGTCGGCCGCTAAACGACAAGGATTGGGAGCAGGCCATAGAATACCCCCAAAAAGTATCTAGAAACGCACAATTTAAAAACATACAACTTAACATTTTACACAAGGCATATCTAACGCCAGGGCGCCTACAACGCTTCTACCCAGACACGCAGTTCCTGTGCCCCCGATATCGAGCTCCAGAGTGCATTTTAGACATGTTCTGGGGGTGCCCCACAATACAACAGTACTGGGACTACATACATGAGGTGCTCCGCGCAACGACGAACATTACAGAGGTGAACTCATGGGAAGCGTGTGCACTGGGTGTGTTTAGGAGACAAAAACCAGATAAGGTGCAGAGCTGATTCATGTCCCTTTCTCTATTGGCAAAGAGATGAATAGCCATGTACTGGCGAGCCCCGGAGTAACCCCCAGTGGAGACCTGGGTGGGTGCTGTTAGGAAATGGGGCGCAGTGGAGGAGGAAGTGATCCGGTACGAGAAAGTGAAAGGAACACGCAAGCACCACGTCTCCATGGAATGGGCACAACTTATGCACCAATTCAAGCAGACCACGATGGGAGAGCCATCTCAATCCCAGACAGCACCCACTATCTCGATAGGGTCTGACAGACACAACGAGTCGGGTCAAACACACATCAGGGAAATCATATAACAGTTAGCATAACTACCACAACTCCAAGATAGCCCAGGAGTAATGACTACACCCCCATACACATGCAGCCATAGACCACCAGATTACCACGAACAATCAGAGGACCCCACCTGCACACACCACTGCCGACCCCTAATTATCACCCCAGTTAAATACCAAAGTTACTAGTCAGGGATACAAGCCAGCAGTTCTGATATTGGTACCAGTCGGTAGGGATCGTAGCCCTTCCACAAGGATATTACATTACGACCCCCAGCAATGGCGCAGGCAGATATAACTCACAAACCAGGGGTACATGTTCACAGGTATACTACGGAAAGCAAAAAAATCAACGCAGACGGAATCAATGTGCAAGTAACATCGGGAATGTAACAGATAAGTGGCAACTATGTACAAAGACAAATGCCAATACAAAACTGCTAGTTGAAATTATACAAATATTATATAATTTTATATATATATATATATATATATATATATATATATATATATATATATATACACACATACATACAATTTAAATACGAAGTTCTGCCTAACTATCTAAACTGTTCAAACAAAAAAAACATGTTTCATGCGGTCATTCATCATACTTGTTTTGCATAAAACAAACTCCCAAGACAAGATGGTTTCTGAAACACACAAAAAAATTAAAATAAAATCTCACTCTAGACATTTTCTCCCCTCCCTTGCTCCTTCCCCACTCCGCATTACTCTTTCCCCATTGTGTTTCTCCCTGTGCTGCGCCTGCAGTTCTTCCCCCTCACCAGCCTTGTTGCTTCTACCACCACCGGCTGGGTTGCTTTCCCCTAAACAGACTGTGTTGCTTCCTGCCCCCCTCCCTCACCTGCTCAAACATTAGTTTTATTGCCTTGAATAAAAAAAATAAAAAAAAAATAATAAAAAAAACACGCTGTTATGTCATTTAGTAGGCAAACGCACGCATGTTTAAATGACAGGGCAACAGCGATGCCTTTAATAGCAGTTCTGCACAGCAGCTACATGACTGTACACCATGGCTCAACAATTTTGTCAAAGCCAAAACATCTCATAGGCGAGACCTACTGTCTTTGCCAATAACCATTTATTTTTCTATTCAGGACCACCATGTTTTTCATGGTAGTCCAACTCAAGAGTATGTAGACTGTACAATCTAAGTGAAGTAGATGGCCTAAACTTTCTAACAGAATAGCCAAAGGAGACACTGCAGACAGGGGGAAAACAGTCTGCCCGGTTTTAAATAGACCGGACCGGCCATCAGTTTTTCTGTCAAACTGTAAAAAAGCCCTTTTGAAGGCAGTGCCAAATTAGTCTTCTGCCCCTCAGACTGAGAAACGTTTCTATTTAATGTAGTTATAGGCATGGAGTCAACAGTATTTCAAACAAATCAGTTCAATTTAATTTTATAGCAAAATCGAGATTATGCAATTAAAACAGTACAAGAAAATACTGAAACAGAGATTTCAAGTAAAAATATATTGGAATAAAGTGCCCTCCATACCGATAACGAGGGCAATTAAACATGAACATAACCTGGCGATTGTAAGAGCCAGCCCCAATACAGAAGCAAAAACAATTACTTAGTACATGCCAAAAGACTGGAGTGATAAAGACTTTTGTAAATATCGACACTCAGATCTTTAGTTGCATGGCCAGATCTAATAGCTAGATTACAGTCAGGCTGTTATATAGTAAGAAATTGCCAAACAAATATGCTAATGCGTGCATCAGTCATAGTTGGTGGTGGGTGGGGGTTGCTATGGTGGGGGAGCAGAGCAATAATTTGAGATTACTGAAAAACTTGACAGAAACATTGATGTGTATTAGATCACTATGCCTGAAGTGTACTATAAATGACAAGGGCTCCACTATAGGAAATATCCATGATCAGGATAAGGTTTTCTTCATACATCCAGATTAAATTAGCCACTGATCATGTGGCGGTTGAGCCATCAAGGTTTTCAAGAAATCAAAACACCACAGATCAAGGAAAAGCTTTACCAATTATTGTACATTGTGAGAGTATGCATTTTGAGTGGGACTTTGAACATTCTAGATTTCATTTTTTTTATACAAACTGCATTTTGAAGTTCATTTAGTAGTACTACAATTTTACTACTAAAGTACTATAAAATGCTATTCATAAATCTACGTGTGAAAGTTATGCCTCTGCCTTTTTCTATGTAGAGATCTCCACCCCAATTGCAGTGTTTACGCCCACATTAGTATGTGGTAAGTAGTAAATGTGGGATGGGCAAAGAAGTGGCCAGAAAATAGAAACTACTTACTGTACCCCAACCACCCACCTAACATTGCAGATTGTATGAAGCAATTAACAGCACTTAACTGCTTACCAAGCATCATAGATTCAATGAGATCACTGGGAAGAACGCTAGACAAGAACCTGAACATGCAAGAGCACATCTGCTCAGCCACCAAAGGACCGAACTTCCATAAGAATATCTTAAGAAAAATAAAACCCATCCTCCCCCTTGGTGACTTCAAGTCAGATGTTCACGCCCTAGTGATTTCCAGGTTGAACTATGGCAGTGCAACCCTCTGCAGCCTACCCAGATCTAAGCTGGAACCACTAAGGGCTTCTCTTTACTCTGCTGCAAGGCTCATCACTGGATCTAAAAGAAACAATCACATCACTTCCGATTTGAAATCTCTAAACTGCCTCCCATATGAGGCAGGGAGGCATTTAAAAATTGCCTGCATGACCCATAAAGCCCTACACGTCAACACCCTGAGACACCTTGCACATAAACTGGTGCTAGCAGGTGGCTGCAGAGCATCTAGAGGCACTAGCACCCAACCTGCTGAAACCAAATACATTTTATAACAAAAGAAAACATAACCAATCCTTCTCAGGTATTGCCCTGGGAATCTGGAACTCTGCCTCCTAAAATCAGACTGAACTCCTCAACTGCATCATTCAAGAAAGAAGTTAAACTCCCATTGTCAAACAAATTTCTGCTTTAGAAATAAAAATCTACTCCCGGAACCAGATACGTTGCATTGTCTTCACCCAGGTTTATTATTTCGCTCATATGTTCCTATTTTTTGATTTTTTAGTTTTTGAACCTTGAGGTAGTTTCTACCCTTGCGGGTAAGCTGTTACACCTTGTTCAGTCCTCGATTATGTTGTTTATTATGCTGGTCTCCTCTTTCCTGAACATTTGTTAAGTTCTCCGATACCTGCAAGGGTCATGTTCGTGCTATATATAAAAAAAACTTTATAAATAATTTCTAAACTGGTGGGGTTCAGGGAGGAATATGGAGATGCTAAGGAAGGGTCAGGAAAGGGTATTCATGAGGGGCGTGCATTCATCAACAAAAGTGCAAGCCCATTCCTATAACAAATTGCACTTCTAAAGTTACTACAGCCATAAAGGACACAACATAGTAGTAAATATATTCCAGCACCAGACATAGCCAACTACTGGCACTTCAACATCCTCCCACACAAAACTGAGGTAGGGAATTAAACTAAAACCCCATAGGAAATAACTTAATTTAACAGTTTAACAAATGGAGATCTGTTCCATGTGGGAAAAGGATAGGTTTGCTAAATCTCAATGTAAATTAATTGTGTTTATATTTAAATATAAAAGAAAAAAAAAATCTACAACACTTAAGTTTGAATAGCTAATTCAAATATATAAAAGTAAAAATATTCTTCTGAAGTTTAAATAAAAAAAAAAATCTCACCTAAAGTAAAATAGGATTATGTTTTTTAAAAAGTATAGAAATAAAAGTAACAATTACATATTTTAATAAATAGTTATATTCAAATTGAAAACAATTAAACATTTTAAAAATAAATATGTATTAGATTTTTTTTAATTAAATGAAATTTATATATAGTTTTAAGTCAAAATAAATTGTAATTTAACATTATTTCCTATGGAGTTTTACTTTAAGTTGTTGCCTCCTATTTTCTGTGGGAGGGTGTATCAGTATTAGTGGTTGGCCATGTGTGGTGCTAGACATATTCCTGCTACTTTTTGCAGTAGTAACTTTACACTCCTATGCAGAAGGTGGGAATAGCACAGAGAAAGGTGGTACAGAGTGAGAAAAGCAGACAGTAGATGATGCGAGGATTTAGATTAGGGTGGAGTGGTCGACTGAGCAGAAAATCAAGGAAAGGAGTTATGTAACAAAATGCATTCCCAAGAGAGAATTCCGTCAGCGTTCAGGGTTTTAGAAAAGGCTAATTTTTTTAACACGTGAATTGGACTGTTACAATTAAACAAAAACAATTTCTCAGATTGCAATTAGCATCCTGATAACACCAATATATGACAGACTAAGAATCTCAACTCACAGCACATTGAAAAAGCTCTGCCAACGAGCAGATTAAAAACTGCCGGGGAGAGAGAATAACTGGCAGGAGAGTAAAGGGCGACAGGGTTTGTATATTCATGTGTTAATATTAATCACCCTTGACCCAGTCAAATAACGTACCTTAAGTAGGGAAGTGCTGGAGTCAATATTTCTTTATTGGTATATGAACTGGTAATACTGATCTGCCAGATGTTAATAAATTGGTCAATAAATGATAATGAAAAATAGCTCGAAAAAGAGGCACCAATTATCTTTGACTATCTAGTCAAAAAAGTTATTTTCATAAGGCTCGATAAGTGGACTGTAGCCAGCCAACACATGCTTCAAGATGTGCTCTTTCTCAGTATAAAGTGTAGTACAGTGGTTTGATCAGTGAATGAGTGTTCAAACAGATTCATTATGCCTTAACCACGTTTTATAGCACTTTTTCTTCTGGTTTATATTGAGTGATATTTCATAAAGCTGAAAAGCCCATGGTGTGGCTCCTGAAAACAGATGCCAACTCTCCTGGCTGCAACCAATGCTATTGAACCACGCGCACAGGCGGTCAGCACTCACCTCTCCACTAACCCCGTTCATTCATACTCCCTCACCCACCCACCCCATACGGTCCCTCCAAAACATTAAATCTCAATATATGCTCTTGGTTCCTCGCTCAAACTCTCAACCCTTTCCTCCACTAGTTTAGATCGTAAACTGGGCATCTGTCATCTGCTCTATTGTCAATTAACTCCCCCCACACCATGGTCTTTCCTTCCACATAGTCTAATTTCCAAGCAATCTAGATATAATGCACTGACCGGCAGGGGCAGCTCTTCCATGTGGGTGGAGGAGGGTTGACGCACTGCTTTCGTCACAGTGCGAGAAGCAGAAACATAAAATGGTATTATAAATACCATTTTAGGTTTCTGCTTCTTGCACTGCAAGAAAGTAGAAGGGTTTGGTTGGGGGTGGGTCTGCACGAGGGGAGGAGTGGCTAGCCCAATGCTGTAGGCCCTGACTGTTTGGTAGGTCCTCTGGGGCCAACCAAACAAGTCATGCGCATGCAGCCTACATGGAGAAAATGGCCTTCCCATAGACGCCTGTGTGGGCGGCACCCCAACCAATCACAACGCTGCCATTGCAACTTTGTGATTGGCTTAGGGAAGGGGAGGGAGGCAGTCTGTCTGCTTCCTGTTCCGAGGGACCTGGCCAGGAACTAAGACGGCACGGGAAGTTTATTATTATTTATTTTTTTATTAACATCCCCCCCCCCCCCTGCTCATAAACGTCCCCCCCCCCCGGCGCACGTGAGAGTCATGCCGGCCGCGACTGCCATCAATTATGTCCATATAGTCCTGTGGATGGAAGACAGTGGGTAGTGTTCCATTAGGTAACTAATCTCTTGGTACAGCAATATTGACTGGCACTTTGCGTCATATTTCAGCGATTGTCTTCTATTGCTTACACCAGATCTAGTTGGAATGGAACTGAACTGGCCACAGGCTAAATTTGCGGAATAGGTTGTTTGAGCCGCCCGTAATTCACAGCATCCTGCAAACAACTGCATCTGAAATGCGTGGTCTCCGACCCTCTTCACTTCGACAATCAAAAGCACTCGAGAGGTTTTGAAGAGCTAGGTTTTCCTGGCCTGACCTGGTCTCACTGATAACCCTGATATTAATAGATCTGTATTATTCCTGCTGAAGAAAAGCAGTAACTAATGTTGAAGGTGGTCACTTTAATGTGGAGGTAAATGTTCCCCTTCTAGCATACCAACTCGTCTTCAAGCATCTGGAATGACCTCCTGTAGAATGAGAAATCTAGGTTTGATGAAAAACTGCATAATATTGGGCCTGCCTCGGAGGTAGTTTAACATTGCAAAAATACATATTTTCTGCTCTCTTCGAAATTCTCATAGCTGTTTAAAATAAGGATCTTATTCGAGACTATGAAGGATTCTTTTTACTAGGATTCTAGAATTTGAAACCTCAACTCCTGGCTGATCCCGGAGGACAAAATCGGAATTTCCATTGCCTCTGTATGAAGATCTTTTTTCAGCCTTCCTTAGAATACCCTGGATAGGGTTTTGCAATTTCTTCCTCGTTTCTGCACAGGGTCTATCTAGCCTTTAGTCACGACTAGGTCCGGTTTTTTTTCCTAAAAAAATACTACAAGTCTCATAGGTGTTCTATTCATGCAGCCCTGCCACTTCAAGATTGCTGATCCATGGAATGGCACAGAGTTTATAGGTAGTCGTGTATGTACAATGAAATGCAGGAACATACCTTTCTTTCCACAAACTAGTCTTGTGTTTAACCCCTTCGATGCTCATGACGGAGCGGTTCCGTCATGAGCATCGGTTGGGCTGTGCTCATGACGGAACTGCTCCGTCATGAGCACAGCCCCTGGGGGAAGCGCTGGCGCTCCCCCCCTCGGGCATCGATCGTGCCCCCACAGACGGGGATGGCAGCGGAAGAGTTTCCGCTGCCACCCCCGAGCCCCCCCACACTTCCTGGTGACGTCAGCGCGCGCCGACGTCATCAGGAAGCGCTGGGACGCCTGGAAGCCATTTGCTTCCGGGCGTCCCAGCAGCAGCAACAGGTAAGTGGAGCTCTCCGGTGGGGACGCGGGGGCCGCGGCGGTGATTTTCAAAGTATTAAGGCATCGGGGGAGAGGAAAGTATTTCCTCTCCCCCGATGTCTCAATACAGGGCATTCCTGCAGCACGATCGCGCACAGCGTCGCGATCGGATCGTGCTGCAGGAATGCCACCACTAGGCACCAGGGATGCGTTTTTGCAATAAAGGAAGCGACCCCTTGGGCAAGGGTCGCTTCCTAGGGCCCCATTATGTCCGCAAGACTTTTCTGCCCCCTCTGGGGGCAGATCGGTTGAATTTTCTTGCCGTTTCCGCTCCCAGGGGGGGCAGAAGAGCCCACTAGACACCAGGGATCATTGTGATATTGTAGGAAGCGACCCCTTGGGCAAGGGTCGCTTTCCTGGGCCCCCAATTTTAATCGAAGACTTTTCTGCCCCCTCTGGGGGCAGATCGGTTTAATTTGTTTTACATTTTCTGCTCCCAGGGGGGGCAGAAGAGCCCACTAGACACCAGGGATCTGTTAGATATTTTAGGAAGCGACCCCTTGGGCAAGGGTCGCTTTCCTGGGCCCCCAATTTTAATTGAAGACTTTTCTGCCCCCTCTGGGGGCAGATCGGTTTAATTTTTTTGCCGTTTCTGCTCCCACGGGGGGGGGCAGAAGAGCCCATTAGACACCAGGGATCTGTTAGATATTTTAGGAAGCGACCTCTTGAGCAAGGGTCAGTTTCCTGGGCCCCCAATTTTAATTGAAGACTTTACTGCCCCCTCTGGGGGCAGATCGGTTTAATTTTGTTGCCGTTTCCGCTCCCAGGGGGGGCAGAAAAGCCCACTAGACACCAGGGATCTTTGTGATATTGTAGGAAGCGACCCCTTAGGCAAGGGTCGCTTCCTGGGGGCTCAAATATTTTTCAAGACTTTTCTGCCCCCTCCTGGGGGCAGATCGGTCTTTTGTGTAGCCGTTTCTGGTCCCAGGGGGGGCAGAAAATCCCACTAGACACCAGGGAATTAGTGTAAATAAAAATCGAATTGACCCCTTGCTTCCAGGGTCCAATTTTTTATAATATGTATTTGGCCCACCCGCCCCCGGACAGAGTAGCCTTTATTTTCCTGCTGTTTTCTGCCCCACCTGGCACACAACCCGATTGACCATTTGGGTAGTGACTTACCATGTTATAATGTTTATTGTTATATGTTTTATGAATTGCAATTGTAATGTTTTTTTTTTTACTTTTTAGTTCTAGGTGAAGGCGTTTGCTCTTTTCATTGTGCCGTTTTGTTACTGGTGGTTCTGCTGTTTGTGTAGTTTGGTAAGAGACTTTTTTTGTACAATGTAAATGGGTTTGATTTCTCTGCATGAATTTTTTTTGCCAATGGTGTAATAATAGCAGTATGTTTGTTTTTTGAGTGTCAAAAACTTTTTGCATTGGTGCTCGATGTGCATTTTGTTGTCGTGAGTAATTTGTTTTTTTTTCTTCTTTCTAGTTGGATATCGTTGGTTTTTGCTGTGTCACTGCAGAGTTGGTTTCTGGTGAGTGCAGCGGTCTCTTGTAATTGAATTGTATAGTTTGAGTACATTGATCTTTGTGATAAAGGTACACATTTCTTTACTTACTTGGTTTGCACATTGTTGGTTGTTGTTGACTTGTTTGTGCAGTCTTCTATCTTAGTAAGTATAATGGCTAGCCGCAGGATTACTGCTCAGCAGGTTGTTGGTTTGCTGTTGGAGTCTTCCTCTGACCATGGTTCAGAGACTGACTCTGCATCTGAGGGAGAGGAGGCAGGGGACGATTCTGGCAGTGAGTTGTCTCTCCGTATGGAGTCATCGGATGATGAAGATACTCTTAGTGCGGATGAAGTGCCTGTGTTAGAGGAGGAGACTGATGTGCCGATAGTGCGGCAAGAGGCATCTGGGCTGCAGCCTGGGACTGCAAGGCTTCCCGTTGGTGTAGTGCGGCAAGAGGCTTCTGGGCTGCAGCCTGCGGCTGCAAGGCTTCCCGTTGGTGTAGTGCGGCAAGAGGCATCTGGGCTACAGGCTGGGGCTGCAAGGCTTCCCTTTGAAAGTGATGACCTCTGGGTTGCCCCTGGCATGGTGCAGCCGGCATTGCCAGAGTTTACTGGTGTTCCAGGGTCTAGAGTGAATACTGAAAACTTTTTGCGGGTAAATTTTTTTCAGTTGTTTATGGACGATGTGTTTTTGGCAGAGATTGTTGAGCAGACTAATTTGTATGCCGAACAGTTTTTGAGGGACAACAGTGCCAGTCTTAAGCCACACTCTAGAGCTACCCGGTAGACTCCCACAAATGTTGAAGAGATGAAGAAGTTCTTGGGTTTAACTTTTTTGATGGGCTTGCTAAGGAAGCCATCAATGTCTTCATATTGGTCTAACAGTCCCTTGATGGCAACGTCTATTTTTCCGGCAGTCATGAGTCCGTGACAGGTATTTGCTTCTGCTTCGGATGATGCATTTTGTTGATAATGGTTTAGCGTTGCCACGAGATCACCCTGACTGTGACCGTCTTTTTAAGATTAGGCCTGTCCTTGATCACTTTGTTGATCGATTTTCTGAGATTTATGCCCCTGGGAAAGAAATTGCAGTGGATGAGTCTTTGGTGTTGTTCAAGGGCCACTTGGTTTTTAGGCAATACATTCCTAGTAAGAGGGCACGCTATGGAATAAAGCTGTATATGCTGTGTGACAGTAGGACTGGATATGTCTCTAATTTCAGGGTGTACATCGGTAAGGAATCTAGGATTAACCTCCCTGGTTGTCCGTCCACTTTTGGAGTGACTGAGAAAATTGTTTGGGAACTTGGTAGAGGATTTTTTAACAAAGGCCACCATTTATATGTAGATAACTTCTACACTGGTGTGCGGTTGTTCAGGGAATTGGCCAAAGTGGTCACTCTTGCTTGTGGCACAATCCGCTCTAACCGTAAAGGTTTCCCGAAAGAACTGGTTTGTCAAAAGCTTGTGCGGGGACAGTGCAGTACGTTGCGTTGCCAGGAGCTTCTTGCTGTGAAGTTTACGGACAGGAGAGATGTCCACATGCTGACTACCATCCATGATGAAAGCACTGCACCTGTGACTGTTTGGGGTCAGGTCGCTGAAGCGCGCAAACCTGTGTGCATTTTAGACTATAATAGGCACATGGGTGGTGTTGACAGAGTAGATCAGAGGTTGGAACCTTACACTGCTCTTCGTAAGGCTTACATTTGGTACAAGAAGTTGGCTATCCATCTTTTCCACTTGGCAATGTTTAATGCTTTTGTTGTGTTCCAGGATTCTTGCCCTGAGTCAAAGATGACTTTTGCTAAGTTTCAGGAGTCTGTAATAGGCAGCCTTGCTGTAGTGGAACAGGCAAGTGTTCCTAGAGTTGGAGTGGTGGAGGATGTTGCTAGATTGAAAGAACGCCACTTTCCAGATCACATTCCTCCCACACCCGCAAAAGATTTTCCCAGTAGGAGATGTAGAGTCTGTTGGCGAAGAGGTTCGCGGAAGGAGAGTCGTATGTACTGCCCAGACTGTCCTTCTCATCCTGCACTGTGTCTCCCTGCTTGTTTTAGAGCGTACCACACGCGAAATTATTTTTGGGAGTATTCATGAGTGGTAAAGTGAACTGCCTGGTCTATATTCTTTGGATAATTTGATTCTGTTTCAAGGTTGGTGTTAGTGCAATGTATTTAGTTGCTGATTTTCTGTTAGAAGATTTGTATCTATTTGCTATTGGTTTGTGTTTTTTTCTAAAAAAAATACTAAATGTGATGGCGGTGTGTGTAGGCTTGCGCTTGGCTGTTGGTGTGTGTGGACTGGCACTTGGTTGGTGGTGTGCGTGGAATGGTGCATGGACTGGCGGTGTGCATGGACTGGCGGTGTGCATGGACTGGAGCTTGGCTGGCGGTGTGCGTGGAATGGTGCTTGGCTGGCGGTGTGCGTGGACTGGTACTTGGCTGGCAGTGTGCGTGGACTGGTGGTGTGTGCTGACTGGTGCTTGGCTGGTGGTGTCCGTGGACTGGTACTTGGCTGGCAGTGTGCGTGGACTGGTGGTGTCCGTGGACTGGAGCTTGGCTGGTGGTGTGCGTGGACTGGAGCTTGGCTGGCGGTGTGCGTGGACTGGAGCTTGGCTGGTGGTGTGCGTGGACTGGTGCTTGGCTGGCGGTGTGCGTGGACTGGTGGTGTGTGCTGACTGGTGCTTGGCTGGTGGTGTCCGTGGACTGGTACTTGGCTGGCAGTGTGCGTGGACTGGTGGTGTGTGCTGACTGGTGCTTGGCTGGTGGTGTCCGTGGACTGGTACTTGGCTGGCAGTGTCCGTGGACTGGTACTTGGCTGGCAGTGTCCGTGGACTGGTACTTGGCTGGCAGTGTCCGTGGACTGGTACTTGGCTGGCAGTGTCCGTGGACTGGTACTTGGCTGGCAGTGTCCGTGGACTGGTACTTGGCTGGCAGTGTCCGTGGACTGGTGGTGTGTGCTGACTGGTGCTTGGCTGGTGGTGTCCGTGGACTGGAGCTTGGCTGGCGGTGTGCGTGGACTGGAGCTTGGCTGGCGGTGTGCGTGGACTGGAGCTTGGCTGGCGGTGTGCGTGGACTGGAGCTTGGCTGGCGGTGTGCGTGGACTGGAGCTTGGCTGGCGGTGTGCGTGGACTGGCGATTGGCTGCCGGGGTGCCTGGACTGGCGCTTGGCTGGCGGGGTGCCTGGACTGGCGCTTGGCTGGCGGTGTGCCTGGACTGGCGCTTGGCTGGCGGTGTGCCTGGACTGGCGCTTGGCTGGCGGTGTGCCTGGACTGGCGCTTGGCTGGCGGTGTGCCTGGACTGGCGCTTGGCTGGCGGTGTGCCTGGACTGGCGCTTGGCTGGCGGTGTGCCTGGACTGGCGCTTGGCTGGCGGTGTGCCTGGACTGGCGCTTGGCTGGCGGTGTGCCTGGACTGGCGCTTGGCTGGCGGTGTGCCTTGGCTGGCGGTGTGCCTGGACTGGTGCTCGGCTGGCTGTGTGTGAGTAGTGACTTTCTGCTGGTCACTACACACACTGCTAGCTGAGTGCCACTCCACGCAATCCATCAGCCTGTGTAGTTGCTGTGTCTGGATTGTGGGCGTGTGAAAGTGATGGGCCCTTGAATGGCGCTGTGTGCTGGTGTGAGTTTTGTTATGTGATGGGCCCGCGGCTGGCGGTGTGAATGGTTTTGTATGTCTCACACGTATGAAAGGTGTATGAATGGCCTGTAAAGAGGTTGGTGCCTTGTCGTGGCTTTACAGCTCACGAGCTGTGAGTCAATGGTTCAGTTTCTCGCCCTTTCAATTATTACCACTGCATTTCATTTCTGTGAAATCACTTGCTAATACAATTGTATCTGCTGAACCATCACTCACCCTCGTGCCAAATCCAACCAGTATGTGTGTGTGCTTGCGGATTAGATGGCTGTAAAGTAATATTTGTCTTTCTGAAGCAGGGTGTACCTTGTCCCTTTTTGGTGAATTTTGTAATGTGTTGCTTTTGTGCCTGGTGGTGCGAATGGTCTTGTTTGTATCACGTATGAAAGGTGTGTGAATGGCCTGTAAAGTGGTTGGTGCCTTGACGTGGCTTTACAGCTCACGAGCTGCGAGTCATTGGTTTGTTTTTTTGTGAATTTAATTATTGACAGTGCATTTCATTTTTGTGAAATCTCTTGTTAATAAAATTTAATACACTGAACCATGACTCGCCCTCGTGCCAAATCCAACCAGTATGTGTGTGTGTTTGAGGAATAGATGGTTGTGCAGGAATCTTTGTCTTTAGTTTCTCTGCCAAGGTACACTTTCCATGCAAGAATAACCCACCAACTGTAGATATTGTCGAAAACCCATGGGAGTTCATGGTGATGTCTCTTGTGAATTCAAAAAGTTTTTTTTATCCCCAATGTCCTGCAAACTTCAAAATGTCTGCCACATTTTCTTTGCAATATTATTTCAAAATTCTCACGCTGTAGGAACAATAGTTAATCTGGTTTTGCAAGGGGGGTCACTTTGGTTTTTGGCCCGGTGCTCGGCGGCCATCTAGGGAAACCTACCAAACCCACACATTTCTGAAAACTAGACACCCGGCGGCTTCCAGGGAGGTATGGCTTGCGTGGATCCCCCAACGTTTCCTTGCCCAGAATCCCCTGCAAACCTCAATTTTTGCTGAAAAAAAAAAATCACTTTTTTCACACATTTTGGGGTGGGAAAGTTGTGGCATCACCGGGCTCACACAAATTTACCACCACCCAGCGTTCCCACAGGCCTCCCGGTAAAAATGGTGCCTCACTTGTGTGGGAGGCCCAAGTACCCGCGGCAGGCAAGGGCCCAAAACGTAGTACGTTTTGGGCCCTTGCCTAAAGGTTTGCGGTTTGCAGGGGATTCTGGGCAAGGAAACATTGGAGGATCCACGCAAGCCATACCTCCCTGGAAGCCGCCGGGTGTCTAGTTTTCAGAAATGCGTGGGTTTGGTAGGTTTCCCTAGATGGCCGCCGAGCACCGGGTCAAAAACCAAAGTGACCCCCCTTGCAAAACCAGGTGGTTTTGCGATAGGCCATTTTGATGTCGCCTCACTACGTTTTGGGCTCTTGCCTGCCGCGGGTACTTGGGCCTCCCACACAAGTGAGGCACCATTTTTACCGGGAGGCCTGGGGGAACGCTGGGTGGTGGTAAATTTGTGTGAGCCCGGTGATGCCACAACTTTCTCACCCCAAAATGTGTGAAAAAAGTGATTATTTCAGCAAAAATTGAGGTTTGCAGGGGATTCTGGGTAAGGAAACGTTGGGGGATCCACGCAAGCCATACCTCCCTGGAAGCCGCCGGGTGTCTAGTTTTCAGAAATGCATGGGTTTGGTAGGTTTCCCTAGGTGCCGGCAGGGCTAGGGTTCAAAAACTACAGCTAGTCACTTTGCCAAAAAAGGGTCATTTTTCACTGCAAAATTGAGGTGTGACCACGTTGCGTTTTGCGCCGTTTACTGTCGCGGGCACTAGGCCGACCCGCACAAGTGAGGTACCATTTTTCTCGTAGGACTTTGGGGAACGCGGGGTGGGTGGAAATTTGTGGATCCAAGCAGATTCCAGAACTTTCCATCCCAGAAATGTGGGGAAAATGTTTTGTAATTTTTTTACGTTTGCAAGGGATTCTGGGTAACAGACCATGCTGGGAGCCAGTCAAGTCACACCATCCTGCATTCCCCTGGGTGTCTAGTTTTAAAAAATGTATAGGTTTGCTAGGTTTCCCTAGGTGCCGGCAGGGCTAGGGTTCAAAAACTACAGCTAGACTCTTCGCAAAAAAAGTGTAAATTTTCAGTGTGAAAATGTGGTGTGTTCACCTTAGGTTTTGAGGTACTTCCTGTCGTGGGCACTATGCCTACCCACACAAGTGAGGTACCATTTTTATCGGGAGACTTAGGGTAGTTCAGATTTGTAAAGCAACTGTTATTACCTATTGATTTTTGATGCATTTCTCCCTTCCAAATGAAAGACATTGTGTAAAAAAAAAGTCATTTTGAAAAATGACCAATAATTGTCATGCAAGTATGAGTATACCCAATTTCGAAAATGTGCAAATATGCACTGTTTCTAAACTCTGTAATTTGTTCCCATTTCAGAAATACATAGGTGTCTTTCATACCGATTTTTCCATGTATACATTTTCCCACAATAATTGCTATATACCCGGAACAAACAAAAAACATTACAAAATGCTGCACAGTTTTTTACTCTGGGTTCGTTGGGCTCTTGGTGAACCTACAAGTCCTATATATCCCCACAACCAGGAAGGTCCCCCGGATGCAACGGTATATTGCTTTCAAAGAGATGTCATAATTAGAAGAAGTTACAGGTGAAAACGTTGACTCAAAAGGCTGCTTTTTTCAACAAATTTTTAATTTGTCCTATATTTAACTGTTAGTTTCAATAAAGAAACCTTGATGGATCTACACAAATGACGCCTTGCTGAATTCAGAATTTTGTCTACTTTTCAAAAATGTATAGCTTTCCAGGATCCATTATTGCTTTTCTACCCATTTCTACCATTATCTGGAAGGAGGTTGAAAGCAAAAAAATAGCAAAAATAGGGTATGTCCCAGAAAAATGTCAAAACTGTGTAAAAAAAAAATGTTGGATTTCTGACAAAAATCTGTCATTCCCTAAAAGCTGGAGGAATGGTGATTTCAGCCCCACAAACCCTTTTTTGATATCATTTGCAGAGAATAACCCAGACGCTTTCATTTGCAGCCACTTTTCCCCATTTTTCACACAAAAAATAAAATAAATTGCTGTATTTTGACTAATTTCTGGTAACCCTCTAGGAGAATCCACAAACCCTGGGTACCTTTAGAATCCCCATGATGTTGGAAGAAAAGGACGCAAATTTGGCGTGGATACCTACTGTGGTCAAAAAGTTACAGGGGCCTAAGCGCGCACTACCCCAAATAGCCCAAAAAAGGCTTAGCACAGGAGGGGAAAAGGCCTAGCAGCGAAGGGGTTAACGCAAGCCAGTGGACAAAAGGATTGGGCTGGGCACCAAACGAGCAGAGTTGACCAAGGAAGAAGACCTAGGTCTAGGCATAATTACTAGGCCATGCCAGACTGATTAAGGGAGAATCCAGCCCAACAACTTTGCGAAACAAGCCTTAACAAAACGAGTCCAGAATATCAGTTTACAGCCGATGGATGTTTCGAATGACTCAGACATCAAAACTGGAGGGGAAAACAAGTTACTACTTCATTTGAATAAAACAAACGGAGGCAACACAAGTTCTTAAAGCAGTAAAATCTTTACTGTAGCTACTTCACTAAGCAACAAGCTTAGAGGACAACATAATTCGTATTTAAATAACGATTATTCGAGCAGAAAAGTTAAGCAAATTGTAAAAATGCAACAATCACACGCCAAAACGAAAACGTGTATTAAATGCTGCCATTACGTGGTAAACGGTGGTTTGAGCCATCAGCACAACGAACACCGAGGTAACTGATCTTTCTAGCAGATGTTTTACTGAGATAAAATATAATCTCCCAACACATTTCAAATCAGCAAGGTGCAGAGACACAGCCATGTCTTGCGTGAACACGAGCAAGCCAGGATCCGGTCCCCACCCAAGGGCTGAGCTAGATACAGCAGAGCTACCTTTCACAACAGCAGGCAGTCGTGCACTACAAACTGAAAATACTGCCGACACGTCTCCTCCAATACAAGCACTTTTTATTCTCTCAAACGGGTATAGTGCCAAAGTAACAGTTGTTTGGATCCAGCTTTAAAAAATAATAAAAAATATATCAGTGCCACAGAGGGCAATTCTGCAGGAACCAAACATTGGTAAACATAGTTATGAACAGAGCAAAGTAACCCATTAGTTTCAAGTCCACCTTTTAGGCTAGATTCCTACGATGGCAAGGTACGGCTCTCTGAAGCAAAAGAAGCAGCTCAGAGTTAGATTTGGCACAAAGATGAATCAGTTTGCTAACACATTGGGGATGGCGTGTATTTAACAAACCGATCGCAAGGTAAACTACGGCGGTAGGCACAACCAACACTGTAAACAAGAACTGGCAATGACAATAGGTCTGGCATAGAACTGAAAATCTTTCTTCATTTACTGGGGCATTCAGGCACTCAAAAACTCAAAATTCATGCAGTCACTAATCTTGCTCCCATGCAGCCATTCATCCACCCAATGACTCCAAGATGCATTCATACACTCACCCTTCCATAACAGACCACACAAACTCAAATAGCATAAGATTTATATTTTCTTTTGTATAGTACAAGTCTAATGGGAGGGTCAAATAAACATACAAAAATTAAAATAAAAGCAAAATGCTGCCGCCTAAATATGGCAGGCATATGCTTGAAATACAAAAATTCAACATAGCAGTGGATCGCCATCTAAGAATGGTATAGTGAACAGTGCAACATTTATTTGAAGTTCCATCAAGGATGCCACATTTAGAAGCAAAATGTGACTAACCATCTTGCAATGGAAAAATGATACACTATACAACATTAGCCTTCCAAGATGGTGACTCGGTAAACGTCAATGGGTGAAGGATAGGGTGCCACTTTTGTACCGATGCCTGTGCGGTTGTGAAGCTGCCAGAATTCACTCTAAAAAAATATATCACCGAAACAATAGGGCAAAGCAAAGAAATGAGACCTACAAAAGGAGAAAATGCCAAACCAAAGGACTGGTACAATAGCCCTGGCACCGAAGCACATATTTGCAGGCAGATAGGACAAGTGCTCCGGCAAAATACCTTCTCAAAGAGGGCAACAGAGCCAATGGCAGAATGTGGGCTTATCTATTATCCCCACGAATAACTTTCAACACCCAAGGTTTATCAAAGGGGAAAAATGAACACAAAGTCGCTTGCCTGCTATGGTAATCTGTGAGCTTCCATAAAGCGAAATACCAGGCTAGAGGTTTTAACACCGTATAATAAAAACCTATCCTTTTCCCAATAAGGCATGCTGCTTTTTCACAACTTTTTATAATAAGCACTTCAGAACAATGGAACCAGACAACATTTCCCCCAATGAACCAATCAGCCTATAGTCTTTATCATTAGCTTGTCACAACCAACTCAAGTCTGAGTTGAACATAAGCTTTTCCACAGTACAAACTGATAGAAGGATCTCACAGTGTAAATCCTCTCCCAGGGTGTGTAGAGGGAAAACCCGTGTCCACAACAGTATTATGCGAGATTGCATTTAATGGATTACCTGTATACAAATATCATCCGTGCAACATACACCCATTCTTAAAGGACTACTGGCTATGAAATAGGATTTTCATAATAAGACAGTCCTATAGCCTTAGTCATAGCGTTTCATAATATAGCCTTAGAGCCCGACGTAGAGGGCTCTACCAACCATTTGAGGCCTGCTCAGCATCGGCAAGGGCCTTTTATAGGAGAGCGGGCCTTAAATGGCCAGTAGAGCTAGCAACAGGAGGCTCTAAGGCTATTGCAACATTCCGCCCCTAGAGGGCAAAATGTTCTAATTTGTTAAACCAAGGCCTCATGGAGACAGAGGGGGTGAAATCCCTTCGTGAGGCCTATGTTCACAGCACCAGCTGATGTTAAATGCTCCAGGCTTCTACCTGCCATTAGAAGCCTGGAGCACTTGATTGTCTTCAATGGAGCGCTCAACATTCCAATGTTCTAATAAACAAGTCAGACCTATGGCATCTGACATTCCTTCTTCCAATGAACCAATCATACCTACGGTCTTGATCACTGACTTCTCCCCATAACCAATTCAGCCTACTGTAGAGAACTGCAGTTTGTGACATTTTAACTTCTGTGGACCCCTACTGGAAGCCAAGAACCCGGGTTCAAGCAATTTCTATGGTTTGCACCAAAAAGCAGCAATACATAGAAATAAAGTAGACTAACACACAAATTATGAAATATTTTACTCAAGCAAAAAAACTATACCAAAATCAGAAAATCTGAATTGGTGGGTTTGATTTCTAAATTATGAAGCAATATAGTAGGCTCTAGTACGTCACTGTCTTTTTTTACTCACCATACATGCTCTTCACCTGCGCATGCCAATGCTTCGGTTAAAGCCACCATTCGCCCATACTAGACTCAGTTTGCTGCACTTGCCCTGCTACAATGACTCAAGATAAGGATACCACCTTAATTTTAAGACACCAATTTCAAATTCCTCAGAAATTATAAAGCATTTTAAATGTCAATTTTACAATGAGCGTTTTTATGCATTTGCACTTTATTACTTTGCTAATACAATGCAATTTTCTAAGCAGACACCTACCCTCAAAGCCCCTCTCCAATCCTTCATCTCCACCCACCCCCGCCCACCCTGACCATGCACGGATTGCCCCGGGTTAAGAAACTTCTGAACAGAGAGTAATCACCCCTAAAAGAAAAAAAGAAGCATTCTGCGTAAAAGCACACACTTGCTCAATCAAATGCTTGTTAAAAGAAAGCACAATATATGGGTGGAGTCTAAGCCGCTAATCACGGCTTCTCTGAAGGCTTTTTCTGGACAGTATTGTGGTCATGCCCAAAAAATTGAAAACACATCAAATAAGACAGTCCCATCTTCAGTGACCATACGAGCCAGGAGCATATGCTGGTTACTAATAGAAAGGAGGACCAGAGCAGAGAACTTAAGTGGTGTAAAGGTGGACCATAAGCAGAGAAGGACAATCTTCAAGAAGAAAAAAAAAAATACATTTTTTTTTTTAAACCAGAGTACAAAAATGATCTGATAATCTGAAATCGACAATGGATTCAAAAACCACGCTTTAAGAGAAAATGGGTCCTTCAAAAAGAAAACAAGTGGGACGCTCAAATTAGATGCCAGGTGCCATACGTAAGTGGCAACCTTCATGCATCTTCACTCAGAGTTAGAAAATCAAACACAGATCTGAATTTCAAAACAGCCCACCTGCTAGAAAACAGGAATGGGCAAGGCTGACCAAGCATCCATTGAGAAGGCACGCTGAATGAAGCAGACTTCAAGAAGTCCCAAAAACACACACATACATACATACACACACACCAGCCAGACCAGATGCAAGTTAGCTGCTAAGAGAAAGGAGTAACCCCAGAGCTGCAACATTGTGGCTCGGAAAGGAAATAAATAACAATAAAAAAAACGATGAATCAGATAATATCAACAAGGTCTCGCCTCTGTACTGTCTGCAGTTTAGGCTCAAGTTTAAATACATATCCCTTCACCTAGTTTTAGTGTGCTTCAATGCATAATCATTTGTTTATTTCTTGAGTGCACCGTGTAATATGCTTGTAACTGGAGGAAGCAATGTAAAGAATGCCAGATAGGCCAGGCTGATTTACAGGCTTTGGAGCCAGTACTCGCAGGTTTAGGGCCACTTCGCTAGAGTTAATACAGAGGAATGAAAGTTCCTATAAAAAGGTAGAAAAAGGTTTCTAAAGCTGCATTTAGCATAACATCCGAGCTGTAGCTCCCTCAATAACGCCCTTCATCATGTGCACAAACACTTGCACACCTGTAAAGCTTAAGTTCAGTGTGTAAAGTTACAGTAAGGACATCTCAAAGTTTCCAAGTCCATATTAGTCTACACAAAAAAAAACAAAAAAAACTTTGGACATATCTAATGCATACTTGATCAAATACTAGCAAACACAAAAGTGCAAAACAAACGTAAAGACATAATTTGAATCATTTCATCTAAGTTGCATTTGTAAGACTGCAAGAAGGAAACACTAAGAAATAAAAAAAAGCAACAACAACAAAAAAAAAAAACACACAAATTACCCCCCCCCCTCTACTCCCCCGCCCCCACCCCATAGCAAGCAGACACCGAGTTCTGCATGGCTCAAAAGGATTGTTCTGTTCCAATACTGAGCCATGTCTCCAGCTCCCATGACCCCTAGACCACCAATGCCTTGCCTCCTCTCTCTGGTCTTCAAACTTTCTCTTTCAGACAGTACACCAACAGAAGTTCGTTTTTTTAACTTCGCTCCACATCACTCATAAAAGGATCATTTACCTACTAAACTAATGCAAAATGTGAGAGCGCGACACCCTTCTGCAAATTTCCACGTGTATTTAGATTTCTGTAATCGTTCTAGCCACATTTATCTTTACCTGTGGTGGGTGAAGCGCTTCAAGCATTAGTTCCTTCTATCTCGCTGCTGCTTCCTTTATTTACAGGCAAGGGGGAAGTGCACATTAAGCTGCCCCTACCGCCTCCCCCCACCTCCAGGAAGTCTACTGAAGGACTAAGTGAGCATAGTGGAAAGAAAGGAGACTAGAAATAATATTTTTTACAACTTACAAAGCAAGGTTTGCACATAACTTGAAGGAAGGAAATTAGCTGCCTTTCCACATCAGGGTAAGAGGCGGAGAGAAATTTAATTCATAGACTAGCATGCAGGATTTTTTTTTTTCAGCTCCACATAAGTCAGCTAGCATTCACAGACTTTTTACATTCATGGCTGTTCCATGAACACCTTATCTGTAGTAGCACACAAACTCAGTTGAGGTTCTATCCACTGCCACCTCCTAACTGACCCAACCTGTGAAAAGCAGATACTTCTCAGCAAGTCAGCTGACGTAGATTCATCAGTTATGGGTGTTCTCGAAGCTCTAACATACTGTTTACCTGTTTGACAAATGAGGTAACAGGTAGTTTTAACTCGAGGCATGCAAAGCATGACCCACTTATTTAACATGGTGGGTTAGATACGGTTGCAAGCCAGGATAAGACGTCAAGAATCTGGGTCGAATACGGTTGCCAAATATTCTCTAGACTCCTTCCATGTACTAGGAAGCAAGGGAATCACATAAGACCATCCTATATTATCCTCCAGCCAAGAAACACAATGTGCGCAAGTCGTACTGGGGAAAGAACCCGGGGTTGGTTTCTGATCACTAACATCAGAACATATTCGATCGAGCACTCATCCCTTTTGAACAGGACAAAACATTTTATGATGGATGACACCACAGTCCTAAAACTACAAACCATACAGGAAAGCTACCACACTATTTAACTTTGACTGACAAGCAATTGCCCAGTCCTAGCTTCACACATGCTGCTAAGAAGTCTAGGCCATCTGACATGGAGGTAGACTATCCACTCCATCAGTTTAAGCACCAGAGCACGTGTTTACAACACTGCAATCCTGTTCAAATGGAGAACAAGGCCTTCCCAACTTTAAAACATGAAGTTGCGCTTCCAACTGCTGCAGAAAGCACCTAAAAGCCACATCATACAGATACACTTATAGCCCGCTTACTCATGGGCAACTGTAATCACAGTATAAAAACCAGACTCTAATTTCCTTATTAGAGCCAAGTTGTGCTATCTCTAATTACTTGTAATAATGTAATGGTGTATCTGCGCAGCTGTAATAAGTTATGATACTTTATCTGAGATATCATAAGGTCTCCAGTCAGCATCCACGGTGCAAGGCAGGCCAATGAGTATACTCAAACCTGCAGTTTAAACCAAAAAGAAAACTGACCTTTCCTTCTTCTGGTCCGTTTTTCTAAAAGGAGCAGTTTTTTTTTTTTAGCAGAAAAGATATTTATGGCAATATGTATTTTATGCATACTACAGTTCATTACATGAAAAACATCTCTGCATTTATCAACACGTTGTGATCCTAGCTATTTTTCCAGTCTTCATGCATTTATTTTCTGTATAGATCTTTATTTTGGTCTGCTAGCATACTATATCTCCCACATATGAAAGATCAACACACTAAGGATTTATGTGAATGAATGAAAATCTATTGTTCAGTTAATACAAACTTACACTATAACAACATTTATACACATTTCCTACGCATTACCATTATTAAACAATTTGAAAAAAAGACTTGATTAAAATTAGAGTTAGGATTTATGTGGTTTCCGGGAAGGGTGGTGGTTTGACCACGTACTATAATGAATAGAACGTCCTCTGCTGAACATAGTATCATCACAGAACTCCTCGGTAACTAGCAATATTCGGCAGAGTACTTTATCCGATATATAATTCATGGGAGACTTCAATCCCTGTATAAAATCCTGTCTCCAATTTCCTTATTACAGTGGAGTTGTGATGTCTCTAATCACTATAAGAAAATTACACCAATAACCAGAGCAAACGTATTCTGAGACAGCATTTTGAAGGGCTTACTTTTCTTGGTCTAATGACAGATACATGCATAAGCCCTAGAACAACTACTGTGATTCATATCCACAACAGTAATGTATTTTCAGCCTGAGGCACATTAGCCAAATGTGATATGCATATAGTTTGGCACGAAGAAACCGGCTCACTGGCACCAGATTGCTGAGCAAAAAAAAAAAAACTTTCATTACTGGGATTGTCCAGTAGAGCCCATACAATCTTGGAAATTATCATTAAAGGTGATTTATAGGCAGTATTATGAAGGAATTAGGACATGGCACTTCAGTGCAAGCGTTCTTAACTGAATGTTAATTCAGTTTGAAATGTTCTTTCCATGGCTAAGTACCACTCATATAGGGTTAGTCTAACGCATTTTAGTGTGCCCCACAGCATCACAGCGCTAAAACGCATTGTCACACATTTTGCTCCGCTTCATTGCTCAAGACACTTTAATCTCATAACAGACCGTTTGTAACACAAGCCAGCGGTTGTCTGATATTTTAATGTACCCCAGGTAGTGAGAGCTCGGCCAAGAGGTGGTAATTGTAGTTGCCATGAAAAGCACCTCTGGGCTTGGTTAAACTCTCAAAGTCTGGTGAATCTGACTGAGAAGAGCGGTGACAGACAGTGAAAGCCTGGTCCATGCTCCCAGACTCAGAGCAAAGCCCAGATTAAATTCTCAACAATGAATTTGAACCCTCGAGGTAATCCACGTCATTGGCGCAGTCGGAATAAAGTTTACATTTTACTTTTTGATGATGTGTTTTTGAAGCCTTCTATGAAACACACGAAGCTTGTAAAGTTCATACTACGAATCGGATCGCCTCCAGGTGTCTGGGTAAATTCAAGTTATGGGTGGGTGTGAAAGATTGGGCATAATTGAGAGCTCTGGGTTTCAGGCTGAAGGCAATAAGCCTGTCTGGCAGGTTCATAAATTTGTTCAGACAGCATGCTCATCCAATTCTTGGCCACTCTGCGGAGCACAAAGAGCAATTGTCAATTATTTTTTTGGACAGGGTTTAAAGAAAGTATACATTTGTCAAATTATTAGCAGTGCAAAATGAGGGACAAATGTGTTTACAGGCGAGTGTGTGCTGGGGTGTAATCAAGGTGTAGCAAAACAAAGTACATGCAGGAGGAAAGTGAAACAAGCTTTGGAAAAGCCAAGAGGCTGTGCCTATGTAGAAGCTATTGGCTTTGTCAAGGTCTTTTGTTAGCCATGTTGCACAGCAGCATAGCCACTGTACAACATGGCTGAAAGTAAAGGGCAAAAATCAAAAAAAAAAAAAGCTACGACTGTCCCACGTTAGTCCCATCATATCGCCTTTTAAAAATAGCAGCAGTGCTCATCGCAGAGTTATTTTTTGTTTAACCCCTTCGCTGCTAGGCCTCACCCCCCCCCCCCCCCCCCCGTGCTAAGCCTTTTTTGGGCTATTTGGGGTAGTTCTTGCTTAGCCTCCTGTAACTTTTTAACCACATAAGATTTCCACACCAAATGTGTGTCCTTTTCTTCCAGCTTCATGGGGATTATAAAAGTACCCAGGGTATGTGGATTCCCCTGGAGGGGACAAAGAAATTAGCCAAAATACAGCTACATTTTGTTTTTGGGGGGAAATGGGAAAAGTGCTGCAAATGAAAGTCTGTTTTTTTCCCTGCAAATGGTATCAACAAAGGGGTTTGTGGGGCTAAAAATCACCATTTTCGCAGCTTTCAGGGACTGACAGACACTTGTCAGAAAACCAAGATTTTTTTTTTTTACACAGTTTTGGCATTTTACTTGGACATAGCCTATTTTTGCTATTTTTTGTGCTTTCAACCTTCTTCCAGTTAATGGTAGAAATGAGTATGAAAGCAATAATGGATCCTGGCAAGCTATACATTTTAGAAAAGTAGACACATTTCTGAATTCAGCAAGGGGTCATTTGTGTAGATCCTACAAGATTTCTTTATAGAAACTAACAGTTAAAAATTGGAAAATTTGAAAAGGAGTTAAAAAAAAGCCATTTGTGCCAACGTTTTCACCTGTAACTTCTAATTATGACAGATGTTTGAAAGCAATATACTGTTACATCCGCTGGACCTTTCCGGTTATGGGGCTATATAGGACTGGTTTGTTCACCAAGAACCCGATGAACCCAGAGCCAATAACTGAGCAGCGTCTTGCAATGGTTTTTTAGGTAGAGCATAGCGCAGCGCGCATGTGCTGCCCTAGGAAATCGACCTCTTGAAATCACTTCAGCTTTTGTAGAAGCTCGTGCTTGTGGTGCTCACATGCTATTGGCCTTTGCGTCTGGCTTCAATACGCAATTGGCCAAAGGAATGTGGATGTCCCACCTTTTCGGAAAATGTTCACTCCAACAACGTTTTGCTGTCGGGAGCGAGCAGCTGCGCGCAGACTGCCATCTGTTCTGGATCGTGTTTCAAATTAGTAGGGCGTCGCTTTAAGTTTCGCGGCAGCGCTGGTTTTTCACTTGACCCAGCTTGCTTTCTTAGCCTTCCTCTTCGTCCTGCTCAGTGTCCCCTCTCTCCCCCCCCCTCGCTTTATCACCCCCACCACTCCCCTCTCCGTGCTCCCCTTTCCTCTGACCTGGCTTCGGGCTTCCGAAAATGGGTTAAAGAACCGTTGACCTCCACTCAGCATCGATCATGGCTGAGCGGCATGAGAGGCAGCGGGGAGACTGCAGATCATGATGCAGTGCTGTGCAGCCCCGACCCGGTGTGGCTCACTGCAGCAGCCGCCGGCCTGGCGCTCAGAGAGACGGTAGTAGTCCCTGCCAGACAGGACTGTTGATGAGCTCCACTGCCTCATGCGGTAATGTACCCAACGGTCCGCAGTGAGCGACCGACACAGCCGGGCCCACAACAGCCTGGGCTGGACTGGAGGCAGAGTCACTCAGAACACCCGGACTGAATGTAGCGGACGGAGTGGTTTGTTTGCTTTGCAGCCCCAGAGCACCGGAACTCGGCCTGACTGCGAAGTGGAGCTGGCCAGGCCCAAGCCAGCCTGATGCAGTTGGCCGGTCAACATAGAGAGAGGGGAGCAGGCAGCTGATGTCGTGTGAAATCATGAAATGCAGCTGCTCTCAAGCTGTCTGACTGCCAGTGAATTCCTTTCAAGTAAGAGTGTGCCTAGCCCTGGGGACGGATGTATGTCATTACATCGCATACCAATACCACGCGTGCCATTACAACGCGGGTATTACTACGCAATGTCAATGACGACATGCCATTACATCACAAAACTTAACCACTACTATGCTTTTACCACGCATGCCATTACAACGCAAAGGCATGAGTGGCAAAGCTATACTCGTGGTTAAAGTTTGCAAGGTAAGTGACTCTACCCTACCCCTGCACAACCCTCCCCGACCCCCAGTCCTCTCCCTACAATAACACTACCCTACACGACCTGCCCAACACTACCCTAAAACACTACAACACTACCCTAAAACACAATACAAACACTACCCTAAAATACTACACAAACGCTACAACACTACACTAAACCATTACATGACACAAACACTACTACACTAGCCACACTACTCCCACCCCTACACTACCCTAAACCCTAAAACACAATACAACACTACCCTAAACCACTACCCACACTACTCCCCCACTCCTACACTACCCCTAACCCTAACACACTACCCCTAGCACGACCCCCTACACTACCCAAACACTACTACACTACCCTAAACCACTACCCACACTACTCCTACCCCAAGCACAATCACCCTTACCTCTCTTGCCTCGCAGTTCCTCTCCAGCGTCGACATCTCTGCTCCTGGTTCCTGCTTCACGTCGAGGGGCAGTGCACGTCGTCGTGGGGAAACAGAAGAGTCTTTGTTTCCTCACAACGAGGTGGATCGGCATTGCATGCGTTGTAACAGCGCATGCAATGTAAAAACACGTGAAGTAATGGTTACGCGTTGTTACATAGCATGCGTTGTTACGCTTGTGATGTAATGGCATTGCGGGGAAACAGCCACGTTGTAATGGCTGTTTCCCCTGGGGGATGCATGTCATTACATCGCATACCAATACCACACACAAAACAAACACTACAACACTACCCTAAAACACTACACAAACCCTACAACACTACCCTAAAACACTACACTACAATGCAATGTAAAAACAAGCGTAGTAATGGCTACGCGTTGTTACATCGCATGCGTTGTTACGCTTGCGATGTAATGGCATTGCAGGGAAACAGCCGCGTTGTAATGGCTGTTTCCCCTGGGGACAGTCAGTGAGAGGCATATTATACAGACCCTCCAGGATTTCGCGATTTGCCGCGCAATCGGCACTTTTGTAAAAATGCCGCGATTTTTACTAAAGTGCCCGCGAAATCGGAAATGTACAACCCATGGGCTGCATGTGATTTTTTTAAGTTTGAGGTTGGAATCTAGAAACAAAGTCAAACACTTAGCAGAGGTGGCCAGCTGTGTGAGGAATATCTGCTGATTTTAGAGATTCAAATCAGCACTGTGGCGTGATGGAGGAGAAATTCATTTCTCAGCACATTACATATGAGATCCTTTTGCTCCATTTGTGGAAGTGCTGAAGTGTGGTTTTCAGCTTGACAATAGATTCAAGCAAATCCAGCTTAAGATAGACCTGAGTTTCATTGGCATATTGATGGAATAGTCACTAGTCACCTCGTTCAGTTTTAATGTATGGTCTATGTGACTACTTCCAGCATATCACTCAAGAGCCTGTGCACATCCTGTGATTAGCGCTTCTTACCAAAACACTTATTCATAAAAAATGCAAATGAACAGAAGAGTGAGCAGCCCATTCTGCCCTTTGTACAGTAAATCAGTGCCCATATTACAGAACGGGCGGCCTGACCTCATCTGTGTTTGGCACACTTTTAACTGGGTGCTCCAGGTGCAGAACGGACAGTGCAGCCTATCACAATAATTGCACTTCAGTGGCGGCTCCTCTGCAATGGCAGAAGAGCGTCGCCCCACTGTCTGGCTCAGAGCCTGCAAATGAAAAATAAAACTATGTTCTAGCATAGTTTTATTTTTCATTTGCAGGCTCTGAGCCAGAGCTGTAGGGAGGGGCAGGGCCGAGGCATGGGAGGGGGAGGAGGAGCGCTATGTGCACTCCCTAAGTGAGCATATGTGTTTGGCTGGCAGTCTCAGGCCAGCCAAACACACATGCGTTCTTAGGTATCTCCAGCCCAGTTGCCTTCAACAGCCAGGCTGGAGAAATCCCACATACTCCCTGGTCTGAGCGGAGCGTCTTTCCAGCCCGCTCAGGCTAATCTCCGCGCTGCTCTCATAACATGAGTGCAGCGCGGGGATTAGATGGGAGTCTGTCCGAGGGGCTGATGGGACCAGGAATGGACAATTGCATTTCCAAAGGATAACAGCCTTCACCTGTGAGCTGCTTCCTCTGTTCCATATTCCAGGTTGCCTATTCAAAGTGGAATACTCTGCTAAAAGAGTTTCCATTGATTTAAGGCTGAAAATGAATGATTATGAGTAAAATAAAGTGCCGCAAAAATGCCGCTAAATTTCCATATTTGTGCCGCTAAATTTGCGAATCTATGCCGCTATATCCTGGGGGGTCTGATAAGTTACTGGTAATAAACTTGCAAATCTGTGATTGGCTTGACTTCCGACATCCTACAAGTTCCACGCACACAAATCACACCTACACTTGCAGCAACATTATACAGACTTGCACACAGTGCGGCCAGTCAGTGAGACGCACACACAGCATTCACGGCATGACAGTTTTCTCAGAGCCGCGGCCTGATGCAACATGATTTCGCTATGCTGGCCTAACCGTTCACTAGACACAGTCTTACTAATGCCACTGCACATTATCCATCATTAACCTTCTGCATGCACAGCGCCACCGTAGGTTAGTTTTCTCTTGAAACTGGCGAATGCACGTATTCTTAAAGGAAGCTTTCAAATTTCGTTTTTCATGTTAATCATAAAATTTTAATACGTCTGTTGTAACCTGGTTCAGTTTAGCAATGGTGATGAACCAGAAGTTGCTTTCATGAAAGTGGCACAGGGATTCAGAGTTTTTTTTGGTGGCGGCTCTCTGAGATTACCACGCATGGTCATTGATTAACTGTTTTGGCTTAACAAACTGTTTGTTTTAATTGAAGTGTGTACTAGACATAACAACTTTATTCAACCATAGTCATGCTCCCAAAACATGTATTTTATTGGTTATTACGATGCTAAATATATCTGCCAGGTGACCCTGTTAGCAAAAGAAAGTAGGTCAGTGAACTGGTGTAGCCACACCCAGGCGCGCCACAGACTCTCCCTATTTCAGCCCCGCAGTCTCCTCTCTGGCTAGCACGGCTCCGCATTTCGGCCCCACGGTCTCCTCGCGCTGGTTCTGCCTGGCCCCCTCCTTATGGCACTGCCTGGCCCTTATTTCAGTCCCTGGGTCTCCTCACGCTGGCCCTGCTCCTTATTTCAGTCCCGCTGTCTCTCCAAGGTGGCACTAACTGGCCCTCTTTTTATGGCACTGCCCAGTACTGTTCTTATTCCAGTCCCGCTGCCTCCGCTTCACGAGTGCCCTTCCATTTCTGTGTCACCCCCCCCTTTACTCCGACATACTACTATATTTCAGATCAATAGTCTCCACACATAATGCCCTGTCCTCTGTTTACTCTAGCACTACCACCCTTTCTTCATTTTTTTCCCTTCACATTCTCTTCTATTTACAACAATCCTCTTCACCCACCACACACTGACCAGCTGTTCTTACCCCATCCCCACCTCAGGACTGACTTCCTTTTCTCCGTTCTCACCCCTGCCTCCTCTTCACCCTGGAACTGCCTTCCTAAACACTTATAAGGTCCGAAAGGCGAGACCTATTGGCTATGTCAATGCTTTTTTAATATGTACTGGGTATACAGCAATTCATTTGGGAAACTATATAGTGAAAAATCAGGATGAATGACACCTATGTATTTCTGAAATTGGAACAAAATATAGAGTTTAGAGACAGTAGCTATTTTCACATTTCCGAAATTGTGAGTATTCATACTAGCATGAGAATTATAGGACATTTTTCAAAGTGATATTTTTTACACAGTCTTTCATTTGGAAGGCAGAAATGCATCGAAAGTGATTAGGTAAGCACAGTTGCTCTACAATACAGTTACCTTAAGTCTCCCAATAAAAATGGTACCTCGCTTGTGTGGGTAGGCCTAGTGCCCGCAACAGGAAACAGCTCAAAACCAACGTGGACACATTTTTAACGTGAAAACTGGCCATTTTTTTGTGCATAGCTGTAGATTTTGAACCCTAGCTCTGCCGGCACCTAGGGAACCTATACATTTTTGAAAACTAGACACCCAGGGGAGTCCAGGACTTGACTGGCTCACTCTAGGTTCTGCTACCCAGAATCCCTTGCAAACCTCAAACTTTGTCCCAAAAAAAAAAAAAAAAAAAAAAAAAAAAAACACAAACTAATTTTCCTCACATTTCTGTGGTGGAAAGTTCTGGAATCTGCGTGGATCCACACAATTCCACCCACCCTGCATTTCACAAAGTCTTCAGAGAAAACTGTTACCTCACTTGTGTGGGTAGGCCCAGTGCCAGCGACAGGCAAGGGCCCAAAAGGTATTGAGGAGACATCAAAATTACCTATCACAAAAACCACCTGGTTTTGCAAGGGGTGGTCCCATGAGTTTTTGGCCCCAGGCTCGGCGGCCATCTTGGGAAACCTACACATCACTGAAAAATAGACACCGGTGGGGGGGGGGGGGGGTCCAGCGAGGTATGGCTTGCACGGAAAGACACCCCACCCCCCAAACACGTTTTTCTACCCAGAATCCCCTGCAAACCTCAAAATTAGCTGAAAAAAACAAATTTTCCAAATAGGTGTGTGGAATCACTGTGCCGGCACAAATGTCCTATCCCACAGCGTTCCCCCCCCCAGCCTTCCGAGTAAAATGATAAGGTCCACGATCATGAAGTTCAAAGGCAAGCCTAGGCCTTTATGCGCACACTAGTGAAGCACAAGGCTGGGGACAAAAAAAAAAACAAAAGAAAGAAATTCAGAAGCGGTGACACCAAATACTCTGTTGCGCACACACAGCGATTGGCACACTCTAACATTAACATTAAGACAAATTTGGCAAATACTAACAATTCCCCTAGAATATCCACCCTACGCTAAAAAATGGTGCAGAGGTCTTCAAACAAAGAGTTGACTGTCAATTTGGCCCGATCATCTTCTTTCGCCACCCTGACTTCAGACTGAGCAAAAAAATAAGCCCCTTTTATTTCTGTTAACATGATTCAAAAGCATCCACTGCATTCAGAAGCGACAAAGGCAGCATGCTGGCCCTATATAAAATATTGAAATAAATACAAAACCCATAATGGCACTGAAAATTATTAACATGGCTAGAGCAACTTAAAATGAAATTGCATTACGTTCAATTAACTTTGTGATTTATATGCAAGTGCCTGCTACATTTCTGCTAACTACTTGGAAGTTCTGCTACACAGTCAGCCTAAAGGTAACAAATAGATAGTTAAAAGGGTGCAATCAAGTTAGTTATTGGAAAATTGCTCGATCATCCATTGTTTAATTCACACTATTTTCTCATTGGTTATTCTATAAACTATGAAATGGAAAATAGTTCTTATGAAAGAACCGAACGAGGATGGCTTAGAGTGACCGTAACAAAACCTTATCCACCTACTCATTCTAAATGCGAGAAGCCTACCCATACCAGCTTCAATGTCCCTCAGTCTCAAAAACAAAAAGCCTCAGCCACAGAGACCTAGAAGCTCAAAATTAGTCTCAAGTGCCAAAGCACTAAACCCCACCGCACAAAACCACCATCTACAGTATGACCAGATCAAAAAAATTAAAAATCGCCCCCTGAAAACAGAATGGACTGAAGAGGAAATACGCCACACACCACCTCACCAGACAACTAAGGTGCCCATCACTATTACTTTACATAGGCTGCACAGGTTAAGCTTCAACAGTTTTGAGACCCGCGATTAGAGTGTACCATTTCCAACAATGCAAGACAAAAATGATAAAGCACTACTGAGTGCTGGAAAGGACTCCACAGAAATCAGCAATCTGAAACTCAACCTTGTTTATACAAAGGGAATCCCAGCATAGAGGAAATCAGATCCCTTCTCAGAATCAGAAACCAAAATAAATCTGGCAAACAAAGTCGGGAGTTAGCAGTAAAATCATTTCACAAAGGTCAATTTACCATTAACGACCACGATAATAACTTGATTAAAATAGATTAACTTTCCGTATAGCAAAGTGGTGACATGGGGGTCCGGAGGGGGGCTGTTAGTTCCATTTTGAAGTTAGTTGAATTGGTGGTTGCAAGTGCAAATGCCCACCTTATGTTTAGATGGAAAAAATGACAAAAACAATATGGACACTAAAATAGATTCCAGGCAGCAAAAGGGGCTTAGACGAGTGACTACATGTTCCATCTCATAGAACAGGGAAACTGGAGGGAGAATGCCTAAAGTACTTTAGTCCCTCTCTACAAGCTATCTCGCTACAGAGTAATGGCTCAGGAGAAAGACCAGTTGACCCATGAAACTGGGCTAAATCCGATGCTCCAATTTACCTATGCACAGCCAAATATCTACTATTGACACTGCCATCCAGGGTATTACATTTTCTAGGACCAATGATCCAGGGAAGCAGTTTTTCACCACAACCAAGTCATGTAATCCTTATGACAACATCATCACTTCACTACTTCTCTTGGACCTCTCAGCTACCTTTGACACAGTCGACCAATGACACCAATACAAAAACTCCACAATGCTGGCATAGAGGGGACTGTATCGCATCCTACCTTCAAAACAGGGAAAATGTCATATATACTCCACCTTTCTTGCCAAAACCATACTTCACAAAAGCAGGGGCCCCTTAAGGCTGTCATCTCACCCATGCTTTTCAACATCTATACAAAATATTTACTAGCAATGATCAATTAATTTCAGCTTACATGCTAGAACTACGCAGATGACACATACTAAACTGGAACACCCCAAAGACATTGGAAACTCAAACATCAGTTACCTCAAAGCTATTGATCAGTTGGCGACATGGGGCAATCTCAAACCGAATGCTTCCAAACGGAAATACTCACATGTGGCAGCTGGAAAAATTATGATCCACTCTGCGCCTGGTCTAACAATCTGGGAGCACCTCCTGAAGTATCTAAGGAAGTAAGGAAACTTGGAGTCCATGGTAATTCCAAGTTATCAATGAATGCCCAAGTGGACAAATTAGTAAAATCAAGCTTAATTACTAGGAAAACTCTGCAACATATCTTCCCCTACCTGGGATTTCCACAAAAGGTCCAGGCCATTCTCTTGTACTGTCTAAACAGATTACGCTAATGGCCTCTACCACAGATCATCCTCATCAGCTATTGAAAGACTACAACCGATTCAGAACTCTGCTGCCAGTCTACTCCTACATGTAAAGCCACAGGCCCACATATCCCCTGCCCAGAGGGCCCTACATTGGTTACCGGTTGCCAGAAGATACACATTCAAGCTGCTTTGTATCACCCACAAAGCAATACATGGAACAGGACCGCTTTTCATCAGAAATGTTATCGCCCAACACATTCAAAGGAATTTCTGCTCCAGATTGGCACCTTGCCTCAAAATCCAACCATACAAGAAAAAAAACATAAGTGGGATATCTTTCTGTTCAAGCAGCCAAACTGTGGAATTCATTACCCGCAAAGATAAGATTCAGATAACTATCTTATAGTCAGAAGACTACTCAAGAGTGGTCTCTCTTTCTTAACAACCATACTCCAAACACAAATGTACAGCATCTGTGTATATAAACATTACATTATATTTATTTGCATCTAGAAGTGTATTTTATATTAATATGGATATATATATTTTTTTAAATAGATATTGTTCTGATCTGCTTAACAAATGTACATATTGAGTATATATTTCAATAGATCTATATCAAAACAATACCCTTTCAGGCATAGAGTGACGAATAAATTATGCAAAAAATGAAGCAGAGAACTCTAGGTAGTTCTCAAGTTTAGGTAGAAAGCAGCTCCTGTATAGAGCACCCTCAACACCAGCGACACTAGATCTGTTCACCTTAAATGTCTACTTTTGTTTATTTCAGGTTTGCCTGGTTGGTATTTTACTAATTAAAAGCTGTACTACTGTGCCTGGAGTAGCAAAAGGTGTTTGTCCCTTTCTATCTAGCTCTGCATGGATGGCACTGCTAGTTCATAGACAGACATACATTTTATATAAAAATAATGCGTACCATGTATATAGGTCACTGCATAGTTTAAGTTATTTAATTAGATGCTTATCAATTTCTATTTCATCCATCACAATGTAAATATTGCCATAACTATTTGATCAACAATTTCAGGACTATTGAAACTTTTTTTATAGTTAAAAAAACAAATTTGCTTAAAGTACAGCAACACTTGAAAGTCTGAGGTAATTAAATAATACAACTTAAACTGAATTTATTTTCTTCCTTATACATGTATACCCTCTACGTACTTACGTAGCTATATATTTACTTTACTCATACTGTGTAAAATAAATAAAACCTTGGACTCTCTCCAATGCACTACCCTGTTTCACCATATATCTCTCTCAATATATCCCCTGCCGACTCATCCCAAAACTCATTCTACTTCTATGAGCTCCAAAATAACCTTTTCTATACCCTTCCCTCCTCGATCCTTCCTTGGACCACTGTAAACCTCATTTTACAACGATCTCCCAAATAACCCTTTCTAAATTCTTCCCTCAAGTATCCCTCCTTTTACTCATCCCAAACTTCATCTTACTACTATGATATCCTAATAAACACTTTCTAGACTATTCCCCCTTCCTAACCCTCCAATATCATTTTTAATCCAACTAACAGACTCACATGTCCACCGCTCAAATGAACTTATACTTCCTTATACTAACCCACCACTAAACCTTTTTGGCTTCCGGAGTAGTGTACTACTTGCCAAAACGCGATTAGACACATCGTGAGGGGTAGGAAGCGCTACCAAAATACAAATCCAAATTTCTCATGGACATGTTGCATTTTAATAGAGATAGCAAGAGAAGCTAAGTCAACGTGTCTCATGCATTTATGCCAGCAGTAACAAATCAGGTAATCCACCATAGTACAGTTTAAAACAAAATTTAAATTAAAAAAAACGAACACTTATGGAATATACAAAGGCTCTGTAGTATCAGTACTCTGGTTATATAAATATGTAGCCCCTATAAGATAATATCCGAACACCAAATCCAATCATACAGTGAGCAAGCAAATCAATCACAAGATGGAGAACAGACCAGGAAAGCACGGACACAATACAGAGTGCCTGAAGCTCAGCCAGTTCTAGATGAAATGGAGCTAACTCAAGCAAAAAAGGAAACCCTTGTGAAATACTGGGCCAGTAATACAACACCATTCAATGGGCCCTAAACTCTTAGTCAGCCTCTACCCCCAAGAAACAGAGTATGGGCAACCACAAAGTAATATTCCATGCACATCTCTCACCTGTCCTCACAAATTAGTTAGAAACAAAGTTCCAGTGATGAAAGTTGGGAAATGTACCCCAAATTTTTCAAACAAATTATAGGGTGCAAATCTATTGCTTACACTACTGCAATATCGGCATCACCCTCCTTCTCAAAAATAGCATTCATGTTGTTCTTACAAGCTTAAGTCTACCGCACTGGTTCCCATAAGTCTGACTGTTCTCAATCTTGTGGATTGCACCAAGTGCACATTAATCACCCAGGAGTGTTTAATTGTTCCCAGAAGCTCATTATCAACCCACAAGAAGTACATGAATTGATTTCATTAAAAGAGCGACAGCTATCACTATGCGTATACCCTTTTATTGCTGCCCCAACATGCAGCCCTTTAAAGAACATATCACACAACATTTAGTCCCATGCTGGAATCTTCAGAGTATATAAACCCTTGGCACACAGCCACATTCCTCTTTTATTGGCTGCTCTTTCAGAGGAGTACAACTTTATCTTTCTTAAGACAGGCTATTAAACTGTAATGTTTTTCTTCAGTTTGTTAGTCTTTCCAATGTATGGAGTCGCTAATCTTCTTGTTAGTGCTAAGGGTGTAGTTATGTGTTGGGTTAAGCTTTTTTGTCTTTAATGTAGCCTGAACCCTATCGCTTTAGCGATTTCATTTGTTTTCCAGCCCTTTTTAGTTAAGTTAATAAATTTAATATTAAATATAAAAACAGGAGGGGCACTTAGTTATCCATCACACCTAAATATTTTACCCCAAAGATCTTTAACTAAACCACCTCATTGTTTGCATCCAACATATTTTCAACGATCAGTTCATTAGTCTTACCCAGAGGCAACCTGATACACCCAGAAACTCAGCAGTTGCCCCTAAAGCTGGCCAGTTATCTCCTTAAACTCAGAAGTACCAGAAGTACTTTAGATTATGCTGGGAATTCATTACTTGTTCCACTATCACCTCCGAAGTGAATTAATTTCTTTGATGACTGCTATTGTGTCCCATATATTTATTGCAGAATCTCACTTTCTAGGATGAGGTGCACATGAATTCCCCATGGAAAATGCCAATTGACACAAAAGCTTATAAACGGTCAACGAAACCGGTTCTACAAGCTCCTTATTCTAGAAGTTAGATAATTGGTTCCAGGGAATTAATTCTCTCCAGCACTTCATTAACTATGCAGTGGTCATAAATTGCTCAATACACTTTTTAGCGATAGCTCTAAACTTATTTCTATTGCCCAGAAACCAAGGCATCCGCTTTAAACAGGAGTTACAGTATTGATGTCAGTTCAAATATTTGTCCTAAATGTTCATACGTTTCCATCAAGCACGTTTGTCTCTGGAAACACTTTAACTGCCTCTAAAGCCAGAGTTAATGGTCCTGGAGTTTATTAACTACCAAAAGCTCTACATGTGATATAAAAGGTTCACTGAGTGGCCCAGAAGTGTCAATAATTATTCATAGAAGCTAAATAACTGGACCCAAATGCTCATGGTTATCAGAAGCTCATGGCTAGATCTCAATCATCAGTTCTCCTTCAATGTACAAAACCAGTCCCTCACCCCCAAACATTCCTGTTATTTTACTTATTGTATTAAAACACTAAATGCATTACAATCATCTCTTAATAAGCATCACGGTGGCACAAAGCAAGAATAGCACATAAGGAATTAAACTGTGTAACAAATCTTATTGCAGAGTTGAAATACAAGAACAGCATTGAAATTAGCTACATATTATTTATAGGTCTTCCAACATGGGGACAGTGTCTTATCTTCCAACTACAAAGTGAAATTTGTCCAAGTTTAAGACACTACTTTTCCACCAAACAGACTAAACAGTTGAAGAAGCTTCCAATTTACCCAGTAATAAGGACTTTGCTAGCACAGTTTTACAAGCAGTTTCTTCTTTAACCGCGTCAGAACGAAAAATAAAGAGGTCATTAAAGATCATAATGGAAGGATGTAACTCAATCATGCGATTTAAAACCAACAGGGCTCATTCAGAAACACTTGCCTAAAGTTGTGCTATAGGCCAAGTTAGCAACATATGGGCGAGATTAGCTTGAAATTTATTTTGACTCTCTTAAATTACTATGTTACTTTGGTTTTTCCACATACAAGATTTGGATTTGAGTGGTGATGTGGAATTCCTATTTTTTGGTCTCTCTCCATTTCTTAGTATTAGCTTATTCTTGTTCCAGTGTCTGAGTTTCACTGGTCTGCGTTTCTCTGTTGTAAAATCCATAATCTACTTGCACACGGATCTCTCTGCCTTAATGCTAGTCTCTTTCGTGAGAAAATTATCTGGTCCTATTTTCCCCCCATTTCTTAAATTGCAAAAAAGTCTTTAATAGTCTCAGATTCACAGTTACATTTAATCTGCAATAACGTCATTACAAGTTTCAAACATCAATGTTTCACCAACTTAATCACCAGTCTAATGCACAAACAAACATGGACAGCTCCCATACACACTCATTAGGGACAGTCATTTGAAAGTCAATCACTGTCTCAGTTTACTCACATAAGCTTATCACTAGAACATTCTTCTAGCAACTGCTAGCTAGTTCTAATATTTAGACCATTAGCTCCTAACTTTAAAAAAAACAAAAAACTCATTTTTCAGAACTTTAACGGTCTACTTAAGACTTCAGGTGCACTATTAATAAAATTACAAGTCATAATCTAGAGACCTGGTAATCTAATAGCTTAACCAGAAAAGGCACTGGCAATGCCAATCATTTTGGCGTTTGTTCAGTGAAAATGTTTTCTCCAAGCTTAACTAACCGAGAATGTTGGCACATGATGTATATCTGAGAGAAGGCATTCATTCAGAAACACATACCTGCCCCAGCTGTATCAGTAGAGAGGCAATCTTCAAACTTGAGCCGTGTCCTCTTCTATGTTGGTCTGCCACTCCATACAACACAAGTCCAATAATGGAAACTTGCAAGGCTTGTTCTGTACAGCTTTGGAGACCAACAAGGGAGCTATCACAAATGATAATTAGAAGATCAGCTGCCTTTTGGGACAACCAAATGAGTGTTTAAGAAACCTTTTCATTTCCTTACTTCCGGTGAACCTAGCATGTTCACAATACAGGTTGCATGTACCCACCATATGGTAGTGGAAAAGAGGTGTGCTTCTTTGCTGTTGTAGTAAGATAGTATGCATCAAGTTACTTTCTGGCAAGTAAAACTCTGCACCTTCATTGCAATGCTTCTTGGCATTGGCCGCCGCCACTCAGAAGCGCAAAATTGGGTAGTGGACATTTAGGAACTGTTGCATATGAAACAAGCGAACACAGTATCCATCTGGTTCTCTTAATTTGGTTTCAAAAGAGGGACCATCCAAGGGCGTTTGTTCACTACAAGATTTCTGGCATACACAATTAGAAGAGGTATTGGCAAATTAAAGGTAGTCTTAAAAACAGAAGTCTTCAGTTTTTAAAAGAACAAAACAAAATTTACAGTAAGGTACCGACACAGGGAAAAGGAAGTTCGCAATGAAGATTGGAGGGGGAAGGGAAGTACACTAGTGACAGCTGAAAAGACTAAATTTGGCAGAGTGCTTAAAGAAAAAAAACAGTAGTGCCGAAAAATCTTAGCAGTGGAAGGGCAAACCTAATGCGTCAATGCTTTGGGGGAGGGACAAAACAAACCCATGAAGGAAGCCTGAGGCCGCTGACCAATAAGAAGCAAATTAGAGTGGCGATATAGCCAACCAATAGTACGCAGTGGATGGCCTCTAAGACCACTGTTATAAAGCAAGAAGTCTCAAGAGACTCAAAAATGAGGAAATAGAAGCCTACTTCACTGCCAGAAATAATAAAATGATCATGCTTTCACATTTGGAAGGAAAAGCGATCATCATTCGATTTAAATGATTAAACCAACAATTTAATAAAGTGTTTCACATTTTCTTCCCAAATGCCCCATTTCTCTGGATAAATGAAGTTTTTCACCCAACAAGTGAGCGCTGTACTAAATAGAAAGAAGAGTGATGTATTAAAAAACAAGAAAAAATAAATAAACACCCACGCACTGGCAAAGCCAAAATGTTGCATTTATTTTTAGGATCGATTTAATTTGCCAAGGCCTTTTGACAATGCTGTTTAGCGTTGGGGAAAAGCTAAATGCTTTTTTGCAATGCTATGCAGCTCCTGCCTAAATAACCAGAAAAGAAGCTGCTTGATAACACCTCTGCTTATGGTTGCGCCATTCCACTGTTCCAATGCATGCACCCACCTACAGAATGATGCAGGCACCTTTTTATTTTATTTTTATTTACAGCTGCTTCACTGTAGATGCCATTTGGACAGGAATTCAGGACTTTCAGTAGAAAAGAACAAAAAAAAGTAAGGAGCTGGGCAACAGCAGAGAGAGTGGGAATTGGGGGCAGGGGGGCATTAAAACAAGGGAAAAGCAAAAGATGGAAAGAAGAACATGGAGGGTGAGGGGAGATGTGCATGAGGGAGAGATCAACATAGGGTCAGCAGAGAAGCTATTAAGAGTGACAGCAACAAGGAGCATGAGGGAGAAGTACACATTTGAGGGAGGAACATGGAGCGCTGGGGTGGGAGAGCGCAGTCATTTGGGGCAAGTGCACACGAGGAAGAGAGCTAACCAAAAAGAAAAGAAGAACAAAGTTCCCTAAAATGGGAGCAGTTGATCAAAGGGATAGGAGAGAGACCGATTCAGGGGAGGGCCAAATAAAAACAGAGAAAAATGGGCAGAGGAAAATCATTTAATAGCAAGCAAATGAGATTAACAAAGCTAACCATGGTAAGAAAATAAGACTATGTTCTTGGTAAGCCCACAACAGGTCTTTGGCAACCAGACAGCTTCTGCCTAGTAGAGGAGACCCAATTGGAGGTTGAAGTATAAGTTTTAATAAGAAATAATAACCCCAGTACTATTTCACTGGATTAGAGAAAAATGATCTCACATCTTGCAGAAAGCTGTCACTAGAATGGCACTCAGTAGAAAGAAGTTACCAGGCATCAACATCTAGTGCCAAAATAACTTAATCAATCATACCGGGTTCGGCAAAGTCCAGGTTTTCACCATCTATTCAGGAAAATTTCATAAAATGTAATACATTTACAGGTGTTAAGAGGGTGGAGTTAACATCTTGAAAGTCACATTTTCATATGTTCAGTGCAAAATGAGTTAGCATCCCTCTAGCAGAAAGCAATTTAGTTAGAGGATGTGGCCTAGTGTCTGCAGATGGAAACTGGGGAAGCTATGAAAGACCCCTGGCTTCAACTCAAAACTGTGACAGCAGGCTAATCACTAGCACCCAAAAATATATATATATAAAAACGTTATGTACTCTTATTTTCCAAATCTTTCCAATGCCCTCAGGCCAAGTTCACGCCTTGGAAAGATGCAAACAAAACTGATAGTGTGCAAAATTTGCATTTGATTTCCTTAGTGCTTCATTGGGCATCAGTACAATCAATTAAATCATGCTGCGCCCCCTCAGAAGTAGAACAAATCTGCATAAACTCAGCGAAATGTCTCGGTTAAGCTTTCAAGATCTGTTCAGCCTATGCTAAAATAAGGAGGCTACTTGAAAAGATGCCATCCTGAAAGTGCTGTGTTCCTTACACAACTGAAACATTAAGAGGAATACAATTGCAGAAAACTATTTCGAGGAATGTCATAATGATTACCGACTGGTACGTAGAATGTTGAAACGTGTAGGTCGGTATCAGATTCAGTTGGAGTTGCCTGAGAAGAGAGGTCATCCAGGGGCAAGGTTATATCCTCAGTAGCCAATGACGCACAACTTGAATACCAGATTACCTGGTTCAACAATTTGTTAAGCACAGGGTCATTAAATGATATGCCCACAATAGAAGTCCTTTGGTCTACCAGAATTTTGGGAGTGTTTAGAGGCAATACAACTTGCAGTGTAAAGCAAGTGCCTTACAAGAAAACGCATTTATTTATATCTATACAATCTACAATGCCAAACACCATTATGTGAGGGTGCCCAGCTCCCTCATAATGAACACACTGCTCCCAAATCTGTGAGAAGTGTCTCAGCATATCAAAAGGCTGTCAGACGTAGGGGCCTTTCGTTGAACTGCATTCGATTAGTATGAAAGAACTTGGACAGGTCTACACAACTGATTTCAGATCATGTGATCCAATCTTACTGGTAGATACTCAATTTTACAAACAAGCTATGGGCACAAAATTATTCAATTCCTCCCACAACACAATTTGGAGGATCCTAATCACTACACGCATGCTACTGTATCCCACAAAAAAACGCTAAGTTCGAATGAAAGTGCCATTCTGGACTTTTGTCAAAGTCTGGTGGCTTCTTTTTTATTGGCAGTGAAGTTTTTGTCTCCTGCCAGTGTTACAGAAAGGAATTCTTGCCAGTTGTCAGTGTAAAGATAGCCCCTCAACTTCAATGACAGCAACATTCAGAGCAGGTAGCCAATAACGTGGGCCATGGGGTTTAATAACCATGACCCACGCTTAGTGCCATGGTCTACTCTAGGAACTCTTCTTTAACAATGTTATACTGGTATGCGGTTTACTGAACAATGGGGATTTAGTCTGTTGCTAGCATGACATGTACTCTCTAGTTCAGGGACACTGGCGTTCCGGAGAGACCACAAAGTCTGTGCCCTTCAAGGAGAACGTTTTCATAAAACCGTGCATGCTGCCTCCTCCATTTTCCAACATGGCACTTAGTACTTTATGTTGGAGTCCCCAGAGAAGAGGGTATGTGGTTTGGGAGGGGGGGGGGGGGGGTGTCAAAGGAGAGTAGCATTGGGAGGAGGTGGTGGGCTGGAGCCTCCACCTCACTTCTTCACCCTAGTCATACAAAAACATATCAGTCTTCACTGATCAAAATACTATGGAGCAGAACGAGTCAGTGCAGAAATCCGAGTGAACTAGTCCTATTGTCAAATTCATTTTCTCCAGGACTGGGCTGGCTGCAACATGTTTGATTAGGTGTAGCCAGTCAGCAAATCATTTGTTAAGCTTCAGGTACAAGGACATTCCTACTACAATTGAGAAAAAAAACTACACATTTTGTGGTGCCTGCCGGTAGACAACTAGAACAAAGTTAGGGAAGCCAATTCTTCAAACGTATAAATGAAAAACATTTTGATGATAGAGTACAAACTTGAGGAACCAGACATAACTTAGCATCCAATATCACATCGTGATTTTTTTTACTTCCATAGCTAAGAGGCAGGTGCCAACATCCAAGAACCATTAGATGGCCCCTGAAAGGAACTAAAACATAACTTAATGGCAATGTAAACCCTTTACGCACATCCAGCTGTTCCAGACTGAACTTCAGCGTTCTGTTACTTCATATAGTTCCAAAAATCTAAATCATGTTATAAAAACAAAAGTCAACAGACTTGGAATCTCAGTTCCCGGAAAAAAACAAAACCACAAACCCCAAAAAAGACATAAGCAGAGCCAAAACAAAAGAACAACCCCCCCAACGAAAAACACCACACAACCCCCCCCCCCCCCCCCCCCCCCAAAAAAACACCCAAAGACGACAAAAAAAACAAAACCCAAGAACAGGTGTCAAATATTTTACCCAAGGGGTCAATTTACAAAATATTAATAAACCAAAATGTAGTACACCTTTTAACTAGATATTCAATCTTTATTTCAACCACTAAGCTGCTGCGTGAATGGAAGTGCATTTATTTATAAACTTATATAGCACAAAAGGACCCTTGCAGGTTATCAGAGCGATTTCAAGATGTTTAGGAAAGAGACAAGTAGAATCCACAATATAATCGAGGAGGATATCAGATTTAAATACCTGAAACACGTGTCAATTTTTTTTTACAAAAACTCATGCTTAAAGTTCAGAAAATAAAACGGTCTGAAATCCCTACTCATAAGGACAAACTTTTCCGCAAACTTTTCGGGTTAGAACTTAACCCCTCAAAAGACCCGTGCTCAGGACTAATGACTATGTATTTTCTTAATATGTAGTCTGTCCATATACACACACCATTCATGTTAATTGTTTACCATTTTGCGTTTTATGCTATTTTAATTACTTTCGCATCAGTATCTTTAAAGTTTACTTTCAGAATGCGCTTCTTAAAATAGTAAAAAAATAAAATAAAAATCCCACAAAAGCTCATGAATAAACTTTCTCCCAAGTATTCAATGAAGGAAGTACTTACTACCTCTTCAAGCACCAACCACTAAATAGGGCTTTTAGAGCTTATCTTCTTAGGGATAAAGTATGGGGCACAGCCATTAAACACTATAGGTGTCCAAGTCTTTTGTCATGTTCTTTCCCTGCAATCAAACAAAAGCAACAGACTGCTAAAAATTCAAAACCTGGCCTGACTCGGATCCAAACAGAAACCACTGACGACAAAAAACGGTCTCGGCAGTGTGTTTGCCACAATCGCCCAAAAAGTCCGTGAAAACAGAATGTCGCTTCATTTCCCTTATTGTAACAAACCTGAAACTGTCACAAATAATTTAAAAAAATTCTGTGATGGGCACTTATTTCTGTGCACAAATGAAACGTGTTTCATAACATCTGTAACACTGCATTATCCCTTAAAACAAAATTATGAAATGTGTGCTGCCCTAGGCGTGTGGTATATTTAGTTATTTAATGTAATGATGTACATCGGACAGTGCTCACTAATGCAAAACATTTTAATTGTGTTTGGCAGCCAACACTAGGCCTAGTCTGCCGTGTATTAACGTTGCTAAGGCTCAAGAGTCCAGGCTCAGTTGAGGAGAAACCTCTAGAAGAAAAGCCTGTTCGCCAACCCATCACCCCTTTTGCACTTTCACTTCCGCAACAATAGCCATTCCATCCCCCACACACACCACAATAATAGAATAAGATAAACGTGGGGATTATGCCAAATTGACCCCGTGCTTTGTTCCGCCTGCCAGGCGCAGGCAGCAGAACGGTCTAAACGCATCTGATTTGACAAGCATTCAGGATCACAGAGTGTGGGGAAAGTGAAATCATACCTAGAGCATTCATTGCTTCCCGTGTCAAAGGTCATCCTGCGGGCTCCTATGCTTTTGCCTTCGAAAGTTGTATTTAACAAACAAGTGCCCTGGCAACCAAGTATCCGACAGGCGCATATACCGACGCACACACTATCAGCGGATTAAAAACGAAAGGTATCGTTAATGGACTGAAAATCCTCCATACGATAATAATCGTCGCTAAACTTAAGGATTTTGCTATACTTGGCAGCAAAAATAAAATTACAAAACCGGAGAGCTATTGAAATGTTTTGATAAGCAAGTGTATTAATCCAATACGGGTTTAACGTACATTTGGTTTCTCATGATTTTTGCGTTACACATTCCATAGAATTTGGAAAACCGTAATGGCCCGTTGCAGTATTTAAAATAGCATGTAACCGCAATGTTTTTGTAGAAGTGGTCGTAACTGTGCAACATGCGTCAGTTTAAAGAAGTTAAAGCGTCATCACTTTCGATCGCCACCTCCTGCTCTTAACTATATGGAAAATTCAGGAAACCACATTATGGAAGAGACGAGTGGAAAAAAATAAACAAAAAAAAAAAAAAATCAATTGGGAGATTAAGGGGGGAGAGGGGGGGCAAGCCGACACCAAACTCCTTTATTGTGTGTGAAAAAGGCCGCTTTATTGAAACAGGTGCATATCACAATTTAACTCCTTGGCCACTGCCTTACAAAACTAACGCCTCGCTATACAATAACCTCCTGACCCCTTGTGTTTTCCCCCCACCCCTACGATCCCCACATCATTTCCCCCATCCCCCAAAATACAACATAACATTCCCTCACCAACATATAACCCAATCCTACACCATGTAACCTTTCCCAACTCCCAAACTCCCCTGACCGTAAGCCCTACCTGCCTTTAGTGCAACTGTAACTAACCAACCTCTAATCTAAACTTATCCAACCTGTCTACCCTTTACCTGTCCCTGGACCCACATTACCAAACCTCTAACAACAAACTCTAGCCAATCCCGGCCAACTGTCAACCACCCCGCTTGCACCTGCTCCAAGCGACAATACATCCAACAGCCCCTATGTACCTGTTCCAACAAATGCTGCCCCCAAAACCCGCAAAAGTGCAGACCCAAAACCCCTTGCAACAGGCCCCTTAAACCCCTCTAACCATAGGGAGGGTGGGTGGGGAAAAACTTTAAGCTAGCGCACCCAGCCACCAGGTCACCAAGCCTAAAATGGTGGCTGGGAATCGCGCGTTTTGCTTATATAACCCTTGGGCTACTACCCCTGGATTTGGGCTACATTTGGGCTATCCCTCAAATGTAGCCCAATTATTTACAAAATGGCCGTTCGGCCACGCCCCCCTCTCCCCCCTCCCAACCTGCCCGGGCGGCAGACCTCGCGGTGCTCGGCTGCCCCCCAGGCTCCCATTGGGAGATTAAGGGGGGAGAGGGGGGGCAAGCCGACACCAAACTCCTTTATTGTGTGTGAAAAAGGCCGCTTTATTGAAACAGGTGCATATCACAATTTAACTCCTTGGCCACTGCCTTACAAAACTAACGCCTCGCTATACAATAACCTCCTGACCCCTTGTGTTTTCCCCCCACCCCTACGATCCCCACATCATTTCCCCCATCCCCCAAAATACAACATAACATTCCCTCACCAACATATAACCCAATCCTACACCATGTAACCTTTCCCAACTCCCAAACTCCCCTGACCGTAAGCCCTACCTGCCTTTAGTGCAACTGTAACTAACCAACCTCTAATCTAAACTTATCCAACCTGTCTACCCTTTACCTGTCCCTGGACCCACATTACCAAACCTCTAACAACAAACTCTAGCCAATCCCGGCCAACTGTCAACCACCCCGCCACCCAGGAAAAGGGGGGAAGTGTCGGCGACTGCGCCTCTTCCTCCCCTTTTTCTGCCCCCCCACGCACCGCGACCCCGCATGACCTAACGCCTATAAACTCCCAACAGACGCGCCAGCACTTCTCTCAACTCCAAAAGATACAGATCCATTCCCATCCTGGACAAGTGCACCCCGTCATCCCTGAACATCTCCCGCGCATCGTAACGAATGTCCCCGTGTGCCACGCGGTCAATCCCCAAATGCCGACAAAACCTCACCATCTCCGTATTAAGTTTTCGCCGCGCCTTATCTACCGCACCTGGGTTCACCGCCCCCCTCCAACTCCTCCGGGGGACAAACTCCGTCCACACAATCGAACAACCCGCCCATCTCTCTTTGATCAAAGCCAGATCCTTCTTCATCGCCCGCATTAGTGCCAAACCAGTCTCTCTTACCATGTCGTTCTCCCCCAAATGAAGAACCAATACATCTGGGCACCGACCCGCCCTTAAGATCCCATTCAAAACCGGCACCAGTTCCTTCCAACGCATCCCCCCCCTACCCCTCCACCCCACAGAGAACACATCTTTATTAAAACCCAACTGTTCCCCAAAATAACTCTCCTGCGCCTGCAATTGGGCCCTCCTCACGAACGAGTGCCCCACAATCCAGATGGACATTTCTCGGGCCAGGGGTCCCATAACCGAACCTGAAAAGAAAAACAAGAATGAAAACCTAACCACAACCTCTGAAAAAGCTCCCCTGTCCTGTGTAAAGTCCCTCTTTTGCCTGTTTTATAGTGGCGCCCCACCCCCCGGCTCGCTGCGCACATAACGCTGGTAGCAATTTGAAGACCATCTCCCCAACTTCATGATTTCGTCCCTGTCCCAGCCCCTCGCATGCGCCTCCGACGCTGCCCCGATGCGAAACGAGTGTGTGCCAAAACCCTTTTCCTCGACCCCCAGAGTCCTAAGTGCTTTCCTCAGTACTGCCAGCAATTGTGAAGCTGTAACGCTTCGCCCCTGCTGATGGGAGAAGACCAGTCCCCCCAGACCCCCAGCGCACGCCCTCCACCGCATACCCCAGCGGAACGGACACACCCCCGGGGATTGCCCTTTCCTCAACGTAACCCACTTCCCCAGACTCTTCTGGTCAGTCTTTGCCTTTCGCAGCCAAATGCTCACTACCCGATCCCCAAATGATACCTCCTCCCAGGTCAAACCCCGGTCCGCTTTCGACCCCAGCAGCTCCGATACCCGAAACGCCCCAAAAAACATCCAAGACATGAGTGTGGCGAACAGCAAGGCCTCCCCACCGTCCCAGCACACCGCTGGCAGAACCCCCATCACCCTACCTAAGAGTTCCCAGGACAGAGGCCTCCGCACCCTGGCCACTCTCCCACATTCCCGCGCCCAGCCTTCCAACATCCGCGCCCCCAGCTCCCCCGCGGAGGGCGCATAACCCCACAACAGTTTGCTGAGGAACGCAACCCCCGCCAACTTGCCCACTATCGTCACCCTTGTCAAACCCCTCTCCACCAAATCCAGAATAAATTGCACCACGTCCTCCCGTCTCTCCGCCTCAGAAGCCCGCCATCTCGCCCCTGAGTGAACAAACTCCTCCCATGCCGCCCTGTATGCTAGTTTCGTTGACCGTGCCAAAGAACCTAGAACCAATTGTAGCATCCGGTATTGCCTACTTCCCAGAGTTGGTTCGGCATCCTGGTCGGGTTCACGTCCGCGTCCTTGGCGAGCCCACGGAATCTCCCCCACTGTGAACGAGACAAGGCATCCGCAATGTCATTGTCCACTCCTGGCACATGCACCGCGCGAAACGCAATATCATGCCTCAAACAACCCAGCACAAAAACCCGCAACAGTTTAAGCACCTGCGCATCCCGCGCCGACTGCCTGTTCACCACCTGTACCACTGCCATGTTGTCGATCCTGAACGTGACTTTTTTGTGGGCTAGCAAAACCCCCCACAGTGTAACTGCCACCACTAAGGGAAAGAATTCCAAAAACGCGATGCTCCTGCCTCCCTCCAACCAGTCCTCGGGCCAGGGCTCCGCACACCATCTCCCCTGCCAATACAGACCAAATCCCTTGCTCCCCGCTGCATCCGAGAAAATCTGTACGTCCCATACCATGTCCACCTCCCTCATCAAAGGCACCCCATTGAACTGGTGCAGGAAAAACTGCCACATGCGCAAGTCCTCTCTCACCCCTGCTGACAACCTCACATGATGGTGCGGAGGCCTCTGCCCCTCCAGTGCGCGCCCCAGTCGCCTGCAGAAAGTCCGCCCTACTCTGACCACCCTACAAGCAAAATTGAGATGTCCCAGCAACACCTGTATGTCCCTGACCGTCACCTTCTGTCGTGCCAAAACCTCGGTCAGCAAACTCAACATGTTCCGTTTCTTTTCCTCCGGGAGGCGCGCCTCCATGCGTACCGAATCCAATTCAATACCAAGGAATGCCAGTGCCGTACTGGGGCCCTGCGTTTTTTCCGGGGCCAGCGGCACGCCCATGTCCCCCATGATCTCATGGAAGCTGTCCAGACCCTGCTGGCAGTCCGCGGAGTCTGAGGTGCCGACAAAGAAAAAGTCATCCAAGTAATGTGTGACACCCTGGTGACCCGTTCGTTCCGTAAACAACCATTGTAGGAACGTGCTGAAGCATTCAAAAAGTGCGCAGGACATGGAGCAGCCCATCGGCAATGCCTTGTCCACATACCAGTGACCGCCGAATTGTATGCCTAACAGATCCCAGTCATCTGGATGCACTGGTAGCAACCGGAAAGCTGACTTGATGTCGCATTTTGCCATCTGCGCCGTTGCGCCCGCGGACACCACCAGTGCCATGGCCACGTCAACCGAGGAATAGGACACAGTGGCCGCGCTTTCCGCAATAAAATCATTGACCGACCCACCTTCTGGCCATGACAAATGCTGAATGAGGCGAAACTGTCCCACCTCCTTTTTAGGTACCACCCCAATGGGTGACACAATCAGATTGGGCAAAGGCCACTCGCAAAATGGTCCCGCCATACGGCCTTCCTGTACTTCCTTGTCTAGTTTTGCCTGTACCACTTGTGGATGCTCCCTCGCTGATCGCAAATTATCTGCCCATCTCCGAACCCTCGGCCCCTCGTACCCCAATCTGAACCCCTCTTGAAACCCCAATCTCAGTGTCTCCGCCGCCTCCCTGTCCGGATAGGCCCCCAGCGCCCCCACCAGCTGCTCTACCCTAACCGGAGTACGAGCCCTTTGCCCCAGCCCCCCTCGCCCCCCTCCCTCCTCCTCCCTGCTGCGACTGCTGCTGAGCTCCCGCCTTAGGGGCTCCCGACTGCCAATGCTGCCCGCTCTGGCCCGGACCTTGCGTCCCCCAACACTTGACCAGCGGATGGCGCTTGCCGCAGCTCGAGCATTCGTGCCTAAACTTACAATATTCCCTCGTGCATAGGCCTTTGTTAAAGTCCCAGCAAGCCCCTTTGTCTCCTGTCGTCCCTCTGCCGGCTCCCCCCACCCCCCCGCGGGTGGGACCCCCTCGAAAGGGCTGGTACACGAGCGGCAGCCCGCTGGCTGTAAATATAGTCTTCCCCGACCCCGCCAGGCCCATGGTGTGCTGCCAGAGATCCGTATCCAACTCTCCCCATTTTGCCTCCGCATCCCATGCCATGCGCGCCCGGAATTCCTCGTCATACTGAGCCCAGGCATATCCGCCCCCTGTAATCTGTGCCTTCCTAATTACGTCCATGTATTTAAACATGGCCACTGACCTCTCCGGAAACTTCTCGCAATACACGCTGGCATATATCAGAAAAGCCGCTGTCCAGTTTTCTATTGTCAGCGGCACCTTAGGCCTTTTTGCGAGCTCGAATTCCTCTTCCTTAGAACCCTCCTTCGCCCTGACCTCTCTGTGCAGGAGTTTGAGTAGCTCCACATACTCCCCTTTCCAAATACGTTCCTTCGTTGTCAACATCAAGTGCGCCCCCAAGGGCTTGGTCACTCCCATATATGGTAACCGTTTCACCTTCAATTCCTTACTTTCCAGTTTTGTCTCCTCTGCCTTTCCGTCCCCTGTCCCCATCTCGCTTGTCCCCTCCTTCTTGGTCTGCCCGCTGTCGCCCTGCCCTACTCCGTCCGTGCCCACAGCCACATCAACCACATACGTACCTTTGCGCAATCTTTCCCCAACCCCCCCCTCCACCCCCGCCCCCCCCACTCCTCTCGACACCATCCTTGGCCGCCCGAGCAAATGTGCATTACCTGGCGCCAATGTCTCCGTCCGTCGCTCATCCCGACGTCCAGTCCTGAGAGCCGAGCTGCTTTCCCACCTTGATGTCCGACCCGTGGGCTGCGCCTGGCGTCGTGACACCTGTAAGAAACTAGTCACAACATTACTCGGCCCCCCGTCCCTACCGTCTCCCACCTCACGCAACTCTCCTTCCTCCATACTCTCCTCCTCATAGTCCAATTCCTCCTGTCCTGCACCCCCAGCTTTCCCCGCTGGACCTGCCACCTGCTGCTTAGGAAAACAAACAACATTCCTTTCGGTGCTCCTCCGTCGCTGCCCCCCGGGGCGCTGCAACCCCGTGGGTGTTGGGGCCGGCGAGCCCGTCTCGGGCCTACTTGTGCCAGCCGCGTCGGGATCCCTCGCCGGTACTGGGCACGCCGCCCGAGGCTCCACCCTCCCTTCTCCTTGGCGTCGCCAGGCCGCTCCCAGCCCTGCCAAGTCCGGTACCCCGCGCTGTTCCCGCTGCCTCTCCGCTACCTGCAAAGGAAAGGAATGGTCTGGTGTGCTGGGCCTACCTACTTTCCTCCTGCCATCCCATCCCCGCTTGCCAGCCCCCGACGACTCCGCGACCCACGCCTTACCCACCGCGCTCAAATCCGCCCCGTCGTCGTCCTCCCCCTCGCCGTCGTCCCCGTCGCTCCACTCCCCCTGTCCGCTCCATCTCACCCCGTGCCCGCTAAACTCCCCTCCGACCGCGCCACCCCCCCCACACCCCTCCCCCCTCCCTTCCGTCTCCCCCGCTCTTACGCCCCCAACCCCCGACAGCCCCTCCGCCCAGGACTCAAATATATCCAGGCCTCCCCAGTCCCTCTCACTGCCCTCCGACTCGAATAGCACTGGGGATTCTCCCCCTGCTGCTTCCCCCCCCAGGGCCCCCCCTACCTGCCCACACTCTCCGACGTCGCGCCCCCCCGCGCCCCTGCCCCTCCCCCAGGTGCCCGCGTCAAACCCCCCCCCGCCCCTCCCCGGCTCCCCCCCAGCCACCTCATGGCTCTGCGCGATCGCCACCCCACTGAAGGCCGCGCTCCCCCCCCCCTCCCCTGACCCCCCACCGTCCGGCTAACCAGTCGATCCGTGCCCGAGCCGCCTGCCCCCCCCCGCCCCCCCCACTCTCCAATATCGGGCCCTCAGACCAGGGGGCCGCGCGCCTCCGCGCTAACCCGGCCCCCGATATCCCCCCGCCCCGGGCGCTCTCCCCGGGACCTTCCCCCAGCTCGTCATCCTCTTCCACGTGTTCACCCCGCCCCCGCGCGCTCCGCGATCCTCCCCGCGTCAGTGTCATGCCCTCCGCCGAGCAGCCCCTTGCTGTCGCCCTGGAAACGGACGCTCCCCGGCTTACGGAGCGTCCCGCGTATGATCTAGGCCTCGCCTGGTAGGCGGCCGGAGCCTTCCCCCGATGCGTCGCTCGTCCCCGCCCCCTCCCCAACTCCAGTCCTGTCTCGCTCCCCTCCGCCACGCACGCTGACCCCGGGGCAGCGCTCCTGACATATGCGCTGCCCCTGACACTCACCGCTCTCCCCAACGGACTCCCGGGTGGCGAACAAGCCGCGACGGCGGCCGCCACCCCCGCGGACGCGCGCCTCGCCGGGCGCTTCGTCCAATTGGCCTCCTGTACCAGCAAGTCCATCCTCCCCGCCTCGCTCAACAACCGAATAGCCTCCAGGACACGATAGTCGCCGCAAGACATGCCGCCAGGTACTTGTAAAGCTCCTTACTCACGCCTAGTAATACCACAGAAAAACTTTAAGCTAGCGCACCCAGCCACCAGGTCACCAAGCCTAAAATGGTGGCTGGGAATCGCGTGTTTTGCTTATATAACCCTTGGGCTACTACCCCTGGATTTGGGCTACATTTGGGCTATCCCTCAAATGTAGCCCAATTATTTACAAAATGGCCGTTCGGCCACGCCCCCCTCTCCCCCCTCCCAACCTGCCCGGGCGGCAGACCTCGCGGTGCTCGGCTGCCCCCCAGGCTCCCATTCGGGGGTGACAGGGGCGACAAGGAAACTAGCCGGGGACCGCCCCCCCATCCCCCAAGGGGCTAAGAGGGTATGGCGCAAGGCCAACAAAATGCATTCACGTCTTTGTAAAGTGCGCATTTCACTGCTGCCTGAGCAACTGAGGGGCCAGATGTCAATCCGACGCACAGTAGTGACCACGTGTACAGCTGGAGCCTTCTGGAAGGCTAGAGCCAGCGAAGTGTGTTCGGTGTTAAGATTAACATCTTTAAATTTCTGCCATTGCCTCGAAATCCTATTTCGACTCGGGTTCAACTAACTTCCATTTTTCAGGACTAAAGAGTTAACAGATTGAAAACTCACAATAAATCTGGATTTTTAAAATTACTGTTAACTTCAGCAATATAAAATAAACATATATACAAACTGCATCGAGGGCACTCCTGACTCCCACATTTACAGCTGTTTTGAAGTCACAAAGGTATGCAAAATATACAATTCTCTTAGAAGTCCTAATCAAAATAAATGTAACAATCCACAACACATTTCAAAGAGTGGCCGGTCATATGGTGTGGTTCATTTCTTAAGCAGCATCTAAAAATACGGAGCAGTTCCCTGGTCAAAATAAATAAATATAATATTTAGGTGTCTTAAGACATTTGCAAGGTGTTGCCCTTTTGAAGTCAATGGTCACGCTATAGTTTTTTTTTTTTTTAATGCCAATTCAAAGGAACGCCCACCGCAAAAATGATCCACATTTACTTTGTGCCAATGCAAGTAATATATTAAAGTAATTTTCTTCAAATGAAAGCATTTACTTTCCGTTTCCAAAACGAAGATTCATCTTAATCAGGCCTGTAGAATTTATGTTCACTCATTTTGCTCTATCAGATCATATGTCTGGGAAGAACATTTAGATTCCTCACCTTCAAAATACCATTCATGTCCCAACCATGTCTTACTCTTAGCCAGATGTTCAAACAAATTAGCCAATATGAAACCCTAAAAATCTTATTTCTAGGTATATTTTGAATGTGCCTGCTTGCCCTTCAGAGAGAAATGAAAAAAGAACAATTGATGGACAGAATGCAGAACAAGGTCATACATTCACCCCAGTACAAAGTTCTGGCCCTAAAGTCATCTATACTAGCGCATAGCCTAGACCAAAAGGATTTGCCAGTGTTTTTATCCTGGAGGGATAGGGGGGGGGGGGGGGTGGCGCAAAAAGTGTATCTATAAACTTCAACTAAATTGTTATCAGAGACATGTAAAACTCCATCCTGGCTTAGTCCCTCCTCCCCAGTTTCTTCAGGTCTAACATCAAATTCACTGCAGAATGGTCAGAATATGAAATTGACAAAAATGAGATCGCAAAACCAAGCCATTTTGTAGCTTACCAAGGGAATAGAGCAATACTTGAATGGCAGCTTTGCATGGAAGAAAAATAGTAATCTCTAGCAGTAAAGTTGGTACCTGCCAAATATCAACCCATCTCGGTAATTTAATCCTACTCAAGTCCAAGACATTTTTAATGGCAACAGTTTATTTCTATCTGAAATTAAGTCCAGCACCTCCTAAAACTATATTCCAATCCAAATTTCTTTATTTCGGCCGATTAGGCCATAAAAGATACAATCACACAATACATTTAAAACAATCACTAAAAATACAAGCAATTAATAAAATCAGTAAAATCAGTATACAAAAGGTTACGGACATCTAGGCAATGGAATTCATTAAACAGAACAGTTCTTATTTAAATTAGACCTTATATGCCACATAGCCGTTAAAAATTTTGCAACTGCAAAGACTATGTGCGGATCAGTGTTCGTTTTCAGTATTCTGTACACCTGCAGATGACTCCTAATGCCCAGATTTCTGCATAGCGGGGCTAGCCAGTATCTTCTTGGTCTATTATAAGCTGGGCAAAAGAACACAATGTGGGTTTCTTCCTCATCATAAATGCAGCAGCCTGGACAGATTTTATCATTCTTTTTTGTCCAGTTGTGGGTAAAAATTTTAATAGGGAGAGTCCCTAGCCTCCATTGTATAAACAGTTTTCTAGATAAAATGGGAAAAATAATGTCCATAAATCCCTCAAACTGATAATAGTCCTTGAAGGTCAAAAATCGATCAGTCAAGGACCCTTTGTTAGATGCAGAGACCAGGGAGGCATAACGTTGCTCCCTGTATATACCCACAAGGCGTTTGCGAGAGACCCCAAGACAGCCTTGCTCGGGCGATTCCCATAATTCGGGGAGTCCCAGCCGATAGAGTTCTTTCTTTATGGAGGCTAGCCAAGTAATTTTATCGCAGGAATTCAGATTCATAACATGTACAAGCTCTTGCCTATAATGTGAAAGCTCAACAGTAGACCAGAGCCTATGCCAGAACCTTAATGGCATAAGTTCCAGGTCCTCTTTTATAGAGGGTAGACCCATATCCATTCTTAGGGGAAGAAGGGGTGTACCTCGGGGGAGGGCCAGGAGACGCCTTAAAAAATTGTTTTCTACATTAATAATTCCTGTGCCCGCCGTGTATCCCCAGAGTTCTCCACCATAGGATGCGGCTGCTTTGGCTTGCGACTTGTACATTACAACTGCCGGGCTAATTGGTTTGTAGGTGGAAGAATTTGCCACCTTCAGAATTCCCCCCGACAGTTGTGCAAGTTTCAAGCGACTGATTGCTACGTGAGGTTCCCATGATAGGTTCTCATGCAGCGTTACCCCTAGATACTGAAAGGTTTTTACTCTCTCCAGTGTTACTGAACTCAAGGATGGGTTTGGTCTAGTTTTGGCTGTAGGGTTGAATATCATAAACTTGGTCTTCCCTGTGTTTATTTCCAGGCCATATTGGCTACAGAAAAGGCCAAAACCATCTAAAATCCGTTGGATCCCCATCGGAGATTTGGACAGCAGGAGGGTATCATCCGCGAACATAATGGCCTGTACCCTCCTGCCGGCCAAAGACGGGGCATCATTATCATGAACATTGTCAAGATATGCAATTACGTTGTTAACATAGAGGCAGAACAGGGTCGGGGCAAGAACACAACCCTGTCTGACCCCTCTATGAACTGGAAATTTAGATGTCAGCGCACCCGTCCTTCCATACCTGACCTGTGCAAAATTGGTTTCATGGAGCCTAATAATGGCATTTAATAGATGAAGTGGAACTCCCAGCCCCATTAATGTCTCCCATAGTTTCTTCCTGGGGACCAGGTCGAAAGCTGACCTCAAGTCCACGAACACCATGTACAGCCTTCCCCTCTCAATGATCACAGTTTTCCAATATAGGAGTACGAGGCGGAAGATCTGATCCATGGTGGACGTGTTTTTCCTGAAGCCAGCTTGTAAGGGGCTGAGAATTTTATTTTCCTCCATCCACTCCGTGAGGTGGTTTAGGAGTAGGCGCGAGTAAATTTTCTGGGGGACATCTATGAGACTTATTGGCCTGTAGTTGGCTGGGAGTAGAGGAGAACCCTTTTTAAAAATGGGCACTATCTCAGCCCCCAGCCAAGTACAAGGAATCTCCATCCCACCCAGAATGGCGTTAAAGAGTATGAGAAGATAAGGACCCCATATGTCTGCATACGAACGAAAAAGATCGCCAGGCAACCTATCAAGACCAGGGGCCTTTCCCCTCGACAGGGCTAGAATAACACTGACCACCTCAGAAAGAGTAAATTCCAGGGGTGGTACTGGGGCAGGAGCAACAGTAAAAACCATGTCCCTTCCACCATCAATTTGAGGTGGTTCCTGGTATAGTTGGCCAAAATGGGCCTCCCAAACGGATGCTGCAATATTTGGCTCTATTGCAGCTTTGGGATCTGGCATACCAGTGTTCACCAGGGACCAAAATTTCCTCAGATCTTTCGCTTCCAGTGCTGATGTTAAATCCTGCCATTTGTTCCAGTCCCAGTCAGCTCGCGCCACTGCCATGGTTTTCTTGTAAATCCGTCTAAGCTCAACAAGTTTGCGCTTGTCCGATCCTTTTTTAACACACTTCAAAAGTTCGGACTTAGCCTTTTTACAAGATGCATTATACCAGGTTGGAGTTCGGGTTGTATTTTTCCTTGGGGGTAACACTGGGTAAAAGACCTCACCTAAAAGGGCCACCAATTCTTCATGTATGTGGGCTAGTTTCTTATTGAATTCCAAGTTTCTTGGCTGCGAGATTAAATTGTCCGTTTCTATTAGCTTCGGGAGTGCTAGCCGAAAATTTTTACTTAGGGACTCTTCTGAGCTCGCCAGTTTCCCCCATTTGATCCTACGTCTATTGGAACTAATTAGCAAGTTCCCAGGATCTGGACTGGGCTCAACGGCAAGTGATCGAGCAGCACCTTTAGGGTGCGCCATATACATTACAAGAGCATTATGATCACTGTCCGTTCTTGCTATTATTCTAAAATCCTGAATCATGGGCCAGAGACTAATGTCTACAAAAATATAATCTAACCTAGATTCGTGGTTCACCCTGTTAAAAGTACATGCAGAGGGGGTATCTGAGGTACTGCGACCATTGCATGCCCTTAAGGAGAAATTTAGCGTGAAGGACAGAATTTGTACTACTAAGGGAGACCAGATTTTAACATATGGGGATTGGCAACGCGAAACACCCCAGAGGTCATCTTCCGCTACGAGGGCTCCTTCCTTAAGGCCTTCTAAGGGCTCAAAGTGGCAATTCAAGTCGCCTCCCAAGACTATCTTAAAGTCATTAGGGAGGGTGGCCAGGAAGCAGGTAAGATCATCAAGTGTGGGAGATTCCATGGCCAGCTTGGTGGGACGGGAGTATACATTAATTATTGCTAAACTCGAAGCATTAGGCCACCTGAGTAGAACACACTGAATATCCTGCGAATGCGTCGGTAAACTCTCCGCATCACACCCAATGTGACTA